>NC_091690.1:87317500-88712000 GCF_041296265.1 Equus caballus | reverse complement strand
AGGTGGTCGCATTCAGGTTCTTTCAGCCTCTTCCCACTGCCTGTGAAAGCTCGGCCATACTGCGTTGAGCTCATTTGGAGCTGCAGAGGAGAAGGGAGGTTGACCGGCAAGTTTGCTCATTTTCCCTGCTGTAGACACAGTGCTACTCTTTCATAAAAGCCTCAGAGCTCGTTAATTAGACAAAGGGCTTTGCTTTCCACAGCCCCAGCACATGCTGTTTGCCTTGTAGGAGAAATGACCGGTTGTACTGAATGAGAAGGGTGATATTGCCTCTTTGAACAGTA
Source organism: Equus caballus (assembly GCF_041296265.1). NCBI lineage: Eukaryota > Metazoa > Chordata > Mammalia > Perissodactyla > Equidae > Equus > Equus caballus. Next base: position 88,711,716 of record NC_091690.1, on the reverse strand, counting down.
CAAAGCAAACATTAAGACGTCAGACATTCGGGGAAACCACGTGCGCCCAAGCAGTGGGGCCCCTTCTCCAAGCGCAGTTGTTTGTCATGCTGTAAGATGGTCTCCCTCAGCCTAGAAATCTGAATAGCCAGCACTTCCTAATGATTCAGAACTCTGTTTTTCTGTGGTTAGTGGCGTTTTATCACTGTTTGCTGCATCATCTTGAGCAGGAGTGCTGTATTGCACAACTCAAGGGGGCACCATTGGCACTGTCTTATGTCAGTCATGCTACCTTGATTTAGAATGTCTTGGCTCTTCCCGATGGTGTAGGGTGCTTTCCTAATTATCTCTTAATAATGGCCTAGGAGGTATAACTTAGAACCCAAAGTCCCCGAAGTCTAAGAACCTGAAGAAACTAAAAAGAAAGAGATCCTTTTGCTTCCTTAGTCCATTTTTTAAAATTCTGTGTGAGACATTCCCTGGGATAAGTGAGGCCTTGGATTCTAGTCCCCCTCTGTCACTTGCTGTGGGACTATAGGCAAGCTATAATGCACAGCAAACAGGAGGGTTGGTCATGACCCACACTAAGTGGGCTGCTTTGCTCCATGTGTTTCAAATGACTACAAGGCAACATTTCTTGGAGTTATGTGCTGAAGCAAAGATGTTCAAATGACAGAGTTTCCCTTGGTAACTTTTGAAAATGAAATTGAGAATTGAAGCAGATTTGGATTGAAACTTGCATAAAGCTGTGTGTGAACAGACTTGGACACAGCTTGGCCCGGGAAGCCCTTCGGGCATTATGGGAGATGAGTGCTCACTGAAGGCGTCACGTTGTGAAGATTACTGTGCTTTTTGGAGGGAGATTTAGTAGACTTGGATCTTGAAAACTCAAGAGATTATGTCCTGGCCTGATCTCTCTCCTTCATCCTTTTGCCTCATCAAATTACTTTCCATTTGAACATGGATAGAATCCCATATGGCCTCTAACATCGGAGGTCTTGTAGAAACAGCCTCTGTTTCATACTCAGATACAGACATGGAGATTTGACCTTTCTGACTAAGGGTTACAGAGAGAATTTTGTTTTATTATCACATCTTTCATTTCTCCCCCATGGACTTGCTCATTTCTGTATTCATTCATTCCTTTTCTGCAAACATGTATCGGGTAGTAATTTACTGAGCATCTTCTCAGTAAGAGGCGCTGTGCTGATCCTGGGCTACAGAGATGAAAGGCACAGTTCTCACCCTCAAGGAGTTTGTGGTGAAAGAGAGAGATGAGGAAACAAATAATGACAGCGCCGTAGAGGGGGGAAGCTCAGGGAGCATTCCCACTGGGGTGTGGCCTCTGGAGGATGGTTGTAGCTTGTTTCAGAGATCCCCTTCAATTAGATAACATCTAAAGTGAACACATAGTCATTGACTGGAGTTCAAACCAGGTTTCCTCTTGGAAGTGGTAGCATGATGAGTAGAACGACGCAGAGCTGAGAGACAGAACAGGTGGTTTCAAGTTCTTTGTATGCCACTTACAGGCTGTGCAACTTTAGATAAGTCACCGAACCATTCTGAGTCTCAGTTACTTTAAGGACCAAAGTAAACAATATAAATAAAAGTACTTTGTAAAATGTAAAACACCATATAAATTTAAGGGTTTGTTATTAGAGGGAAAAAAAACAGTTTCCCACATGCACACGAACATCATGCTCCTGATATAAACACAACTTTTACTTTGGACCTATTTTTTTTTCCTGAAAGGACTTTTTTTCTCCCCTGAAAGAATTTTTTCTTAACCATACATATAAATCACATTGTGATATCCAAAACAATTCTTCCTTTTACGTACGTAAGTCTCCAGTCACAGGGCAAGTAGAAAGTCTGCATTTTAGAGCCTCAGTTTGTGTATAACACGGTATTGAAATGAAACCCCCATAGGGAGCCTCAGGATAGCTTTGCAGAGAACGGCTCTTCCTGAGGCGCACATTCTGTGAGGTCAGGCCACACTTTGCTTCAGTCTTACTGCACAAAAAAGAAAAGCTGTTCTCCATATGTTCCATACAATACACGCCCACATTTAATATATTATTAATAACTCAACACTAAAAACTCAACATATCTTTTCCTATCTTAGGAGTATAACATCTTGGGTCTACAACTTTTTAGAAATAATCGTGCAGATCATGCATGCTAGTGTTACTTTTCAAACTTTGATGAGGTGTTTGTATAAGGATTTGGGGTTAAAACGCGTGTTAAAATAAGTGGTGTTGTCCATGGTGATATTCTACTTTACTGCTTTCTGGAAACGCCTCGGGAAAGGGAAGTGAAAGGAAACTTGCAATCACTGAGTGCTTCTTGTACGCTGCGGCCTGATCTAGGGGATCTCCATACCCAATCTTACTAATACAACAGTCTCACAAGGGAGGTAATATCACCTCTGTCTTCTGGATGAAGAAAGGTTCAGAGAGGTTAAGAAATATGTCAGTGATCACATAGATAGTCAGTGGAAGAGTTGGAATTTGACTCAGTTTGTCTGACTAAAAAGCCCATTTTCTTACCTAACATTGAATTGCCATCATATGAAATACTGTATTAGTTTTACTTGTTTTCCACATGAAATGACAAAGACAGCAAGTTTCCAGAATTGGAACCGAATGAGTATTCCGAAAGTATTATAGCGATGCGATCTTTCTGAAAAAAAAATTATTCAAGGATTTACTTCAAGAAAACTAAAAATGAATTCATAGCATAGAAGAAACAGTAACTTATGGGTCAGAACCCTTTGGTTTAATTAAAAAAAAAGGATCAAACTTCAGGTATGACTGGTTCCAGATGTTCAAACACTGTCATTAGGTCCTAGTTTCTCTTTATCTTCCAGTAGTGCTCTTCTCCATGTTGGCATCACCCTCAATAAGTCTTCTTTGCTGGACAACTTCCATTAGCTGTGGGCTTTTATCCTCCAAGGTTAAGGATAAGAAAATATCTCTTCTTCTAAATTGTAAACAAGTCTTGGGCTTGATTCTCATTGGCCCAGTTTGGGCCATATGACCATCATTGAACCAATTAATCTGGCTAAAGGCTTCTAATCCTCTGATAGGCCAGTCCAGAGTCATGTGACCACCTTAGAACTGGGTGGGGAGGGCATAGAATCAGGTCCACCTAAAGCAATTGGATTGGGACTGGGAGTCAGGAGTGAGTCTGCAGAGGAAAACTAGGGTTCTCTTAACAGAAGAAGAGGGAATAGATGCAGAGCATCCAGGACAGTAATGTCCTCTACGAGCAACGAACCAGTAAACCAGGAAAACTCAAAATCAAGTAATCGCTGATAATGTTAATGTGACATTTGATGCGATTGTTAAATGTTAATGCACTAACAATTTATAAATAAAATTCCAGATAATTTCAACACATAGTTGAGGCTCAGTAAAGATTTGTGGAATGAATGAATGAGACATTAGGAGGTTTAGGATAGAGTGGGCAGGGGAAAAGAGAAGCAAGAGTGTTCTAAACTCCCTGTATTGTTAAGGAGAGAAGTTATAGATACTGATGAATCTTGGTGTTGATAGAAGTGTGTATATTTAAGTATGTTTGTTAAGCGTTCAAATATAATCACTATTGAAATAGGAAAAAGATGTGGAATTTCTAAACTACTAGATTTAAAAAAAAAAAAAGGACCAAGGAAAATTTTATCAATCCAGCAAAAGTCAGGTTGGGAAAGGAAAAGAAGTAAAAATGCATTTTGAGGCTAAATATACCCATGATATGAATGTGCTGAATCCCATTATTAAAAGGTAAAGATTTTTATGTTGAGACAAAATCAAGTTTTATGCTCTTTACAGGAGAAACACCTGACAGAACAGCACACACTAAACGGCTGGATAAACAAAAACTAGCTAAGTGATAAAATAGGAAGCAGGAATTGAAAAACTAAGAATAGAATTCAAGGCAAAAAAAGTTAAAGGGACACTTCGGCTGTTTTATAATTATAAGTGATACAATTAATCAATAAGATGTAACTTAAACGTAAACATAACTATACCAAACCATAGAACAACCAAACATATAATGCAAATTTTGTTAAAAGTACACAAAGATTTTTTTTTTCTTGTAGGAAACTTCAACTCACCTCACAGAAATGGACAGATCAAGTTAAAAAAATTAGTAAATTCATAGAGGATGTGAATAACAGTATTTTACAGTGTTGATTTTATATATTTCTCTTACTTATTTATCTCTCAAATCTAGTACTTAGTATGTGCCAGGAATTATTCTAAATACTTTACAGATGTGAACTCATTTAATCCTCCTAACAATCCTTTGAGACAACTGTGCTATTATCCTCATTTTCCATATAGAGAAACCGAGGCATGCAAGAGTTTGACTTGCCCTGGGTCACACAGCTCAGTAAATGATGGGACTGCACTGGGCTCCACAGTCCATGCTCTTGGCTCCTGTGCTCAAATGAGCACATATATAGACCTTTGTACCCCACAGTAAAGAATATTTGGGCTTTCCATATATGGTTCTTAACTTCTTCCTGGCTTTTGGGAAGACCATACCCGGCAGCTCTCTTGCAGTGAGGAGGGGCAGTGTGATTAGTTATAGCCAATGAAAGAAGAGCAGAAATGGCACTTGTTGTTTCTGGGCCAAAGCATTTAAGAACTGGCATGCCACCTCAAAACTCTCTTTTCTCTTTTGGTGACAGCCGTAGATTGAGATGGCACAACCACAGGATAGCAGTAGCCTAAATCCTGAGTAACCACACAGAGAATCATAGGGAGAGGAGCTGCCCTGGAGAGTCACCCAGTGCGAGAGAAATAAATCTTTTGTGTTAACATAATAACTTTCACATTCTTTTCAAATTTAATGGAATATTCATAACTAATGTGATGAGCCACAAAGAACATCCTAATAAATTTCCCTAACTAGAAACCATACAGGCACATTCTCTGACTCTAGTGTAATAAAGCAAAAATATTTTTTTGAAGGGGGAAAACCAAAAGAGTATAACCACATAGAAATCATTAAATAATGGATAATTTTCTAGGAAAATAATGTTGACCCACAAAGAGGCAGAAAACTTAAAAGGCTAATATTCACCTTGAAATGGTAATAAAAGAACTACCCCCATCTCTACCTCAAGGCAACAGAAAATTGTGGGAAATTTTCCAAATTCTGCAGAGATAACAAAACCAGATAAGAGCAGTCACACACACAAAGAAAACTATCACCTATTAATATGGATGCAAAACTTCTAGACAACATATCAGCAAATAAATTCAGCACCATATTAAAAGATATATAAAAATATATTTTAAAAATCCGTCATGATCAGGGTGAGTTTATCTTATGAATGCAAGGATGGTTTAACATTAGGAAATTTTTAAATGTAATTCACTGCATTCATTGATTTTTTAAAAAGAAGAGCTATGTGATCATTTCAGTAAATGCCAACAATTCATTTGATAAAATTTAACATCTATTCCTGAGAAAAACTCCTTCATAGTCTGAAATAGAAGAAAATTCCATTAACGTGATACCTATAGCAGATATGATTCTTAATTGAAACATTGGAAACATTCCCATTAAAGTATGCAACAAAACAAGGTATTATTATTGAGCATTATTCTGACAGCCCTACCTAGTACAATAGGATGAAAACGAGTAGATATAAAGTATAAATATTAAAAAGAAAGGATAAAAAATACTATTGTTTTCATAGTTTATTTTTCATTAATTTTTTTCTTGTCAAATAAAACACAAACGGAAAACTGCATGAAACAAATGTGCATGTAATTGAATTATTAAAAAGTAAATACTCTTCTATCCATCACCCAGCTCAAGAAATAAAAGTTGGTCACCTGGAAGCCCCTTTGTAGCCCCCTCTCAGTCATAACTCCTGCCTTCCCCCAAAACAAACCGATATCCTGACTTTTATGGTGATCACTTATTTGAAAAGTGCTATTATTTTTTTCCAGGTGCCTTTTCAGGAAATATGATTCTGTACCTAGGAAGTCAAGAGACCCACCTGGCTGACCTTGTAGAACTAGTGAGATCAGGAGGATGGACTTCACTCCTACAATTACTCTCCCACTTTCCTATGCCATCCATTTCTTCTGCCCTATTGGATCCTTCTTTCTCTAGTATCTCTTATCTTAAAAGAACAGAAATCCCTCCGTGTTCCCCACATTCCCCTCCAGCTGCTACCACATTTTTTGCTCGGTTTTACAACAAAGCTGCTTCTGAAAGAGCTGACGTAATCTCTGTGACCTACTCTTGCCTCTATTCAGGTACACTAGATTCCCTCTGCCCCTACCACGGACATTCTTCTTGTCAAGGATCCCAGTGACTTCCCTGTTGCTGAATCCAGCGGTTCCATTTCTTTCCTCAACTTGAAGTAGCAGTAAAGGCAACAGACAGTTCCTTCCTTCTTGTAATGCTTTCTCTTCTTGGCTTCTGGACAACACGTTCTTCTGAGTTTTCTCCCTCCTTGGTGTCGGTTCCTTCAGCCTCTTTTTCTGGCTCCTGTTCCTCCTCTTCTTAACCTCTGAACCTTGGCATGCCCTAGGGCCCAGTACTGGCCCTCTTTCTTTCTCTTGATACATTGTCTCCCTAGGAAATTTCACCTAGTCCTCTGATTTTATATACTATTTAATATATCGTCGTCATACCAGTGACTTCTAAATTTATATCTCTGCCTGTGATCTTTCTGAATTTTGGATTCTCATTTCTTAATGCCTACATTACATCTTCATCTGGATAGCGAGGAGGCATGTCAAACCTACCACGTCCAAAACAAGACCTAATTTTCTCCTCCTTGCCAACCCTGCTCTCCCTCCCCACATCTGCATCTTGGTAAACTGAGCCATAATCTACTCAATTGCCAAGTAAGATGCCTAGGAATCATCCTTGAAATCCTGTTTCCCTTATCAGCCCCCCACCTCAGCCATAAACTGATCCTATTGATCCTCAGTTGTTACTCCATTCTCTTCATCTCTGCTCTACCTGTATCCGCCATCAAATCCCAACTGGACTCCTTCCATCGCCTTCCAGTGAATCTCCCTGCTTCCACCCTTACTCCTCGCCCCACACCCACCGCCACAACCAGTCTCCACCTTAGAACTGGGAGAGGGGAGAAGTGTGTGATTTGGGGACCTCTCTAAACTCCAGCATAAAATATTGATTTGACTTTTTGTAAAAACAGAAAAAATAGTAAGGTACAAGACATGTTAAAGGAAGTTAAAGACAAATGAAAGGTTTAGATGGCAGCCATGCATATAACGGTTAGTGTCCGTAATATCTAGAGAGCTCCTACTTATCAATGAGAAAAAATAACCTGTGAAAAATGAGCAGTGACATAAGAAATTCACATGTGAACAAATGTCTGAAAAGATGCTCAGCTCTGCTAATAATTTTAGAAAAAATGCTAATTAAAAATTATATACCTGTTTTTGCTGTTCAGATTATCAGAAATTAAGGTGAATAACATCCAATTTTGGTTAGGATGAGGGTGTTCTTTATATTCTTGAGAGAGGACTGTAAGTGGGTCTAATCTTTTCAGAAGGCAATCTGGCCGTATTGCACATCTGGGAATCAGTTCTACAGAAATGCCAGGCTGAATGCATGTATGCACACATTTCAACGTAGGTTCTATCATTCAGTTGTTACTAATTGAACAGATGTGCCAGGCGCTGGGATAGCCGATGGAGATTTAACAGCAAAACAAGTTAAAGAAAAAACAGACACAATTCTTTCCTGTGGGGAATATTAGTAAACAGATAGTCACACAAAGAACTGTATAATAGCAGTTGTTAAAAGTGCTCTAAAGCAAAAGGACAGGATGTGAGAAGGGGGCAAAGGGGAACCTGGTATAGACAGGGGGTCATCTTGTTTCAGGGAAGGAATTGATCCTTAAGTGAAAGCCTAAAGGATGAGAAAAGTTAATCAGGTGACAAGGCAGGGGTTGGGGTGTGTAGGGTGGAGAGCTTCCGGTCCAAGCATGTGGGAAGGTCCTGAGGTGGGAGGGAGCTTCGATTTGAGGACTGGAACCCAAGGCAAGGGCCGGACTGCAGTGAAGAATGGGAGAGTGAAGGGATAAGAGGCCAGGTGCATAGGAGCCAGATTTGGGGCCTTTCAGATTGTGGGAAAGATTTTAAACTTCATCCTGTTAATAATGGGAAGCCATTTTATGGTTATCAGAGTAGTGACACGATCGTGTTTGCATTTGCGAAGTGTGGCAAAATTGTGTAGACTGCACAGTAGGTTTTGGCATGTTTTAAAAATGAGAATGGATAAGAGGAGGGGCTGGGGTGGAGAAAAGGGAAACCAGTGAGGAGATGATAGCTACGTTTCAGAGAGGAGATGGAGGCTCAGCTAGCATGGGGACAGAGGAGGTGGAGAGGAGAGGATGAAATCAAGCGTATTTTGGAGGCAGAAGATTCCAAATCTGCTAAAGTACGGGATGAAGGCGATGAGAGACAAGCACATGCAGGAAGGAGGGAGGACTTGGAGGGCAGGGAGCTCCAGTTCACTTTTTTTATTGAGGTGAAATTCACCTAATAGAAAATTAACCATTTTTAAGTGAGCAGTTTAGTGGTGTTTAATACACTCACAGTGTTGTGCAACCACTACCTCTATCTCGCTCCAAAACATTTCCATCATTCCAAAATAAACCCCGTGCCTATTAAGCTGTTACTCCTCGTTCTCTCACCCCGAACCGGCAACAGACTGCCCTTGGCAACCACCACCCTGCGTTCTGTTTCTATGGATTTACCTATTCTGGATATTTCATATAAACTGAATAATACAATATGTGACCTTTTGTGCCTGGCTTCTTTCATGTAGCATAATGTTTTCCAGGTTCATCCAAGTCGCAGCATATATTAGTGCTTCATTCTTTTTTATGGCTGAATAATATTCCATTGTATGGAATACCATATTGTTTATCCATTCACCCATTGATGGATATGTGGGTTGTTTTCACCTTTTGACTATTGTGATTAGGGCTGCTATGAACATTTGTGTATAAGGATTTGTTTGAATACCTGCTTGCAGTTCTTTTGGGTATTTACCTAGGAGTGGAATTGCCGGGTCGTAGTTAATTCTCTGTTTAACTTTGTGAGGAACTGTCAAACTGTTTTCCATAGTGGCTGACCCATTTTATATTCCCACCAGCAATGAATGTATAAGGGTTCAAATTTCTCCACGTCCTTGCCAACATTTGTTATTTTTCCAAGTTCACTTTTGAATATGGTAAGGCACTAATGTGTCATGTTAGTGGAGATATAAGATAAATTATTGGATATAAATGTCTGGAGTTTAAAAGGGAGGTTTGAGCTTGAAATATACATTTTGGAGTTGTTGGCATATCCTTGACATGAGAGGGGATGACATTGGAAGGAAGAAGGAATAGACTGAGCAGAGAAGAGGACCTAGGTCCTTGCCCAGAGAAACCCTGAATATCTGCAGGAGAGAGAAGGAGGAACTGGCAAAGAAGATCAAAGAGGACCAATCCAGAGGTACCGCCCCGCCATCTTAGCAAGTGAGAAACTGGAGATTGGGATGTGTCCCCTCTCAAGTATGCTCTGCTGAAGATGTGAGGAGTGCACTGCGGTGTCCTTCTTTACCATCCTTGGAGCCAGAACTTTTAATTTCTCAAAAGGCACATCTCAGGGTCAGAACACTCCTTTGCCATAGATTCCACAGATCAAGATGATAGGACAAACATAAGGAAAAAGACCATTTCCTATCTGGGTTACCACCCAAAGCTTCTAATTTTGGTACAAAGATGCCCATGTCCTAATCTCTGGATTCTGTGAATATGTTATCTTACATTGCAGAAGGGACTTTGTAGATGTGATTAGGGATTTTGAGATGGGGAGGTTAACCTGAATTATTTGGGTAGGCACAAAGTAATCACAAAGGTCCTTACAAGTGATAGAGGAAGAGGAGAGTCAGAGACAGATTCAAAGATGCTGCATTGCTTGCTTTGAAGATGAACAAGGGGATCATGAGCCAAGGAATGCAGGTGGCCTATAGAAGCTGGAAAAGGCAGGAGAACAGATTCTCCCCTGGAGCTTCCAAGAGGAACACAGCCCTTTCAACCCCTTGATTTTAGATCGATGAAACCCGTTTCAGATTTCTGACCTCCGAAACTAGTGTTGCTTTAGATCACCGAGTTTGCGGCAATTTGTTACAGCAGCAGGGGAAAGCCAATTAAACACTTCTAATTAGGCAAATATATATTTTCTCCAACTGACAACACTTTCTCTGAACCTTCTCAGAGTATGTGAATTTTTAAATCATATAATTGAGCCCATTGAAAATTATTGATAGGTGGGATTCCAGGCGCAATGCTGGAGATGTTTTGGGAAGGGTCAGAATCATTTTAGAATCCTGTCAGAGAAGTGGGAAAGCCCAGGTGCCTGGAGTCCCCCAGGGTTGTGGGGTCTATGTGTGTTCAGAGAGGCTCAGAGAAGGTTCCAGCTCAGTGCTTCAAGGTGACCTTGGATGGGCGTCAGTGAGATCAACTCCTCAGGCCGCTCCACCTCAGGGCCAGCACCCAACCAGTACTGATTTCCTTGGGGAGGAGCTGACTGAAGACTTGGCCCCATCTCTCTTCTTTAACAGAGGTGGTTCACGCCCTCCTGTACACCTAACTTTAGGAAAGCCATCTTGGACTCCAGCATGGTTCTCAAAGGTCTCTACCTGGCCAGTGTTCCTCAAGGTATTGCAGTAAGAACACCAAATTTAAAGTCAGAATGCTTTTGTTTGAGTCTTCATTCTGCTTACTAGCCTGTGCCATAAGATGGTCATAGAGCCTCCCTAAGCCTGAGATTCCTTATTTGTAAAATGAGAATGATATTTACCTCACAGAATTATGCAGATAAAATTTAAAAAATGCATGTGGAAGCTGTAAATGTCCTATATTTTAAAGGACATCCACACTCAGCAATGAAAAGGAACAAATTACTAATGCATGCAACAAAATGGATGCAGCTCAAAAGCATCATATTAAGTGCCAGGAGTCAAAAACCTATACATACCATATGACTCCATTTATTGACATTCTGAAATAGGCAAAACTATAGGGACAGAAATAACATTGGTGGTTGTCAGAGGTTGAGTGTGGGGGGAGGGGATTGAGACAAGGTGACTCTTTTGAGGTGATGAGTGTTTGGTGGCTATGCAACTGTATATGTTTGCCCAAATTCAGAACTGAATGTCTCAAAAGGGTAAAGTTTACTGCGTTAAATTATACATCAATAAATTTGACTCTTAAAAAAATTAGGGAAAAAAAGTCCTGCAACATAATGCCTTACCTGTATAGTCTTTTGAGACAGGATCTAATGAACTTAGCACTCAACCAATAAAAATAATGTAGCTAGCCCCAATTTTTGGCTTCTGTGCCGTGTTGTTCATACAGCAGGTAACATGATTTTCTGCTAATATACCTTGTTCTTCTGCTTGCAGCTTTAAAATTTCTTTAATTGGAAAAGTACTGAGAACTTCCCTTCTAAGAAGTTCATCGATGGCTCTGCCTTGAGGAACAAGGGAAAGCACCAAAGAGTGATGAGGCCGGTCTGGGCCATCAGATAACCTAGAAGCACAGAGATATGAGAGGGGTTCCTGCCGTGGTCGCCAACCGGGAAAAGCAGAACGGAGGTCACGATGTCGGTAACAGATGTGATCTTGCTTTGGAGGGAATTTCCAACTCTGTTTAATATTAGTCAGACTTTTGTAGTTAAGCATGGCCGGACATTATCTTAATTAAAACACCAGGCAGATACACGTAAAGGCTGAGGCGTGCGAGCGTCGGCGCAGGCTGGCTGGACGGTCAGCACCGAGCGGAGGTCAGCTCCGGCGGAGGCTCCGCCCCGGGCAGGCGAGCCCCCTTCTCATTGGCCCTGCCCGGCTGCCCCGGGCGCCCATTGGCCCGCTCTCACGGCCGCTGCTATAAGAGGCGGGCAGCGCAGTCCGCTGGCTCACCCAGCTCGCCGCTAGCAGCGCCCGAGGTGAGTGGGGTGGCCCTCTCCCGCGGGGACACGGGTCGCTGTCGCGGATTTAGGGGCACTAGGCTGGCACGGGGCAGAGACGGGGTCCCCCTCCCGGGATGTCAATGTACCCAGGGAGCTGGATCTGGGAAGTTGGAGTTCATCCCTATGGTCACTCACTCTTCTCCTTTCCTCCTACCATCTTTGGGGAGAAAAAACTATTTTTGAGGGCCACCTGTGTGCCAGAAACAGGTTATTTACACGTCGTCTGATTTCACCTTCACACAAACCCTGTGAGGTAAATAGTTCTTGCATTTTACACATGAGGAAACGGGGCAGAGTCGAACCCGGGTCTGTGTCTCTCTCTGTTAGCCAAAACATATATATTCTTCTTCCATCCCTTCCTCTCCATCAAATGACATCTCTTTTTTTCCTCCCTCTCCCATAAAGGGAGCCTTAGACATCCCTAAAGAAAAGGGAGTCTCAGATGCAAACCTCTCAGCATCACACCTACCCTCATCACCTCCACCCCAGGACAGGACTGAGAGTTCCGGTGGGAGGTTACAACTGAGGAAGAGACTCAGGGCCTGGTAGTTCACGTCCAGTTACTAGTCCAGATATGCTTAGCCTTACCTCTGACCATTTGGTTTTCAAAGGCTTAAATTTAATTCCCCATTGATGTTCTACTCTAGCTGGCTTGGGTGAGAAAAGACTAGAATTGAGCTTTCTAATCTAGTAAAAGTTTGTGCTTGTCAATACTCAAAGAAAAATGGAATTCACCTGTTTGGCTTAAAAGTAGATGTGAGCACCGCTTCAAGTAACTATACATGTTTCTGTAAAGCTGTAGTCTGTGGTCTGTGTTTCATCACTGGAGTTCCTTTCTACATGAACTGTTACCATATTGGATCATCTTCTGGTAGGGATGTATCTTCCATTTCCATTTTCTTTGCCTCTGCCTTTATTTCCTAGACCAATGTTTTTCATAGGCAGTATTTTCTCTTGTATTTCATCTCCACTTTCACTCTCAGTCTCTTTATTCCCCATTTAGAATAGAAAAATCAAGATTCTCTGGAGGATTCTGTCCCTCCACACCAGTCCTCCTCAGAGCTTTTGGTTCTGTCTTCAAGTAGTATCTGTGGTTTCAAGATACTTTAATTTGATAGTCTTTCTGCTTCCTAGATCAGATAAATTTAAATTACACTTCTTATTGATGAAGGGGAGGAAAGATTTAGTCAGTATATTCACCTTGACCTCTACTCTGCCAAGGGGCTGTCAGTCTTCTGAGCTGCTTCTTAGTGTGGCTGCCTTGTTTCCAGTGGCATGTCCTCACGCCAGTGCATCTTTCCTCAGGCCAGGAAACGCAGCAGGAGGATGACTCCCTGCCTTCACAGGAAAAGGGAAAGCACCAGTTGGCATTGGCCTATTAGGTGTTGCTTTAAAAAGAAAATATAGACTTGTTGATGAGACATGGATTCAAAAAGGTGTGCCCCCTTGGAAACTTTGTAGCCTCTTATCTTACCAGCTAGTGTTGTAGGGTTTTATTCCTGAAGGAGTAGGAGGGGGTAGCTAAGTTGAAGGAGGAAAAGCAAGAAAATGACAAGTGAAAATTGTGAGGTTCTGGAAGGCATTTGGGTTAGCTGAATAAAGGAAAAAAGAACTGATGCCTCATAAGCTCTGTCAACTCAGCAAAGTTAGGGCCCAATTTTAGTAAAGATCAAAGCCCTATGCTCTCTAAGCTTATTTTGGGGGTGGAGAGTGGCGGAGGAGGAAGAGGTGAGAATTCTTTTCTTCTAATTCCTTAGCAAAAGTTCCTTTTGAGAAACCTTATTCTTATATTGACTTAAACAAGAAGGATAGGAATTTTTCCAAACGTCAATATAAAATGCCTTCCACATCATAAATATTCGGTCATCATATCCCTCATCCTCCTCTGCCTCCACCCACGAAAGTGATGTTGGTGGCAAAACTAGATCCATTCCAGAACCAGGGAAAGAAGAGAGAATTATGAACTCCAAAGGGATGGAGTTAGACCAGCCATGGCTGTTAGTAGCTTCTTACAATGGCTCCTGTCAGGGGAGCTTGAGGGCCAGTTTTGAAATGTGAAAGGAAATCTTTATGTCGTTTTCTACGTAGAATTGCATTCTAAGCTCTGAGAGATTGTTGAAGGATGAACTGTGAGGAGATCTGAAATTCTTTCAGTGTCACCACTGACTGGCAGAAATTGCTTTTCTTTACTATTCTCTGATCCTTGCTCCCAGTTCTTACAGTTTGCTTGTGTTCAGGAATAATGGTGGGACAGGAAATAGCTCATATTTGCAGAATCCTCTTCCTTCAGCATGGCATGGTGATAATATCAGGGAAAACAGGAATTCAGTAAGTATAGGCTGACTCAAATTATACTTTGGGGTCTTCATCTGTTTGCGAAAGAATTGCTAATTATTCACTTGAGATTTGGAACTTAATGCACTTTAGGGGTTTCATAATAAATAAACTAATGAAGTTGAAAATCACCTTCAGACAAAAGAATACTTGACATTTTCTGTCATAAAACAGGCTTTCCATGTGCTTGCTACTATAAGAAATAGGTTTGGGGCTGGCCCCGTGGCCGAGTGGTTAAGTTCACGTGCTCCGCTGCAGGCAGCCCAGTGTTTCGTTGGTTCGAATCCTGGGCGCGGACATGGCACTGCTCATCAAACTACGCCGAGGCAGCGTCCCACATGCCACAACTAGAGGGACCCACAATGAAGAATATACAGCTATGTATCGGGGGGCTTTGGGGAGAAAAAAGTAAAAAAATAAAATCTTAAAAAAAAAAGAAATAGATTTATAACTATCTTGTGAAATGCTTAATTCCCAGGGCAAGAAAAATTCTTAGAGGAGTTTAGAATGTCAATTCCATTACAATTTAACATTTTCCCTTTTTTCTGAAGACTGGGAAATTTGGGATGTACTATCCATTATCAGAGCTAATATTCACTGAGTACTTAGCATAGGCTGGCAACTGTTCTAAGGGTTTTATATATAATATATCTATTTAATCCTCCTTATAATCATAGATTGGTGCTAATTATCCTCCTTCTAATTTTGCAAATAAGGAAATTGATGCACATGGAAATTATAGCTCGCCTAGAAGGATCTGTAGATGGATTTATTACCAGACAACTGCTATATTATTTTACATCTCTCTTATTGTTTGCATCTGCATACTACAGGACAAAGTCACCTGTACTCTACATGAGAAAAACTCATCTGTGGTCTTTGAGTGATAGTTAGACAGATGAGAAATGTTTCCAAAGGTTTTCACATTTCTAAAAGCATTTTGAGAACGCATCTCTGAGACCATTCCTGAATTTTTAACCCCAGCGTCACCAATTCAGAATTTCCTGTGTATACTGAAGTTTACCTTAAGAAATGGTCAATTCCTTTGAAGCCAAAGATCTCTCTTAGGATTTCTTGCTTCTCATCCATAAATCCTTTCTGATCAGGGACTTAAGGATGGGCCAGAAGCCATCTCCAGTCGTCTTCAGAATCTTGTGGGATATTGATCAAGGGGTGGGGAAGTAGGGGGGGAGGTTGGGTGTTTTCCTCAGATATCATAGCTGGGATCTCGGGGTCTTGTTCTCTTCTGCTTATTTGCACCTATTGGAAAGTCTGTCTCTCCTCCTCCCCCTCCCTCATACATATGCCTCTTTGGAGGCGAATTGTCTTCTTTGTTTTTTAATCTTTACTGCCCTAACACTGACTATGGTACTTTATACATGTGAATGTACTTGGGTTGAAATTTCACTTATTTTACCATTAGTAATCATTTAAGTCACAGAAAAAATCCACGTTAATATTAAGTTTAAGTGGTCATTTAGTTTTAAAGCTTTTGACATGGAGATTGTTTTAGTTGTAGAGAATAAATTGACACGGTTAAATATATCTAAGCAGCTTTGATTTTAAACTCAATGAATCAATAAGTATTTGTTAAATTTTGAATTATGTATCTAAATCTTTTCTTGGTACCTGAAATAGGCTTGTTTCTTCTGTGGGGAAAACATCAAAATACCAAGTCACAGTGCATGTTTTAAAATGCATAAGAAAGTTTTGGATGTTGTGAGTTCCAGTTAACTGCTTGGGAACTTTGCCATTTCAGAAAGGTTAAGTAGCATGCCCAAGGTCATATACCGATAAATGTTAGACCAGTGATTGGATGTGTCTGCCTTCACATTCCAGATATTTCCTTACACTGTTTTGCAGTGTAAATAGGTGGTTAAGAAGATGCCAAAGTAGATATCTGTGTCATCTTCTGAGAAGACAGCTTTCAATTAGATGTAGAATTTTGTTTTACCATCCATGTTTCTGGACATTTTTAGGGTAACCCCAGTGAAATCAGATGGATGTGTTAACATTCACATTTTCAAGGACACAGTTTTAAATATGAGTTCCCACATTCTCCAGCTGTATGACCTTGAACAGGTTAGTTAGTTTCTCTAAGCTTCATTTTTCTCATTTATAAAATAGCTATAATTCCTATCCCCTCCTGCCAACATTTTATGAGAATTATATGAGATAATATTAGTGCATGACATTTATAGACATTTGACAAATGTTGGTTCTCTTAGCCCCCTCCTGGGGTTGCTAAGAATGGATGGAATCTTGCCATCACAGAGTGGAGAATTTTCTTTTTTTCTTATCTTCATACTCTCTGAACTTATATGTAGAAGTCCTTCAACTTAACACATGCCTGATTAATATTTGTTAAACCATATTCCAAAGGTATCAGAAAGACTGAGTTCTGAAACAGAAAATTGTATTCCATTGGCAAATTTAGTAGCAGACTATTGTTTATGACCATACAGCTGAAAATTACTGAGCCATATTTGGTAGTTTATACCCTCTATCAAGACAGATAGGTCTCTTGGGCCTGCCTCTTATAAGGGGCCCCAAAATGTTACACAATATGGATAAGAAAAAGGCTTTATGGAGGAAAGAGAAACTCACCAGGAGCTCTCTGGTCAGAAAGACAGAAATGCATGAAGTGCCTCATTTTGCATCATCCTATAGAAAAGCATTTCAAAGCTGGGACTTTAGCTAAATGGAAAACTACCTTGTCCTTACTTTTCTCACTTAGCCTTCGATCAGACTGGCCATGGTTCTTACATAGGTATTTGGATGGGCGTAGAAGATCAAGTCCAGACTCCCCATATTACCTTCACAGAGCGCTTTGAAGGATCTGGCCCCACTTACCTTGCCTACATGATCTCCCACTGCTCTGTAATGGGTGAGCCCCACCTCATCCTTTGTTTTTCACTTCCTCATCTACTCCTTTCCCCTTTTTTCTTTAAGATCCAATTCAAACACATCTTCTTCAATGAAGCATCTCTGAATATGTACCAGAATAATCAATCTAGTCACTGCCATCACTATGCCATCTGTGCTCCCTGTTGCAGTGCCTATCCATCTGCATTGCCACTCTCACCAGACGTCCAGTTCCCTGAGGGTGGAGACCATGTCTTAATCAATCTTTCATTCATTTATTCATTCAATGACATCTATCCAGGGCCTGTTATGTGCAGGGACTGTGCTGGGTCCTGGAGATACAGTGGTGAGTAAAAGCACATGTGATCCCTGCCCCCATGGAGCTCACCATCTAGTTGGAGAGACAGACGTCACCAAGTACTCACCAAGACAGAGCTACATCTGCACCTGTGACTTTGTTATGACTGGGGGGCATATGGTGTCATGATGCCAGCACCAAGGGGAGTTGATGCGGGGAGGTCAGGGAACCCTCCACGAGAAGTGAAGATTGAGCTGTGAGGGACTGGAACACAGCCTGTCTGGCTTCAAGCCTACGCGGTCGCACTGTACCTGCTCGGAGTGGTCGTGCTGCAGGCTTGGGTCAATGAGAGAGAGCAGGTGAAAGACAGTAGGATCACTTATCTCAGTTTAAGTTGTTAAAAGTTAATTCTACTAGAACTGCAACATGACACTGGGTGATTAGGAAGAAGTAATAACCAAAATAAAACTAATAAAAATAAATCCTCAATATGCGTTTTCTATTTATTAATCCAAATCTTATTTCTCAACTGAAAGTCATCAATACAAAGTCACTGTACCCTACTTCTAGCTCCCACAATATCCTCCCCTCCCCCAACACACACACACAAAGGTGGATTTATAATCGCATAGCACGTGCAGGCCAATATTGATTCTTCAGGGCCCATGGCCTAGGGGATTCCACAGCCAGAGACGAAAGGAGATACTTGTATGGAACTAGAACTCTCTTGGTACAGTTATTATTCTAGTCCACATGTGTCCAGAGCTGACCAGGCTCTTGAACTTATAAAAGAAATACTGTAGAAGGCCTCATCCCTGTTCTGAAGGAGCTCACTGCTCCTTCATGTATGAATGTATTCAGACATGTATGAATAAACATTTGAGGAAGCCATTCGAGACCCGGTATAACAAAGTGCTACAATTGTCAGGAGAGAGGAGGTAGGTTTTCACAGAGAAAGAACACCTTGTTCTGGCCACAATAGTCTGGAAGACTGCGAGAAGCCGGCCGGCTTGAGTCATGCCCTGAAAGGTTTGGATTAGAGAAAAAGAAACAGTAACTACTAACGTGTATTGTATGCCTATTACATCCTGGGCACCGTGCTAGGCAATGTTTTATTTCACTTCGGTCTCATCACAGTCTTGCAAAGCATATCTGCATATCCCTGTTTTACAGGTAAGGAAACTAAAATTTTTGGTTAATGTTATCAAATATTGTCTACATTGCACAATTTCTTTCTTAGACCTTCCTTTATATTTTCATACTTTCTTGTTAGAGAAATACACCAACTTCATCATGATTGAAGACAACAAGGAAAACAAAGACCATTCTTTAGAAAGGGGAAGAGCAACTCTCATTTTTTCCTTAAAGAATGAAGTTGGAGGACTTATAAAAGCCCTGAAAATCTTCCAGGTAAGCACTCTCCATATTTCTGCATAAAACTCTGCTAAAATGAGTCTCTAAAATTATATTTAAAATATAAATTATTGTAAATTCTTCAGAAGTGGACTGCAGAAATTTCTTAAGCACTTAAATTTCTAAAATATTGCTCACTTCTAACAAATGGACAAGGGATACAAGCGATTTACAGGAGAGGAGATGCAAATGCTAATAAAGAAATGGGGGAGGAAAGATTCACTTCATAGATTTCAGAGAAGAAAATTTTAATTAAATAAAATATTAAAATTTTAATGATATTTAATATAGCAAAATAGCAAAGATTGTACGATTATACTGTTTCCTACTGCCAAAGCTTCCATGTGTTTTGGCACTTAAATACACCTTTGGTGTGAGGGTAAATTGATGTGACATGTAGGGAAACAATCTGGCAATATGTATATTATGAGCCTTAAAATGTTCACATTTTTTGAGCCAGTAATTCCACTTCCATGAATCTATCTTAAGGAAATTGGGGTCAGTCAGGCAGAACACAAACATTTACTGAGTACTTCTGTGTGCCAAGTCCTAAGGATGTGGATGTGATCCAAGGAGACACAGTGCCTGCCCTCACGGTGTGTATAACCCAGAGGGGGAGACAGACACTAAACAAATATTGTAGTAAATACATAATTACATGCGTGTAAAATGACCTGAAAGAGAAGTTACCAGGTACTATGCTAGCATTGAACTGGGGACCTAACCTGGTTTAAGGGCTTAGGGATACAAAGATTTGTTTATGGGAACTAAAAATTATAAGCAAACTACTTGTCTTAAGGTAGGGGAGAGGTTAAATTATGCTACGAGAACATCACTGAGATTGAGCTTTTGCTCTGGAGGCAGATGACCTGGGTTCAAATCCTTGCTCTGTCACTTACTGGCTGGGTGATCATGGGCAAATTAATTAGTCTGTCTGTGCTTCAGTCTTTACATCTATAAAACGAGAACTCTACCTACCTCAGAGGGTCATTGTGAGAATTAATAGAGTTAATATATATAAAGTGCTTTGGATAGTTCAAAGTACATTATAAATAAATGTTGGCTATTTTAAAAATCAAGTTCATATCATATGACATAATATTATATAGCCATTTGAAAATATTTCAAAGAATTATCATTTTAAAATATAGACAAATAGTCTAGAAGAGTTAGAAAAGCATCAGTTTTCCCACCCAACACACCATATCCTCAGTCCCACTCCATGGACTATGGCAACCTTTTTTAACTATTCTGTTCCTTAGTTCCTTTGATGGTGAGTTTATAAAATGTAAATATTGCTCTTGTAGCTCTCTTTGAGTTATCAACTTCATACAATATTCATTTACTCTCCTTTGTGAATGATACTGTTACCACCTCCCTCTTTTCTCCCTCCTACTCCTCCTAAAATTTGATAATTACGTTACTTTAAGCTCTTCTATTGATTACCTTTGAGTCTCTAAATAACATGTCTTTGTTTCTTCTTCCATCAGCTGTCTTTTTAAATTTTATTTCTAATCAAAGAATGCTTGTGTATGGTTTAAAAAGTCAACCCACACTATAAAGCTTGTGAAGAAAACAGCAGTCTTCTGCTTCATCTCTCTTCTCTCCTGAGTTCCATTTAATTTTTTGGTTAATCTTGGGTGCGGAGAGTTGAGTTCATCATACTCACTAAATACTCCCTAACTGTGTGCCCTGTTGTAATTGATTTATGCAGCCTCCTCCTGTTTTATTTCCTCGTTCCACTCTATCTCCGATTCTTTCTTCTGATAGACAACTGCTCTGAAATGTTTAATCTATGCATTGAATTATTTTTTGTGTGTACTTGGGGACGTGTAGAGTTTTTGTGTGTGCAGCATTGGTAACTTATATAAACGTTATCGTGTGGTACACTTCTTCCTTCAGTCAGCACTGTCTTTAAGACCTACCCATGCTGCTGTGTGTTGATCTCGTTTGTTCTTCTAGCGGCTGCATAGTGTTCTGGGATGCATCCACTCATTTTACTTATCCTCAGCCTACAGGAAGCAACCATTTCAATGCTTTTAACTATATTTTCTACTATTCAATTCCATATTTATAAACAATATACTTATTATGCTACTATTTCTTGCTTTTTTCAATTGTAGGTCTTTCTGAGTGATTTCCTACAATGGAAGTAAAGATTTAGCTTTCTTGACACAACTCCCTTTCCAGTGGCCCCCTCAACTTCCTTTTCCCCCCACCTTCCCAATGAGTTTATGTTGCCATTTTTGGCTATGTCAGTTTTTAGTGTGTCTATTCTTAAGATTATGGAAATCTTGTTCAAAGAAGAGCCATGTTATTCATTATTGTGAATCCTGCTTTCTTGTGCCACTGGATTACAGTCTAGTGTTTAAGAGCATAGACTACGGAGCTGGGCATCCTGGGTTTGAATTACTTGTTAGCTGTGTGCCTTTGGGCAAACTGCTTAATCTCTCTATGCTTCTATTTCTGTAATTGAAATTTCTGATAGGGAGTGTCTCTCTTACTATCTGAATTTTCCTTGATCTTCTTGACTAAATTTTTCTTCCAGATGGACTTTTAAATTGTTTAGGTACGTTTCCTCACCAAATATCATCAAGATTTTGATTTTGATAGCATTCAATTTATAGATTAATTTAGGAAGGATTGATATTTTATGTTTTTTCTCCAAAAACATAATTTAGCTTTATATTTATTCAAGTCATCATTCAGAAAATATTTATGAATGCATTCTCATTGTAGAAATTTATAAGAAATAGATTAAATGAAACTCTCCTTCACTCCTGATCAATTCCAGTCCATTTTGTAACTGGCTTTCTTCTGTTGATTCCATGATAAATTCTGTGTTCTATGATAAACCCTGCCTATTCCAATTTCCCAACATCCCTGACACTCCCTCTCCTTTCTCAGTTCATGTCCCGTGATAATTCTTATCTCACCCCTACCTTTGCTCGTACAGTTTCTCCTGTTTGAATCCTCTTTCTTCCTTTCTGTCTTCCTATTCTATCTGTTCTTTAGGACTCATTTCAGTTCCTATCTACTCCGTAGAACCTTCTACTCTCTCTAACCCATGATGCCTTTTCCCTTTGTCAAACATCTTCTGCACCCGAACACTCATTACTTTTGTTTTCTCTTAGTCTTTCGTGCTAGCCAACTAGGTTAAACTCCTTGTATGTCTTACCCTTTTTCGTCTGCTTCACAGCTCTTATCTGGCTACATAGGTGTTTGCTAAGTTAACTTAGTTTGAACTGGTTAGTACTGAAGATCATCTACTCTAATCTTCTCATTTTTTAGATGAAAAAACTGTTGAATGATTGTTTCTTATGTTTCATTACTATGTCTCCACTCCTTTTCCTCAGCTACCCAAATTGGTGAGAGAAGATGCCCTCCTCCCACAGGTTTGCACATATGGCACCCGTGGCCCGGGCTGCGCGGCAAGAGATCAGAAGAAGCAATCTGGTTCAGCTGGTTACTAAGTCTGTAGCTTAAGAGATTTGAGGTTTTAAATACTCTGGGTTCACGCTGTTCATCTAATTTTGCTAAATGCATTTTTGCAAGGAAACTTTTCTTTCTAAAGGACTAATATTAATATCACTTTTTGAAAACTGGCTTTTATTTATGATAATTTTCAAAAGGTTCTTTTTTATCTGGGAGAGTTGGTATTTTGATTTGAAGTCCAATCAGTTCTGGCAATCTGAGAAACTTCTAGTGAGTGTGATTTTATCAGTTTCTGGGGGATGTGATGAATTTTTCAAACTTTCTTGAATAGTACCTAATATTTAGGGAGAATTATTTTGCTGTTGGCAGCACTAAAAACAGCCTTTTTCCCCTTTGGCTATTATGACAAGTGTGAAGTTGACTTTTAACGGTAGTGAAAGTCATCTTCTCAGAGACTATTATCATCTGAGGCCACTGAGGCCATCACACGTGATCTTGACCTTCTGTTTTACACAGGAGAAGCATGTGAACCTGTTACATATCGAGTCCCGAATGTCAAAGAGGAGAAACTCAGAATTTGAGATTTTTATTGACTGTGATATCAACAGAGAACAATTGAATGATATTTTTCACCTCTTGAAGTCTCATACTAATGTTCTCTCTGTGAATCCACCAGATAATTTCACTGTGAAGGAAGATGGTAAGTTTGAAAAGTGAAAATACAACTCAGAAGATTATGTTCATAATCTGTGTGTAATCTTGTATTTATCTTAAAGGCATGAAAGTGAAAATAAAACACTGTCTCTTCAAATTGCTCACAGTTTTGTAGTGAAGGGAACACAAAACATAGTTTGCTCAAAATGCTAAAGAAAAATCATCAAGCAACATTTTATTACATGTGAGAGAAGTGAAAGGAAACTTTGAATATAAGAAAGAATTCAGCATAGTTAGAAATCAACTAAGTTATCTCCATTTCCAAATCATCAAGCATTTCTTGACTTCACAAACCTCCGTTCACAATCCCTGAGCACTTAGAAACTCTCACAGGGCTTAGCATTAGTAGAGTAAGTGAATATTTGAATTTGTTGAGAATGTTGACAGCTGCTGACAACTATGATGTGAAATACACTCTGTACAGCATTCCTGCCTGTCCCCACTCCCACCAAAAACAATTGAAAAAGCAGTAAAGCCTTCTGAAGTTTCAGACACTCAGATCGCAAAGATATAGGCTAAGATCTTCCATTGTGAAAAAACCCTGGTAGTTTACTTGGGGCAAAGACAAATGGATAATTCAGCCAGGTTTTATATAGAGTATTCAATTTAAAATAATCCCTTCAGATTATGTCACAGTGTTTGGGGTATCATCAGAGCTGATATTTGTCTGCTATGTGTTCGTATGGCTGTACAAGCTATTACAATATTGATGGACTTCCATTTCTGCCTGGCAGATAGCTGCTTCCCTGAGTCCTGTGAGTGCCCCCCACCACGCGGGAAGCCAGTGTGCTCCAGATCCTCCCCGAGGAGTCCTCTCTCCACCACAAACAACTAAAGGGTTAACACCTGGCCAAGCAGGAGCCTAGGACTCTGCTCATGTCTATTTTGAGTGATTAGTGCCCCTGTTGTATTTGTTAAATCTCTTGAATAGCACTTCTGGATTTGTTAGAAAGAGCGTTAGACTGGGGCAAGAAGGATGGAGTTCTAGTCCTCTCTCGTCCATTAGGAATGAGTTACCTTGGAGAAATTACTTTACCTCTCTGTACTTTGGTTAGCTCATCTATTAAATGAAGAGTTTTATAGAGGCTAAATGGTTCGGTTGATATTTAGGGCACATCAACTTGTATCAGATATTTCTACCAAGAAATGGAGAAACAAAAATATAGTCCCTATCCTGGAGTCATTCCCATTCTTTTGTGTGAGACAGACAGATAAACAGATGCGTTGTAATAAAATATAGTAAAAGCTTTCAGGGGGCCGGCCCCGTGGCTGAGCAGTTAAGTTTGTGCACTTTGCTTTGCCTGCCCAGGGTTCGCAGGTTTGGATCCTGGGTGCAGACCTACACACTACTCATAGAGCCATGCTGCGGCAGCATCCCATATAGTAGAACTAGAATGACCTACAACTAGGATATACAACCATGAACTTGGGCTTTGGGGAGAAAAAAAAAAGAGGAAGATTGACAACAGATGTTAGCTCAGGGCCAATCTTCCTCACCAAAAAAAAGCATTAAAAAAAAAAAAAAGCTTTGAGAGAGTTAGAAATATAGTGTCATAGGAACACAGATGACAAAGAATTAGCTCCACCTACAGGGTCAGCGAAGGCTCATTTGACTTGTATCTTGAAGGATGAGGAGAGTCTCAGGAAAATAGAAGGATGGAGTGGAGTGGAAAGTGGAGTGGGATAGGTATTCCAGGCAAAAGAACAGCATATGCAAAAAGCCAGAGTCTTAGGAGGGCTTGTATGTCTGAGGAATGATGAGAAGATCAAAGTGGCAAAGACATAAATGATCTCCAAGGTCCCATCATCAACAAAACTTAACAATCAAAGTTCTTACTAAATTTGCACTTAGTCTGTAAAGTTGCACATCTTTATTCTGTTTTTTTTTTTTTTAAGATAACTAAATATGTGGGTTAAGTTGTTTTGTTTTTCTTTTTAAAACTTTTGGTCTATTATTAAAGTACAGCATTTCTCCAACAACAGGTTGGTAGAAAATCAACCTGATGACTCAAAAAAAATTTTAAAGCTCAAAAATTTTGAATGAAATTTACTTACTAGAAATAGAGTAGTTCACTTGTATAAATTTTGCCTCAATGTACGAGCTAAAATAAAAATCTCATCCAAAAGCATTTATGGCTTTCTTAATTTCTTCTTCCTTATTGCCTTATTTGAGACTGTCTCTTCAACTTTTAGTGGTTTTTGTATTTTGCAGATATGGAAACTGTTCCTTGGTTTCCAAAGAAGATTTCTGACCTGGACCTTTGTGCCAACAGAGTTCTGATGTATGGATCTGAACTAGATGCGGACCATCCTGTAAATATTCTTAATAAACCTTTTTTTGAAAGTAATTTAAAGCAAACTAAAAATAAGGGCAACTTTTTGTTTTTTCCAGAAAGTGCTTATTCTAGACTAAATAAGATCTCATTTTAATCCGGATTTCAGGAAGTGTTAGTAGGCTTCCACATTGGTGGAATTGAGACTAACTGCCTGAAGAAAATCTAACTTCATTGGCCCCAAAACATCTGTCCCATGCCTAGCATTCCTATTATTGAGAGCTATTTCAAGAGTTATACTAAATGAAGACAGTGTCTGCAGTCAGTTTTTATTAAAATGGCATGAGTTATTGGAAAGCGGAGTAAATAGAGGAAGGAGAAAGACAGCACTCATGCTGCCCAGGATAATTGGTTTATTAGGCAGTCGATGAACTCGGAAGTTGTTTCCTTGGAAAATTATATGGGATACAGTACAGGTGTGAGTTGGAGAATTAGTAAATCCTGGGCATTAGGATTGCTTAAGGAGCTCTAGGATACTGGGAGGGGAGGAGAGAAGAGAGCCACAGACCAAGGATTTAATTCAGCTTCTACCACTTATTAGCTGTGTGAATGTGATCTTATACTGCCTTAACCACCAGCTGATCCGTTCATTTATTCTATAACATCTTATTGAGTCACTATTGGAATTAATAAATTGCTATACCTGTCCTCAGGGAGCTTACAGTCTAGTTGGAAAGATAAAGCACACATATATAAATAAACACACACAAGGTAAAAAGTAAAAAGTGTGCTAAGTGGCATGAAGAGATTGCTTTGAAATATACACAAGAGAGCAAAGACTTCTAGCTGAAGAGATCGGAGAAAGGCAACATTTTTACTGAGCCTTAAGGAATTTTGGCAGGAAAGAGATGGAGAGGAAGGACAATTCATTGCAATATGAGCAAAGGTTCAGAGGCAAGAAAATTTGAGGGATGTTTTTGGAAAGATGAATAAATAAGTTTTACTGAGCTGCTACTTAGTCCTCCTGATTTTCACCTCCTAAATATTTCTTAAATTTGTTCTTTATTCATTCCTATGACCATATTCCTTAACTGGGCTCCCTGCTTCCAGTCTTACTATCTCAAACCCATCCTCCTCTTAGTCACGAGAACGATCAAAAACCTCAATATGATCATTATCTTTCTTCTGCCTAAAAATCACCAATGGTACAATAGGTACATATCTAAGAGAACTGAAAACATATGTCCTCGCAGAAACTTGTACACAAATGTTCATAGCATCATTATTCATAATAGCAAAAAAAGGGAGACAACCCAGATGTCCATCCGCTGATGAATAGATAAGTAAAGTGTGCTATGTCCGTAAAATGGAATATTATAGGCCATAAGAAAGCGTGAAATACTGATATGCTAAAACATGGATGACCCTTGAAAACATTATGATAACGAGAGAAGCTGGCCACCAAAGGCCGTGTATTGTATGATTCCTTTTATATTTTAGCACCAGCCAGGTGCGTCGTAGGGCTTCATGAATCTGTGTTAGAGATGAGTCTCATTCTCTCTTTGCAGGTGTCCTCCTCTTCTTTCCTAGTATTTGCATTATTGGCTATTTCCTCCTGGGCTTTGCTTTTTGATGCCTTATTTTGTCTATTTTTTTCCTAAATGTTTCTCATAGATATAAATTCTAACATTGCTCTTTTGTCTATTTTTTTTATCATTGTGTGCTTCTGCAAATGATGAATATGTTTGCACTTTGCAATAAAAATATAAGGTTAGATTCAGTTGAGTCATGATTTCCAGTATTATTAATTACTATTTTATTATGAATTCCTATTACAGGAAAATATAACTGAAAATGTAGTTGAACATTAAGAAAAAAAAACTCATCCTTGGAAAAGAGCCATGTATTTAACTAGGATGGTGCTTTTCTCATTCCTCAAACTATTTTATTTTTGTAGCCACTATAGTATCTTTGTATCAATAATACCTTTTATCTTTGTAGCCACTGTAGTATAAAGCTCTAGTGTGGTACTGACTTTGAAATAAAAATGATCATAGATTTCTAACAATGCTTGCTCATAATAACAATTATGTAGCCCTTTAATATAATAGCTCAAGTAATAATGAAATGTTTCCTATATATCATTTGTCAAGGATTTTTTAGTGTGAATATTTAAAAACTTGTCTTTAATTATCAGGGCTTCAAAGACAATGTCTACCGTAAAAGACGAAAGTATTTTGCAGACTTGGCTATGAACTATAAACAGTAAGTATATTGTAAAAATAACTTATCCAACTTTGAAATAATAAAATAATAAATAGAGTACACTATGCTCATTTAGTAAATAGAAAATAAGTGCTACTGTTGATTAAATGCTAATTCAAAATAACTCCTTCCCTGTATCTCACTAGTGGAGACCCCATTCCTAAGGTTGAATTCACTGAAGAGGAGATTAAGACGTGGGGTACTGTGTTCCGAGAGCTCAACAAACTTTATCCAACCCATGCGTGCAGAGAGTATCTCAAAAACTTACCTTTGCTTTCTAAATATTGTGGATACCGGGAAGATAATATCCCACAACTGGAAGATGTCTCAAACTTTTTAAAAGGTAATAAGCTAATTAATTTTTTGGAAGGGGAATGTTGAACTCTGTTTTGATCATGATAGAATTCTTAATAGATGAATAAGGTCCAGTTATATGGGAGGTCAGAATTTTCCTGTACTCTGTCCTGGAGTATCGGGTACAGTAGTTGGCACCACATTTGAAGAGGGACAATCACAACCTGGAGGAAGTGTAGAGGAAAGTGAGCAGAATTATAAGGGGATTGGAAAATGTGTCATATAAGTAAAGTTTGAAGGACTCTTAGGGTGTTTAACTTGGAGATTTAGGGGACATTACAGCTATATTTAAATATTGGAAAATCATTTTTATGTAATAGAGGGTTACTCGGTGGCCCTCAAGTAAAGGACTATTGAAGAGAAACTGCAAGCTTTTGGCTCAGAATGGAGAAGACCTTGCTAAAAGAGCCATTTGAAAATAGAACAGGCTCCTGAGATGGTTAGTTCCCCATCCCTGGAGGTATTTGCAAGAGCGCCACACCACTCTCAGGGATGTGGTGGAGGAGATTCAAGCCACTTGGCCAAGGTTGGAGAAGATGATCTCTGAAGCCCTTTCCACACCAAGATTCTATCAGTTTCCCAAGGGAGGAGATGTGCTAGCAGAAACATAAACAAAGGGGAAGGACAATTGTGTTCCTTTCAGTTCTTCATATTTATTTGGCCCAGGCCTCCTTATTTTTTCTATCTAATATAGGAAGTAAAATGGTCACTGATTTCCAGAGTCTAGAGAATGTAAGAAAAATAAAAATCTCCTTTGATCACAGCAGATTAGCACCTTAGGGGAAAAAAGAAGTTACGTTTTTGATTCAGAGTTTAGTTTATTCTCATCATGGTCTGAAATTACTCTCTCTGAATTTCTTACATAGACTGTTACAAAAATCTGCATATCTATTCAACTCCACAATTATCATCACTCAACCACTATACACAAAACGAAGAAAGACTAAACAGGAAAGGGCAATATAGTTTTTACAAGGGAATAATTCACCTAAGTGGTTCCTACAAAAACTGGATTTTTATAAAAATACTGATTAAGGATGACAGAGAACCAATGCACATGACCTCGTGGGACATACAAAGATGGATAAGCAGATGCTATAGAAGTTGTCATCAAATCAAATTTTGCATAAGATTTGGAGGAAATATTTGCTACAGATACAAAACTGAAAGCTGTTCACTTAGGGTCTGGAGCTTGCATGGCTGCAGAACATTTTGCTAAAGGTATTTCAAGGGAAAGTGTCAAAGAGAGAAACCAAAATTAAAAGACAGTTCAAACAAAACATTAGTTGGAAGAGACCACCTGCACTATCAAATACGGTGGCCACTAGGCATATAGTTGTTTAAATAGTTAAAATTAATGTAAACCAAAATGTTAGTTTCCTAGCTGCACTAGCCACATTTCAAGTACTTAATAGCCACATGTGGCTAGAGGCTACCCTATTGGGTAGCCTGGATATAGAACATTTCTATCATTGTGGAAAGATCTGTTGGACCATGAAGTCTGCATGTCAGAGTGGGAGAATCCGAGTACAAAGCAACTGGGTGGAACTGGAATACCAGAGTGTGAGGGTTTGAAATGAAGGGCAAGATTCAAGCTTATAGAGATGCCCTGAGCCACTGCACCCTAGTGGCTGCCCTTTCTACAGCGGGCATGCAGTCTTAGCTGTTGAGGGATGGAAGAGCATCATCCGGTTTAGATAAAATAAAGAAACTACAAGAGGTAGTACTGGCTTAAAATGACATAGATTCAAGAGTAGTTCTGGTCTAAATTAGTAGATCTTGTTACTAAGTTATTTTTTTAAAAGAAAGTAAGATTGTCTAGGGGGTATTCTGAACTCTTTAGGCAGGCAGCAAGGTGTAATATAAGGAAACCCGAGTTCTCATTCTACCTTTATCATCTACTGTGTGGCCTTGGGCACAATATTGAGTCTCTGAGCCTCAGTTTTATAGTTGTCACAATGAGGAGAATAAACTCATCCTGTAAACATGAAAGGAGATCTGATATGTAAAAGGTCTAACTAATTGCCTGGCCATGGTAAGTGCTTATAATTATTACTTCCCCATAGTACACATATAATAAATTTTTAGTTTCCATGTCCTCCCTCAACGTATTACTTGGTGCCACTGGCAGAATTAAAGTGTTGAAGTAAACAGTCTGTTCTGGTGAAGATTTTCTTTCTGTCTTTCTTTTTTTGGTGAGGAAGATTGGCCCTGAGTTAACATC
The DNA here is from genome assembly GCF_041296265.1 of Equus caballus. Lineage (NCBI taxonomy): Eukaryota > Metazoa > Chordata > Mammalia > Perissodactyla > Equidae > Equus > Equus caballus. The sequence goes on along the minus strand of NC_091690.1, from coordinate 88,681,533 downwards.
TGTGGCCAATCTTTCTCTTTTTGCTTGAGGAAGATTGCTGCTGAGCTAACACCTGTGCCAGTCTTCCTCTATTTTATGTGGGATGCTGCCACAGTGTGGTTTGATGAGCGATATCTAGGTCCGCGCCTGGGATCCGAACCTGCAAACCCTGGGCTATGGAAACGGAGCCTGAAAACTTAACCACTATGCCACGGGGCCGGCCCCTGGTGAAGATTTTCTGTTTTCTCCTTTGCTTTGCAGAGCGCACAGGTTTTTCCATTCGTCCTGTAGCTGGTTACTTATCACCAAGAGATTTCTTATCAGGTTTAGCCTTTCGAGTTTTTCACTGCACACAGTATGTGAGACACAGTTCAGATCCCCTCTACACCCCAGAGCCGTAAGTACTTGCACTTCAACTTTCATTCATCAAATAGCTATTCGTAATAATGGTACCTACCTCATGAGGTTTTTGTGAAGATTAAATGAATTCACGTAAAGCATTTAGAACAGTGCCTGGCCCAGAACACATGCCCCATGCTCTATGTATGTTCTCCATTGTTAGTACTATTATTAATTGGCAGCCTGTTAGGTGCCAGGTGCTGTTCTAAGCATAGGAAGTGTAACGCTGAAAAAAATCAGACAAAAGCTTCTGCCTTCATAGAGCTTATATTCCAATGGAGAATATAGATAATAAACAAATCAGTAAATATATGTATTATTTCAGACGGTGATAAGTGCTGTGGAGCAAAATAAAGCAGGGAGAGGACATAGAGTTGTGCATGGGAGGTGTTTCTATTTGGAAAAGGGTGATCAGGGAAGGACATGCTGAGAAGTGACATTTGAGCAGAGCTCTGATTAAAACCCCTAAAGGAATGGAGGTCATGTGGCTGTTTATGGGTATCTGTATGCACTTATGTGCGTGTGTTTGTGAGTGGCCAAGGTTTTGAACCAAAATAGTTTCTTTATTTGTATTACTGTCCTTTGTGGTTCATTTCCAAGTAGTACCACCTGATCAATCTGAAAAAACAAAAGATCAGATTAATGGTTGGTTGTGCATTCATGAGAAGCATCACAGTGTGACAAGCTTGTACCTCTTTTTCAGAGATACCTGCCATGAACTCTTAGGTCATGTCCCCCTTTTGGCTGAACCTAGCTTTGCTCAGTTCTCCCAAGAAATTGGCCTGGCTTCCCTTGGAGCTTCAGAGGAGGCTGTTCAAAAACTGGCAACGGTATAAATCTGGAAATAGCTGTATAGATCAATAATTCTTACCTGGGGTGGGGTCTGAGTATTTGGGTAAAGTGTACATTCAAGATGACCATTAGAAAATTTGTCTTAATTTAATTTAAATAATTTAAATAACACTAAAGGAGGATGTAAAACTTTAAGATTTATCAAAAGGAGACATGAGCTTTAAAAAAAAAAAGGTAGAGAAACTCTGGAGTACAATAATGTTAGTAGTTTGTATATCTTCTTTTTTCAACAAAAATGATAGATTCCCTAAAAATGATGCTAAAAATATTTTTGAGCGCAAGGTGCTAGACATCGTGCTGGAAATACAAAGATGAGTAAGGCCTGGTTCCTGCCTTCAAGGAACCTACACACTTCTTGAGGAGACAGTTGTGTTAGAAGGAGATGAGGTCTCTAGAGAAGTTCAGGCAGAGAGCTCTGGGAGTGCAGAGAACTGCTTGGGGCCGCTTTCATGGAAGACGAACATCTGGACTGGCCCATGGAAGAGAAGTAATGTTTTCATGTGCTGAGAAAGGAAGGAAGAACATCTCAGCATGAAGGCACACAAGAAAAGACAGGGAGTGCTTGTTGTAACTGGGGAAATGACAAGAAGCTGGAGCAGCCTGTGAGAGTCGGGGATGTGGTATGAAATAAGCTAGATGGTTAGAACAGTGCTTCTCGAATTGTGGGTTGGGGACCTCTGGGGTCTCTGAACGCCTTTCACAGGGTCCTTGAGTAAAAAGATCCATTCAAAGTGCAAAGTGGATTTGAATGTAATAGAGTTCATTGATGTGGTTTCAGATTTCACATTGCAGCTGAACTTTAAGAAACTACTGTTGAGTTTTGATGGAATATCAAAGAAGAATATCCACAATTGTCTGAAAAGGCTATTACAATATTAAACCCTCTTCCAACTACTTATCTGTGTGAGGCTTTCTTTTCTGCATATACTTTAGCCAAAACAACATATTGCAACAGGCTAAATACAGAAGTAGATATGAGAGTCCATCTGTTTTCCAGCCAGACATCAGAAAGATTTGTAACGATGTAAAACAATGCTACTTTTCTCATGATTTTTGTTTTGTACAATATGGTTACTTTTCATTAAAATGTCTATATTACCATAAAATGGTTTATTATATTTTAAAATTAATTAATAAACATTTAAATTTTTCTCAGTTTTATTTCTTGATATGGTAAATATAGCTCGCTCATACCCAGATAAACAAAAGGTCTTGGGGTCCTCAGTAATTTTTAAGAGTGTGTAAGGGTCCTGGGAACAAAAGTTTGAGAAGTGCTGGTTTAGAACAAGACCGATTGAAGAAATACTTGTGAGCTGGTCTGGGGGTCTGGGGCTTCATTCCAGGGTGCTCTGGGTTGGGGATGAAGAGCTGTGATTTGTTATGTTGAGTCACTCAGGATGTGAAGTGATGTCGATGTCCTTTCGCAGTGCTACTTTTTCACTGTGGAGTTTGGTCTGTGTAAACAAGACGGGCAGCTGAGAGTCTTTGGTGCTGGATTACTCTCTTCTATCAGCGAACTCAAAGTAAGAGCTGTAGATCTTTGCACATAACCATACCCACTTCATAGAATTGATATGACCTGAAATTATATTTGGATTTGAACAAGAGCTTACTATGGAAAATACTTGGGGTGGCAGTAAACATTACTTAAGAAACATTTTTCTCTAATTTCCAATTTAAATAAAAAAACTATGTTAAATCAGATGTGCAGGAAATACCATCCAAGGCACTGTCTTGCTCTCAGGAAGCTGACCTCCTGGTGGTGGGTACAAGTCGTGTATAGGAGTAACTAGTGCAGGGTAGAAAGTAGGTGCCATAGTGCAGAAATAAAGAAAGAAAGATCCTTGGGTGCCTCCGACATGGAGAAGAGTGTTAGAACAATGGAGGTGATCTTGGGTCATTTATGGGGAATAGCAAGCTGTTGGTTTTGCTGGCATATATTGTGGGGGTAAATAGAGCTGTAGGAAATAAGTTTGGAAATGGAGGTTGGGGCCAGTGCCTTAGTAATACATTCAGAGGTGTGCCGATTCGGGCAGTTGTGTGTAGATGTGATCCATGAAAATAGACAGCAGTCTTTGATTCGCTCACTCTCCCTCCTCCAGCATGCACTTTCTGGCCATGCCAAAGTAAAGCCCTTTGATCCCAAGATTACCTGCAAGCAGGAGTGTCTCATCACAACTTTTCAGGATGTCTACTTTGTGTCTGAAAGCTTCGAAGATGCAAAGGAGAAGATGAGGTAAAGTATATCTTCCTCATGACTTGATTTTCCCCTGCGAAAGATAGGTCCAATAATGGTAATGAATCGCAGAAGTAAACAGCTGGATATTTAGAATCTTACCCTACGCCTCTGCCTGTAACACATCTTTCTTTCATAACAAATATTTAGAGTATGTTGTTTATTATGATGCTCGGTAGTTGCAAATATGAATCAGATACATTGACAAGTTGCTTTTCTTCCCATCAGAGTTTGTAATCTAAAAGAAAAATAAACTACACACAATGAAACATTGTTCTGCACTTATTCAGGAGCAATTTATTCCAGCTAGGGGAACAGGTAAAGCTTAATGGCATTTGAGAAAGGATTTGAAGGATAGATAGGATTTAGATATGTTGATTTTTTGGCCAAAGGACAGCATAAGAAAGGTAAGGAGGTAGAAAAATATAGGAGATATGTGTGAGGCATTCAAAGCTGCTTTAATTATCAATCAGCTAAGTGTGTTGTTAAGAAAGGATATTGGAGGCAGAGAAACTGCTTAGGAGATTCTTGCAATACTTCAGGTGTAAATAAAAGCCTGAACTCTTTAAAGAGAGAGGTATAGGAAAGGAAAGGACTATAGGAGCAGAATCAACAGAACAATTGGTGGAGGGCTTATGATGCCACATTGTGATGATGGAGATAGATGGGGTTGAAGACATATTCCTTGTCTTCTGGGGTTTTCCCTTAGTTGAGGAGTTGGGCTATGCACAGAATGAAATAACAATCCCAGCAGGGCTCCTTCTAGCACATATGGCACCTTCATGCAAAATAGAAGGAGAGGACCCCCTGGGTTGACCAGGTGTATTGCAAGCTGGATTTCAACCCCTACTCATGTACAGTTGTCCTCAGCTGTGTCCTTAAAGGTCCTGAACACAATTGTTCTTGGGGGTGCCAAACGAGAGGTTCAAATGTTGGCTAAAGAAGGCACAACTTTAATGCTTGAAGAAAGGGTAGAATTTAGGTCATTTGAGAGAAGTCTAGAGGAAAACATTCTAAACAGAATGTATGTGGGTAGGAGGCAGGACTGTTCTTGGCCTGTTTCAGTGTCTGTGTGTGTGTGTGTGTGTGTGTGTGTGTGTGTGTGTGTGTGTAGGTGTAGTTATGTAAATCACAACTGAGGGGTCTGTGTCAATTATTGTCACTGTCTACTGATAAAGCTACTGTAGTTGGTCTCCTTACTGTATAAAGTAATGAATGGTTACTAAAGCCATCCACAGGATCTTTCCCCAGTAATACAGGGGCAGATGTATCCATGTCTACTTTCGATTTCCTACCCGTGTGGGATTCCAGGGGGCCTCTGCACATGCAGCGTAGGGAAGTAGCTCAGATTGGTTGCACGAATAGCTAATGAGATTTGTCTTTTGCCTAGTGTGTGAAATAGTTTTGCTGTTATTTAATTTTCATCATTTTCCCCCTAGAAATTGATCGCCTCTCATTTGTTTTCTTAAATAGAGAATTTACCAAAACAATTAAGCGTCCATTTGGAGTGAAGTATAATCCATATACACGAAGTATTCAGATCTTGAAAGACACCAAGAGCATAACCAGCGCCATGACCGAGCTTCAGCATGACCTCGATGTTGTCAGTGATGCCCTTGCTAAGGTCGGCAGGCAGCTGAGCATCTGATGTCGCCAGTCCTAATCCTGAGAGCAGCTGAGCATCAATTCAGAGGCCTGTGGGCCAACTCTTGCTTTTCTTGAAGAGCTGGTTGTGGGGGGACTGCAGCCAAACAATGTTCTCTATTCCCATCTCTTAATGGATCATTAGTCTTTGAAAATTTGTACCTGGATACTCTAGCTACAACTTATTCTTTTTCTAACATCTTTAGTGAAATATGATTCACATACCATACAATTCATTGACCACTTGCTTTTCATAGAGAACTTGTTTGACCCAATGGATAGATCTAGTCCCAGCCTGATTCTATTTTCCTCAATCCTTCTTGGCAAAATGACATTTATAATCATTTGAAGTATCTTAATGGGGTATTATGGAGCTGATTCATATTGTTATCTAAGATCCTCTTATTTCTGAAGTGTCTTACTTATCGATGAATTTGTGCCAAGCTTGGTCCCATTCATATGCCTAAATTTAGTAGCCCAACTGTCTCCTCTGGTAGCATGAGCAAAGTGTAGAGGCCTTTGCACACGAAACATACCCAGTAAAGAGCAAGTAGTCTAGTTCAGGTGTAGTTTCCTGCAGGAAAATAGTAGCGGCAAAGTCTGGAAAGGTTGATTGGGGTATAATCCTTGAGATCAGGCTAAGAATTTGGGACTTTTTTTTGTAGCCACTAGGGAGTCCCTTCCAAGTGACCGTCTTCCTTGAAACTCTTTTTCCTGTCTATGGCATTGCATCATGCTGGTTTGTTTTAGATTATCTGTCCTACTCGTGGGGCCAAGGGGAACTTGGTGGGGGTGCCACTTGCAAGGCCCATGTATCGTGATGAGATTGTCCTCTGGTTAGCAGGAGACAGCACTGCCAAAAGGAGAGTTCAAACTGAGAGACAAGAGAGAAGCACAAAGTTAAAGGTGGAAAAGCAGCGTCAAGTACTTTATTTCCAAGGTATAAGGTGAGACTGTAAATAGGAAGGCAAGTCATGAGGGTAGAGGGTGAGGAAATAAAGAAGAAGTGGAATGTAAGAAAGACCAAGAAGACCATTTCAGACCCATCACTGTAATAATGCAAGGGGTTGCAAGGATTGGTTATGTCGTCTGTATATTTCAGGGAGTACTGATGGTGCTGTAGTACAGGCTTGATATAAATGAGTGAAGCTGAACTCTCAAATACATGCTGGGTCTCTTTATTTTGCTCCTTTTCTCCCCCTACCCACTAAAGGAAGACTTTCCTCAAATTTCTGTCTTTGGCCCTCCTCTCTCTGCCATCTCTTCATGAGAAATGTCATTCATGTCCACGACTTCAATTCTTATTTCAGATGACTCCCATATTTGCAGTGCTAACTCTGACATATTTCTTGAATTTTTGCCTGTTAATTCCAGCTGGCTGTTGGATATTTTCATCTAGATGTCCTATTCGTTAGGCCAACGTTGTACAACTCCTTGTAGTACCATTCATGCAGAATGAAATGGGATTGTGTAACACAGCAGCCCTGTCAACTATCTGAAACTCAACAGGTTTAAATGGAACTCAGAATCACCTGAATATTATACCCCGTCAGCTTCCTCTCCCAGTGATCTTATTTCTTAATGGTACATTCAAAGTCACATTTTAAGTTAATTTTCCAGTCTTAATCAGCTACTTGAAGAATTGTGTCCTTATTTTTTTTCACATTAATAGTCGCATTACATACCATTTAACATGTTTTATTTCACATCAGATCACTAGATCTTTTAATACTTTTTAGACCTCAAAAGAAATTATTAAAAACTTTAAAAGAATTTATTTCACTTTGTTATACAAGGAACTAGAATTGGGAAGAGTAATTCATGCTATTTTGGATTTACACATTACTTATAAATTTTAATAGCTGACCGACTGTTAAGTATACCTTTGATGGTAACAGATCCAAGTCAGCTAATCTAAAATCACTTGAAATATTGATTAGCTGGTTTATAGTTAGCATATTTTGTTGCAAGGAAATCTATTATAAGCAAACCATGATAGCAAATAACAGCAAATTATGCATACTGTATGTGGTTACTTTCATACAACTTTGATCATGGTAAAGAATCATAGTTGTTGAAGTTTATACTAATGGTATTTAAAATCACTCTATGACTAAAGCACACTGAAATAATGTTAAGGCACAACAGTTATAATTCACAACTTCAGAATAATGGAAATATTTAATGATTGATTTCAGTTCTTTCTTCTAACCTCTGGATTTGTGATATTTAGTAAATCAGGAATCCTGAGAGTCTTAGAATTTTCATACATTTTACGTATATATCTGCAAAGCATCTAGGAATATGTTAACAGTTATTCAAATATGAGAACAGAACTGAACCAAAAATTTGGTTCATAATTCTTAATCAGTGAGTTATTACTCAAAGATATAGATGGTGTTTTCCTGACTTTTTGAAGAAAGCTCGAAATGTTGGTCATCAGAATGCCTACATTTCTTAATCTGCCTATTTTGTCATTCAGAGTTATACAGTAGTAACGACACACCAAAATGTACAGAATTATAGTTAATTTTTAAGTTGGCTCCCAAGTTGAAAAAAGAAAAAATTCTGGATTTCTCTAAGGGAACATATAATAGAGTTCATACATTAATTTCTAGGACATGTATCAAGATACTGTGGTCTATTTCAGTCTAGTCTTTATTTTACTATATAACATACATTTATGATTTGTAAGTTTGTTATTCAACTGGATAATAAATTAGCACAAAATTCATCTTCTCAACAAGCATTTATTTTTTGTCAAACAAATGTTAAAAACTAATTTAAATATATGTTAGCAATTTTATTGGTTTAAGGAATCTATAACATCCTTACACTTCTTAAAAAGCCTATGAATATGAGATATAAGGGAAGCCAAACCTGGAACCTAGAGTAACCACTTTTCAGAATTCTTGATGAAGTCTATCTCATGTTCCTCATCTGTAACATGAGCTAAATCTACTTCCCTGGGTTATTGAGGAATTCTGTTATGAGAGGACTTTGTAAAAGAAACTTATTGTCATATGTAAAGAATCTTTAGTATAATCACTCTCCTAATCAGAGGTCCCCCATAGCTTCTGGATGATTTTATCTTTCTCCAGAGGGAATTCACTTTTGCTTCTAGCAGGCAGTATATAAAGGCATGGGAAGATCTCCTTAGTCCAACCAGGAATCAAGGCAATTGGAGCTGAGCTCAGTCTTTGTGAGGGCTGGTCTATTTCCAGGTTGCTTCTACTACTAAGGTGCAGTCCTTTGGAGACCCCAAAGGAAAGCTATGGGTGTGGACCAGCGCTTCTCCTTGGGAACCCTGGGCTCCTACTTTTGTCCCCTCCTTCGCGCTCATCTGCCTCCCCCATAGGATTGCTAAAAGTACTGTTCAATTTCTCAGTTTCTCAGTTGCTGCTTTCAGCCCAGTTTCTTAGCCTCCAAGTCACTGCTTGCTAATTAGCACAAATGCTTCAAGCAGAAAAGTTATGCCAAATATAATCTCTCAGCTTCAAGATCTTGGCCCTTCAAGTTCTGGCTGCTTTGACAGCTCTCCAATGACTTGAAACAGATTTTTAAAATGTGTTCCCCCAGTTTTTCTAGTTGTTTTTGGTGAGGGAAGTGGTCTGGAGCTAGCTAATCTGCCTTTATCACAACAAAAATCTGACCTTGAAGTAAATCATTTAACTTCTTTGAGCCTCAGTTTTCTCATCTATGAAATAATGATCCTAACAGTACTTAGCGTACCAATAATATTGAGAGGATCAAACAAGATAATCTAATGGAAAAAAATTTCCTAACCTGTATGCTACAGAGGTATAGTGTGTACGGCCAGATACTTTATATTTTCCTCCTGTGGGGAGATAAGGCATCTGAAAGTGACACTATTATTATAGATGACTATTAAATAGTTTAAGGCTAGCCCAGTTCAAGAGCTGCAACTCAACCAGGGAGAGTTAGTCAGCGGCATGTACATAGTTGAAACAGTTGAAACATCTCAGTGCTTCCAAGAAATTGTATTAAGGGATATAACTGTAAGTTAGCTGAAGTATTGATGCATGCGCATTCAAGAGGAATTCAAGTTGGGAAATGACTGAACTCTTCTAGACCCTCTCTCTATTAGAACTGACTCTGGGGACTCTGCGTACTCCTTGCCCCTTTGGTTGAAATCTCAGGTCCCTGCCTTGAAGTTTCTGCTCGTTCCCAGTCCTTAGCTTCTAATCTCTCTCTGTCTCTCTCTTTCACACACACATACACACACGCACTCACTGTCTCATTTCAGTATTTTAAAAGTCCAGTCTTGTGTAAAAGTTCAAAACATCGAACTTTATGTAATGTTAAAGTTTTTCTTCTCTGGAATCGAGAAAGGAAGGGGTGTGCTTAGTTAGCTTCTTATGTTCTTGCTCCTCCTTCCTCAGTCTCTAGGATGCCTCTGGCTCCTCCAGGGTTTGGGAATGGTGGTGGGGAGGGGACGGTAAGGAGTAGAAAGTTCTTTTTGTTCTGATACTGTGTGAGTTGGCGTATGTGCTTCCTGTCCTTGGTAAGTATAAGGCTGACTCTCATTCTCTGTGGGTGTTTTGGAAGACCTTCCTACTTCTTATTCCTCGGGATCTCTTGATGTGGGTACCTCTCTGACTGGGCTGTTGAATTCATCTCCCTCAGCCTCTAGGAATGTATTGGCCAACTCTCTTGTGGGTGTCACTTATCTGGCCACAAGCCATTGGATTTCTCAGCACAAATTGGACAGCAGCCTGCCCAGGCCCCAGTCTGGAGGGATACATACCAAGTTCACTTAGTGGCCCTCTGAGGCATGCCTCTCCTTAGACATGAGGAGGGCAGGACTCACTGCACATTGACAACTAACACCACATATCCAAACAGAATTCTCTCTCAGCCTCTCTAACCTCTTTCATGGACTGGAAGTCATACACTGGTTTCTAGAGACCTCCTTCACAAGTTCTGCTTTGGTGGTCTTGTACATCACTTAATAATGGGGGAGTAATTGGCACTTATTGCCTTGGAGTCTCAGCCAAAACTGAGACGGGAAGGGTCTGATTTTTACATTCTAGTACACATGCTTTAAGGAATGCTCAGAACGCTCTTACAAAACCATCAGCAATCATGGTATAGTTTTTGCACATCAAGGTCTCTCGAGAACAAAGAGCTGCTTTGCCTCGCTCAAGTTTACATTTTTCTTGGCATGGGCACTGATGTTCTCAAGATGTCACAGGCAGGAGAGGTAAAGGTGAGGTGCTGCCCTCAAGTGGTCTTTTAGGCAGAGACACCAAGGAATGGGTGGAGTGAAAAAACAGGAAAGAACTGTGTCAAGTGCTCACCAGAAACACTTTCCAGGGCCCCCAGGCATAAAGGGTGATGAGTACTTGTGTCAGCAGAGGGGTCAAGTACTAGTGAATGTGGATTATCATCTTGGATGTGACCCCACTTGTACCCACAAGATAATGTGTGACTTGGAAAATATGCGTTATGTACAAAAAAGGACAAAAAAGAAAATAAAAATCACTTGTAATCCACTACCTGGAGTATATGTGTGTGTGTGTATGGAAAACTAGTATAATACTTACTTTAATGAAATATCATGAACATTTTCTCCTTGTTTAATATCTCCCAAAACATCTTTTAATGGGAGCCTAGTATTCCATTGCATGGCTATGCCATAATTTAATCAGTTTATTTTTGGACTTTCAGGTAATAAGTTCTTTCCTATTATATATAACCCTATAATGAATAACTTGCAGTCTAAGACTTTGTGCACAGCTCTGATTATTTTCTTGCGATAAATTAACAGAAGTGGAATTACCGGGTAAATATCTATCTTCATTTTCCTAATACGCATTGCCACATTTCCCTTCAGGAAGACTGTATTTAGCTCCCACAAGCAGCGTATGAGGGTGTCTGATAAAAACCATTTTATATGAAAATCTCTGTTGGGTGAAAATTACCCTGTATTGATGATCAGAATCAGGGCAGGGGCATGCTCGGAGCGCTGAGGGTTAGAAGGCCGCCCCGGCAGGAATCCGCGAGAACCAGCCTCCTCCATTCAGCGCCCCGGGGTGTAAATTCCCGCTCCGTGCCAGGAGCTGAAGGCGAGACCGCTACAGTGTAGGAAGACACTACACGCGCCTACCGAGAAGCTCCCTTGGATTTCGCAAACCCACACCAAAGCAGGCCCAAAGACAGTTCGGCCTAAGACGCGGGGGCAGGACCCCTTCCACTCCCCCCCGGGCTCAATTTCTTCCCCATCAAATAGCGATACAATCCCAGCCTCTCTGGGCTGTCGTGGGACACCAAGGAGACAAAAACATGAAGGAGCGTAACGCACCCCTACAGAATCATTACTAAAAATAAAGAGCGCCAGGGGAGGCAGAGAGTGGCAGACCCACGCTGCGAGACAAGGAGGCCTCTGGCGGACACGCTAAGACCGCGCCCGGGCCAGGCGGCTGCAGGCGGCCACCGCGCTCCTGGCCACCCCGCCCCCGGCCACCCCGCCCCCACAGGCCCCACCCCCGTCGGGCTCCTCCCCCGGCGGGTATTCCCTCCCCACAGACCCCTCCCCCGTCGGGCCCCTCCCTCCCTCCCGACCCCTCCCCCGGCGGGCCCCTCCCCCGGCGGGCTCCTCCCTCCGCGGGCCCCTCCTTCCCCACAGACCCCTCCCCCGTCAGGCCCCTCCTCCACCACAGACCCCTGCCCCGGCGGGCCCCTCCTCCACCACAGACACCACCTCCTCCCCGACCCTTCCCCCGTCAGGCCCCTCCTCCACCACAGACCCCTGCCCCGGCGGGCCCCTCCTCCACCACAGACACCACCTCCTCCCCGACCCTTCCCCCGTCAGGCCCCTCCTCCACCACAGACTCCTCCCCCATGGGGCTCCTCCTCCACCACGGACTCCTCCCCCTCCCCAGACCCCTCCCCCGTCGGGCCCCTCCCCCGGTGGCCCCCTCCCCGCGCCAGCCCCTCCCGGAAGCGCCGGCGGAGCGTCCCGCATGGAGCGCGAGCCGCGCGCCTCAGAGGCCGGCCCTGCGGCGGCCGCGCTCTTCGCTTGGGTACGTGACTCCGCCCCCGGCCGGGGCACTGGGACGGAGGGGCGCTCGGGGGCTGGGCGCTCCCGGCCTCGGCGTGGGCGGGCTGGGGCGGGGGCTGGGGCTTGGCGGGCGGCCGAGGCCGAGCCGGCCTAGGCTGGAGGATCCCGTGTGGGGGCTGAGGCGGAGAGGGCGGGGAGGGAAGGGCTTTCGCGGGGGGACTTAGGGGCCTGCTGTGGAGGGGTCCCGACCCGAGGGGCTGCGGCGCCGCGGGAAGAACCTGACTCCTGGCCGAGCGTCGGGTTCGGCGGGAGCCCTCGGGCCTGGATAGCGCCGGGGAGACAGCGTGGAGGGCTCTGCAGGGAGAGGACCGCCCCGTCTGAGCCCCGTGGGGCCACCTGTGCTCCACCCACCGTTTGGCCGGAGGCTGCAGGCCCTTCCCCAGCCCCACCCCTGCCTGGCGGGAGCATCCTCTGATGTGAGGCCTGCGGTGTTCGACCGTGCACGAGGCGGAGACCCTGCACATTTGCGGATATTCAGCTGTGACCGGATCTTACCTGTATTGGGGGCGTGGGGGGGTCTGCGCTGGTGTGGTTTGACAGGAGCACCGAGAGACGGTCATCTTTATGTGTCGGGGGATGGGGGGGTGGGTGTCTGCCCAGGAGTGTGTGGCAGGCATCCGATCAGCTGCTCGAGAACAAGCAAACCGAGTGTCTCCTAGTTCTTCCTAGCACGTATCACAACTGTAATGAAATATGTATTTGTTCCAGTCAGTCTGCTTGGCTGGAACGTAAGCGTCCTAAGGGTGGGTTTTGTGCCTGGCTTGCTCAGGGTGCCAGGCACGTTGTAGGGTGCTCAGTAAATACTTGTTGGCTAGTGAGTGAATACCTGTGTGTGCTGAGCTGTGTGTTGGTCTGGGAACAACGCAAGAGTGAAAGACTTCCAGCTCTTGTGTCGGGAGAGGGATAACATCTATAGTGCAGTTAAAACCAGTATGTATTGATTAATTTTTAAAAAGGTGATTATCAGTACCAGGCAGAACTTGTTGAATGTCAGGCTGCAGACTGGCAGAAGGGAGAGCGTGGTGTGGCCTGAGGGAGGCTGGCTGGCTGAGTATCTTTGGGGTGGCGCTTGAACTGGGGGTGGAGTTGGGGAGTGAATGTGTGCCTGGGGTGGGCGGCTGTCTCTGGCGTTTTCCTGGCAGGAGACTGGGGTCTGTGTGTCAGCTATGACCTTGTCCCCGTGAAACAGAGATGTTGTTGAACCTAACGCCACTGCTGTGTTTAGGGGCCTGCTGGTGTGTTCTTCCTGCTGCATGATCTTCGGGGAGGCGTGTGTTAGTCTGCTAAGGCTGCCATAACAAAAGACCACAGACTGAGAGGCTTCAACAGGGGCAATTTATTTTCTCGTAGTTCTGGAGGCCAGAAGTCCAAGATCAAGGTGTCAGCAGGTTTAGTTTCTTCTGAGGCCTCTTTCTTTGGCTTGCAGAGGCTGCTTCTCTCTGTGTCCTCATGTGGCTTTTTCTCTGTGTAAGAGCATCTGGTGTCTCTTCTTAAAATGATACCAGTCGTCCTGGATTAGGGACCCACCTGTATGGTCTCATTTAACCGTAATTACCTTTTTAAAGGCTCTGTGTTCAAATATAGTCACATTCTGAGGTACTGGAGGTTAGGGCTTCAACAGATTAGTTGTAGGGGAACACAATTCAGTCCATAACAGGGGATTTACCTTCTTGAAGGGATATGTGTGTCCGGGGCGGAGGGGTGTCTGGAGTGTTTGTAAGGAAGGGAGGCAAATAGAGTGGTCGGCCATATGCAGTATTAAATTTTCCTTCGTTTTGCTTTATCCTGGATTTAGGGCCTCTTGCTGCATTACAAAAATTGAGTGCCATACTTTGAATCCCAGAATGCCTGTGTCTTCCCTTACTTTCTGTTTGGCAGCCTGCAGTCCTGGTAGTGGGGCAGCCACAGAGGTCTCAGGGCTGACAGAGAAATCCTTTGCATTTACACTCCATTGATCTTTCTTAGGTAGGGACTCATAGGGTCTTACAGTCATTCGCTATAAAATATATGCACACCTTCTCTGGGTCAGCACAGTTTCAGATGCAGGAGAAATAGCAGTGAGCAAAACAAAGTTCCTGCCCTCACGGAGTTTACTTTTTGGAGAGGGGGAGGTAGATGGTAAATAAGTAAACAAATATGTAATGTCAGGAGTGCCATGAAGAAAAATAAAGCAGAAAAAGGGGATAAAGTGATGGGGTCGTACATTCAGCCTCCTGCCAGGTAAACCTTGTCTGTCTCACTATCCTGTTTTTTCTTTTTTCTTAGAGACACAGTATGGTGTAATGAAAGGAACGGGGTATCTAACTTGTTGCCTACCCAGCTGTGTGACTATGGAAAGTTTCTTAATCTCTCTGAGCCTTAGTTTCTTCATCTGTGAAATGAGAGTGATAATGCCCATCTCTTCCATTTTTGTGAGGATTAAGGGTGAATGCTTACCCCATGGAGAAGCACTCAGTAACTGGTAGCTAATATTGCTTCTGAGGGCCTCTGGGACCTGTGCCCCTGCCCTGGTTTGCTCTTCCCTTGGAGACCTTTCGCTAGGATGGCTGTGGAATAGACCACAAGGGATAGGAGTTTGCATGTATGTATGTATGTATGTGTATGTATGTATTTTTTGTAGTGGTTTTAAATCACTTTTCCTTATTCAGGTGTCTTAAAACATGAAGACGTTTTAAAGGTTTTGCTACTCATCTTTAGGAAGAACCAGCCAGGAGTAGACACTTGGATAAATTATAAGGATGTCTGAAATCTCAATAAGATTCTTCCTGCAGGGTCCACAATCCTTTATCTCCAAATTTGAATACAAAAAGCTCTGGAAACCCAAAACTGACCTGACATAAGGCTCTTTATAGTCTTTGCCCACTTACTGTATTTGTAACTTTTACTGCAGAAATAATAGTTTTGCTTATAAGTGCTGCTCCCGGACCTTGCAGCAGTATACATGATTTATATACGGTATTACTATTCTTAAGTCTATAAAATTCTGAACCTGAAATACATCTGGCTGCAAGGGTTTTGGATTAGGGATTCTGGACCTTTATTGTGTAATAACAATGATAGACATATTGCCCACCAAGGGGAAATCTGTTCCCTTACAGGAATCTCAGCATGTGAATCTTGGAGTCACAAAACGTTGTACTTGGAAAGGGCCTTAGAGATCATTGCCAGCCTCTTTGTACAAATGGAATAACAACGATGTGCCCTGCGTGAGGGCACAAAATCCTAAGCTCCTTTGATTAGAGAAAGATGTTGCAGTTTCCCCAGTGAGTGTGCGGGGAGAAGGGACAAGATCTGTTCCCAGGGCATTTCCCACCCGCTTCATTCCCATTTCCCCTCCTTCTTTCTTTCCTTAGTCTCTCTAGATAATTAGCTTTTATCAGAAGGAACTCCCATGCTGTCCCCCAAAGGCAACACAGGGGGCCTGGGCATTGGAAGGGGAAGGTGAGGAGTATCTTTGGATAAGCTGTGGATGCTAAGGGCTCCTCTCACATGGAAATGGTGGTGTCATGGGGGTGGGGCCACCACCTAAGTATGGGTTTCGTATAACAGCCTCTTAAAATGAGCCTGTGAAATCCCATCTGTTATAGGCTCTGAGAGGTGTGTCAGGGTGAGAAGGATAGAGACAGGTAAGTACACACTGGCAGTTAGGGTTCCCATACTTTTTTATCCTTGGCTTATTTTATCCGTAGGGTGCAAACAGCTATGGACAGCTTGGCCTTGGCCATAAGGAAGATGTGCTTTTGCCCCAGCAACTGAATGACTTCTGTAAACCCGGGTGTGTCAGGAGGATCACGGGAGGAGGGGGCCACTCTGCTGTGGTCACAGGTAACTTCCTTCAGGAGTATAGAGCCCCTAATTTTCTTATTTAAACATTTTCCCTTAGGGGGTCATGTTGCCATCTTTCAGCCTTTTGTATTTTGCAGAGGAAAACATTTTTGTGATGGAGCCAAGTTACCGTCAGAGAATCCTAGATTGTCAGAGCTGAAAGGACTTCATATAAATGAGGTTCAGAGAGGATAACTGACTGCTTAAGATTACAAGACAAATTAGTGGCAGAGTTGCGACATGTATCACATTTTATACCATATATTGCTATTTAACTTTCACACATGAGTTAGAAGTCTTTGCAATTAGATTGAATATTTCTTGAGAGCAAGAACTTTGTATTTTCCTTAATCTTCCCTCACAATACCTAGGATAGTACTTAACAAGTTCGACAAGTGCTGTAAAATTGCAAAAGAGGGCATATTGCATCCTGGTGAAGAACATGAGCTCTGGAATCAAACTGCCTGGGTTCAAATCCTGGTTCTGTTATTGATTTGCTGTGTGGCCTTGGGCAAATTACTTAATTTCTCTGTGCCACAAGTTTCCTCTCTGTTCCACGGGGCTAATAATGGTGGATGAGCAGAATCAGAGTTAAAGGGCTGCAGTATGACTTTTGTGGGTCCTTGGCACTTTTGCCTTTGTGGACTCTTTCCTCTATGAAGAAATATTTAAGATTATATTTTACAACTGCATTGATATAAAGATTAATATAATTCAGGCTAGATTTAGTATTAGATATCATTTTGTTACATTTATTTTTTCTTATTTTAAAAGAATTTAAAATGAAAACATTTTTGTGGGCCTCTAAAAGTATTGTGGGCCCTGGGCACTGTGCCTAAAGGATAGTCAGCCCCACACATCCAGCTCTTAGAACAGTACTTGGCACATTCTACTGTTTGATGGTGGCTTTTATTGTTCCAGTAGACGCTCAATTTGGTGATTGATTGGCCACTGCTGTAGGACTTGGAGTTTCCATTTAGATATTAGATTTGAACCCCTTGGCCCTGTGCCATTTGGTCCAGAGCACATTAATATGCATGGCTGATTAACGTGAGGGGGAAAAAGTTATGAGTCTGTGACTCCAAATAATTAGTGAAATTCTTTTGCTCCCTCTGGCAGTTGTAATTTCTCCTATGCACGCTATCACCAAAGCTTTATCTTTTGCAGATGGAGGAAGCCTTTTTGTTTGTGGCCTGAACAAAGATGGGCAGCTGGGGCTTGGTCACACGGAGGATGTCCTGTATTTTACCCCCTGCAGATCCCTCCTTGGCTGTCCCATCCAACAGGTGGCCTGTGGCTGGGATTTCACTATTATACTCACAGGTGAGTTGACTCCTAAGTAAGTCTTTATCACCTCAAAGGCTTTGGGTGAGAAAAACGTGGTGGTGGGGATGCTTACTGAATGAAAGTCTGTCTGGGTTTAAAAACACATGCAAATGTTCTCTCTGCTTGTCAAGCAGAGCTTTAACAGTAAAGCTTTGGGCTGGAAAACTTTTGCCAGAGACTGGGGAATGATCTAGATCACTTTCAGTGGCTACTTTCTGTCCCAGAAGTTCATGTTAGCTGTGTGTCTGGGCTTGCCAGCCACTACTGCCAGCTAAGGGTTGCTTACGGGGCATTGTGGTGGGTTGTATGAGGAAATCAGAGGCTGCCAAAACAGTAATGGCAGCTTCTGCCCAAAGAGGAATTAAAAAAAAACATAAATAAACATGGCTGGGCAGAACTGTTCAGTCTCTGCGAAGCCAGATAGCAGAATAGGATGTAGAGGGTTATGGGCAAAGGGCTGATAGGATAATGCTCTTGGGAGCAGCTGGCAATAGGTACTTTGTCAGCTCATTTCTCCCTGGAAGCCGTTTTGACCTTTCTGTTCAGCTTTGCCCTGTCTAGCTTGCCATCCTGGATTGAAAGGACCATCTAGAGTTCTGACTGGGCTTCCTCTTTGTCACAGTCCTCTTGTAAGGGCATCTTCTGACCATGTCACCCCTGCCCCAAACCCCTGTGGATTCTCACGGGCATAGCTCAGACCCCAAGTGTTTAAGCATATGGCCTCCAGGTGCTCTTCCCACCAGTCCCTGTGGTTGCCTTGCCTTTTGTTCTCCACACTCCTCATACTTTCTTTCTAGTGAGACCAAGCAGTCCGTGCTGCTCTCTGTCTGGAACAGCCCCTCAGCTCTTATCCCGTCTTTAGAACCCTGCTCAGGTGTCACCGTCTCTCTTCTGCAGAGCGTTCCATCATGTGTGTTGAATTTGGTAGTAATTATTAGAATCTGAATAACAGCTCTCGTTTATGAAGTGCTCAGTGTGGGCCTCTGGGGAAGTTGCAGGGAGTGAGCAGATAACGCTGTTTCCTGCTCATCTTGGGAACCGGTCCTGAGAAAGATGCAGAGCAGTCACATAGGTGGAGATCGCACTGCTGGGTTTTTACTGATAAAAGCTAGGTTGGAGACCTGGGTTAAGTGTCAGGCCAAGTGGTTCTGCTAACACTCCCCTGATCCAAGCCTACTCCCCAAACTCTGGGACTTCCTAAGGGGAAACGTTTACCATATGTCAGCCCAGAGTGCCTGAGAAGAAGGTGCTAAACCACACGTGTCCTGTTCCTTCTCCCAAACTCAGCAATTGGCTAGGTTACTTGCTGCCCCCCCCCCCCCCCCCGCCCCGCCCCATCCTCCGGAAAGCAGTGAGTATGGGGAAGGGCAGGGAGAAAGGCCTGGAAATTCCATCACATGGAGACCTGAAAAGTGGGAGATAAGTATCTTCTGCTCCCAACACCAGGCCCTGGGCTGAACGTTCTGCACAGCTCCTCTGCCGTTCATTGGGTGGTGTACTGGAGAGTCGGCGTGAAGCAGCCCTGTGCCCACTGTTTTTACTCCTAGAGGGGTAAAAGCAAGGACTGTGGTTTGAATGTGCTGAAGCCCAGGGCCCCGCTTGCTCCTCTCACTCCCTGTGCTCTTGTCATCCCTCAGCATTTGCCCACTGGTCACAGATATCTTACTTCTGAGGTCTGTGATTTAAATATTTGTATTTTGCAGGAAATGGTCAAGTTCTGTCATGTGGATCCAACTCCTTTGGCCAATTAGGAGTTCCTCATGGGCCTCGAAGATGTGTGGTTCCCCAGGCCATTGAGGTAAGGACGGCACCTAATCTTTAGCTTGCCTGTGTCCTGTTAAAGCGTTTCCAGGGTATTAGAGTTATTCCTCCGCAGACCAAAGGCTGGCTGGGTCCCTGAACACAAGTGAGGGAGTTAGAATTTAAGTTGAAAAACTCAAGTTCTTCTGGGAAAAATTAGGTTGAGAGGATGGATCTTATGAATGAAAAACCTCTGTTAGTTCTCAGACATGTAACTCTTTGTGAAGTAAAACAATACAGATAATGTATCTTATAAAGACATTAATGGCATTTTACAATTCTAAAATTAGTGTTAGTGGGAACTATGTTAGAAACAGGTCCAGATAGAAGTGACTTGCCTGAAGAAACCAAGCCAGGTAAATGGTGTAGGCCAGTGCTGTCCTGTAGAAATATAATGTGAGCCACATGTGTAATTTAAAATTTTCTAGTAGCACTATTTAGAAAAGTAAAAAGAAACAGGTAAAACTAAGTTTTAAAACAATAGCTTTATTGAGATGTAATTCATGTACCATAAAATTTACCTTTTAAAAATTTATAATTCAGTGGTTTTTAGCATATTCATGGAGATGTACAGCCAGTCACCATTATCTAATTTTAGAACATTTTCATCACTGCGTACCCGATAGCAGTCACTTCCCATTCTCTCCTCCCCCAGCCCCTGGCAACTGCTACTCTGTCTCTATGGATTTGCCTATTCTGGACATTTTATATAAATAGAATTATGCAGTGTGTGGCCTTTTTTGTCTGGCTTCTTTCACTTCACGTGATGTTTTCAAGTTTCATCCATGTCGTGGCATGTAGATGAAATTAATTTTAATAATTTTTAAACTAATCCAATGTATCCAAACTATTATTTCATTTTATACGCCACCAATATAAAACTTTGTTAATGAGCTACTTTATATTTCTATATTTTATACTAAGTCTTTGAGTTCTGGTGTTCCCTTTTTCCTTGCACCGTCTCTCACTTCAGTCTAGTCACGTTTCCAGTGCTCTGTAGCCACACGTAGTTAGAGGCTACCATGTTGAACAGCACGAGTGTCAGATAGGACTCCTGGCCCGATTTCAGAGCTCTTTCACTGATACTTTCACTCATACTTAAAATGTACACATTTGTGAGGATTATGTTGTAAGTGAATTTTTAAAGAAATTATGCTGGAATCTAAAATGAGTTCCACCACCTAAGCTGCTCCACTCATCTCTGATTTCCTTAAACTCTGACTAATAGTGGGAGCTCTGTTTTCATTGGAAAGAGCTTGTGTCTGTTCCTCTCATCTTGCTGAATTCCACTTGATCTGTGGGGTATTATTTGGGGTCGTGATTTCCGTGGGGTTTTAGTCCCTTTGGGCTGTTCAAACAAAAATACCAAAGACTGGGCGGCTTAAACAACACACATTTATTTCTCACAGTTCTGGAGGCTGGGAAGTCCAAGATCAAGGCACCAGCAGATTTGGTGAGGGCCAGCTTCCTAGTTCATAGAGTGCTGTCTTTTTGCTGTATCCTTACATGTCAGAAGGGGCAAAGGCACTCTCTGGGGTCTCTTTTATAAGGGCATCCATCCCTTTCTTAAGGGCTCTGCCCTCATGACCTAATCACCTCCCAAAGGCCCCACCTCTTAATACCATCACATTGGGGATTAGGTTTCAACATGTGAATTTCACGAGAACACAAATGTTCAGTCTGTAGCACATGGTGTGCACACAAGTCTAGACTCTAGTCTCTGTTGTAGGAAGTGTTACAGCTTCCAATTGCAAATAGATGGCTTTTTAAGAACCTACATATGAGTTATAATTAATTTAGCTTAAGTCACATGATTAAAGAAGACAGAGAGGAACATTAGTTAAGATATGTTGGATGATAGGATCAGAAGGTAAAAGCGTTTTGACAGGCTGTATCCTATAGAGCAATGGGAGGAATGCGCCAAAGTGAAATATAATACAAAATTCATTCATTTATTTAAAAGCAACTATTGTGTATAGGCGCTGTGATTAGGCAGTGGGGACAGAGGTGAGTAAGATCCAATCCTAGCATTTGAGTTCTTGTAGTTTAGTAATACATGTTAGATATGGAAATACCTAAATGCATCACCATGTTAGAACTATGGTTGATGCATATATCACCCCAAAGGGGGAGTACTGAACTCTTTCTAGAGGAAGAGGGGGTGAGAACAGGCTTATGCTGAGTCTTGAAAGTTGAGTAGAAGTTTGCCTGGCTTGGGATAGTAGGTTGCACAGAGCAGGTACAAAAGCAGCACAGTCCAGACAGAAGGAACCCTGTAAGCGAAGGCATGGAAGCATAAAACAGGAGGGTTTGGGATACTGCAGCAGTTTACTGTGATTGGAATACAAGGAAGTGGTGGAAGTGCCACCGGGGAGCGGGCAGCAGGGAGGTAGTGTGACAAACGCTAAGACCACTGTGTTAGAGAGGGTGGGATGGGGTGGTGCGGAGGATGGAGGGAAAGAGGATGACTCAGGAAACTCCTGCTGATAATCCAAAGAGATGATTCTGGCCCAAACTAAAGCAGCAGCAGTGGGGATGGAGAGGAAGGGCTGGAGGTAAGTGGTGTTGAAGAGATTGAATCCACATGTCAAGTCCCTCAGTTACGTTTTTTTTTTTTTTGAGGAAGATTAGCCCTGAGCTAACATCCACCACCAGTCCTCTTTTTGCTGAGTAAGATTGGCCCTGAGCTAACATCTGTGCCCATTTTCTTCCGCTTTATATGTGGGATGCCTGCCACAGCATGGCTCGATAAGTGGTGCTTAGGTCTGCTCCTGGGATCCAAACCGGTGAACCCCGGGCCACTGAAGCAGAGCCTGCGAACTTAACTGCTATGCCACCAGGCCGACCACAGCCCTTCAGTTACTTTTGAAAAAAGAAAAATTTTAAAGGACAATATGTTCAAATTATTATTAGCAGTAAGATTTGGTCTTTCCCAAAGCTAATATGATTGTGGGCTGCATTAACAGAAGTATAGTCTCCAGAAGGAGGGAGACCAGAGCCCTGTCCTTTGTGCTGGTCAGGCTACATCTGGGATGTTGTGTTGTGGTGTGGGTTTGGTTCGTAAGCCCTAGGCATTAAGATGAAGAAGACTGAGACCCTGCCCTTGAGGGCCTTAAAGTTTAGAAAGACACTGTACACTGTAAATAAACAAATGTGGTAAAGCCCCAAAGGGGCTGTGATTGACGTATATACAGTCCCTTTAAAAGCGAGAGGCTGGGTCCCAAGAGCATGTTTAGAGGAGGGAAGCCAAGAAGGGGGAGGGAATTTGAAATCAGGTGGCAGCTGATGGAAGTGGGGTGTTGGGCCTAAAGAAGAGATATGTATTAGTTATCTATTGCTGTGTAATAAATTACCCCAGAATTTAGCAGCTTAAAACAACAAACGTTTATTGTCTCACAGTTTCTAAGAGTCAGGAATCTGGGAACAGCGTGGCTGGTCCCTCATGAGTTGCAGTTGAGGCGTCAGCCGGGGCTGTGTGAGGTCTGCTGGAGGCTCTCCAGGCTGGTGGGACCACTTCAGCGGTCTCTCACCTGGCAGGCGCCTTCAGTTCCTTGCCAGGGGAGCCTCTCTATGGGACTGTTCAGACATGGCCTCTGTCTTCCCCCAAGAGTGATGGGGGAGAGAGAGAGGTCAAGCAAGAAGCCTCAGTGCCTTCTATCACCTAGTCTCTGAGCCGCTCATCACTTCCTTATCCTCTTCATTAGAAGCAAGTCACTAAGTCCAGCCCACACTCAAGGGGAGCAGAATAATGGGCACATCTTGAAGAGAGGAATCTCAAAGAACTTGAGAACCTATTTTCTTTTTGGTGAGGAAGATTGGCCCTGAGCTAACATCTGTTGCCAATCTTCCTCTTTTCTTTTTGCTTGAGGAAGATTGTTGCTGAGCTAACATCTGTGCCAGTCTTCCTCTATTTTGTATGTGGGATGTTGCCACAGCATGGCTTCATGAGCAGTGTATAGATCTGCACCTGGGATCTGAATTGGCAAACCCCTGGCTGCCTAAGTGGAGTGCACATATTTAACCACTATGCCACTGGGAGGGCCCTGAGAACCTATTTTTAAAACCACCACAAGATGTCTGAGACAGGACATGACAACTGTCTTCACATATTTGGAAAGCACTGTCAGAAACTCTAGACAGAGAAGTTTGGCTCGCCTAAGGCGATAAATGGAGCTGTGCAAAGATGAACAGGCACCTGGGGAGGTGGTGAGCCGTGTCACTGGAAGTAGGTGTTTGGGGGGGGTTAGACAACCACATGGTGGGTGTATGGAGGGGTGTCTGGCATTGGATGGAGAGTGGACTAGCTAGAGCTCAGCAAACTAGAACCCTTGGTAAATAAAGTTTTATTGGAACACAGCCATGCCCATTCATTTCTGTAGTTATTGTGTATGGCTGCTTTTATGTTACGGTGGCAGAGTAGCGTAGAGTGACCGAAGACGTATCGCCTGCAAAGTCTATCTGGCCTTTTACAGAGAATGTTTGCCAGCCTTGGGCTGGATGACCTTGCAGGTCCCTCCCAGCCCTGAGAGGCATTGTGATGGGGTATTTTTAAAAGACTTTTGTCTTTTAGGGACGCATGTACAAGTATTTATGGATGGAAATGTTGGGGGTTGGGAGCTCTAAACCAATCAGACACCTGATGAGGGCCGTGCTGCCTTGGATTTGGGCGTGAGTTATATAACATTTTGTAGATGGCTGATTCTGAGATCTCTACCCCTTTCTTTGTTTTGACAGCCCCTGAGAGAGAAGGTTGTTAGTATTGCTGCTGGACTGAGGCATGCTTTAGCTGCTACAGGTGATCATTTTGCTTTTGTTTTTTAAATAGGCATGTAATAAGGAGAAACAGAGCTTTATGAAAAAAAATTTTTTTAAGTTCTTTTTAAAAAATTTTATTGAGGCCACATTGGTTTGTAACATTGTGTAAATTTCAGGTGTACATCATTATATTTCAGCTTCTGTATAGACTGCATTGTGTTCACCACCAAGTCTAGTTTCCATCCGTCACCATACATTTGTGCCTCTTTACCCCTTTTGCCCTCCCCGACCCTCTTCCCCTCTGGTAGCCACTAATCAGTTCTCCTTACCTATGTTTTTGTTTGTTTGTTTATCTTCCACATATGAGCAAAATCATACTGTATTTGTCTTTCTCTGTCAGACTTATTTTGCTTAGTACAATACCCTCAGGGTCCGTCCATGTTGTTGCAAATGGCACGATTTCATCTTTTGTTTATGACTGAGTAGTATTCCATTTGTGTGTGTGTGTGTGTGTGTGTGTATGTATATAGTGTATAAATATAGGGTATAAATATATAGTGTATGTATCGTGTATATTTATATATGTATCTCACATCATCTATATCCATTCTTCAGTTGATGGGTACTTGGGTTGCTTCCACATCTTGGCTATTGCGAATAATGCTGCAATGAACATAGGAGTGCATGTATCTTTTTGAAATAGTGTTTTCATAGAGAAACAGAGCTTTGGAAGAAATAAACTTTAAGGAGTAATTTGGAGTGTCCTGCTGGTTGCAGTTCTGATTAAAAGGAGGGGACCTAACACAGATGTCATGTGGGAGGCGGGAGGAAGGAAATGAAGTTTTAAGCTCTTTCTTATGTTCTAGCCATGGTGCTTGGTTCTCCTGATTTAATTAATACCTCATTTAATCCTCACCACTGCGCAGTGATGTGAGTTAAAGTTCTCCATATGAAGAAACTGAAACTGAGGTCTGGAGAGGCTGATGCATTGGCCACGGTTACACAAGGGAGTAAGGTAGCAAAGGTAGGGGTCAGAGTCTAGGATGGTCTGGATTCCAAGCCCAAGACCCACATTCTTTGCTGTAAACTGCACTGCTTTCCTAGTGGATTTTAGCGTTTATTAATTTAAAACCTTCAAATAAGCTTGTCTCCTGAACCATGAGAGGGTGACGGCTGTGGGGCTGATGCTGTGCAAGGTGGAGGGTGGAAAGTGGGGAGGTGGTGGGTGTGGATGAGCGATGACCCTTCTTTTTCTCCCTGGCTCATTGTTCTGCTCCCACTCCTGTGGGCTGAAGGACAGCTCTGATGGCTGTGGCAGCCGAGGCTCAAGTGCTTGGCGAGTCCAGATGTGGAGTGGGGAGAGAGGAGGAGGCGAGGAAGAGGCTGGTGCAGCGCTGGGCTGATGGTCGCCTGGGATTTAGTGTTGATTATACTTAAAAAAAAAGTTTAACTTTTTATTTTGAGATGATTGTAGATTCACCTGCAGTTATGAGAAATAAAATAGAGATCGCATGTACTCTTTTCCCAGTTTCTCCCAACGGTAATATCTTGTGAAACGACCGCGCAGCAGCACAACCAGGATGTCTTGATACAGTCAAGATACAAGAGTTTCATCACACAAGGATCTCTCTTGTCGCTCTTTTATAGCCACACCCACTTCCTACCTATCCCCACCCCATTCTTAGCTCCTGGCAACCACTCTTCTGTTCTCCAACAATAATGTTGTCATTTCAACAATGTTATATAAATGGTATCATGCAGTACACAGCCTCCTGGGCTTGGCTGTTTTGCTCAGCATGATTCCTTGGCAATTTGTCCTAGTTGTGTCAATAATTTGTTCCTTTTTTTTTTTTTTTGTAAGATTGGCACCTGAACTAACAACTCTTGCCAATCTTTTTTTTTTCTGCTTTTTCTCCCTCAATACCCCCAGGACATAGTTGTATATTTTAGTTGTGGGTCCTTCTAGTTGTGGCAAGTGGGACACTGCCTCAGTGTGGCCTCATGAGCAGTGCCATGTCTGCGCCCAGGATCCAAACCAGTGAAACCCGGGGCCTCCAATGCATTCAAACTTAACCACTTGGCCATGGGGCCAGCCCCAATTTGTTCCTTTTTATTGCTGAGTAGTATTCCATTGTATAGATATACCACTGTATTAGTTTGGTAGGGCTGCCATAACAAAATACCACCGATTGGGTGGCTTAAACAACAGGAATTTATTTCTCACAGTTAAGGAGGCTAGAAGTCCAAGATGAAGATGCTGTGAGGGTTGCTTTGTGGTGAAACCTTTCTTCCTGGCTTGCAGATGGCTGCCTTCTCACTGTCTCCTCACATAGTCTTTCCTCTATGATGTCTCTTCCTCTTGTAAGGACACCAGTCCTATCAGATTAAGGCCTTGCTCTTCTGACCCGTTCAACTTTGGTTACTTCCTTATAGGTCCCGTCTCCAAATACAGTCACCTTGGAGGTGAAGGCTTCAACATATGAATTTTCAGGGCACACAGTACAGTGGGTAACAACCACAGTTGGTTTAACCAGTCACCCACTGAAGGATCTGGTTGTTTCTAGTTTTTGACCATTAAGAATAAAGGCATAAACATTTGTGGACAAGTTTTTATGTGGACATAAATCTTCATTTCTCTGGGATAAATGCTTAGGAGTGTGATTGATTGCTGAGTTGTATGGTGGCGGTTACCTTTCCTTAAGCTGCAGCTTCTCTTAGAAATTAGCAGGGCTGTAGAGTTACCCATCATTGGTTAACTTGCCCCTTTCTTGCGAAATTTCTGTAATTGCTAGTTATGTGTACATTTCTGTCCAGTTACAAAGCAGCACAGTTTACATCATGTGTTTGATAAACTTAATTGTAAGTCCTCCCCTCCCCTATTTAATCTGTAAATATTTCTGCATGCAGCTCTAAAAAATAATGACTTTTTCTGAAAATACCGTCATCTTACCTACAAGAAATTAACATTAATTCTGTAACTTCGTCCAATATCCAGTGTTTAAATTTCCCTGATTGTCTCAAAAATATTTTTTTTACAGTTTGTTTCAATCAGGATCTGAATTAGTCTACACATTGCAGTTGGTTGATATGTATCTCAAGTCTCTCTCTTTTAAAATATTCATTTATTCCTTTTAGTTATTGTGATAAAATACACATAAAATTTACCACCTTAACCATTTTTAAGCCTGCAGTTGAGCGGTAGTAAGTACATTCACATTATTGTGCCGCCATTACTACCGTCCATCTTCAGAACTTTTTTCATCTTGCAGCACTGAAGCTCTCAATCCACTAAAGAGTCCCTCCCCGTTCCACCCTCTCCGCAGCCCCTGGCAGCCACCGTTCTACACCCCTCATACAGCTAACTCATATAAGTGAGATCATACAGTATTTGTCTTTTTGTGGCTTATTTTACTTAGCATAATGTCCTCGAGGTCTATCCGTGTTGTAGCATATGTCAGGATTTCCTTCCTTTTTGAGGCTGAATAACATTTCATTGTATGTATATACCACGTTTTGCTTATCCAAGAGACACTTGCGTTGCTTCCATGTTTTAGCTGTTGTGAATAATGCTGCTATGAACATGAGTATACAAATAGCACTTTGAGATCTTGCTTTCAGTTCTTTAGGAAATATACCCAGAAGTAGAATTGCTGGATCATATAGTAATTCTATTTTTAATTTTTTGAGGAACTGCCATACCATTTTACATTCCCACTAATAGTGCACAAGGGTTCCAAAGTCTCCACATCCTCACCAACACTTATATTCTGTTTTTTTTGTTTTTTTTAATAGTAGCCAACCTAATGAGTATGAAGTGGTCTCTCATTGTGGTTTTGATTGCACTTCCCTAGTGATAGTGATGTTGAACATCTTTTTGTGTACTTATTGGCCATTTGTCTATTTTCTGTGGGGAAATGTCTATTCAAGTCCTTTGCTCATTTTTAAAATAGATTGTTTTTGTTGTTGTTGAGTTTTAGGAGTTCTCTATAAATTCTGAATATTATTTATCAGATATCTCATCTCTTTTAATCTATAAATTCCTTTTCATCTTTCTTTTTTTCCTTGAAATTTATTTGTTAAAGAGATGTTAAGTTTTGTTTTATTTCAACACTGTGTTTTGCTCACATTGTGCTCATCACTTACAATTCACAAAGCAGGCTAGACTGTTTACAGCCTAAAGGACCACTGGTTATAGGATACTTCCAGAGGAGCAGAACCTTAATGTTGCCATTGGGTGATGGATTGTAGTTACACACATCTGACTATAGACCCAATGTATAAAATTTCATCTACACATTTATATGAGGTTCAGAACATGGGTACATGAATTAGCTTCAGTGGATATGGAAATAAAAGGCCATTCCACTGAAATAATGGCTATTAAGAAGCTATCTTGCAGTCATAAATATGTATGTATTTGGCAATTAGGAATGTCCGAGTCCATGTTGGTATAGTAGAAAAGGCAGTACATTAGGTGTTAGGAGAGCTGAGTCCAGTATTTTCTCTGCTACCAGCTCCCTGTCTGACCTTGGACAAATCACATGCCCTCTTCAGGGCTCAGTTTTCTCATCTAGTTAATGTGAGGAATGGACTTGATAATCTTCAAGATTCTTTCCCACTCGGTCTGGAGTCCGAGTTGTCCTTTCAGGTTAATCATGAACAAGGTGTCATTCTAGTTGACTCTGCAGGAGTGTCCTGGAAGTTTTTGGAGGGAGTTTTATATGTTGGAATTTTCTTTGATGGTCTTCCATTGCCCTGAAAGTTGGGCTTGTGATTGGCATGGCGGTCATCCTTATGACCAGTCATAGGGCCCCTTGAAGCAATAGGCTTCTCCATAATATGCATGTTAACTGAGAATGAATTGAGAGTCTCCCATATAGTGCAGTTCAAAGAACAATCTGGTCTTATCTGGATAAGCATTTTCTCTTTTTTCTCTTCTGCTCCGTTGGGAAGCAAGTGGCATCGTGTTCCAGTGGGGCACTGGCTTGGCATCGTCTGGACGGCGGTTGTGCCCTGGGGAGACTCTCCCACTGTTTTTGACAGCAAAGGAACCAAGCAGAGTGACAGGTGAGGCCCTTATTTCTTCTGAGTTCTATATTTATTCTTTGTCAAGAAGTAGAGACACAGGCATGCAGAAAATGGGTAAATGGAGTTTTGCTTTTGTTGTTTCTTGGTCTCTCTGTCTTAACTCTCTCTGTTGGTTGCTCTGTTAGTCTTGCTGGGATTTTTGAGGGCCCAGTAAAAGCATTCCTCTTTGCTGCCATAGTTTGGAACTCATTGAGAGAGAGATGCGAGTCAAGTAGGTGGGGATCAGAATGCTAGCTCCAGAACTGTTAAAAGGTAGGTTGGAAGACGTGACTTAGGTGTTTGGAAGTAATGTGTAGCTACAGAGAGCCTTTAAATTCTGACTCCTGGATGGAACTCACCCACCAGGCACTGGAGCAGCTGCGTAGTCGGCCCTGCTAAGCTTCCTGCACAGCTGAGGACAATGAGGAGGCACCCTCTCCACAGGCAGGCACATCTCACAGGGAGAACCCAGAAGGACTGTCTCACGTGTGCAGTTCCTTCTCCTCAGGGGAAAGCAAGTGTGAGCAAGAATGTAGAGAGAGGGCCTGGGAGTGTTCCCCTAGGGAAATCTCTCCATAGGGCACACGAGGAGTAGGTAGTAGGTATTCTGCCTGTGGGTCTGTGGGTCAGTTAGCCTATAGGGCTGTCTCTTTTTCTCTGTTTCACTCTGGGACTCAGTTTCTCTCTCTCTTTCTCCCTCCCTCTCCCTCTCTGTCTCTTAGCTGCTCTCTCCCTCTGCTCTACACTCTTTGTGGGCCTTTCTCTCTCTGGATGGAGCACCATGTCTCTGTCTCTCCTCTTCTCCCTGTCTTCCTCTCTCACTCTTACTTTGTACCACAGGTACTGAGGATTGGCTGAAGGAAGAACCTCCACAGGAAACCTCTGCTCTCCTCTAGCTCAGAACGAAGGAGGGATTTGTGAGGGTGGTGGGAAGGGGGGAAGGAAAAGGGAGGGGTAAGCCTCAGTGTGGTGAAGCACAGGATGTCGGGATCATTCCAATTTTCTTAAGACCTGGAGGCTCTCCTTCAGCTGGGGTGAGGTTAGCCGCCCTGAAGCGCATGGGTTGAGTTGGGGGCGTACTCAGAGGAGGAGAAAGGGTGCTGGATGCTGGACCGAAGTCCACTTCACATGACACTGGAGACATTCATAATATGAACTCCTGCTTCCCAAATATTTTTTCCTGCCTCACCAGGGTATTCACTGCTCCCTGGGCGTATCCTCCCTTCTCATTTTTCTCTGTGCCTAGGGGCAAGTTGTTACCTCTGCCTCTTCATTCTTGTTGCCCCTGCAGAAATCCTGATAATTTTTCAAGGCTTAGCTCAGATACAGCTTTCTCAGTAAAGACTCTTCCCTCTTCTTGCCTCTGTTGCCTTTTCTTCGTGTGCATGGACAGCACAGGGTGTTATGTTATTATGAATTGATTATATGTTTTCCCACACTCCAAAGATTATGAGCTTTTTAAGGGCAGGAACTGTGTCTACTTTCTGTTTTAGCACAAGACCTGTAACTAGAAGGAATCAGAAATGTTTTGATTTGATTTGATTTTAACGACTTATTTGGCATCTGCCTGGGGCGCAGCTTAGGTTCAGGGCTGATTTGGAGGAGTTTTCTGATGAGACATTAGAATGGATCACGAACTTCCTGCCCTCAAAGCCTTTCACTTTTCCTTCTCCCATCTTTACTCTGTCATGTAGGTTCCGGACCTGGGACCCTGGGTGTCCTTTCCTCACTTGGCCACCAGGGGCCCAGGGCTTCCTCTCTGGTGAATGTGGTGGAAACCTTTGTTTTGTCCCTTCCTCCTTCCACAGGATACTTGAAGGTGTGAGGGGCATTTTATTAAGACACTCATTAACTAAACAGAAGTGTCAGAAAGAAGAATTACAGAGTAAGACTATTTCTTCAGATGCTAGACCAGGTGACCACAACTTCTAGCAGAGTCGATCAGATTATACTTCGTCAGTGAAGGCAGGTAACTAAGGGAGGAAAAGTGCTGGGTTTGGAGATGGAAGGCCAGTTCAAATTCTAGTTCTGCGGTGTGTTGTTAGAAGGCCTGGGTTTGTGTTTCAGTGCCTGCCTGTGATGGCTGAATGTATGAGATGTCGTTACTTCTAGGCCACTCAATGGACAGAGCTAGGAAATATACATGTACAGACACATATTTATATCTATATATAACCTATATCTATTTATCGATCTCTACTAGAAACCATGAGTTTACACTGATTTCTCCAGTTAAAATCCAACATTGCATGGTCAAGTCCAGCCTTCCACCTTTCTGTGTCTGGACCTTTCCTCTCCTCTCTGATAGTGAGAAATTTGCCTCCTTTATCCTCAGTACATTTACTTTTTTGTTCAACCCCCTGGTACGTAACCAGTCTCTCTACCATGCCACCTATCTTCTTGGCCAATGCCGCTGACTCAGACCTTTCTGTACTGGCTGAGTTTCTCCCCAAGCCCTGGTGGTGTTTCTTGAGTTCCTTCTCTGCCTAGTTTGTTCTGTTATAAATGTAATTTCAAAAGAAATTAATTTTTTTGTAGGCCTAGAGGATTCTAAGGCGACATGTGTTGTTGCTGGCTCAGATCACTCAGCTTCATTGACAGGTGGGTACCAGCTCTTTCAGGTTAACGTGCCATCCAGAATTCTGTAGGTTTCTGCCTCAAGTGGTGCTATCAGGACACAGAGAGAAGAGCATAGACTTTGGAGTCAGAATTCTGATGCCACCATTGGTGTGATCTTAGGCAAGTCACTTTACCTTCCTGAGACTGTTTCCTTGTGTATAAAATACCTTGTGGGTAGTTTTGAGAATTAAATATGCAAATACATGTAAAGCACTCACATGAAACATAGGCTCACGTCCTTCCCCTGAGTTTGTTTTCTCAACTACCATAGGGATGAGCGTATCTTCCTCTCAGAGTAATTGTGACTGTCAAATCATATAACCAACAGTAGATCTATATCTAATGTATTGTGATCTTATCCATTAAATGCGTTTCAGTGTCTAATATAACTCTCTAAGCTCTCTGTCTATCTATTCTCTCTAGCTGTTTAATCTCAAACTAACCTATTTTATCCACCTGTATCCTTCTGATCCATTTATCTCTCTGTTTGCTCTCTTTGTATTTATCTACTCTATTTTATTTACTTAACTGTATATCTCTATTTTTATTTATCTTTCATCCTTATATCTTTCATTCTAGTCTGTGTATCTATCTCTCTAAATCTAGTTTTGTTTATATTTCTCTAATCTGTTTTATATTTTTCTATATTTCTCTTGTTTATCTCTATTCCGTCTGTTTTTCTTTCTCACCCTCTATCTTTTTGGCTGTGCATCCATCCATACGTTTGGCACACCCAGCCGATGCAGTATAAACTTTCTAGTGACAATGCAGCATTTTCTTGAAAGTGAAGGTTCTGTCTTCCAAGGCCTAGCTTGCCCTGACCCCTGCTGGTGGACAGGAGACAGTGGCTCTGAGAGATTTGTTTTGCTAAGACCTCTCACACGGAGTTGAATGGTTTACATTTTTTAAGCAAAGGGAAATGACTTTCATCCTTAGTGTTTTCAGTGTTTTATGTGGCTGGTATTAAGGTGTGTACATAATATATGTAAATTAGTGATGGCCTGCATTCCTCAACATCAAATTTGCCGTGCAGCCCAACTCAGAAGCTGCATTGTCTCTGGAGTATGAGAGCCATAATGTGAGAATTTAAATAGTTTACAAATTCTGAGCTATAGATAATTTATTTAATGAATTTAAAACAACCAAAGAACAAAAGAAATACCTACTTTTAGCCTATGTTTCATATGAAGTAGATTTATATATATGTGAAAAGGGTTGAACTGAAATGAATGCCAGCTATAAGGGACTCCACTGGTCCCATCTCTCCTTTTAGAGGAAGGACTGGAGGCCCCAGGGCGAGAAGTGACGTGTTCATGCCCCACAGTCAGTGAGGGTTGGGCAAGGCATTCTTTTCTGAGAGTAAGGGCAGACTAAGATGTTTCTATGCTGTTCTAATTAATTTGAAATGGCTGCATACGTAAACCTAGAGACTCTCTAATTCCTAGCTAACGTCAGTCTCTTCGAAAATCTTGTAATCAGTAAAGTTATTTATTCATATGTGGAGCACTTCTATTATGGTGTTTTTAAAACATAGATGTTGAATTTTTGTTTTATTGAGATGTAATTTATATATAAAATTCACCCTTTTAAAGTGTACAATTGAGTGATTTTTAGTATATTCACAAAGTGACTTGATTTTTGGTGTTTTGAAAGTGGCTTAAAAATTGTCAAGATTAATATCCCTCTTTCCTGGTCAAGTTCAAGCTGCTACACAGTGAATTTTGTTCAGTGCCCTTTAGACCTTTCCTCTGGAGTTGTAGATTATGTAACTATTTGGCATTGCCGCAGAATTTAATTTTGCCTGCTGATGCAACAGCGTAATGATCCGCATGTGGAAGACAGTTTGTCTTTGCGAAAAGGTGGTTTAGACTTACTAAGATAAATGAAGGCTCATTGCAGACACAGGCTCATCGTCAGTGGCATCTTGGTAAGCTAACCAGTCCATTTCATGGGTTGAGACTTTGGTGAGGGGCTCCTCTGCTCTCCTGTAAGGGGTCCTCATACTTTGCATACCCTGGTGAAGTCCAGGGAGATTGCCCTCTCTCTGGGCATGAAATACACTAAATTCACTTCATAGAACTGCAGAATGTCAGCGCTGCAAGGTCACCTGGGTGACAAAAAGGCTCTACTGATTTACGCTCCCTCATTTTAGACTTGATGAGACAGAGGCCCAGAATGTGAAGGGATGTGCCCAATGTCAAAGAGTGGTTGAGCAGCAGATGTAGAACTTGAACCCTGAATCCTGGCCTAATGTCCTTAGATACTGTTTGACTTTTGATAAGTTTTTGAGAATATACCAGACTGCCCTAGGGCAAGGAATACTGTGAAGCTTTATTGGGAGGTCACACAATGCAGGGAAGTGAAGCCCTGGCTTCTAGTTCTGCTTGACTCCTTATTGGCCATGTGATCTTTAAAGGCATTTGACTTCTCTGAGCCTTGATTAATTTATCTTCAGAGGAGTGCTGTCTAGTACAAATGTAATGTGAGCCACATTTCAAAAAGTAAAAAGAAGTGGTGAATTCATTTTAATATTTTACTTAATCCAGTATATCCAAAATATTATTTCAATATGTAATCAATATGAAAATTATTAATGAGCTACACTCTTTTTGGGTTTTTTTTGCATTGTCTTTGCAATCTGTTTTGCCTTTTTTGGTCTTACAACACATCTCAGTTGGGACTAGCCACATTTCAAGTGTTCAGTAGCCACTGTGTATGCCGTGTGCTGCACAGGACAGTGTAGAATCTTAAATGTTAGGGTTGGAAAAGCGCTTAGAGGCCATCCAAGGAGTCACAAACTGTAGGTTCATCGGCCAAATTGTAGCCCTTGGCCCCATTTTGTTTGACTTCCAGTTAAAAAATTTTTGGATGTAAATTCCTGGAGACAAGTGTGTGTGCCTCTGGTTTGCCAGAGTCGCTCACCTGTCTGTCTTGTTACCACTGTCATCAGATCGTCTGCCCTTCTAGATCAACCACCCTCTCCTGCAGTTTCCAGCTGGTGAAACTAAGGCATGGAGAGGAAATGATTTGCCCAAGGTCAGTAGCTAGTTAGCAGATCCAGGAATAGAGCCAGAGTCACTTGACTCTGAATTTGCTCTCTCTCTTCCTATTAAACCGCAATGTCAGTCAGTCACATTCCTGCTTATATCACAGAATTATTGTGAGGGTCAGATGAGCCAAAGCGCCACACGGATGGGCTGTGGCAGTGTTGTGCTTTCTGCTGAACAGGGCATGTAGTAAAGTAAGCTTATGCTTGAAAAGTTTGTTTAAATAATGTGTCTTTTAACCTGTTATTTTTAAAAGTTAATATATTTTTTCCTAACAAAAGGTAATGCAAACATGTATTTTAAAAATGTAGAAAATAGTGAAACATATGTCTTGCAAATGGTAGATGTTAAATAAATATTTGTTGAATGGATTAATGAAGAAATAAACTCCCACATTCCTATTCCTTGACAAACTACTAAGAACATTTGGCCTTGTTTCCTATTTACAGAATTTAAAAAAAATCGTATATGTTATGCTATACGTGAGTTTTGTATCTTGCTTTGCTCGACTCAACATTGTAGCATATGAGTAATACAACCTCTTTTAACCCCTTTTTGTTCTGACTTGTATTATCTTCCATCATTTTGGACTAATGTTCCTTCACCTCTCTTGTTCCCCTCTGTTGAAGATGCAGGAGAGCTGTATGTTTGGGGAAGCAACAAACACGGGCAGCTGGCTTCCCAGGCTGCTTTCCTTCCTGTGCCCCAGAAAATAGAAGCACATTGTTTTCAGCATGAAAAGGTCACTGCCGTCTGGAGTGGGTGGACACACCTAGTTGCTCAGACAGGTGAGAGAGCAGAGAACTTGTGGTTGGCAAGAGCAGCTGGGGGACAGCTGTCTCAATAGCCCTGGGTGCTCGGGATCAAGTAGGTTGGTTTTTACTGATGAAAAGCTTGAAGGGCTGGGAAGGGAGGACCTGGGACCTAGTTCTGCAATTGTTGTGTGGGTTAGGTTAACTCCTTCGGGCCTCAGAGCCAGGAGGCTTTGAGAAGGAACCCATGGCAGCAAGCATCATCCGGAAATTCTCCAGGGTGTTGAGGCGTCTTTGCTGTGTCAGAGCTGAAGGGATGACTCTGTTTGCATTTCTGCCTGAGTCTAAGTTAAAGGCGTCAGAAACTGTGAAGTTAAAGATAAATATTTCAAGAGTGAGGCAGGAGCATTGCTTTGAATCGTAACTGGCATATTTTGATTGAGATCTTTATTAACAAACTCTGTACATTGATTCAGACATCCAGAGGTTCCCTCACATGTTACCTTACTGTGCCATGCCATGCAGATTCTGGCATCTTTATCTTTTCTTAAGACTTCATGTAGTTCTTGTCTTTTCTGAGCGCAGTTCTCCTTTCCTGGTCTTCGTATTCCTGACTTTGTTCTGGGGGTTGTTCCTTGCGGCCTCTCTTGTTCCCTGCCTTCCTAGAGCTCCTGCTGACTTCCGCAGCCTTTCCCAGACAGGCAGTCTGTAAATCTTAAGATCTATTATAGTGTCAAGGCCGTCTGAACTTCAGGGGTTCTCGGGAGTCCCCTGGACTGCTCTTGGCCTGCTTGTTAGCTATACCCAGACCTCTGGACTCCCACATACCTGGTGACTGTTATTCCAGTACTTTCTGGCTTTTGTGGGTTTTCAGGTCAGCTTCAGTTATCTTTGGTAAGTCACACATACCACACATGTGAACACACAGACATAGACTTACGAGTATTCATATCTATGATGCTTTTAATTGGTCTGTAAAAGGAATTTTACGATCATTTTGGGACAGAGGCCTGTATAACAAAGGTGTATAGTAAACTTTCCATGTTTACCACTTCAGAGGATGCTTTAAGGAAAGTGTCATTCGTTTGGAGGAAAATCATGACTTTCCTCAAAGAGGTTCAGACTGTTTGAATATTGGGACTATCCACAGAAATTTTTCTTAAAGAGACTCACTGAGCATAGTAGCTGCTTATTTGTATAATTGGTTTTTTTTATTGCTGTAACGTTGGTTTATAACATTATATAACTTTCAGGTGTACATTGTAATATATTTCGAATTCTCTGTAGATTACATCATGTTCATCACCCAAATTATAATTATAATCCATCACCACACATGTGTGCTGTATAATTGTTAATCTCTCTTTTCCTGCAGAGAGTGAGCTCTGTGAGGGAAGGCACCATATTAGTCTTGTTCACTTCTGTGTCTCCACTGCCTAGCGGAGAATATATTCGTTTCCTGCATTAAACTGTTTCTGGTTAAAAAGAGACTAAACGTACTCAGATGCATTTGAGTCAGTGTAGACAGCTAGGACTTCTGACCTCTTTCCTTGGCCTCACTGGTTCATGAACAGAAGACTTCAGTTTGTCAGTTTGGATTCAAGAGTCCAACCAAATCAGTTACTGTTTATAGGGAACCTATTGAACGATGTGCTAAACCTTGGAGAAACAGAGGAGGAAAGACATGGGCCGTGTCCTTCCACTAGAATGTGCAGACAGGCTTAAGTCTAAGAATATAGAGATGAAAGACTTTACCATCCATCCACCCATCATACAAATGATGAGGATCTGTTTATGTACCATGCCTCGTACTAGATACAAATCCTGCCCTCCAGGAGCCCACTGTCCACTAGTGGAGACAGACCTGTGATCAAGTTTCAGTACATTGCAGTCTGAGATGTGCAAGAACAGAGGTAAGTGCAGCATGCAGAAGTAGCATAGAAACTAGCAGTAGTGTGAGTAATTGGGTGTTAACAGGTAGGCGTTTCATGGTTAGTCAGTCTTCAAAGAATTGCAGTGCAGTAAAATGCACTTACTACCAAGTCATAGTGAGTATGGTTGAGTCTGTCAGTAAACCCTTTGCCTAGTTAGGTAGCTGACTAATGAAAGACATAAAGATGCTGCTCCTTTGATTCTAGCTTTGAAGCATTGTAACCGACGCTGATTTCCACGTCTGGGGCAATGGCCCAGCCCTTGGGGCGGGAGGTTGGAACCCACGTCCCTGATACTGTGTGAGTCACTCCAGCTGCTCTGAGCTCAGCTTCAGGTCTCCACCTCCACTTGAGAGTGATTTTTTGGTAATGTTTCAGCTATTTAATTAACTTGTTAATTCAGATCACTTGTTTATGTACTTTTTCACTTTCCCCCTTCTCCTAAGTCCAGAATTGTTCAAAGCTGGGATGTTTGAGTGTCCTGGTTATTGTACTGAATTTTGGGTAAATGAGCGTGTCTTGCTGCTTAATTCACCAATTTTGTGCTCCCTCTAGCAGCCGTGGAAGCCTTTGCCCTAGCCCAGTATCATTGAGAAGAAACACCCAGGTCTTCTAGTTTAATCAGACGCAGCTGCTCATATTAATTGGAACAAGATTTGCTTACAGGGTCAGAAGCAGCTCATTAGTGGAACAAGGAGTTAGTTGACTCTAGTTGTTTTCACAAGCTCTGGTGGTGGATTGTTCCTGGGACCTACCTATAGGCCACATCAGCACGGAGGCTGCTCTGTCTCATTCTGGAAGGCATTAGTTGTGTGATATTGATTAAAATTGATTAAGAGTTTATGCACAGTGACCATATATCTGTCCAGTAAGATGGGATGGGATGGGATGGGTTAGTCCCTAAACCAGTGATTTTCAACCACAGGTGATTTTGTCCCCCAGGGGACATTTTCAATGTCTGGGGACGTATTTGGTTGTCATAACTGGGGTGTGCTACTGGCATCTAGTTGGTAGAGGCCAGGGGTGCTGCTAAACATTCTACAGTGCAAGGGCAGCCCCCACAACAAAGAAATACCCAGCCCCAAGT
Organism: Equus caballus; assembly: GCF_041296265.1. Classification (NCBI taxonomy): domain Eukaryota; kingdom Metazoa; phylum Chordata; class Mammalia; order Perissodactyla; family Equidae; genus Equus; species Equus caballus. Next base: position 88,643,130 of record NC_091690.1, on the reverse strand, counting down.
GTTAGTTGTGCCAAGATTGAGAACAGCTGCCCGAGACTGACATCCCCCGTGGTAGCTGCTTAGCTAGGACAGTTCACAAGGTATCAGAATAACTTTACAGTTTTTCTGTATGGGAATCTGGGATGCAGTCTGCTCTCCCTCTTCAGGAGTCTGGTGCCTGCCTGCAGTGTTTGCAGTGGAAAAATACTTTTCTCTGTTAGTCAGAGGCACTTGGAAAAAGTCCAAGAGAACCTGTTCTAATCTGGGAAAGTTGGCAAGGGTACCTGTGTCTCAGGCTGATGGAGCTGCATTCTAGAAACCTTTCCCAAGCTGCTTAATGTCCCTGACCACTGTTGTCAGGAACTTCATGGGACTCCTGGGTGACTTTATCCAGGCTCAGTGACCTGCAGCTGTCTCATCTGAGCTTCATGATTTCCTGGCCTGAGGTGCTTCTAGTGAGAGTTGTATGGCAGACCTGGGAGCCTTCCTAGTTTCATGACCTTGGTCACTTAAATCACTTCGCCTGTCCAGGCCTCAATTTCCCTGTCTCTCAAGGAGGATATTAAAACCTACCTGCATTCTACATAGGACTGCTTGTGAACTTCAAATGAATAAATCTGGGAGAGAGATCCCGGCGAATTGTAAAATGCTGTCCATACATACGTGAGGGGTGCCTGAGGTTGGGGTATGTTAGTATGTTAAGGCGTTAGCTGTTGCTTTTAGAAAGACTTCTATTTCAACGAGGCCTGCGCAGAGCTTGAGACATACCAGCTTCTCCCCTGAGGGCTTGAGCTGGCCAGGGATGCGATGCTCAATATCCAGCTCTGACAGGCAGTTTCCTAAAGTCTTTCACTTACGTGCAGCCAGCAAGTGGTTCTTTTATATTATCAAAAATTTGGAAGATCTTCGTGGCCTTATAGGTCACCTTCCTTGTTAAATTCTCTGTTGTTCCTCCGTGGTGTTCGTCCCAATTTGTAATTGTATGCATCTCTTTGTATTCTTGTTTGTTTAATGACTAGACTGTAGATTCCCTGAGAGCAGTGTCTGTTTTGTTCCTGGCTGTATCCCTAGCACCTGGCACAGCCCTGGCACACAGTAGGTGATTAGTCACTAATTGCTGAATGAGTGAATAAATGACAAGGTAAAGAGAAACATGGGCTTTGAAGTCACACAGGCCTGGGTTTGTATCTCAGCTCTGTCAGCTTCCTGATTGTGTGGTTGTGGCCAGCTCTACTTCTCTCCAGCTCCATTGCCACCACTGTAGTTCAGGCTACTGTCCCCTCTTTCCTGGATCCTGCAGGGGCCTCTGATTGGTGTCCTCCTTTTCTCACATCCACTTCCTCTCCCATCCAATCTGTTCTCCATATCTCAGTTGGAACATCTTTTCAAACCATTGTGTCACATTCCAGAGGCGTCCCATTGCTCTTAGGATACAAATATAACCCTTCGTGGCCTGAGAGGCCCTGTGTGCTCTGCTCTCTGCTGCCTTTCCAGCCCCATTTCTTCCTGTGCTAGCTCTGGGGCTCTAGCTGATCTCCCCTCTGGCCACTTCTTGGTACCTGCAATGCAGCATGTATGTCCCACCGTAGGGCCTTTGCATCTGTCGTTCCTTCTATTTGGCTCACTTATCCCTGCGCTCCTTCCTTATTTTGACTTAGCTACATCTTTTTTTTTTTTTTTCATACCTCAACTTAGTCATCACCTCCTTGGGAGGCCTTCCCTTGACATCCCTGACTAGTGCCTTTTCCCTTCTATCTGTTCTTGCAGCACTACAACCTCTCCTCTGTGCTGTTTTTTGTAGGATTCTTTGATAAATTCTCCCTCCTACTAGACTATAAGTTCTGTGAGGGCAGGAGCCACGTTGGTTTGCTCAGCATTGTACCCTCAGTGCTTAGCAGAGTACTTGGCATATATGAGGTAGGTACTTAGTTCATGTTGAACAAGTGAATAAACCTGACTTCTCTGAGCTTAGTTCCTCATTAGGAAAATGAGGAAATGTTGCCGACCTGGTATGAAGGTTAAATGAGATGATGAATTAAAGCTTCCAGCATCAGCGCAGGACTGGGCTCAGGTGTTTGCTCAGTCCACACTAGTTCCTCTGCCCTTGGAAACTTGGGAGCTCTCCGGAGCTCAGATGCCCCATATCTTCTCTTTCTGGTGAGGTCTCTGCGTGTCTCTGGATAGGTAACAGTTGATTCAGGACTCCTGGAGAGTGCAGAAAGATCATTGCTTACAGATGCTAAGTGCTGGTTGCTGGTGATTTATTAGAATTTCAAGGGGAAGGATTTACATAAGATCCAAGCCTTAATGTGAGGGTGGTCAGAATGTCTAGAATCTGTTGGTTTTAGGATGCTGGAAGCTCTCCCTGAGCCATGCAGTGTCCCAAAGTAGCTTTGTGGTCTTACAGAAGCTATGGATTGAAAAAATGGGCCTAAATACAGAGTTCTCTACATTCTTCACTTTCTTCAGTGTCACCTAAGAAAGTTCTGGAGTCTTAGAAGTTTGAGAGAATTAGAGATGGAAGAAGAAACTTCCTCACTTTACAAATGGGCAAACTGAAACAAAGAGGAGAGAGGGTGGCTTTATGGCCGCATTTAAGCTAGAGATCCAGTTCTGCTTTTCTGTGATTTTTCCCCTCCCATCACTGCCCTCCTGGTTCTTGGATCTATCCTTTTAGTTGAGATGTTTTTTTATTCTTTAGTTTCTCTAAAGTGGGGAATTACATGGCACATGTGGAGGGGACCAGCTGTTAGCTACTCTCTTTTCTTCAAGTGTCACAGACCAAGAGCTATTTTGTTGCATGTGATGTCTAAGCATTAGTGAAATCCAAGCCTAGCCATTGATTCACATAAACTGAGTTTATAAATATACCTAATGCTGATTTTTCTGTTTTGGGGCAAAGATCCTTTCCAGAATAAGGTGACAGTGTATATTACTCCATCTTTGGGACCATATATCATGAAACCTCAACCCAGCTCAGGGAGCTTCTGACCTCATGGGCTCTATTTAAAGCCGGTGCTTTGGAATTCATGATGTTGGTGCTTTAGAACTTTGAAAACCTAGTGGTTGAAAGTCAAACTGAGCCCAAAGAACTTTTTTTTTTGGGTGAGGACTATTTGCCCTGAGCTAACATCTGTGCCAATACTAGTCTACTTAGTATGTGGGATGCCTCCGCAGCATGGCTGATGAGTAGAGTAGGTCCACGCCCAGGATCTGAACTTGCAAACCCAGGCCACTGAAACAGAGGGTGTGGAACTTTAACCACTTGGCCGTGGGGCTGGCCCCCGAAAGGACTATTTTGAAAGGGATAGTTTTTGCCTATTATTAAAGTCATGAGTTTTTATCCTAAAATCCTTGGAATGTCAGAAATGGATGAGAACTTAGAGCTCACCTGGCCTGGCTCTCTCAGTTTAGAGATGGGGAAACTGAGGACTAAAGAGGGGGAAGCACAAGGAGTGAAGGAGCTGGGACAGAACTCAGGTCTCATGGCTCTCGGTCCAGTGCTCTTTCCACCTTGTCACATTCTCTCCAGAGATGGTGAGGAAGTGTAGATGACTTAACCAGCCCCAGGGACCTGAACTGGGAATAGTATTTCTTCTGTACATGAAGTTCTGCTTCCAGAAAACACCGATCCTTACCTGAAATGTGTAGCCATAGATCCCCTTATTGTATTTGTGCATTCAGTGGAAACTAGGGGATGGCACCCCAGGAGCAAGGGTCAGGAGGCCATTCCAGGATTCATAGAAGTTGCCGAATTTCCATTTATGATAAAACAACAGCAGTCACAGCTCTCATGGACCACTTCTGTCACCACAAAGTGCCTTCACATCCATTTTCTCCTATGAAGTTGGCAAGGTGGGTGGTGTTATCCTTGTTTCACAGACGAGTCCCTAATCGGTTCTCTGCGTCATCCCGGCTCACAGATGGGCAGCGCTAAAGCTTGAAGCTAGTCTTCTGTCCCCAGGCCTGCTCCTCTTAATTTCCAGTAGTGTGTATCTCATGATGCTCTAACTCATTAACTGAACTGCTTTCACTCTTCAAAGAAGCATCTTTCTCCAGCTTTGCCAGTGCTTCTCCCAAGCAATAAGGAAGGAGATTCCTGTTATCTTTGGTCCTTCAGCAGGTGTTTGTGGAATGCTTATCTAGATGTGTGTAGCACTGTGCTACAGAACATAGGGTATATAAACTCCAGAACTACCTTCAGGAAGCTTGTAGTTGGGTGAACAAATGAAGTATTTAGTAGAAGAATAAAAAAGAATGTGTCAAAGAGCCAGAGGAGTGGCCCAAACACCGTAGGGTGTCAGGGGAAGGAGAGGTCAGTGTGGGCTGGGTGGGCAGGGAAGGGTGTGAAATCCTTTGGGAAGGTCACATTTTAATGGGTGGAGAGTTTTGGACTTGGTTCTGTTGCTTTCTCTGTGTCCTCTGCCAAGCACAAAACTCTCTGGTCTGGGGCTAGCCTTGTGGCGTAGTTGTTAAGTTTGAGCACTCTGCTTCAGCGGCCTGGGGTTTGCAGGTTTGGATCCTGGACGCAGACCTACACACTGCTCATCAAGCCATGCTGTGACTCACATACAAAACAGAGGAAGATTGGCATGGATGTCAGCTCAGTGACAATCTTCCTCAAACAAAAAGAGGAAGGTTGGCAACAGATGTTAGCTCAGGGCCAATCTTCCTTACCAAAAACAAAAACAAAACCCAACCCAAACCCAAAGCTCTCTGGTCCCATTCTTTCATCTGGACAGTTGGAGGTTGTGGACATAATGATCTCTAAGGGCCATTCTGACTCTGAAATTCTATCCTGTAAAGAATAAAACTGGCCTAAGGAAATAATTATGGATGTATTGGAAGATTGAGTATAAGGTCATTCATTGCATCCTCATTTATAATGACAAAAACCAATGCATGGAAACAAATGAAATTGTAGGGGGACTGGTTAAATAAATTATGTACAACCATATGTTGGGATATCTGGCTGTTAAATAGAATGTTTTAGAAGGATATTTAATGACAGAGGAATATGCTCATATAGTAAGTGAAAAGAGTAGATTACAATAAGTTACTACACTATAACTTCTAATTTGTTTTTTTTAAATGAAGGATGTTTGCATAGAAAAGACTGGAAGGAAATATGCCAGAATATTATCTCTGACTGGTGGGATTATGAGTGAATTTTATTTTCTTTTATATTTTTTATGCTGAATTTATAATTTGCAGTCTAATTATATCCCCCGAAATGTTAAAATTAAGGAAGAAACTTTCTTGCCCCTTAGTGCAGGGAACTGGCCCCTTCGCCACCCATTCCTGTGTGTATGTCCTTGACAAATCACTTCCACGGGCCTCAGTTGGGAGGTCGCATGGAAAAGAGGCAAGAGACTGTAGAAGGAGGCAGGAAAGTGGGGATCTATTTTTGGCTCAGTGGTGAGTCAGCTTTGTGACCTGAGTCAGGTCCCTTCCCAACATCCCTGAGCCTTGGTTTCCTCATCTGAAGACGGGAGTTGGAGGTCACAAAAGATCCTTTGAGCTCCAAGATGTACTGGTTCCTGAAGATGGAGAATTTCTCTGCTGTCGTGGAGCTGGCCCCGAGTCCTCGTGGGTTCCTTGAGTCCACGTCCCTGCTTTCTTACCTGCTCCCTGCACCTGGGCTGGTCTGCCCGGCTGCAAGCCATTCCTCCTGTTCAGAGTTCAGGGTGGGATTGGATGGAGTTCAGCGATGGGGCTGGGCTGAGAGGAGGCAATGACAGCATTCCACCGCTAGAGGGAAGCATGGTAATTGTTTCCCCCTCTCCCACTGTCATAGCTGCTCTGCAGGTGAAGAGGAGCCTTGATTTGCCTTGATTTGGTTTCAAATTCTAGAATTTTACAATTAGAAGGGCTTTGAAGATCATCTAGGAGAACCCTATTATGCTGCAGATGTGAGATAATAGAGGCCAGAAAAGGCAAGTGACCTACTTAGAGTTGCACAGTATGTTTTATTGGGGTCTGCCCTTTACAGTTTAGAAGAAGGCTGCAGACAAAGCCAAGAGTCATGTCCACAAAGGGTGGACAATTCCCATGATTGTGCAGGAGTCTAAGGGGTCTGCTTGCATATACCTTTACGGAGCTCCTTTGGCCAAGTGCTAAGGGCCTGCAGCTGGAGAATCAAAGCTCTGACTCTACCCTGAGAGCTCATGTCTGGTGGGGAAGGCACACGCCAGCACGTGGTGCTCCCCAGTGTCTGCCTCATCATCTGGGTCTGCCGCACCTGGGATCAGGCTGTGGTGGTGGCTTGGAGGCGGTTTGTGGAAGACCTGTAGGGGTCCTCACGACGCCCCCTAGGTTAGGAGGTATGCCCGGCACCCTCAGGTTGTTATTTCCAGTGAATTTCTGCAGGCAGGGCTCACATGTTCACGTGTCCTATCTTTTCTTGAGGTTCGCCAGGAATCCTGACATTTCGTTTCCCACCTGCCAAAGGCTTTGTTTCCTCGGCCCTGGGCTGACTTTATTTTTGGTTTCCAGGGTACTCAGCAGCCCTGAGCACTATGGTAAAGTGGAACTGTGCGTTGGTCTGGGAGCCAGGCAGCTGTGCGACCTTGGGCCAGTTACTTCATCTCTGGGCAGGGAGATCAGGCTCTCAGCTGCAGGTGGTCATCTCTGCCAGAGAGATGAAGTTCTGGTTTATTTTTGGTTTCTGTGTTTGGCGATGGAGACCCGTTGATCTGTGGTCCCGCGAAATGCAGTGTGTGTCCCACCGAAGCAGAAGCAAGGTTCACCCTTTGAAGTAGGTTCATTTGGATAAGGGACTTGCAGGGGGCCTGGCCAGAGCCAAGTGCTGCTGGTCTGGAGGGCCACCAGATGGCAGCAGTGGGCACACAGAGGGCTTTGGGGTTGAGGCCAGTAGGGCCAACGTCCAGTCAGAATTAGCATGGTCAGAGCTGAAAGGACCCCCCTGAGGTCACGCGGGCCCTCCCCCTCTTTTTATGGATGGGAGAACTCAGGCCCAGAGAGGGAGAGGGCTACCTAAGGTCTCACCGTGAGTTAGTACCTGAGGCTCTCCTTGGTTGTGTGAGGAACCACCATCAGCCTGGCCTCCAGCTGGCTGCCCCACAGGAGAGCGGGGAGACAAGGGCCTGGGCCCTGGGCCAGTGAGCCGGAGGCGGGCAGGGAAGGGGACAGCAGTTGACTGCCTTGATCCTGGTTTCTTGGAGCGTCTGGTGCTAATGCCTTCCTCCCTCCCCCTGCAGCAGGGCGGTGTCCCTTCCATCTGCTCAGTTCTCCTCCGGGCCAGGGCCCTCCTGTCAGGCTGTGCCGTGATGGAAGCTCACAGCCCCCATACCCAACAGATGCCCAGGCCCAGGGCCTTGCCAGTGGCACGCTGCAGTAGGATGTGAGTTACACAACTGGTTGAACAAAACAATTTAAAAAAAAATCTTCCAGGGGGCAGAATAGGGCAGGGCAGCAGTGTTTGCCAGGCGCCTACCAGGTGCTGCCCTTACATACTCCTCATACCCCCGATGTAGGGTTCATTCCCTTGCATTCCAGGTGAGGAAATTGAGGCTCAGAGAGGCTGAGTGGCTTGTCTAAAGTAACACGGTGAGGTGAGAAGCAAAGCAGACGCTCAGACCATGGTCTGTTTGATGTCAAGGGTCATGCTCATTTCATCTCATTGTGTTACCTGCCTCACAGCGACTGCCCTGGAAATGTAGCAAGTGGCCCCCGGACTTTGGGGCAGGGAGGAACAGATGTTTCTCTCTTCCCTGGAGAAAGCTTGTCGGCAGTTGTGGTGGTGGGCTGCTGGGGGAGAAGGCAGTACAGGGCAGGTATTTGGGGGCAGTGGCAGCTGGCCCCTGAGAGGAGGGAAGGTGCCCTTCCTCTGTGTGCCTTACGCTAGCAGCTCCCTCTGCCAGCCGTGCTCGCCTAGCCAACCCCCTTGAAGCTATTGCCAGCTTCCATTGTTTTCTGCCCAGCTGTCACCTCTCATAGAGGCCCCCCCCCGCCCCGCTCCATCCGAAATGGCCACCACCACCCTCAGCCACACTCTGGTTCCTGCCCTGCTTTATTTTTCACTGCCTGAAGCCGTAATTTGATTATTGCTTACTTATTTGTGGTCACGCTCTCCTCACCAAATGCGAGCCCCCCGCGGTCAGGGACTTGGTCAGTTTCTCTCCCCCAGATCTCACCTGTACAGAGGAGAGGGCAGTGAGGGCTGGCTGCGTGGAGTGGCTGCAGCTTTGGGATGGGGAAGCTGTACCATCTCTAGGGGCCGTGCTTAGGAGACCCAGCCTGGGCCTTGCCCTCTTCCACCTTTTCGGAGAAGCCCAGGGTGGAGAGCCTCTGCTCCCTGAGGCAGACAGTGATGCCTGGGGCCCCAGAGTCATAGGGCCCACCTTACTGCTGCACATCTGCAAGGCCTTGCCATGGGTCCTCGGCCTCCCCATTGTCCACAGCCGGTGGGGCACCAGCCATCCTGTGAGCTCACTGGATGGTTCTGGGAAGGGTGTGGAGGTCCCTGGCAGAGGGCTCGGTTTCCAGTCAAGGAATTGTTGTCTTCTTTCCTGGTGGGGATTGATTTGTTCCAGGAGTTCTCTAAAAGTGGGTGTTAAGTGACTGGCCTGTAATATTGCCATAATTCTTAGGTTCTTGACGAATGGCACTGTGCTTGCCCTTTCTCAAGGGACCTTGCTTGTCTCATGGGAACTTTCAGTAATCTGAACTTTCAGTAATCTGTCTCACGGGTAACTTTCAGTAGTAACAGCTGGTGCCTTAAAGTGCTCTCTGACGTGTGCCAAGATGAAGGTGGCCCATTTTGAGGAATCTTGGGTCAGCTTTTTCCTAATCTGAGAATGACTTTTTATCTTAGGAGGAAGCCTGATGTGGCCAAAAGAGGCTTGAAGAGCTGGGTGTAAGTTCTACTTTGGCTGCTGGTTGGCTGTGTGATCTTGGTCAGGTCATTTGACCTCTCAGGGCCTGAATTTCCTCATCTGTTCAGTGAGAGTTGTAATCCCTAATTTGTCTGCCTCAAGGGATATACTATGTCTCTCATTCACACATTCCTTCCTTCATTCCTTCACAGATATTTATTGAATAGGCAGAGATGAGGGGAGGTCATTCTAGGCAGAAGGAATACTGCAGACAGAGGTGTAGAAGTGGGAGGTGCTCCCTGGTGTAGTTTGCTTAACATGGAGCCAGGTAGACTGAGAAGGGCCTGGAAACACTCGAGTGTGATGGGCATGGTCCTTACTCAGGCTCTGTTATGGGGCAGTGGAGGGAGCAGCTGAAGGCGTCTCTGACCGGGGGCGGCGATAAACATGAACAGTGAAGGAGCGACCCTGCATCAGGTGGCTCTGACGGCACCTCTCTTGAGCCTCATGCTTGCTTCTTGCTCCAGGTCTCATCTCTGTGGCTGACTTTGAGGTACTCTTTGTTCTTCAGGAAGCCGTATGCCCCCTGAGCTGGGGTGACTATTAGAATCCACAAGATGGTAGGGCCTGGAGTTCTCTGGCTCATGGGTCTGCCTTCTGGGAAGCTGGCCACGTGGAAGGTGAGTTAGAAAGCCATCACGTTGCCTTCAGTCTTGAAGCATGTCTTAAGGGCCTAGAGATGAGCAGCTTTGCTGCTTCTCGCACGCCTCCCTGAGGAGATGGAGGTGTGTGGGGAAGGGTTACTCACATTTGTCAAGGACGCCCTGTGTGCCAGGCGTTTTGCCAGGGCTTTACAAAATCGTCTATTTAATCCTTACACAAAGTTTGCCGAGAGAGGCTCATTCCCATTTTCATGAAATTGAAGAGCAGTTGAGACATGGACTTGCCCTACCTAGTTACTTAGCCTCACCTTGTTCAATGTGAAACTGGGGTCAACAACATCACCGTGTCACCTTCGAGGGTGTTGTAAGGATCAAGTGAGATCCTGATGTGAAAGCACTTTGTAAACTGGAAATTACTGTCTGCATAGGCAGGGTCATTAACAGTACTGCTTCCCAGTGAAATTCTTTGAGATTTGCTTGGACCTTTCCTGCCTCGGCAGGTAGAAGGTTCTAGCCTTTGGTTTCTTTGTGCACTTTCTTCCAGCCAGCCCCAGAGTCAGTGGCTCCACTCACCGCTTGTCTCTTTAAAGCCCACAAATATGAAGGTACTACTCTTCTTTTAGAAAAATAACCCTACAGTACAAAATTAATATCAAAGTAAGCTTACTTTTTTGCCATTTTGGTGAAAACAATAAGAAGTCATGGAGTTTTAACGGTGGAAGGGACCATCTCGTCCTTATTTGAAATTTGAGAAAACGGAAGCCCAGGGAGGCAGTCCTCCTACAGCTCACGGATGCAGAGGAGGTGGGGTGGTTGCCCAGGACCCCTCCACTGCCCCACATCACCCCTCTCAAGAGAGACTTCAAGTGCTTCCTCTCTTTTATGGAGGAAGGATCCAGTTTAATCAGTTTCATTACACCAGCCCCTTTATGTAACAGGCTGTTTCCGGGTCCTGGCAGATGGTCCATAGTAACAGTGCTTTGCTGATTTGGTTGGAGCTAATCCTATGAAATGAAAAATCCTGTGCAGCAGATGCCTTTCCCAGTCCCTGGCCATGGAAAAGTCAGCCTCTGCGAGGAAGGTGCTATAGCTTTGTACTTACTGTCTCTGCTGTGACGGAAGGTGAATGCCAGGGAGGTGGTCTTAAACCCTGTCAGGTTTTTACAAAAGGTCTCACTGGGGCCTTAGAGTTTCTTGCTGGTAAAGGGTGTTTCTTCTGGGGCCTGAGGGATGGATGGGAGCAGGGAGCAGAGTGGGAGGGAGATTAGCAGATGTGGTATGGAAAGATAGGCTGTCTCACCATGGATCTGGCCTGGTGGCCCTTCACACCATGAGGATGTGCACATCCAGATGAGCAATTTGAATATAATGCAGTGCTTGTCACACCTCCCAGCAGCCTTGACGGTGGGCTTTGATCCCAAGCTTCCCCCAGCCCCTTCTGTTGAAATTGCTGGTCTCCAGGTCTCCTGATCATCTCCCCTTTCCTGGTGGGCTTGATCATAATGGCTTCTCCTCAGTGGCCTCCTCTGGCCATGCTCATAAGTGCCGCTGCTTGGTGCGACAGGCAGATCCCCAGACCACTGACAGTGAAGTGGGCATCCGTTGCACGGCCTCTTCCTGACCTGGACCTGCTGCTCGGTTCTCACCCTGGCAGGTCCTCACGTGTGGGGTGGGAGAGTGCTCCCTCTCCGTGAGTACAGCTCTGTTAGGACCCCATAGGTCTTTTAGACCCACCACTCATGGGGAAGCTGGAGAGTTTCCCAGAGGTGGGGTTAGAGAAAGTTTGTGAGGCACTGTCCAGTCAGGTCCTACGATGTCCTCACTGGTTGACCGTAAACTGGCATCCCACGATAGGCTCCCTCCCCTCCTGGCTCCTGCCCCTTGGTGAGTTATTTGCCCATAGAAAGATTGGGGGCAGCCTTTGTCTCCCCTATTTGAAGATCTTAATCTGGGCCTCTCATTAACTGAAAGCCAATTTCTCTTTGGAAGCCAAGGATGCCTATAGTATTTCTGGGGCTTGTGGGATCTCTTGGGGTTTCAAAGGTAGGACCTGGCTTCCTAACGTAACAGCTTTGATGTGATGGTTTCGCTGGCCCAGTGTATGGTTTGTCTCTAGTCCTGCTCCCGCGGGGCCTCAGAGAGGTCTGCAGGGGGAGCTCTGTCCCCACAGCCAGGTGCTGGGTTCTTACTGAAGGAACTCGAGCATTCCTCTCTGCAGGCCCAAGCGTGCTTGGGAACTGCGGCTTTCCCTTGGCTGTGCTGAATCTCCCAAGTCTCGTTCCCAGCTCCAGCCTCCAGCTCCGGCACTGTGAGTCATCATCACCAGTGGAAAACGCGGCCTCGCCAACAGCTGGGTGCAACGCTTGGCCTTTTTTATTCTTTCTTTTTTTATAACTTCACAGAGATGGAAACTGCTGATGATCTTTTGCAGTGGACAATAACTGAAGAAGTCTGGGGCTAGATATGGCAGTTCTAGGTAGGGAGAGGAGAACCCTGAGGAGATGGTGTAGGGATGTGTGTCTTTCCATCACCCAGTCCCTGGACCTTCCAAGAAGCCATCCCAGGGAGGCAGGCAGGAGGGAGCATGTGGCTCTCACCTGTCTCTATCCTTCCCTGCCGAGGAGCCAGGAGGCCTTTAGTTGTTAGCTGATGCAGGGAGCAATCGAGCTTTGAGAGGTTGACTGGTACATTTCTAAGAGGCTGTAGACAGGATGTACTGGAAGTCAGGGTCGCCTGGGTTCTAGTCTTGCTTTGCTTCTAACTCCCTATTTGACCTTGGGTAAGTCAGTCACTTTCCTTACTGGGCCCCACTTTTCCCAGCTGGAAGCAGACAGTTGGGTTTAGAAGGGTACTGAGGTCCCTTCTTTCTCTGATGGTCTGTGAGTCTGAGTTGAATGTGAAGAATTTTGAACCTTATTCCGATATTCCTCTTGAACATCTGAAACCTCCAGCTCTTTCTCCAAGTGAACAGTGCTCACCGCATAGGAAGAGTCACACAGGTGCGATTCCTCCCTCCTCCAAGAATGTGCAGCCTTCCTCCTTCCCTCTCCCCACGAGGCGGTGGACAGAGTCTACTGGGAAGCAGGAAACTGGGATTCTCGTCTGGCTCTGGCAAAATACATGTTTGTCCTTGGCAAATCATTCCCCTCTTTCAGCCTCTTTTTCTCTAAAGTCAAGGGATGACACTTGCTTCTTGGCTTCAACTCCCCCCTTTCCTCCCCCTACCCCTGCTTGAGCCTCCTAGTAGCTTTTCTGCAGGGTGTGATTCTTAGCTGCAGAAGCCCTGGGGTATGGTTTCCTTTCTTGCTGGGAGGGAGAGAAGCAAGATTATTTTTTTAATTACACAGCTAAGATTAGGCTGCAATCTACATTTTAAAATGTTATTAATAAGAATCTAAAAGTGTACAAAGAATCTGTGGAGTCTGAATGTGGAATGAGCTGGGAAACATCTGCAGAGGCACTGGCCCCAATCAGGGATTTTTCTCTGGGTGCCGAGTAGCTGCTGGGTGTGACCGGCAGCTTGATGCACTGCTGCCCCTGCAGGAGCGGGGAGCCCAGCACTCAGCCAGAGCAGGGCTCACGGGCTGGCCTCTCGAGACGGTTCCTTGCAAAATGGCTTTAGAGAAAGAGTTATGGTTATTATATTACTGGCACCTCTATTTAGAGTTTATAAAGTGTTTCATGTCTTGTCTCCCTTTTCATCGTAGTGCCGAGAGGGAGTTAGGGCAAGTTTCCCGGCCCCTTCATGAGTTGGCTGAGGTCTCTTAAATTTAAGGTTTTTCCTTTCAGAAAGGTAGTGTGCTGTAGAGGAAAAGCCCCAGACAGCAAGGTGGGAGCTGGGTGCACTCCCGTGCCGCCGCCTCCCTCCCAGCTCTGCCTTTCCCCTTTCCCTACTTTATATTTCTCTAGAGCACGTAAAGTCATTTGCCACGGGTTATGTTTTATGTGTGGTTGGTCAGCTGTTGTCTTCTCCCCACTAGAATGTAAGCTTTTACCCAGGAAGGGAGTTCTGTCTGTTTTGTTCACTGCTGTGGCCCCAGCACCTGGGACAGCACCTGATGTGTATGAAGTGCTCAGGAACTATTGGTTCGATGTTGTTAATGCCTGGCTCTGCATCTCAGTAGTCCACGTGACTTGACAAAGTTGTTTATTTCCCTCAGTTCTGTTTTCTCATTGGGGAGTGGGCTGGGCTGGGTTCTGGTGTCCTGGGTGGCATACAAAAGTCCATGGGAAGAGCAATGCCTGGAACTCTTCCCTCTTTCAGCAAACACTGGGCCCCGGCTGTGGGTGAGGCCCTGTGCTGGAGGATGTGAGCAATGCAGGGAGAAGAGGAAGGACTGCTGTTCTCCACCCTTCAGTGCATGTGATGGGGGATTTTATGTGTCAGCTTCACTGGACCTCAGCTGGTCAGATACTTGGTAAACATCATTCTGGGTGATTCTGTGGGGGTGTTTTTGGATGAGATTAACATTTACGTGGTAGACTGAGTGAAACAGATTGCCCTCCCCATGTGGGTGGGCCTCATCCTATCAGTTGAAGACCTGAATAGAACAAAAGAGTGACCCTCCCCAAGTAAGAGGATTATCCTGTTTGACAGCCTTTGGACTGAGACATTGGCTCTGCAGATTTTAGACTTGCCAGACTTCATGATCATGTGAGCCAATTCCTTATAATAAATCTCTCTATATAGATCCTATTGGTTCTCTTTGTCTGGAGAAGCTTGGCTAATACAGTGGGCAACATAAGTCATGTCATCATATCATCTTTTATTTGGTGGCTTAGAATTAGTTGTTGGAACAGAGGTACAAGCACATGCCAGTGGCTCCTAAGGAATGAGTGGCTTATTCTGATGAGGGGATAATGGGACACTTTAGGGAGGGAGTGGCATTTGAGCCAGGCCGTGAGGGTGAGAAGGAGTTTGGTGGGCGGGACAAGCAGGCTGACCAGCTTTGCAGGCTGGGGCACAGCATGACCCTAAGGCCTGAGAGGGAGGAAGTAGGATATGCCCTTGACAAAGGGGCGGGCATCCAGCTCTGAGATGACAGGTGCTTGGAGGGAGGGACTGTGTGGATGATGAGGAGGCTAAACAAACTAAGCAAATTAGCGCTGGGGCTTCCTGCAATGCCCTCACCTTGTTTGGGAGAAGACACCATTCTTCCCTGCTCTTGTCTAGGAACCACCTGGCCCTGCGTGGTGGATAGTCCTGCAGCCGGTCTAGGAGCTCCTCGGGGTGCAGTGTGTCTTGACTCCTATCACTGGTGCTCCTGATATGACAGCTAATAAGTCAGTGGTGAAAATGGAGCAGCTGTGCAGAATGCCTGGCATGTTTTGGGACTCTGATCTTTTTCATGTAGGTGAAGGATGACTCTTACTGGCTGGGCTTTCTTTGTGCTCCTGGCCCATACTTGTGTCCCTGTGACTCTGAACAACCTCCTGAAGTCCTTGGGCAAGTTCAATTTTGAAGAGGCAATGTGACCCAGTGAAAAGTGGAGCTGAGGTCACGCAGACCAGTGCATCCTCTGTGGGGAAGTGATGGGGGCACCGACTCTGGGACCAGGCTGCTGGGTTCCATCCAGGCTCTGCCACTGACAGCTGGGGGACTCTGAGCCCAAGACTTCACCTTTCTCTGTGCTATAATTTCTTTACCTCTGTTTGAGGATTATAATAATGTGTACTTATGGGGTATTTTTTTGGACAAAATGTGACAATCCATGTACAGAGCTTGGCAGGAAGTAAGTTCCCTCTAAATATTAGCTATTATCATCATCATCATCATCATCATCATCATCACCACTGTCAATGTGGCTTTGCCACTTACTAGCTGTGTGATCTTGAGCAAGTCATTTAACCTCTGGGGTCTGTTTCTTTTTCTGTAAAACGGGGTTCACACCAGGCATTGATTAAATTATATAACTTGGGGCTGGCCCCGTGGCTGAGTGGTTAAGTTTGCGGCTCCGCTTTGGGGGCCTGGGATTTCGCCAGTTCGGATCCCAGGTACGGACATGGTGTTACTTGTCAGACCATCCTGAGGTGGCATCCGGCATAGCACAACCAGAGGCACTCAAAACTAGAATATACAGCTATGTCCTGGGGGCCTTTGGGGACAAGAAGAAAAAACAAAAACAAAAAAACAAAAATACCCCAAGATTGGCAACAGATGTTTGCTCAGGTGCCAATTAAAAAAAAATTATATAACTTAATGGCAGTGCCTGAAATGGAGTTTTACACAGAGTCAACTCTCAATAAATAAATTCTCCCTAGTTCCTTACATATTTGTTCAGTCTCTTTGCAAGCTGCTGTTTTAGCTGAGGAGCCCATGTTTGAAAATTTTATTCCTATATTAACTTTTGAAAAATTCTAAATCTTTTGCTATGTGATATTTTCGTCATAGGATTTTGTAGACTTGGGAAATTTTACAAAAAAATAACAGGGTATACAGTCAAGTCCCAATTTTTATTTAGATTGTTAACTATATTAGTGGTCTTTGATATTAGAGTGGATGTTTTATTTTAGGACATTGGTAAGACTAAATGTGCCAATAAAATTAGATTGTACACCACTCATTTTGACACTGAAGATTTTTAGACATCGTTACTGTAGTTTAGATCAGGAAGATATCTCGGAGGTCATCTATTCCAGTCCTCTTATTGTACAGATGAGAAAACTAAACCCCCAGAGGAGAAAGGGACTGTTCAAGGTCATGTAGCCTAGAAGAGAAGCCAGGATTAGGATCCAGATCTTCTGAGTCTTAGGTTAAAGCTTCCTCTCTTCTCCAGCTCACCTGGCTTCATCCCTTTCTCCATTGCTCTCTTCCTTTTTTCCCCTAGTTTAATTTATTTGTGGTACAGTGTGCCAGATGCTATGCTTATATCTTACGAAAATCCAAAAATTCCATGGTGAAGCCTTGAGTGGTAGAGGCATTGACCCTAAGACATTGGTAGATGGGAGTTGGCAGAGAAGATTTGACAGCTTTGTAGAAACTGGGTAGAACTATGGAAATCCTTGATAAGGCTGTGCTGTTCAGTCTGGGAGAATAATAGTAATAGTGGCTAACATTTACTATTATGTATTATATAATTTATGCAAAAGTATCCTTGTAACCACCCTACAAGGTAGATATTATTGTTCCCATATTGCAGATGTTGAATAATTTGCTCAAGATTGTGGAGCCAGCAAATGATAAAGCTCAGTAGTGATGAGCAAGAAGTAGGTAGGTAGAGATGGTTAGATTCATTTGTTCATTCAGGCAGCAGCTATTTTATTGAGCACCTACACTGTGCTGGGCTTTGTTCTAGGATACAGGGATGAACAAAAACAGACAGTCCCTGCTCTCAGAGCTGACTCTCTGGAGGGGCCGACGTGAATCCAACAGTCCTCCTAATGAGTGCACGTTTATAAACTGGCATAAGAGCTCCCAAGAAGAGGAACATGGTTCTCTGAGGTCATTACAGAAAAGAATCTGATCTGGGTTGAGGGCCCAGCAGAGTTGACGAGTGAGCAGGAGTTGAACAGGTTTGGGGGTAGTGCAGACAGCCAAGGCAGAGGGAAGCAGTATATAGGCCTGAGGGAGAGTGGCAGGGCACATTTGCGCACGGGAAGTGGCCTGGTATGACCTTTCCAGCACCTGAGCTCTGAGCTCTCTCCCTTCCCTCTCTCCTGCTCTTTACATGGGAAGATTAGGCTGGATGACTCTTGGGTAGTTAGTTCTGTGTTTGACCAGTCTTTGGTTATTATCATCAAGTGCCTTTTTATAAAGTCTCTGTCCACGTGGCAGAACAAAGGATTAGTTACTGAAATGAGGTTCTGACACTCTCAGGACTTAGAATTAATGACCCTGAGAGTAACTGGTGTTTGTCAACAGATGAATTATAAATATGACAAACTCTTAGGCAGACAGTGGCCTCCTTCTCATGTGTGTGTGTGGTGTGTCCTCTAGAAGGCCTCAAAGCATCCTGGAATATTAGAGGTGGGAAGGACTGAAGAGCTTATGGCCTTTCCTCTACCTGACCCATGGGTGTTCTTTTATAGCTTTTTTTATAACATTTCTACCATCTATTTACTAGCCCCATTTTGATATATTCAGTGACATTCTGTTCCCTTTTGGGACATATTTTGTTAAGAAAATATGGATGTTCCTTATATTACACTGTAATCTATCTTCTTGTCACCTTCAGGGCCCTTTCCCTAGAACAGGGTAGAAGCTCCTCTTCCCTGAGGAGCTCAGATATTGCTGGAGCAGCTTCTTACTGTGCCCAGAGCTGGGGCTGCCGCACCTGCCTCACCGCCATCCCAGGCAGCCATCTGGTGGATGGTAAAGGAAGCTGGCTCCTTGAATATTTGTCATCCACCCACCCTCCGGAGTCTCCTCTGACCTCAGAGCACACCTCCCTCTCCCCTCCTACCCCCCACCCCAAGGCTTTTCACCTAGTAGTCTTTCTCCTCATTCACTCCCTCTTTATTTATATTTGACTATTTGATAAGATATTTGCAGAAGGCCCCAGTAGACTTAAATCATTTAGTAATGAAACAACATTTCATGATTTCCAATAACAGGACCCTTGATCAAGTACCTCTGCCCCTTTGTCTGTTTCTTTTAATGGCACACCACCTTCCCACTAACCTTGAAATCCTGAAATCTCAGAGTGGTGTTTCTCTCCTCCCGTTCCCTTTCTCTCACATCTAATGGGCGACAAGCCTTGCAAATTCTTACTTGTTCTCCCCCTATGACTTCAACCCCAGTTTCAGCCCTGGTGCGTCTTAGGCTTGCGTGTTGTGGTTATTCCTTCCTTCCTTCCCTTTTCACTTACTACCTCTGCAACTTTGGGTAAGTGCCTTGTTCCCTGTCAGTAAAGTGGGGCTGATAGGAGTTGGGAGGGACAAGCAAGATACTACCTAGAGAGGGCTTAGAACAGAAGGCTCAGGCACGGAGTAAGTGCCATGGAAGGACGTGTCAGCTGTGAATATTATTGTTACTGGCCTCTCCAATCCTTTGCCACATGTACCATCCCCAAATGTTCCTGTCATCAGGCCCCACCCCTGCTCACAAGTCTGCTGTCCCTCCATGGTCTATTTAGCAGTAATCCCCAAAATGAGCACGATGAATTGCCAGATGATTCTAGCTCGAAATGTTTCCTCAGAGCTCCCTAGGCATTCTTTCTCAACGCTACTCATTTGACCCTGTTTTTTTCTATGCTGCATTGGGAACTTTTGCTCTGTGTATTTCTTGGCTCCATGGTTATTCTATGTTAATTCTCACAGGGATGTTCCTTTAAATTATATTTTACTTGCTGACTTTATTTTGAGCTGTTTGTCATTTTTCTCATTTATCTGGAGACACATACCTACACTTTTTGGATGACACTAATGTATTATTTTGTACCACAGTAGTATATAATTCTTTACTCTAAGGAAAAGATTCATTTGTTAATTTGTGATCTGAATCTCCTTGGGGTGGACAGCATGCTTCAGCTTAAGGCAGACATTTATCTACATTATGAACATTTTTTGTATGTGGATTCGTTGTTTTCTTTTGCACTGGGTGACCTAAAATCATAATCCTTGTGTTTAATGCCTTTATTTCAGCGCCTATAGTCCTGAGTTCTGCATGGCCTCCTGGGAAGGAGGCCATTCTAGTGAGGAAAGCTGGATGGTACACAGAACATATCCATGTGATCTGGGTTCCCCTCCTGAAATGCTGTAACGATGGCTGTGTCGTCAGCCAGGTCTCTTCAGTCTGTGTCTGTAGCTGCGCAATCATTGGCGCAACCATTGGTCTCGGAGTCAGAAGACACAGGTTTACATCTTGATTCCACCACTTGCTGGTTGTTTGGACTTGACCAAGTCATTTAACTTCGTCTCTAAAATAAGCTTAATAATCTGTACTTCACAGAATTATTATGAGGATTAGTTGAGATAGTGTCTATGAATGTGCTGGACACATCGGAGGTGATCAATTAATGTCTATTTAAAAGAAGAGGAAGTGGAAAAGAGCCTCCTCTGTCCTCTGTGAACCTTCTGATGCAGAGTATATTTTGGGGAGAAACAGACAGACAGTTTCAGAGAGTCCACCTGCCCGACTGACAAACTTCAGTTGGAGACTGAAGGCTGGACAATAGTCCGCCTGGTTTCTGGGCTTGTCTCTAATAGAATGTCTATGGCCTCCCCAGGGAGCATGAAGATTAATTAGTTAATCTTTGTAAAGTGCTTTGAAGGTGAAAAGTGCAACGTAAGTGGAATGGTTGAAATGCTATTGGAGATGTAATAATGGTAGCACCATATTCTGGCAGTCTTGCCTGTCTTGGACATCAATAATCAATAGCAGAGCAGGTTCTAAGATGTTTTTTACTTGATAAGAAAGGATTCGTTGTGGGATTTGTGATAACACATTTCTTTTTGTAATCTTGCAGATAGAAACTTGCCAGTTCTTCCCAGTAGAGGAATGCAATCAGTAACAGTCTCATCCTCAGGCTTCATGGGCATCTCCTTGCTAAGGTAGTCTGGTTGTCAGTCCTAGCCAGCTCAAGTGGAGAGACAGTTTGCCAGTTTGGGATGCTTTGTGGGTCCTGGGCACATGGGCTATTTGGTCTAATCCTGCAGAAGCTGAGGAAGAGTGTTATGTGGTTATCCAGTGGTGTGGACCACTGTGAATAACCAATGCAAAGTGGTACTATGGGCCAATAGGAGATGTGGCTTAGCCGTGTGACCCTGGGCTGGTCGCTTCTGTGAGCCTAATTTTCTCTCCTGTCAAATGGAACATAGTAATTGATGAGAACAATAATAAGGGTGACTCACAGGAGGGTGAATTTCACCCTTTCTGTGGAGAATTGAGGAGTCTAGGTTTCAAATTACTGGTGGTACATAAGCTGGACTCTAGAGATTGAGCCATAGTTTACCAGATGAATAATGTAAGGAAAGGCCGCCATGGCAGGAGGAACAGCACATTCAAAGCCATGAGATCGCACATCCGAATGGAGCCCCCCCAGTTCTTTTAATATACCCAGTACCCCATGAGCCTTTTCTCCCTCTTTGAGGAAGCTTGGGAGTCTGATTCCTGTGAACTCCTTGGCATCTGTGTTGGTGTCGGTGATCACATCAATCCTGAGAACTGTATCCCTGCAGAGCCCTGTACCCTGCAATATTCTGACATGTGCACCATGAGTCTGTGGTTGTTTTTTAGCTGACACTATAAACCGTATGTTGAATGTGGGGCCAGATGAAGCTTTGATACTAAACACAGAGTAAGTAGTAGATTTGTCTAGAATTTAATATGCATTACTTGATGTTTTGTCTCTTAAGTGAAATTTTTCTTTGTTAAAATAAACATGTATAAAGAATTTATACAGCGCACATGGTTATGCATATTTATTGCAGAGAATCTGTTAATAATCTATGCCTCATCAGATTTTGCATTTCTGTTGAAATAACAAATGCAGCACTTGGTACAACTGAATGAGTTTGGTGAATTTTCTCTTATCTGGGAGAAGAAAGGCCATTTCTCCTTTTCCAAATTTCATTTTCTTCTGTCGTCTTTAGCACTGGCCAGCTTCCCAGGTGGTGCATCTGGAGACTGAATGCTTTTCTGGCTCCCAGTGATTTTGTCCTTTTTTCTCTCTCCCTCCCTTCCCTCCAGCACACACAGACACTGGCCTTGGCACTGTTTGCGTTGCTCCTTTGGGTGAGAGCATAGCCTCCGAAAGGCCCTCTTATAATACACGGAGGGGAAAACATGTGAAACTGACTGTTAATTGAGCTCAGAGTAAGACCCTGAGATGTGGCACGGACAAGTCAGGAGGCTGGGGAACTTCGGGGTGGCTGACAGGATCCCTGGATGGAGTGAGAGAGAGGAAATCCTGAGGACAGACACCTGGGCCAAGCACAGGACAGTGTGAGGAGGGGAGAGGCTGTGGAGGCCATCCGGTGAGGTTGAAGTGTTGCCTGTGGTCATGTCCATATCTGTTAGAATGTAGGAGCAAGGCTTTAGAATCAGCCTCTGTTGGAATCCAACTGTGGTACTCACCACTTGTTTGATCTTGGGTGAGTCATTTCACCTCTCTGAACCTCAGTTCCCACAGCTGTGGAAATGGGAATTCTTGTGCTTTCTTTATAGGAAGATAGGCTCCTGGTACATTGTTGTTGGTACGAAAATAAATGTTCACACTTTCTCTTGTAATTCATTGCCTACCCATGAGAGCACAGCTGTGGAATGTAGCCTTAATTCAAATAATGTTTTATTTTAGAAACTGGCAAGGTGTTTACCTGGGGCCGTGCGGACTATGGTCAACTAGGGAGGAAGCTGGAGTCTCATGAAAACTGGAGACTGGACATGCAGGGTTTGTCTCTCCCCTGCCCGAGACCACAGAAGAGCACGCCTTCACCTCTGCATTGCTTAACGGGAGCTACTGAGGTAGGAAGTGACTTTCCATAGATGTCATGCATTCCTTTTCCCTATCTTTCAGTGAAATGTTTTTTGAGGGCCTACTGTGTGCTCATAGTCCAAGCATTATGGTAGGTTCCATGCAGGAATCTGAAGGGTCCTTGCCCTCACATTGTCTGTAGTTTAATATGGTAGAAAGGCAGTTACCCAGATAACTAAACCACAAGGCAGACTACGTAACTCCTTTAGAGAGGCTCAGAGTACTGTGGGTCCACTTCAAAGAATAAGAAATGAATTCCGGATACAGGAATTGGGTTGGGGGGATATGGCTTTGATTTGTGCCTGGGAGCATGGGTCAGACTTGAGCAAGCAGCTGTAAGAAGAGGAGGATTTTCAGCTGGGCACAACAGCTTGAGCAGAGTCACAGAGGAAGGAAAGTGAAGAAAGTGTGTGGTGACCATTGGTGGCTCAGTTTGGCTAGAGCATGGGGTGTCTGGGGGCGAAAATGAGGTGCTATCAGACAGTTTGGTGGGACCTGATCAAGGGGGGCCTTTAAGTCTGAGCTGAGGATGCTGTGCTTCTGTTTATATCTCCCAGTGTAGACAACACTGCGGTTCAGTTGCTTCTTCAGGCCCCTTTAGTTCCCTGAAATGTCTTGAATTTGTACATTTAAGGCTGAGTCTTAATTTCTCCAGGGTGTGTGTTTCTGGTACTAAATTTTACTTTACTGCTGTCCTTAAAAAAAAGAAAAGGCTAGGTTTTTGAGAAGAGTGAGGACGGCCACGCAGGAAATGTGCCTTTGAACCCAAGTTGGCTTAATGAAGGAATTCAGTCTTCATTCAGAGTCTGTCAAAAAATTAATAAGCTAGTGAGACTTCTGTAATTAGCATCAGACTAATTACAACCCTCTCCATACCTAGAGGGCTTCCCTTCCCCTGGGGCCCGCCTGGCCTCCTCCTTCCGGGTATGTAGGACGGCTCTCAATTTCTGCTGCACATCCCAGCCCTGGGCCTCTCGGGCCCTTCCTAAGTGCTGAGTTGATCTGTCTGTCTTTCTCTCTCTTTTTCTTTAATTGAAAAGGTACTAAACCACACCACAAAGACAATTTAGATGTGGTAATAATAATAATAAAACCATCCATAATCTTACCGGCCTAACACAACTGCATTCCTTTTTGCGTACACACATGTACATACTTACAAAGTTGTAGTGATAGCATTAATGGTGGTTTGTATTTGGTCTTCATTTATTTTGTCACAAATGCTTTGTTTTGTTTCCTCTTGGTCTTACAACATTATATGATCTGAAGGTTCTGGGGTTTTCCAAATCATTTTTTGAATGTTGGACATTTAGATTATGTCCTCCCCTGCTTTTTTTGTCACTATGATGGATTCTGCAGTGAATACCCTGTTGAACTGTTTCCTTCAGATACAGTATTGGGGATGAAATTGCTGGGGCAGAGGCCATGAGCATCTTGATGACTTCTGCTGTATTTCTGTAGGTTCTGTCTGAAAGGAGTCAACTCCCCCAGCAGGGAACGAGGGAATGCAGTGCAGTATTTAAGCTAGATTGTCTGCCTAGCGACTTAGTGTGCTGAGGGCTCGGTTCCTAGCGCTTTAGACTCCTCAGCTTTTCTTTGTCTTTCCCAGGACATTTGAGACTTTGTGATCAGGTAGCATAGCGGAGGCATAGAGGCCTCATGGATTTTTCTGAGTCTGGTTTTATTGGCAAGATGAGGGTAATAATACCGACCACGGAAGGACATTGACGAGGGTTACTCAGAAAGTCCTTGGCATGCAGCAGGCACCTGGTAATGGTTGATTCCTTTCTCTTCTTTCCTTTGAAGCGTTTTAATGCCCTATGCTGGCCATGATGTGTGGCTCTGTGACAGACATGGCCAGTGCAAACATACAGCCTGAGAGCCTGACAGTGAGGTGACTTATTTAGCTTCTTGCTGAGGCAATCTGAAGAGTCAACTTGCACCCTGAGCCCCTTAGCAGCTTCATTTCAGGGCTCCCCTCCCTCTCTGCTCCAGTCTCTGGGGTGCTAGTGTGTATACACTCAGGTCTCACTGCAGAGTCAGACTCCAGGCTGTTTCCTGCTGGGAAGGTGAGTCTGGGAATTCTCTCTGGCTGTTGATGTCTGGGTCTGACCTGTCAGGCATCTATTTGCCTGAGGTGTAGAGCCAGGCCAGGGGCAGCTGGAAGCTGCTAGGAGTGGGTTCACCATGGAAAAGATGACAGCCATGCTAAACTAGGCGCTGCCTTGGTCAGGGGCTTGGCCGGGGAGGTGGAGGGACACCTGGGGAGACAGGAACAGCCTCAAACTAAGCTGATGATTCCTGACCTTCAAGGAATTGAGTGTGGCCTGTAGCTGACCAATTGCCTTATCTGTCCAAGGGATAAGCAGAGGGAGGAATGAGCTGTCTGGGCTGGGACCTCAGGTAGGATGTCTGCCCAGAAGAGTCTGGAGGGACAGCCAAGCAGGAGGGGAAAGCACAGGTAGATGGAAGTGGACTGTGGTATAACCATCCCTTCCCATGAGCAAAGGAAAGCAAATCAGCACAATTACTTAGTGCTTATTATGGGCCAGGCAGTGTGCTAAATGCTTTACATCTATTGTTTCATCTTCATAATGAGCATGGGCACAGGTATTATAATCATTGCTTTACGTACAAGGAAACCAAGGTCAGAGTGGGTGAGTCACTGGCCCCAGATTGCACAGCAGGTAGACAGTGGGGCTGGGGCTTGGACTTGAGTACTTGAAGCTCACATACTTCCTGTATAGACAACGTAAAATTGCTTATGTCCTTTTGCATGTGTGCCCTTAGCTGGATGAAAGTTCTAGAAGTCTGGGAGTCAGGGTCTCTGGTTCCCTGAGAGTCTCAATTCTTTTCTTTTGAGCTGTGTCTCACATTTAGCCTGAGAAAGACTTTGAGATTTTAGACCTGCTGGGCCTTCCTTTAATGTTCATACACTGGTGAAAACTAGGTTTTTCCTGCATTATGTATATGAAACTTGTGTATTTAAGCTTTACCTTAGATACTGGGTCTCTCTAGCCACTCCGGGAAAATTCCAGGGGTAGCACAGCAGTTGGGATTAATCCCTTCAAGCACGTGTCAGGGCAGGGTGTGTATGAGCAATTTTGTTTGCTTCTTAGCACTAAACGTATTCCACAGCAGCTTTTTGCTTTCTAAGCCCCAGGTGGGGATGTTCCCTGCACATTTCCTGTGGAACGTTGGCTCTGGACTCTGTCCAAAGGTGGAAGCATTCACAACTAGGCAGAAGTGCTTATGCTCACTTAGTGGGGACACTGGGGCCTCCCCAGGATTCTGAAGCAGCTAGAATTGGGCACCTGGTATGTAAGTGTAACCGGCAGGAAACCTACTTGACTGAAGGTCAACAGCCCTTGGGAGACAAGAACTAGATGGGAGTCAGAAAGCCTGGGTTCGAGCTTTGGTTCTGCCCGGCTGAGTGAGTTTGTGCAAGCCCCTTTTCCTCCTGGACCTTCTATTCCCCCAGGATGTTAGAGCAGATGATTCCTAATGTTTCCTATAGATCTAAGAGTCCTTTCCATCTCTGATTCCATTTCATGGAAATGATCACTACTTAAATGTGTAATGGCTCCTGTCTCTGGAGTCCCTCAGTGTTATAGCCAAGTCACTTAACTCCCAGCTTCTGGCTCCACCCTGGCAGACCTGGGAATGTTAACTTATCTGGAAGTTCCAGGCTTCACTACCGTTTCAGCCTTGCTCTCCTTCTTTGCCTTGGCTCTGTTCTCTGCCCTTCGTCCTTGTCCCCAAGCCCTGTTGTTCCCTTCTAGTTCACTGGTACTTAGTATGAGGCTCCTACTCCTTGGTGCCTGGACCTCAGTATGGTCCCCCTGCTCCCTGTTCAATCCCTCATTTTTTTCAGGACCTCCCAGGTTTGGCTTTGATTCTCGTCCCTGTGGCTGTGCCCTTAGTGCCAGGGCAGGCAGACCTGGTGACACTACCTTCCTGGATTCCCTGCCTGACAGCCCCTCTGCTGGCTCTGTCTGTGCCATCCCAACTTTTCTGCTCTCTTGCCGTACCTCCTTCTTGGCTTTGGGCTCTTGCCCATTCCATAGTCAACCCAGTAAACATTAGTTGACACCTGCTGTGTGCCTGCATCAGCCACATAGTGGTGGTGCGTGGGGAAGTGGTTACAAAGATAAGGAATACATGATCTTTGCTGTCAGAGAACTTCCAGGAACCTAGATAGATAAATCCTTACCGTACAGAGTGAAAAAGTGCTATGAGAGGTATGTATAAAAGGCCAAGGGCTCAGTAAAGATGGAATGATTTATTCTGAAGTCACTAACAGAAAAGAAGTGTTGTTTGAAGTAGGTTCTTAAACATGTAGGAGTTTAGCAAAGGTGAAAGGACATTCCAGGAAGAGGGAGCACAACAAGCACTAAAACTGTGAATCCAGGTCCGTGTTTAACTCCTGGTGCAGTTGGGATGCCTGTGCGTTCCAGTGGTCTGGTCTGGCTGCCTGTCTAGCCTGCCCCATCACTGCCATCCCTCCTTCTGATAGGAGTATGATCTGAAGGAAAATAACTTCCACACACGTTATCTCATTTGATCCAAGTGTAATGCTATGAAATAAGGCAGAAGGGGGATAATTATCATTTTCTAATTGAGGAAACTGAGGCCCAGAGAGGCTAGCTAGGAATTAGGAAAAGACACAAGACAAAAAGCCTGAATCCCAGTGTTTCTGAGGGCCTTGCTCTGGGCTCAGTCTGCAGCCATCGTCCTGAGTCATGTTCCTGGTTTAAATTCTGCCCACGTTTGGTTGAGGAGCACCAAATGCCAGTGAGGGAGCTCGGTGTGCACGTGCACGTGTGTGCACACGCACAGCCAGTGGAGCAGAAGCGGGAAACGTGGCAATAAACAAGAGCTGAACCAGAGACAGGGTAATTCTCATGCCCAGATGCCATCAGCCCTCATTTTGCTGCAGGACTAAAACTGTTTGTTAGAGGATCAACCTGTGCACAGGGTCTCAGTGAAATCTGTCAGAACGAGTGGGAAAGGAGCTATTTTTAGTTTGCAGAGTCACTCACTCGGCTGTGTTAGCTGAGGTTTGAGCCAGTCCCCTACGCTTTCTACAGTGTTATTTCTGAAGGAGAAATACCACTTGAATGCTGTGTAAAACCCATTAATGAACCTGGAAGTTTCCAGGGCATCTTTGTCCTGCAGCTCCCTCGGAAGGCTGCTTTTCCTGAATGACCTTCCTCCTTTCCTCTATTTATGCATTTCTAATTTTAAGTTTGTGTCAAGACTGTGGGACTTTGGTGCCCTAAATAACACAGAATCTACCACCAGCAATCAGCTGAGTCCAGAGGGCTCTGGCAGAATTGAACACAACCTGAAAAAGCATTCCCAAGTAACTCTGTGGTGAGGAACCTGTGGCGCCTTTGCCGTTCTTAGACGAGTGTGAGGTTGCTGAGGCCATGGCGCCCGGGCAGTCAGAACCTTCCAGGTGTAGCTAGTTTTCGAGGCCTCCCCAAAATGGCGTAGCAGTGTTTACCCAAAGACTGTTTCGTGGGAGATTAGAAAGGCCAGCACATTGGTGCTGTTGCTGCTGACCTAACGGGAAGAGAAGTAACACACACAGTCTCAAAGCTGTGGACTGGTTTTGTCTGTGTGAACACTCAGAAGAGAGGAAGAATGACCAGACAGGGCTGGGCTGCCTTGTTTGAAAGAGGTGGAAAAGGATATGATACAGCAAGTGCTTACTTACTACCTGCGCTTTTCGTATTTATTTATAGTTAATCATCTCTCTCTTAACACTAAAACATAAGATCCAAGAGGGCAAGGGCCTTGTCTGTCTTGTTCAAAGCTGTGTTCCCAGTATCCAGAATAGTTCCTGACACTTCATATGTGCTAGCAGATGTTTGCTGACTGAATAAGTAAAAAAGGAATGAAAGAAATGGTTTGGGAGGGATGTGCTCTTCTTCTGTCTCCCCACAGTCTGCGCTCTCAGTTCCAGGCCAGTTCAGAAATTCCCGTGTTTTTAGGCATTTGAGGATCAGATGTCCTGCAGAGCCAGAGAACAGACAGGCTTTGCCCCTGTGATGTGCTTGAACAACCCTGAAGTTTCTTACGAAGGCTGTTGGTGACGAGGCGTATAGTCCTTTAACACTTCACAATTTACTGAGTGCTTTCACGCTTATTCATCTTTGGCTTTTCTTCTTTAATCCAGCAGAGGCTTGTGTATACCTGTCTGTCTGAGCACTGCATTAGCTGAATAGGGGAAGCAGAGAAGAGTGGAACAGTTTCTGTCACAGGGCTCAGATAAATTCATTGCGGGACAAACAGAATATGACAATGGCTGTAAGAGAGAGTCTGACAATGAAAATATGTTGATCCCATCCCTTCCCATGTCCTTGGGGACCTTTTCTTTCTTGCATTTTCAGTCCTTGTGGTTCTGTTGGGTTCTATAGGGTTGGGGTTGGGGGGAGTTGGGGTGGGAGGTGGTGACTGGAAAGGCTTCCTGAATTGGAAGCTTTGACATTAAATTAGTTCTCAAGGGAGCTAATATAAAGTAACAGGGGAATCTTGGCAAGAACTTGCATTAAGAGGAAAGCAGAGGAAGAGCAGCCAGATAGAGACTGAGTATTGACAAGAGAGGGAGAAAGCAAGCCAGGAACTGCAGCATCTCAGAAGGAAGGAAATTTCAACAGGGAGGTCAGAGACTGAGAAGACCCTGGATCTGCTGACGGGGAGGTGTGCTGACACTTTGGAGAGAAGCTTTGGTGGAAAGGTGGAAGCTAAAGCAGGGACATGGGGAATGAAAAGGTGATGAGAAACTGAGGCTGCAAATGTGAATGACCCTTTCAGGAGATTCGTTGGCCAAAGAAGGATGAGAACAGGCTCAGGAGCTTGAAAGGAGAGCTTGGTTTGAGTTGGTTTTGTAAGCTCAGGGAAACTGGAGGGGGTCAGAAGGCTAAGAGAAAGGATTAGAGAGAGAGAGAGAAAAGCTTATGAATAAAGATGCAAGGAGAGGCCATAGCCGGAGCCAGGCCCCCAAGGAGAGGAGAGAGAGGATTGACATCACTGTGAAGGAATTGGTTCTGCCAAGGAGGAAGGACACTTTTTTTCCTGCACAGGAGTGGAAAAAAAAGGGAAGATATGTGGGGATAGAAGTTTCAAGGTGGACCAGAGAAATGCTTTTATTGAAGTGTGTGTATCCTTTGTCACCATGGTATATCTTAGTTTTATTTATTTCCTCAATAAGTGTTTACTGCATTCTACTGCAGGCCGTGCACAGGGCAAGGTGCCCAGAATTCACAAAGAAAGGTCAGAGTTGCTGCCCAATACTGTAATAAAGTAATTATGAATGTGTCCATCTCTAAATCAAACTGAGTTCTTTGAGAGCATATTCTGTCTTATTTGTCTTTGTATTAGAAGTGTGCTGAAAAAAGTGTGAGAGCTCCTGTTGGGTGGCTTGCATCTTCCTCGTTAGATTGAAAGCCATATTGTCTTCTGGTGTGATGAGGTTAGTGTGGGAGGTCTCAGGGATGGACTAGTTCACTCTACTCTGTAGTGGGTCCATCCAGCACAGTCTGGCAACTGCCTGGAAGTAGGAGAAGAAAGACATCATTATTGGCTCTGACCCCTGAGTAGTGGGCAGGGCAGATGTGGCTGCCTTTGTTCTAGGGGTGAGGAAACTAAAGTTCAAAGAGAAAGCTGTCACGAGTTCCAGATTGCATGGACAGGGCAGAACAGGACTTGAACCTGCCTCTCAGGGCTCTCAGTCTTCTCATTGCCAGCTCTGTGACACCAACATCTTCCTCTCTGATCAGAGAGGACAACTCTGATCAGAATGTGGCCCTGGACTCTGGCTTTTCTATAACTAGGTGGTAGTTGGGTCTGCTGGAGACCTGGTAGCTGTCTCTAGACTCACAATCTGAGTCAGTGGCTCATGAGGAAAAGCAGGGGGAAAGGAATAGCCTCAGTGAGGACTGGGGCAGTGAAAACAGCTCCTGACTGGTGAACCGTAGTGCCTACTGGAATTGGAGGTCTGATGGACAAAATCTTGAATGTGGAGTGAGACCTGAGTTGGAATTTTTGCTTTGTCACCTACAATCCATGTGACTTTGGGTCAGTCTAAACCGCTCCAAAGTGGGAATAATAATATCTGCTTTACCTTGCCCGCAGGGTTATCGAAAGGTGCATATAGAAGATATATAAGGGCTTTGGTAAACTCTAAAGTGCTGTGCATCAGTTATTTGTTCATAGCATATGAGCCACTCTATGATTCAGATACAGGTTTTGTTATAAGTATAGGTCAGAGCTGCTCTTATCTTTCAGTCACTTGAGATCTTAGGAACTACGTACAATTGTCTTGGGTCTTGTGGGAAACACTTCTCAGAATCAGAACCTGTGATGATAGTGGAGGCCAAATGTTTGGTAATCCATAGCCAAACTCCATGCAGTGTCTGAGAGCATGAATTCTTGTCGAGGTAGCCATCAGCGTCTACAGCAAGGATGCTTCTTGCTTGCGCTCTCTCAGCAGCAGAGGAATTTCATCAGCACTGATTTAAAGTCCCAGTGACCTCCTATGTCACTACCATGCTCTGCAGCATTATGACTGCCCCGGCCATGCCCAGGGTCACCCTGGAGCTGACCAGCTGTCTTTTGTTGCATTTGACCTTGAAAACTGGGCTGTCCCAGGGTGAAAGTAAATCACGCAGAGGTTTAGAGTGAAAACAGAAGCCAATGAGGGTTTAAAGGAGGTTGCAGTAGTTTGATGAAAGAAGTGCAAGGTCTGTGAAAGCTGAGTGAGCTGTGCATGGATCCGTTGGTCGGGGAACTAAAACTACCTCCATCTCTACCACTGTCTCTGTAGCTTGGGCCTCCGTCATCTGTTGCCTTGTTACAGTGGCAGCCCCTTAGTTAAGAACCCCTTGTCTTTAGTCTGGCCTCATCCCAGCTGCCCCCACCCAGCTGCCAAAATGATGTACTAAAATATAAATCTGATCGTGCTATGCTTTCTTTTTTAAGATCCTTAGAAAATACAGAAAACATTCATCCCCACAATAAATGCTTAATGGAAACCTGCATATGGGAGAAACTAAGCCAAGCCTTTAGGATGTAGTGGAGAATAAGACCCAGCCTCTGCCCTTAAGGAGTAGGAAAAGCTCACAACCCATACTCCTCATAGCCAGAGTGCAAAGAATGGAGTTCCAAGAGTGTGAGTGCCAGGAAGGTTGTCGGCCTGTTCACCACTGTGTCCCTATCACCTTGATTAGAGCCTAGCACACAGTAGGTACTCAGCAAATAATTGTTATAGGGATGAATGTATGCCTTTTCTTTTTAATGCCTTCCCATCCAGGATGAAGTCCAAAATCTCTGGCTCGTCACAAGAAGCTCTTATTGACCCTGCCCTATCAGAATATGCAGTTTCACCTTCTGCTCTTCTCTACCTTGCCTTCTGCAGTTCATCCATACTGCACCAACAGAGTCATCATGTTGTTTGATACTTCTGAGTCTTTGCATGTGGTGGTTCTTCTGCTTCCCTTTGCCCTTGGCTACTTGGACAACCACTACCCATCCCCCAACAGATAGTAAGGATGATGTCTTATATTCATCTCGGTATTCCTACCATCCAGCCTGACTAACCTGCCCCTTCTTTCTTTCTTGATTGAGTTTTTCTTTGCTTGGTGTCATTACCCACCTTCCTTGGCTCTGTTGAGCTGTTGTCCCTCAAACCCTTTTCCACTTTCCATCTACCTCGGTTGTCCCTGATCCTTCTTGAGATTCCAGATCTGGAATTTGTTGACCTGCTGGAGGCCGGGCTCCTTGGCTGTGATGAACCCTGGCCTTCCTTTTGTCTTTCTTAAACACCATCTCTCCCCCACAGTGGTCCTGTCAGACAGCTAGGCCTCTCTACCAGTTCCACTTGCACAAGAACCCTACCCTGAGCAGGGCCTAGACTTTGTCAGTCTCATTGCCCAGGGACTGGACTCTGTCCTGGATCCCCAGTCACTTGAAACCTTGTTCTGGATGGCTAATTCCCCAGCAGAATGCCATCTGCTGGACTTTGAGGGCTGCTTCCTGCTTGGAGGCCATCTTTGATATTGGCACTGGCCTGAATCAAGCCTCTCTCTGCCAGGCCCCTTTGGGTACTGTATATTGGATGGTTGTCTTAGGAGCCAGCCCTGTAGTCACCTTCTTCCCCAAAGGTTATTCCCATCCAGTTCCAGCCTCTTCTTGGCCTGTATGTTCTGAGCCACTGAGGCCTTGCCTGGCAGGGGCCCCCTGACATAGATAAAGAGAAAATATTGCTCTTATCACTTCCAAGGAAGCAAAACCAGGCCATTCTGTTGGGATGCGGCCTTCAGTACCCCAAGTCCCCAGCCTAGTTGGTGGAGGGACTGCAGAATGATGGCTAGAAAGAAGGAGGTTAGTCTTTGTCTGGTTACATAATTCCCTTCTGTGATGCAGTAGTTCTCTCTGTGGGAACACTGTCGGTGGTGGCCACCGCCTGCATCTGCAGCTTGCTGTTTGGAAGGGAGTTCTTTTTACTGGATGCCTGGTATTGTCTTAGATTAGGGAGACTGGCTGTAGATAGCAGAATTGGAAAGAATCAGAGATGTCATTGCAAAAAGATCAGCTGATACAACAATCAGTTGTGAAGCCTCTGGCTTTTCAGAAGGGCCAGAAGTAATAAGGAGAAAGCAAAGCAGGGGGCAGAGTAGGAGCCCACTCACAGGTGCTGGGAGGCTGCTGGTGTCTCCCGTGAGGACCTTCCCATTGCCACTTCAGGAGCTGGCTGGGGAAGATTGCTCATGGCTGCTGAACAAAATTTGTGTGTTGTAGCCAGCACTCCCAGGACTGAGTGAGCAAAGTTCCTCACTCCAGGAAGGTGATTTAGTCATGAGTATCTTCTCTGTGTTTTTATCTCCACTTGGTCCCTGTTGGATAAGATTTTTTATTAATTGCCTGGAGCATGCACATCATGTGAGGATAGAGTCTACATGAAGCTATATATATTGCCGTAAATAGGAGAAGGACTTGGAAGAATCAAGAGACTTTTCACTGTGGCTTGATTCTTGGACACTGCTTTACTTCGCCGAGCCTCAGATTTTGCATCTGTTAAATTGATATTACACTTATTAGGCCTGCTTCTCCAAGTTATTGTCAAAATGATGTCGTGAATGTGAAAGCATTTTATAAACTATGAAGCAATAAACACATGTAAGTTGTGTTAGTAGATTTCTTTGTCATATCCAACCTTCTGTGTGTTTTCAGGAAACTCTGATTTCTTGTAGGTCTGTGGAAATCGTTGTCGGTTATCACAGAGCTGGAGTTTCATATGAATCATTTCCATGATTCTTGTGTTCCTCTTGCTCCATCAGTACGTGTCGAATACCCAGGGTGCGTTCATTACATAAGAGCGGTGGACTTGGAATGTGACAACAGGGAGGACACAGAGTCCTAACACTTTCTAAATGGGATGTGATTGATAATATAAATCTCCTTCTGGTAAGAAATGAGGACATGTGAGAAGAGAGATCTAGAAGAGTGTTGGCCAGGTCTCTTGAGTCTTTGAGAGAGCTTCTTAGAGGGGATGAAATTTGAAGGCTAGAGGAGAGTTTGGTGGGAGGCAAGCTCAAGCCTCTTTAGGCTCCTGAAGGATCTAGGGGAAGAGGCTGGTTCCTTCTCAGGCACTGAACCTGGGAATGGTGTTGACAGGCTTGGGTTTGAGCACTGAGGTTGGCAGTTAAGAAAGACTTAATTGGGAACAATAGGATTTTTTAGAAATAATAATAATGATAGCTCCCATTTGTTGAATATTGACTATGTGCCATGTATTGTGCTAAGCAGTGTTCAAACATCACTTTTAATTCTAACAGCATTCCTCTGAAACGTTATATATTTTATCTCATTTTGTGGATGAGGGAACCAAGACTTGAAATAGCTTGTCTAAGGACACAGACAGGAAATAGCAGAGCTAGCACAGTGCTAAAGTTGTGGACTAGAGGACATACAAGAGCCTGGATGATGGTTTTCCAGGTTGAAGGGCCAAAAGGTGACTATGAATGCTACTCACTCCACTCCCACCCTAGACGTGCAGATGGTACCAGAAGAGGTGGAGCCTGTGGCAGCTCCTTGGTGCCTGGGTGCAGACTAGGGGAGGCACACCTAGCAGAGCCACCGAGTGGCTTTCCTTCCCCAGAAACTCCCACTTTAAAGCTGGGACAGTGAAGTGTGCCTTTGAAGAGTTGAGAAAAGATATTTTAATTGTTCACAATTCCTTCCTGGGCTTCTGTTTCCGTTCACAGTGGCAGCAAGAATGAGTTTGGGAGTATTGCAACCCCAGCCCCTTACCTACAAATCTAAGTTGTACCACTTTACAAGGCTCACATTAGAGCTTACCCAGCTGAATCTTTTCTGGACAACTCCAGTTGCCATTTCGAGTTTAAGCTACCTGAAGACAGGTACCATGTCTCGATTGCAGCTTGATCTTCAGTACATGGTACAGTGCCCATCAGAAAGCAAGTGAATGGGGTTTATTATGGAACTAAATGAAAACCTGTCCTCACTTAGCGTCTGAGTGAGTCCCCTGTTACTGTTTGATTTCACTGTAACATCTGGTCACCTCATGTGTGGTGATCTTCCAGAGGAGAGCATCTGGTGCTGAAGAGTGGGTGCTGTATTTTAGATTGTTTTTAAATTTTTTTGTTGAGGTCATAATAGTTTATAACATTGTGAAATTTCAGTTGCATGTTACTATTTGTCAGTCACCATATATATGTGCCCCTTCAACCCTTGTGCCCACCCCCCAACCTCCTTCCCTCTGGTAACTACTGAACTGTTCTCTTTGCCCGTGTTTCTCTTCCACATACAAGTGAGATCATACGATGTTTGTCTTCTTCTGTCTGGCTTATTTCACTTAACATAATACCCTCAAGGTCCATCCGTGTTGTTGCGAATGGGATGATTTTGTCTTTTTCTATGACTGAGTAGTACTCCATTGTGTATATATGTAAATATATATACCATATCTTCTTTATCCATTCGTCAGTCAGCGG
Source organism: Equus caballus (assembly GCF_041296265.1). Classification (NCBI taxonomy): domain Eukaryota; kingdom Metazoa; phylum Chordata; class Mammalia; order Perissodactyla; family Equidae; genus Equus; species Equus caballus. Next base: position 88,608,217 of record NC_091690.1, on the reverse strand, counting down.
GCACTTGGGTTGCTTCCACGTCTTGGCTATGGTGAGTAATGCTGCAGTGAACATAGGGGTGCATAAGTCTCTTTGAATTGTTGATTTCCAGTTCTTTAGATAAACACCCAATAGTGGGATAGCTGGGTCGTATGGTATTTCTATTTTTAATTTTTTGAGAAATCTCCATACTGTTTTCCCTAGTGGCTGCACCAGTTTGCATTCCCACCAGCAGTGGATGAGGGTTCCTTTTTCTCTCCAACCTCTCCAACATTTATTATTTTTTATCTGGGTGATTATAGTCATTGTAACAGGTGTAAGGTGATATGTTACTGTAGTTTTGATTTGCATTTCCTGGTCCTTAGTGATGTTGAGCATCTTTTCATGTACATGTTGGCCATCTGTATATCTTCTTTGGGAAAATGTCTGTTCATATCCTCTGCCCACTTTTTGATTGGGTTGTTTGTTTTTTTGTAGTTCGGTTGTGTGAGTTCTTTATATATTATGGAGATTAACACCTTGTCGGATATATGATTTGCAAATATTTTCTTCCTGTTGTTGGGTTGTCTTCGTTTTGATCCTGGATTTCTTTGCCTTCTAGAAGTTCTTTAGTTTGATGAAGTGCCACTTGTTTATTTTGTTTGTTTGTTTCCCTTGTCTGAGTAGACAGGGTATTCGAGAAGATGCTTTTAAGACTGATGTCAAAGAGTGTACTGCCTATATTTTCTTCTAGAAGTTTTATGGTTTCAGGTGTTACCTTCAAGTCTTTGGTCCATTTTGAGTTTACGAGTTTTGAGATAGTGGTCTACTTTTATTCTTTTGCATGTGACTGTCCAGTTTTCCCAAAACCGTTTATTGAAGAGGCTTTCCTTTCTCCATTGGATGTTCCTTGGCTCCTTTTTTGAAGATTAGCTTACTGTAGTTGTGTGGTTTTGTTTCTGGGGTTTCAGTTCTGTTGCATTGATCTGTGTGTCTGTTTTTGTACCAGTACCATGCTGTTTTGATTGCTATAGCTTTTTAGTATATTTTGAAGTCAGGGATTGTGATGCCTCTAGCTTTGTTCGTGTTTCTCGGGATTGTTTTGGCTATTCGAGGTCTTTTGTTGCCCCATATGAATTTTAAGATTCTTTGTTCTATTTCTGTGAAGAATGTCATTGGGATTCTGATTGGGATTGCATTGAATCTGTAGATTGCTTTAGGTGGTATGGACATTTTAACTATGTTTATTCTTTCAATCTATGTGCATGGAATATCTTTCCCTTTCTTTATGTAATTATCAATTTCTTTCAGTAATGTCTTATAGTTTTCCTTGTATAGGTCTTTCATCTCCTTGGTTAAATTTATTCCTAGATATTTATTCTTTTTGTTACAATAGTAAATGGGCTTGTATTGAGTTCTTTTTCTGTTAGTTCATTATTGGAGTATAGGAATGCTGCTGATTTTTGTAAGTTGACTTTGTATCCTACAACTTTACTGTAGTTGTTGATTATTTCTAATAGTTTTCCTATGGATTCTTTAGGATTTCCTATATATAAAATCATGTCATCTGCCAACAGCAAGTGTTTCACTTCTTTGTTGCCTATTTGGATTCCTTTTATTTCTTTTTTCTTGCCTAATTACTCTGGCCAAAACCTCCAGTACTATGTTGAATAAGAGTGGTCAGAGTAGGCACCCTTGTCTTGTTCCTGTTCTCAGAGGGATGGCTTTCAGTTTTTCCCCATTGAGTATGATGTTTACTGTGGGTTTGTCATGTATGGCCTTTATTATGTTGAGGTACTTTCCTTCTGTACCCATTTTATTGAGAGTTTTTATCATGAATGGATGTTGGATCTTGTCAAATGCTTTCTCTGCATCTATTGAGATTATCATGTGGTTTTTGTTCCTCACTTTGTTAATGTGGTGTATCACATTGATTGATTTGTGGATGTTGATCCAACCCTGTGTCCCTGGTATGAATCCCACTTGGTCATGGTGTATGATCTTTTTTATGTATTGCTGTATTCAGTTTGCCAATATATATATCACATAACTCTATTAGCAACCAACACAGCTATCCCCTCACAGACCTCTCCAAGCCTGCTTCAGAGGTCATGGAGCTCAAGTCCCCAAGGCTTCTCCACATGCCTGCTGTTTGAGCTGGCCCCTTCCCCCACCATTCAATAGTGTATGAGATTCAAAAAAAAATCCTAAGAAGCCAATCAGAATGGCTGGAGATGAAAAACACAATGAATGAGATAAAGAAAAATCTAGAGTCGTTGAATAACAGAGTTGATATTATAGAGGACTGAATTAGCAATCTAGAGGACAGAAATATAGAAATGCTTCAGATGGAGAACAGAGAACTAAGACTAAAAAGAAATGAAGAAACTCTCCAAGAAATCTCTGACTCAACTAGGAAATGCAACATAAGGATTATAGGTATTCCAGAGGGAGAAGAGAAGGAGAATGGAGCAGAAAGCTTGTTCAAAGAAATAATAGCGGAGAACTTCCCAAACCTGGAGAAAGAGCTGGAAATACAAGTGAATGAAGCCAACAGATCTCCTAACTATATCAGTGTAAGAAGACCTACTGCAAGGCAGATGATAGTAAAGCTGGCAAAAGTTAATGACAAACAGAAAATATTAAGGGCAGCAAGGCAGAAGAAAATAACTTATAAAGGAACGCCTATCAGGCTTTCAGCAGATTTCTCAGCAGAAACCTTACAGGCTAGGAGAGAGTGGAATGATATATTCAAAATACTGAAAGACAAAAAGTTTCAGCCAAGAATACTCCATCCAGCGAAAATATCCTTCAGATATGACAGAGAAATAAAAACTTTCCCAGATAAAGAAAAGCTAAGGGAGTCCATCACCACAAGACACCCCCCACAAGAAATCCACAAGAATGCTGACTCCTCCAGTTGTCTCAACATGAGGGTCATAGAAATATAAGCATCTTTCTCACTCTGCAGTGCTCCATTCCTCAGACGCCTATTTAAAAGTGAGAGCACAGAGGCACAAAAATGGTACATTTCCCTTTGCACCCTTCAAGGTGAAACTTCTGCTGCTGCATGGGGACTTGTGGGAGCAGTTCCGTAGTTACTGCTATATGATGCATTTATCATTCTGTCCCCTGGCACATTTTGCCAAGCTGCATAATTTCCCTGTTCCTTCCTACACTCACCAGCTTCATGATGATGATGTGTCTAGTGGCTACAGACTCCCTGATCAGAGTTTGTGGTGTAGTGGAAAGGGCAAGGTATTAGCTAATAATGACAGCAGGTAGCATTCACCAGGTCCCAGTGCAGTGCCAGGTTCTCTGCTAAGCACTTTCTAGACGCCATCTCTTTAGTTCTCATGATAGCCCAGTAGAGTTGGGATTATTATTCCTTTGTTTACAGATGAGGAGAATGAGGATTGGGGGTGGTCGCTTGTCCAATGCCACATGGCTAGTAAGTGACAGAGTTGTGATTAAAACCCAGATCCTGGGCCAGCCCTGGTGGACTAGTGGTTAAGTTTGGCATGCTCGGCTTTGGTGGTTTGGGTTCTGTTCCTGGGTGCAGACCTGACTTGTCTGTCAGTGGCCATGCTGTGGCCATAGCCCACACACACAAAAGAAGAGGGAGATTGCCCATAGATGTTAGCTTAGGACAAATCTTCCTCAACAAAAAGGAGATTGGCAACAGGTGTTAGCTGAGGGTAAAACAAAATCAAAATAAAACAAATCAAACAAACAAACAGAAAACCCAGATCCTACCTCAAAGCCCATGCTATGAATTCCAGGATTCCATTTTGGACTCCAATGTTAATTCTCTGTGGGACTTGGAGCCAGAGACTCTGCCTCCCTGGGCTGCAGCTTATAATCTGTACAGTGAGAAGCAGTCCAAGGTTCTTCCAAAGCTCTAAGGCCAATACCATTCTGGTTTGGTTAGAACTCTTACCCACCTGGAGACTGATTTCTTTTTAGCTTTGAGATTTTTTGTTTGTATGATTTATTTTATAGTGGTAGCCTGGCTGCCATGTATTAATTCTACAGCAACAACATTAATATGAGGCAATTAAGAGTGTACATAGTGTAAAATAGTATGGATCGGTGCTGTCCTTTAGAACTTTCTATGATGATGGAAATGGTTGTGTCAGTCCAGTACAGTAGCTAATAAGCACATGTTGCTACTAAGTACTTGAAATGTGGCTAGTGTGACTGAGGAACTGAATATTAAATGTTATTTAATTTTAAGTAATTTAAATTTAAATAGCCACATGTGGCCAGTAGCTACCATACTGGACAGTGCAGGGATAGATAGTATAATAATGTAAAACCAAATAGAGTATGGAGTCTTCTATTCCCATCTATCTTTAATTTGTCGACTTTGTTCCAACTAAGGCTTCTGATTTCCATGTTGATTTTTTCCAGAGGTGTAATACCTGATATATTATTACATTTGTATTGTGCTTTCAACATTCAGCACACATTCAGACATACATTATTGCATCATTTTTTCCTGCCTATAAAGCCTATAGAAAAGATGGGTAGTGCTATGTGCTTTTCTAAGGAAACTGAGGCACAGAGGGGTTGAATATGCTACTTGGAGCTGAGTAAATACTTTTAGCATGAATAAGTGGTTTATCTGAAGCCATTTTTGGAGCCGTAGAACCAGGACTAGAAACTTAGGTCTTCAGATTCCCGGCTAGAGTCTCTTTTAGTTCTCCCATCACTGGTATGCCAAGCGTAGAGTAGAGAGACTTTAGATAACTAACTGTTTTAATGTTAGGTGGAGGACTTTTTATTTTCATTTTATACCTTTCTGTACTGTTTGATTTTTAAACTGTAGATAAGCCTCATCTTAATTATAAGTTTAAAAATCAATATTTGGAAAAATTAAATGAAATGGTATGAGACTGCATAATGGAGCTATTCCTATTTTGTACATGTGAGAACTGACATGCTAGTCAGAAAGGCAGCTTTTCATGTAAGATCTGTGATCAGAGGAGGATTCCATATGGTTCCATTTCCAGTATTGGTGGAGTAGTTCCCGTTAGACCAATCCTCCCACAGAAAACACTGTGAACTAGACAACGTGTGAAAACAACTACCTGAAGGAACTGGACAGTGACCCAAAGCAGGCCCAGTCTCCACAACTTTCAGGTCCTGAAGGCCAAGGAGAGGCTGAGGAACTGCCCCAGATGGAAGGATTCTAAAGAGACGTGGCAACTACATGAAATGTGCACTTGTGAACTGGGTCCCTTTGTCGTAAAGGACATTACTGGAAGAAACGATGAACCCTAAATGGAGTTGAAGTTTTGTTGGTAGTTACATACCAGTGTTAATGTTTTAGTTTGGATGGTTGAATTGTTGTTATATAGAGAGTGTTGTTGGTTTTGGTGCCAAACACACTAACATATCTTGGAGTGGTGAGGCATCAGTTTGGCGACTTGCTTAGAGATAGTTCTGAAAAAATAGAGAAAGAGAGGGAAGCGAATATAGAGCAAAGATGGTAAAATGTTAAAATTTCCTTTGAGGGAAATTTATATCTTTAAATGCATATGTTAGAAAAGAAGAAAAAAGACTAGATTCAGTGACTTAAAATTCCACCTTTAGAAGCTGGAAAAAGAAAAGGAAACCTAAAATAAGTAGAAAGAAGGAAACAATAAAGGTAAGAGCAGAAATTAATGAAATAGAAAACAGACAAAAATAGAGAAAAATAACAAAGCCAAAAGCGGTGCTTTGTTATATCAACAAAATTGATAAAGCCCTTGCTGGACTTATCAAGGAAAAAGAGAAAGAGATCACAAAATACCAGTATCAGCAATGAAAGAGGTCTAGAAACATTAAAGGATACTGCAAATGTTATGAACACCTTTGTGCCAATAAATTTGGCAACTTAGGTAAAATGGGTGAATTCTTTGAAAAAATGTAATTTACCAAAACTGACACAAGGTGAAATAAATCTGATTATCTGTATATCTGTTAAAGAGATCAATTCATTATCTAAAACTTTCCCACAAAGAACCTTCTAGGCCTAGATGGTTTAACTGGTAAGTTTTATCAAGTATTTAAGGAAAAAAACATGATTTTTACACGAACTAATTCAGAAAATAGAGGGAGGGGGGGCCCTTCCCAACTCATTTTATGAAGTCAGCACAGTTCTGATATCAAAACCTAAAAAAGACACTACAAAAAACGAAAATTATAGACTGCTATCACTCATAAACATAGACATAAAAATCTTTAACAAAATATTAGCAAATCCAATCTGGCAACATCTAAAGAGGATACCTTATGACCAAGCTGTGTTATCCCAGGAATGAAAGCTTGCTTTAACATTTGAAAGATAGTGAAAGTAATTCACCGTATTAACAAAATAAGAGAGGAGAACCATATGATAATCATTTCAGCAGATGCAGAAAAAGCTTTGACAAAATCGCAATGAGCTATCACCTCATACCTTTTAGGATGGCTGTTATCAAAAAGACAAAGATATATTGTGTGTTGACTAGGGAAAGAATGTGGAGAAAAGGGAACCTTTATATACTGTTGATGGGAATGTAAATTGGTACAGACATTATGGAAAACAGTATATAGGTTCCTCAAAAAATTAAATTTAAAATAAAAAGTAGAACTACCAGGGCTGGCCTGATGGTATAGTGGTTAAGTACACGCACTCCACTTTGGTGGTCAGGAGTTCACAGGTTTGGATCCCAGGCGCGGACCTAGCTCTGCTCATCAAGTCACTCTGTGGCAGCATCCCACATAAAATAGAGGAAGGTTGGCACAGATGTTAGCTCAGGGCCAATCTTCCTCATACACACACACACAAAAAGAACTACCATATGATCCAGCAATCCCACTTCTGGGTAGATACCCAAAGGAAATGAAATCAATATCTCAAAGAGATGTCTGCACCTCCATGTTCATTGCAGTATTATTCACATTGCCAGGATGTGGAAACTACATAAATGTCTGTCGATGGATGAATGGATAAAGAAAGTGTGATAAACACACACACACACAACACACACACAGTGGAATATTATTCAGCCTTTAAAAAGAAAGAAATCCTGCCATTTGTGACAACATGGATGAACCTGGAGGACATTATGCTAAGTGAAATAAGCCAGACACAAAAAGACAAACACTGCATGATCTCATTTATATGTGGAATCTAAGAAAGTCTAAGTCATAAAAGCAGAGAGTAGAGTGATGGTTGGCAGTGGCTGGGAGATGGGAGAAGTGGGGAGATGTTGGTCAAAGGGTGTGAAGTTTCAGTTACGTGAGATAAGTTCTAGAGATTAATGTACAGTATGGTGACTATAGTTAATAATACTGTATTGTATACTTGAAATTTGCTAAGAGAGTAGATCTTAAGTGCTCTTACCACGCATACACACTCACACAAATAGTAACTATGAAGTGATGGATGTGTTAATTAGCTTGATTGTGGTAATCATTTCACAATGTATTTGATATATATCAAATCACAGTGTACATCTTAAATATATATAATTTTTATTTGTCAATTATGCCTCAATAAAGCTGGAAAAAAATTAACATCCATTTGTGATGAAAAACTCTTGGCAAATTAGAAAGAAACTTCTGCAATCTAATAAAGGGCATTTATAAAATGCAAACATCATAATTAATGGTGAAAAATTGAATGTGTTCCTCCTAAGATCAAAATAAGGCAAGCGTGTCCTCTTTCATTATTTTTATTTAACCTTATACTGGATGGAAGTTCTAGCCAGTGCCGTAAAGCAAGAAAAAGCAATAAAAGGCTTAAAAATCAGAAAGGAATGAGTAAATAAGTTTTTATTCACAGATGACATGATTGTTGACATAGAAAATCTTAAGGAATCTCTAAAATAACTATTAGGATCAAGAAGTGAATTTAGAAGAGTACAAAGTTGACATTCAGAAATTGATTGTATTTTTTATAGCACAGCAGCAAAGAATTGGAAGATCTTAAAAAAGCAATTTATTTTAAATTACATCAAGAAGCCTAAAATATCGAGGTATAAACTTTACCCAAAAAATGTGAAAGACCTGTGCATACAAACTACAGAACAGTGCTGTGAGAAGTTAAAGAAGACCTAAATCAATGGAGACATATATCACGTTCATGGATTTGAAGATTCAGTGCTATTGTCAGTTCTCTGTAAATTGATTTATAGATTTAAAGCAATCTCAATCAAAATCCCAAGAGGCTTTTTTTGAAGTATAAATTGACAAGCTGATGCTAACATTTATGTGGAAACAAAAAGGACCTCAAATATCCAAAGAAATCTTGAAAAAGAATAAAGTTGGAGGATTCACATTATCTGACTTCAAGATTTGCTGTAAAACTGCAGTGTGTCAAAAACAAAAATACAAATAACTTAATTAAAAAGATGGGCAAAGGACTTGAGTAGACATTTCTCTAAAGATGATATACAGATGGCCAACAGCATATGAAAAGATGCTCAATGTCCCTAATCATTAGGGAAATGCAAATCAAAACCACAGTGAGATACAGCTCATACCCATGAGGATGGCTACTATAAAAAAAAACCCAAAAAACAGAAAATAACTAGTGTTGGCCAGGATATGGAGAAAGGAGCTCTCGTGCTCTGTTGGTGAAAATGTAAATTGGTGCATCTTCTGTGGAAACAGTATGATGGTCACACAAATATTAAAAATGGAATTATCATATGATCCAGCAATTCTACTTCTGGATATATATTCAAAGGAATTGAAAGCAGGATCTTGAAGAGTGTTCATAGCAGCATTATTCACAATAGCCAAAAGGTGGAAGCAACCCAAGTATTCATGGACAGATGAATGGATAAGCAAAATGTGGTATATACATACAATGGAATATTATTCAGCTTTAAGAAGGAAGGAAATTCTGACACATGCTACAACGTGGATGAACCTTGAGGATGTTATGATAAATAAAATAAATCAGTCACAAAAAGACAAGTACTGTATGATTCCACTTATATGAAGTACCTGGGGTAGTCAAAATTGTAAAGACAGAAAATAGAATCTTTATTCATAGTGGCCTCAAACTGGGAACAGCCCAAATATCCATCAATGGAGAATGGATAAATAACAGTAGTATATTTATACAATTCAAAAGGAGTGAAGTGATACATCCAACAACATGGAATCTCAAAAATATTCTGAGTGAAAGAAGCTTTACACAAAAGAGGACGTGCTGTGTGATTCCATATATATGAAATTCTAACAGGTAAAACTAAAACCAATAATATTAAATTAAGTACACATTATCATCTCTGTTTTACAGGTGAGGTCACTGGAACTCAGAGAAGCTAAGCACCTAGCCCAAGCAGGTCTGTGGCAGGGCTGGGCCTGCCACCCAGATGTCTTGACTGCCAGTGTATTGTCTTTTCCACTCTCCCAGGTGGCCTTGTTAGCATTCTGGGATGTTAATACACTGCCCATAAGGATGGCAAGGAGTACAATGCTGAGGGTGCAAGGTGGCTTGGGTTTCCCTGACTCCTCTTTTTATTCTGAAAAGTGCTCTTCCAACTTCCCTGTTGAACCTACTAGAACACACTCAGTTGGTTTGTCAGACTTCTTCAGCTTTCCTCTTCTTTGCTAGACTGGAAGAGGGAAGCAGCAGCCAGGCTGGAGAGTGCTCTGACTGTGCTATTCGAAGGGTTTTTCTGGGGCTCCTTCCTCTGCAATTAACACCTTTAATTAAAAATAAAACAAGCAAATAACTGTGTTCCTTCTCCTTTCCAAATATTGCAGAGAACCTTTGTGGTATTCTTGGTGGCCTGTCCTGGTGATGTCTGAGCGTTAAATGCAAATTGAGAAAGGAACTGACAACAACATTACCAAAGAGGTTTTCTCAAAGGGAATGACCAAGTCTGGAATAGAACAGCCAACTGCTGCCAGATGGACAGGGTTCCACTGAGCTATGAATTTGACCCAGACGCTGGCCTTTTCTGTGTATTTGCACTTTTGGGGTACCTCTCAGGTCTCTGCTCCCTGCTGGCTCCTTGACTCCCCATCCCGCAGGAGTCATGCTGCCTGTGACGCCGGGGCACACCCGATGATGCAGAGGAAGCCAGCAGCACACTGTATTCATGCAGCGAGGTGGCACCTCAGCTTCTCTGCCCAAATTAATTCACTGTTGTTAGCAGTCCTCCCAGCTGAGAAGACTCAGGGCAGTTCAGAGTGTTCCAGTGCAAGAGGGGGTGCTGAGGAGAGGTGGACTTTTCTGTCCGTACTCGAATGCTCTTGCCTGATTTCCCTTGATCCTCCATTACCTTGGAAGACAACGGGCTGGGGAGGGAGGTGGAGACAGGTCGGTGGGTGGATAGAAATCAGAATAATGAAGTCCACCTCGCTTTTTAAGTTAGAAAGAAAACACGTATGTTTCCTGGCTTGTCATCGAACTTGTTTGTGATAAAAATATGCTTTTCTAGTCTTCTTTCCTCTCCTCTAATCTTCTTTTCCCTTTCTCCTTGTCCTGCTACTCACTCTTCCTCTTGTCCCTGCCCCACCTTCTGTTCTTTTATCATTTGTTTTCTGAGAGTGTGAAAATAGGGAATAGTAGGAAAAATAGGACATCACCAGACTCCTGCCCCTTGGCAAGGGGCAGGAGTCACCATCTTCCAGAGAAAGTCCAGAATGGAACATTCGCTCATTCAGTTTATCCCATTTGCTATGCTCTGTCTGCGCAGTTCACTGTCTGATGAGAGCAAAGCTATAGCCAAGCTGAGGAAGACCAAGACACCAAAGCAGAAGTGGATTATCTTTCCCTAACTCATTCGTTCCATCAATTCAGCCCCTTCTGATACCCACGAGCATCCCTGCCTCTCTCCTCTAGGAGCAGTATGGATGAGTGCAGCTTTGTTTATGGATCTCCTTAGCGGTAAGAGGCTATTTGTTCACTTTCTTTAACTTGGTTCTCCATCACCCATCCTGAGGAAGCAGGGTCTCTCTGTCTCCTTAACCCCTCATTCCTAGGATGTCCTGTTTGCCCACTGTCACTTACTCTTGAGTCCTGAGTATGAACTTTTATTTCCCCATGTTTTGGTCACTGACAGCTTCAAATAAGGACTGACATCTCCTGTGATCCTGAGCAGAGAGACCCACAGGAGGTGGAAGATTCTGGGGCTCCTCCTAATATCAGGATCAAGAGTCCCTGGAGAGCCAGGGATTCTGTAATGTAACACATTGAACTGGAAGTCAGACACCCAGCTTCTAGACCCAGTTTGCAATAACTTGCTGCGTGGCCTTCAACAAATCACTTTCCTTCTTCTAGTCTCAGTTTTCCATCTATCTGTCACAAGCTTCAGTGCCTTCAGGGGGCATAGGTATAAGGTAAGCTGCTTATACACTGTATTGTGACCAAGCCAAGCCGCTGCTCAGGTGTATTATCTTTTAAAATGCTTGGTGGGCCAGATGAAAATGTCTGAGGGTTGCATGTGACAGTCTCACTCCTCCTGTCTCTCCCATGGCATGCCCTGGACCGCACTGCACAGTGAAGCCTTAGAACCAGTTTAGGTCCTCAGGGAAGTCACCATGAGCACTGTGTCGCACAGCCAGTGGCAGAGGTCCTAGCAGCATATTTGCTGGGCAGGAGGGCCTTTACTAGTGGAGTGTTGGAAGCTGGTGAGGGCATAGTGGCCGCTGGCTGCTTGGGTTGCTCCCCAGAGGATCTCACTTTCTTGGCCACTGACTGCTTGCTTTACCCCTCATAGTGCATAACACTGAACATCAGAACACTAGACAGGAAGGGTGGGCCCAACGCACCCCAGCCCTGCCTTGCCAACAATGCAGGACACATCCTGTGGGCAGAGGGATTTCACAGAGGCCTCTAGAATCCCAAGTTCCTAAAGTCTGACCTAATCACGGGCCATGTGGTCACCCAGTGCTGCTTGAACCCTTTCCCTAGGGATTCCATTTTTAGGATAGTTCTTATTGTTAGAAAGTTCATCCTTCTATTTGTTTTTATCTGTATACTATGTGGTAGGTAGGAGAGGAATTTTAAAAACATAATTTTCAATTTTTAGTTATAAAAACAGTGCATGCTTATTGTACAATGATAGAACACCAAAATCATCCATAATTTCACAACCTAGAGAAGCCCACTTGTAACATTGTAATGCCTTTTTATACATGTATTTTTAAAAAAATCCAAGATATTATATATAGTATGTTTGCTTTGTATCCAGATTATCCACCTATAATTATATCGTGAACATTTCCCCCATATTATTAAGTATTCTTAACTATTTAACGTTAAAAAATAATATTCTATTATTTGGATATGCCACAATTTATGTATTATTTTTGGAAATTCAAGTTGTTTCCAAATTTTTGCTACTAAAAATTATGCTGTGATCAATATCTTCGTACCTAAATCCTTAGTCAAATCTTTGATTATTTTCTCAGGAAGAATTTCTAGAAATAGGATTCCTGGATCAAAGGATCTGGACTTTTTAAAGGCTCTTCACACCTACTTAGTGTGGTAAGGATTATTCAGGGTTGCATTTTAGTCCCTGATCCCGGTGCTGATCACCTGTGTGGTAGCAGATGCCTCAGTGTGAAAATTCTCTGTACCCCTCAAATAGGGATTTTAAAGGTCCCCATATGCTCTTGCCATCCTCAGTGCTATTGAATGGCACCCCTAACTCTGCGAGTCTTTCCGAGGGCCTTGCTGGTTTCCTTGGCCAGAGCCACCCCAGGACCAGAGTGGCACTGGAGAGCAGGAAACTTCATGTTACCCTGGATTGACTGAAGGGTCAGCCTTCCTTAGTAGAACATGAAAAAAAAAGCTGTTCTGTTCACTCTCAGATGAGAATAATGCATGTGAAAACACATTGAAAACTGTGAAGAATTCTATAAATGTAATTTGTTATTATTAGGGTTACTTTGGAATCAAGTAATAACGCTGATATGACTACTAAGATATTATACAATGCTTTTGGCACATTGGAGGACATTGATACTTGAATGATAGCATGGAACTTCAGAGAATATTTACCCTGGCCTCCTTATTTTGCAGATAAGGAAACTGAGGCTCAGAGAACTTAACCCTCTTATCCAAGATCACACAGCAGGATAAGCCTGGCAGCCAGGTCTCCTTACTTGTAACTATTTTTTGTGCCACATTCTTTGCCTCTTCTAGAGCCAAGTGCCACAATTAGTATCTTACTCCTGTGTGCTTTTAAAATACTGTTTAACATTTTTACCAAAGAATTTTATCACTCTGCTTGTGTATTATACTGATTTGCTTTGTATACCATTTAAGAAAAAAAAAATAGGTCAAGTCCTGGGAAGTTCCAGACAGACTTACCATTAGATTATTTCTTCTTCTGAATTAGTGAGCTGAATTAATGAGAGTTATAGCACATACACATATATTTTTATTAGGTACATAAAGACCTTATGGAATGATCTTTGAGGAAATTCCCCAATTGCAACCTGTAACCCCCACCTTGGTGACCCCAGCCCCCTTCTTTGCTTTATTACCTTCTGATGATTATGTTGGTGGTCTGGTGAATAAGATTCTAGCTCTAAGAGCCAGCAGCCCAGGTTCATTTCCTGGTCAGAGAACCACACCACCCATCTCTTGGTTGCCATATTGTGGTGGCTGTGTGTTGCTGTATTGCTGAAAGTTATGCTGCCAGTATTTCAAATACCAGCAGGGTTACCCACGGTGGACAGGTTTCAGCAGAGCTTCTGGATTAAGACACACTAGGAAGAAGGACATGGCCACCCACTTCCAAAAAAACTGGCCATGAAAACCCTATGAATAGCAGTGGAGCATATGTCTCATATAGCACCGGAAGATGAGAGGACGGCACCAACAGACCAGGCAGGGTTTTGCTTTGGGTCATTAGGATTCGGAATCAACTCAATGGCACTAACAACAACAACAACATATATATACTTTACTTATTTGTTGTGTTTATTATCTATCTTCCTCTATTAAACTGTAAGTGCCTTGAGGGCAGGATTTTTGTCCCTTTTAACTTCTCACTGCTTAAATCAGTGCCTGGCACATGAGAGCATTTGATAGATTGTTATTGGGTGAGTAAATGAATAGGTCCTGAATTAGGAATAGGATCTCTGAGTTGGGGATAGAGACCTGGGATCTAATTCTAGTTCCTACTTGCCGGTATGAGCTTGAGTGAGTCTTTTTTCTCTTTGGAAAGTCTCCTTTCAGCATCTGTAAAATAAAAGCAGTGGATTTCTTAGGTTCTTTCTAACTCTAAAATTTCATGGTTCTATGCATTCTTAGTTTTTAAATGATTAGTAGTAGAATTATTTCTGTTTTATTTTCAAATAAAATTTTGTGCAGAATCTCAAAATCTAAAACAGATAAAAATGGAACTGTTCTGACTGCATTGGGAATAGGGATAGGAACATGGGGGAGGGAGAATGCAGCCTTAACTTGGCTGCCTGCAGGCAGGCCTATCTTGTGGGAGCTCCTGGGGTGTATCCATGCAACACAAGGCTCTGAGGCCACAGTTTGAAAACCCTCTCTCTAGATTAGTGAGAAATGGGAACTGGGTCATATCTCTGAGTAAAATTCTGTTTGTGCTCAGACAGAGATTTGAAGGGAAAGTTGAATAATGAAAAAAAGATGTGTTGTTAGGTAGTTGAATTGAATATGAAGTTTTCTTTCTACAAATAATTTATTTATTGTTATACAGAAATAAAATTGGGATAAAATTTTTTGGTTATTTGGTTTTATTAGAAACTCATTTGGTTATGGTTACACAAAACATCTTTGTCTCTCGTTCCTTTTTCTTCTATGGCTACAAATGTCATGTAGCTTGAGGCCTAGAGATCTCTTTATTTTGGAATTGCCAGAGGACAGAAGGTTTTTATGAAGTTTTTACATTAAGATCCCCCCAGTCATGGCACCACCACTGGTCCCATGACATTAAAGTGGACCATTGTTGTAAAGAGTAGAACTCCGGTGCCCGCCTTGTGGCCCAGTGGTTAAGTTCGCTTGCTGGGCTTCAGCAGCCCAGGGTTTCCCCGGTTTGGATCCTGGGCGCAGACTTGGCACCGCTCATCAGGCCATGCTGAAGTGGTGTCCCACATAGCACAAGCAAAGGCGCTCACAACTAGAACATATAACTATGTAATGGGGGGCTTTGGGGAGAAGAAGAAGGGGAAAAATAACCAAAGATTGGCAACAGATGTTATGTTAGCTCAGGTGCCAGTCTTTAAAAAAAAACAAAAGTAGAACTAACGTCTAAGCTGTCTGTCTTACCTGGAGGAGAGCTGTCAGATGTGTAGGTTCAACAGGACAGTGAATTAAAGATAAATGACATAGGCAGTTTCTTTTCTCCTGAATCTATAACTGGATTGAACTCTGATGGCCTACCAGCTGGGAAGCAAGCTAAGCTAATATTTGTCTAGCTCTGCGATCTGAATTATTTGAAGGATGATTTGGCTTATTTGAATTTGAGTATTCACTAATAATCAAGAGAGATTGAAAGCTCTTGTTTTGTTGAGTACATATTTACCATGTATTGTATTATCTTTTATTAATTTAGCAGCTAAAGAAACATTCAGAGTAAATTGTCTGTAGACTCATTTGATTGATATTCCTTCCTGGATAATAGCAGTGATATATGTCCCCAGTCAATACCTGTCATTCAAGGATCTCAACACTTAAGTAAAGTTCTAGTGTTTTTTATTATTCAATTTATTCTGAAAATCACCTGAATCTGGTTAATTCCATGAGCATTTTGAAACCATATGTTTCAGAGAAGTATAAGCATAGAGGCACCCCCTTTAGTAGAAACTTTCTTGTGGCTGTCATAGGAAAAGCAGAGCCACTTGTTGATGGCTCTTATTGATTGCTCCAGCTGAATGGTCCTGTCTGTTGCTATGGTAACTCTGGCATCATTTGGGATTATTCAAACTCAATTTTCCCAAAGACGTTTATTTTGGTGATCCAAAATTTGAGGATCCAAGAACACAGAGAACTATTTTCCAGTTTTCCTATGTGCCCACCTTGATATTTCTCATCCTTAAAGCAGCATATTTTTCTTTGCCTAATTTTAAAAGCTTTTAAAAGTAGTTTGTTCTTCAGTAGAGGATTTGTTTGCTGGTTTGATTTGAATTTAGGGGAATCTAGGTACCATCTCATAGTAACAACTCCTTGTTTTCTCATTGGCTCATCACAATTTAGTTAATTATGGCAAAGGTTATTGTTTTGTTTTATGTGTGAGGAACCCGAGCCCAGAGAGATGAAGTGCCTTTCCCAGGGATCCTAGCTAGTAGACTAAGCAAGTGCTGGACCCCAGGTCTCTTGATTCCAGGCTTACTACTCTTTCCAATAGAGGTCCAACTCAATGCATATCATTTTTCTTCCTCAGTTTGCCATTTGGATGTCACAAAATGACATTAATCAGTCAATACAGATTAAAATGAGAGAAAATCAATGGAACTAGTAGTGAATTGGAACAACATTATTAAATTTACAATCTTCCAAGCCCAGAGAGTTGTTTAAACTTCCATTTAAAATGAAAGATGATAGAAATGAACTGTCTTTAGATGGATTTACGATTAACCATGTGTGTCTTTTCCTTTGTGACCTGTAGAACCTCAAATCATTTCTACAGGAAATTTGCTCTTACAGTACAGCTGACTTTTCATTATTATTGTCTTCCTCAGTATTTAACATTTTGTGGTGTGCTGGAAGAAAATTGCATTTGGACCATAAAATTAGACCTAACTTGACATTGAGTTTCATTCCAGGAAAATAAATATTTTAAAATCAAATGTATTGTCTTAAAATTTAGTTGCAGTAAAATATTAATGTGTAACTCAGTATTGCCTTTATCTTCAAGGGTACTTTTTATTACATGGTTGCTCCCACATTTTAAAATATACTGATACTCTTTAATTAAGGTCACTGACTCAATTAACATGCATAAAAACAATCCGTCATTCTTTATACTCTCCCTGCCCCCAGCCACCCAACTTGAAGTTGCTCTGCATCTCTATTCCCACCCCAGAGCAAAAACAAAACAAGAAAAGACAAAACAAAAGCTTTTGGACAGCAACTCAGCTGTGCTGGGTTGATTTTGCCACCTGGTGGCAGAGGCGGAGGACTGTCCCAATATTCCTTCACTGCCTCCTTCCTTCTGGGGCTGATCCTACCCTCCTCTCTCTTGTTATTCAGAGCTCAGCAAAGCCTACTTTAAATAATCTTTCTCATATGTACTCACATATTTCTTTCTCCCTCTTTTAATTCTCCCTTCGTTTTTTAGTTTGGTGACCCTGCAACATTTATTGCCCACTCCTTTTTTACTTTCCACTCTCCTTTTGTGAGTCCAAAAAAAAAAGGTGACCTTCATTGTGGTTGCTGAGTCTAAGAGCCGTGCTGGTGAGTGCGTGGGAACACCCTCTGAAGTTATGAGCTCCCACCTGAGGGGACAGAAGAGCCCTGTGTTTGGAAGTGAAGTGTCACACAGCAAGAGGCCTGGGGCCTGACCTCCAAGGTTCCCGAATATGCGCAGACATTCCCTTCTGCATCAGAACCAGCGTTTCTCTCTCTTCCTCCCTCCCCTGATAAACCTGCTTTTTCCAAAACACGAGCATTTAAGATAATTTTTAAAACTATTTTTTACCCGATTTCCTTGTTTTTCTCCTGGGTTTAATGGACAACTTAGTTTTTTACCATTTATACTGCAAATATTGAGCAGTCGGGACCCTCTGAGGCAGTGGTTCTCATGCCTAAGCATGCATCAGAGTCGCCGGAGGACCTGTGAGAAAACAGTGCTGGGCCCCACCCCGGGAGTTTCTGATGCAGCAGGTCTGGGGTGGAGCCTGAGACTTTGATTTCCAAGTTCCCAGGCGGTGTTGCTGCTGAGGGCCTGGGGCCATGCCTTGAAAACCACTACCCCAGTGTTATGTGGCCTCTGTGGTAGGGATATCCGGCAGTGTTTTGCAATTCATTCTTTGGTCTAAGCGATTGCAGAGGCCATTTTCTGGCAGGTGGACTGGGTTCCCATCTGCCAACTTTTCTTCCACAGCTGGAACCATTTGACCTATAGCCTCAGACTTTGTTTAAGGACAGAAATTGCATCTTATCATTCTATTTCTCTAGCCCTAAGAAGAGTGGCGAGGATACATTAAAAGTTGCTTAGCTGGGTATATATCTGGTGGTGAGGGTGGATGCTGTTGCAAGGCAGCAGGCCCGGGCTATTGAGTATCCTTTACAGAATTGTTTCCCTAAGAAAAAGGCCCTGGGTAGTGAGAGGGTTACGCTACTCTGTGTGGCGTGGCTTGTTGGTCAGGTGGGCATTGTAGACTTGCCCCAGGTCCCTTCTGGTAGCTGTCTGACTTGCAGTGCAGGTCAGCAGCTCATTAAAGGTGTTCCTATTATTAGTGGAAACAAAGAAAGGAGAAAAGTGTTTTCTGGGTAAATTTTATTTGGCAGTTTTCTTGATTAGTTTTATGATACTCTAGTTAGTCTTTTAAAAAAGGCCTGAAATACCCAAGCAAGTGACAAATGGTGGCTGTTTCAGGCAGTGCCTGTGGTGACATTGTCTGGTAAATTGTGGATGCAGAGGGAACAGGTGCAGTGGTGAATCGGGAGTGGACTGCGCAGGAATACCATATTGGTCCTTCCTCCTGACTGGCGTGTCCGCTGTGTAACAGAGCCTCAAGTCAGGGGTGTGTGTGACTGCAGAGTGTTCCCTCGCTCACTGATTACAGCTGGTTGACGTGCATCCGTCTCAGATCTTGAGTGCCGTCAGGGCCCTTAGACGTTGTCCTAGTCCAGTCCCTTCTGTTTACAGCTGGTGGAATGAGGCCTGGGTAAGGGAAAGACTTGCCCCAAAGCAGGCGTCTAACAGGGGCGATGGAATGGGCTTGCGCTGTGTCCTCCGAGTCTGGGCCTGGCGCTCCTCCCACTCCCTGTGCTGCCTTTGCCCTCACTGGTCTTCCTCAGTGACTGGAGCCCACTGTAGACCTTTGGGCTCCCTTTAGATGCCTGCAGACAGCACAGTTGGGGAAGAGACTGGTGTCAGCTTTTGTCTGAATGCTCCAAAGGTCATTTTCTGTCATGAAGAATGGTCTCAGTCTGTGCCGTCTTCTCCCAGAGCTGCAGCCATTTGATCTCCAACTGCAGGCTCAGTGCTGCGCCCAGGGTTGTACCTTGGTCAGGTAGCTGGAAGCAGCTCAAGTTCAGAGCCTGGGAGTCAGTAAGATGCCATCTGGGCTGCTACCCCTGTCCAGCCTGGTCCAGCTTCTGTCTTGTTACCCTGTGCCTGATTCCTGTTTTGACAAGTTGATAAGTTCCTCTGGGGTCGGGGCCCTGCTTTGCTTTTATCAGTTCTTTCTTCACATAGACAGTTGGGGGAGGGGGTCACGGGATAATATCTGTTGAGCATCTATTTTGTGCCAGTCACACTACTCACATTGTATTATTTATTTGTCACTACATCTTTATGAAGTGTTCTCTCCATTTTACAGATGAAGAAACTGAGGCTCAACAAGATCATGGCACTTGCTTAAGGTGACATAGCTAATGAGTGGGGAAGCCAGGGTTCAAATTTGAGTCTGTTGAGCTCCAAATCCCACACTTTCCCACGGTACATTTCAGGGCCTCTAGTTTGCCCATAAACTCCAGTTCAGTCGTTTGTTCAGTAAATGTTTATTGAGTCCTACATACTCTAGTAACTGTGCTGGTCACTGGAGAGGCAGTCCCTGCCCACATGGAGCTTACCATCTCTTGGGGTAGAAAAGTAATAATGAGAATGTTAGAGTGTTAAAAAGGAGGTACTGTGGGGTATATAACAGGAAAGGCTAATCTAGTCCAGGGTGGGGTGGGGGTTGGAGTATGAATCAGGCGAGACCTCCTGGAGGAAGAAACATTTAAGCTGAAGCATGAAAGGACCTTGCACAAAGACCTGAAGGAAGGCTAGTGTGGCAGGAACACAGTGAGCAGTTGTGGACTGATGTCCTGCTACTTACCAGAAATCCTTCTTGCGCTGCCTGCCTGCCCAGCACAGTGCCTGGCATATATGGGGGACCCAATGAATGTTTGCAGAATGAACGCATGAATGAACGAAATAATAAATGAATGACAATTCTAAAAGCTCATTTTGTTTCTTATATAATAAGTTACTTTGGAATGATTCATAGTTCCAAACAGCTTTTTCCCCTAGCTCCTCTTATCTTTCTGTTGTTTTGGGTTTCCTTGCTATATTTTGAATGTCCTCACACGTGTCCTGCCTTTCCTTCACAGCCATGGGGTGTCTTCCTGCCTCAAAGAGAGCAAAAGCTGAGCTGCCCTATTATCCTCTTAGTGGCTGCCCTGAGCATGAAGTTTGAAATAGTGTCAGTGATTTGATTTTTTCCTCTGGGGATCTGGCAATTGAAAATAAATGTAGAAAGAGCCCCAAAGGAGGTTTTTCTTGGGGCCATGAGAGATGACAGCACCAGTTATTGGTGCACTTTGACAATGCAGAGTTATATAAGTGGATGAAAAATAGAGGCTATTCCAACAAAGTCAGCTTGCCTTACTTAAGAGCTTTTATATTCACAGAAGAGGGTGGCCCAGGGTGGTTCTGTAACTCCACTATTTGCAAATTCCTAGTTCATGACATAGAGAAATAGAATTCTATAGATTGAGGTTCAATAAATGTTAAACAGTGAATATGTGCTGGGTGCTTTCACATTGCATTTAATAACTAAAATATAAACAGTATCCAGTTTCTAAAGAAATTTCTGACCTAACAGTTCTGGTAAGAGTAGCACAACACTGCAGAACCTGAAATAGGTGAGAATAGCCTACTCATTAGTATACCTTGGTCCAGAAAAAATTCCAAGACATTTTGAATTCCAATTTTTTTCAGATTTAACCTCCTGGGTCTTCCTCTGTGCTAGCTTCTGGACTGAGGAGTAGGCCTAGCACACAGTAAGTTTGAAGGGCAGTCTTGACTGACACTGATAAAACTGAGTAAATGATCTTTGGTCTTTGTTTATTTGTTTTCCATTGGTGGGCCTATTCATTCATTCACTCATAAAACATTTGTTGAATGACTCCCATGCACAGGCCACAAGAGATACAAAGACAAGTTTCGCGGTCCTGTCCTCACAAAGCTTACAGCGCATGGGTGAGACAGATAAGAGTATGCTGTACAAAATGAGGAGGGAGTGTTGGGATGGGCGCCTAAAGCAACACTGAGATCAGACGGGCATCCTAGGAGAAGGTGAACTTTAGAGGTCCACCAGGGTTCAGCTCGCAATGACGACTCACAAAGGCAAGCCCTCATCCCTCCCTGAGTGAGGACTGGGGCTGGCCGTGGTTCACTAAGTTCTCAGAGTATCTTGCCCACGTCTCCCACCACAGGAAGAGTAGGATTATTTAAGGATAATTAGGAGTCCTAACACCTTACTCCTTTAGGTTCTGTTTAGGATTTGGAGGTCTTGAAGTTTGACTTTTGGAGGCTGTAGCTAATGGCTTCTAGAGAGTTTTATAGTCAGATCTCCACTTGGGATTTCTATCAGAGTTGGTTGGGGAAATCAGGTTGTCAGAAATCCTCCCTGATGCTATATGTCGTTAATGTATGATCCTGAAACCATAAGATGGAAGAGGAGCCTTTGCAAGTACAATAAGGCGTTTTGGAGCTGGGCTCTGAGGATTATAATTTATTTTTTCACAGTGTGCTTGGGATGAAAAACAGGCACTGTGATATTAAGCATGCCTCAAGAAAGAGGGTCCCTTCCTAACTTGCTGATGACCTGCACAGTCATCAAGTCCAAGCTTCTCCCCCCACTCTCCCCTGTCCCCTCCGTTGCTAGGGAAACAAGCAGTTGAGATATAGCCCTTGCATAGTGGGTGATGTGGCCATGCAAACAGAGGAATGATTCTACAGTGTGTAGTAGAATCCCATGTCAGAGGAGCAAGTGGTGACTCTCATCTGGTGGGGAGGGGGAGGGAGGCTGCCTCTCAGGGACACATAGCACATTAGTGTAGCGTCAGAAATAGAACTCAGGGCCTAGGATGTTTTCTTTGCTTGTCTCAAAGCCCCATTGGCTGAATGAGACTTTCTCAGCTGGATGGTCACCAAGCCAGAAGCTGGCCTTCTCCCTGGATGCGGAAGCAAGGTTTGTTTAGTCGTTGCTGCTTCCAGTCTGTGCTGTCTTCCTCTTCCCTCTCTGCCCCAGGGGACTGACTCTGTGTGGGTCTGTGACCCCAGAGGTTGTGGCCGTCTCCCACCTCTGACCTGCTGTGTAGGTCCAGGTAGTGTTCCTTTGAGCGTGGTCTTGTCTGTGGATTCCAGCTGAGACTGAGGTTCTAGTAGGGCAGGACCAGTCAGGAGACAGGTGGGGCTGGGAGAAGCGCCGTGGTTTCAGAGGTGACCTCCTTGCTGATTTTAGAGCTCTGTTCAGTGCCACTGGCAGCACGCCAGTACAGAAAGAGCTTTGGATTCACTAATGCTTGGGTCATGGTTAGACTTCCGTGCATAATTAGTATTTTTTAAGTCATTTTATCTAAAGACTTCAAATTTAGAGACTCTAAGTACTTGAGAGATATTTTATGGATAGCAGCTGAGTTGAAAAGGATCTTGCAGTATTTCTCCCTGGCCCTTACTTCTGGCCAGCTGCTTCTAATCACATTCGGTGAAGTCCTGTGACAGACATTCTTCCAGCTTCTTGCAGAAGATGTTATGCTCCAGGTCAGCCTGGGTTTTTCCGAGGAGCTGTAGAATAGTGTTTCTCAAACTTCAGTGCGCGTGCACGTCACTTAGGGATCTCGTTAAAATGCAGATCCTGATTCTGTACATCTGTCAGTAGGTCTACTCTGCATATGTTACAAGCTCCCAGGTGCTGTCAATGCTGTGGTCTGAGAACCACACTTTGACTAGCAAAGAAATTGTTGAATGTTGGGCATGGAAAGGTCCTTAGAAGTGGATCACCAAGTCTGAGTCTGTGACTGTTTAATATAGAGACCCAGGTAAGGAGAGTGACTTGCCTGAGGTCGCACAGCAAATTAGTGGAAGATACCAGGACCAAATCTCAGGACATTACTTTCTCTTTGTGTTGTATGTACTTCTCCTCTGCTGATCTGCAAAAAAGTATAAATAAAGAAGTAGAAATAAGGTTTCCTACTTGTGTTATCAGGTTTAGAGTCCAAATCTGATATGTTGTATTCTAGACCCACCTGGAGCCCTTCTTTCTTAGGTTTAGTGAGACATTTTCTGTGTCAACCTCAAGATCATCAACGGAGCGTCCTTCACACCACTCTTGGTGTGTAGCAGTGCTTGTTGAACAGAATTTGAATCCCTGTACACTGCTGCCAGAAGGTGCCAGATGGCCTAAACCGAGTCTCTAGACTGAGCTAACTCTCAGATTCTGGGATTGAAAGGTAGGTCTGGGACACTGAGCCAGTTGCCAGACTTCAGAACTTGCTTAGCACTTTGACTCTTAGAATGCACTAAGTGGCAAAGGGGACATACTGGGAATGGGGTAGTAGGTTTGACGCAGAACACCGCCAGCGGCCTGGAGTTGTGGGAACAGCACAGCAGCCAGGGAACAAGAGTAAGCAGCAGTACTCTTGTCCGTTAAGTGGGGAGGGGCGTAGGAGTGGTTTGCAGGTATCTAGGCAATTGGGCAAACTTCATTCGATAAATATTTATTATATGTCTGTAACATGCCAGACACTGAGCTGCGCACTGGGGGATGTAGAGATGAATTCCTAGGAGCTCTGATCTCCGGAGGCTCCCAAGTAGATTCTGCATCAAGACAGATTGTTGGAGTGTTAGTAGGCAGTTCTCTGCTCTGAGGGGAATGGTTCACCAGGTGGGGATTCAGATAGAGGAACCAATTCAGGCTCATCCTTGCTAGACCTCTGGCACAGGCACGGCATGGTTTCTGGAATAAGGCAGGTGCTTAGTGATGAAAACTAAGGAACAAGGTCAGAGCGAGAATGGCCGCAGACTGAGCTTGTTTCTGAGCTGCTAACTTCAGATACTTGAAACCTTTCCTAACTGACGCAGGACTGATGGTCAGGGCTGGGCTGGGGCTGAGCCTGCAGGTAAGGTCACCTGGTGAAGACATGGAGCCAGGCACTCTGATACCAGAGGGACATAGCTGTGCAGGCTTACCATATTTTTACCTGCCTACCCTGCCTCCTTTGGCCCTGGCTGTAAGAATCATCGTATTCTGTGGTTATGGAGAGTAAGGTTCTAGAAGCTTCTCAGGATCAGGCCCTCTGGGGTAACAGAGGTGGCAAGAGGTGCCTGTCCCCATCATCATTTGTACTAACATGTCCCAGGGCCTCCCAGGGCTAAGATGTTATTAAATATCTCTTGATGGAGGCAAGTGGCTAATGCTTCAGTGGGGAAAAGACTGGGTGAATGGATGGGTGGCTTGAGACCACAGACCAGGCTGCATTGGAAACTGATAGCCAATGACTGAGGTGGAAGGGGTGCAGTGTTGGTAAGGATGGTAACAGTCAAACAGGAACAATTCCTGGCACCTGGTAGGCCCTCAGTAAATATTTGTTGACTGAGTAGGTGTTGACAAAGTACATTATAGTTTGCAAAACACTTCCAATTACATTCTCTCCCCAGACTCTATGAGATAGGCAGGGCATTATGCCCATTTAATACTGAGGAAGCTGAGCTCATGGTGTTATGTATTTTGTCCAAGATCATGCAGCTGGTAAATGTCAGAACTAGAACTCAGGTCTTCCGAGTCTCTCTCTAATGTTCTGTCTTTGAAGACATGTCTGAAAATGCACACAGGTGCTGCCAGGGATCTTGCTGTTGTACATTTGATTTTTGGTACTTATTAAACAGATATTGTTTTTTAATGCAAAACTTTTTTTTTTTTAAAGGAAATGTGCCTCTCTGTGTGCATTTTTACCAAATTGAGCCCTGGGGTGTCTTTATTTTTAATAAGGAAGAAACACTTGGGTCTGGAACAGCTGAACCAAGCACCATTGCTGCCTACTCATTAGCTGTGTCTAATTAGATTGAAACCAAGGAAGGAAGCAGCAGAGGCAACCATTTTTGTTTAGCAGGAATGGTCATGTATGGCTTTGAACTCTCCCTCCCTCCCTCCTCCTCCATAAGGCCATTAGAATGCAGCTCCTTTCACAAAACAGTAGTATATTTCTGTTGGGGGGAGGGTAAATGAGTGTGTGTGCGTGTGTGACAGGCAGGCAGACAGACCCACTGACTTCTGGGACCCTAGAGACTTAATGAGTAACTGCATCTTTTTGTTGGCATCCAGATGTATAGGGAGGGCAAAAAGACTTGTTTTTTCTTTAAGAACACACAAAATAGGAGCCATTTCTCTGAAGTACTTGGAGAAATTTGACTTCCTGTAAATGGCTTTAAAAAAACTACATGTGAAAGGTTTTGTTGCTGAAACTTGGGTCCCAGGTTTTCACATGGGTGGAGCAGTGCTGGCCTCCATCTCAGGCTTGTGTAGATGGTCTTGTCCTATGAGTGTGACTGTGACCTATGGGCCTGCTCACTCCGGTCAAGCTTTCAGCTGGGGTTCTCCGTATCTGTGCTCCTCTGTTGTGCTCACACTGTGAGGCGGTCAGTGTGGAGAGCAGCTGATTTCTCTAACTCACAGACCCGTCCTGTATGTGAAGGTACCTTGGGGACTGCCAATGACCAGTTGCAGTTTTTCAGAGACTCGGTTTCTCCCAACTCCTCAAGCTGGCTGGCTTCACTTCTCCCCTCGCTATGCCTCCATCTCCATTCCCTCCCTCCCTCTCAAGTCAGCCCCCTCACTGCTGCATGATTATCCCTAGTCCTGCCCCATTTCCCATCTTCCACCCAGCTGCCAGAGTGCTGTGCCATGTTCATTCCCTGCTCAGAATCCTACAGTGGCCCTTCAGGGTTCCCGGGGGAATCCATTCTCCTTGGCAGAGCATGCTGCGAGTTGTTGGCTCTCACTAATCTCCTCAACCCGTGTGTCTCCACCGCGCCTTTGGGCAGACCCTTCTTGTAGCCAGACTCGTAATTCCTGAACACACCAGATTTTCTGTCCTGCCTCTGTGCCTTTGCACATGCCATTCCTTTGACTAGATTTCAGTTCTTTAGATTTTAATCCAAGTGTTGCCTACCTGTTCTGTGAGATTTTCTAAATATGCCCAGGGAAAACTAGGTTCTTTCCTTTCTGCTATCTTAGTAATTCAGATGTATTCCTGCCATATTTTTGTTAAACAATTTTGTAGTAATTTGTTTGCATGTTTATCCCTCTCTGTTATTCCCAGTTCATGAAGCATTTGCTTGGTGTCTGCTTTCTAAAACTTCTCCTCTCTAACTGTTGTTGAGTACTGATTCTTAATCGGGTGCTGGGCTAAGGAAAGTGTTACGTACATTTGCTCACTTCCTCCTCCTTGGGTGTAGAGATTATCATCATCTCCACTCTACAGTCTAGGGAATCAAAGCTTAGAGAGTTTAAGTGACTTGGCACTATCACAGGGCTAGTCACTGGTAGACCTGGGGTTTGTGCCAGGTGCTATGCTAGTGCCATAGCTGTAACGTCAGTACAGCTGGACAGTCTCTTCCCTCAAGGAGCTTGCTGTCTAACAGCTGAGACAAATAAGTCAGAGCGTCAGCCCAGGAGGCTGAGTCCAGTGATGAGGGGTTCAGAGTGCTTCAGGGGGAGGGTGGGGCTGGGGCTGTGCGCACACCCACATCTGTATCCCCAGCGCCCAGCACTTGTTAAATTGTTTTCCCCTGTGACCAGGATGCCACATCTCAGTCATCTTTTGTTCCATTCTCTCACCCTCTGTATTCTCATCAGTCCTTCCACAGTGCCTTCCTTTCCATCGAGTCTGGAATCTATGTTGTCTACACCCTGGGCTGGGCCCCATTCACATAAACTGCTCCAAGTGTGTGAGGAATGTGCGTGCGAGTGTGAAGGTTTCTGTAGTACCAGGAGTCTCTGGAGATCGCCTGTGCTCAGCTCATTTGTCATTGCCTAGGCTTCCTGGAGTGTTTCCATCCTAGGAAATTTTTTCTTGGCCTCAAGACAGGACTTCTAAGAACATGTCCCAGGATTGGGCCCTCTGGCACCATGTCCCTCTCACCCCACCAGCTCTGGCCAGCCTCGCTGTATGCTGGATCCTATACTGCTTGCAGAGCAGAGAGCAAGGAGATGTGGCCCTGCTCTCCAGGGGCTCCGGACCCAGTACCTCAAACCAAGGGAGAGCCAGGAGCCTGGCTAGGACTGGAGGACGCTCCCTGGGCCTCTGGCAGGGCTGGCCCTGTAGACAGGAATTAGCTGTGAGGGGAGGAGAAGGTGGCACAGGCAGGGAAACAGGCTGACCTCATAGATGAGTCAGCTGGGGAGGAGCACAAGCAGAGATAGAGCCAGGTGGAGTGGACTGTCCGTGGTCAGAGTGAGGAGAGATGGGAAAGGCTGGGATCCTCACCCATATTTCTTCCTGTTATGGAAGCCCTGGGTGGAAGTTAGTGTCGAACCAGGCAGAGGCTCCGAAGGATGACTGTTTCGGTCTGAAATCAAAAGAGGTGAACTCAGTGCCCAGAGAGGAAAACATTCTAATTTTTCAGGGACACAAAGAAAAGGAGTAAAGGGAGTGAGGAGCAAGATGTAAGGAGGCCCTCCTGTGTGCATATGCCAGGTTACTATATAATAACATGTGGTGTTTAATCTTCACCACATCCCCATGAATCTATACTTATAGATGGGGAAACTGAGGCTGAATGTCACACAGCTAGTAACAGGAGAGCAGTCCTGAAGCCAAGTGTGACTGCAGAGCTTTGCCACAGCATGCTGCTTGTCCCAGGAACTGAAAAACACCCCCCGGGCAGACAAGTGAGTAACTGCCTGAGCACCACGCAGGAAGCCGAAACTGCCAGTGTGAAAATCCAACCAAGGGCCAGACGTTGTCGGTGAGGGCTTTGCCAGCGTGGGCTGTTATACCTAGAAAACCCCCTGTTTTCCACGAAGAATCAGTTCTATGTTCTCTTCCCTGCCCTGGGCGGGACTGTCCCTTTCTGGGGTTCTTGTAGGTGAGCTCTGGGTCGCCGCTGATCCTGCGAGCTCTGAGAGCCCTCCATCACGCCCTGTCCGCTGTGCCTTGATGAATCGCCCTGCCACAGTTTAGGCGGAACCCTGTCTGTGAGTGTGTGATCTGTCTTACTGCCAGAGCTCATTGGGCTCCTTTAATAATTGAAGACCAACGTTAAACGCTTCAGTTTGTCCTCCGTGAGCAGGAGCCGTTTTCTCTAAGTGATATGCCCTGTCTCCCAAGGACACTCTGTTTCCTGAAGCGCAGGGATTCGGTTCATTCTGACGTTGCCACTGGGGAGCTTGATTTCGTCGAGTCCTCTTTTCAACAGAGGTCTCCTATCTCATCTTTGAGGGCTGGGGGCTGGGCCGAGATCACTTTCCTGGGAGTTTGGACTAGGAAGTGGGATCCAGGAGACAGGCTCAGCCACTTCTGGCTGTGCTGACAAGTCACTGCATTTTGTCGCTTTAACAGAGAGGGGACACTGCAGGTCTGAATACCATCTGTTTACCCTGCCTGGGTCGTTCTGGGGGTTCTGATTGCGGTTTCCCGAGATCGTGTGCTCCTTGCTCCCAGGCCTCCCCGCCTTCCTCACCTTTCCCCACTCTCCTCAGACCTCTCTTCCCCTTTCCAGCTCCGCTCAGGGCCTGCTCCCCTTGGGGTCTGGGGATGGGCTCCTTCTCTGCACACGCAGCACTTCATGTCCCCCTCTTTGTTAGCACTCATCCCGCAATGTGGGGGTTCCTTGTTTACCTGCCTTTCCCCAGTGGACTGAGAGCTCTTTGGGGATGCTGGAATGACCAAATGAACAATTGAGGTAGTTTGTAAATTCTGCTGCTGGGAAAATAACAATGATAATTAAGGAAGAAAATTGACATTTATTGAGGACCTATTGTGACCCAGGTGCTGGGCGAGGTGTGGTAGTTCATTTAATTTTCACAATGGCCTTGGATTGTGGCTGTTAGAGGTTACATGAAGAAGTCAAGCTTCCTGCAGTCTTTCATTGTTATCCTTCTGCTTTTGGACTGACTCATCATAAATGACCTGCTTTATAATTTAATAATGAGTACTTTTGAAACTTAAAGAAAACGCTTTCTTTTAATTTTTGCAGTTTCACAGTTTAGCACTGAATACAATAATATATCAGATGACTGTCAAAATGCAGAACCAACTCTTTTGCTGGAAATAATTACACTTTGCCAACCCCGTTTATTTTGAGCAGCTTCGGCGCGCTAATGTACTGTGCTCTAAAATGAGCCTGTGATGTATGGATGATGCGGGGGGATCAGAGTGGCAATGAAACCAAGTGCAGATCCACTGGATGGTGGTAAAAAGGGAAATAGAACACGTCCCTTTGTTAAATACATCCTCTGAAGATAGTTTGTAATTTGACAATTTAGACAGCTGGAAAAATTAGGAGCTGCTGTGCTGGCGAAGCTGGCTTGATTCTGCAAACTTGCACTTGGAAAATGAAACCGTTGGTCCTCTTGGTGATGCTCTGGTCAGAGTGCGTGTCACTCAGGCGATAGGCAGGTTGGGACCTGCATACGTGGGCTTGCCCCTGGTCAGGCCAACTCCACTGTCTTGTGGGCATGGCTGCTGTTGCCTCTAATCTTACATTTCTCACTGCCTGCTCATCATTGCCTGCATCATGGGCTACTGTCCCCTTCAAGGTGGCCTGTCTAAAGCAAGACTCAGCCTGGCAGAGTGGACGTTGGAGTTGGACAGATTTGTGTTTGAATTCAGACTCCCACTACTGACTGGCAGCTGTGTTAGTTAGGGAAAGTCACATTACCTCTCTGAGCCTCCGTTTCCTCATCTACAAAATGGAGATAATTCATTGAACAATTATTTATTGAGAACCTGTCATGTGCCAACCACTGTTCAAGGCATTTGGGAAATAGAAATCCTTGTCCTCGTGGAATTTACGTTTTAGTGAAGGAAGATAGACATTAAACTGTAGACATAATAAATAAGAAAATTATATGTTTCAAGGTGATAAGTACAATAAAAAGAAGAGAGAGAGAGCAGGGTAAGGGACTTTGGGGATTCTGGAGGGGAGCTGGGATAAATGTGGGCTGCAGTTTTAATACGCCTCATTGAGGTGGTGACATGAGGGTAAAGAGGTGGAGTTGGTGAGGGACCTGGCCATGCAGATACCTGGTGAAGAGTGTCCCAGTGCAAAGGTTTGGCATATTCGAGAAGAGCAAGGAAGCCAGCGTGGCTCAAGCAGAGTGAGCATGGGCACGAATAAGAGGGGATGAAGTCAGAGAGGTATTGGCAATAATATCTCCAGGGTTGTGAGGATTAAATGAAGCACCTTGCTCTTCCATCCGACTTCCCATTTTTCCATTGGCGTTGTCACTCTCCCAGCCACCCAGGCTCCAAACTTCAGTGAGACTTTGGTGTCTCCCTTCTCTTTGCCCCTATTGCCATTCTCTTGCTAGGTCCTGTAGCTGTGTTTCTCTCTTCTGTCTCTTTGTACTCATTCCATTGTCTTTAATCTAGTTGGTGACCTCTCACCCGTCTAGTCACAATAGCCTCCTAAGCATTAGATCTGCCGCCAATCTCTCCATCACCCCCTTCCTTTCCATGCCATGCTGCAGTGCTGAGCCACCTCTCCCCTGCCCAGACCCCTCAGCTGCTCCTTAGTGTACTCATTTATCCATTCCTTTGTTCACACGTTCAGCGTCTTTTGAGCATCTATCCTCAAAGTCATTTGAATTGAGTCCAATGGAGGAAGCAGACTTGAAAATAATAACAATGCCAATTCAGAAATGTTTGTTTTTACTGTATCCTCTTTCAAAAAGGATTTGGACTTCAATGACTTATTATGGAGTATGATGAGAATGTGAAGTGGCCTCTATAAATGTAAAGTTCCAACCTCTCCACCTGGCATTTAGAGTCTCCTCTGATTAGGCACGGACCTGCCTTTCTAGTTTTGTCTCCCACATGCAAGGTAGGTGAGCCTTTTGCTTCTACCCAGGGGTCACTGCAGCTCTCCCATTCGGCCTTCTCTTCCAACCTCCAGGCCTTTGCTCACACCCTTCCCTTTGCCAGGGGTGCCCTTTTTGCCTGATCCATGTCCTGTCCATCCTTCCAGACTCAGCTTTAGATGGCGCCTCCTTGGGAAATCTTCCCTGATCCCAGGTCCAAAGTGATCTCTCCCTTCTCTCAACTTCCATTAGTGTTTCTCTTTGTCATTCACCACTTTCCACCTTGGATTTTCGGTGGGAGGGGGGTGTGTGTGTTCCTGCTTTATTTCCTTCACTGGACTGTGCATTCCTTGAGGCATGGATCATTCTCATCTTTTATCACCAATTGCACCTGGCACAGCACCCTTTCTGTAGGAGGCACTCAATAAATCTTTGAGTGAGGGAATGATTGGGTGTTTCCCGAGCCGTAACATCTGGGAAGGGATTTGCCTTGGAGGTGCTTTCTCTTATGCTGATATAATTGAAGTACTAACAAGTTTCTGGAGCCCAGATGTATTGACCCTGCAGAGAGCTGCTACCGTCTGGTGCTGTAACTCAGAATGCATTTTCTTGTAGAAGCCATGATGTAAATAGTTTTTATAAGTAGTTCCATCACTAGTTTCAAATATCTGACTTAGAAACACATACTTTTGGAGGCCTGCTCATTCATAAGTTGGCTTGCTCATTCTTTTTTGAAGTTGCTCCATTTGTACCAGCAGGCAGGTAGTATCTGCTTAGCCGTACTTTGAGCCGCTGTCCACAGGCACCATGGGGTGGAGACAGGAACACAGACTGTCAAACAGAGATGACCAGCCCCACCACTTCTTAGCTGTATGACCTTCAGCAAGCTGCTTTACTGATTGTCTAATCTGTAAAACAGGAATAAAAATACCTACCGCTAGGCTTAGTGAGGATGAACAAGGTAACCTGTGTAAAGACCGTGCCTAGTCAGTACTTATAAATGCCGTCTAACAACAACAGCACCTTTAGGTCCCTTTTATCTTGTGTGTCTGTGAAGTTGCTGTGGTCTAGGACGGTGCTGCTCAGATGGTATTGTGCGTGTGAGTCCCCTGGGGACCTCAGTGCAATGCAGAATCTGAATTCGTAGGTCTGGGATAGGGCCTGAGGGTCTGCATTTCTAATATGTCAGGCTGCTGACCCACGGACCATACTTTGAGTAGCAAGATGTTAGGGCAATGGTTCTCAAACTATATAGCCTGCCTCTCAATTGCCTGGAAAGCTTGTTAAAACAGGTTTCTGGGCCCCACCTCTAGTGATGTACTCATTCAATAGGTCTGGGGTGGGACCTGAGAATTTTCATTTCTAAATAATTTCCCAGGTGATGCTGATGCTGCTGGTTCAGGGACCACACTTTGAGAACCATTGTGCTAGGGGGATTATGGGGATGAAGTTAAGAAAAATGAGGTAAGTGATGGTAGTTCTTCCACTCCAGGATACTTGTGCTCTCTGCTTTTTTATTGTAGATGCCCATTTAGTAACTATTTTCTGACCAGGCTCTGGAATGTCTTCTTAATAATTAAATAACAACAACTAGCAGTGAGCACTTACTGTGTGCCTGGCAATGTGCCAAGAACCTTATCTAGTTCCACTTAATTCTGAGAATAATCCTATGACGTGGATACTGTGATTTTTCAGTTTGGTGCGTCTCACGCTGACCAAGTCATAAGAATCACCTGATGTGCTTGCTAAAAATACAGATTTCTAGGTCTCTACCCTGGTAATTTTAATTTGGTGTGGCCCAGTGCCCCTAGGTGATTCTTTTGATTAGGTAAAGCTGGAAATCTCCTCTCTAATCAGGTTTCTTCTTCTTTTTCATCTATACCCAAATTGCAAATTTCAAAGAAATACCAAATCAATATGATACAATATACTTGACAAACTAGAAGTTATACTGGGTCAAATTTTTCTTTGATGATTCAAGAAACCCTCTAGGATCTCCAAAAGCCTTAGGGTCCTCATTTTGACCATCCCTGGACTATAGAGCTGCAGAAAAGCCACGTGATAGAGCATTCTATTTACTACAAGGCCAAGGAAGCCTGGCTGACTGTGTAATATTTGGCTTTCTTCAAGAAGAGTATTTTGTTTGGAGCATTATTCTAGAAAATTGGTCTTCATTGCATCCTGATGGATTCTGTGATTCCACAGGATTTTGAGAAGATGTTTTACTTGGTTGTCTTCAGGGCAGAGCTTTTTGCCCACACCAGGGCCAGCTGGTGAGCCACTTGCTTGGAGCACACCCCATCGCTCCACCAACAATCCCAGCACCTGCTGCTCTCCCTCACCTTGTCAGGTGAGGTCAGGAGCCTTCAGCTCCTCTCTGTTTTTCCGGCCACTGGCTTATTTGCATAGGCATTCCCATTTAGCCTGGGGTTGTGTGTCCCATATGTCTCTGGAACTGTGGCTAAGAATGGAAAAGGGGAAAGGTTCAGATTGTACATGCAGTCGGAAAGTCACCAACCCTTTGCCTGCCTGGGAGGTCCTGTCTGCCTGCCTTGATGAGGGTGGTGGAGTGAGGCGGTGAGGTGTAGCCAGGGTGAGGTTGTCTATTAAATGTACCGCATGTTAGCCATCAGGAAAGACTGTTCTGAAATCAATGAAAATTGAGGTTTTCTTTAGTTCTACTGATGCTAATCTGAGATACTTCTTGGGCTAATTGATTTAACAGCCCTCAGAATAATTTTCTCCTGCTAATGGGAAAGGTGTTTCAGTTTGATGAAACGAGCACTGGACCAGGATTCAGAAGAGCTGAGGACTCAGGACAGCTCTCCTGGTTTCTTCTGTGATCTTGGACCAGTTAGGTAGTCACTTCTCTGGATATCAGTTTTAGCTTTAAAATGAGGAGATTGGGCTCAGTGATCTCAGAATCGGCTTGATGTTCTGTGATCTTGTGATGACCTATTCCCAGGAGCACGTGCCATCACAATAGCTTGTCCCAAAATACAAGTTCACCCACTCAACCAACATCTATTGAGCGTCTAGTGTGTTTCAAGTACTGCCCTGGGCACTATGAGGGATGTAGCCGTAGATAAGCCATGTTGATCCATTCACTCACTTGCTCATTCTGTCATTCTTTCATATAACAAACATTTATTGAGCACCTGTCATGTGCCAAGCACTATGCAAAAAGCTGTGAGAGATACAAAGGTGAACTAGACACAGGTTTTATTGTCAGGCAGTGCGCTGTCTTGAAGGGAGATAAGATGTGTACATTAATAAAACTGTTCCTAACCACCTTCTAAAAGAGGGCCTCTCCTTTGCTTCTCCATCCCCTGACCCTGCTTCTGCTGTCCCTCGCCCCCCGACCTTGTATTATTTGTTAGGATCGTCTTCCTCTCAGAGTGTAAGCTCCATGAGAGCAGGGGATTTGTTGTGATCACTGCTATAGTCTAGTACCTAGAATAGTGCCTGACACCAAATAAACACTCAATATAATCTTTTAAAAATAAAGTCTATAAAAGAAGGTAGAAATTATGTGTCATAAGAGACATTTAGATAAAGTGTTATGTGAGCTCAGGGAAGGGAGACCACTCTAATTAGGACAATGGTTTTTTAATCTGATTGCATATTAGAAACACCTTGGAAACTTTAAAAAAAATGTATCAACTGCCTAGGTCCTACTCCTAGGACTTAATCCTATTGATTAAATCAGAATCTGTTGGTGATGCCTGGACATCATTATTTTCTAAGAGCTCCCAGGTAATAATAATGGGTAGCTAAAACAAAGCGACCTAGAAGACTCCAAGAAGCTTCATGGAGGAAGTGGGATTTGAAACGGCTTGAAAATCGGGTAGGATTTGGATAAGAAGGAGGTATTCCAGATGGAGCACACAGCATAAACAAAGTAAAGAAGCAGGAATTACAGGCTGAGTTCAGGGATCAGAAGTAGTTCATTTTGGCTGGAGCCTAGAGAACATGAACGGGAATAATTGAAGCGACATTATGAAGGTTAACTGGGGCCACTTTGAGGTCTTTGATGCAAGGCCATGGGGTTTGGGCTTCATTCGGCTTTGCAGTCATTGAGGATTGTGAATGACTTTTAAACAGAAGTGATGTGATCAGAGCTCTCTCTGGCTGCCCTTGGAGAATGGCTTGGAAGCAGACAGGGAGACCAGCTAGGAGGCAGTGCCGTGGTCCACATAATGTGGACTCAGCTTGGGGCTGCATCACTGGTGCTGGAGAGAAGGACTGAGGTAGAGCCAGGCTGCAGGGTCTGCCCACCCTCCAGCCATGAGTCTCCTTTGAGGGCTCTCGGTGGAATCACTGGCATTGCAGTGATCAAGCCAAGGGACTCAGGCTGCACTGGCATTCCTAGCCCCGTTTGTTCCCATGCATGACTGACGAACTGATAGAGCAGCTGGGCCTCCTTCCTGAAATGACAGGCCATTTTAGCCAGAGAAGCATTTCTGCAAGCAGAACTCGGTATTATGCCAAGCTTCCTTTAGACAGAGGTTTCTGTTGTTTTAATATAGCAGTGTGTGTCTTTGCTTCATCTTTGGCTAATTCTGGCACCAAGGACACTATGAGGAATGACTGGTAGAGGTCAGCTCTACCAGAATCTGGAGCTGCTGATTTCTTAAGCTCTGGGTGTACTGAGGACAGGTACACGTCTTGCTTTCAACAAGACAGCTTTGAGTAAGGGCTGGGGGCCATGGGCCAAGTGGTATATTTCCAGTAGCTTTATAGCAGAATGCTCATCTACAAAGAGCTGAAGTTTCTGGGGGCCCAGGACATCTGCATAGGCAAGGACGCCATATGTGTGTGGGGCTGCGGGAAAGTGGGTTTGGTGGAGGCCGGATGGTGCTTGGGTCTAGGTTGCTGATACAGGCTTGTGCAGAGAGGACTGCCTGCCCTTGGCCAGATGCTGCCGGTAGCTGGTGCATCCCCAGGGTCATATACTACTCAAAAGGACAGGCAAGCAAGAGATGCTAGTGCACATACTATTTTCCTTCCTTCTCTCTGTTTTGCCAGGGCTGACCTTATTCATAGTCAGTTTCAGAATGTCAGTCCCTCAGACATGCACAGACTTTAGAATTTGCAGGGAGCTTTCACGTTATCTCATTGGAATCTCACAACAGTTTCTGAATTACTTAGGACAGGAATTGTGGATCCATTTTACTGGTGAGAAAACTGGGGCTAGGATGGGGTTAGGTAGCTTATTCTAAAGTCATGTAGATGTCAAGCATAAAGGGTGAGACTTGTTCATGTGGGAGCCAAGAGGCAGTAGAAGAAGTTAACGTTCTGGCTCCTTCATTAACTAGGTGGGTGACTTTGGGCAAGTGCTTTATTGTGCAGCTCACTTTTGTCAGCTCTAAATTGGGGATAGTAACACTTACTTAATAGGATTATTTGAGGTTTAAAATGATCATTTATTAAGAGAGTGTCCAATACAATGCTTGGCATACATTAAATGTTCAATTAGTTCCTGTTTTCAAACTTTTTTTGAAATAATTATAGACTCACAGGAAGTTGTAAAAATAGTACAGAGAGTCTGTGTGCCCTTCACCCAGCTTCCCCCAATGGTAGGATCTTACGTGGTAATAGTACAGTATCAACACCAGAAACTGACATTGCTACAATGCCTATTGTTAACCAGACTACAAACCTTATTCAGATTCCCTTTAACTTTTCAGATAAAAATTAGGCTACATTATTTCTGAGTTTTTTTCCTAGCTCTGAAATGCTATATACAGTGTCTTCGTTGACCTTGACTTTTCTGTGGCATCCCTGTCCTCTCCCTTGGTTTTCACAGCACCGTGTGTCTCTCATTGTCTTCTCTCATCTTCTCCATCCCCTTCACTGTCCTCTGTACTGTTTGTCTCTCCACATTCAGTTCTTCATCCTGCTCTTCCCACCAGGGCCTTTTCCTCGGGTGAAATCTTACTTTCACCTTTCTTGAGGATTCTGGAATCAGTAAGCCCACCTCCAGTGGCCAAGCCCCTTTCCACTTCCCTGTTTATGGCTCTTTGCTGAATATAAGCTCTAACTCAGCGTATCCAAAACTAAACTTGTCGTTATTGAAACGCCACACTAGCACCCTGTCAGCTCTCCACTGACTTCTGGTTCTGTCAGTGAGTCGTCGTTAAAACCTCCCAGAGCTGTACGGGGAAACTTGGCTGATGGATACGTTCATTATCTTAATGGTGGTGAGGGTTTTGCTGGGTTTGTACATATGTCAAAACTTAGCAAGTTGTACATGTTAAATGTGTATGTGTCGATTATACCTCAGTGAAACTGTTAGAAAGAAAGAGAGAAAGAAAGAAAACTGCCCAGAGCCAGACAGCCTAGGTCTCAGTCCCGCTCTACTCCTTGGTCAAGGTACTCAACCTCTCCATGCCTCATTTTCCTCATCTGTAAAATGAGGATAATAACGACAACTTACTAAAGAGGGTTTTTGAGGAGGATTAAATAAGTTAATTCAGGTGAAGTGCTTAAAACCGTACCTGCCACATGTTAAGCTCTCCAAGTGTTTGTTGTGTCTTCATCTCAGGTTCACAGTTCTGGCACGGAGTAGGTGTTCAATAAAGGTTTGTGGAATGAATGAATGCTGCTGTAATCTTGAAGTACTGTTTTCCTTCCTCAACTTTTATCCAAATATTGCTGCTGCTTGAAGGTCCAGCTTAGGTTCTCCCTGCTCCGTGGAGTCCTCTCCCCAAGGCCCTCCTGGCGTCCCTCCTCTCCCTCCTACACTCATGTTTTGCATTGGCACATTTGGTACTGATTCACAGCCAGATTTTTTCTTTTTTCTTTTTTGAGTGGCTTCATGTGTACATGTCTTTCCTCTCCATCTACATTGGACATCTGAGGGCACACATCATTTCTGATTTTTTTCTCTGTCTCCTTTGTCTATGCTGGGCATACAGTAGGTGCTCAGTAAAAGTGGAATGAATGGATGAATGGTGTATGAGTCACAAGGTATTATGAGGACTTCATGTAATAAGACAAATTCCCATCAGTTATCTCATCATTAAAACAAACCCAGAATTTATAAAATTTAGCCCTGGAGGGAAATTTTCTGCGTGTGTGTAGGTGGCAAATGGTCCTGACTCTGCCCTCTGATCCACCTTCCCTTTTAGGTCCTGAGGGAGCTGTGGGCCTCCTTTAACATCATGGTCAGGTTGGACACAGACCTGCCTCCGAGTCCCCTGAGCATGGCTGAGGCAGGCTGGCACTTTTCTGAAGACTTGTCTGCATGATGGTGAGGGAGCCGTAGGGGACTAGGCAAAGAGGAGGAGAGGCTGAAGCAACCGGCTCCCTCGAGCTAAGACACTCAGCCTCTTGCCCCAGAAGTTGGGCACAACTCCCTCGATTCTGGCCTGGTCCTCTGTTTTCTAGCTGCAGCCTCTTGCCTACATGGAAGGTCCAATCTGAAAACTCATTTCCCAGGAGCTCCTTCTTAGACATCCCGACATTTTTGTGTCTAAGACTGGAGAACCTGGCTTCTGTTCCTCTTGACACACATTTCCTTTATCCAATCTGAGAGACACATCCAGGATGATCACCATTCAGGTGACACTCCTTCCAGACTTGGTTTTGGCTTGTCCTGTATACAAGTCTAATAGTATAATAATACCTCAGCCTTATCATCAATAAGACATCCATCCTGTGACAGTTACTCATGCAAATAACACATTATTCTGTGCCATCCCTACTGGGCCCTCACCTAGGTTACAGATTCATCATTATTAGTGCCATTTCTTTGGATTAAGCATTGCCCTTTCCAGCAGCATGTCCCACTAGAAATGGTAACATATTGGGCCCCTCATGTCTTGAAGTACATTCATTTATCAACATGCCTCCCTCCCCTTCACAAGGAATCTAGAACAACTTATAAACACTAGATGCCTTGAGACAGAAGAGATACAGCTTCTGGTCAACATTTATAATAATAGATGTCAATACTTCTGTTGTATACTTGTGTCTATTGTATATTAGAATACATTGTTCCTTTCATTTAGAAAGTATGGTACATCTCATATGTTTCTTTAAACAATCTATGAAATGGATATTATGTTCTCATTTTACCAATGAAGAATCTAAGATTCCCGGAGAAAAAAAGGCTTGGCTTGTCCAACGTCATAGAGCTAGTAAGTGGTGGAGCCACCTAACTCTCAGCCCTGTTCTCTTTCCATTGTACGTCCTGACTCCTCCTACCAGTATCTTTTTGATGAGCTTGTTCTGGCTTTATAGCCCTAGATTCTTTCTGTGATTCCAGGCTTTATTACTTTCTCTACTGCTTCTATATCTTTTTAGTCTTGGTAGAATTCCATAGATTCCAACAGGAAGAAGTTTATTCCTCTCAGACCCCAAGATTCCTCTATGGCTTCCTGTGCTGACTGTGCAACTCCATCCATCTCCCCTAGCTAGAGCTCCCTCTAGTCTCTGCCTTTATTTTTCCTTTGACCCTGGTTTGTTCCTTGTCTTTTTTCTCCTAATTTGTCCCATATTTCTCATGGTTCTTCCTGTCAGTCTTGGTTCTTTGATAGACTAAGGCTCCCCCTCCTATCAAGTAAGCTCAGTTTCCTGGATTTATTTGCTCAATCATTTATTTGCTCCTCCAGCCTTTTCTGAATGCTGGTGTCAAGCACTATATTTAAGCACTGGGACTTCCAAGATGGTAGAACATGGTTGAGGAGCCCGTGACAAGTCAGGAGCCCTTTACGGTTCAATATGGTAATGCTTGTGAAGGCATAGACAAAAGATGTTTGTTGGAGCTTAGGAGGAGGGACATGTAATCCGGATTTGGGGGTCAGAGATGTTTTCTTAGAAGAGATCATGTACAAACTGAGTCCTCAGGGGTGAACTAAAGTTGGCTCAGGGTGAGTGAGTGGTGGTGGTGGTTGGGGGAGTCCTGGGGAGGGCAGCGTGCCAGGCAGAAAGACCTGCTTATATGAAGACCCAAAGCTTTGCATTTAGGGAACTGTAAGCACTTTGGCCTGACTAGATCAGAGATTGTGTGGACAGTGAGAGAGGAGGCAGAAGTAATCTGGAACCAGACCACCCAGGGCTCTTATTTTGTTCTGAAGTTGATGGCCGGTCATAGGAAGATCTTAAGTAGAGGAATGAGTTGTTTAGAACAGCATTTTAGAAAGATCACTATGATGGCAGGGTGAAGGATGGATTGGAGAGAGAAAGAGACACAGATAAGGGGTGAGTCAGAGGACTCTGGCAGTGATTGAGGCCTGGGTTGATGAGAACTTGAACTAAGGTTATGGCAGCAATAATGGAGAGAAGTAAATGGATTCAGAATATAAGGGAGGTGGCATTTCTAGGGTAGTAGCTGATTAGCTGTCCATACTGTTAGAGGATGAATGCCATTTTGTCTCACTCTCCCATGTGTCTGCCTTGCCTTTTCCTACATGCAGGTCCTCTCTGCTGTCAGAAGAGAAACTTGATGTTTGATTCCTTGTTGACTCTGTTTGCTCAACCCCCTTCCGCTACGCCATTCTCCCTGCAAGTCCCTTCTCCTTTGGCTAACCCTACCTCTATCATCTTTCTGATCAATGTCCAGGGCATTCTTTCTGTTTGCATTTGGAAACCTGGGTGACAGCTGAGGTAACCTGAAGTCCCGCTCTGCGTGGATAGTGCCATCCTCTTCCAAGAGTGGTGCCTGGGGGGCAGTGAGATAAAGCTGACCTTATTTGCTGAGTTACCTCTAAAAGAGGAAGAGGCAAGTATCCCTCTTGCCTTTTTAGAATGGAAAGTCTTTAAACACAGTGGGAAAGAACATGTAACTAATTCTCATCAAGAGAAGAGGAAGCCCAGTGTGGGTAAACTGCAGTGCTCCAGGCTGGGCATGTTCGGATCCGTCCTCTCCGTGGTAGTGCCGACCAATGTAATCTTTTATGGAAGAGAATAGAGCATTCGCTTCAGAAAGGACCTTAGAGTTCATCCAGTTCATCGTCCTCATTTTGCTGATGAGGGCTTGAAGTCTCGGGTGGTGTGGTTTACCCCAGGTCACAGTTAGCTAGTAGCAGAACTGGGACCCGAGTCAAGGACCCCTAGTGCAGTTCTTGTCTCACTAGCCGCATGAAAGTACATGATTTTTTCCCATAAATTAGACAGTTTGACAGTCTGGAGAATAAGAGATTTACAGGCTGTTTTAGTGGCAGTGTAGTTTGATAGGCCCCCTTTTCCCAAGAGACTGGAAATAGCTTGTCCAAGGTCACAGGGTGAGTGAGGGGTAGAGAGGCCTCCAGACTTGTAGTCTAGTGCTCTTTCCAGCTCAGTCCAAGGTGTCACCCAAGGCCCAAGACTTGGACAGCTTGGCTCCAAGGACACTGAACAGAATCATTCTTCAAATGCATCACAACCACAGTCGATTTCATAAGATCTAAAAGACATGATTTCCTTCTTTTTTCTTTTTTCCCTGAGTGTGTTTTTTTTTATTTGATAAAAGTGTATGGCTGTGGAAATTACGTCAGTTTAATTAGGCTGCTTGACACAGTACTTTTCCACTGAATTTACTAGGAACTGTGAATTTGTTGTAGCAAACTGCACTGCAGGCTGCAGTATCTGATTGGCATGCCAGGAGCATCACTAGCGAACAGCTAAATAGAGATTGGGGAGAAAACTGGGTCAGGAAACAGGCCTCCCGTACCTGCAGCGGCTGCGGAAGGCGGCGCAGAGGCGGCAGGTGGCCACAGCATGGCACTGTCTCCCAGAGCCTGAGCTGCCGAGCACCCCGCCCCCAGCTCTGCGCTGCAGCCCCCAACCCGCCCTTTCCTTTGCAGGTGATTGTTCCTGTGGCCATTTTGCCTTCTGTTTCTCTACAGGCTGCAAAGCTTTTATACCTGGCAGCTCAGGAATGGCTTTTTCTCAGTAAAAAAGCCGAAGATTGGTTCAGATGGAATCTTCATTAGCCATTGTATTCCAAACCATGGAGCAAGTCTTTTGGCTTTCCAGAGCTGGGTCTGCTGGGGCTAGAACTGGGTTTGGGAGTTCTGCACAGGGATGAGGAAAGGCTTGGTAATGTTTCTGTTTGCCTCTCTCCAGTTTCCCTTCCCGTCTTTCTACCCCCGACCCTCCAGATTATATTGTATCCATCGTCTCAGTGCTGAGCACCAAGACCAATCAGAGGATCCTAGAAGGAAGAGTGAGTGATGATGCCAGAAGAGTCAGGAGGAACTTCTTGAAGGCAGTGGCATTCGAGCTAGGCTTTGCGTGATGAATTGGGTCAAGACAGGGAGAAATGAGGGGGAATGCTCATGGCCTGCCCGTGCTGGTCTCAGGACTGCCTTGTGGAAGCTGGAGACCTCCCCAGTCATCTGGGGCTAGAATCTATCTCAGCGTGTCAGAGCTGACTGGGATGTGTTGGATCTGTTGTTTATCCTAGCTCCTTATGTTATGGTTGGGTAAATGAAGGCACAGAGAGAAAGGGGCTGGAACACGGGCCAGCCCAGTACTGTTATAAGCACACTGCCCAGTGATGCACTTGTCCTCATTGCTAGGGGGGCTCTGAGAACATCCACTTCCTTTTTCTGGCTTTTACTGCTATCATCATCTTTCTGACTCCTGTCATGTGAATTCAGAGATGCCCAATGCTCTCCACCTGTAAATTAACTATTAGGGAGAGAACCTGGGTCCTGCTGGCATTGGATTCCTAGGTCACTCGGGACCCTGCTGGACAGTCGTATCCCTTTCCTTCCTCAGGCCAAGCCAGAGCAGGCCAAGACTGCTTTTTCAGTAGGGCTGGTGCCTCTCCAAGAATTCTTGGTAGGAATGGGTCTTGCCTCAGAGTGAGGACTCAAATTCTCACAGTCAGAAAAGCTGAGTGTGGCAGGAATCCAGGCCATTGTACTTTCATGTTATTTTGTGAGAAAATCGGGCTTCTTTTGACTGAAAATTGTTTTCAATAAAGTACACTTAAATTTACTGAAATTTACTTTAGAGACAACTTTTGTTAGACCATTTTAATTTTGTACAGCATCTCTTTCCCTTTTGAGGAGAAATCAGAGGGTAGGAATAAAATGGTCTCCCTAGTAGTTTTCCCTGGATCTTTTGGATGGTCTCACTTCAACCTGAGGGATTCTTTGGACCAAGTATTGATGTTACAATTGAAATGCAGAAATGCATACCCATTTTCTGATAGATGTCCCAAAGTTTGCTAATCAAATGAACCATTTGCACAGGATCTTCCAAGGCCAACATCTTTTGGAAGACAGTTGATAATTCAAATGTCAAGTAGTCTCTGGCTTGAGCTAAGTGGAGTAAACAGAAGAACAAGCCCGTTCAAACAGTTGTCAGACATTCCGGCTGTGAAAACCAGGCTTTGATGGCCCTGGTTGTCAGGTGGCCAGAACAGATCCAGTCCTCCTCAAAGCAGAGGTTCCTTTATTTTATATTATTTTGCTTTAGGTCAGAGCAGATGGTTTAAATGCCTGTAAATAATTTCCCTGGTCTTGGAAGGTTACATTCATTTGCAAATTAGTAGGCCTCGCGTCTGGTTAGTATTTACTGAAAGAAAGGAAGGAAAATGGGAAGGTAGGGAAGGAAAGAAGAAATGCTTCTTGATGCTTTGGCAGGTTTTCACCCAGAGTCTGACACATTCATAGAAATTTCCATACATTCACATTTTGGGGTCATACTAGGACTTGTCACTAGAGTGAACATCATCCAAACGGTTCATAGAAGTGGTTGAAATAGACAGAGAACAGCTGGAGAGAGGCTGCAATTTGAAGTTTGTCAGGAGTCACCTATCTTCCTTGCAGGATTACATAAAGGGAAGCAAAAGGCAGAGCTGCAGTCACAGTAGAACACCAGGGCAGGGCTCAGTCTGGTGTGGCGGAGGCCCTCTGGATAGTCTTTCCTAAACTTGTCCACCCCTGGCCACAGCCTCTTTGGTCGTGGACACTTAAGAGTAGTCCTTAGTCCTCAGCCATTCATGTGAGCTGTTGCCAAGCGCAGCTTGGAGAACCCAGGCTCTTCTGCT
Source organism: Equus caballus (assembly GCF_041296265.1). NCBI lineage: Eukaryota > Metazoa > Chordata > Mammalia > Perissodactyla > Equidae > Equus > Equus caballus. Next base: position 88,564,335 of record NC_091690.1, on the reverse strand, counting down.
TGAGGACTCCCCCTCTGCTCCACTGGTTCAGGCCATGGTCCCTGCTCCCCTTTCCAGCCTTGGAAATGCTTTTCTGTTTCTTGGAGCCCTCATTAGCCCTCTCTAAGGAAGAAAGTGTATGAGACACAAAACCAGTATAGGGTCTAACGCAGTGGGCTTCTGACATTTTCTCCTCTTCTGTCTGCTTTGCCACTCTCTAGCCCCTGAACACTTCCCGGAATGTACTCCCCTGGCCCTAGACACCCACTGCTCTGTTCTGGGCACAGAGCAGATGTGGACTGACTGCTCAGGTGCTTTGTGTCATGCCTTCAAGGCCTGTAAGACTAGGATGAAGGGGGGATTGTAGTGTGCACTGCTGATGGCTGTTGTCTTGTCCCTTAAGACAATCCACAGGGCATGGAGACTCCCATTCCTTCTCTCTCCGTGGCTGACTTCTTGTCTAGTCTGGTGACTTCCCAGTTCTGATGCTGGTTAGGAATCCCAGGCAGCTTCAGTGTGCTTCCTCCTTCCTTTCATATCTATCCATTCAATTATCAAATACTATGATTTCACTCCTGTAGTTTCCCTCATATGTATCCCCATCTTCTCACTTGTGTTGTCACCTGAATGCAAATAAGTTTCTCTTCCCAAAGCTCTGCTCTGGGAATGTCTGCCTTGGTTGCAGCCTTCACAGTGTTGGCTTCCTCTGCTTGCTGACCAGGCCCTCATCGTTTACTTGTTTGCATCTCAGGCTCTGATATGAAATGTTCATTAAACGTTCTACGATCTGTCCAGAGCAACCTTATCAGAACAGCGAGGGAAAAAGCAAATATCTATCTTCTCTCTTGTCGTTTCTTTCAGATGAATGAATTAAATATTTTTATTGCCTTGAAGATTAATTATCTTCTGTCCCCAGGCCAGCTTTAATATTCTAGCGGTCTCTTCTGGTGACTGGGACCTGACAGTTGGAATCTCTGCCCCAGCTCTAACCCTGCGCTTTGACCAGGTGTCTCTGCAGCTCCAGATCATGTCGGGGTGAGTCACAGTCCAGGGCTTCAGGGAGATTGCAGTCTGACCTGCAGGATTTAGTTGAAGCGCTGAGTCGTAGATCTTAGAACTGAGTGACGTCCTGAAATCTTCTAGTCCTTTCTGGCACATGAGATACTGTTATTACAGTTAACAGATAAAATACCTGAGACCCAGAGAGAGTTTAAGTGACTAACCCAGGGTCACTCGGCTCATCTTTGGACCCTAGTGCCAGACTAGATTTTAGGCTGTAAATGTACTTTATCTTCTCCATGTAAGCCAGCTCTTTATTTGGGGAAGGCACCAACTCTGTGAATTTCTCTCTGCAAATAAAACAATTTGGGACTCCTTTTGCGGGAGTAGTATGCCTCGTCAGTGTAAGGAAGGAAAGGCAGCCTAAAAGAAGCGACCTCCTCCCAGGCAGGTGATGTCTGGTGGGTAGGCAGACATCCTCTGTCCCTTGTTCCCCAGATTGCTCATGGGGTCAGTGTGTGGGACACTTTGTCCTACATGCCTCTTGTTCATGAATCCTTGTAGGCCCTCATGTACAAAAGGACGTTTTTGTTTGTTTCTAAAGTGGTTTCTCAGTCCCTCAGGATCATCAAGCACTAATTCCTCATTTCTGCCTTTTCCACCTCAAACTAAAAGAGTAAACTGTGTTCTTTCTGCATTTGCTACTCTCCTCCGCCCTCCCCACCTCCCAGCTATCCTGCAGTTCTCCAGTGTTCTGTTCTCCTAATTACCCAGGCTTGGAGTCCTCCACGACCCAGCTGGATAAGAGTCCTCCAGCCATTTGGTCTGTCAGCACTCACCAACCCTGTCACTGGTGTCACATGCCTTGGAAATCCAGCCATTCCTGTCTGCTCCCTTGTGGCTGCCACCAGCCACAGTGAGGTGTTTGTGCCTCTTCCCTGGACCACTACAGCAGCCTCTTAGTCATCTCCTGGTCCTTCGTCCTTCGTCCATCATGCAGAGGTAGACTCTAAACACTGCTACACTTTTGAGTTTTAAAACCTCCTGAAGCTATCAAACCAAACTTTCCAGCTCTTTCATAGTCTATCCCTCCCTCCCCAGAATGAGTTGTTCATGCCAATCAGACTGGGCTACTCATGTCTCCTACATATTTAGTGATTCTTTGCTCATTTTTTCCATGAAATGAAAAAATATAATAACATTTCTTTGCAAACTATAAAGCATGTGAGGTTTTGTTTGATCAACAAGTACTCTGCTGTGTGAAAGGGAAGAATGGGGTTTTGGATTTGGTGACACTACCTACTGTATGCTGATAATTTACATATATTATCTTATTTAACCTTCTTGATAGTCCCATGAGTTAGATTGAGTTATGTTCATATTGCAGATGTGGAAACTGAGGCCCTAAGAAAAAAGCACGTTCTCTTCTGCTACACTGTGGACCTGGTGCTAGGGGTAGAGTGGTGGGTAGGAACTAAAAAATGTCGAGGCTGGCAGGAGGGATACGGCGTGCACATAAACAGCTGTCATGGAGGAAAATGTCCATTGTCCTGAGAATTGTAGATATGGTGCTATGGAAATTCTGAGGATGGTGAAATTTCTTCTAGCTGGGGGATTAGAGAAGACTTCATAGAGAAGGTAGATTTCCACTGAGTGTGAAGGATGGGCAGTATTTTGACAGAAGGAACTAGGAGGCCAGAACAGGAAAAGAGGGACTAGCATAGACAGGCACAGAGAAGGAAATGGGCTTGGTATCACCAGAGATCATCAGTGAGTTGTCCAGTTGGTTGGAACACAGGGTTCTTGTGGAGGAGGACATAGTGGAATATAAGGCTGCAAAGGTGAGCTGTAGCCTGTTCATAGATGGACTTAAATGTCTGGTTAAAAGATTCATGGTCTGTTCTGTAAGCACAGAGGAGCCGTTAACAGGTTTTGAGCAGGGGTGTTGCTAGACACAGCTGAGATTTAGAAAGGTTACCTTGGGCACCCAATGAATTGGAGAGAAGGGGAAACACCAGAGAGAGGAAATAGTTAGATGCTATTGCAATTGTCCAGTACAGATGTTCTGAGGGCCTGAAATAGCATAGTGGCAATGAGGATGGAGAAGAGAGGCAACAAGAGAGCAGAACCAGGGAGGCTGAATTACAGAACTTGGTGACTGGTTGGACTTGGGGAAAGAGAGGAGGGCTCAGATGATTCCGGGTTAACTGAGAGAATGGTGATGGCAGCACCTGAGAGAAGGAGGAGGGTCAGAAGGGAAAACAGATTTGGGGGTGGGAAAGAGTAGGGTGGTGTAGATGGTTTGTTCTGTTTTGTGCAGGTGGAATTTTAGGTGCTGGTGAATTGCCCCTTTCACATCTGTACTCAATGCTCTCTACCACTACTGCCACCATTCCTGATCCCCTCTGTCCTTCTCTTTATTAAGCAGACTTTTGGCTGCCTTTTATAGTTCAGCTGAGTGAAGCCCTCAAGAGAACCTTGTTTATGTTTGAATTTCTGATGTATCCTCCTTTCCACTCAGTTTTTCCTGAGTCCTATCTCCCCAGCATGTGCCCCATACACATACTTATACCTGGTATGTGTGGGATGAGCACCTGGTGATTATCATCAATGTGATCACAACAGTAGTTCATGTTTGCATGAATGTTCATAGTTGACAAAGCACTTAGAATGGTCATTTCCCTGCCACTCCTCCCAGGAGGGTCACTGAACCATTGACTCAACAAGCTGAGGAGGTTATTAGGGAATAAATGGTAGATTTTAGTTTAATAATAAATACAGTTGAAGACAGCACATATCAGGAAAGTTAGGATGATTTTTAGCTACTATAAGAAGGTAGACTCTGTTAGAAACAGTGGTCAAATTTAAAAATATATTCCAGGTGATCTCAAGACTGAGACTGATGTTTTATGTGTATTAAGAATAAAGACTTAGCATTGTACTTAGCAAATAGCTCCTACCTCCAGAAGTGTTGGATTATATTATTACTGGTGGAAATTTTGAAACTGTAAAAGGAAAAAAACCATTTTTTCGGATAGGATCAATATTTTGATTAATATGGAAATATATACAATGCTTTTAAAGTACCCTTTAGAGGTCTAAAATGACTGTTAGTTGATGAATATAAAAATGTTTTGTTTGCTCATAAAATTATCACAGCTGACACATTTAGAGAGAATTAAATTTAGAAAATTTTAGAAGGCTGTTTTACTCTTCTAGTTTTTTTTAATGAAAGATAAGAGAGGTCTTGGGGAAATAAGATTGCTTCCCCCCACCTCTCAACAACTTCCCACTTCGCCTTTTGTTTCTCTGGGCCGTTGGATCGCCAATGGACAAAGGGGCAAGCAAGTGTCTACTCCAGCATATAAGTGTCTAGTCTGTCCAAGGTGCTGAATACAGGTAATTGAATTCAATCCTCACAATAGTCCTGTGAAGTTATTGCTGTAATTCTTGCCGTGCACCTGAGGAAATTGAGGCTTAGGAAGTCTTAGTGACTTGGCCAAGTTCACAGAACGAATAGGTGATAGGACCAGAAGTTAAACTCTCACCTGGACTCTTGCAGTAGCTCCTTGACAGTCTGTGATTATCTCAAGCTCCAGCTCTCTTCCCCGTGCCATGCAGCCTTCCTGCTGCACGTGGCAGGGGGTGACAGCTTATGTTTACAGCTTCACATTGGAGCTGCTAGAACAAGTAATTCATTCAAAAATATTTGACTTCTGTTTTGCTTTAAGGCAGGGCCAAATTCTTGAGTACCTCAGTCACCATAGCTGCCTGTTACTTATTTAAAATACTTTAAAAAGTAGTGTTAAATTATTGTGAATACTCAACCCTCCCAGTATGGCCTTTCCATAAATAGGACATATTGTTAAAAAGAGTTTGACAAGAGAAATCTACGTAGCATAGCTTTTTGAAATTTTCCTACTCCCCTTTGGAATGTGTGTTAGGGTTTCAAATTATGCTTTTGATAGAACGTTTACTCATATTAGGGGCTAATGGGGCCCTGAGTCTTGTTGGAGTGGCAGAGAAAGAGGTGAATGTGCAGTGGTGTGTTTTCTGAGTGGGCCTCCCCAGCTCCAGTGCTCGGTTGAGGGCACAGGTGGAGGCAGAATAGTAAGGCAGGAAGGGGATGGGCCACTCAACATACCGCCCAACCCAGCCTTTCTATCACTATAAATTAGATTTGTTTTTCCTGGAGTTTAATATTTCTGGCATCATGCACTATGTACTTTTTTTGTGTCTGGCTTCTTTCATTCGGCACAATGTTTTTGAGATTCATCTGTGTTGTTACATGTATCAGTAGACTGTACCTTTTTAATTGATGAGCAGTATTCCATTATACGGTTGTACCACAGTTTGTTTATCCGTTTATCCATTGTATTAGTTTTCTCTTGCAGCCTAACACATTCCCATAAACTTAGTGGCTTAAAACACCATCTCTTTCTTAGCTCCTAGTTCTATAGGTCAGAAGACTGGGTGGGCTCAGCTGGGTTTCCTACTTAGGATTTCACAAAGCCAAAATCAAGATGTCAGATGGGCTGGATTCTTATCTGGAGACTGTAGAGAAGAATCTGCTTCTAAGCTCATTCAGCTTGTTGGCAGTTGCTTGTGGTTATAGGACTGAGGTCCCCTTTCATTGCTGGTGGTTGGCCCGAAGTTGCTCTCAGCAGTTAAATGCTGTTCTCCAGTCTTCACCCATGGCGCCTCCATCTTTAAAACAAGTAGTGTTGCCTCAGATCTCTCTTGTGCTTTGATTCTTTCTGAATTGTCCTTCTACCATCGGCCAAAGAAAACTCTGCTTCTGAAGGGTTCCTAAGATTAGTTAGGCCCGTCTAGAGATAACCTTTCCATTTTTGACAGACTTTCATTTTACAATGGTCTTTCTGATATTAAGCTGTACTTTGTCATTTTGAGCATTTCCAGCCATTGATCCGCATTCTGCCATCTCCTTCTGCAACTTGATTCCTCTTCTCTCTGTCTTGTGGCCCTTGTACCATTCAGGTTTTCTCTTCTCCAGATAGAAAACACTCATTTTTTCCCGCTTTATTTTTGACGTGACATGTTGTAGGATACCATTAAATGTACTCTCTGGAATCATACATAATTAGATTTAAATTCAGCTGTGCCACCTGCTAACTGTGGTATTGGACAAGTTAACTTCTCTGAGCCTTGGTTTCCTTATCTTTGTATCACTTATAGGATTAATTCACAGATGAAGTGAGCTAATGCATACAAAGCTCTTAAGTACCTTCCCTGTCACATTATATACATCCAATATGTTAGCCACTATTGTTATTGCAGTGTTGCTATTCTTTCCCCATTTCGTTCTTTTTCTTCTCGATGTGATCTGTTTTGTCAACGACCCTAATAAAATGTACTGCCCGAATTATACAAGTGCTTTCAAGAAGTTTGTGGTCCTTTTATTCAGTAATTCTACTTTAGAAAATTTATCCCAAGGAAATAATCAGAGATGTAGGCAAAGATTTTTGTTGAAGAGTGTTCATCACAACACAATTTATAATGGCAAAATATTGAAAGCAATCTAGGTACCAAAAAGTAGGGAAATAATGAAATTAGGGCATATTCCTATGATACTATAAAGCCATAAAAATCACATTTTCAATGAAAGTAATGACACAGGGAACATAACATTATGTTAAGTGCAAAAGTCGTGATTGAAAACGGAGTATATAGCATGACCCCAACTGTGTTTCTGAAATTATGTATGTTTTATTCACATTTGATAGGGAAAAGGAAGGAAATATACTATGTGTTAACAGTAGGCAGTGGGATTATAGGTGTTTTTTATTTTCCTTGTTATATTTTTTTGCAATAATTGTATCTTTTATCATTTGAAAAAGATAAACTTTGTTTAAACATTGTTTTGTACGTGGAGCCCAGAACAGTACCTGATAATCCACAGCTTTGTCTTGAACCAGAAAACTTGCAGAGTCACATCAGTAGATCAAGAAGTTACCTCTGCTGATCACTCAGCCAGGAACCTGACTAGAGGCAGTGGGATGCCAGCAGGCGGCCCCTGGGGCTGGGACAGCAGCACTTGGTAGACTGTTGACCTGTGGGGCTATGCCTAGGAAGGAACTCTGTCAGGCTGGCGCACATGGCACCGGTCAGTTGCAGCAGATACAGTTGTCATTCTTAGTGCTGTGTTCATTGTTACACTGCACACCACGCTTGTTATTAGAAGCTTTGATCTCTCTGTCACATCTTATCTGCATTCTTGACTTTTTAATCTCAGAAAGAATAAAGTCTTAGGTTCTAGCCCTCTAGATTTTGTTTTGTTTTGTTCTAATTCAAAAAGTAAAAGTGATCCTTAGTGTGAGGGGCTCCAGAGTACCGGAGGGCCTGTTGGTCAGGGGCCATGTTCAGGTACTCCTGCCCCAGGCCTGGCAGTGGCCAGCCAAGCTCTGCTGTTGTAGCTACAGCAAAGGCAAAGATTCTTGGGCCTTGAACACAAATGGCTCAAAGTCAGCCCATCAGCTTGTTGTTGTTGTTATAGTTGTTGGGGATAGAATTGAGTTATGAGGGGGCTGTGCAGTCTCCTAAACACTAAGGGTCCACTTTCTAACTGTTCCCAGCCTAGGGCATCACCCCACAGCTTTTCCTCAGGCCTTGTGGGATCCACCCATCATGTCTTGGGAGGCCAGTCTGTTTATCCACTGACTCAAATTCCAAACATCCAAAGGATGATCTAGTCTCCGAATTCAACCATTACTTACAGAGCTCAAAGCATTTACAAGTCCCTGGTAAGGAGCTGAGGGAATTCAGAGATAAATTCAGTGTCATTCACCTAGCATTTCCTGAGTACCTACTCTGTGTCAGGCTCTGAGCCAAGAGCTCTGGGAGGTACACACATGAGTGACTTCAACAAACATCTGATTAAGACCTACTATGTGCAAGGCACTGAGTAAGGAGGTTAATGAGACAGTCCTCATGCTTAAGAAAGTTGTAATCTGTATAATCTGGGAAGAGACAGACATGAGAACACTTAATAATAAGTGGAATAAGTGCTATTTCTATAGCAGGGCCCAGAGGAGGGAGCAATTACTTCTGAAGTGGCCTGCCACTTACTAGCTGTGTGCTTTTAGTTAAGGCATTTAACCACTCTATTCCTCAGTTCATCTATTAAATGAACATATAATGAGTTAATTCACATCAAGTGCCTAGAATCATTCTAGAGATTTAGTAGTCAATAAATGTCTGCAGTCCTTTTCCTTCTCCTCTTCTCCACTCTCCCTCCCTCCCAAGGATGAGTGAAGGTTACTCTGAACCGAGGGGACACCATGAGCCAGGCAAGATGAGGAGTGGGGTGGTGGGATGCTGTATAGGGGTCCAATGAGGCTGGAATGCAAGTATTTGTGGATAATTCTACTAGGGAAGGAAGAGAACCACACTAGGTCCAGACCATGGAGAATCTTCGATACCAGACAAAGGAGTGTGGGCTTGGGCAACAGGGAACAAAATAATCCACGTGTACTTTAGGAAGAGCATTGTGGCAGAGCAGGAGAAACTGGGGAGGAGAGGGACACTGAGGAAGCCGCTGCAGAATTCCAGGCAAGAACTAAAGCCAGAACTAAGACTCAGACCATTTCTCTGACTCCGTCACTGTGGCGGAGGCTGAAGAAGAGATTTAGTTCTCTCTTTTGTAGGCCTGTAGGTTCCTGGCTGAAGGAACATTGGTTTGAGTGGCAGTTTGTTCCATGGAGCCCATAAGTTTTAATATTCAGAGATTATGTTTAGTCTTCTGACCTCAAGGCTGGTGCACCCATACCTCCCTGCCGCTTAGCTGCACACATTGCCTTGTGCATGAATTGAGCATACACACCTGACTTTCTGCACATGGACACGGGTGGCTTGCACAGAGCTGGGCTGCTGTGGAAGCTGCTGAAATCTGAAATAGCCTCATTGCAGGGAAGCCTTTATGAGGAGAGGCCCAGCATTTAAAATCACAACGATGAAAATTACCTTATTATTGGTCTCATATAAAGACATTTTCCAGAGGCCTAATATTATAAAAAGAGTTGGAATATCAAGGGAGATGAAATAATGTTTATTGAATGACTTCAGAGAACAGGAGCTGTGTTGGCTTCTTTGGCATACTTGATCTCACTGAATCTTCACAAACCTGTGAGGCAAGTATTACTACACCCATTTTACAATGAAGAAACAAAGGCTCAGAAAGGGTAGTCCTCAAGCCCAAGGTCAGAGGACTTAACAAATGTCAGACTTTGGACCAGGCTCTTAATCTCTGTGAGCCTCAAGTTTCTCATCTGTCTTCAATACATTTACTTACTTGCTCAGTTCCCCTGTTTGAAACCAATCCAGGGCACTCCAGTCCTGCTGGCTACCTTCCTCGCACAGGATCCGATTCCCCAACAGGGCCACACTGTCCAGCTCTGATCCCCCACTGGGCTGTTGCTGCCCCTGCTTAGCCACTTTCTTCCTGTGGGCTCCCACCCTCCACTCCCCTGCTTGGCCACCTTCCTCACTTAGGCTTTTGGACTGAATTCCTCAGGAAGGCAGGCAGGCTGTACTTTTTACTTTGTAAAGCTTTTTTTCTTTTTTGTTTGTTTTGGTTGAAATAGAACTTAAATACAGTAAAATGTGCAAATCTTACGTTCAACTCAGTGAGTTTTTATATTTGTATACAACTATGTAATCCCAAATTAAGCACCCCAGCAAGCAAGCCTCCCTCATGTGTCTCCTCAAATGTACCCCCCAACAGATAACCACTACTCTACACTTTCACCTCAGATTGGCTTTGCTTGTTTAAATTTGTTTTTTTTTTATTTTGAAATAATTTGAAATGTATGGAAGAGCTGCAAGAATGATATAAAGACCTCTCCAAATCCTTTACCCAGGCACAGCATGTGTTCACATTTACCACATTTGTGTACACTTGTGCCTTCTTTCTTTCTGAAAATTTAACGTTGGTAGAATACTGTTATCTAATCTACAGAGCATCTGCATATTCCTCCACTTGACTCAATGATATCTTTTATGGCAGTTGTTCACTTTGATCGAGGATCCAATCCAGGATCGTATGTTGCATTTAGTTGTCATGTCTTTTTGCTTCCTTTGATCTGGAGTAGCTTTTCTTTATCTTTTATGACATTGATATTTCTTAAGTGTACAGGACAGTTATTTTATATAACAGCCCTCAATTTGGTTTTATCTGATTTCTCCTCATGATTAGATTCACTTAGGCACTTTTGGCAGGAATACTAAATAAGTGATTTTGTATTTTTAATGCTGCGCACGAAGAGCACCTGATGTCAGTTTGTTCCATTATTAGTGATGTAACTTAGATCACTTGGGTAAGGTGGCATCTCCCTCCTTTCTCTGCTGTAAAGTTACCATTTCTTCTTTGTAATTAAGAAGTAATCTGTGAATAGATACTTTCAGAATGTGTAAATGTCCTGTTCCTCTTCAGATTTTTGCCCAGTAGTTTTAACATCCATTAATGATTCTTGCTTGCAATAACTATTACTACTGCAAAATTATTTTCTTGCCCAATTATTCCTTTTATGTTTATTATTTTTGACATCGTACTATAAGAGCTTTCCCTGCTCCCCTATTTTTTATTATTCAGTGTGTATTTATGATATTTTATTTTATTCAATGAGTTATAATCTACTACTGTCATTATTCTTTTGATGCTCAAATTCTTCATGAGTTAGCCAATGGGAGACCCTTCAGGTCGGCTCCTGTATCCTTTTGACACGTCCTTGTCATTCTTTGATTACACTTCCTGGTGCAGATAGATGTTCCAGGCTCAAATTGTTCTTTCCTCATCACAACCCGGGAATCAGCCATTTCTCCAAAGAGCTCTTATTCCTCTTAGTAGAATAGTATTTAAAGGCCAAGATTGGTGGGGCTGGCCCCGTGGCCGAGTGGTTAAGTTCGCGCGCTCCGCTGCAGGCGACCCAGTGTTTCGTTGGTTTGAATCCTGGGCGCGGACATGGCACTGCTCATCAAAACCACGCTGAGGCAGCGTCCCACATACCACAACTAGAAGGACCCACAACAAAGAATATACAACTACGTAGTGGGGGCTTTGGGGAGAAAAAATAAAATAAAATAAAAAATCTTTAAAGGCCAAGATTGGTATATCAAGTGAATTCATTGCTGCTGGGGTATCATTGCTTCTATGCAATTTCATATTGGTTTAACTCAATTTATGTGTGTGTGTGTGTATGTATGTATAAAACTGTGAGTTCACACTGATGCCTCTAATTCTAATCCAGCGTCCATAGGGTTCCTCATTGCCATCCCTCATTCCATATTTGTGTTTCCTTCATCTGCAGTGAAAACTCTGGCTCCCAGCAACATTAATATATTTTCTCATTTTCACAGTCCTACAACACACAAAACACTTTCAGAGTTGATACATGCACACTACTATGAAAAAAAAAAAGAATCTGCTAAGTAGAGTTAGAGATTTATTTACAGCTCTGTTTGTTCTTAAACATAAGTTATTTAGTGAAAGTACTGTGTTTAAAAGTTACTAGGATTGGTTCTTTTTTTCCCCCTTTAGAGCAGTTATGTTATTTATTTGAAATAAGTTTTGCCTGTTTTTGAGCTTCGTGTAAATAGAGTCATGCAATATTTGCTCTTCTGTGTCTGATTTCTTCTGTTCACCTTTATTCTTGAAGATTTATCCATGTTGTGAATAACAGTAGGGTTTTTCTTTCCCCATTGTTATAAAGTATTCTGAGTATACCACACTTAATCCACTCTAATAATGATGAATATTTGGGTAATTTTATATTTTTATTTATTATGACTAAAGCTGCTATGAACATTTTTGAACACATGTTTTGATGGAAGTAAGGTATCATTTATTTTGGGGACTTGGGTCTCGTGGCATATATGTGTATATATGTATATGTGTACGTGTGTGTGTGTGTGTGTGTATGTATGTTTAGCTTTACTAGATACTGCCAAACAGTTTTTCAAGGGAGTTATTGAATTTTCTTTCCTGCCAGCAATGTAAGAGAGTCCCAGTTATTCCACATCCTCACCAGCACTTCGTATTGGCCGTCTTTTTTCATTGCAGCCTTTCTTGGCTATTAGGGCAAGGGTTAAATTTTTTTGAGAAGCATGCGGTAGGATGTTTGGCTGGCCTGAATCTATTAATTGCCTGTCTTTGAGTCTGGATGTGCAGCTCACCTGGTTCCACCTGTTCTCAGGGGTATAAGTAACTTAATGGTGTGCCTGTACTGAAATCCAGACGCATTGCTGTGGTAGGCGCTTTTAGTCTGCAAGCATCAGAGAGACTCTCGAGTTACTTTCCTATTGAAAGAAGGGCATGAGTAAGGGAAACGGGTGAAGCAAATGCCTCATAAAAGAACAACTGGAAGGTCATTTAGAACACAAGGCACTCAAACACCAAGACCTTCTTGAGCCCTCAGCAGTAAGTCTAGAACTCTCACGTCCTAGTGACTTAGCTGCTCTTCTCTCTTGTGACTGTTCCTGTTGCTTCTGACTCTTCTGCCTGTAGCTCCTCCTTATATTAACCTTTCTTGTGTCTGTGTCTTCCAGCTACTGCTCCAGCTACGGACTATACCAGAGAACTCACTCCCTACAACCCTTTTCAGGCAGAATTTTCACATTAAGCCACCTCATAGGCTGTGGCCAGTCTGTGCAGTAGACCACTTTGGGACAAGTGTCCATCCATAGTCCAATTAGGTGTGGCCACAGGAAGCAGGAGCACATAGTATCAACATGGCAGTTTAAGAGAAAGGAATTCTCTTAGAAGGGCACTATGGGAAAAGCACGCATATTAAGTGCCTGACTAGTTTCATTGTATGTTATATCCTAATTGTTGTATATACTATATTCTAATTCAGTAGACATTTCTCAAGCCCTCTCCTTATGTGCCAATAGAATAACTGTGTTGCAAAAGGAAATGAACATAATGAACCTATGCCAGTCCTGATGCTTACAGTTTCCTTTTATATGTTCCCAAATTATATGTTTTATATGTTTTGGAAATGTATCTGCAGAACAGGGTCAAGCTCAAAGAGAATTTTATTCTATAGATGTTGGTGTGGGGGGTGCTGACAAAAGAGTTTGGGACGTATGAGATATGCCTGTTGTTATTAGCCCATTTTAAAGATGAGGGAGCTGAAGGTCAGAGAGGCCCAAAGTCACATGACCAGGAAGTGGCACGGCCAGGACTCAAACCTAGGTCCTCTGGTTCCATAACCAGAGCTCTTTCGACTACATCACATTGACTGGGGTGACGTGCCCTACACCCATGCCCAAGTTATTAACAGTACAAAGAAGACTCGATAAAAGCAAACTGTAGCCGAAACAAGTGGTAGGATTGGAGAGACAGCAGATCTCCTTGGGGTTAAGATGATCTGGGAGGTTCCTCAAGGCAGTGGGTTTTGAACTGGGCCTTGTAGGGTTGGTAGATTTTAGAATGGTATGGAGAAAGGAAAATTGTGCCAATAAAGGTACAAAAATGGGGAAACAGATTTTCCAGGGACAGAGAAGGGACTCGTGTTGCTGGCTTTGTGGGTTTAGGTAGGAAAAGAGTGAGAGATCAAGTGTGGTAGGAGGTTAGGAGGCTTTGAGACTATGACAACTTAATTCTTTTTTTAAAAAAGCAGATCATGACATGATGGAGAGAAGAAAGCTTGAAGTCGTTTAGGTGACCCTTAAAGGAGTCCAGGCTGGAGTGAAAAGGACTGAACCTAAGATGGTAGCAGCTGGAAATCAAGACATAGATATGAGAGTCTTTGAGAAGGCAGAATTAACAGGATGGAGACAGAGTAGGAGGGAGATAAAGAGTCAGTAGAGATCTGTCTGTCACTTGAGAGTTTGAGCATTAGTGACTGAGGCAGTCTGGTCCCAGTGTCGGAAGAGGAGGGGCAGTATATGCAGTGGTTAAGCTTACAGGCTTTCCGTCAAGGCCTGCCTGGGTGTATAGCCCAGTCTGACCTGGGACTACTGATTTAACTCCTCTAATGTGTTTGCTGACCTGTTGAGTTGGGTGACAGATTCCCACTTCTCAGAGTAGCTGTGAGCATGCGAGGCTTTGCAGGTAAAGTGAAATTCTATAATGTCACATGGCTGGCGTGCAGGCACTTACCAAATTTTAGCTCTCTTCCTCCCCACCCCAGCCTCTCCATTTGAGGAGATAGTTGAACCTAGTTTAAGGCTCATTTTCTGAGGTATATAATGTTCTTTGACAAAAAGGTATTGGCTTTACAATGGAGAATGGGTTCTTCCACCCTGGACTTTGACGTGGAGGACAAATGGAGCCTCTGGGCCTGGAGGTCTCACTTTTGATCTCCTTTGACACCTAGGCTTCAGTCAAAAATTCAAGCCCTCACACAGGGAGTTAAAGGTATCCTTCTAAGGCTAGCTGCTTCCAGAAGCAAGCAACTGTGCTGCCTCTCTGCACTCACCATGGGCTCCATTTGGGGCTATTTCGGAAGCTAGGGGTAAAACTCTGTTGGCTGACTGCAGTTTGCCTGTAAAACGTGCCAGCCTCCCTGCCCTGCTTGTCTAAGAGGTTTGGACGTCTGGTTGTCTCCCCAGAGTTCTACACACGTGGCAACTGGGTTTGGGCAGAGTTCTAGCAAAGGCTGCCCCGAGGCGCCCATTCCCTTCCCTGTTTACCCTGGGCTGGTAGGAGCGCGCCATTCTGGAGCTGCGCCCAACAGCTTCTCCTCCTGGGGTGGCCATGCCTACCAAGGACTCTGTGAGGCCTGGAGCCCAGGCTTCAAATCCCTCCTCCTTCACAGGGACGACCGCCCAGCCCCCGGCCATCAGGTGTCTCTGAGGGAGCATGTGCCTCGTTGCCATAGTATCTGCCAGTGCCCAGGCCCATTGGCTTGGGCAGGAACCAATCAGCAGCCCTGCAGACTCCGTGCTGTGGCAGGATGGTCCCAGGGCTGCCAGCCGCTCTTGGAAGATGAGGGCGGTCCCTGGCCTGTGGTGGGACTGGCCTCAATCGGCTTCCTCTCCATGGCATCTCAGGGCTTCTTCCCCTGAGTCCTGCTCGCACCCTGCCCCACTCTGTTTTCTCGCCCTAATTTCCCCCGATTCAGAGTTGAACAGACTGGTGGACTTCCCTGTGAAGTGATAGCTTCCATGGGGAGGGCAGAGGACAAAGCTTTGTTGCCATTTTACAGCCGTTTCCCCCAAGAAAAAGCCCTGGAGCAGCTTCTTGATCTGTCCAGAAGTGGTGGCTCCTAGGCCCAGGAAGATGTCGTTTGAGCTGTGTTTAAGTACAGGGCCCTTCCGGCGTATGAGATCCCTTGATAATTGACACAGGGTTGCCAGATGTAAGGAAATGGGTGGGCAGTTTGTTTCCATCCTATATATAAAAGAAAGGATTAAACCAGTTGGGAGGACATAAAGGTTGACTCTAATGTTCAAAGAATCCTGCACCTCCACCAGCTCCAAGACACTGGGCAAGTTACCTTCCCTCTCTGAACCCCAGTTGCCTCATTTGTAAGGCTGTTATAACAAAAAAAATCTATCTCTTAGGTTTTATAAATGAAATAATACAGGCAAAGCGTTTAGCCAGGTGCCAGGTGGTAAGTGCTCACTGGGGCCAGTCAGCTGTTTTTAGAAATGGTACAGTGTACTGCTGAGAACTATAGGGTTCACAGTCAACATTTGGCAATATTTTCATGTTAATCTAATTTTGCTTACTCATTTAGTTATTCATTCATTTAACCCATTAATACATTCAGCATATATTCACTGGGCATCTACTACCAATCACTTCTTGCCGTAGCTCATGCTCATCCAGCTGTATTTCGTGGGGTCCAGCTCCCAGAGAATCCCTATGCAGCTCCCTTCATAAGAACTGATGGAGTCGAGGCTGGCAGGACGGTTGCTGGGAGATCTTGTCCCTGTGGCAGCTGGGGGTTTGGAAATTGTTTTCTGCAGCTTGGCCTCCTCAGGCTAAGATGCCTGAACAGAGCAGAGCCTTCTGGTGTTCGAGCAGCACTGAGTCAGGACAGCTTTCCACGGCCACCTCTGTTTCCCACCCCTCACCCTTGGGGAGATATACCCCTCTTCTCTTGAAGGCTCCAGCCAACAAGCTGGAACCTGCTTTCTCTGTAGTTGGACTGTATCGTCTAGCACTGGCCTCTGTAGCTGGTTCACTGTGCTTTCTGGACTAGAGTTTCTGGAACAATCCTACTGTGCTTTTGATACCCCCATAATCTCTGCTCTCCATTCCTGTAGTGCTGTTCCCTTCCTGCCCTCATTGTGCATCTCAGTGCCTGTCTCCAGTGGGGCTGGAGTGGCCACCCCATTACTCGCATTTGTTTTGGGATCATCCAACTTCTCTGGACCCCTTATCTTTGTACTCTCCCCTCCCCCCACCCCCACTTCATGCCCTGCACCTGAGCTGTGTGGCACAGACCTTACTGGGCAGGTACTCTGCTAGATGTCTGAGGGCCAGAGGTGCCTAACACATGGACAGTTCATGAATAGACATCTCATATGTGATCAAGGCCATGATGCATAATGCTGTAGGAGTAGCCAGGGAGTAGCAACTGCCTCTGCCTGGAGAAGTCAGGGCTGGCTTTACCGGAAGGTGCTATCTGAGTAATCTTGAAGAATTTAGCTAGGTAGACAGTGGGAGAAAGGGAATTCCAGTCAAAGAGAATAGCATGCATAAAGGCCTGAAATCACATGATGTTCTTAGAGAGAATGTAATGTGGTGTGAATGGAAGGAACAAGGGGACTATATTATTTGGGGTTGAGGGTCCATGAGTAGCTAGGGAGGAAATGAAGCCAGAGAGGTAACCAGGGGCCTACTCATAAGGGCCTTGTGAGCCATACAATGTAATTTAGACTTTGCCCTCCCAACGCTGGCAGCCTGGGAAGGGTTTTATACGGGGGCATGACGTGGTCAGATTGTGTTTAAGAAAGGGGAGATGCGTGGCTGTGAGGAGATGGGCTTTCTCATTTGTCCTCTAGCAAATCTGTAAGGCAGATGGGATGGATACTGTTACCTACTTTTTAGACCTGAGAACACTGTTGCCCAAGAGGTTAAATACCTTGCCAAAGGTCTCAGAGCCAGAAAGCAGAGGACCTGCGACTCACCTGGCTTCTTGGCTCTGAATCTCTTTCTCCCAGGCACACTGCCATTGTTTACAGAGTCTTCTAGAAAGCTGTCTGAAGCTGGGTAGTGGGTTGATGCTGACAGGAGCAATATGAAGGAAATGGTCATTGATAGAATCTTGTTGAAAGACTGTAGAATTGGGATTTTGTGGCCTGTGGTGTTCGGTCTCCTGAGCGCTATGCCAATGCACAGACAGCAAGAAGCAGTGGGGAGCTTTGAGCTTCAAGCTCTGTAATGCCTTGACAAAATCCATCCATCACTGTCTTCCTCATTAATTCAGAGCAGCATCTGCTGCCTGGTACTGGCATTTGTCAGTGGCTTGTTGCTGTAAGCTCCTGGTCCTCAAGGTTGGTCAGCTCTGCAGGCCACAGCCCCAGGGTGAGCCCTGGCAGTCAGAGGCAGGTCCTTTTTCTGTCTGCATTTTGTAAAATGAAAGAACTTTATTTTTGAAAAACAAAGGTAACATGATCTAGCAGAACAGAACATGAGTTTGGTGATCAGGCAGACCTGGGTTTTCATTGTGCTGCTGCCACGTAGCTATCTGTGAAAGTTATTCAACTTGTATGAGCCTCGGTTTCCTTATCTCTACAATCAGCAAAGGCAAACCTACCTGAAAAAATTATTGTGATGACTAGAATGTGAGAATGTCTAAAGTGGCTTGGCATGGCGCCTGGCACCTATGAGTCCTCAGTGCATGGTGGCTTTAATTCCTGTTCCTATTAATGCCACGACCACCACTACTGCTGCCACCATAGTTAAAGAATATTTGAAAAATAGAGAATAGAAGAAAAAATATCTTATGCTGTATGTATGGCCCTGGGTGAGGCATGGTGGGACTCAGATAAATCAGATACAGAGCCTGCCTCAAAGGAGCTCAGAGACTAGACAACCTAGAAATACTTACTGGGTTAGAATATGCAGGTGCTTCTTTGCCAGACACTGTCAGGTGGTCTACCGAAGTGTAGGTGGTCTTCCCTGTGGAGTCTGGGACCTGGGAAACACCACTTTTACAAAGGAAAAATCCTCGGAAGCCTTGCTGCCCCTTCTCACCTGCATGTGTGTTAAACTGGCCTCCAGTGCTCAAATGCCTTCTGAGCCTGTTACCTCGACTGTCAGGGGCCTGTGCTGATCACCTTTGAATATCACTTCTGGGAAAGAGTGAGGCGCTGTAGCATCAAGGAAGGAGTTGTGTGAGAATGAGAGTGCCTCTAATCTTAGTTTTGACACACCAAGGCAAATTACTTCCTCTTCCCAAGCCTCAGTTTTTCTCCTCGTGATGTGCAAAGATTGGACCAGGTGATCTTCAGGGCCTCTCAGCACTGACATTCCAGGAGTACCTGAAGTCTTCCTCTTCCAGGAGCTGAAGTGAGCATCCTGTTAAGGGTCACAGGATGCTTCTCCTCAGTCTAGAGGCCCTTTTAATTAGTGCCTGGGGAACCGTTTACACTTTCATGTTCCCAGTCACTTCCTCTTGGTAGCAGCTGGGACGTGCCGAGACTGAAAGGCAAGAAGTGTCTCTGACTGGGTGGAAACACTGGGTTCAGAGCCCCAAATGGTTGTCTTCTATGTATTAGGTCTTCATTCTTCTATGTACTTTGTTCTTTCATTCTCTCTTTCATTTAGCAGATGTTAACTGAGTCCTAGGCCTTGTACAATCCATCTGTGCAATCCAGAGATGAACAAGACTCAGCCCTGTTCTCAAGACACGTGCAGTCTAGTGGGAAGACAGAAAAATGTAAAAGGCAACATGATAGTTGCTGTATTGGGGGTGTGTGTAAATTGTGTAGGGAAAGGAGTGCTTGAGTCTGCCTAGAAGCAAGAGCAAAGCAATATCAGGGGACACTTTGAGATTTTAAGGATGAGTACAAGTTTTCTAGGTAGGCAGTCAAGGAGAGGGCATTCTAGCAGAGGAACAGCCTGTGCAAATGCCCAGAGGTGTGAGAGAATGTGTCGTGTTCAGAGAACTGCAGATAGTTTGTGTGGCTGGAAGGTGAAAGGGAGAGTGAGCAGATGCAGAAAAGTCAAGCATTTCTCCTCAGACAAGTCTGTTTCCATTGAATTATTTGTTCAGTTTATCAGTCCGGATGAGAGTGATGGTCTTCTTAGTTCAGTTTTCAAAAACTATCTTTTGTGTTGCATTATATTTCCATAGATTTCCATTATAGTTTTTTATGATAGCACATGCTCATTATAGAAAGTTTGAAAAATAGAAAAAAGAAGAAGGAAGCAAAGATTTTTAAAAATCACTGATGGTCTCACTTCCTAAAGACAAATACTTTAACATCTTGATGTGTTTCTACTGAGTGTTTTCTTCACTCTTTATGTAGTTGTGAGTGTAATGTAATTGTAGTCTTAACTTTTGTATATGGTGCCCTCTTCTTCTTCCTCAAATTTGCTAAAAATGGATGTTAGTGTCATTGAAAAACAACTATGACCATAAAATATACTGGCTTAAATATCTATACATTTTCCTTCTCAAATATAACTTTTTTTTTCTTTTTGCAGGTCTCTTGTGGCTCAGAGCATAATCTGGCAGTGATTGGTAAGTAATTAGTGTCCTGATAACCTTGTTTGTTCTGAAACTCATGTGGCAGAATTGGAGAAGACTCTTGGTTAACCAAAGGCCAGGGTGCGTGTGTGTGTGTTGGGGGAGATTCTGGGAAATGGAAGTTCTTGGCTGGCCAAGGCTTTACTAGAAGTCCGCTTTCCAAAAATGCCAGTCCACATCATGGAGCATCTTTGTAAGGTGCCTGAACTGGCCTTCCTGCCTCAAGAAGTGGCATTTGAGGATATTAAAGATCTTACAGGCTGGGAGCATCACGTGTAGGAAGCCAGACATAAAAGGGGAAGAGGGTGGGTCTGCTCCTAGTCCTTTGAATAAATCCCTTACGCCAAGTTCTTTGCTCTTGGTTGGCTCTTTCTTTGGAAATATGGGGCTCTGCTCACTGCCTTGTATTTCATGGTACTCAGGAACTCCCAGTTGAAGCCAAGCCTTTGATTAATTGAGGTTACCTGTTAGTTGACTCTGGATAACCAAGGTTCACTGTCTTTATAATCAGGCCTATGAGTACTTGCTTCGAGAAACCTTCTCATTACTTCCACAGGTAGACTCATCTCCATCTCACAGTCCATTGAAGAGACAACAAGTAGGACCTGACAACCTGAGTTTAGTACAGGCTTCCACTTCCCAGCTGTGTGCACTTGGACACGGTGCTTAGCCCCTTGGTGCCTCGTTTCCTCATCTGTAAAATGGGGAGGGCAGTAGCGCCCACCTCCCAGGCTTGGTGTGAGGCTTAGAGGCGTTAGTGCACGTGGAGCACCGAGAACAGTACTTAGCTCCTAGTAAGAGGTTTAGAGGCGTTAGTTTTTATTATCTGATATCATTAGTTCAAATAATTGCCCTCCTCTGGTGTTAAAACAGAAAACCGGGGTTCCCTCCCACTCTGATATGTTAGGACTCTGTTATGAGCCCATTTCTACCTGTCAGGTGTCGGTGATTTCTCTTCCTGCTGCTTCTCTCCCAGCCTCTCACTCTCAGTTTCTGAAGGGCAAGGGCTCTATGTATTCCTTTTGTTTCCTGCCTGTTTGCAGCACCCAGAGCTGCCTGGCACTCAGTAGAGACTCAAGCATGGTTTTCTGAATTGAGCTAGACTGGCTGTCCTGCCTGGGGTGGCAGCAGTTTGAAGCACCACTTTGCAGGCCCGAATGTGATATGCAAGGAGGCAGAACCAAGGACAGCAGAGGAGGTAGGCTGCCAGCCAGCAGAGGGGGTGGGGAGGAAAAGGGGCCGGAGTCAGAGAAGGAGGGAGAAAATGTAACAGCAAAGCTGCATGCTTTGCAACAGTTCTAGATACTTTATACCGGAACTGCTCAAGCCTGGGTGTAATTAAGACAAGCTAATCAAAGAATCAGAGGTGGTGCCTAGGATGTTGCTGCTGTTGCTGTCACTGGGCTGGGAGAGAGCTTGGCTCCCTCTGAGATCAGCACAAACCAAAAGATTGCAGGAATCTAAATACATGAAAGAACAAAATCCAGATGAAGGAGGGGGCCAGAGCTAGCAGGCTGGCAGGCTGAGCTAACAGAGGCAGCCTAGGGCTGTAGAAAGAGAGACTGCAGGCAGATGGCCTTGGTTCAAACTGGCTCCATCTCTGTGTGAGCTTCCATTCTTGCCCTTGTCTTTGTAGTGGGGATAATTCCACCTTGCAGGATTATTATTGTGAGGATTATGAGATTGTGAGATAATGTATGTGAAATACGTGGGATACAGGAGTGTGTGGAAAAAAAAAAATATATATATATATATATGTATATTTATAATTCTGTTTGTTTCTCGTTTCTCTTGGTCAGGGTGGGGAGGGAGAGAATCACTTGTCAGGGTAACTGTTCTAGCAAAGTAATTATTAGTTGGGAGAGGAAATGATAATGTTCTGGAAAGGTGTGTCCAGTGTCACCCAGTGAGGAGAACATCAGAAGCAGTGGGAGAGCAGGGCATGCTGGTCAACTCCTTGAGGGCAGGCCTGTCATTTCCCATTTTGTCCGTAGTGCCTGGGCCCTGGCTCACAGTCTGCTGAATGAATGGTTCCAGAGTCAGGAGTGGTGGGCCCCGTCAGAGGGCTCTGGACATGTCTGCCTGCCTGCGTGTGAGCTGGGAGCAGAGGCTCCCACTCCTGGAGAAGGGGGCCCTCAGTGGGTGCCCTGCAGGGTGCAAGCTGTGCAACAGGAAGCAACAAGAAGCCTCCTGTTAGCTCTGGCAGGAGGCCAGCAGGAGGGAGACAAGCTGGAGGAGGAGAGTTCCAACCAGCTTAACGCCTGCTTCCCACAGCCAGTTCCTCCCGCAACCCTTCCCCATTGCCCACTTTCAGTGGGGTTCCCTGCCTTCACTCTCCTTGCCCAAGAACCAGCCCCTCAGTGCCTGGTGCTGGGTCCCAAACATGATAGGCATGAAATAGTTATAAAATACACTAGAATAGAATATAAAGAAGCCAAACTTTGCTCAAGAGTAGAAGCAGCCTTAATGTGTAATGAATGTGCAACAGACAAATCATACTGGAAGGGTAGGTGGAAAAGAGATGGGTGGAAGGACATCATTCAGGACCTGCTCTGTCTTAGGATGGACACAGCTCCACAAAGTATATTTGTACCCACTTTATAGAGAAGACGACTGAGACTCCGAGGTTAAACAGGTTGCTCAGGGATACGTAGCAGTAAATGGTAGAGCTGTCTGCCTGACATCCAAGACTGCTCCTTCGACCCTCTCATATCCTAGGGGCCCAAGGCAGGATGGGTAGTGGTTAACAAGAGCACAGGCCCTGGGGTCAGATGGCCCGGATTCAAGTCCTGGTTTCTCCACGTAGCAGCTGTATAACCTTCTATAAGTGGCAAACCTTTCTGTATCTTGATCGCCTCATCTGGAATGTCATATTATTGACTTCATAGGGTTGTTATATAAAGTCCTAACAGTGCCTGGCACAGAAGAAAAGGTTCAATAAGTGTTAGCTGGTATTATTATTATGTATAAAAAGATTCAAGGAAGGAAAGAATTGTTAGGTAACTGTAAGAAGTCCTGAGGCTCAGAGTGAGAATCTCAGAAGCTGAGAAGGAAGTCTTCCCCACCCAAGATGTCAGGGTCCAGGGCAGGATGTCAGCATAGATGCAGAATGGACTTGTAAACTGATGCCTGGGGACCCCACTCTGGGGGATGTGCTAGCCCAGGATTTGTTCCAGATCAGGATTCTGCTATCCACTGTCCCAGACAGGGACTCAGGACCTGGTGTTCCAGCCTGAGGCCAGCTCCACGGCAGCCACATTTTAGGTTTCTTAGGGGATCAACATAATTCTACTCTGCTACTTCATTTGCTTCCAGGTTTCTTTTTCCCCCCTTCTTTTGCAGTTTGGTTTGGTTCTTAGTTTTCCAGTGATGTTTCTCTTGACATGTTCTTTGTCTGCTGCCAGGCATCGCCATGGCTAGACATGATGGTGAGGTGCTGCGATGTCCTGCTCTAGACAAAGAAAGAACTGCTGGAGCTGGGCATAGAGAAATTCAAGTGACAATCAGGAAGGAGAGAGCTGAGGCCATTGGCCATGGATGGCCTGGCTACTCCCTAGCTGTGAGCCTTGTACAGTCACCCTGCCTCACTGAGCTTGATTCTTCATCTGTAAAGCCAACCCACTCCTAAAGTTGTTCTTCCTAATGGCATAGGTGTGTTGGCTGCCTGCCACGTAATAGGTGCTCAGCAGGTGCTTGCTCACTTGGCAGCTTCTCTAGTTCTCATCCTTTGTTTCTTTCTTCCTTTCCACTCAGGATTTCCCTCCTCATCTGACAAAGCTGGCTGGCTGGCCGGCTGGCTGGCTCCCATTTGTGAGTGTAGACTGAGGTCAGTAGAGGTGAGATGAGAGCATGTGGCCATCGCTTGCTCAGAAGGTCCCTGCCTGCCAGAGGCAGGCTCCCCCGGCCCGGCTCTGTCTTTGGGGCCCTCACCTCCATGTCTGGCTGAATTGGCTCCAGCTGTTTTGCTTCCCCCAGGAGCAGCTTATTTTGGCTTGAATGGGTAATTTGTTTGCCTTCTCTCCTGATGTGCAGTTGTTAGCCTTCCCTTCCTGCTGAGGAAAAAGAGCTGACTGCATTTCCTCTCTCCCCGCTCCACACAGACCCTTGGAAAAGATTTTATTGGTGGTCTTTTCCTGGAGCCCTCAGGCTCACCAGACAGGCATTGTGAAAGGGTTAGATGTTTGGCAGGAAACCGTGGTGCCTCCTCTTCCTCCTCCAAGCACAGCCAGCTCTTTTACCAAATTGGGACTATAATCTATGTAAGAGTTTTTTTTCATTTCACTGATGATTTCCAATTGTTGAACCTTCGTACCTTTGTAACGTGTGTGGCAGATCATCTGACTTTGGCCTGAAACCCATCAAACAGGGTCATGTAAGAATGTAATAGAGAGAATAACTCTTTTTTGGCACTGGCTCTTCCTCTGAGAGGCAATGTCTCCACACCCCAGGGCCTCGTGGAGAGCTTAGAGGCAAGTACAAGCTCGTGTGGCCCTCTGCACAGTGTGAAAGGCAAAGCAGCAAGCGATGAGTTGGCACTGTTGTTAACCCCATTTTCTAGATGAGGGAAGCCAAGGCTTAGGCTGAGCAGTTTGCCCCACTCTGGTCAGAGTCAGGAGGAATCTGTGTGTCAGATCTTTAACCCAGGCCTCTATCATTAGAGCCTGTGGTCTACGACCTGATGCTGCCTTATTGCACACTGGTCACAGTCTGGCCTGTTTTTTTTATTGGTGAGAGAAATTGTCCCTGAGCAAACATCTGTGCCAGTCTTCCTCTATTTTGTATGTGGGACACTGCCACAGCATGGCTGATGAGCAGTGTGTAGGTCCATGCTCAGTATGGGGATCCAAACCCACAAACCCCGGGCCACCAAAGTAGAACGCCCGAACTTAACCACTACACCACCGGGCGAGCCCCTGGCCTGTTTTAAAGACCACCAGATAAGATTATTTCATCTCTTCATTCCAATATTTAGTACCCCTTCATATTGGCAACTTCTTCTGTAAATCTAGGCTAAATCTCTTCTGCTTCAGATTAAGCAGTTCTCTACATAATAACCAGATAAAATCGTGAAATTGGTGACATCATTTTAGAAAACCACCCCTTTTAGGATTCTTCTTCCCATTTCCATTGTCCCTTTCCTCTTTAAAAAAATTAATTTACTTATTTAATTTTTGAATAACTAATATATGTACATGATTCAAAACTTCAAAAAGCATAAAACGATTTAAAATGAAAAACCTCCCTCCTACCCTGTCCCCCATCTGTCCACTGCCCAAAAACCTTTCCACCACATGTGCGGCTAATGCCTGTTATTAGCTTCTTCTGTATTCTTCTAGTTTCTTTTTGCATATATTAAGTGAATACAAAGATATATTTTTATCTCTCCTTTTACATAAATGGTAGTATACTGTACACGTTTTTTAGTGTTTTTTCTTTCAACGATTTATCTGGGAGATCTTTCCAGATCAATATAAAAGCCTTCCTAGTTAGTTATTACAGCTACATAATATTCCAGTATACCTGTGGACCGTGATTTATTTAACCATAACCTATTGATGGACATTTAGGTCATTTCCAGTCTTTTACTGTTGCAAGTAATGATGTAGTGAATAACTTTGTATATATGTCATTTCATGTGTGGGTGGGTGTAGTTGTAGGATAAATTTCTAGAAGTGAAATTATTGTATCAAAGAGTATGTTTGTTATTTTGCAATATACTGCAAAATTGACCTCCATAGGAATTATACGATTTTTCTCTCCCGTCAGCAACATATGAGTGCCTGTTTCTACAGCCTCCCTAATATAGTCTGTTAGCAACTTTTGGATTTTTGCTAATCTGATAGGTGAAAAACTACTCAGGGTGGTTTTTGTTTGTTTTACTTTTAAATTTGAAGTACAATATATATTAGTCTCTCCTTATCCGTGGATTTGCTTTCCGCAGCTTCAGTTACCTACAGTAAACCATGCTCCAAAAATATTGAATGGAAAATTCCAGAAATAGACAATTCGTAAGTTTTAAATTGCTTGCCATTCTGAGTAACAGGATGAAATCTTGTGCCATGCTCTCTGTCCTGCCTGGGATGTGAATCATCCCTTTGTACAGTATATCCACGCTATATATGCCACCCGCCTGTCAGTCACTTAGTAGCTGTCTCAGTTATCAGATCAACTGTCATGGTATCGCAGTGCTTGTGTTCAGGTCACCCTTATTTTACTTAATAATGGTCCCAAAGCACGAGAGTATTGATGCTGGCAATTTGGATATCCCAAAGAGAAGCCGTAAAATGCTTCTGTTAAGTGAAAAGGTGAAAGTTCTCAACTTAATAAAGAAAGAAAAAAATCTTATGCTGAGATTGCTAAGATCCACAGTAATTTTTATTATAGTGTATTGTTATAATTGTTTTATTTTATTTTTAGTTATTAATCTCTTACTGTGCCTAATTTATAAATTAAACTTGATCCTAGGTATGTATTTTTGGAAAAAAACATAGTACATGTAGGGTTCAGTACTCTCTGAGGTTTCAGGCATCCACTGGGGGGCTTGGAACGTATCCTGCACGGATAAGGGGGACTACTCTACGTATAGGAAGGTGCACAAACATAAGGGTTCAATTTGATGAGTTTTTCCGTATGTATACCTAAGAAACCACACCCAGCAAAAGCTAGAGAACATTTTCAGCACCCCAGAGCCTACGTCAAACCCCTTCTCAGTCAGTACCCAACGCCCGCCCCCCGCAGAGGTTCTGACTTCTCTCTCCAGAGATGAGTTTTGCCTATGCTTGAACTTCATGTAAATATCATACAGTTGTACTCTTTTGTGTTTGGCTTTTTTTTGTCCAATACATTGTGTCTGTAAGAGTCATCCATTTTGTGTGTAGCAGTGGTTCTTTTTTATTATCAGTAATATTCCACTGTATGAATATACTACAACTTATCCATTTAACTGTTGAACATTTGGGTTGTTTCCGGTTTGAGGATTGTGAACAAAGCTGCTATGAACATTCTTATACATGCCTTTTGGTGAACATATACGTTTATTTTTCTTGGATGTGTAACTAAGAGTAGGATTTCTAGGTCCTATGTATAGTATTAGTAAATACTGCTCAACAGTTTTCCAAAGTAGTTGTACTAATTTATACTAATCCCATCAGCAATATACAAGAGTTCCAGTTGTGCCACATCCTTGCCAGGTATTTTCAGCCTTATTGATTTAGGCCTTTCTGCTGACTGCATGGTGTGGAATCTCACTGTAATTTTAATTTGCATTTCCCTCATAACCAGTGACTTCAGTCTCCTTTCATATGCTTACAGGCCATGTGGGTAGCTTTGTTTGTCAAGTGCAAAATCATAAATGCAAAAAACTTTGTCTTTGCCCATTGTTTTAAAGTGGGTTTTATCTATGTTTTTCCTAATGATTTGTAGACATCCTTTATCTTATGGATTCAGGTCCTTTGTTGGACGTATGTATTGCAAACGTCTTCTCCCAGTCAGTGGCTTGCTCTTTTCCTCTCCTAATGGTATCTTTTGATGAATACATATTCTTAATTTTAATGAAATCCAGCTTCTCAGTCTTTTCTTTAATGGTTTGAGGTATTTGTGCCCTATTTAAAACATTTTTGCCTACTCCAAGATCATGAAAATATTCTCCTGTATGTTCTTGAAACTTTATTATTTTGCCTTTTACATTTAGACCTAAAATCCATCTCAAATTAGTTAAAACAAACAAACATTGCTCCACAACTGTTTATTGAAAAGTTCCTCCTTTCCCCATTGAATTTTAGAGGCTTGTTTCTGTAAATTAAGAGATTGTATATGTGTGTGAGTCTTTTTTTGGACTCTCTTCTCTTTCATTAGTTTATTTTTTTATTTGCTTGCTAGAACCACACCATCTTCATTACTGTAGCTTTATAATAAATCCCAAATCTGGTTTTGTAAGCCCTCCAGCTTTGTTCTTCCTTAAGATTATTGCGGCCTTTCTAATCTCCGTCTAGTTTTAGTTATTATGAATGAAAGTTGAGCATCTTTTCATCAGTTCAAGAGTATTTTCTTCTTTATGAAGCATTTTTCCATACTGGTATTAGTTTTTCGTTGCTGTTGTAATGAATTATCACAAAATTAGTGACTTAAAACAACACAAAGATATTATTTTAGAGTTTGAAGGTCTCTCTGAGCTAAAATCAGGGTGTGAGCAGTCTGCATTCCTTTCTGGAGGCCATAGGGAAAGTCTGTTTTCTTGCCTTTTCCAGCTTCTAGAGGCTGCCTGCATTCCTTGATTTGCAGCCCCCTTCTGTCTTCAAAACCAGCGATGCCTGGTCAAGACTTTCTCACATCATATCACTCTGACACTGAATCTTCTGCCCCCCTCTTCCACATTTAAGAATCCTTGTGATTACATTCAGCCCGCTTGGGTAAATTTTAAGGTCAGCCGATTAGCAAATTTAATTTCGTCTGCTACCTCAGTTCTCCTTTGCCATGTAACATGACGTTCACAGGCTCCAGGAATGAAGACTTTATTCTCATTTATAAAGGATGCCATTATTCTGCCTACCACAAAACCCTTTGCCCTTTTTTCCAATTAGATTGTTGAGCCTTTTCTAATAAATTTCTAGGAGTTCTTTACGTATCAGGGAGATTAGACCTTTGTCTGTGATTTGAATTGCAAATATATTTTCCCACCTTTTTGTCTTTTCTTTTTGGTTTTGGTGTTTTTGTTTATTTTGTCCTGTTTTTGCATGAAACTTTTTCTTTCACTGTAGATGAAATTTATCAGTCTTTTCCTTTATGGCTTCTGGATTTTGAGTTAGAGAAGGCTTCCTCACTCCAGGATCTAAAGGACTTTCCTCATATTTTATTCTAGGACTATTATGGTTTTATTTTTTACATGTAAATCTTTGATCCATTTGGAATTTATCCTGATGTACAATGTCAGGTGGAATTCAACTTCATTATTTTTCCAGATGGCTACCCAATTGTCTCAACACTATTTATTGAATTCCCTTTCTTTGGCTGCATCCTCGGTCCCCTTGCTACCATGGCAGCTGTAAGGCATCAAGAGAGTCAGTGACTTACTCAAGATTGCCCAGCTTATCAGTGGCAGAGCAGGGGCTAGAACTTGGGTCCAGCTTGTGCGGCTCAGACAGGAGCTGGTGGCTGGTTCTCAAGGAGCCTTCCCAGGTCATTGTGGTCTCCTGGGCAATTCCCCAAGCAGAGGAGGACTGCTGAGGTGGAGCAGCCTCTTTCAGCTCCCTTGGTTCTCAGTGCTCTGTCGCAGGGCCTGCTTTGCTCAACTCCAGAGCTGATAAATTCGTTGCCAGTATCACCCCTGGCCACTCAAGGCACCATATCTTCTCTACCAGATCAGACATGTGATAAGACCTTTTGCATTCGGGAGAGATGTTTCGCAGTTAATACAGAGATGTTTCTACAGATGGTTAGTTGTCATTCAAACCACATTTCTGTCATTTGTTTTCAAGGCATAGCCTCATGTCGCATCACTTTTTAGCCTTCAATAAAGGTGCATTTTTTCACTGTGATCCCTAAAGAAGGAATGTTTATATCACTCCACAGGAATCATCCTATATGAGACCACGGGTAAGGGTGCCAGGGTGTCAAGGAGGCTCACGTACTTTCTAAATTACTCTCTCTCATGCCAGCTCTTTTGGGCACAAGATTGACCACCATGTTCTAGCACAATGCTCTGGTCCTTTTAGGGTTGCTTACAGTGGCAAAAACTGCAGTTGTGACCCACTACACTTGTTTACAAATACTCGGGAGGCTCGGGGCATTTGGAAAGGTAAATTTAACTAAGGTGAACTAAGGTGAAAGATATAGAGTGAGAGTAAGCTAGAGGCAGCCTTCCACAGTGGAAGGGCTGAGCTCTACTGCCAGCTCTGTCTGCCCCTAACTCTCCCTGTGTTCCTGAGCAGTCAGTCTCCCTCTCTGGGCCTTAGGATCCCCATCTGAGAAATGTTTCTCAAGTCTGCTGCACCGCTCAGGTCTGTCCTCATGTCCACAGATGACGGTGTACATCTTAATAGACCCAAACCGTCTGCCTTTGCCTTGCATGCAGTAGGCGCTTCACATGTTTGTTAAATACTAAATGAATGTTACATACAGTATTTTCCTCATGCCCTCCCTTCATCTGCTGGAGGCTGACTTGTAGCATTCTGAATGCTGTGGAGGAATACGGCAAATGGTTGTTACTTCATTGGGCTCACATTCAGTGGGAAAGAGGGCTATGAATTAAGCCTGGCACATAATATGTGCTTCATAAATAGTGAATGAACGAATGAATAAATACAAAGCAGAGAGTGATAGGAATAGAAGAAAGAGTGAAGAGGAAGGAATAACTAACTTTGGAAATCCTCTTGAAAGAGGTGGCTCCTGAGTGGAGGAAGGGTAACTAGGATGGTGTGCTGAGAGATCAACGTGAGCGAAGGAAATGAGGCCTTCAAAGTGTGAATTGTGGTTGACGGACAAGTGGTCAACCAGCAGGACGGTAAGGGTCAGCTGGGCCAAGTCTCCAGGGGCAGGCTGAGGGGGTTTGACTTCATTGTATAGACAGTGGAGAGCCATTATGGGTTATTTTGGAAGATACTTCAGAAGTTGACAATTACAAAAGAAGATAAAAGCCTTAACAACAACAACAACAAAAAGGTAATGCCTTTTTACAGAATAAAAGAGAACTGACAGGAGTTGGGTACCTACTCAGTCCTGGCACCACTCTGAGTATTTTACACATATCATTTCATTTAGTCATCACCATGCAGGGCAGAAAGCAGAAAGATAAGAACTCTCCCTGTTCCCCACATGGGAAAATGGAGACTCAGAGAGGGGGAGCCTGGGATTCAGACTAACATCTGCTGACTCCGAGGTCATCCCCCTCATCATGCTCCCTCCCTGCAGAGGTCAGACTTCGGGGTAATTAGCATACCAAGCAGCATCAACTAAGCTAATAGCATGCCCATGGCTTTGGGGGCATTGGGGGGCAGACAACAGCAGAGTTAGTACTGATAGTACTTGTCTGGAGGGGCCGTGGCAGCCCCTATCTTATTGTCTATCCTCAGCATATCACTTGGGAGACCATGTGTGACACTGAGGCAGCCTTAACAGTAACCAAGCAGTTATGCCCGTGAGCCTGCTCTGTCCTCCTTAGACAGGAGCAAGCTTCCTGAGCCTGGGCAGCACCCTGATAGCTCCCTGGGAAACCTAGACTCACAGTGTTGCTCCTTAGCATCCACAGGCCTTGGCTTGTGCTGGTGCCCTTCAATACCATCTACCCAGTGGCTGCTGTCCCTTGCTGCCTCTTACCTCAGTGGAGTCCCTTATTCCTGCTGGGGACACCTAAAGCCCTTAAATACAGAACAGCTATGACTGCTTATTCCAAAGTGCTCTCACTGGGCAGGGCTTCAGCAAGTTCTGTTTGCCCAATTGGCCATCCATGGGCTTATTCATTCGTTAAGAGGCTGCATCATGTAGTAGAAAGAGCTCTGGGCCAAGGGACCCAAGTACAAGACTGGCTGCTGTCACCTTGGGCAGGCCACTTTCCTTCTCTAAACCTCCTTTTATTTATGGATAAAATCAGAGAATTGTAAAAGATAATCTCAAGGTTTCTTCCAACTTCAACACTTTCTGAGACTATTTTGTTCATCTGTAAGTTCACGCCTTCACTGTAATGTGGGCTTAGGGAATGCTTCTCAGAAGAGGTGATCTTTGAAGTAGGTCTTAAAGGATGAGGAGAAAGAAGAGAAAAACATTCCAGGGAATGGGGTCAACATGAACAAAAGCGTGGAGAAGGCCTAGGAAATTGGGGGGAAAGAGAGGATTGGGAGGGAAACAGAGCCGTGGGAAACAAGGCTGCAGGGATATGTGCGGCCAGGTGAGGAAGGCCTCGAGTGGCAGGCTGAGGTCTGGATTTCATCCTGTGGGGTAAGAAGGAGCAGGAAAGGTTTTAAAGCAGAGGAATGACTTGATCTGCTCTGTTTTCAGAAGCTGACAGCCGTTCAACATAGGAATCTGGGAGGAATGGCGGTGGATCTTGTAGCTTTGTAAGATATTAATTCAGTATGTTCCTGCTTTTGGACTTGAGACAAGGACGATGCCACTGACCTTTTGGTCATGCTGAATGTCACGATCTAAAGTCTGATCGTTCTGACTAGGCATTGTGGCTCCAGAATGCCCATCAGACTCCTTGGTCTGGACTCGGCCCCATCCTAGTTGTAATTCCAGGCCCAGCCCAAGGCCAGTCCCTCCCTCTTCCTGTGGCAGCCAAGAGGCTGACTTGGTCAGGAAGCTCCCTGGTGCAGCCCTCGCGTGGCATGTGTGCATATGTCAGGAGCCTCTTGTGTGTGCTCATGGCTTCAGAGTGCACAAGGCTCTTCAGCTCATCCATCTCCTCTCACTCTCAAAGTACCTCTGAAGTTCTCAGGGACAGTTCAATCCCTGTTGTACAAATGAGGAAACGGAATCTTAAAAAGCTTCCTTGCTTTGCACCAAGCAGCATAATATAGTGTAAGGAGGCTGAGGCCTTGGAGTTACGAAGTTATGAGTTCGAGTTCCAGCTCTGCTGCTTAATATCTGTGTGACCGTGGGCAAGCTGCTACCCTCTCTAACTGTGGGTTTTTTATCTCTGAAGATTGAGATAATAGCTTCTGTAAATGCTTGTTGTTGGAGTGAATTAGGTGGTTTATGGAAAGCTCTTGGCACACAGTAGGTGCTCAGCATGTCTGTTTCTGACTCGGGTGCTCTTTCTGGTGTTTTAGTTTGCTTCCCATGTGGTCCTCTTTGTCGTCTCTCTCGCTCCTCTATTAAGTCAGTGCCGCAGACGTACATTAATGAAAATACTCTTCCTGTGTATCCAGTACAAAGCTAGCCCTGTGGATGGGGTGAGAGGACGTGGGAAATGGCCCTTGCACTCACCTTGCTTATTGCCTGGCTGGTGTGTGTGTTGGAGCAGAGAGGGTCTAGTCTTCACTCCTGAAACAGAGCCTGGGTGATCTGACCATCAAGTGGAGTGCTAATGACCTCTCCTTCCTCCTCGGGGAACTTACGGTGTGGCATGTGCCAGGCTAAGCTCTTACCTCTGTTATCCCACTCAGCCCTTATATACACTCTTGCATTCTCTGCATATGTATTTCACATATGTTTGCGTACTCTAGGACACAGAACCCTGTTTTACAGGTGAGAAAAATGAGGTGAGAAATGTTGAACATCTTGTCTTAAGATCTTACGACTAATATTTGGTGGGAATATTTGCAGTGTTTATTTGAACTATATTATCTGACTCTGGAGCATGCAGTTTCTTTGTTTATTACAGAATAGTTTATGTATATAATTAAAGAGTAAAAAAATAATAAAAGGCTTAATAATGGCAGCTTCTGCCTCACCTTTTCCCACCCCCTGGTCCCATTCCCAGAACCAGCCATTTTGAACCGTTTTCAGATGTTTACCTCTATATTTCTAAATCAAATGCTTATTTAAAATATCAATTTTAAATGAAATAAATTTTATCTGTTGATTTCTTAATGTAGATAAAAATTTAATTATCTTCTGCCACCACCTCCATGTCTTCTCCCTCCATCCCCCCAACTATGGTTAAATCACTAGTCTATCATTATGACCAGTGTAGATGCTGTTCTCACTGCTGAGCCAAGTAAGGTGTCATGCTATGGCTCTTGGGCTGTACCTTTTTCTTTTCCTGGAGTTAAAATTGCCTGACGTTTTCCCCTTTGATTGATTTTCTATATGCTAGTCACTAATTCATCTGAAAGGCCCCAAAACATCTATAAAACATCTCTCGATACTCTTTTGGACATGGTCAAATACATCAACTCTGTTAGTGAAAACCCACTCCCTCTGGAGCCCCGCCCTGCTCTTCCTGTCTGAAATGGTTGTCCTAGGCCTGCACAGTGTTACCCAGTGAGTTCTTACATTCTTCTGTGTCAAATACCTGCTTCACCTGCCCCCTGTCTTTCTTCTCCTTTACATTAGTCTCTCATTTTGGTGGAGAACATGTTTCAGTAACTTCCTAAGAAAGAGTCATTGAAGATAAATTTTCTTTTTTTTAAGGATTGGCACCTGAGCTAACAACTGTTGCCAATCTTTTTTTTTCCCCCCTGCTTTTTCTCCCCCAATTCCCCCAGTACATAGTTGTATATTTTTAGTTGTGGGTCCTCCTAGTTGTGGCATGTGGGACGCCGCCTCAACGTGGCTTGGTGAGCAGTGCCATGTGCGCACCCAGGATCCAAACCAGTGAAACCCTGGGCCGCCGAAGGTGGAATGTGCGAGCTTAACCACTTGGCCATGGGGCTGGCCCTGAAGATAAATTTTTTGATTCCTTGAATTTCTGAAAATATGTTTACTCTTTTCACACTTGATTGCTAGTGTAGCTGTGTGTAGGATTCTAGGTTGGAAATCCTTTTCCTTCTGACTTTTGGAGGCATTTTTCCACTGTCCTCTAGGTTCTAGTGTTACTATTGAGAAGTCTGCTGTTTTTTCTAATTCCTGTTCCTTTGTATGTGACCAGGGTTTTCTCCCTCTTTGAAACTTTTAGGAGCTTCTCTTTGTCTTCAGTGTTTTGAAATCTTATGAAGATGTGCCTTGGTGTGGGTCTTCTTTTGTTCATTGTCCTGGTACTTAGTGAGCCCTCTCAATCTGGGATTTATGACCTTCAGTTCTGGGAAATTTTTCTTGAAATATTTCTTTGATAATTTTTTCCTTATTTTTCTCTAGTCTCACTTTCTGGGGCTTATATTAGATGTATATTGAACTCCTGAACTGATCTTCTAACTCCCTTAGCTTTCTTTCCTCTTGGGCATGTTTTTACTTTTTGATTACTTTTTGGGAAATTTCCTTGACTTGATCTTCTGGCCTTTCTACTGAAATTATTATTTAAGCTATTGTTTTTAATTTCCAAGGGTTCTTTCTTATTCCTTAATCCTTTTTAAAAAAATAATTTCCTATTCTTGTTCATATTGCCTTATCATTTATCATTTTTCAATGGATATTATTATAGAGTTTTAAACATGTTTTCTTTTGCTCTCTGCCTTGTCTCTATTCCACTTTTCCTTTCTGATTCTTGGCTTGGGCTCTGTCTCACATGTTGGAGACTGTGCCGGATGTTTCTCATTTGTCCTCCAGATGTGGTCTCCACTCTTTTCTACCCTGTTGTGTGCCCCCAGGTGGCTGACCTCTGTGGCCTGCATCAGGAGGCTCCCTTGCCCTCTGGCTTCCGGTTAGATTCAGCCGGTGAGAGGCATAGCAGGAGATCTAAGGACTGGAAAAGAGTGAGGTCAGAGTATTTATTACCCTAGCTCCCTCCCTGCCCAGTTGCCATAGCTCCAACCCTCTGTCAAGGGCCACAGCTCCAGTCTGGCATCCCTTTCCATAACTACCCCCTCTCTGCCTCTGGTAACTGCTCCCTTCCCTTTCCTCTACACACTTAGAGGTGGTGAAGCTCTAGGTTTACCTGGTAGCCCTAGGGTTCTAAACTATCCCTTATTGGTTTCCTTAAACATTGTCCATGCCTCTATGAATGGTCCCTTTGTTGAACTCTTCCCTGCTGCTCGCTCTGAGGTGCATCTGTCTTCTGCTGAGACCCTGACTGTTACACAGGTTTTCCTCTCGAGAGATCTGGTGATCTTTGGCTGTCTGTTCATATTGAAAAGTAAGACGCTAAGTGAGACTCTGTGTGCGTGGAGAAGCCTCATTGACGGGTGGGCTTTCTTGTAAAATGTTGATCTAAAGAATGGGAGAAGATTTTTCATTGGTAATCCTCCAGAGATCAGTATTTCTGGACTTTTTTTCTAATCTCCTGCCTTGGAGTGCATATGCCTGACTGTTGACTTTCTGGAACAGGATGGAGGAAGGAGGCTTGGGGCCCTATCATTTGGTATACAGATCTCACTTAAACCATTTGTTTCATCCTTATCCTCACTGCCACCTTCCTGTGGGGCTGCTTTTTCCTGGGTCCAGGGCCTCCTTGGGTCAGTTTCTCCAGAGAACAAATGTCTAGTGCTCCTTTTGGGATGGCAGGAGGTAGGTTGCTTGGTTATGTGTGTTGTAGAGAATATGAGCATCTAACTGTCCCATAGATATACTTTCAGCCAGTCACTCTGATTTCAGCCCTATCCTTACCCCACTTTCAAAGGCACTTGGTGCCTCTCAGTCCTGAGGCTTTCCAGGGCCCTTCAGGAAACGTGGGTTCCCTTTTCACTGTCCCCTGAGCTGGCACTGGGCTACAGCTTCCTCCATTCTGTGAAGTCAGTTACACCCTCCATCTGAAGTTACCTTCTTCGTCTGCAGTGTCTTGAGCTGTCTTGTCTGCCGTTGTCTCCCCTTCCATTCTCCCTTTCATGGTGGATGTACACCTTCTCTACTTCCTTCCAGTCAGTTTAAGGGGCTTTGGAAGGGAGTCGGGAGAAATACCTGGGCTCGCTCTGCCCTGAGGGGTGAGAAGTTCCCAGCTGGCCTGGTAGCCCACAGCTGTAGAGGGTACAGGAAGGGGTCCCAAAGTGGCCCTAAGACTGCAAGGCAGGCTGGCAGTGAGTGGAAGGTAACCCACCCAGAGCTGGAGCCTTGGCACTGTGGCCTTGTGTTAGCAGGTTGTGGGAGTTTTGTTGGTCTGTTCATTTTATTCAGGTAGCGTATCTTAGCTAAATTCTGCATACAAAGAGAAGTTACTATGATCAATGTGGAACTGACTTGCAAAATTTTTCAACAAATGGCATCAGATAGCAAGAAGGCAAAAACAACAACAAAAAAAAGTAAAATGATAGGGAATCTTGGACAGATGCTTTTTAAAAATTTAATTTTGCCAAATGGAGAGGATGGCCAAAGGTTTACGGCCTTCTGTGGGAGGGGTCCGCCTTTCTGCCGGAGGGAGCAGAATCTTAGCTGATGTGAGCTAAGAAGAGGCATGGATGACAGAACCACAGACTTTAAAGATGGAGGGGACTTCAGAAATGGCCTGATACCACAGATGAGGAAAGGAGGGCCTAAGTGGGGAAGTGGTTTGCCCAAAGTCACACAGTAAGTCAGGGCTGAGCCCAAGTGACAGCGCCCATGTCCTGACTCCAGCTGGCACCACCACACCACTTTGGAGACAGACCATCAGCAACTGTTGAGGTGAGCTCCAGAGGCGCCCATGCTCATCACTGTGACCTGGCCGCCACAGCATCAGGAGCCCTTGACTCGGCTCTCCTGGGTGGTTTCTGCTCCTCATCCACACTGGACAGATCCTATCCTCCATTGCCCTCTGCTGCATCACCTCACAGGTTTTTAGCACATGCAGCTTGGTATCATACAGAAATTTAGACCTATTTCCTTTAATTTCCTAATTTTTGAGGCTCCCCCAGGGGTTGCTATATGAATTCAATTGTAGTTAAAGAAAAAGGTATGGGCCGACCCCATGGCATAGTGGTTGAGTCTGGTGTACTCTGCTTCGGAGGCCCAGGTTTATGGGTTCAGATCCTAGGCACAGACCTACACCACTCGTCAGCCATGCTGTGGCAGCAAACCATGTATAAAGTGGAGGAAGATTGGCACAGATGTTAACTCAGGACTAATCTTCCTCAGCAAAGAAAAGGAAAAAAAAAAAAGTAAAGACTTCAATAACTCAGCTTTTGGGGGAAGGTAAGGGGAAATAAGGGCCCAGGAAGCCAATACAATAGATTATCGACTCTCAAATATTTACTAACCATAATAACAGTAATAGCTGACATTATTGGTCCTTGCTATGGACCGTGTGTTGTTTTACACATTTTATATGCATTATTAATTGATTTTTTACATCAGCCATAAGGTAGGTACTGTTATTATATCTGTTTCATGGATGGAGAAACTGAGGCACAGAGAGGTTAAATGACTTGCTTAAGGAAAAGAGCATTGTCCTGGGTACTCTACAGTGTAAGGGGCTGGATATCCAAACTGGTGGATTCATAATTAGTGAGTGATATTGTCCCAAATTATTCGGTAATAGATTGATAACAGCTGCAAAGGGATCTCTTGTGGCTTCCTCAGCCTGTCCTCATGAAGGCATGGAAGGAGAGTGTTCCACTTTCTGTGATATCAGAAAACTGAGAGGGTTTATGTACACAAAGGATGACAAAGTCAGGATCTAAACACGGCTGGAACTGTGAGTTGAAGTCAACAAAGTAACATTTAATTGGGCATAAATGTAAAAGTGGACCTAATGATAGACATTCTAAGTCTTAGGTGTTGACTGACTAGATGATTCCTGGTCAGTCTGCACTACTGAGGCTGGTGCACAGGCGAGCCAGCCATGGCAGCAGAGATGTTGGCAGTGGCGGGGAGGATGAGCTCGTTGCTTATGTTGCCTTCAGCTGTCAGTGGGGCAGACAGTGAGGCGGTCCTGAAGGCGAAAAGTAAAGGGGTCTAGTGAGGAAGTTTGCGGGTAGGGATGGGATGTAGTTCTGAGTGTCTCGGGTTACAGCTCCACACCTGTGTGCCCACACTGAGAATAACCTTTGTCCACTCCAGAGAGAGCCCGCAAAGTGCAGGTGTACTTGGGAATGTTGAGTTTATAGAACTGAAGTGGGTTGGAGCTAGAAAGGACCTCAAAGGCCATCTATCCCCATTCCTCATCTACGAACGAAATAGCCAAGTCTTGAAAGCAGCAGTGATGGGTTCCAGTTGTGAGCCAGCCAGAGGAGAAGCCCAGGCCACCTGAGAAGGCAGATCTCCCGCCACTCAGCCCAGAGCCTTTTGCTTCAAGCCATGTGTTCTCAGAAAGAGGTATTTGAAACTGTGACACCTTCCAAATCTGGGCCTGCCCATCCGAGGAAAGAGGTCTTTTTAATCAGGCCCTTTAGACTGTTCAGATGCTCCTCTTAATCTTGTGTTTTTGTGACTTTAAGTAATTTGCTTGCCCTCCAAGGGCTCTAACTGTGCTTCTGCAAAAATAGATAATAATCTGGTCCCTCTCACCTTGCTTTATAGAGACTACCTGATGTTGTAAAAAGTATAACTATGGTTAGAAAAGAAAGGTAATAATTTAGCATAAAAAGCAAGACAGAACATTGTAGGGTTTTTTTTTCCCCCCAGGAAGAGTAGCCCTGAGCTAACTGTTGCCAATCCTCCTCTTTTTGCTGAGGAAGGCTGGCCTTGAGCTAACATCCGTGCCCATCTTCTTCTACTTTATATGTGGGACGCCTACCACAGCATGGCCTATCAAGCAGTGCTATGTCCGCACCCAGGATCCGAACCAGCGAACCCCGGGCCACTGAAGGGGAAGGTGCACGCTTAACCGCTGCGCCACCAGGCTGGCCTCTATCGTAGTTTTAATAAATAGTTTTATTATAATTCTCAAATGAATTTGATGTGAATTTTGGGGGACACTAAATCTGTGAAAGAAACCTGACTAGCTTTCAAATCTCAGCTCTGCCATTTTCTAGCTATGTTACTTTGAGTGAATTACAGCCCCCCTGAGCCTCAGTTTCCCTATGTGGATAAAGAGAATGAGAATCTCAAAATTATGACAATTAAATGGGATAGTATATATAAAGGACCTAGCTTAACACCCCATACATCTCACCAGCAGTATAGAAGATTTCTGTAGCTCCACATCCTTTCCAAAACTTGGAATGAGCCAGCTTTCAATTTTTACAGTCCAATAGGTTCTATCAAAATAAGAATTTTGTTTCAGAGACAGGGTATATCAGCCCAGGTTCAACCAGAGAAACAGACCCAGTAGAAGACATGTGTTAGGAGATTTAATGCAAAGAATCGGCTTACATGACTTGTGGAGGATGGCTAGGCAAGTGTGAAATCCATAGGGCAAATCTTTAGGAAGGGCAGGCCTACACTACAGTCAACACGCAGAACTACTTCCTCGGGGAAACACTGGTTTTGTTCTTAAGGCCTTTTAGCTGACTGGACCAGGCCTACCCAGTTTATCCAAAGTAGTCCCTTTTACATAAAGACAACTGATTATAGATGTTAATCACATCTACAAAATACCTTCACAGCAACACTTAGATTAGTGTTTGATTGAATAACTGGGTACAAATTGACACATAAAACTGACCATCACATGGTCCAACTTGTATTTAAGAAAATCATTCTGGGGACAGGAGGGAGGCTGAGCTAAAAGAGAGAGTCTGGAAGCAGAGAGACAAGTAGAGAAACCAGAGGATTACCTTAAGGGAAGGGAGATGAGGGCCTGAATTAAGTACTGACAGCTGAGATGGAAAGAAGCGGTTTGAAAGACCAGCTCAGCTTGTCAGGATTAAGTGACCTATTATGAACAGGGTGGAGAAGGGAAGAAGAATGGGCACGATCAGGGATGTCACCCCATTTTCTGCTTGGTAGACTGGGTAGATGTGTCATCACTGACTGAGAAGGGGAATACACGGAGAGAGGAAAGAGTGGGTTTTAGGCAAGGTGATGCATTTATTTTTGAACATAACCGAGTGTGAGATGCCTGTGGAACATCCAAATACAACTATCTGGTAGGAGATTGGAATGAAGACTTTTTGCTATTTAGGGAGGTCAGGGAGCTGTTTCTGTAGAGAAAGGAGAGAAAGGTTAGTGAAGTAGATCTACTTAGTAGTTTTTTCTTCATATATATGGATAGTGTTTCCACTAAGTGGCCCTGTATAGCGCGCGTTGTGGGGATGCCTTTGATGTTACATCAGTATGACTCATCTGTGATTACTCCCGCTGCTGCAGTAATTGGGCCCAGGGCAGAGGCTGCTTTCCTAGCCATCTTTTGCAGGGACCTGCCCACCCTGCAAGACTTTCTCCCTAGATGTCAAGAAGCCGTTGGCAAGGGTTAGGTCCTCAGTAGGAGCCCATGCTTGTGAAGGCTCCGTCTCCTTGAGGAAAATCCAGGATGGAGTTGCTAATTTCTTGGGAGTGACCTGAAAGCGCACGGCACAAAGAATGATTAATGACTTCATGTAGCAGCTCACTGTCCCAGACAACAAGGCCAGCACAGTCAGGCTACCTGGGAAGAAGCACCCTCTGCTCTCCCGATTTCCAACCCTGGACCTCCTCTCAACAGATCTGCAGATGCTGGATGGGGGTTTTGTGCTCTGGGAGGTGTGGGAGCATGGGGAATGGGAAGGAGTGAACATTCATTGAGCACCTTCTGTGTGCCACGCAGAGTGCAGGGCGCCTTCATGATGATAGTGATGAAAACAGCGTCAACTTACTGTTTGCCTTGGTGCTGGGTACTAGGCATGTATCGCCTGTTTTTTTCTATTTAATTGTCACAACAACCATATAAGATAGGTACTATTATTATCCACATTTTATAGGAGAGAAAATCAAGGCAGAGAGATGACGTGACGTTCACCCAGGGTCACACAATCAGTAGATGTCTAAGGTGAGATTTGAAAAAATGTTCTGATTCCCAAGCCCAGAGTTCCAGACTCTGTGCTACCTCCCTCTGATACTGACACAGCCACTTTCCCCTCCTGGTCCTGTCATTCAGGAGAGCAAGACCACAGAGTTCTTTCTCCTACAGTTCTTGCGGATTTCTGTCTTCACAACTTTAAGGGGTGGGTGAGTTAGAGGAAGCACCAGATGGGAATTAGGAGACTTAGGTTCTTATCCCAGCCTCTGTCTGACCTTGAACCTTAACCTTTTGGAACCACACTTTCATCATCTATAAAATGGAGATACTAACATGTACCTCCAAGGGTGTTATGAGGATCAGATGAATAAATTGGTAGGGAAGCAGTTTTGTAAACTTTGGGAGTTATTCTATAGCACCTGTACCTACTGTACTGCTTTTCAGAGCATTCTCTCTCCTGTTATCTTCCCCAGTCCTGGCTCCTCTTGTCCTTTATTATGATTCATGGCATTTTTATCTCTTAAAAGTCTCTGATAATCATGCCTTAAAGCAGGAGGCCACTGAAATTATTACATAACTATTCCCCTCCCTGAGGCAGCTGGGGGGTGGGGTGGTGTAGCAGATTTAGGAGATGCTGAAGTTCTAACCCAGAGAAGGCTTCTTGTCAGTCACAGGTGAGAATCATTCAAATGGCTGCCTCCTGAGTCCTTCCCAGAGCCAGAAGGTAAATTGGATGGCAGTGTTGCTTTCATCACTCACTAAGCTTAAAATGAAGCTCAGCTTCTTACTTTGAAATGTAGCAGGGAACTGGGTTCCATTCCTAGCATTGCCACTTACTAAGTGAGTGACCTTGGGCAAGTCCTCTTGCCTAACTGGGCCTCAGTTTCCTCATCTGTAAAATGGAGGTGCTAGTACCTGCCTCACAGAGTTGTTGTACCGCTCAGATGAGATCGTGTGTGTAAAGGGCCCTGCATGGCACCAACTGCTCATTAGACTCCTGGTAATTCTTCCTTCTGCATGAGAACGAGCACCTTGGGGAGGTAGATTAGTGAGGGGTGAAACAATCTGGTTTCTGGAGTGTGAGGCAGAGGACTCAGTCCTAGATGTTTGAATCATGTCCTATTTTTAGTGCAGTCCAGCCTAAGGTTTAAAAATATGGTGTCTTCCTTGTGTGTCCCTTCATCCTTTCCGTGTAAGCAGTGGGGGCTCCAGTGGGGACGGGATTGTCTAGCTTCTCTGAAGGTGCGTGCTCCTGCATCACATCTTCTTCCTCATTGGTGTCCCACACAGTCACTTTATGTCCCATCAGCTTCGAGGAAGTTGTGATAATGCTTCAACCTGAGTGATATACTCTAGTCGTCAGCAGGGTTCTCTCACTGCCAGCCTGGCCTTCAACCCTCCAACTTTTAAACCTTTGGAGGAATTTCATCCACCACCCCTGCCCATGTTCACATGTGGTTGACTTCATGAATTTGGGGAGCACAACAGTAAATATTTTTCCAGCAGGTCCTGTCTCTCCTCTCTGTTCTCAAGGTGCACACCTGCCCATGGGGCCGCACAGCCCTGGAGCTCTGGAGAGCCCCCTGGACTCACAGGGTGGAGAGGGGAGGCAGACTGCTGGCACTCAGAAGGCACCTAATAATAAATGGTCTTGCTTGTCTTGCTTGCAGCAGCTCTCTGCCAGACAGGAGTATGTGTTAGTGGTTAAGAGCACAGGGTTTCAAATCAAAGAGACCAGAGCTGGAATCCTAACTCTGTGTGACCTGGGGCAAATTACTGAGCTCCTGTGAGTGTAGGATTTCTGCATCTGTCAGCTGGAGATAATAGTGCCATCTCCCAGGGCTGTGAGGACGAGTGAAAGGACGGTGTAGAGCCTCAGCACAGGGCCCGCCCCACAGGAAGCAGTAATGCATCATAACTGCAGCCTCTGTTTTACAGCAGAGGAGACAGCAGCCCAGGGAGGGTAACTTGTTTGTCTGAGATTGGCCTTGTCCCTATTTTATGTGAAAGGAAACTGAGTCTGAGAGGTGGAGGATCTTGCCCAAGGTTGTACAACTAGTAAGCAGCAGAACTATCTGAACTGTAAGCCAGGTGTCCTAGCATTTTACCAGAAGCCTCTGGAAAACTGGAGTAAATGCCCCAAACGCATTTACAGCTGGCCTCCTGGTAGTGGAGTCTGAGCCCAGCCTCCCTTCGTCTGAATCCTGCTTTCTAGAAATGGGCTGCTGGTGAAAGATATGTGTGCACACTCAACACATGTTTGTGTACAAATAATACATATAATTGATGGAGCAGGACGTATAAATGATGGAGCAAGAAGGTGTCCTGGAAACCATGCTTCCCGAGTGCTCCAGGAATGCAGTGTTTTGGTTAATGGATTTTCTCAGAGTTTCAACCTCTTGGTTTCAGGTCTTGTTGAGGGTCATTATGAAAGGCATTGCAGCCATTCGCTTTCTAATGCTGGAACAGGCTGTCTAGTTAGCATAATCAAATCCTTCCTAAATGACAGAGGATCTTGGCAGGGTCTCCAGTCATCATCAGAATGACTAGTTGTGATGTTCAGGACTCTAATAACAATCTGTATGTCTGTTTGCTGGATCTTTTATGCTCATTGTGTCCCTTAATCATGGCAACAGCCCTGTGTGTGTGTGTGGTGGGAGTGAGGAGCAGATAATTATCTTCCATCTCACAGATAATTGGGTGGAGATAATTATCCCCATCTCACAGGTGAGAAAGCTAGGACTCAGAGAGTGTGAATGCCTTGTTGGGCATCATATAGCTTGATGTAGCAGAGCTGTAACTGAAATGACATTGTAGATAGTGTAATAAAGCAGAAAAAAAACAGGTTTTTGAGTCAGACGTACCTAGGTTTAAATCTTGATTTTCATGCTTACTAATGGTGTTGAGCGAGTTACTCAGTCTCTCTGGTCCCAACATTGCTCATCTATAAAATGGGGAGAATAATGTTTCCCCTCTGGGATTGTTTTAAGGTTATTCTAAGTAATGTATGTAAAGCAACTAGCATTGTGCCTGGTCAGAGTAGGTCCTCAGCACAAGGAAGCTATTATTATTCTGTCTCCCAGTGCAGTGCTCTTTCCAATCTACCCAAATGTCCGCGACTGTGATATGGAAGGTACAGAGGATTGGGCTCACCTGTCTTGAGCCCATCAAACTCTAGAACTGCCTTTTTGAAGTAAATATATTCTCATTAGCTTTGGGGGGTGGGGGGGGGGGTTGTTT
This sequence comes from Equus caballus, assembly GCF_041296265.1. NCBI lineage: Eukaryota > Metazoa > Chordata > Mammalia > Perissodactyla > Equidae > Equus > Equus caballus. The sequence goes on along the minus strand of NC_091690.1, from coordinate 88,520,136 downwards.
TATCTCTTTCTAACAACAAAGGCCTGAGATAGACTTTTATTCTGTAGGTAAACTTAAAAAATTTTACATCAATACAAAAGGTACTGCAAAGAAATAAAATAAGTATCATATGTAGATGTTATTGATAGTAAATTCCCACAGTCTGGAAATGCTTTATGGATCGTGTAGGTCTGTCTTTTTAAAAATATGCATAGAAGTTGAGCAGGAGAATGGGAGACATTTCATGTGGGATCAAAGGTGTGGAGGTGTGACGGTGTGAGATCTACTCAACTTGGCGGGAAGAGGATGCATCACTGGACGGGAGCATATATGATAAGGTTGGAAAAACAGACTCACCTGTTTAACTTCACGGTGGCGTGTAAACATGTACGTGTTGCCCCCATCTCCTGCCATGTACGTTACTAACCTGAAATCCTTAGTTGGAAGTGCCGAGAGGCAGTGACTGAATAGATGTGCATTCAGCCTTGCTCTGTAGGAAGGCCATGTGATGTAGAAGAAAGAGCCCTAGACTAGGACTTCGGAGGCTCGGATGTTGCTCTTGGTTCCACCCCTATTCAGTAGTGTGACTTGGACAAGACATGGAACCTCCTTGGGCCTTACCTCCTCATTTATAAAACACTTTTGGAAAATCCATTGGAGCTGTTTATCAAGAGCCTTGAAGATGTCCAGTCACTTTCGTTTATTAATTCGTAACCTGAAATTGTCTCCTGAGGAAAGATCGTATATGGAAAAAGCTTTATGGCTAAAGATGTTTATCATAGTGTTTTTATAATTTAATAAAATTAGAAGCTGCGTAAATGTCCAACAATTGGGATTACATAAATTATGGTCCATCTGCTTGACTAATTTGCAGTATTTACTAAGAGTAACAGCCTTGGTCATGTAAAAATGAAAACAAAGAGTCATAATAAAAAAATACTGGGAAAAATCATACTTCCCAATGTAGGCAACATTGTTGATGTCATTCTGGATCCTTCATGACCTGACCCCAGCCGTTCACACTAGCTTCCTTGGGCTACCGTTGTGGTGACTTCATGCTGGTGACCTTAGGACATGTTCCTAACAGACACCTTGCTCCCTTGTATGCGTTTGTATGTGTCATTCACTCCTCCTGAAGTGCCCTTCCCTCACTTGTCCAGCAGGTGAACATCTAGTCTCCTTCCGGTCCACCTTTACATTTCCCTAACTTCCTAGAAGGAGTTGATTGCTCCTTCGTCTCAGTTCCTGTATGTTTTGTGAGGGGGGCTCTAACACCTGTACATTGTGTTAGTCTTCTATGTCTCTTTCTGTCTCTGTACATGGATTGGACACCCCTTGATGGTCAGAACTACATTGTCGCCAAATCCCAAGTTCTTAGCAGAGGGCCTGGCATTTAATGGGCACTCAATACATGTTGATTGAATTGTTTTTCTTATTTTACTTTTTGCTTTTCCAGGTTTTCTGCATATTATAATGCATTTTACAATGACCATGCATGGTGCTTATAATGGAAGAAAACAGTAATTCATTTATCCATTTATTTTTAAGGAGATGACTGGTCTAACTCAAGGACCTGGAATCAGTACTGTTAACGAGCTGCCTTGGTTGTTGTGATGTTTAGCCATCTGTGGGAACCCTTGACCTAAGTTCCTCTCAAGCACTTTCACCTTAAATCTTTCTAGTTCTCGGAGTGGTCTCCTGGCCCTGGCCACCCCTGCAGCGAGAGGCTTCAGCATGAGAAAGTTGTGAGCTGCAGGCTAGACAATGGAGAATAATTGTGATAGCTTCATTACTGAGCACCTATTCTGTGCCAAGGACTGCTTTACATGCAGCATTTTTTATCTGTATGATACCTTAAGGTCAGTTTTCTTATCTCCATTTTATAGATGAAGAAACTGAGGCAAAGAAAAGTTAAGTGTCTCGCCCAAGGTTAAATAACAAGAATACAGTGGCGCTCATATTTTAATTCAGTTCTGTCAGACTTCAAAGCCTGGAAACTAGAACCTCCCTGACTGTCCCTTCCCTGCCCACCCCACTCACCAAAGGCATCCAAGCAGGGCCAGGTGAGGCCTGCTGTGTTCAGACGTGCCTGGTGGGGTGGGTGGGCACTGGAGCCCTCTGCCCTCTGTGCAAACGTGTGGGATCAGCATGCTTGATGGGCAGCCATGCGCCGCGGAAGCGGAGGCTCCTGCTCACCAAATGTGCTCTGACGCCCACCCACCTGCTTACAGGGTGCAGTGAAGCAGCAGAATTCAATTTGCGGCAGTGACCTAAGAGGGGCTATTTTTAGTAAGAAAGTAGGTCAGGGGCTGCAGCGGTGCTGCCTGAGCAATGAGCAGCCTCCCCTCTCACCAGGAGGCTTGCGCGCCTCTCACGCAGCAGTATGAGGTGAAGAAGGCAGATCTGACATCCTCACATTCCTGCAGTTGTCGTTGTCACTGGAGAGCCACTGAGGGAGACACACACACGTGTGAGACACACAGGTTCTTGTCTGGGTTTGCCTAGGGTCCTGGACCCAATTTTCCTCAAGACATTAGAATCCATTCAGAAAACATCCCAAACGTGGTAGGAAGCTCATATATTGTACACCCGCTGCTTGCCAGCTGCTATTCTGAGTTTGATATGCATTATCTCATTTAATCTTGCAAATACCTCTGCAAAGTAGGTATTATTATCCCCATTTTGCAGTTGTGGAAACTGAGTTATGGAGAAATTAAGAGACTCTCTCAAGATCACACAGCTATGTGTAGTGGAGGCAGATTTTGAATCCTGTGTGAGACTAAAGAGCTAATGACCAGTCCATCAAACCATGCTGGAGGCAATTTTTTACTTATCACTCTACTTCTGCCCCTTTTGTTTTGTACTTCAGAGAAAATAGTACAGAGATTGCTTTTTCCAGCTGGACTTACCTGAGTCAGACAACCTACTCCTTCCAGGATAGGAAAGAGTAGCCAGGACACAAACCTCTTCCCCAGAGAGGAGAAAGTACATCCCTGCATACTGCTGCCCAATCACAGCGGCCAGTAGTTGCCAAAAACAAACCAACCACGTGATTTCCCTGGACCTGGAGTGTCTTAAAATCCTCTGCCCCACTTGCTCTGCCACATATTAACCTGCATATCTGTGGCAAATTGCAGGGTGCTCATTGGCAATGCACAGGCGGACACGAGCTTGTTAACAGAATGCAGTAATTGACATATCGTGATTCATTATGCACAGCACGGAGTACTCCAGCAGAAGCCCACTTTGTGGCCAACCGCCGCTGGCACCACCAGCCTTGAGAATTTGTCCCTGGCTCTGTTCTGGCTCTCCAGCTGGAGAGCACCATACCTCCAAGGGCCAGAAGCAACCTGAGGCTTCTGCCTTATCCTGCTCCCTCCCTCCAGGCAAGGAGTGAGGTTATTTCCCCTGCCCCAGGCTGCATGGTCTTGGAGGGAGGTTATTTGTTTATTCATTCGTTCAATAAACATTCTTGAAAATGTGCCAAGCATGCCATGGAGAGCAAGACAGATAGTTCCTGCCCTCACTGAACTTACAGTCCCTCCCTGGGCCTTAATTTCCATATCTTTAAACGGGTAGGAAAAAGAGAACTGGATTGGTCAATCTGTTCCAGCTCTTAAGATTTCAGAATCTATGATTCTGTGTTATAAACATTTATCGTTGAGTCATAATGTCAATCTTAGTCATTTATATCCGATGCCAAAGAGAAAAAAATGGAAATCTAGAATTGTAGAAACTAGGTGGGAACCATGGATGTAAGCTAATTCAACTTCTTCACTTACAGATAGGAAAATGAGGCTAAGAGAAGGATGTGACTTGCCCAGTATGTGAGTGATAGAGCCAGGATGGGGAGGCCGGTCAGCTGAGCCCAGGTCTCACCTCCAGTCTTCGCCTCACTGGGAGTGCTGGTCAGCCCTCATTGGAACCTTTTCTCCAGTTAGCTTCTTTAAAACTGAGCCTTCCTGAGTCTCCGCCACCCACCCCCCAACCACTGCTTCTGGGCTCTGTTACCAGCCTCGGAGCCTGTGGCCTGCAGGTGGAAAAGGAAGGAGTAGCTCTGGTAGCTGAGCCTCAGAAGGTCAATAGAATTGGAATTCATTATGCCCAGACTGCCAAAAAGATGGACAGGAAGAAATTGAAGCAGAGCTTGTAGAGTTTGCTCTCAGAGTTCTCAAACAAGCAGATACAGGCAAACCACATGAAAGTGACAAAGAAGGGGACCCAGTGGAGGTGGCTGATGAGCAGCTGCTCAGTGTGGGCTCACAGAAGACCTGCAGAAGGGCCTTTTCCACTCATCCTCAGAGCCTTTCTACCTCTGGCCTTTGCCTGTCTCCTACATTTAGTCAGTGGAAAGAATTTAAAGGCGGGAGGAAAAGAGGAGCTTTCTGATGTCCTAGGGAGGCAAGGGGATTGAGTTCACTGCAGACAAGTCAGCAGTGGGAGGCTCATCATTCAGGGACCAGAGCATCTCCACTCTGGGTGGAGGAAGATGCTGTGGGTGTTGCAAGGCTGTAGCCAACTACGAAAGTGCCCATTTCTCTGTTGCTTGTCCCTTCTCTCCATCACAGTTTGGGAACTGGTAACTTGAAGCACTGTCCTTAATTAATAATAAAATTTTCTGTCCTTTAGTGATCCCCTAGGATGGAGGTGATCAGAGGTAGGAGAGGGTGAGAATACTGTTCTCGATTATGAAAACCTATATCCATTCTGTGTATCCATGTATAATTTTAGTCTCCTAAATTGATCTATTTTCCACACTGTACTTTTGTAGAAAATAATTTTCCAGTAGGCACATATTGTCCTTAAAGAACCATCTAATCCATGTACGTAAAATATGTCATATGTAGACTTATAAATGTATATATAAAGCTTAAACATAAGTCATTCTGAATTTTTGAAAAAGGACTTCAAGTCACTTGGCTGTGAGCTGGAAACCTGAGCCTGGAGCATTGACTCTTGTGTCTCCTTGGGCTACTCACGTTCTCTGTATGCCTCTTTGCTCTCATACCTGCAAGGGGCAGGGGATGGGTCAGTGGTGGTTCTATTCAGCAGACCTGTGAATCAGTTCTTTGAATCACTTGGGATAATTGTTAAACATACAGATTCCTGGGCCCCACTGCAGATCTGTAGAGTTGGAAATTTGAGTGTTGGAATTTTTAGTTCTAGTAATCCTCCAAGGGATTCCAGGTGATACTGCCATGTTTTGAGTAGTTGTGTTCCAAGAACCCCCTCTGGTTCTGATGTTTTAGAATCCTCTGCCTTTTCTCTCTTGCTCCTGATTTTCTCTTATACTTTTTCCCCTAGAACACTCCCCTCAGTAGACCGTGAACCTCTCAGGAGCAAGGGCCATATCTTGCCCACCTCTGTATGCCTGGCATCTGGTGCAATGCTGGGCACATGGCAAGTGCTCAGTAAGCAGAAGGAGGGAAGGAGGGGACGAATGGGCTTTCATGGCTTCACTACCGTTTATGCATATCCAAGTAATTTCCGTAATTTTTCCTGATAGGAAGAATGGAAAGAACACAGACGTTGGAAACTAACAAAATGGATTTGAATCTCATTTGCACCTCTTACTGTGTAGTGATTTCTGCCAAGTCATCTAATCTCTTTAAACTGCAGTTTCCTTGATTGTACAATAAGGATAATAGCACCTGTTGCTCAAGATTGCTGTGAGGATTAATTTACTACATGAGAATATGCATGTAAAAGTGCTTGACATATTGTAGGAACTCGGATACTTTAGCTACTTTCTTTCTTTACATGGCCAATGGTGAGCAACAGGAAAAGGAGGGAAGGAGACACAGAAGAATGGATCATTCCCAAGCCAGCCACAGAGAAAGACATATGATCCTTTGTCATCTCTTGGCTTTCCAGGACCCTGAGGCCCAGGTACCTTGGTGGATCCCTCCTGCTCAGTCCTGAGCACATCAGAATTCAGGCTTAAAATCTCCTGACTCCAAATGCAGTACAGTATCTTGATAAGTCTGCTACAGGGAAGTAGAAAAAGAAGTAGCAAAAGAAATTCTAGGAACTAGGTTTGGGTTCCCCATGTGGGCCCAATGTCTGGGTTGCAGTGAGAAACCTAAGTTCATTCAGAATGGTTGGTTCCCAGGGCCAAAGATCTTCAGGCTGGTTTTGTTAGCATATCATATCCCCTCTTCACATACGCTGTGTTGGAACTGCCACAGCGTGTTGCTTCTTATAAAAGTCTTCTTCAAATCGAGACCAGTTGTTTCAGCCCCACAAAGGAAACCACATTAGCTCTCTTCTGGGCAAAATGGTGAGTGGTTATTCCTCTCCACAATGCCTCCAGCACTACAATAATGATAACGGCCACCCTTTACCAAGTGCCTGCTGTGCCTGAATCTTTGTGGCATCACTGTGAGGAGGCATTATTAGCCCCATTTTACAAGGCAGCAGGTTGTAATTACGACCATAGACTTTAGAGTTAGACCAAGGTTCAAATCCTGGTCCCACTGTGTTTTAGCCAACTCTCTCTTAGTCTTGTCAGCAAAACAGGATTGGTAATGTATATCTCGTAGTACTGTGAGGAGTACATGAATACCACATGCATGGTACTTGACAGTGCCTAATACATAGTAAATAAATCCTTCATAAATGTAACTGGGGTGATGATGATGATGATGACATGCCATGATCTCTTGAGCTATAGAAGGTAGGCCACTGTAGTAGATACTACTACAGTAGATACTAGTGGGATGAGGAGAGATGGCAAAAAATCAACAGCTCCAAGTAGCCTAAGACAAGTTCAGGAGAACCTTAGGAATGCTGTTACAAAGGAACCTGGTGTGATTGGTTGGAATAAACTCAGAGAAGAGCTGAATTTTATTTATTTATTTGGTGGATTTTTATTGACTACCTGCTTTGTGTCAGGCCTATGCTAAAAGCTGGAGATACAATGATGATAAAAGAGACATGATCCTTGCCCTCAAGGAGCTTACAATTTCATGAGGGAATCAGACACTGTTAAAATAATTGCACCGGTCACGTAGAATTACAAACTAGGGTAAATGCTATGAGAGAGATGGACAGGTTTCTGTGAAAGCATATAATAGGGGTCCTGACCTACTTCAGTTGAGGAGGAATAGCTTTGCTGAGGAAGTGACATCTGAACTGAGATCTGGAGGGTCATTAGGAGTTTATGAGGTAGGGCAGTGGGCGAAGGGGTGGAAAGCTTTCTAGGCATATGGACAAATATGGCCCCTATGGTGAGAGACAACTTAGTTCTTTCAGAGAACTGAGGGGGTCAGTATGACTTGAGCAGAGAGTGGCGAAGAACGTGAGGTAGGAGAAGAGGCTGGAGAGGGAGATCAGGGCCTTGTTAAGGATTGTCTTTCTCTTTATTCTAAGAGCATGGGGACCACTGAAGGATTTGGAGCAAAGGCTGATAGATGTGTGTGTTGCACATGCGGGGAGTGATGTGACCAGTTTGGTATTTACAGGAGATCTTTTTGGCAGTGGTCTTGAGAATGGGTTGGAGGATGCAAGAGTGGTTGTGGGGAAACAGGTTAAGAGAAAGCTTTTGCATTAGTCCCAGTAAGAAATCATGCTGGGTAGGGCTAGAGTAGTGACATCAGAGATGAGGCAGGGAGGAGGGTTTGAGATATTTTGGAAGTGTGAGGAAAGACAGGATATAAAGGGCACCTCAGGTTTCTGGATGTACAAGTGGATTATGGCCCTGCCATTCTAAGCTTAAAAAAAGGCAGAAGAAGATCAGAAGACCAGATTTGGGTAGAAAGATCTTGATCTGAATTTGAACACACTGCATTTGAGGTACCTTTTAGACATCCAAGCGTGAATGTTTCATGCCGAGGGCCCGCAATGGTAGGACACAGTGGCCTTGGAATGCCTTGGGGCACTCTGACCCAGATCTAGCTGCTCTGGAGGTCAAACTTGTTTAGTCCCATTGATCCAAGGACTCATGGTTCTCTCCTCATTGTTCTGTTTCCTTGCCACATTTTTCTGAAAAGGGGTGCCATGAGAGAATTCAGCCTAAGGGGGGTCCAAAGTCTGGAGAGAGAGGTGGCTTCTTCAGGGCAAACAATTCAGATATTGGTGCATGTTGTTTGAGGTATTTTTTCCCAAATTTGTGGGTGAGATATTTATGTTTAATGTGTGTTCTTTTATTCATTTTTTAACTAAAATATTTTTTATTAATATATATCTACAATATGACAGGCACAATGCTAAGTCAGAAAGGACCCCGTGTTCTTTGGGAAGTGACATCACCAGAACCCATCTGACATTGCTGTTCTTGTGATCATAAAGAAACCAAGCAGGATACTGCTCTTTCTCTGAGTGCTGAATCTCCAGCATGCTGACTGCTGACTTTTATCAAGGAGGCACGTTGTTGAGTTCAGAGAGTGGGTTTATCAGGGGCTCCCTCTGCAGCTGTGACTCCCAGGTCTCTAGGCCCCCTCTCTTTTGCAGAGCCTCCCTAAACAGAAACAGCATCAGTGCCATTTCTTCACTTTGAATGGGGCTCAGCTGGGTAGTCTGAGTCCCACCCGCATGCCTGTGCCAAGTGTTCTGGTTTGTTGTCTGAGAGCATCTCTTTGTGTCCAGGTGAGGATGAGAGTAGTGGCTGAGCAGGCCTTGTGTACTCCTCTTGTGGAGTGGCTGAGGAAGTTGGACTGGCAAGCTGAGAGGGAGTGGGCAGAGGAGCAATGCATGCAGCCCTGGTGCCATGTGCTAGGATTTGTGAGTACTCATGTGGAATAGCTACATGCTCTGAGAACATGTTTGCCTTGTGAAAATCTAAACTCATGAGCACTCACAACTAGAATATACAACTGTGTACTTGGGGGCTTTGGGGAGAAGAAGAAAACAAAAAGAATCTGTAAACTCGCGAGTGACATGAATTCAGGACAGTGATTACCATCATGAGATGGAGCATGGTCTCATCCCCTAGTGTATTTCACATGCAGTACAGTGAGGTGGGAAAACTATGCCAACATAGGCACCCAAGTGAAGTTGACCTTCCCTATGTCAGTGGAACAAAGAACTTCTTACAACTGGAGCAGCTGGTGAGCCCGTTAGGGGAGGTGATCCTGCACAGGGTGACCCATGTGTCAGGTGGGACAGAGAGACTCCATCCCAGGGTGGGATGGTAGACTGAGAATTGCATCTCTGAGATTCTGATTCTTGGCTTTGCCTTTCATCTTGAAAAGTAAGTCTGCCTTAGACAAATCTGCCAAGGACTGAAGTGTCCTTGAAGTCAGAAGGCCCTTGGCTAAATCCCAGCTCCACGTCTTCTAACTGTGTAACGTGGGTGAGTTGCTCTCTGAACCTCCTTCTAGCTGGGTCTGTCAAACCAGGTTTGTAAGACCTTGCAGAGTTTTGTGTGTACAAGGGTCAAATGAGTTAAGCCTAGCAGCCAGCACCCCCGGAGGTAAGAAGGGGAGAAACTGTGGAGCCTCTGGTCAGCTGCCTCTGATCAGCTGTCAACTCTGGGTATGTGCGCATGGCCTGGGTCTGCAAGCTCTGCTCAGGGAGAGCATTCGTTGCTCCCCAGAGCACAAATGCAGGGCATGTGTCAGCTCACTGGCAGCCTGAGGTGGGCTGGGACACATTGTCCCAATTTTTTGGTGCCTGAGGAGACACCCACTCAGCAAGCAATTAGCCCACCTAGCTTAAGTTTCCCCAAAGAACTCAGTCCTCATCACAGAGAAATTCTTTCAGGTTCCGACAGTGGCATGTTGCTTGTAATCTGACCCCTGTAAGAATTCTGGCTATGTCCTTTTCTCATGCCAGCTCTTTCCTAAAGACGAGGAGTTATTTTCCTGATGTGTAGGATAAAATCCTGTCGTGTTTTTGATGGTGTCTTAGGAGGTTCACACTGTTTTTATTTTCCAGGGGAGCATTAACAAGATATAGACTAGCCTTTGGATGGAGGTAGCACAGTCACTCGAGGCCATTTGCTGCTTGTAAAATTCTTGGCACCCCAGGCACAGCTCTGGTTTCATATGTCACCATCTAGCACACTCAAATCATGCCAACCTGAAGATACTTGTTCCTGCTCAGGGTGCCCCCAGTCATAACAGTGCCCATCTGCACTCACAATGCAGATTCATCTTCACTGGTTATTTTCTCCTCCAGCATCCCTGCGGGCTTTCTAGGGTGGAGTTCTTGGCCCTTTTATTCAGATTAAGAGAGCATTGCGCTTGCAAGGTACAATGCTTTGTCTGAGGTCATGCAGCTAGCTATTGACAGGGCTGTTTTTCAAATTCTGGTCTTCTAAGGGGCAGCCTGACATAGTGAAAACTCACCTGTGACAATCATGAGCTGTGTGACCTTGCACAAGCTAGTCATAATGTTACAAGTGGTTATTAATATTAGTAATAACAGTAAAATTTACAAAGCAGCCAGCGCAGTGGTAGGTGCTCTCCACCATATCTCATTGTATTATCACACTAGACCTGTGAGATGGGTTTTATTATTATCCGCTTTACAGATAAGCGTCCTAAAGTTCAGAGAGCTAAAGTAACTCGTCTGAGCCTCAATTTCTCTGCAAAATGAGAATGCTGATACCTCCCTGGGAGGGCGATTGTGAGACTGAATGAGGTAATGTATGTCACCTGCACAGCACGGAGCCTGCAGTGGAGGAGATGCTCAGTCAATGCTGCTTTCCTTTCTCTGGTCCCCGCTCTGACTCCTAATCCAGTGTTCTTTCCACTGCATCGCATTTAATCAGTTTAGAAGCTGAGGTCATGCTGAAGTCCTCTCCATAGCTTTCTCCATCACACTCTCCCCCACCCCCAGAGGCCACTTCAAGTCTCTGATCTGAGCTCTCTGTCAGATACTGCCTGTTTAGTCTTATGCCAGTTCAGGAAACACCATCCTTCCCTGGCATGCTGCATCACACCCCTGACATTTGCCCCAGGGCTGTGTTCTGGAACGCTAAAGCCTACCCTGGCCTCTCCAGCCACAAGGCTCTCTCCTTCCCTGACTTTCTCTAAGGCAAGTGCAGTTGTTTTCCTTATTTTGGCATCTTGCCTGGATCTTTCATGTTGTTATATTTTGTTTTATGAGGGGCCACATATGGACATGACCTGGGACTCAGCTCTCCTGACTTCCAGCGTCATCTTCTGCAGCTTATTATTATGTAATGTTTAAGAGGAGTATGCAGTAGGTCAGGGGAAAAAAATAGGAGCCCCTTCTTTGTCTTTGGGGAGATTCAGAAATGTATTCATTCGACTTTCAATAAGTATTTACTTATTTAGCACCCACTCTGAGCCAGACCTTGTGTTAGACACTGGATGTGGCCGTGAAGGAGACAGACAGGTCTGTCTTTCATGGAGTTCAAGATAATAAAAACATAAGCAAGTCGATCGGTAAGACAATTTTAGATTTTAAGTGCCGTGAAACAAAGAAATCAGGCTGTGGGCTGGAGAGTGACTGGGAGACACTTTTGCACTTTGCACAGGATGGTCAGGGGAAGGACTCCTTGAGGAGGTAACATTTTGAGCTGAGATCTCAAATGAAAAGCTGGGCAAGAGCATTCCAGGCTGAGGGAGCAATGAGAGCAAAGACCCAGAATGGAAAGGGCCTGGCCAGTCAAGGAGTAAAACGGAGATCTAGATGGCCAGGCCACAGTGTGCCAGAGGGAAAAACGATGAGGTCGAGAGAAGCGTGAGCTAGATCGTGTTGAGCTGAGGCCACAGAGGAGTTTGGATATTTTTCTGGAATCAATGGGAAGCCACTGAACGGCTTTAAGCAGGGGAGTGATGTGATCGTAAAGAAAACTGAGGCTGCTAAGTGGATAATGGGTTGTAAAATGTGAACAGGGAAGCAGAGATACCAGTTAGTAGGCTGTTATAATAGCCCAGCAGAGTTGACAGCAGCCTGGACTGGGTTAGGACAGTGGAGACAGAAGCAGGTAAGTTTGATATTATGCTGAAGTTAGGACAAGATTTGATGAAGGATTAGATGAAATAATCTATTCTGCTCAATCTACTCAGTACCCAGTTAGTGTAGATCAAAGTGATACCTAGTTTCAATTCCTAAACTGGGGTGGAGGAGAGATAGAGGGGGAGGACATCTGGCAGTGGGTGGACTTGAGAGGTGACAGACCTGGCTGCCAGGATGTACCTCTGTAAGTTTGAGAGATTATAGATAGAGGCTTCTTCTCGCATCTCTAAAAGACAGCTTGGAGAAGTAAAAAGGGGAGAGATTTTCAAAGAATTCATTCATTCAACAGTCCTATAGCAAGCGCATTATCTGTGGCTGGTGTTTTGCTAGTGGTGAATAAGATAGGGCTCTGTCTTTACAACCTCCCCTGTCTTGGAGGAGGTAGAAATGTAAATAAATGAATCTCAGGGAATCAGTATGAATGATAAAGGGATGAATGAACAAGGGGATGTGGGAACACAAAGGAGAGGACTAATTTTCATCGGGGAAGAATGGGAAGGTTTCACAGAGAGACTGGGCATCAAAAGAGGGTAAAGAGAGAGAGCGTGCCAGAAAAAGGGGACAGCAATTGCAAAGACCCAGAATCCTGAAAGAAAGGGATGTATTCAAGAAATAGGAAACACCTCAGTGTGGCTGGGGTATAGAGTGTGTGGTGGGGAGGTACAGGCTGGTGTGTAAGGTTGTTGACTGCACTGTGGAGGGCCTTGTGTGGCATGTTGAAAGTCCTAAAGGACTTAATCCTTTAGGCGTATTGGAACCAATGGAGGTCTTAAAGCCAGAGTCTAGTTGGTGGAAGGCAAATACCTGCCTCATAGACTGCCAGTCAGTCAAATCCCCATTTCCTACTGTGTCGGGATACAACCTCAGAAACGTTCTCAACACGCATTCCAGGCAGTCATTTCCAGTCAGCTGGAGTTGGCAGAGGAGGAGGCCTGTTTGCCATTCCTGAAAGAAGATAAGTCTTTGGATAAATTTAAAAAGAAAAATGTTCTAGCACCAAAAACTGCCTTTCACAATTATCTCATTAGCCAGAGGTATAAATTGCCTACATTGTGTAAGACGTGGAGAACAGTCAGAGAGAACCCAGTGTCCCTACTGTTGAAAGGAGCGTGGCTCTTGGGCTGAAGGGAGAAATAGCAATCTAGGCTAAAGGAACATATTTCTGAGTATGGCCGTGGCTGTATGAATTCCAGTTGGGCAGTGCTGAGGCCAAAAGTAGCAGGCTTTCAAGGAATTCTGGTCCACTAAGCCTTGAATGGATGCTCTTGGCCTGTAGGAAAGTACAGTGCTCTAGTAAATGCAAGGCCTTTTTGTCTAACTGACATTCATCCTTTTCCCAGGAAGCTCTTTCAAAAAGGCCATGTAGCTCCTTTGAAGAAGATAAAATGTCCTGGGCTGTGAGGGACCAGGAAGTAACCATTAGTCTGGGAACTTGATGATGGCTGTGATTGTCTTTGCCGGTTCTGTATCCCTGGCACCCAGCACAGGACCTGGCACGTGGTGTGTGCTCAGTGATGTTTGTGGCATAAGTGCACTAGGAAAAGAAAATAACCAACCAACCACCCAATCAAACATTCAACTGGGTTCTAATACCAGTTCTTGAATTTCAGTTCTCTTAGCTATATAGTGACCTGGTTGGTCTCTAAGGCCCTTGACACTGCTGTCCAAGGATTCTAGGATGATGAATAGAATGGTTCAGAGCAAGCCAAGTCATCACTCGTATTTCTGATATGCCTCAAATTTAATCAGAATAAAATATCAAAATCAACCAGTACTTTACAGCATCTCAGATATGCCTTCTAAAAACAGAAACTGCGTCTGTCTCTGAGTTGTGAAGGAAATGTATTAGGTTATATTAAACAGCAAGACTGTCTTTTTTGTAGGAAAGAAAATGAATTAAATCTTATCTTCCTGATTGAGGATTTTAATTGGGATTTGAGTCAATTTGATCTAAATTTGAGCATCCATCCAGAAAACATTTATTGACATCTGCTATGAGCAGGGCTTTGTGCTAGGCATGTGGGAGATAGGAAGACGAACAAGACACAGGATGAACAAGATCCTTCTAGGCAGGAACTGACGGTCTAGTCAAGGAGATGAAACATACACACTTGACGGGGACCCCAGGTAGACAGAGAATAAGCTGGGACAGGCCAGATCCCGGGCCAGGGGAGGTCAGAGGAGGAAGCCCCTTCAAGTACATCATGCAGGCAGGAAGTCTGCCTCTTACCACGCCGTTGTGGGCTCAGAATTCACTGAGCCACCATGGCCATGAGGATGTACTGAGTGGCTGCTTAGAGCTCCCCGTCAGCCTGAAGCTACTAAGTTGAGCACCTCAGCCCAAGCTGTTGTTGGCAGGGAAAAATCACCTCAGGCATTCAGCCACTGGCCTTTATGAGCAGTGCGTACACTGCACTGCCAAGGTGAGGGGCCCTTTTTATGGCTCACATCCTTGGGGTTGGTTTCAAGAAAACATTGTTCGCTGCAACAGGAATTTGTATTCTTTCGTTTGTAGGATTGGAAACTGCCTGTGTGGCCCTTTCTGCCTTGGCTGCCACTGAAATTCAGGGTCTGACTAAAATGGAAGCATCTACTTTCCGACATTTATCCAACAACTCCTTGTCAAACCCTTCATTGTGCAGGCCCCTGTGCTAAGTGGGTAGGAGACTCACACAGGCCCTGCCCTCAAGGAGCTGACAAAAGGAGTGTGAGCCAGGCCCAGGAAGAACTGCTAATCCCAGCTGTGAGAGAGGCCAGCCGAAAGACCAGCAGCAGAGGAGAAAGAGTTTGCTTTGAGGCTGGGGGCATAAAGGGAAACCTAGAAGAGACCCCAGGGATTTGGCCCTTAGAAAATGTGGGGATCATATACATTGGAATAGGTGTAGTAGGTCTTCTAAAATAAAATAATGACAAAGGCATTGAGGAAGCAAAACCTCTAGGCATGTTTAGGGAACTGGGAATACTTCAGTTTGACTGTAACAAAGGGAGCGTAAAGGGGAATAATACTTAAAATAGTTGGGGCCTGTTTTAGTCAGTTCGGGCTGCTATAACGAGATACCATAGGTTGGGTGGCTTAAACAACAAACATCTATTTCTCATGATCCTAGAGGCTGGAAGTTTGAGATCAGGGCATCAACATGGTCAGGTCTTGGTGAGAACCCTCCTTCTGGTTCACAGATGGCCATCTTCTTGCTGTGTCCTCACATGGTGGAGAGCAGAGAGGGGAAGCAAGCTCCCTTTGGCTTTTCTTATCAGGGCCCTAATCCTGTCTTGAGGGCTCCACCCTCATCACCTAATCACCTCCCAAAGGCCCCATCTCCACATTCCATCACACTGGGGATTAGAGTTTCAACATATGAATTATGGGGGACACAAACATTCAGTCCATAGTAGGGCCAGATCACAGAGGCCTCCTTAGATGTCCCAGGGTGAGGCAGTTATGTATTTTACTCTCTAGGCAATAAGATGGCACTAATAGTTTGTAAGCAGGAATGTGCATAAAATCCTAGGGTTGGAAAGGACTTTGGAGATGATCCAGTCCAGCCCTCCATCTCACTCATAAAGACTGAATCCCAAAAGGGGAAGGTGCCCGAGATCAAACAGTAGTTAATGATGGAGCTGGAACCAGGGCCAAAACCAGAACCAGATCTTCTGGCTTCAAATACAGTGGTCTTTTATACTCTGTGATGAGATCTGTGCTCCAGGGAGATTAATGAGGCTTTCCAGTAGAGGCAGATTGAGGGTAGAGGAGAGGAGAGAGTCAGGGAGAGCCTTGGGAGGCTTTTATATGAAGTTAGACGAAAGGTAACACATGAGGTCTTTCATCAGGGCTCGGCTGTGGGCTGACGGGGCAGGGGGCTGAGGGGAGAGACACCACAGAGGTTCGGTCAGCAGGGCGTGGATGTGGAAGGCAGACAAAAGGAGGAAGTCTGCTTGTACTTTCTGCGGTTGCTGTTCTTTACTGAATTGTCCCACTGGGTTACATTTGGTAAACAACCTCCAAGTGGGAAAGAAGGGGGACACATCCAAAGTAAATACATCAAACACATTCAACATTTCCTAAGTGGAGCTGCTTTATAATTTTTTTTGTCTCTCTTGCCTAGAGGGCCTGGTTCTTTTCCAGGACCTGGCCTTCCAGGTCTTAAGTCCTCAGAAGGGTGATCGCTTTGCCAGCCACCACTCTGGCTTCGTGATTTTACGCATGGGATGTTGGAACTGCCATCATAGCTGAGTGCCTCTCGTTTTAGGTTTCCTGCTAGGCCCTGGGAAGGTGCTATCCGTGTGACTTGCCTCTCATCCCATGACTCTAGCTTTGGAACCAAAGCCCTGAGATGACCTGAAGCCAATACTGAGCTCCATAATAGGCCATCGTCTGGGGGCCTCGCCGCAGGCCCGTAGACCACCAGCCGTGGAACCTGGAGAGCATTGAAATGCAGATTCTTGGGCTCCATCTTATACCTACTGAATCAGAATCTCTGGTGGTGGAGCAGGAGTCTGTTTTTTGTCTTTTGTGGGTTTTTTTGAGGAAGATTAGCCCTGAGCTAACATCTGCTGCCAATCCTCCTCTCTTTGCTGAGGAATACTGGCTCTGAGCTAACATCCGTGCCCATCTTCCTCCACTTTATATGTGGCACACCTGCCACAGCATGGCTTGCCAAGCGGTACCATGTCCGCACCTGGCATTTGAACCAGTGAACCCTGGGCCGCCAAAGCAGAATGTGCGAACTTAATCACTGAGCCACTGAGCTGGCCCCAGGAGTCTGTATTTTTGACAAGTGCCCCAAGTGATTCTTTTGCACCTAAAGTTTGAGACTCTGCCTTAGATCACTTAATTTGTTTTCTGGGCCTCAGCTTCCTTGTTTGAAAATGGGGAAATTATGTATTCAATTTACTGTGAGAATAGAAAAGCACTTGGAAAAATGATAAAAATATAATTATTATTATTTATATTACTAAGTTTACAATCTTAGGATCAAGGAAGTTTGAAACGTGTCTCAGACTGAGGTACACTGAAGACTGGTCAGAGCTCTGAGTGCTCACAACGGGGACATGTATGTTTACCAGGAGAGGGAGTATATGAATGAATACCTCCAGGAAAGAGAAACCCTGAAGCAAGGCCATTAAGCTTTCTCTTCTGTATTCTCCACCTCGTGCGTTCATTCAGCGTCATTCACTGAGTGCCTAATATGTGCCAGGGCACTGTGCCAGGCTGAGAATATAGAGATGAATCAGACATGGTCCCAGACCTCATGGGATTGGAGATCAATACGAAATGAGTGTTCGCTGTGCTATGAGAAGCTCCGGCACCAGGGAGGGGAGAAGGGTGGGTATTGATGCTTTGGCAACAAGAACAGAACCAGCTGTCAGGGAAGGTGTCACCAAGGTGACTCTGAAGCTGCATCTGAACATGGGTACGGTTGTTCCAAGAAGGAAAGCCTCCTTCACAGGCTTTGGCCCTGGCTTCCTCCTTCCATTCCATCACATTCTCTCCTCGGTTTTCCTCTGCTCCTTCCCCATCAAACCAATCTTAGGCACCCAGTGTTCTTGGCCTTTTTCTTCTTCACCCCACCAAAACCTGCTTTCACTCTAAGTCAATACTTAGGTATAGTCATAAACAGTTGGGTTTAAAACAGTGCTTTTATGGGGGACTAGGGGGTGCAGTTTATATCATTACCCTGGAAAGTTTTCATCTGAAGTGATTCTAAGCTCTATTGGAGATCTGTGTGTTTGTGTGTTTGCCTTTTACATCAGCCAGCTGATAGGAGAGGTGTTGTGCTTTGTTGGTTAGTTGTGTTTTGGGGGAAGAGGATTGGTGACCAGTGGTTTTTTCCAGCCCTTGTTATTTTACTAGGTAAATAATCACTATTTTGCTCACCTATGAAAAATCAAGGATTAACGCATAGTGTAAGCTGAACTGTAGGATGGCCTTCCTGTGTTTTAAGGTAGAACGACAATGGTTAATGAATCAGACCTTAAGCTGACATAGCCCTTCACAGTTTACAAAGTGCCCTGACCATGCATGTCCTTTCTACCCAAAAGGTTGTCCACAAACCAGCAGCTTTGGCCTTGGCCTTGGCTAATTAGAAATGCAGAATCTTGGGCCCTACCTGAGACCTGCTGCATCAGAATCTGTATCTTAACAAGATTCCCTGGCAATTCATATGCACATTAAAGTTTGAAAGAAACTATGAAGTTAGTGATTTATCCCCATTCATTGACTGAACACGAAAGTCCAGAGAGATTAAGGAACTTACCCAAGATCCCATAACAAGTGGCAGAGCCAGGATGCAAGCCCTGGTCTACCCAGTTCTAAGTTCAGCGCTGTGTACACCGTACAACTGGGCTTCTTTAATTAAAGACTGTATTAAAGAACATTTCTTCAGTGATTCATGGTCATTGAAGAGAGGAAAAGATGACACTTTTTCGAGATATAAATGTATCTTCTTGAGTGCCGCGGGAGACAAGGAGAGTCAAACGGGAGCTCGCATACTGAGCTTTGACTTTATGCCAGGCATGTGAACAACTCTGCGTGGCAGGTAGCCTTGTCTCCATTTTACAGGTAGTAAGAACCCTCAACATTTTACTGAATGTGACCAAACTGTAGGGACTCATAAGGAGGCAGGGGTTGAAGGTGGTATTTAAAGGTCTGATAGTAGGACTTCCTGGGTCAGAGGTCAAGGAATCAGAACTGTTGTGAGCCTTTTCTTTGGTCCTTGAGGTAAGATCCTCTTCCTGTATGAGGCCAGCTGCTTCCTTGACTAATCAGATTCAGTGGCTGCCCACTCCTTCTAAAGTCAGGGATTCAGACTTTGGTCACTTGGAGCTCCTCTTGATTTATGAACAACTCTGTCTCGTAGAGTAAAAGCGGTTTTCCCAAAGAGGAAAAAATAGCTTATAGAAAGGCCTTGAAGAATCAGGATGACAAAATGTATTATTTATAAGGGCCTAAAAAAAGTGCCGGATCCTCCACTCAAAGTGAGCAGGCGACAGCCAAGCACTGTGTGGAGTGGAGCCCAGCAGACTCCAACTAGGTCCACGTGGCAGGGCTGGTCAGCCACGGCTCCACTCAGTCTTCCAAGGGTCCTTCTCAGCAAGTGGCTCCTGCTACCAATACAGAGCAGCCAGTGTAGCTCACACAAATGGGTCCTAGCTTATGAGTCAGTACAATAGGATCACCTAAACAGGGAAATCCTTGAAGGAGAATGGGGGAAATGCAGTGAGAGTCTGTGGATTAGTGGGAAGACGCATACACAGGTACGCGCATGTGCGTGTGCGCACACACACACACACACACACCCCATTTGTAAGATTATATTGAGCTCCTGACTTAATTACTCAAGAATGCAGTACTTATTGGAAGCGAAGAGACCATGCAGGACAGGAGTAAATATGAGTTATCTCAACCTTGTCTTCACAGGACCCTGTTTCCATGATGGAGCATGCAGCTGCTGGTGGCACTGTCCATGCAGAGTGGAAACAGCACCTAGGAAACTGCCACTTCTTGTTACATCTCAGATCTTTGTTACTCAAGGCTTGGCTCATCATTCTTAAAGAATTTACAAGAATTTCTATGTTTTCTTTTAAAAGAATGTTTACAAACATCTCTCCTACCAAAACCTCTCCTGCATTTTGAAGCACACTCAGTGTCAGCAAGTGTACATTTTGTCCAGTGGGGAAGAAGCAGAGTCAGTGTCCAGGGGTCTCTGAACAGCAGCATTTACAGAAGACCCATTTCCCTGTCACCCATTCCTTCATTTTGCCATAATACCTTTGTTATCTGGGTGCTTGTGATACTGACTTAGACCTGAGGACCGTTTCCCAAATCCACTTGTCCATAGAGGGCAAGACTCAGAGACAGGAGGAAGGTCACTGAAAAATAGAAAGTGATGCCAAGGGACTTCTGAGGATACCCAAGGCAGTTATGAGATTGTGGTCCAGCTTCGGAGTGATTGCAAGTCTGCTCTTACCAACAGAACAATAAGCTGGGATTTGAACAGAGGCTGGAGCCTTCAGAACCCTCTCACCTGTCTCTAGTCCTTCCTCTGCTTTGTCCTCTTCCTTCCTCTGACAGTTGAAAATTTCTCTTCTGAGATGTGGTGACTACACTGTGGGGGAGAAATTGTTTCAGGAGCTCTTGCTGTATTCAGAGCTTGCTGTGTGTTCGCTTTTGGCTGATGGCCTCCTCCCCGGCCATGGGAGCTAGTTGTGGTCCACTGGCCCTGATGCAGTCCCCTAGCGGCCTCAACCTGGTATTGCCTGTGGTTCTAATCTCAGTGGTCTTCCAGTTTCCTCTTAGCAGAAATGGTTGTCCCTGGAGTGCAGGACGCCTATTCAATAGGCTCAGGTTTACCTACATGCCCTGGCGGTGCAGGGGAGCCTTCAAGAAGATGGACATTGACCTTACTACCCCTCACACTACAATTCAGAATTATAAAATCTTAAGATTAAAAGAAATTTTCAGCGTTTTGAAAGCCAGGTATTATTCAACATTTGAATCAGAGGCAACATGGTATAGAAGGACATGGTATATTGAACTGGTTGGGTTCAAATCCCATCTCTGCCATTTTCTAGCTGTGTGATCCTGGACTATTTGCTTGATCCCTCTAAGCAAGAAATGTCTTGTAGAGCCATACTGGAGAATAAAGATAATGTAGGTAAAGTGCCTACATAGATGATGTACTTGATAAGTAGTTGGTAATATTATTATCCGGAAAACCAGAGGCTTTCAAACTTTGGCCAGCAGAGCACCTGAGTTCTTTCAGGTGTTCTCCATCATATGTGGTTTTTAGACCCCTCACCACTCTGGTTACTCTATTTTTATTATTATTATTATTATTATTATTATCATCATTGTGGTAAAATATACATAACAATTTACTACTTTAAATATACAGCTTGGGGGCATTAAGTCCATTCATGTTGTTGTGGAACCATCACTACCATTCATCTCCAGAACTTTTTCATCTTCCCATAGTGAAACTCTGTCCCCATTAAACACTAACTCCCCGTTCCCCTCTCCTCCCAGCCTGATACTCTTTGTTTGGGGGACAGAAGGGGAATTGGCCCTGAGTTAACATCCGTTGCCAATCTTCCTCTTTTTTTGCTTGAGGAAGATTGCCCCTGAGATAACATCTGTGCTAATCTTCCTCTATTTTGTATGTGGGCCACCTCCACAGCGTGGCTTGATGAGCAGTGTGTAGGTCTGCACCCGGGATCCAAACCTGCAAACCCTGGGCCGCTGAAGTGGAGCACACAAACTTAACCACTACACCACTGGTCGGGCCCCTGATTATTCTCTTTTGAATAGCATGCGCCAAGTTCCTCAGTGTCTTTCTTCCCACCACCAGTGGGGGTTGGAAAGGGCCTCTTGGTAGGGTTTTCCTTGAATTCTGCAAATTCCCACTGGGAAGCCCGAGAGTTAAAAGTCTGTGTCAGTTGCAGCAAACTTTGGAGGTTACAGATAGTTACGACATAGATGTCAGTACAGTTGCTTTGAATGGGATGGATCTTCAAAGAGCCTTCCAAGGACTAGTACATTCTGTCCAAAAATATCCCAGGATTTGGCCTGGCATGGCTTGGGGGAGAAACCAACAGTTTTTTGTTTGTTTGTTTTAAAGATTTTATATTTCCTTTTTCTCCCAAAGCTCCCCAGAACATAGTTTTGTATTTTTAGTTGTAGATCCTTCTAGTTGTGACATGTGGGACGCCACCTCAATGTGGGCTGATGGTGCCACGTCCGCGCCCAGGATTCAAACCAGTGAAACCCTGGGCCACCACAGCAGAGCATGCAAACTTAACCACACGGCCACAGGGCCGGCCCCAAAACCAAAGGTTTTTGAATTCTTCAGTAGCATGTACTTCGTGGTGAAGGTTAAATGAGCTAATTCACATCAAGTGTATAATACAGTGTCTGGCACAGATAAAGCCTTGATATGTAGGCTGTTGATACTGTTTTTGTACTTTTACAGAGACATTATGTATAATGTTTTAGTATTTAATCCCCACAATAGGTAGATATCCTCTTCATTTTCCATGAGGAAACCAAGGCTCTAAACTGTTAACACCTCTAAAATTACCGAGCTAGTAAGTAGCAGGGTAGCAGAGCTGGGATTCACACCCATACTCTTTCTCTCCTAAGACACTGCCTGTTGTGTTATCCCAAGAAAAGAACTCTATGGGTGAGTCATGTTGACTTCGTTCTTGGTATTTCCTCTTTCTGTCTACCTTGGCCTTTCTCTGGGGTTCTAGCTTCTTACTATTTCTTCTTCTTAAAATCATGCACCTGAAGTCCAAGCTTCAGAGCTTTCTGGATTTACCAGTCCCCATTCACTGCACCATCTTGAAGTGATCACTCATAGTCTTCAATACGCTCTGCTCTAGAATAGGAAACTGAAACCATATGTGCAAACCCTGGAACTCTCTGGCTTTATTGAATCTAAGAACTAATGGATTATGTTATGAAATTTAGAGCTGTCATTGGGGTTTTGGTCAGAAAATGCTGCTTTCCAGGACCTTCAAGTTACCCAGAAGCACTGGGTGGAGTTTATTCAGGGGAAAAAACCTGCTTACGTTTGACGTCCTTGAGTGACTAGGATTCGTTCTCCTCTCAGAAAACAGGACCAAATCACTCTGGTTTGCTCTTTGTCATGGCTCCTAGGAGCCTCAAAGCCAACTTTAGTGCTCAGTCACACACAGCATGGATATCAATTTTCAGGGCTGGCGTGTTTGGATCCTCCTCCTTTTCATGGTTTTGAATTTCCATTTCTGTTTTACTTCCTCTGTTATAAGAATGCCCTTTGGGAAGAGATGAGCTCAGAGTAAGTAAATCAGTAAAGACTATAAGTGCCTAGAGGTCAAGGGCCATGTTTGTTTATCGTAGTATCCCTAGCGCATAGCACAGGATCTGGTATGTGGTAGGTGCTGAATAAATGTTTATCAGTTGAATGAGTGAAAGCTATTAATGAATCATTATTCAAAATGAGTTAAAGGGTGGCAACTTTGTCACTTCCCTTTGGACTTTCAGCTCACAAGGTCATCAAGGTGGAAGCTTTTAAAGATCTCGCTTAGACTTTGGAAGCATATCCATACGGAATTGTGTGCATGTGCTAGTAACAGACACCAGAAATAGTAATGGCTTAAATAAAAGAGAAGTCAGTTTTCTCTCACTGTTATGCACTGAATTGTGTCTGCCAGAATTCATAGGTTGAAGATCTTACCCCCTGTGTAACTGTACTTGGAGATAGGGCCTATAAGGAGATAATAAATGTTAAGTGAGGTCGTAAGGATGGAGGCATAATCTGATAGGATTGGTGTCCTTATAGAAGAGGAAGAGACACCAGAGATCACTCTCCCTTCGTCTGGGCACAGAGGAAAGGCCATCTGCCAGCCAGGAAGAGAGGCCTCACCAGAAACCAACCCTGATGACATCTTGATCTTAGACTTCCAGCCTCCAGCACTATGCGAAAACAAATTTCTGCTGTTTAAGCCACTCAGTCTGTGGTATTTTGTTATGACAGCCCAAGGAGACTAAAACACTCACATATGAGAAGTCTGGTGATATGCAGCCCAGGGCTGGTAGAGTAGCTCTGTGGATAGCAAGGACCCTAGTTATTTCCATCCCTCCATTTCACTAGCCTTAGTATAGGCTTTCATCTTCAAGGTTTTCTCATGGTCCAAGGTGGCTGTTAGAGTTCTGGCTGTCACATCCACATTCAGGCAGGAAGCAAGGAGAAGGGGAAAGGACAAAATCAGGCCCTATTAAGACACCTTCCCTGAAGTGGTACCCAGCAATGTCCATTTACAACTCATTGGCCAGAACCTAGTTACATAGTCACACCTAACCATAATAAAGGCTGGGAAATTAGTCTTTTAGCTGGACACGTGGCTTCCCTGAATAAAATTTGAGGAGAATGGATCTTGAGTAGATAACCAGTAGTCTGTATCCCAGGAAGCATAAACACTTTGGGGAATGAGAAAGCTGGAAGTGACCTTCTTACCCAAAACAACAGTCCCACTCCTCAGAGCCTGTGACTCACTACCGGTACCCTGAGCAAGACGTAAGAGGAGATGGCTCTCGTTGTCTGCAGAATAGTCCACGCTTCCTGCTTGGCTGGAGGGCCTTGCTCAGTTTGCTCTTAGCCACCCTCCCAGCCTTCTCTTCCCCTGTTCCCTGATACCTTGCCCCCAGCTGTATTCCCTGAATAGCCCTGCACTCACCTGCCCTCCAGTTCCCTCTACCTGGAACTATGCCCTATGCCCTTTGACAGCTTAATATCCTACCCATCCTACCAGGCCTACCCAAACTCTTCCTCCTGGAAGCACCTGAGATGATATGGAATGCTCCTGATCCTATATTCCTATGCACTTTGCTTAAGTGTATATTTTAATACTCATCAGGAACTGCTTGCAATTAAGACTTACTAGGATATTGTCTCTACTTTTGTGTATGTTTGAAAATTTCTGTAATAAAACCTATTAATATGTGCCTGCCTTTCTCCTCAAGGGCAGGGATGACATCATCTTGTACCTGCACTACCAGGATGTCACAAGTATTTATTTCAATCCCTGCTCTCCCATACAGAAGAATTCCGAATAACTGATGTAGAAGCCCCCTCTAAAGGAGCTGGAACTGAACTTCCCATTCCCTGAGTGTGGGCCCTGCTTAGCGACTTGCTTCCAAAGAACGGAGCATGGAAGTGGGGTGGGGAAGGGAGAAAAACTCTACAGTGAAGAAATTTGGCAGATGTGACCTTGGCCAGGTGGTCAAGGTTAACATCATCAGTGACAAGTCATGTTGATGTTATGTACCTTTGATATGATATGATGAGAAGGGCACTTCACCTCTGTGGTCTTCCTCCCCAAAACCTGTAATCCCAGTCTAACCATGAGTAAAACATCAGAAAAACTCATAGAGGCATCCTACAAAATACCTGACTAGTACTCCTCAAAATTATCAAGGTCATCAAAAACAAGGAGGGAGCCTGGGGGAGGGGTATTTAGGAACTGTACTACCTTTTCAACTTTTCCATAAATCTAACACTATTCTAAAGTTAAAAGTTTGTTAAAATAAATCCATGCTGTCCTGCTCACTGATTATCTGACTTGAGCAAGTCACTTCACCCCTCTGGGCTCCGTTCCTCAGCTGTACGTGGGGGTGACAGGACCTGCACTGCAGGATTGAGAAAAGGCTTCAGTGAGACAGCGTGTGACAGCGCTTTGGAAACAGTGTTCCCACATGATTGCCTAGCGTGCAGATTCCCCTCCTGCCTCTGCGGTTCCCCACGCTGTGGCATTCCAGAGGTTTCCCCAGACTCGGCTGCTGTGGCCCAAGCACGGCCCGGCCCCCACCCCGCTGGAGTTCCTTTACAGCTGGAATTCTGGGCAGGAAACTTCTCCCTCACCTCTCTTGACAGCTTGCTCTGAGGGACATAGATTGCATTTTTATTTTCATATTTCACTGGATTTTTTTCCCCTTGAATTTAGTTTTTCTCTTCAGGAATCAGCATATGACTCAAACTGCCAGTTCTAAATTTAGTATTGCCTGTGATATGGAGAATGCATTTAGTGCTGCCTGGGATATGTATTTGGAAATAATGGTTTTATTTATCCACATCCAGTAATTCTGCCTGCCTGCTGGGTTCTTTCAGGAAAGAGTTTGTCATCTCCTTTCCTCCTAATGATGAAATGTTGCCTGCTCAGGTCCCAGAGGCCCAGCCTGAACCAGCTGCTGGTGACTTGAGTCTCTGATTAAACACTGTCATCCTCAGGATTCTGCAGTCATGGGTTCTCTCCAAGGCTTCTGTTTAGAGGGAGATTGGAGTCAGGTCTAGAAAGGGCATGTGGACTCTTTGGAGCCTGTAAGCTTATCTCTGGGCTCCCAGAGGATAAGATTTGCCCATTTTTCAGAGAGTTGCCCCTTCAGTACTGGAATACCAGTAGTCTCCCCTTATCCATGGGGATTAGTACTGAACCCTGTATATACCATGTTTTTTCCTAAACGTATGTACCTAGGATAAAGTTTTATTTACAAATTAGGCACAGTAACAGATTCACAACAATAACTAATAAAATAGAACAATTATAACAATATACTATAATGAGAAAGTGATGTGAATATGTGCTCCCTCTGTCTCTCAAAATATTGTACTGTTCTCACCCTTCTTGTGATGATGTGAGATGATACAGTGCCTACGTGGTGAGATGAAGTGACGGATGTGATGTAGGCATTGTGACGTCGTGTTAGGCCACCATTGACCTTCTGACAACACGTCAGAAGGAGAATCGTCGAGCCGTTGACTATGTCAGTGGTTAGTTGCCAGGAGCAGACAATGTCTGCAGTTGACCATGGGTAACTAAAACCACAGAAAGCAAAACCACAAATGAGGGGGGCTACTGTATATGGAGGGAGGAGGTAGTTCCCCACGTACACAGCGTGTGCCCTGCACTTTGGGTGCTGAGGATATGGAAGTAAATCACATACAGCTCCCACCCTCTGAGAGCTACTCTTCCTTCCTTTATTCAAAAACATGTATTGAGCATCTACCATGTACCCAACACCATGCTAATCATTAGGGTTTTAATAGTGAACAAATCAGGCAAAGTTCCACTCCCCTGAAGCTCGCATTCTTGTACATGTGGTTTGTATGGCCCTGACGTAAGGCAGGAGATAAGGGTGACGTGAGCTAAGTTAGGGAGATGGGCAGTGTGTGTTCGTTTCCTGGAGCTGAAGTGATAAAGCACAGCAGTCGGAGTGGGTTACAACAACAGAAGTGTATTCTCTCACAGTTTCAGAGGCTGGAAGGCTGAGAACAAGGTGTCAGCAGGGCTCTTCTCCTGCCGGAGGCCCCAGCGGAGGACCCTTCCTTGCCTCTTCTGTCTTCTGGTGCCTTCAGTTGTGCCTTGGCTTGTGGCTACAAAACTCCCATCTCCACCTCCATCTTCACATGGCCTTCTTCTCTGTGTGTCTGTCTCCTTGTCTGTCTCTTAGGGCCCACCTGGATAATCCAGACTGATCTCATGTCACAATTCTTAACTGTTGTATCTGCAAAGGCTCTAGGGGAGAACGTGGTGTTTGCTTCTTCCAGCTTCTGGTGGCTTTTGACATTCTGTGACTTGTGGCCACATCACTCCAATCTCTGCCTCCATGGTCTCATTGCCTCTTCCTTTTCTCTCTGTGTGTCAAATGTCCCTCTGCCTTCTCTTAAAAGGATACTTATGATGGCACCTAGGGCCCATGCAGATAATCCAGGACAATTATCTCGTCTCAAAATCCTTAACTTAATCACATTTGTGCGTAAAGACTCTTTTTCCAAATAAGGTCACATTCACGGGTTCTGGGAGTTGAGATGTGGCCATATCTTTTGGAGCTCCACTGTTCAACCCACCACACAGTGCAAGATGGTAAGGCCTTTGTATAGTCACCCCATGAGGGAGGTTTTATTCTCATTTTCCAGATGAGGACACTAAGGCTCAGAGAAATTAAGTGATTTACCCAAGGTCATTCAAAAAGGAAATAGAATCAGAGATGGAAACCTGGTATTGTCTGACGTTGAAGCCCATTCTTTTCCTCCCATGGCCTCTTAACCAACTAGAAGTTTGGAAGAATCTCTCCTTTGATTTAAAACACAAATGGCCATGGGAAGACCACACCTAGCTTTACCAGGCCTTAAGTCCTAGTGGGGACTGTTAGCTGAGAGCAGGCTGCTGTGGAGGTGGACAGGAGGGGTCAGGGTGGAGGGCTGGTAGGGAAGACTCGGGCTTAGAGCCCAGGGTCGGGCAGGGATGCCTACTAAGTAGGGGAAATAGCACTTTAAGGAGAAGTGAGCCGTGCTTGGCCATCGTAGAGTTTTGCCCAGCACCTTCTCTGGCTCTTGGCTGTGTGAGGGGCCTCTGTGCTTGCCTGCAGCTGGGGAGGTCTCTGGCCAGAGCCTCTCTGGGACAAATGGGGGGGCCTGAGAAGTGTAGGGAAGGGGTCTCTCGGTCTGTGTCATTCGTTCTCCCCACATTGCCTGAGCACTGCTGTGGGCAAGGCACCAGAATCTCAGAGATAGACACCTGTGCTCCTTGCCCTGGAGGCAGAGTGGCAGAGTAGAAGAAGACTGAGAACCAAATCCCGCTCCACCTGCTGTCGCCACGTAACCACAGACGAGGTCCTTTACCTTCCTAAGCTCTGTTTTCTTATCTGGAAAATACGGATTTTTTTAAGATTTACAGGAGATGAAAATGAAATGTGACTGACACTTCCCTGGAATATAATAGGGTCAGTGAATGTTACCTCCGTTTCATCAAAAAGTTCACTTTCTGGGCCAAATCAGTAGTTCCCAAACTGTAGATTCTGGCTCCTGGGAATCCAAAGCATTGTCCCCAAATGCCTATGTCACCTACATGCAGCATTGTTTCAAATATGTATAGATGGTATCATGTTGACTTAAATAGTTACATTTAAAAGCTTTACTGAATTCATGTGACCTTTCGTCATCAAATGGTGCTTTGATCAGTGTGTACAGAAGATCCTAAAATTCTCTGATAAAACAGAGTCCTCATACTCAAATATGTTGGCAACCACTGGTATAGCGTGGGAGACAGGTATAAACTGACAAATCAGATCACAGATGGGCAATGCTGTTACACAGCTGGGTTCAGTTTCTCCCAAAGCTTAGAGGAAAGCCGGACAAGCTGCCTGGAGAAATCGGGGAGGGAGGAGGTAACATGCAGGCTAGGCCTTCGAAGCTGAGTAGGGGTTGCCTCATTTGGAGAGTGGGCGTTGCAGGTATAGAGAACAGCTGGTTAAAAGGCACAGAGTCAGGTGGTGGGGACTTCAGTTTCGGGGTGGTGGTTAGGTGGAGGGGAAAGGCGGGAAAAGAAGATATAGGAGCTGAGTCAGGGCCAGGCCTGAAAGCCAGGGAAGTGTTTGAAGTAGAGGAGTAACACTGTTCAGTCGGCCCTTCAGAAAGGTCACTGCCTTTGTGGAGAATGGAACTTGGGAGACCTGTGGCAGGAGGGCTGTCGGCGGAAGTCGTGGGGCTCGCAGCAGAGCGGGAAAGCACGAGGTCTCAGGAGCGACACGGCCTGGGCTTAAATCCTGGCCCTGCTCCCTGCCAGCTGAGTGATCCAGTTACTTAGTCTCTCTGTTCCTCATTTCCTTTCTGTAAAATGGACATACTATATCTACTGCATGGAGCTGTTAGGAGGACTTAAGGCTAAGTGTGATAAGCCAGTCACAAAAGGACTAAAGCCATATGATTCCACTCATATGAGGTACTGAGAGTAATCAAGCTCGTAGAGACAAAGTAGAATAGTGCTTATCAGGGCCTGAGGGCGGGGAGGGAGGGGAAGTTAATTGTTTAATGCAGACAGAGTTTCAGTTTTGCGAGATGAAAAGAGTTCTAGAGATGAATGGTGGTGATGGTTGCACAACAGTGTGAATGTACTTAATACCACTGAACTGTACACTGACAAAGGATTAAAATGAGGGGCCAGTCCAGTGGTGTAGTGGTTAAGTTTGCGCACTCTACTTCAGCAGCCTCGGGTTCATGGGTTCCAATCCCAGGCATGAACCTATACACTGCTCATCAAGCCATGCTATGGTGGCATCCCACATACAAAAGAGAGGAAGATTGGCACAGATGTTAGTTCAGGGACAATCTTCTTCACCAAAAAAAAAGAAAAAGAAAAAAGGTTAAAATGGTAAACTTTGTCATGTATATTTTACCACAATTTAAAAAAAGAATAAGAAAAAAAGTACATTTCAAGTGCATAGTTTCCGTCACGCAGAAAGCACTTAGTGACTATTGTTAATATTGTTGTGCTGGGTAAGTGATGGTGAGGGCCTGAACTAGGGCAGTGAAAATGAGGATGGAGAGAGGAAACATCATCTGGATCTTTTAGGCAGAGCCCATCTGGCTAGGTGACCAGGAGCTAAGGGCTCAAGGCAGAGCCACAACAGTTACTGGGACTCCACAGAGCCAGGCCACACATCTCCCTCAGAGCTGCTCCAAGGACCAAGTGATGACTTCTCAGACCCATGGGTTTCTGCGGTCTGTCCTGCAGGGGCAGAAGGCCGGAGCCGGCTGGTGCTGAGTTACCTACTGGGCCTGGTGCTGCCAACGGCCCATCTCTACCCATCTCTCAGACGACAGCAGCTGCTGCATCCCAGACACAGGTGGCTCTAGGCTCTGCAGAGAAACAGCCTCTGTCTCCCAGAATCAAGCTGCAGGAACCTTACATGATGGCCTCCTCCCTCTCCTGGGATCTGAAAGCCTGGAGAAGAACTACCCCGGAAACCTGAGGGAAGAGGTAGCGGGCCCTTCCCTTTGATCGCTCAGTCCAAGCACGGGATTTCCCTTCATACGGTTTGTGGAAACCTCACCAAAACCAGGACTTGGGGGTTAGGGTGGCCTCAGCCCTGCAGGAGAGGGCTAGGCTGGCAGGGAAAGCCCTGAGGGGCCCCCCTGCTGGAACTGGGGAGCCTGATGTGCCTTTCTAGAGAGGCAGTTTGGTGTAGTGATGAAGTATCCAGGCTCAAGCCAGACAGTTTGGGTTCACAGCTCAACCATGCCACTACCTAGTTACATGACAGTGGACAAGTGTGAACCTCTCTGAGTTTCAGTTTCCTTATCTGTAAAGTGGAGATGCCTCGCTCCTGGGATCCATATGGAGCCTGGCACAGTACAGGTGCTTAGTAAACATGTTTGCTTTCTCTGCTATAAAATTTCATACTTCTTTTTTTTCTCATAACCACCCTGGAAGGAAGAATTTGTTTGTTTGCTTTTTGATTTACAGGTAGAGAAATTGAAACTCTTGGGGATTGAGACACTTGCCTCAATCCCACAGGAAGTGGGATAGTAGCTCAGAGTCCATCTAGGCCGTGGCCCTTCCCCTAGACTCACTGCTTCCTGTGTCTCACTCAGTCCTGGATGCAAGTAGGTTCACGTGTGAGGTCACTTTGAAACAGCACCTGGGCAGAGTGGACACCAGAAAGCCCTAGCCACATAGTGTCCATCCACTCTAACAGAACAGGGTGCCCATGGTCACCTGAGGCCAGCTCTCCTAGGCCTTCTGTCTGTCTAGGGGAGAGAGGGGATTATATATATAATTATCATAAGTAAAGTGCCTTGGAATCCTTGCTTATTCAAAGTCACCTGCTGGAAGAGCCTTCCTGATGCCAGTGACATCCATTCCTGGTTCTGTGGCCTTTCACCCTGAGGACAGATGATGTCAGCTGGCCCCCGTGAATTCAGCCTGGAGTGGCTGCAACACACTCCCTAGCAGGGAGAGTTTGAGAAAGGCTGCAGCTTGGGCTGAATACTTGATTTGCTTCTTGTTAGCTGTGAGATCCTAGTTGAGGGCTCAACCCTCAGTTTCCTCAACTGTAAAACAGCATTAATAAAACTAACCTGGCAGAGTCATTGTTTGGGTTAAATGCTATGGAGCCAGGCTCCGTGTGTTTGAACCCCAGCTCTGCCACTTACTAGCTGTGTAATATTGGGCAAGAAATTTAATCTGTCTGTGCGTTGGTTTTCTTGTCTGTAAAATGAGTATAATGAAAGGCCCTAACTCTAGGAGTTGTGGTGAAGGTTTATTAATGAGTTGAAACACGTGAAGTGCCTAGAGCCCCGCTTGGGACATTGAATGCTCTCAGTAAATGGTAGTTCTCAGTGTTGTGGTCACTAGCGTTTGCCTCTCCCTGGAGCACTATGTAAACATCCAGGTGACTCTTTTTTTTTTTGGCACAATAACACCAGCAACAGAGGAGAGGAGGACCCCCTGGTCTCTCAGTAGACACAGGAGACAGTGCGTCTGTCCCGACAGGCTTCCTGGGGGAAGTAGTACTTTTGCTGGTCCTTGAAAGACTCTTTGGTCTATAACGGGTAAGGCTGCTTCCCTACTGAGGGGTGAAATTTCCTCTGAAAGGAGATGTCATTGGCCCGTCACCTCATTCTTACCTGAGGAGGAAGCATGACCCCCAGACCAGAGCCCAGAAATGGAGAGATTGGCTGAGGCAAGAGGCAGAGTTGATTCCGGGACTCTTGACTTGGGTCCTGAGTGGGACAAGGCTCTGTAGGACATATTTCCCAACCGGGGATCCAGACAGTGACCCCCCAGCACTAGGGGTGGCTGGCCTGGCCTGTGCTAGCAGGAGCCAGCCTTCGACTGCACATTCACCCAGTTTGCAAACATTATCATCTTTCATATGAGTGTTATCGTGGTGGGAAGGATGCTCCTGGAGGCCTTGCTTTTGAGGCAATAAGCAAGATAGCGACCACAGGGAAACTGCTGGAAGTTGAAATAACAGGAGCTGAGCAAGGGCTGCTGCAGAGGTGTGTCCAAGCCCTTTGGAGAGAGGGAAGTCGTTGGGGCCAGCACCCCCATCGTGGCAGCCCTGCCACCTGGAGATGTGTTGGGATTGCTGGGACGTTTCCTCTTCAGTGCCCCTAGCATTCAGTAAACTCCATCCCGCAAATCCCACCCCGTCTCAGCTAGGCTAATGGGAACCCGGAAAGAGGATGCATCCATCCTTGGGCTGAGGTGTTCAGGGGAAGAATGCTCCCCCCGCCCCAGCAGACATGGCGGTGGTGAGAGACCTTGGGGCGGGGTGGGGGAGGGTAGCCTGCAGAGGCAGTGACGTCTGCTTGCCCAGGCACCCCCCAGAGAGAGCAGCCCCTTCAGGGCTCATGGTTTGAGCAGAGAGTACGGTCTTCCCACTTCCAGGCAGAAGCCAAATGGAAACAGTCTCAGCCTGGATTTGCTTCTGGAGGAAGGCCATTCGGGGACTAACCAAACCTTGTCTTCCTCTGACACTCAGAGCTTCTGTTTAAAAGTGATGAGACCCTGAAGTATTTATGCAGACCCAAATGCTACGTCCAGATCCAGATCCCAGGGAAGAACAGAGATCTAAAGACGGAGTTCTGCAAAAACAGATCGTCCTCTTGAATGAGCAAACCAGTTCGTACCCCTAGTTCCTGTTGGCATTGGCAGCATCCCTATGGAGAAGGAGAACTCAGAAGGATCGGCAACACTGTTTGCTTTGGCAGGGAATTAGTCCCAGCGTTCTTAGAAATTCTACTTCCTTGTGCCCTGTGAAACTGACAAAGCGTGAGCTTTGGAGTCTGCCTTGCCAAGTGACTGACTCTCCGAGCCTTGGTTTCCTCTCTGTAAACAAACATCTGAATAGCAAAACCTACCTCTCAGGGTCATTTGGAGGATTGAGTGAGATAAGTTAGATTAAAACACTCAACCCTACATGTATTAGGTGGGGTTCTCCAAAGAACAGAGCCACTAGTGTCTCTGTCTCTCATTCTCTATCTAGAGAGATTTCATTTAAAAAATGTCTCGTATGGTTATGGGGGCTGGCAAGTCTGTAATCCCTAGGGCAAGCCAGCAGGCTGGAGATTTGGGTAAAAGTTGATGTTGCAGTCCTGAATCCAAAGACAGGAAACTCAGGCAGGGTTTCCATGTTGCAGCCTTGAGGCAGGATTCCTTCTTCTTCAGGAAACCTCGGTCTTTGCTCTTAAGGCCTTCAGCTGATTGGATGAGGCCCACCACAATTGATTGTAAATGTTAATCACATCTAAAAAAAAATACCTTTACAGCAACATCTAGACTAGTGTTTGACCAAACAAGCAGTGACCATAGGCTAGCCAAGGTGACACAAAATGAACCATCACACCGTGAAAGGGTTAGGGTTCTCGACAAACACATTTCCTTCCCTCTCCCTCTCCTTCCCTCTGTTTCAAAGTCATTGTTGACATCTTCAGTGAAGAGACTTCACTCAGTGACATCTCTGGCATGTGGGCCTAGGAGCTGTTAGAATCTGAGCAGTGGGGCCTGTGTGCCCCTGCTGTCTCTCTGAGATCTGTTTCTGTTGACTTACATACCAGGGAATCAGCGTCCCTCCTTCCTGAGTCAAACCCTGGAGTAGTCTTAGTGGTTTTCCATTGAAGTCTGCACTCCAAGCCACACCAGTCTTCCTGTGTATCCTGTCCAGTGTGTTCCTGATCTGCTGCTCTAATATTTGCAGTATTGCATTTATTATTTTTGTTTCTGAGCTTAGGTCAGAAGACCTGGGCTCTGCCACAGCAAGACTGTTTTACCCACCAGGATGACCTTTCTGGCACAGGTTAGTTAGCAGTAACTGAGAGGCTAGAAGCACAGTCTTGGTGGGGGAGTAAGAGTTAATGCCCTGCGGAGAATGTTTCAGGTGGCATTCTGCCTGGAAGCAGAGAGCTGGACTCAATTCTATTTCAGAGATTTATACTCCACAGGTGATCAGAATGCTTCTCCTTTTAATGGAATGTGGAATTGCTTTGCCAAAGTTGAAGAATGCTAGATGGGATCTCTAAGGGAGCATAAGGTTCGGAAGAGAGCTCTGGACCAGGAATTAGGAAGCCTGGACCCTGCTTTCCCACTACCTCCCCGTGTGATCATGGGCAAGTCACTTCATGAGTTTAGGCCTCAGCTACCTCTTTCATAAGATCCTGGGAACCATGCACCACCTTATCTTTGCACGGTACCACCTTATAGCATTCAGAGCATCTTCCTGATTCAGCATCTCTGTTCCTCACACCAGCCGCATGAGGTAGGCAGGATAAGGTGTGGAAATGGATTGTTCCTATTTTGCAGACAAGGTTCAAACAGATTCAATGAGTTGCTCAAATTCACAGAGACGGGAGGAGGTAATGCTGGAATTGAACCCGGGATCCTTAGTCCAGCTCGTTTCGGGTGCTGTTTTGAATGCGGTGACATCTGTGAGACGGTGAGAGAGCACACACAGTGGAGTTGGCAGGAAGCCAGTGGGAAGGACAGCAGCTTCGGATGGGGCAACACTGCCTTCATGCTCCCAGGGCACCCAAGGCGTTGAGGGCAGTGATAGTCTGAGTGGACTCCCACAAACTGAAGGAGGTTTCTCTCTAGCTATCAAATTAAAATGTTTTCTCATGCTATTGATTCATTCAGAAAACATTTATTGAGGCTTTATCACAGACCAGGTTCTCTACTGGGGGGCAGGATAAGTAAGCAGAAGTATAATGCAAAGTAGACTGTCTGTCTACTTCTGCAAGCAGAAGTATAATGAAAAGTTTCATATTTGAATTGTAAACAGAGGGCTTTAGATTTACAGTGGAAGGTGTGTGCGATTGAGTCATCCTGGGGAGATGAAGGCAAATACAGCTGAGCCCTGAAGGAGGAAGCAGGGACCATCAGGAGAAGGAAAGAGGTCTCTGCCTGCTCTTCCTTTTCGGACCCCTGCAGCAGTCACTGCTGCTCTGGGGTGACACGAAGCCAGCTGCCACAGCCTGTTTGCTGTGAGACCTGGCCAGCGCCAACCCCAGTGGAGCCTCTGTCCTGCTTGTCAGATTTGATGCAGTGCCCTGAAGCACATACTGCACAGCCAGAGAGACTCTGCCGGGCCGCTCCCGGAAGGGTGACGAGGAGAGGGGAGGCACGCGGGCCTCGGCAGGGAGGTGGGCAGGTTTGAAGGAGGTACCTCTTCTAGTGATTGTGCCGACCCTTCTGAAGGGCTGAGAGGCGGGAGCTGTTGCTTTGCATGCGTTATTTCAGACTGAGAGCGGTTTGTGTCTTTATTTTAAAACTAGCTTCCCAGTCTCCTGTGCAGTTTTCTGTCAGCTCGTTGCCATGGAGAAGTCAGTTGGGGCTGGAAGCTCTGTCCTTCTCTGTGTCAGCATTTCTGGACTCACCAGCTGCCTCCTGCCCCTTCTACAGATGGAGGGGGTGCAGGACCCCACTTGCTGGGCAGACCCTTTTTCTGCAAGGCCTGGAGC
Organism: Equus caballus; assembly: GCF_041296265.1. NCBI lineage: Eukaryota > Metazoa > Chordata > Mammalia > Perissodactyla > Equidae > Equus > Equus caballus. Next base: position 88,484,449 of record NC_091690.1, on the reverse strand, counting down.
TGCATCTCGCTTCCCTTAGGATGGGAGTCCGTTTCTCTGTGCATTCACTCGGCAGCTCTCTCGATGTGCCTCTCTGTGCCAAGCGTTGTGCTCTGCAAGTACAAAGATAACTGCGGCTGGGGCACACAAATCTTTAGGCAGGACCCTGCCAGTACGTTCTAGCACACCATGCCCTTCTTCTACCGTTCCTCAACTGCATTCTTACTTCAGAATTCAAAGCATGGAGTTTGTTTCTCCTCCAGCCTTTATAACTGCTCATTTAGAATCTCCCTGGAAGTTACTTCTGCATTCCTGGATCGCATTTCCACTCTGTGTCTCCAGCGCCCAGCACTGGACCTGGAGCAAAAGGGGGCCCGCCCAGGAAGTGTCTGTTTAATGGAGTCCTTTCTCAGACTTGTCAGGATGTCCGTCTGTCCTATCTTCCTTCCTCTGTTCTGAGCCTGGAGGCAGCATGGGCCAGTGGAGAACCAGGTAAATCTATGCTTGAGTTTGGCTCTACCTTTTCCTAGTTGCATGATCTCAAGCAAATGGCTTCTTCACCTGGAGCCTTAGTCAAACCCAATACTTTTCTTTAAACCTGAATCACAAATCTGTCAGTAATTGAGTTTTGACGTTTTAAAAAACAACATAGAAACTACTGGTGGCCATTTAACCCCACCAGGTGCTGTCCTGCTACACCCATGTGGGACCCAGTTGAGAAGTTACCCTGCAGGGAGCCCCGGGCTGGGATCAAGAGACCCAGAGCTGTGTCCTGACTATAACCCGACGGTATTGCATGACCTGATCAAGTCTCTTTGCTTACCATGACCTCAGTCTCCCTATTTGAATAATTTTGGAATTGGATTGAGTGGTCTTGAAGAATTCTTTTCACTCTAAAAATCTGAAGATGCAACTTTTAAAAGAAGAATCTTCCCTCAGCTTCTGGTCCCACCATCACAAATGCCCCTAGGCTGGAGGCTGACCTCAGGATGACCCCTCTGCTGGCCTCTCGAAGCTGCTCTCCCAGAAAGCTCTGGACTAGCACACTGGCATCTCTTGGTGGCAGAAATCTCTTTTGGATGCAAAAGTCCTTTGACTCCATCGTTCTGTTCCCACCCTGAATCCAGTGGCTGGACTTGGCTTGCATCCCAGAACAGTGGAGAATTGCTGGAAGGAGGAGTTCGTTCTTCACCTGTGTCTTGCTTTTCCTCAGGGCCTGTGGCCTTCCCGAGCCTTTAGCTACCGAGGATTCTGTTTCCTGAGCTACCTGCAATCCAGGGCTCTGTGCCAGGCACTGAGGAGGATACAGAGAGAGAGCTCATTCTCCTCACAGCCAGTCTCACAGTCTATGACAGGGACAGCGAGACAAAGCAGAGCTGTGCAGCTCATGGGAGGCTTGTCCTGGGAATCTGCAAACTTGGATTCTAGCCACGGCCCTTCTGTCTTGTGCAGGTTCTTCCCTTCTCTAAGCCCCAGTGTTGCCTTACGTAGAATTGAGAGAGTTGCCCCAGTGATCGCAGAGTCCCCTTCCTGCTCTGAAACCTCCATTCTGAGTGCTGTAGCTCAGTGAAGGAGTGATGATTGTAGACTTCCTAGAGAAAGGAGGACTTGAGCTGAGCCTTGAAGGCTAGACTGGAATTTGGACTGGCCCAGGAGAAATGGATGATGGCCTTCCTGACTAGGGGAGGAGGGTGCATGAGCACAGGCAGACCATAGAGCACAGGTGAGGGTGGAGCAGGTGGGAGCCCTCCTGACCAGGGCAGAGGATTCGTGTGGTCATGAGGAGGGGGAGCAATCTCTGAGGAGGCAACTCTTGCCTTCCATCTGTGGGCACTTGTCCAGGGCTTGGGGTATCAGTGGTGCCTGCTAGGCAGGGAAGCAAACAAGGCAGGGTAAAACCAGGGCCCCCTTCTATCTGGGAGTCCCAGTCTGAAGGCTCAAGGGTCAAAAGTGGGAGAGGCCACCCTCTCCAGGCCCTTGCCTTCTCATCCCAGCCAGCGGGTCCCTGGTGAGTAGGATCAGGGCCGAGTGTGAAAGAGTAAGTTTTCCTGGGATAGCTGCCCTTCTATCATGGACTATTCCTCCCCAAATGTTTTCCTGAACTCAGAGTGACAAGAGGGATATTTTGACTGTGTCCTTGGGATTGGCTTCTAGATTCATCTCCCAGGCCTGTGAATCAAAGAGTCACGCATCCTAGACCTAAATGCAACCTTCATCCTCCAGTCCTCTGGCTGAGGCTGACTCCTCTCTGCCCTCTGTACCCACAGCTTTGCAGATGCCCAGTCGTCTTGGTCCTGCCTCCTTGCTTTCTCTCCAGCCATCTCTTTTCTGCATCCCACTGCCACTGAGACAGCGCAGGCTCCACTCATCCTCCTTCTCCCGGACTTGGCCTCTGCCTCCAAACATCTTCCTGTGGTCCCTCCTCCACGTTCAGTCTGAAGTGTTTAGAAAGTGCCCGGCAGAGTCTAAGTGCTCCCTGAGTGTTACCTGTCGTGATGACACCAACAGTGATGATAACTGTTATTATCCAGATTTGCTTCTGAAGCACAGCTCTGATTCTGCTGCTCCCTTGCCCAAAAGCCTTAGTGGCTTCCAATTGGCTGCTGAATAAAGTCCAAAATCTTTAGTCATTTTGAGGATTATATTTCCTGAGCCATCTGCAATGATACGCCCCCTACCTAGCATCTCGAGTTTATTTCCTTCTACTACTTTTTGCACTTCCTCTTCTTCCACCAAACTGAACTCCCACCATTAGCTCTACAAGCCCCATCCACCTCCCCTGCATGGCCTTTGTCCCCACCATTCCCCCTACTTGGAATGCCCTTCCTCCGGCTCCCTTAACTGTTCTTTTTCCACTGGGAAATCTCTGCTGACCACCTAGGTTATATATTCCTTGATGCAGGTGCCATGAATGATTCATTCTGTATCCCTGATAGCATCTACCAAGGAAAGCTCAATAAATGTTTTATGAGTGACTGGAAAGACCTGGTTCAGCCCCCTCTTTTCAAGCAAGCTAGAGTTTGAATTAGGGAAGCTCAGTCGTCAAGGCCTATCCAGCCAGGCCTCACTAAGTGTGAATTTCCTTGACAGGATCTGGAAGTTCCTCAGTGTCCATGGGCACATGTTCAATCAGCCAGCTCCACCTGGTCGTGACCCCTGGATGCTACACACAAGCAAAATGGCAGGAGAAGATAGAAACCCAGGGTAACCATATTAACTAAGGAGTTGGCTCCTGTTGGTCAGGATAGGGATCAACCACCCAAGTTATAGGGATCTGTGTGATCCTGTGACTATCAATATTCTGGAAGGTCCTTCTTGGGTCCTCCAGCAGGAGGATAAGAGGTCTTCAGGTAGTTATCATGGGACCTTCAAATTCCAAGGGGCTCCAGCCAGACAGCAATTTGGGGGACAGATAAAAGTCTCAGGCCCTTAGGTGGTAGAATGGCAGGAGAGTCTAGGCAGAGTGTCAGGGTCCTGCCCAGCCACCTGGAGTTTGACTCAGGCGTCTAGCCACAGGAGTCCCTAGTTTAGGGCTCACTAGTCATATGGCTGGGCGTGTCCAGTGGGCATCAGCCACGAGGTTGTCAGAGGGGACTGAGCTCCCTCTCTGGTCAGGATGACTTGGAAATAGGCATGACCTCAGTTTGGAAACACCTTCTTGTCTTCAGTTCCCTTGGGTAGGCGGGACCAGGGGAGGTAAAAGCTGATAGGTAGCCAGGCCCAGAGGTGAGTCCTGCCTCCCCTCCTGGTTCAGTCTGGCTCACCAGACCCTTGCCTCCATTTCAAACTCAAGCCATGATCATGCCACCCTCTGGGCCACCATTTGGAAAAGCCAATCTCAGGCTGACACTGACTGCTTGTAAATGGCGTGGAATTAGGCTAATCAGTGGCTCTTAATTCCCAAACAAATGCGGGTGCTGTGCTAATTGCCAAGGTCCACGGCGGCAGATCCCTGGTTGGCAGCATCGAACAAGAGAAGTGGTAATTTGGGGGCTGGAGTGGGGGAGGGCCTGCTTTCCTGGCTGAGCCAGTTAAAAACCACATTACCCCCTGAGTGAGCCACAGTGCAGAGAGCCAGGACCAGGCCTCCTTCTCAGCCAAGGGGCTGGGTGAGAGGCCCACAAGTGTGTTTGCAGGAGCTAAACCTCAGCACCAGTGGAGCAGTTTCTTGTCCATTAATGGATTTTTTTTGGTTCATCAAGGAAGATTCCGCCAGCACCCTGGCATGGCACTGCCAGAGCAGCTCACTGGAGACAGAGCATCTCGAACTTTGGTCTGCCGTTACCATGGCAACATGGCATTTCCAGACTCTCCAGGCAACCTTACTGGCATCTGCTGCTGTGAAAGATTCAGGTGGAGAAGGGCCACTGCTCTTTCTCCATTAGAGACAGAGAAAATTGTGAAGACAGGGAGCCATGCACCAAAGACCAGGATCTTAAAGGAAAATGCTGTTCCATTAATGTAGGGGCTTCTCGATGAAATGGTTTTTAGGTAGCTGTTAAAGCTGTTCTGTCTGTCATAGTCTGTTGGGGAGAGCTGCAGGATCAGAAGAGACCTCCTGGAGGAAGAAAGTGAGGGGAGATGGGGAAAAATAGGGGAGACAGTATGAACAAAGGCTCAGCTGGGGAGGCAGATGGATGGACAATGGGGTTTGGTGGGAGAAGAGACATAGGTGGAGATGGGCAGGTGTTAGCCATGCCTGTCTGAAACGTGCTGGTTTGAGCCATGTGTGGCAAAAGCCTGACCTTGGCCTCATTCCACCTGGATTATGTCCTGTCTCTTCCCCTCCTGGGCTCTGGGACCTGATCTCCACACCTCACACCTCGCTCCAGGTGGGCATTTCTTGCTTTCCGTTTTGGTTCACGTGTGTTTCAGGATCTCTTGTACCCACTAGAATTGCTAAACCTCTACATTTATAAGGGAACTGAGACCCAGAGAGGAAGATACTTGCCTAAGATCACCAGCGATAGGGAGGCCATGGAACATAGGGGTTAAGAATTTAGGATCTGGAGACAGACTGACTTTGGTTAGAGTCCTGGCTCCACTGTTTAGCTGTCAGGTGAGTGTGAGCCTCAGCTTCTTCAGGGGTAAGAGAAGGATCCTGAACATTCCTACCCTGTTGGGATATCGTGGCTGTGAAATGAGATATGGAAGTAGTACAGCAGCATTCCTGGTGTGTAGTTAAGAGCTCAGGAAACGGGGTTATTGAGATTGGGAATTCCTTAAAAATGGGGACTATCTTATTCATGTTTGCTCATTCCTCCTTCTGCTTCCTTGCACACATGAGACACCCAAATACTACTTTATCTGGAGTTGATATTAAAAGGATGTTTGTTAATGGGATGAATGCATGAATGCTCAGAATAAAGAACTGCCCGCATCGATGGGCTCTGCACTCCTGTCAAGTGTTTTCAGCTTTGGTGCCTTTTGGTCTCCATAGGCTGGATCCAGGCCAGGCCAAGAGTCTGTCTTGTGTAGCTCAGCCCACACAGTAAAGTGACTTGCCCATTCAGGTCCCATACCCCGCTGCCCTGTGGCCCAGGACTTATACTTCCTAGGGCTGTGGGTTTCTTGAAGGACAGATGGAGTAGATTCCTCCCAACCTTCAGGCACAATATACAATATAAATGGAACTAATATATAGCTTTGTAGTATACAAAAAGTTTCCCTTCACTCTCACATGAGCCTCACTGTAGCACTGAAATTGTCCGGAGTAATATCCCCACACCGGGGATGAAGACACTGAGACTCAGTGCTAAGGTGTCGCTGGTCCAAAAGTGCACAGCAGGAAGAGCTGGAGCAGGGGCATGGCCCCATCTTCTGACTCCAACTCTAGTGGTCTTTCCACCAAATGAAGGCTCTTTGGGTCTGTAGTTTTTCATAGGATGTGATTCCAGTGAGGTAAGGAGCTCTGGGCTTGGAGTCAAAATGCCTTGATTTGGATCATGTCCCCATCACTTACAAGGGCACAGCTCTTGAGCAAGCCACCTCTCTTCTAGAGATGCTCGTTTCCTGATCTTCCTGCTTGGATTTGTAGTGGGGCTCAAGGTGCTTTGGAAGGTCTGAAACTCCAGGTGAATGACTGGGGAGAGGAATGTTGTTTTCAGCAAACAGCGTCTCCGGGAGCCGCCTTGAGCTCAACAAGGCTGCAGCCCCAATAGGTGCAGATGTGCTATGGAATGACTGGTATGGAATGCCTGGGTATGGTGGAAAGTGCTCTCCATTGTCCTGAAACGTTAACCATCAGAGCCGGAAGGCCCTTGGAGATCAGTAAAGCTGGAGCCTTCAGTTTATGTGTGCAGAGACAGAGGCCTTGGGAGAGGCAGTGACTCACCCAGGACCACATGCTGAGTTAGTGGCAGAGCCGCCCGGTTCCTCCTCTAGGGCCCAGCAAAGCCTGGCATAGGCCCTTGCTCCAGGTGCCTCGTCTGAATGCATTTTAAAGCATCAGATAAAGAAATGACTGTTTGAAAGAACTTTGTATATTAGACAATATTTACAACAGTGGTATTTTTTTAAACATTTTTTATTATGAAAGTAATATGTGATCATGAAAAAAATTTGGATAATAGAGAAATGTTCTGTTTAGAAGATAACATACTGGGTACCATTCCTAAACGACAGAAATACCCCTGTAGGCAGGTTGCTATCTTTTAGATGGAGGCTTTTAGACCAGTGGTTCCCCAAACCCTGTACACCTTCTGGAAGTTTAGCTACAAAGAGAAGAGAGTAACTTCATAGAGGCCTTCAGGACTTAATTTAGTTCCACAAACTTCAGATGGTTAGATCTGCTACTGATAAGAGTAGTAATAATAGTTGTTGGCATTTGTAGAGTCCCTTCCAGGTAACAAACCACTTCTTCATAGGCGTTCTCATTGATTATTTGTTCATTACAAGAATCCTGTAAGGTAGAAAAAACAAGACTTATTTTCCCATTCTGCAAATGGGAAATTTGAGTCCCAGAGAGATTAAGTAACTTGCTCAAGATTACACATCTAGTAAGTAGTAGAGCTACTGACTTCAAATGAATACTTGGCATAAAGAAAGCAGAGAGTACCTAATAAATGTCTGTGAGTGAATGAATGAATACCTGACTCCCTTTCTTGGGAAGGCACTGGACATCATCTGGTGCAGCGGTTTTCAGAGCATGCTCTGGCAAGCCCTTTTATTCCATGGAGCCAGTTGGGGGTAGTGGGCAGCTGAGTGGATGAGGCTCTCAGCCCCTCACCCCTACTCCAATCAGAGGAGCTTCAGGTGTGGCCTGTTTCATGCACTGGGAGAGTGGAAACAATTTAGCTAGTTTGATTCCTAGATCAGTGGGTCTCAAACTCTCATGTGCATCAGAACCTCCACGGGACATCCCAATGGTTGGTCTGCGGTGGGCGCCAGAATTCTGATTGTTAACAAGTGCAGATGGTCATCAGGCCACAGTTTGAGAATCAGGGGCCTGATTCTTGGACTTGGGGAAGGTAAGACCCAGGGAGAAGCAGGGAGTTACCCTCAGTCATACAGCTCCATGGGAAGGAGCATAGGCCCCACTAGGAGTCTAATCCTTGGGTACCTCGTCCCTTCCCTCTGTACCACAACTGCAGCTGAGCCAGAAAACAAATGACACAGCAGAGAATAGCAGAACGGTTTCCATAGCAATGCTTAGTGGTTTGTGCCTGTCGGGATACCTCAGACAAACACTAATCTAAACCCTCATCTAGAACTTGTGTGAAGTGTTACCCACTTGTTCCACGCAAAAGGTCTTGGGGGATGGGAGGAAGGAAGAGGCATGGCATGTTTTTTTCATGTGCCCCTGTACTAGAGATTGTTCCAAATTTACTAATAGCTGGCAGCAAGATAGACCAGACCAAGGAGAGCTAGGAGTGGATCCTGGGCAGGAGACATGGGGCCCTCGCAGCGGCAAATGGAGAGATGGGGGAGGGAACAAGTATCAACTGAGTGTGTTTCATGTGATGGACTCTGTGCAGGGCACTTTATGTATTCATTCAAAAATAAAAGGAAAGGAAAAGTGATTGTCCTTTTTTACAGATGAAGAAACCAAAGCTCAGACATACACAGTAGGTGACAGAGGCAACATGAGATCCAAGCTTGTCTGGCTCTATAGCACTGAGCAGCAACGATTGTTTCCAAATTCTCTGGCCACCTGAGTGAGGACTTGAGCTATGCTGCCCAGCTGGCTCCTCCTGTCTCGGGAAGGGGAGGGTCAGCCTACAGGCAGTGGGGTGAGTGCTCGTTCAAAGAGCTGGGACAGACTCGGCCAGGCCAGGCTTGGTCCTGGAGCTGGAGGTGGAGTCTATCCAGTCTTTAGCTGTAAGCTCTCCTTTCCCCACAACTGAGGCTGCAGATACCTTCAGCAGGGCTGCCGCGACTGCCCCCAACACACACACCCACGGCAGTTCCTTTGGACTGGGACCCCTGTGGACAGCTTCCCCGGCTCTCTGACTTGGCTCCCCCTCAAGGGAATGAGTGCCTCCTGGGACAGGTGACACCTATTCATTCCTAAAACAAATGCTGATTGAGTACCTTTTATGTACCCATAACTGTGCTAAGTGCTGCGGATACGGCAGTTGAACAAGGTGAAATTTTTCCTCTCATGGAGTTGTTCATTCTAGTGGAGAGACAGACAAATACATATATGGTGGAGTGTTACATGCTAGGAAGGAAAATAAAGCAGTGTGAGGGATAGAGGGATGGGGTTGAGTGGTCGGGGAAGGCACTCTGAGAAGGTGACATTTGAACTAAGACCCAAAAGAAACGGAGGGCAGGAGCCATGTGGATATCTGGAGAGGAGTGTTCCAGGCAGAAGGAACAGCCAGTACGAAAGCCAAAGCCAGAAGCATGGCTGGCCCTCTAGAGGAACAGCAAGGAGGCCGGTGTGGCTGGAGAGGAGTGAGTGAGGGGGAGAGCAGCAGTGGGCGCCAGAGAGGTAGCTGGGGACCAGATGGTGTGGAAGCTGACAGCCCAGGTCTGGACTTGGGAATTCCTTCTGAGTTAGGGTGCCGTCGGAGGATTTGCACTCTGGCACACATGTCCCTGGCTTCAGTCTTTAGAACCTCCAGCTCCTTCGTCTGGGAGGGGAATCTGTCACTTGGGAGTAGTCCGAGCTACTGTCCCCAGGAGACTGAGTAGTCTGAGCTGGGCACACGAGCAGTCACACAGGCAGGGAGCCAGAGGGGTCTCGCCAGGCCTCCCTTGCTGCAGTTGTGAGTTCGTCTCAGGGCCAGGGCTAAAGGGCCTCTCGGAGCTGCCTACCCCACAGGCCCTCATTTCTGGGTGGCCTCACACTCCTGGGGATTCGAAGTCTGGCAGCAGGGCTGCAGCATTTCCCGTGCCCACGCTGCATCCTCTGGGAACGCCTCTTCTCCCACTGACACCTGCCCCAGGAGAGCCCTGAGCCTGTGTCCCCAGCCCAGCAGCCCTGCGCTCACCAGGCCAAGGGGAGGATGTGGCTTCCACAGGCCCGCGGGAGAACTTAGACTGGGGGGTTCTAGTTACCCAAGATGGTAACTTTGCTTTCAAACAGTATGCATTTTTCATGAACTAGGGCCATTCATAAAGGAGATTTATATTTATTAGCCCATGTAGTATGCATACATCCCAGTCATGTACTTCATTCAAGGAAAACAAAAACAAGCTGGAATTCAGAGTGATAAAGGCATCAAGTTAGGCCCCATGGAATCCTAAGTGCCCATTACCACTTGAGCCGCCCACTGCTCACCTGGTAGCTCCTGCTGTTTGTCATTCCCACGGTTCCCAGTTTCCACTCAGGTTCATAACCTCTTAGGCTCACCAGAGGTCTCTATTTGGGAATATATTCATTCCTTCATGTCTAATGGGCACTTCCATCTTAAAATGTCCAAAACACAACTCTTGACTTTCTCCCCAGCCTATCCCTCCCCTGAGGCTTCCTCAGCTTAATAAATAGCACTTCTCTCCACCCATCGTGCAAGGAATCTGTCCTGATCCCTCCCTTCACTCACTGCCTGTGCACCACCCATCAGCAGGTCCTACACACCCTACTTCCAAAATAGATTGTAAATCCTTCTGTTTCTCTCTGTCCCCACTGCTCCGGCCCACTCGGCCCACTCGGCGCACTCGGAGCCACTGTCCTGCCCTGCCCTGCCCTGCCCACTTCTCTGCAATGCAGAAGCCTCCTGAATCATCTCCCTTGCCTTGCCCATCAGAGAGCAGCCTTTTCAAATGTAAGTCAGATCTTATCATTCCCTGCTTCAAACCCTCCAGTGGCTTCTCAGCACACTCAGAGTAACTCCTACGGCCTCACCAGGCCCCCCAAGGACTGCCTCCCCCCGTACCGCCTCCCGTTCAGCTGGCCCCAGACACTGTGGGCATCCTTGCTGTTCCTGGAACTGGCAGACTCCTTCCCACGTGGGGCCTTTGTATTCATCGTTTCCTCTGCCCGGAAAGCTCTTCCTCCAGGTGTTTTTGTGGCCAGCTCCCCATCATTCAGGTCACAGCACGGAGGCCTTGTTGGAGAGGACTTCTTGACCACCCATCCTTCTAACAACGTCACTTAGTCTGTTTTCTTTATAGCTCTTATCACTGGCCGCATCACGATGACCTGTGTGTCTACTTGCTTGTTGTTCCCCCGTTAGAATGTAAGCCCCTGGAGGACAGGAGCCTGTGTCTTGTTCACTCTGTACCCCTCCCACTAGAGCTGTGCTTAAAGCTCACGGGCAGTTTATAACTATTCATCCACGCACTTATTCATTCAACTCTGGTAGATAGAACCATAAGTAAATAGGCAGAGCACAGAGGACTTTTTGGGCAAAAAACTATTATCTATGAAATATAATGGAGGATACGCGTCATTAAACATTTGTCCAAACCCATAGAATGTACCACACCGAGGGGGACCCCTAATGTAAACCATGGACTTTGGGCCATAATGTGTCAATACAGGTTCATCGGTTTTAACAAATGTCCCACTCAGGTGTGGGATGTTGATAGTGGGGAGGCTGTGATATGTCAGAGCAGGGGACCTTCTGCTTAATTTTTCTGTGAACCTGAAACTGCTTTAAAAAATAATGTTGTTCTTTTTTGGCACCTGAGCTAACAACTGTTGCCAATCTTTTTTTTTTTTTTTTCTGCTTTATCTTCCCAAACCCCCCGTACATAGTTGTATATCTTAGTTGCAGGTCCTTCTAGTTGTGGGATGTGGGACACTGCCTCACTGTGGCCTGATGAGTGGTGCCATGTCCACGCCCAGGATCCGAACCCTGGGCCACCGCAGCGGAGCGCGAGTACTTAACCACTCGGCCACAGAGCCAGCCCCAAAATAACGTTTTTTAAAGGAAAAAAATGCAGTAATGTAAATTAAAAGTATTAATCCCAGTTTTATCCTATTTTTCCTATTTTTTTTTTACTGGCTTGAAGTTCAATGAAAGTGTGCTATCTGAAAAAAAAAAGATAAATAAGAGACAGACTCTATTCCCAAGGGGGTTTGATCCTTCTGGGGAACTGGCCACTGCCTTTTGGGGTGTGCCTTTCCCCAGGCACTCATCTCCCTGCACTGTCACGGTGGGATGGGTGCCCCTGTTCCTAACCCAGCACTTATGCGTTGAGGGAGCCTACATGCTGTGCACCGAATGGGCTGAACTGAATTAGGCACAGCACTGAACACAGAAAGGACACTCAGTAGGTGTTTATTAAGTGATTGGAAACCCTAGGGAGAATTCCTCCTCAAGGGGGTGTCATCCAGTGGCTTCTCAGTGAACTCAGTACCACATCTTCTAATCTGCATGTGGATTCTTCTAGACCTACTGCTGGGTTCCAGAACAGACCTTACCCCGACCCCCACGACTGCTCTAACTTCCAGCCTCCTCTCCTACACACTGGTGAGTCCCAAACAGGCCTGGGGAACACGATGTAGAGAGGCTCTATTGTGACCAGGCTCCGGGAATGGCCGCGGGCTGCAGGTCCTGGCCCCTCTGCTGGCGCCCTGCACCTTACTGTGTTCATTTAATAAGATGATATTGGATGGAGACAACTTGAAAGTTCTGGCCAGGTCCAAAACACCAGCACATAGGCCAGGCCAGGGGGGACCTGGTATAGCAATGCAGAAACAGTTGAGGATGTGCATGAGCTGTGGGTTCAGCAAGAGTAGGCAGACTTGGACTCTAGCGCAGCTAATATGACCTCGGGATAAACTGATAGAGGCAGCCTCTGGGACAAGGTGTGCATCTGGATGGGCTCGTTGTCTCTAGAGCCCTCAGGCAGCTCTGGGGACCACATTTCTAGAGGGATGATGACAACTTGGAACCTACCAAGAAGAGGGGCCCCTGACTGGCCATGAGGACAGGCCACCAGGTCATACAGAGGGACAATATACCACCTGGAGTGAAGAACTCTTAGAGGATAGGAGCCGTACTATGCCCATACTGCCTGTCCAACAGGGCCAGACCCTGCTGGCAGCCCCAGACTCCACATCAGGCCTGCTCAGTCATGGCTTATCCCTTGCAGCACGTCATGGGGTGTGCTTGCTTCTGGACCTCTCTCAGCCTCTGTCTCTTCATCTCTAGAGCGTGATCACAATACCTTCTTCCCAGGGCTGCTCTCTTAAATGACATGGGTCATGCAAAAGCCGTTAGCACAATACGTGGTCATAGTCAGCCCTCAGGAGGGTTAGTTCCCTTTTCTGTTCCCTCTCCCAGTGCAGCCAAGAAGCCCAGAAAGCCAGCAGATCTAACAGAGAACACGGAATTCAGAAAGACAGTCTATGGGGAGGATTTCAGTTGTTTATAAAACAGGCCAACACGTTTCCACCTCGTAAGTTCTAAATCCATCATCCCCAGCTCCCCAGATCTAAGAATAGTCACCCAGTGGAGCCAACGTGCCACTGCATGCTGTCTCTGCAGGTGACTGAGGAAATGCAGCCACAGCAGCCACAGCACCTCCTACTCCTGGGGCGGGGGGCTGGCCTCCGCCCCTCCTTGTGGGCTGTTTCTGAACCTCTCGGAGACTGACTTTTCTCTTCCACAGTGTGTTAATCCAAGTACCTTCCTGACTGGGCTGCTCTAACCATCAAGAGCGGTGGCCACGGTGAGGCAGCAGGGGAGTGGAGGGCAGTGGGGAGGCATGGAGGGGGACCTTTGGCAGCATACTGCCCCGCCCTGGGCATCAGTTTCCTCCTATGTAGTGGGATAGATATTGACAGAGAGAACTGAACAGCCTTTTGAGCTATGGGGTTCTAACAGAGGTTCTAGAGCAGGCTCAGCCTTGCAGCCTCAGAATGAGGCCTATGAGGGCAAACCCATCAATTCAACACGTTTTTATTTATGGTCTGAACCAAGGCCATCCCTCTGTTCCGTCTCAGGGAGCCAGCCTGGGGACCTGGGTCTCTGTTCCCCTACGTTTCTCCTCTTCCTTCTCTCTCTCTCCTACACATCCACACCCACGCACACCACCGCACAAGTTCTCCCGGATCAGAAGGACTTGTGATTTGTCTTGTCCCAGGCTCTGCCCACTGTAGGAATCCCTCACCAGCCAGGGGCTCAGCACCTCCCGTGGCAGGCCACCTGCTGCCCCCTGGGACAGCCTCCCCGTCATTACAGCATTCCTCCTGATGGCGAGCTCAAATCGGCCTTCGCCTGGCATCTCCCCGTGTCCGTGGGCTCTCTTTAGGCCCTCTAGGAGAGAACAAGGCAGCTCCATTCTCTCGCTGGCCATTCATTCATTTCTCCATTCGTTTGCTCATTCATTCACACAACAGGTATTTATTGAGCAGTAATATATGCCAAGTACTATTTCAGGTGCTGGGATACAGCAGCAAACAAAACAGAGTCCCTGTTCTCAAAGAGCTTCTGTTCTGGTCAGGAGAGAGAGATAATAAATAAACAGTGAAACTATATAAAGAAAAATAAAGCAAGTGAGGAGAGAGAGATGGGAACGGGCGTAGATTGCTATTTCATATAGAATTGTCAGGGAAGGCCTCTCAGATAAGGTATGTCACCTTGAACAAATGAGGGAATGAACCTATGGATATGAGGGGCAAGAGCATTCCAGACAGCAGGAACAGCAAGTGCAAAGGCCCTGAGGTGAGGAACAGGAACTATTTGAGGGAAAGTAAGGAAGTCAATGTAGCTGTCGTGATGTCAGCAAGGTGAAAGATGATAGGACTTGAGGTCAAGGAGGAAGCTGGAGACCAGCTGTTGTTTATCTGAGTAAGAAGGCATTGGAGGATTCAGAGAAGAGCAGTGCCCTGTCTGACTTAGGTTTTAACAGGACCACTCAGGCTCTGTGTGGAGAATAGACCATGAGGGGTAATAGAGGCTAAGGACCAGTTAGGAAGCCCTTGCAGGAATCCTAGTGTGTGGTGATGGGGCTGGTGAGAAGTGGCCAGATTGCGGCTGTATTTTGAACATTACCTTCCAAAATCCCTTCTTCTACAGGCCCTCATCTTTTCATACCTGGCAGACAGCCACAGCCTCCTCACCGGGCCCCTTGCCTCCAGTCCTCACTGCCCGTCTCCTCCTCTCACCCCATTCCCAGTGCTGCCACAGATCCTGGTCTGGAAGGGACCCTGGGTCAGCCTGCTTCCACTTACCTGAGGCAGTTTGGGCACAATCCCAAAACATCTCCAGAGTAAGTCTCTGGGCGAACAGCCCCACTTTCTGATTCTGGAATGGCTTCTTCCTGCTGCTTCATCTCTTGCCTTGAGGGCACCAGAGGCCCTGGTGAGTGATGAATGGACTAATTATTGGAAGAGTCCTGCACTAACAATGCCTCTTCCCTCTGCCTGGCCCAGCGGGGCCATTGTCCTCACAGCCATTCCCATGGCCATTCTCGCAGAAGCTGCCTCTCTTCTGGGCACTGCGACCAGGGACAGAGGCTTGCAGCTGCCTGTTGTTGAGGGCGTGGCCAGGAGGCAGCTCTGGCCATAGACCAGGGAACAAAGACAAGCAGCCAGGCACAGGACTGGGGTTGATGGCACCCAATTTCAGCATTGTGTGTGTCCCTCCCCTGCTGCTCTCCACACAGAACAGGGGGCTCAGAAAGACTATGGGCAGAGGAAAGGCCCAGAGGAATTCACTTCCACTCAGTAGCTGTATCCTGAGGACTGAGTGATGAGTGTGCCCTGCTCCCCACACCCCACTCACATCCCCAGCTCACAGACGGGTGAGACAGTTACAAATAGAAGTAGCTGTAGAACCAGGAGGGGTGTGGTGTGTGCCTAAGAGCTCTGGGTACTGCAGGCACTCAGGGGAAGTGAAATGAACAGTCTTCTGATAGTCCAGTGGGACCCAGCCCTACACTCAGGCACCATTCTCTTCTGCAGCAAAACAGGAGGCCATGGGATCAATGAAAGTGGCTCAGAATGGGTAAATTTAGGACTGGTGAACCCTTTTATTTTTTAATGCTTTTTGGTGAGGAAGATTGGCCCTGAGCTAACATCTGTTGCCAATCTGCCTCTTTTTTCTTTTATTCTCCCCAAAGCCCCAGGACATAGTTGTATATCCTAGTTGTAGGTCATTCTAGCTTCTCTACGTGGGATGCCGCCACAGGATGGCTTGATGAGCACTGTGTAGGTCCATGCCCAGGATCCAAACCAGTGAACCGCCAAAGTGGAGCGTGCGAACTTAACCACTTGGCCATGGGGCGGGCCCCAGGACTGGTGAACTCTTATTCATCCTTCAAAACCTGGCAAAGAATTAACCTCTGGATCTTTTAGTGATAGCCACCTCCTCTCCTCACAGAGCATATCATCTCTTCTGTGCTACCTCTGTCCCTTAGAAATACAGTTATTATTTTGATCATCATCCTTTGTTATTGCTTTTTTAAATATTTGAACAAACGATAAAGAACATCCTGGTCACCCTTCACCCATTTCTCCCTCTCTTCCTCAGAGACTGTTCTCAGTTTGGGATGTATTCTTCAGGATCTGTACTTACAGAAATACATAAAGGCTTTTTGTAAATTAAGTCATACTCTCTGTATATTGTTCTGCAACCTATTTTCTCTTAAAAATGTCTAAGATATCTTCCCATGTCCAGCCATAGAGCTCCACCTCATTATTCTTAATAGCTGGGTATTATTCAGTAGTGGAGTCAAACCATAATTTCTTTAAACACTCCTCTATTGATGATATTTTGGGGTTCTACCAATTTTTTGCGATTACAAGGCATGCTGCAGTACACACTGTTGTGCGTGCATCCTTGCACACGCATGCCATCCCCCCATAATCATCATTTCTATGGCTGCTTCCCCAGTGGACTGGGAGCCTTGAGGGTGGAAACTGAATTTTCCTCTTCTGGGTCTTGTGTCCAGCACAGGGCCAAGCCAGAAGAAGCCCCCACATGATGAAATACATGACTGATCTGAGCAAAATCATGACCGTGTGAAAGGCCTGGGTGAATCCGGGAGCAGCAACGAGCCTGCGGGGCTGGGACAGAGAGCTGGGAAAGAGGGACAGACCACAGAGGGCCTCCAGAGCCGGCTAGGAGGCCTGGACTTGGTCTCCTCAGTGGTGGGGGGACACGGAATTGTCCCTGGGAGGACCCAGTCCACACTGTGTTGCAGCTTGATTCCCCTCCGCACCCAAGGCCAGCTGCCTCTATGCAAGGAACAGAGTGACTTGTAACTGTCCAGGCGAGAGACGATAAGGACCTGAGCCTCTTCCTACTCTGAAGTTAAATTGCCACCTAGACCCAAAACACTTCAGGAGGCCTGAATTCCAGGCTCCTCACTCTCTGTTCCTTGCTCACAGCAGGACCCTAGGGCCCATCCCACCAAGTACTGCCAAAAGGGTGGGATCCCTGTGAGCTTGGGTGGCTGGACACACAGAAGTTTTTCCCAAATTTGCCCAGCTCCAAGGCAGGCTGTGTCCACACTGACATTTGCCAGCTTCCTGAATCCAGAGCCTTCCTCTTGTTGAGGTGCTCAGGCCTCACCCCTCCTCTCTCTCCCTGCCTGGTATTGCAGGAGAGCAGCCCTTCCTGATGCTCCGGGTGTTTGACAGGGGGAGAGAAGGGGAACCATTCGCTGCCTGACTTTTCATCCCCATCCCCCTCCTCTTCCTGTCCCCACCAGGTACACGGCTTCCGCAGCCCCGGCCCTGGTGCTCACAAGGCCTCAGTGAGGTTTCTGCTCCTCTGCAGAGTGCCGCTCTCACCAGCTACACTGTTACTTTCCATGGAGATCTTGTCCCCACACAGGTGGACCGTTATGCTGTGCTTTTTCTTAATTATCTGGGAAGCAGGGTTTTGCCAGAGGACAGTACATTGACAGAAGAGGTCCTGGAGTCAGACTGCCTGGGTTCGGATCCAGCCCTGCTTCTTGTCAGCTCTGTTACCTTGCACAGTTCACACCACCTCTCTGGAAATGGGGATGACGTTCGATGCGCCTCTCAGGCTTGGGGGATTCATTGAATCAATACACACGAAGTGCTTGTCACCTGGTCTGGCGTACGCTCAGTGTTCAGCGAGTTTCTTACCATTTCACGTGGTTTGGAACCAGTGAAGGAGCCTGGGAGTCCCGGATTCTAGTCCTGACTGAAATGGCTCTGTGAGAGGTCATCTCACCTCTTTGAGCCTAGTTACCTCATCTGGAAAATGGAGGTAAAACACCTTGGAGGGTTGCCGTGGGAATTAAGGTGACATTTGGATGAAACAGAAGCCCCATTCCTAGGTTGCAGCCCTCATCTTCATAGTCTGAGATGGCAGCCTGAGCTCCACGTTCCTAGTGACAGGATGGAGGAAGGGATGAAGAACAGACAAAGGGTGCATGCCATCTGTCTCTTAAGGAAGGGTCCCATAAGCCATTACCAAACGTTTCAGCTTGAATCTGATTGGCCACACTCGGCTGCAAAAGAGGTTGGGAAATGTAGTCTTCATTCTGTTGTTCAGGAACAACCAGGAGGCTGTGCCACACATGCTCATGTGTTTACCACTCCTTGGCAAGGCCCTCCAGCAGAAATGCTGCCCCCTCCCTAGGGCCGGGCTGCAGTCCCAGCAGCATAAGGCCCTGGAAGGACCCGGGTTGCCAAGAAGCTCAGGCAGTGCCACAAGGGCTGAACAGATTTGAGTACTGTGTCCAGCCCGTGACAGGGACCCTGCCAGTCCCAAGGTTCCGCTGCCTGCAGAGCTCTTAGGCTGACACAAGTGTGGTGGGCCATGAGCTCCATCACTTGTCACGGCCTGGATCAGGCCAACTCCCCTGAGCCCATGAACAAAGGACCTGAACTCTAAGAGGCTAGGGAATCCCTCTGTAACTGTGGGCTCTCCACTCAAGGCTCACAACCATGTGCCCCGGGGCCAGTAAAGCAGATCTGGATCAATCAAGTGGGATTTCAGTGTCCTCAAGGACCTGGCAAGGGCCAGGCACACTGCAGAGAGGCCTCTGTAAAGCCAGGTATTGTCCTGTAACTTAGCTGTCTAGCAAACTGGGTGTTCCAGATTCCAGTGAGCTCAGCGAGAGGCTTGTCGTAGGCCATTCTCCTCCCTCTCACTTCTGCTTGAGAACAGCCTGCACAATAGCGTCTTGCTGAGCCCAGAGGGCCTTCCCATCTTCACTGTGCCCCTGAAAAGGTGGCGCGAAGTGAGGTTGTTGAGGCGGATGTAACCTATTCTAAATGCTGGAGGAGCTCAGTACTTAAAGATGTCCTTCTATTAAGGGGATAGCCAATCTTTCAGTTGCCGAGTTCAGCAGCCTGGTTTTTTTCTATAGGAGATTTGTGTAAAGTATTCAGGAACCCCAAACTTCTTGTCCTTTCACCCTAGGCCTTCCCCTCTGCTGCTGCCCCTCCCTCTCTGTGCCTTTTGCCACTGGCGTGGTCTTCTTTGCCTTTCCCTCTGCTCCTGTGGTCTGCTTCTAATGTGGGTGTGAGCTGACCCCATGTGTTGGGCACTGTGCTGGGGCATTATGCATGCATCAACTCGTGCAGTCCCTCCTAGCAACCGTGGGAGGTAGGCGGGGACAGAACAGAAGCACCTTTATCACACAGCCGTTTGGTAATGTGGGACCCAGGACAGCATAGCCCATGCATGGTAAATTGTATGCAGTCTGCATATGCCAGGGGCCGGCAGAGTATGCCCCACAGACCAAATCTGACCCGTGGCATGTTTTGTATGGCCTTGCAAGCTCAGAATGGTTTTTAAAGGGTTATAATAAAGAGGAAGAATGTGCAACAGAGACTGAATGAGGCCCTCAAACCTGAAACATTGACTGTCTGCCTTTATAGAATAAATTTGGCAAGCCCTGTACACAATAGGCAGAGTTTAGTACAGATTCTGGAGCCACACTGCCTGGGTTCTAGAGCCTGTTTCATTGTCGGTAAAACAAGAATAATCTATAAAACAGAGCTCCCACCGAGCTGTTGGAATTAAGCGAAATAAAGAACATCAAGCACCTAACCTTGAGTGGGCTTCTTTGGAAGTACTGGGGGAAGATATTTCAGGCCCTTTGCCAGGCTTCTCGACCCAGTGGGCATGAAAGGCCTGGCGCAAGGCCTCTGGCTACCCCGGCCCGAGTGCAGCTTCCTCAGAGCGTGTTTCCTTTGGCAGGAGGAGAGGGACCTGCCAGCTGCCCATCGAGCTGTGTCCTGCTGGTAGGTCAGCTCTGCCTTCCTCCCACCCCCATTCCTGCTGACCGTCAGCTGGTGCCACTCACCAGGGCCGGGCACGACGCCCACACCAGGTGCCGAGCTGGGCCCAAAGGTACCAAGCCTTCCACTCTCCCGCCTCGTGCCCCGGAGCCACCTGGCTGAAACTCCGGCTGAACTGTAGGAGCTGCGGCCCGGGGTCCATCCTCTCCATGTGCATTTCCTCACTCGCAGGCCAAACAGGCAGACATCTGTGTTTCCCCAAACCCAAGCTTTTGGCCAATGATTGCCTTCCTACTAGGGAAAGGAGAGGGATGTCCCAGGCTGGCCAGCCTCCCTCTGTGAAAGGAGGGTCTGTAAAGCAGATTTTCAGTGGGTAATGAGTGAAATGTAGAGATTAGAAAATACAAATCATTGAAAAATCAAAAAGAATATTTTCCAATCTGGATAGGGATAGGCTTTCAATTCTTACAAACACTGGAAAAAATTATAAGATAAAAGATTAATACATTTTACTACATAGAACCATAAAACTTACGATTTACATCAAAAGACCTAAAACAAAATTTTAAGTCAAACAGAGAAAAAAGACTTATGCAAGATATGGCAGAGAAAGAATTAATATTCTTAAAATAAAAATCTTTAAAGCAACAAGGCTCTTAATTGATAACAACAATAGCAAATATTTATATAGTACTATGTACCAGGCATCATTCTAAGTATTTTATACATACTCATTTAATCCTTGTACACAAATTTATGATAAAGGTACTATTATGCCCATTTAACAGATGAGGGAACTGAAGCACAGAGAGGCTAAGTAACTTGCCCAAGGTCACTCAGCTAATAAATGGAGGAGCTGGGATTTGAACCCAGGTCATCTGGCTTTTGGGTCTGAGAGCTTAAACTCTATTTATGTTTTAAATAGGAAAAAGATACGAAGCAGTCAATACACAAAAGAGGAAATACAAATATTTGAGAAACATAATTAATTTTCAGTTTCAATGGTAACCAAAAAAGTACAAATTAAAACAATGAGATACCATTTTTTGTCCTTGAATTAGGAAAGATTTTTAAACATTATAATAACTAATAAATACTGGCCATGCTGGGGTGAAAGAGAGACTCGCACAGATTGCTGTAGTTAAAGTCAGGTGGCCTTTCTGAAAAGTACTCTGGCAGTGCTCAAAACCCAGGAGTCTCAAAAATGTCTATACCCTTTGACCAGGAATTCACATTCTAAGAATCTAATTTGAGAAAATAATTAGATAGACAAAGAGTCATGCATAAAGATGTTCAGAGGAATGCTATACAAAATAATGAAAAATTAGAAACAACCTACTTATCTGACAGTGGGATACAGGTTAAGGAAATTGTTTAATCTCCATAATGGACAATTAGGCAGCATTTTAAATAAATCTGTATAACAAAAGACACCATAAACAAAGTGAAGAGACACACCACAGACTTCTGGGGGAAGACACTTGCAATGCATGGAACAACAAAGAATTATATAAACAAAAGAGAATACACGAAGAAAACATGCAAATCAATAAGAAAAAGGTAAACAACCAAAGAACAAAACAGGCAAAGAATGTCTACATGCAACTCATAGGAGAGGCCATGGAGGGCTGATGAAGTAAGTGACGCTCCTCTCACTGGTGGGCAGGGAAATGTAAGTTTATTAAATATATTTGTCACAATAGCGGGAGTCCAAGGGCAAAGAGAGAGGGAAACAAGTTCATATCCATTGCTGATGGGACCAGAAATGACCGCAGCCACTTTGGAGAGCTATCATTGGCCATACAGAGTAAAATGAAACGTGATCCACTACACCCACACTTCTAGGAATCACCGCTGCGCAAACACCAGTTTGTACAAGGAGGCGTGTTCAAGGATGCTCATTGCAGTGCTGTTTATGATAGCAACAATTTTAGTATTGTATAATATATTGTGTATTATATATTATATAGTCTAATAAAATAACAGTTATCATTAAAGAGCTGTCCATCAGAAGGGAAATGGATAAATAACATGATTTATACATAATGCAATACTATGCACAGTTCAAATAAATGAACTAGACCTGTAACTATCAGCTCAGATGCATTTCAAACACAATGCTGAGTGTAAAGAGCAAGGCCCAAAAAGGATACATATTTGAGTGATACTATTTATGTAAATCTTTAAAACAAACAGAAAATATTACATAGTATTTACGGGCACATAGATGTAGAAAAAAGTAAAACAATCATGTGAATAATGTACACCAACTTAAAAGTCGTGGTGACTTCTGGGAAGCGGGGGATGGACGGGGGGCAAGGATGGGAGGGGGGCTTAAACTATCTTCATGATTGATTTTTTTAAAGGGAAGAGTCGAAGCAAATACGGCAAAATGTTAATGTTCTAAATCTGGGTGGGGATATGTCTTTCTGTTAAATTATTTTTGATGCTTTTCTGTATATTGAACTATTTCAAAATTTCAAATTATTTTTAATTTACCTTTTGACTGATTTGCAATTCCATGGAGAAATGTTTGTGTTATAATATTGAGGGATAAAAGCAGGACAAAATATACACAAATATTTACAAATTAAATGTCCAAAAGAGATATCCAAAATATTCATGGTAGTGGGCAAGATTCTGGAAGTCTGCTTTTCTTTACACTCATCCATATTTTCCCTTTTTTCCTGTTTGCCATGAAGATGTATTTTATATCCAGAAAAAAATTTTTTTAACAACTACAGAAAGATGTGAGTGAGTTTAAACCCTAGGAAAGAGTCCAAAACCTAGGAAGACGTGATTTGATGGAATGGGAGCATAGCGGACTGTGGGAGAGCTGCACTTGCATGCTGGCTGGGGGACTCTCTGGCTGTATGACTCTGAGTTCATTCAGTCTTTCGTCTAGTCAACAAACCTTTATTGAGCACCAGCTGTGTGCGAGGCTGCATGCTGGAGATACAGCAGATACTCTCCCTCACTGTAGAGCAGATGGTCCAGTGAGGAGCAGACAGTAACCAGGTCACCACACAAGTCATCCGCCCACTGCCTTCGAAGACAACACGCACGGGCCATAGCAAGAGTCTAAGTTGGATTGGGTGGCCGGGGACTCTGGCCTCTGAGCCACATTTAAGCTGGAATCTAAAGGATGAGGAGGTCTGGAGCCCAGTAGAGCAAGGACTTCGAGAGTCCTTTTCGAGAGAAAGGAAGGCCCACAGGGCGTGTTTAAGGAACTGAATGAAGGCAGGGTTCTGGAATGCAAGGGGTGGGGGGAGAGTTGTTGGAGGGAGGCCAGCAAGACAGTCAGGAGCCAGGTCACTGAGGGCCTCCCAGGCCAAGGAAAGGCCTCCTTCAGGGTGGTGGGAAGTCGGAGGGGTCTAGGCAGGGGAGTGAGGAGATCAGGTTGCCGTGTCAGAGACCACCTGGTTGGGAAGCAGCCTGGTAGTTAGCTGGCAATGGGCAGGGCCCAGATGAGAGAAAAGGGCTTCAGGATCAGGGCGATGGCAGCAGAGATGGAGACACATGGGAGGATTTGAGAAGTTTTTGGAGACAGAGTCGGCAGGTCTTAGGTTATATGTGTGTGTGTTGGGGGGTGGGAGTGAGGGAAGGGCCAAGGGGGAAGGCCAGGTTTGGGGCAGGATCCGTTGTGGATTGGTGGGGGTGGGAAACAGGGCAACAGGAGCAGACTCAGGAGGCAGGGGTGAAGCGGGGACAGAGAGCATGCCACCAAGTGTCACTGAGCTTTGGTTTTTTCATGTGTAAACTGAGGTTGTGACGACACCTGTGTCCCCAGGTGAGTGTTTCAACCCTGTTCTCCAAAACCATGTCCACAGCAGTCTCCCCTCTCCTTCACAGGTGGGGCTTGTTATTCCTGGGGCTGGAACGAGCATGGCATGTGCGGGGATGGCACCGAAGCCAACGTCTGGGCCCCGAAGCCCGTGCAGTCTCTGCGGTTGTCGTCAGGTCTCCTTGTGGGCTGCGGGGCTGGCCACTCCCTGGCCCTCTGTCAGCTGCCAGCCGTTCCTGCACTGGACCAGGGCCCCAAGGTCACTGGCCCTTCCCCAGATGCCACTGAAGATGCCAAATCTCAGGAAGCCATGGATAAAGAGAAACTGGAAGGAAAGACAACCAGAATTTCTACCCAAAGCCAGTCTGACACGTGCAGAAATGGGGGGCTTGTGACAGAGCCTCTTTAATAAAGTGGCTTTTTCCACCCACAGTGTTGCTAGAGAATTGCTTTGTCAGGTCGTGGGGCTGGCCTGAGAAGGGCTCAGGAGACACTGTGGTTGGGTTGACCTCAGAGTGGAACAACGGAGGCTGCCTGCCCAGAGTCCGGGGCTTAAGGAGACAGACATCCTTTCTACGCAGCAGATGAGAATGAGGGTTAGGTCCTCGCCAAAGGACACGGAAAGCCAAGCCCAGCAGGAAGGCTCCCGCCCATCCCTGCCTGGTGGGGACAGAAAGCTCGGCCCTATCCCCAGTGGTGGTTTTGGTCCAGCAGCCTTCAATTCAGCAGGCCAGAGGGCTCCTAGGCCCTGCTTGGAGCAGCTGCAGCCTCTCCTCGGCTTGTCTTCTCAGCGCCCAGAGCACGTCGTTTGCTGCTTCAAGGATATTGAGATACCCTGAGCAGATGGCCGGATACTTGGATGGGAAGAGGTTCTTGTCTTGGTGACTAGGACCAAGGGAGAAAGCCCTGGAGTCTGGGTGGAAGGGAGTGGAGAGGAGTAAGTGGAGGAAGGGACAAGAGACCTGAGAAGACTCCACAGCGGAGACCCCTGGGACTGACAAAAGAATCCAGAACGAGTGAAACTCTCGGAAGATGGCTGTGTTCGTCTGAGCCAGGCAGGACTCTGGAGCCAGTCTGTGTGACCGTAATTGCCAAGCTGTGCAGTTTCAGCTGAGGGACAGGCCACAGCGTGGGAAGAGCAGTCTAGGGATAGCCGCGTCAAGACCTGAACCTTGACATCTGCCCCCAGGCCCCAGCCTCTGCAGGAGGAGGGCCTTCAGGTGAGGTGAGGACCAGCCCAGACCCCGGTCCCCAGGCTTCCGCGGGGGGCAGCTATGGCTCTGGGGGACATAGCACCTTTCTCTCTGCTGTGACTGGCAGCAGACCTTTGGCCAGAGGGCCTGAGAGAGCAGCTCTCCCTGGGGGACTGTGTGGCCATGTCCCCAGCTAGCCAGCCAGGTCTGCGGCCCATCCCACACGGTCTGCCTTTGTGACTCAGGAGAGGGTTTGGGTCTGTGAGGGCTGGGCTCCAGTGGCTTTAGGAAGTTACAAAACCCCCGGACATCAAAGCTGGAGCACCTGAAATGACCATCTAGCCCAGTGGCCTTCTAACTGCATTCGGTAGAGCCCAGAAGTCTTCTGAGAACTCACTGGCCACCTGGGGCTGTGGGTATAGGAAGGCCGAGTTCCCCACCCTCCACCTTATTCACAGCAGCTTTATTTTAACCTATGTTATATATTGGGCTTCACAGAAGATTTCATTGGACATAGGGTCCTGGAGAAAGTTTAAAAACCACGATCTTATCCAATATTTCATTGTGCATTTGGGAAAATGGAGGCCTAGAAATGGGATGGGACCATCTCAAGGCCATACTCCTCACTCCTGACCCAGCAGGTGACCCATCCAGGGCCTTGAGCCAGACAAGGAAGGGGCATAAGGGGTATGCCCAGGGGCAGGTCCAGCTCAGGAGAGTTGGGACGAGGATAATCCTGAGCTCCCCAGGCCTGAACCTAGGAACCTCCCAGAGCTGTCACCCGACCTTGAACGCCAGCGCATGGAGTCCTGCTCCTAATATTGCAGCCTAGAAACACTGCTGCCCCGGCCAGCAGATCCCTTGGCCTCCTGCCTCCCAGAACCAGGGGAGGCCAGTGCAGCCTCCACGCACCTCTGGAACATGGGGAAGGACGTCTCTGTGCACTCTGAGCTGGTCTTCCAAGTTACCAAGCCCTCAGAGATGCAGCAGTGGATTGGATGGCCCAGAGACGACTCAAGCTGCAGCAGGCCCATTACTGGCCACCACCCACCATCCTCCAGGCCGAGTGGTCTGCATCAGCCACTCAGCCCAGAAAGCAGTCCCACACAGCTAGTGCTCGGCCCTCCTAGACAGGCTTTCTCCTCACGAGGAACCAACATGCTCGCTCCCAGCGTGGCAGTGCCGAATCCCCCCGACCTCTTTCAGCACCTGCTGGCAGAAATCCAAGTCCCAAGTCCTCTGCTGCTCAGCCTGGTGCCTCTCGAGAGGCCTGCCTGCGGGCACAGGAAGGCATGTCTCAGGGCTCCTTCCCAGCCTGAACCAGGCTCGGCGGCGCCTCAGCCCTGAGCCTCAGAGCTCAACTCAGACCCGGAGACAGACCCTTTTTGGAAGTGTGCAGGGCACAGATAATCCACACGTGGAAGACCGAATGGCTCTGGCACTAGCAGACACCACAGCCCGTCCCTTCACCCCAAGTTCCTCTGCGTCGCCCTCCAGACAGCAGCAGACAGGCTTTCTCCAAGTCAGTTCACTGGCTGCATCTGATGAGGGCCCCAAAGCTCCAGGAGGTGAGGGGCTGTTGACTGCGCCTCCCAGGTTTCCTTCAGAACACTTTGGTCCCTACTGGTCTTTCTCAGACTCATGGATGTCCAAACCCCTCATTCCTAATAGACCCTGAGCTCTTTGAGAGCAAAGGACCGGGGCTGGGTCGACCTGGAACCCCTCCCCAAGGTCGGGTCCTGGTACAGAGGAAGTGCCCAGTAAATGTTCATGAATGAACCAGTCACTATACCCTTGGGGTCACCGTGGGGTGGGAGGTTAAATGGGTGGGCTCTATGATCCCACACCCCTACCCCTCGTCTGCTTTTATCTCTTGCAAATGTTTGATAACTATGCTGTGGACGTCGTAACCATCTGACGGTCAATTAATGTCGATATTATCCACCTAGTTAGCTAATGAGCCATAGGAGCCAACCTGAGAAATACCCATTTGTTTTTTAAAATTTTTTTTCTGATGAACCAAGTAAATTGGGCTTCACATTCTTCCCTTATGAGGAGGAAAGGAAAACGAAGAGGGGAGCAGGACCCTGCTGTGTGCTCACAGGTCTTGGGCCTGGCTCCTGGAGTGATTGTTGATGCACGTGCCAGGTGTTAGTGGGATGTTTACATCCCGGCTGCCCCGCACGTGCTCCCCTCCTCACCGTAGGCCCCCCTTCTTTCCTTCACGCCCCACCACCTTTGGTCGTGGTGGGCCCTCAGACCACAGCCGGATGAACCTGTGCTTGGGAACAGTGAATCCAGGCCTAGGACTCAGAGGAAGCCCGCTGCCATGCCCCCAGGCAGCTGCCACGGCTGAGTGAAGTGACTTAGTGATAAATTGAAATTGGGAGTTAGTAAGTTAGTGGGGAAATGGTGGGGGTGTTAGAGGGAGGGGGTTCCAGATCCTGAGGTGCATGTGCGTCACCGCTGCAAGTTCAGAATTTCAGAGGGCCGGAGCCCAGAGAGGGCCCAGAGCTGGGAGAGGAGAGGCTGTGGCCGTGCCAGCCGATGTCAGCAGCCTCAGCCCCCTTCTCAGGGCAGCAGGTGTCTGAGCAGGAGAGTGAGGGGTCAGACGTGTGTGTGGAAGCCTCAGAGCAGCATGTGAAATGGCCCTTCTGTTACAGCCGTGGCACTTCATGAAGGCAAGCAGGAGGCCAGGTCCTGAGGGTCCTGGGATCCAGGACCAGCAACTCTAGTGTTCCTGTCGATTCCACCGCCAGCCCCATGAAGGCCTTGAGATGACTTAAGCTGAGCTCTGGAGTCAGACCACCTGGGTTAAAATCTTGGCTTCGTCTCTCATTGGCTGTGCGGCTTTGGGCCAGTTACTGTACCTCTCCATGCCTTGTTCTCTTGCCTCTAAAATGAGCATGTTGAATTAGTGTGGGCATCAGGAGAGAACTTTTCTCAGATGCCTTGCACATGGCAGATGCTCAGTGCATGTTAATCCTCTTTCACCATTGGTTACTGTGTCCCTGGAAACCCATGTTCCAAATGGCTTTGTGTTGAGTCCAACTTGAGTCCACTAGAGGCATTTCTTCCAGGGCGGATCCAGGTGGAGGGAAGATACCCGCTTGCAGCAGCTGAGGCTGCTTGGCTTCTCCATCCTGATATCCAGGCATGGCTGTTGTGTAACAGCCCTTTGGCTACATCACCCCTGGGCAGAGGCCTTACCATACCCACGGCTCCACTGATCCCACCCACTGGTTTCTGGACCACACAGGGAACCGGGACATTGAGGCAAATGCTTAGAGGGGATGAGAAACTGTTAGATGAGAATTCAGCACCCACCCTCAGTCCCCCACCCACCCATATGATTGTTGACTCAGGTCATGCTGGGAGGTGTCAAGGGAACTGAAATCAAGGGGAGACTGACACAACGTGTTTGTGGCCCTGGGCAGAGCACTCCCCTCTGTGGGCCTCCGTTCCTCATCTGTAAAATGCTCAGAGGTTGACCACCGAGACCATTAAGAGATTGACTGCCATGACCACTAGGGACTTTTCCACCTGAATATTTCTGGATTCTCTCTCTCTCCTGGAAAAGAATTGGAACCCCAATCCCTCACTCTACTCCCAACCCAAACCAAGTGAACAACCCAAGCAAATCAAGATCCCTAGGACAGGTCTTCATCCCTTCCAAGATGCCCCCAGGCTGAGGAAAGGGTGTGGGATGAGGGGGGTCGAACAGACTAGGTCTAGCAAGGGTGCAGCTGGGTAGGCTACCCAGACCTGTCAGGCAGACCTCTGCCATCAGATTCAAGAATGGCTCTAGGAGGGAGGTGACCATCCTCTGCACGGGGAGGCTAGGAGCTCTGACATGGCCAGATTCAAGGAGTTATGAATTTGGCGTGATTCACTGAGAAGTTTCCATGTTGGTCAACCCTCTAGAGGATGTGTTCATCGTATGCACTCTCTCTTCTGAGAGCTGCCTTCTCCCCCCACCAACAGGATCTGCAGGGGGTTATCCAGAGGACAGCTTCTTCCTGAGGGCCTGGCTTCCCCCTGGTGCTAGGACAGCTGGCTCCTTGGGGGCAGTCCTTGAGACCAGAGAGCCAGGGCTCAGGCTCCCCACCCGGGGCGCAGCAGGCCTGACCAGAGGCCAGAACCGAATTGCAACACTGCCTGAGGCAATAAAAACCCAAATCCACGCTTCATCTCAAAAGTCAGCTTTTTATTATTGAGGGCCCGGGGAGGGGAGGGTGTCGAGCGAAAGCAGCATTGCTCTCTTTCCAGGAAATGTTGCGAGCTGCAGCAAAAGCTCAAGATGTTGCATTTTTTTTCAACTCAAGCATGTGTTTTTCAAAAATATCCTTCCCCACCCCCCCCCACCACTAATTTTAGAATCAGACCAAAGCCAAGCTACTGTCCTCTGTTTCCGTTGGGAAAATACTACATGTATTCGAGATGCAGAAGTGTGTTTCTGCAAACCTCCAATTGCTTCCGGAAAACAAATCTGCTTTAGACTGTACAGAAACCATGAGACAAGAGGTATTTCATGCTGGGATCGCTTTGCATAACATTGGGCATGCAGTTTTTTACTCTGAAGTACTAAATTGCACACAATGCCAGGTTGTGCCTTAAAAAGGTGGGGGAGGGCCACCCCTCCCCGGTCCTGATCTTTTGGTGCTCGAAAGTAACACTGGAAAATCTGTACAGTGTTGACTAATTATTATGAACAATTTGTTGTGAAAGTTGGTTGCACTGCATCTACACACCGAGAAGATGACAGAATCAACCTAGACTAGCCGCTGTCAGGGGTCTTGGGGTGACGTCCGCTGGGTCACAAGCATGCCAGACAGAGGGAAGAAGGCAGCAGGGCGGGTTTCCACGATTCTATTTGCAGCAGAGTTCTCAGTTTCCGCGTGAGAGATGAACTATGAAGGTGAGGTCAATATGACCGATGACTGACCGACTGCCCTTGTTGGAACCTTTACTCTGGATCCCATGTACAAAAAGGGAAGCAATTCGTCCCGTGCCCAGCCCTCCTCCCATCCCCCTCCCCCGAAAGGTACAGGTTTCTACTGAACGCTGGTACAGTTTGGCTCCAACAACGTGTGTAAAAGTAAAGAGCTTTGAAAGAAAATAAAGGACTTTTGCTTTTTTCTTTTCGTTGTTGTTTAGGGTAATCATACAGTTGCAGGGGGGTGGTGGGTTTGGTTGGCTGGGTTTTCTGTTTAACTTCATGCAAGTCATGCTAAGGAACCCCTCCACCCCCCTCCCCAAATAAAATAAAACTTTAAAAAATGAAAAGAAGGAAAAGAAATCCTCTACGGTCGGTTACCATTTGGCCGTAGGAAAAGCTACGTCCGTCCTAGTACAATGCCTGGGCCACTCGGACTCGTCCGGCAAACCTGCATGGCGTGAATTTACTCTGTCCGAGGGTGAGGAGGGGCTGCAGGTCCACCCAGATGCTTAATAGCCACCAGTGTCCTGGGCCAAGCCGCCTGGTCAAGTCACTCTCACAGCCTCTGTCGGCATATACTTAGCAATGACAGGGCTTTCTTTGCAAAGATCTGTATGTAAAGAATACAATTAACACTTGAGCTTCTCTTCTTGGCTTTCCCATCCCGCTTGGTACTTAGTTTTTAAGGAAAGAGGAGGAAAGACAGAACAGCCACATGCAGAGGCAGGCAGATTCTTCTCCAGCTGGCTTGGTGTTCCCATGCAGTGAGCCAGCCTAGCACGCCTCTTTCTCCCTCCTGGGGGGACAGGTGGAGTCCCTAACTCTTGTCCTACTCTGCACATGGCTTATGGCCTGCAATCCTCCTGAGAAACGCAAGTCCTCGGCGCCTGTCATGACTCCATGAGAGCGGGGCCGGGTGGATGTGGGTGGGGGCACTTCACCCTTCGCGCCTCCCAAAGACTCTGGCACCCACGCCTCTGTGGGATTGGGGTATGGGTACCACCTGTGCACAGTGGTTGCTGCTGGGTTCCCTGGCCACTACGGGCTTCTTCTGTCCCACACTCCCTGGGCTTCTAGAAGCGCAATAAAGAGACTCTCCCGTCTGCTCTTTTAGGCCAAACAGCTTGATCCAACATTCAAGATGAAGGAGACAGGCAGCCCATGAGACCTCACCGGGCAGAGCACAGCCGTTGGGAACACTCTGCCAGCTTTCCCCCTCACCCCCCTGGCTGCCCCTGCTCCTAGCATCTAGAACCTCCACCGGGGAAAAAGCCAGTTGTGAAGGGGAGCATCAGGTCTATCCATGGAAGGGTGCCAAGGATGGGGCCTGCCACCAGGCTGGCAGCCCTCCGCCATGCAGCACCATGCGGGCAGCGGTATGCCACGCTGGGGTCCAAGGGACCTCCAGGCAGGGCAAGGAAGCAGGGACCAGCCTGGATCAGGTGGGCACAACAAGCACCAGTGACCAGAAGGACTTCCCCCATCCCAGTGTAGGCTGCCTCTCCTCTTCTGGGTTTGCCCTTTATTTTGAATTCTGTGTTTTCTCCTTGTGTATTGTTGAATCACTTCAAATAACTGGAGCAGCTGTGAATGGCCACAGGCTACACCAACTGTTGCTCTTTAAAACCAACTATCCCTCTGGCCCAACGTGCTCACCCTGGTCAGCATGCATCCCATGTGAGCATGTGAGGCGCTCCAGACATGCACAAGCTGCCCAGCTTTCTCCGCCTTCCAGGCCCAGGCCAATGCCTGAAGCCTTGAGCTCAGGTGCTCTGGGACCTGCCCAAGCCTCTCTCCAGCCCATGCTCAAGCTCTAGTAGAAGCTTTTTCCCCAGGAGTCAGCCTAAGATAAGGGTCTGATACAAGGAGACCTTGAACAGAACACGGGGCTCAGCCTTCACGAACCTCCAGGGGGGGCTAACCACACCCGGGGCTGTGGCTAATGGGGGCTGGGGAAGGAAGGGGCTGCAGAGTCCTGCAGAACCACCTTCTCATGGCAAGTTCTCTATCTGCCACTAGCAGCATTCTGATTGGCACGCACCTTACCTCTGCAAGGACACTGGCCTCACCCCCAAGCCCTGAAGCCACCTCTCTCCTCATGCCTCTCCTATCATTGTTCTGTGGATTCTCTTTAAAGGAGGCTTCTTCCGGAACATGGATCTCGGGTGGCTAAGCCCACAGCATCCTGGCCAGGCAAGGCCCACCCTGTATCCTTCCTCAACCAAGGGACAGGGGAGATCACTTTGCCTTCTGGGTCTGACCTGCCATGTGCCAGAGCGGCCTGGAGGACTCGAGGCTCCTCCTGCATCCCTGGATACCCCCCTGCCTTAGGATCACAGCCTGTAGTTAGCCAGCCTGTCCCCAAGCCCCTTCCTACCGTTAGCTCGGTACCAACCCACAGCTGCCTGGACCTCAGGTCCTCTCTGCCAGCCCAACATCCTGCTTGGGAGAAAGGGACTCCAGGGGCTGACCCTGGGGGCTCCTTCTGCTCCCTGCCCCCCCTCAGTGTGCCTGCCTGCCCCTCAGCGCCCCTCGCCCGCCACCCCGCCCACCCATCTGCAGGAGCGCGAGGCAGCCCGGCTGATGCAGAGCGCCCCAGCCTCCTCTACATACCCTTTCTCATTCCTCCACCAGGCGGGCACGCGTACTCCCCGGTTGATAAGAGGAAGCAGGGTCCGTATCTCTCGCGGGTGCCCGAGCGCGTAAAGGGCAGGCCCTCATCGGGAGTGAGGGCCTGGTCTATGTGGGGGCAGTCTTCGTTCGCCAGCGCGGCCTTCGCCACCTCCCCATTCAGTTTGGAATCTTCAAACATATAAGCAGAAGCTATTGAGACACTCAAAACTGTTTAGTCGGGGGGACAGGCCAGAGGTGGGGCATTGACAAAGGGCAGCCCATCACTGAGGACGGAAGGGCAAGGGGGCCATGGAGGGAGGCATGAGGCTGGGAGTCCCCGGCTCATTCAGGCAGCCTGTGGGCTGCCCACAGTGCTGGGAAGGAGGGGCTCCTGGGTTTGCTCAAAGTTTGCAAAAAGATGAGTTGGTGATGGGCCCAGCAAGCGTGGTGCTGGAGGCCGAGCCCAGGGCCCAAGGCGGGGCCAATGAGACAGGATGGTGTGGATGCAGTTATGGGTAGAGGGCCAGACACAGAGCTCAGGGAGAAGACAGACAGACACGCAGAAACACTCTCGTCCAGAGAGGCAGCCTTTCCGGACCCCTCTGCTGCCTACCTGAGCCTGGCTGCCTCCCATCCACATCCAACCAGTTGCTCAGGCTTCCCTAGCCTCCCCACCCCGGATCCCAACAGTCAACACTACTCCATCCTCCATTTGGATCTCAGCTGGTCACTCACTTCATGCTGGTCACCCCCACACACACTATCTGATCACTCAGCCCCTCCCCCATACAGACTCAACCTGGTCATTCTATATGCTCCATTCCCCATGCAGACTAGGCCTGGTCACACAATCTGCTCTATCCCCGTATAGACTCAACCTGGTCACTCTGTATGCCCTGTCCCCCATTCACACTAGGCCTGGGCCCACAGTCTCCTCTGTGCCCATACAGACTCAACCTGGTCACCTTGTATGCCCTGTCCCCCATGCACACTAGGCCTGGGCCCACAGTCTCCTCTGTGCCCATACAGACTCAACCTGGTCACTCTGTATGCCCTGTCCCCCATGCACACTAGGCCTGGGCACACAGTCTCCTCTGTCCCCTAGAGCCAATTTGACCATGCAGTCTGCTCCATCCCCCACTCAGACTTAAGCTGGTCACTCAGTCCACTCTGATCCCCATACGGATCAAGCTAGCGTCTTCCACCCCGCTCTGCCCCGAGCAGGCCTGGGCAGCTTGCACAGGCACAACAGGGATGTAGGCATGAGGCAGTGAGAGCAGTCATGACTTGGGAGGGGCTCCCATCCTCTGTTTCATCTCGGCAGCGTCCCCGGCAAAGCAGAGCAAATGGATGTGTAAAGACGACAGCGGCTGATGGACTCGGGTGGGAAGACGAGTCTTGGCCTCTGTGGTAGCCTGAGAGGGAACCTGACAGGAGGTGTGGGGCACATTTGGAGGGGGCAAAGTGTGGCCAGAGCAGGGAGCTGGCCCTCTCCCAAGTCCAGGAGCAGCACCATGGAAGCCTCTGGAGCTGGCAGAGGTAGCTCTGCCTGGCCTCTGCCCGCCTCCATCACTCTTGAAGACTGAGCCTGCCCCACGCTCTCTGCCCTCAAAGCAGAATCTTCCTGGCCAGGGTGGAGCCAACTCAGTCCCCACGGTGGGCACCGTGGCTTCCTTGAAGGCTCCATCTAGAAGGAGAGCCTGCAGGGAAGACGACACCAACATGGGCGTGGCCACAGAAGGGAGGCTCTCTCAAAGACGTCAGAGGGGAGAAAAGCTGGAGACAGTCCCGCCCGATGTAACCCTCTTCGGTGACCCTGTTCACATCATGTAACTACACGCACAGGTGATCCTTCTCCGCGTGCACACTCAGCGTGCCCGCGGGCTGGATCACGGCCCGTGTACACATCATGTCACTACAAAGAGGCAGTCAGTCAAAAGAGAAATGGACCAATCAGGTTTATTCGTAAAGCAAATCCAAAAAAATCCCATCATAATTTTGGAACTTAAAAAAAAAGATGGCAAAGCATTTCACGTACAGTGCGTTTCTTGACAAATCCCAGGGGCTTCACTCCCCAATTTACTCTGAACCAGAAAGGCCAGTTACCAAGGTAACTCTGACAGCACGGGAATGGGGCTGGGGCCTCCCTGGGGTCTAGGGTCTGCCTAGCACATGTGCCCACAGACAGGCCTGGTCCAGCCTCCTGCTCTGGCTGGCCCCTGTCTTCCCTCCCAAGGGTCTCTGGGCTGAGGGAGGAGGGCGGCTGTGGGAAGGGGAGGAAAGTATACGGGAGGAGGAAGTGGACGAGGGTGCGGAAGTCAGGGCCTGTGGTACCCTGCACAAATATTCCTCAGGGGGAAGACAGCGAGTCCTACAGGCAGCGTCTCTATCCGGGATGGGAGCCAGGACTTGCTGTCTCTCTGTTGGCCATCGTCTATAAGTGAGGTATCTACAGCCTGCAGTTCTTGCCCAGGGATGGGTCAGAGGTGGGTGGTGGAGCCTGAGACCCCTCCTCAGGCTCTGCCCCCCGGTGCCATAGCCCTGCAGCATGCAGCTCCTGCAATCTTTAAAGGGCTCAAAATTGGGGCCCATTTTCCTTGCAGGGGCCAGGGACAGGGGATGGCCATCAGGGGTCCCTGGGGGGATGTGAGCTGGGCACTTTTCCCTCCCTGGAGGGACTCCCAGGACACCCCTGGCACCTGCCACTTCTCTCAACCATGACCTTTGAGGAGAGTCTATGACCAGGTGGGAGTGGTTAGGTCTCCCTCTGTGAAGGAGCCAGCCTCCCTGGGCTGTTCGTTTATCTGCGGTTTGGGGTGCTCTCAGAAACTGGGAGCCTTCCCCCCACCAACTCTAGAGAGGTGGCTAGAAGAAAGAGAAACCAAGGAGGAGCCAACTCTCCAAACCTGGGGAACCCGTGAAAAAGGCCAGAGGTGCCAGCTCACCCGAGACTCCCTTTCTCCTCCCCCCATCCTTTGGATGAGGTGGCTACTAGGAGCCTCACTTCCCGCCGGCTCCCCAGAAGGCTGGGAACCCTGCTTCCCCTCATCCAGGGCCCCTCAGCCCAGCTAGACCCGCAGGCCTGCAATGATGAAATGGCAGCATGGGCAGCGTCTCACAGAGATGGTTTCCAGGCTTTGAAATGGGCTGAGATAGATGAGCGTCCGCAAGAGGGTCATTTTTTTTTAAACTTTGGAGCAAGGAGAGCCCGGTGTCCGGGCCCTCAGCCAGCAGGGCTGGCTTTTCTGCCCTGGTCTCCAGGCCCCGCCGATGTACTTACTGTTCACACCGGCGGCGGGCGCCGGGGGCGCATGCAGGGCTGGGGCGGGGAGGGGGTGCTGGGCATTTCCTTGGGTTTAGCCCTGAGGAGTCTGCCCAGCTGGGGGCTCAGGAAAAAAGTCCCAGGCTAACTGGGGACAGTCTGTGAAAGACACAGCAGAGGACAGTGACGAGAACAGGCACAAGTCATGCAACAAAACGAGGAGAGAGAGACATGATTAGTGGAGAGAGACAGAGAGAGAATGTGAACAACACAGAAAGAACACCCAGCCTGGCCCTCAGAGTCTGACCACCTCTCTGCTACTTCCCCTTAGCCCACTGGGGCCACGTGGACCCCACTCAGGGCCCCAGCTGCCCACCCTGGCCCTGCATCCAAGCAGAGGGGCCCTGCCCACACCCTGCCTGGTCACCTCTGCCCCAGTCCTGTCACCCTCCCTGCACCATGGGCCAGCACCACCCTGGCAGCCCCTGCAGCTCAGCAGGGGAAAGGTGGGAGAGGGCCCGGGCAGGGGCACTTTGCACTCGGCTGCTCAGGGGAGAAACCTCCACCCCCCACAAATAGGACCCAGAGGCTGCAGTGGCAGCTCCCAGAGAGCCCAGGCAGGGGCTTCTCTGGGACCTCACTGCTGCCCTCCAAGGCCATGGGCAGGAAGGGGGTCTGTCCACCACCCCTCCCCTGTGCCAGCCCCCTGCTCACCTATGGTGGGACCCCAGCAGCCCTGGACGTGGCACCACAGAGGAGCAACCCATATCACAGGAGCAGAGATGGACAAGACAGACGTGAATGGACATGGCAGGACAGAGGGAGCACTCCAAGCTGTCTGGAGCAGGCGGCCTGGGCCCCCGACTGCAGACGGAGGAGGTAGCTGAGCCCCATTCTGGGAGAGGAGCAGCTTCTCCCAGGCCCTGAACCCCAGGCAGTCCCTAACCACGCAAGGTGCCCTCCTGGCATCCCCCCATGAGGCCCTACAACCCACCCACCCAGGACAAATCCCCCAAACACTGAGGCCGTGCCAGCCATGGTACAGAGGAGGAGACCAGATCATCCCTCACAGACACACAGACCTGAGAGTTCAGGAGAGACCAGAGGGTGGAGGTGAGGGGCAGGGGCTGCAGGCATGACCCGGAGGCCTTGCTGGAGTCCCAGGGGCTGGCCCTGGGGGAGTGCCCTCAGAGCCCAGCATGCTACACTTGGCCCCAACCCAGCTTCTACAAGTAGAACTGGAGATCCCAGGTTTCTCTGAGGCCACTTGACCGCCCCTGGGGGTGGAGCAAGGCTGGAAAGGCGTGGGGGCTGCATCTCACCTCTCTCAGCTCCTGTGGGGTCTGGTCTCCGCTCACATTTGCCTTCCTCAGCTCGGCCTCCCCTCCCCGCCGTCAACTCTCTCACAAACTCACCCCCAGCCCCACATCCATCTAGGTGCACAGTTGCAAACATAAAAGGAGGCAAATGGAGAGGGACTCAGGGACGCAGAGATGGGGGGAGACCTCCTAAGGACCACAGCCCCTCTTGGTGATAGATAACGTGGGTCTCACACACCAGCTTTCGGAGGGAGGAATGTTCTGGCGAGGGATGAGGCTCAGAGTGGGTCTCAGAGCCAAGGTAGACAGGTCTGGACATCAGGACAGCACCACCAGGGGAAGTGAGTACTTGGGAAGGGGAATGGGGATCGAGCGTGGGGATGGGGGAGACAGGCAGGAGGGTCCAGGCACCCAGTTCCAGAAGGCAAGCCTGGGAGGGCCTCAAATACCTCCTCAGCCATAGACACTGCTCAAGCCAGAGCTCTCTGGGTCCCCAAGACCTGGGGCCAGTGCAAGGAGGCTCCCAGGAGCAGGGCTGCCATGGCTGTGGGGCCCACGGGGTCCAACAGAGTGCATGGGCTTACAGGTCTGCTGCAGCATGGGAAGAGGGCTGTGTCCCTGGGACTAGCTGGTGTGCATGTCAGAACACACATGTCTGCACTGTGTGTGTGTGTGTGTGTGCATGTGTATGTGCGCCCTCAGCACGTGGAGAACACTGGCATTGTCTAGGAGAACAGAGGAATCTGCCCGACTGGAGTGAACTGGGGATCCTTGAAGGCTGACCTGGGACACCCATGCTTGGCACCAGTCCTGAAAGAGCCAGTATTGGGGAGGGTGTGACAGAAGGGTCAGGTAGTGCAATGGTGGTGCCATTCGGCTGAACTCTTCCTGCTGGGCCGAGAGTGGGGCTGGGGGCTAGGCCAGGCCAGATCCTCCCCAGAGCCTCAGGAACTTTCCTTGCCATGGAGGGGCTCTTGAGGTCAAACAGCTAGCTAATGCAAAGCAGAGAGGTGGGGCAGGAGCTTACCACCGGCCCATGCCTGACTCACTGAAAGGAAGCCATGCCTTGGCCGGGGAGCCTGGCCTCACCTCAGGCCCCCTGTTCTAGCCTCTGAGACCCCTGCCTGCCCCCGGCCCAGCCCAGAACACTAACCACATTTCTCTCAGGTGCCTACAGGAATCCCAGGAAGTGGGGAGGGGGAGGGGGCCTGGTGAGCGGCTGGAAAGCCCCCACGGGCAGAGAAGTGAGCCTTGGGGGTGCTGCCCTGGGCAGCACAGCTGTGGGATGAAGCCAGATCAGGAACAGGATTGGGGTGGCGGGCCAGAGAGCACGTCAGCAGGGAGGAATCAATCTTCCCCCAAAACGGGGGAAACTTGCTCCTCTAAGTCGGAGCTAGCCTGCAGCCCCCCAGCCAGACGTGGGCACCGGGACATCCTTCGCAGACTAAATGCTACCTGTCACTCACTCTGCCTCCCTCACGCCGGCACTCCTTCTCAGCTCAGTGTTGCCATTCTCCTCTGGGTCGTTCACTCCCTTGAAATCCCTGTGTCCACAGAATAAGTCGATGGTATTCCATGGGTAGAGGTAGACTGTGGGCTTTATTCTTCGGACCAGAGCCCCATGATCAACTTTATGTGCTATGTGCAGGTTCTCATAAAACTGAGATAGTCCCAGAACGAACCACTAGCCATGGAATATTAGAATATATCCCACGGTGACTAGTATTGTGTCATGGCCCCCTCCCCGTTCCCCGATGCCCACCGAATGCACCGGGAAGTGGTTGCCCACTGGTTGGGATGTCACGTATTGCTGCCGCAGTCCCTACCGCCGGAAATGGGGAGAACCCTTGGTGGGAGGCGGCTGCTGGTCTGCAGCGCTTTCGTCTAAGCTGCCCGGGGTGGTGGCCCCCTCCAGTCCTTGGCTCACCAGCCGCTTCCATCAGAAGGCCACCAGAAACTCCCACTCGACCATCAACCCAAACAGACAACGTGAAAGCTAGAGTCACTCCAACAGGTTCCTAAAGATAAACGCTAAACTCTAGAGTGGTGGTAGAAGATGAGTTGGTTCGGCATGCTATGGGGTAAGTAAGCTTGTTACAGAGGGCTGGAGGCGTCTCCCAGGACACACCTGGAGCTAGGCAGCCGGAATCAGAGCAGGAGTTCTACTCAGCTATGGAGACAGGCTCTGTCGGGGGTGAGAATCCTTGCTACTGCCTTTGCAGGGACCCTCCTGCCAGATCCCATGCACCATTTGTGCGGTCCGCACAGCCTGAAGGGAGCCGTGTAAAGACCAAAGCAAAAGCTGTCTGGCGTTTCAAAATCACACTCACCCCCATCCTGCCCCGACACTGGGTCAGCGGCCTGAGTCAGAGACTCACGCTTGACTCCTGCCCACCAAGGAGCAGCCCCCCAGGCTCCTGCTAAGAGAGTCCTTAGCAACCTTGAGGGCCGAGTCATCTCTTCAGAACCTCACAAGACCAGCACGTCAACCTCCTTACCCAGGGCCACCAGTGAGGTTCCTCTAGCAGGCTCTCGCCATGTGAATTTGGCTGCCCAGCATCTCCCTGGGCCCCCAGGCACCACACCTCAAGATTGAGGGCGGGGTCCAGGGTCGCCCACGGAACTAAGGAAGCAGTCTGACTGAATCTGGAATCATCGCTACAGGGGGCGGAGGTGAAAGGTCAGATCGACATGCCTCTAAGAGGTTTCCTACCTGCTCTGTTAATTTCTAAAATTTCTTCCTGGGCCAGCGGGCATGTGTCACTCTGAGTACTGTGGTGTGGAGAGTTCACGACAGATTTACAATAATTGGGAGATCCCAGCTGCGGTGGCCGTGGAATATGCTTCTTTTTTTTCTTTGGTAGTTTCTGCTTAGCCATGGCTAAGGAGTAATACATCCCGAAATTGTTCACGATGACAGGCACGGGCATGGCGATGGTCAGCACACCCGCCAGTGCACACAGTGCTCCCACCAACATGCCGGACCACGTCTGTGGGTACATGTCTCCATAGCCCAGCGTTGTCATGGTGACCACGGCCCACCAGAAGCCAATGGGGATGTTCTTAAAGTGGGTGTGCTCACTGGCGCTGGGGTCATTGGGCTGTGCCCCTATCCTCTCAGCATAGTAGATCATAGTGGCGAAGATCAGGACGCCCAGAGCCAGGAAGATGATAAGCAGTAAGAACTCATTGGTGCTGGCGCGGAGAGTGTGGCCCAGGACCCGCAGGCCCACAAAATGGCGGGTCAGCTTGAAGATGCGCAGGATACGCACGAAGCGGACCACGCGCAGGAAGCCCAGGACGTCCTTGGCAGCCTTGGAAGACAGGCCGCTTAAGCCCACCTCCAGGTAGAAGGGGAGGATGGCCACAAAGTCAATGATGTTGAGTGAGTTCTTGATGAACTCTACCTTGTTGGGGCAGAAGACCACGCGCATGAGGAACTCGAAGGTGAACCAGACCACGCAGACGCCCTCGATGTAGGTGAGGAAGGCCTCCGTCTCTGCTTCCCGGTAGTAACGCACTTGCGTGCCATTCCGAACATTCTCGATCTCCGTCTTGTTCACGATGGGGTTGAAGCGCTCGTGGGTCTCCAGGCAGAAGGTGGTGATGGAGACCAGGATAAAGAAGAGGGAGGCAAAAGCCACATACTGTGGGGGAGAAACACACAGTGTCAGAGGGGAGGCCCTCCCACCCAGAGCGAGAAACCTGGGGTGCCTTTGTGCTGGGTCCAGGCAGAGGCCAGGCCCGGGGAAGACGCCTGCACAATGCTCCCTCCAACATGGGCCAAGCCGACAGGCCACCTTTCCCTCCTCAGGGCACGGGGTGAGGAGGCTTGGGGAAGGAAGGGGCTGTGACAGATTGCTTTGTTTTCACAGAGGCCTTACCTTTCCTCCTGGATCTGCAGCTAGACTACATCTCCCAGCCTCCCCTGGGGTTGGGTGGGGTCATGGGACTGCGGTCAGTGGCCAGTGCACAGAAGGGGTGCGCACTAATGCCCAAGCTGACTCATAAAACCTTCCCACTCAATCTCCCACGCTCGCTTTCTTCTCCTGACTGCCAGTCAAATGCTAAGGCCTGGGGCCAGCAGAGCTACCGGAAGGAAGGGGCCTGAGTCCCTAAAGAAGAAAGACATCCACGAAATGCCCTCACTGAACTGTCACCTGAGTGAAAACAACCTTCTGCTGTGTTAAGCACTGCAGTTTGGGGGTGATTTATTAAAGCACTTAGCCCATGCTGACTAATCAAAGTGACCTGGCCTGCTGGGGCTGAAGTTGGCAAAGAAACGGGAGTGGGCAGCCATGGTGGGCTCAGGCCCCTCCAAGGCTTCATGTTCCATCTGTCTTCCTTCCTACTCCAGTCTACTTGTTCTCCTTCTCACGGATCTGTGCCCCACTTGTGGGCTCTCTTTCTAGCCTATCTAGAACCGAAGAAGATGTGTATCTGCTCCAGGTCTTATATGACATTTTTTTAGCCCCTCTCTCTATCCTCCTAGGAACTCACACCACAAACCTG
Source organism: Equus caballus (assembly GCF_041296265.1). Lineage (NCBI taxonomy): Eukaryota > Metazoa > Chordata > Mammalia > Perissodactyla > Equidae > Equus > Equus caballus. The sequence continues at coordinate 88,443,281 of NC_091690.1, read as the reverse complement.
AAGTGAGTTCCCCATCCTTGGAGGTATTCAATAGAGGCTAAATGGTCATTTATCAGAGATACTGTGTTGAGGGTTCAAGCATTAGGAGAATTGGACCAGGGGGTCCTCAAAGTCACCATAAACAACAGAGTCTGCTTATCCCCTTCTGCTGCCTGCCAGCCCCAGGGGAGGGGTGCGGGTGGGAGGGAGGAGGAGCTGCTGGGGGGCTGGGGCTTTCCAGACATCTGTGGGTACCTGCTCCTCTCAGACCCCATCAGTGAGACGGAAACGGCCAGGATAACCCAGCCTGTCCACACCACCTGCTCTGGCCCTGAGCCCCCTGGAGAAAGGTTCAGGAGACCCTTTAGCTTGGTTTGATGGCCCCATCTGATGACCCCATGGGCTTCTCTAGCCCCTAGCAGACATTGGCACCCGAGGAAAAAGAAGCAAGCAGCTGTCTGAGTTTCAAACCCTCCTTCTCAGACTGAATTCCAGGCAAGGACTCTTCTTACAGCCTCCAGTTGGGTCCCCCTGGAACTCCAACATACCATGGCCTCCGTGGGCACCGCCCTGGGCAGACGGAATCCCGGTCAATCAGCTGTCCTCCAGGGACCTAGCTGGTCATTCCCGCCTGCATGTTCCCACTGCTCCCCTCCCCTCTGGGTCCCCTTTCTCCCATGACAGACCATGGCCAGAACAGGGCCAGCCCCTTGGAGGTAGCCCTGGGCTACAGTCTGGAACGGGTGGCGCCTTTGGTCTATAGAGCTGCCCCCACAGAATACTTCCAGGAATGCCAAGTCTCCCCCTGTATCTGCAGTGGGAAGCAGCCATGCTGCTTCTGGCAAATTCTTTAGTTTGCATCCCCTGGTGAGGGGATGGGCAGCATTGGAAGTCCCAGAACAGCCCTGTCTGGGTTGACCATGGCCATGGGACCTGGTCCCCAACCTGGCAGGGATTTAGAAACCAATATGGACCTTCCAAGGCACATTCTGGGCTGGGGGAAGGGGCGGGGAGTGGGGGACGGGACAAAGTCAGCACTTCAGAATGTCAGTGTAAGAGTAGCCTTCAGGGATTACCCGGCCCCAGACACTACATGCTACAGAATGGAGGCTCTGGGAAGCCTGAGGCCCAGAAACAGGAGATCTGCCCAAGCCAATCACGATGGTAGCTAACAGTCCTGTAGGTTTGAGAGCACTGTGTAATTTTCAAAACTTTTATCCTAGACTACTCTCAAGTGTGATCCCTATGCATCCTTCCTTCCATCCACCTATGCTTCCTTTCTTTTTCCCATCCATCATCCATCCTTCCTTTCTCCCTCCCTTCCATCCACTCATCCTTCCTTCCTTCTGTCTTCTCTCCCTCCCTCCCTCTCATCCACACACTCATTCATCCTTCTTCCCTCCCTCTCTCCCTTCCTTCCCTTCTTTGTTCCTTCCTCCCTTCCCTCCCTCTCTCTCTTCCATACATCATACATTCATTCATTCTTCCCTTCCCTCCCAGGTAGTTGTACCCCATTGTGCCAAAAAGGAAACCCAGGTACAGAGAGGTTAGGGGACTAAACCAAGGGTTTAAGGCTAGTGATGAAGCTGAGACTTGGACCCAAATGTATCTAGCTCCGGAAGCCAAGCTCTCCACCATCAGACCTACCTAAGCTCTTGGGGCTAAAAGTATCAGCTACCAGGTAGCTGGCCCTGATTGTGTCTGTGGCTCCATCTTGGAGCTTGGCACCCACAGCCCAGACTGCCTGAGGGCAGGCTATGCTGTCTCCAGAGAGGGAGAGAGCGGGGTGCCCGGATCCACAGGGTGGAGCCCAGCCAAGCCTGGATCGTTCTTGGGCCTCGCTGCTGGGACTTACTAGCACCTGGGGCAGCAGCAGCCCCGGGGGACATGGATACTGCCCCGCCTTCCTCGGGGAATCAATGGACCGTAGCCTTGGTGGGCTAGCCTGCATCCCCACCTGGCCCACCTCCTCTCAGATCTAGAGACGGCAGGCTGAGAGATAACCTTAACTTGTTCAAGGACCCAGCCAGAGGGAGGGGGTCTGTGATGGGGAGGGGAAGTTCCTGGGATCTGCTGACCCCTGGCAGGAAGGGAACCTCGGCTGGGCAGGCCCAGGGCAGCAAGCCTTGGGAGCCCCTCTGCAGTAACCCTGGGCTGTCACCCCCAGTAGGGGCTGCTGGCAAGAGCAGGGAGCTCCATGTGAGCTGTCTACCCCCCAATCCCCAGTAACCCAGAGGACACGGGACAGTCACCCACAGACCAGTCACCCACAGACACACACAACTACCCAGAGACACACCTAGCCCATTCCCTAACCACATACACTGTGCACGTGGCCACACAAACTACAGCACGGTGTCCCCAACACACATACATAGAGAACACAGGGGCACCTGGAGCGTCCTGTAGCACGTCACCGCCACCAGGCATAAACACCCAGGTGCTGCACGGCCAGGCGCACAGCCCCGCAGCCCCACAGGGCACCGGCGCATACATCTCAGAGCACACGGATGGTGCAGCAGTGGTCACCACACAGCATCTCCACCACGAATAGCACAGACCCCAGGCACTGCCACCCGGCCGGCCCCTCCTCTGCCCACCTCGCCCCCACTGGGTGTGACTGACTCAGTGTCTGTCTCTCCCACAGGATGGCAGCTCCAGCCCGCCTCGCCTCTGCCTCCTCTGCCTGCCTCCCTGCTGAGACAGCGCCAGCGTCTGGATTTCCCGTCCCCAGGGCCTGCCCACCATGCATACGTTTCCTGATTTCCTGCCACCCGCCAGACCATGCCTCCTGTCCCCAGGCCCCTCTGCAGTGACTATGCCCCGTACACTAGAATCTAAGCCAGCTGTGAGGCCAGTCCCTCCTGGGCAGCTAGTTTGATGAGGGGCACAAAGGGAGCTTTGCCCAGCAGCCCAGGAGCACCTGTCACCCAGCCTGGCCACCTCAGTGACCACCCTGTGAAATTTCAAGACAACACAGGCAAGATCGCCTGACAATGCAGCATAAACCCAAGCTGGTAGTTTCTGGCTTTTTTCCCCCAGAACCAAATCACAAACTGTGAGAGACCCACCAATTGTGTTCTAGAAAATGGTAGCCATGGCAACAGAGCAAGGCATCCCATTTCTATGGTAACCAGGGTGGTGAGGCTGTTGGCTGTAAAGTCAGACAAACCTACTAACGATCTGTTGACTTAGGAAGAATATTTTATAAATCACCAAGTTATTTTTATCGTAACCCCACCCCTGAAACCATAAATCAGGAAGACAATTTACTATCTATTAAAATGACCAATATGTGCTATGACTTTCATTTATAAATCATTTATGCCACAGTCATCTGTAGAAAATTGTGCTTGCCTTTTGGAACCGTTCAGCGGTTTGCCGTGCGGATCTGTTCTTGCAGTTTGGCGTTCCAGGAACAAGGCGATGGTTGTAACGTGGTGCAGGGACCGACATTCTGGTCTGGCCGCTTACTCGCTGTGTGACCTTGGCAAGTCACTTCCCCTCTCTGGGCCTCAGCTTCATCATCGGTACAGTGAGGGTTGGAGCTGGTCCCTTCTGAGGATTCTGAGACCCAGCAAGGTTGCAGGCAGTGGGGCTAATTAGGGGAGCCCTGGCTGGTGTCCAGGCCCCAGGACCCCAGAGGCTTCAGGTCAGTTTTTCCGCCTAATTAAATCTGCCCAGTGGGGGCGTGCCGCGTTTGAGTTAATCCATGCGGAGTCAGTGATGCAGAGCAGGCGGGATGGCCAATTGGCCTAAATAAATTGTCAGTCGAGTTGACTTTGGAAACTGAATTAGACTCGTCTGGACTCCTTTGGACTGGGCATGCCCACGGCACGCTGGTCTGGCTGAGGGCTTCCAGGGAGGAGATGGGACAGGGGGCTCTTTAGGGTCCAGTCCCTTTTTCAGTCCAAAAATAAATGCCTCCACCATCAACCCTGAGAGGCGTGGCAGGGTCCCAAGCACTCCATCCGGCTTCTGGGTCCTGGCCCCCATCCTTCTCACTGATCCTCCCCTCTTGGCACCCAGCTCAGGGAGCAGCGAGCGGGAGGAGCTCTCCACGGTGCTGCATGGAGGGTGTGAGCAAAAGTGTGTGAGAGTGTGTGCTGAGAGCATGGCCGTGTGGGCGCCTGTTTGGGAAAAGTCTGTGTGCTGGGGAGAGTGGGGGGGGAGGGGGAGACAGTGTGTAAATGTGGAGTAGGTGTGTACACGGTGAAGGTGTGTCACCTGTTTATGTGACCTGAAACGAGGCATGTGTACAAGGCTTGTGTAAGTGGTCACTGTGGGGGGATATGTGGTTCATGTAGGTGGCAGAAATGTGTGTGCGTGTGTGTGTGTGATATGTATGGGGTATGGTGTATATGTGTGATATGCATGGGGTGTGATTGTGTGTGTATGGATAAGGACATGCATGGGGTGTGATTGCGTGTGGAAGAACATGCGTGGGGTATGGTGTATGTGTGTGTGTGAAGGACATGCATGGGGTGTGATTGTGTGTGTGTGTATAAGGACATGCATGGGGTGTGACTGTATGTGTATAAGGACATGCATGGGGTTTGATATGGGTGTGTGTGAAGGATATGCATGGGGTGTGATTGTGTGTGTGTATATAAGGACATGCATGGGGTGTGATTGTGTGTGTGTATATAAGGACATGCATGGGGTGTGATTGTGTGTGTGTGTGTGTGTGTGCGCACATGTTGGGCCATCTCCTAAGGGAATCAGGGTCTGGCTTGGCTCTCTGGACACGTGTTCTCTGAGCTGAGACCCAGCCCAGGGCCCTGACCCTTTTCCATGCCAGAGGTGGTCACTGGCTGGGGGCTGGGTGCCCCTCTCTCCGGGACTGTCCCTGACTGAGAGAGGACAGACAGGGTGGGAGCAAGAAGAGGCACTGAGCCAGCCCAGGGGAAGGCAAGGCTGCGCCCAGCTCCGAACCCGCTCATCGCACCACACTGACCCTCTCAGTCCCAGGATGCAGCCAGGGCAGCAGGGGAACCAGGGCCAGACAAGGAGCGCCCAGGCCTCAAGGAGCCCAGACTCCCAGAGAGACAAGAGCCCACTGCACAGAATTCACTCATGACCCCAGACCCAGGTCACAGCCAGAAAGGGCTGCCCCACAGTTCAGCTGGCAAACGTGGAGATGGCAGAGGTTCCCATGTTGCTTTCACTCCAAGATGCACATTTTTTCACATTTTAGAAATGAAAATATGTCATAAAATGTACACACCCTTAAAATAGCATTTCTTCCCATGTCCCCAACACACTGTTATTTAGCTCAAGGCATGTCTGAAATCGATTGTACCTTGGACTTGTGAAAACATGGTCATTAGGAACCCAGAACATCAGGACAGAGGAAGCCCTCAGAGGTTTTCAGTCCAAAAGCCACCCGTGGGGCAGGAAGGAGAAGAGGAGGCCCAGGAAGGAGAAGAGGAGGCCCAGGAGGGGAGGGACCGGCCAGAGGTGCAGCAGAGTGAGGCCCAGGCTCTCCCGGAACGTCAGTGCTGGGCTGGCACGGGGCTTCCATGATGGCAGCCTCATAGCCTTTGCCTCCCACCCGCTCCGGGCCCTCTCCGCTGTCCAGGGCCCGCCTGCCTTCCAGATCCAGGTCAGAAACAGCTCGGTCCCTCCTGCCAAAGGAGGCAGCAGCTGCAGCCGAGACGGCAGGACTTCGAAGTCAGACCAAGCTGAAGTGTGGCGCCTGGCTCGGCTGGTGACCCCGGACAAGTTCACCGCCCTTTGTGAGCCTTCATTCCTGGACAGGGAGGGGGTGTGATCACAGGCCCTGCCTCTCGGGGGTTGTGATGGTGAAATGAAACAACACACAGAAGGTAAGATGGAGGGGTTCAAGCACCTGGCTGCAGTCCCCACGCCAACCTTTCACCTCTGACCCTCGGGGGCTCCTCCCACCTGGTCCTCTCCCATCACAACAGAGCACCTAGGATCAGAGTGTCTCAGACACAGAAAAGCCTAGAATCTGACGGCCATGGAACAGAGGACACTGCACTGGGAGGCACCTGGGAGACTCAGGCCAACAGCCTGGCCCTCAGAGCCTGCTTCCCGGGGCCACAGCCCAAGACCCAGCACCACGGCCTCCAGCCGGTGAGGGACATGCTATCCTCAGGGGGACGGGACCTTTGCACGCCCACTTCCACAGGGTTTCCAGGTGAGCCGCTGCCTGGCTGGGAGGAAATGAGGCTGGGTAGGAAGGACAGGTTGAGTGCCTCAGGAGAGCGGGGCTGTGTTGTCTTAGAGTGCCCTTCAGTCCCACAGGCCAGGAAGGATGGGTGTCAGGACCCCAGGGAGCCCATCAGGAGCCAACATCCCACCCGCTCCTGTGACCTGAGAGTCCCTCCTGGAGATGGGACAGTAAACACCTTCCTCCACTAGCAACTTAAACTCTGAGAATTACCAGTTTTCCACACAGGAAATTCCTCTTCTAGTTCAGGTCTTAGAACTGTGTCTGATTGTGTGTCTCCTGGTGCACTTGTCTACTTTTCTGTTAGTAAATGAAGAGTCCCGGAACCCTTCATATTTCCTCTTTTGCTCTGCCTGCCAGGGAGCTCAGCTAAATTTCGTACTCAAGTCTGGAGTAATCTTTTTCCTGGGTTTGAAGCATCACTATTTCTTCTCTTCATCATACTACTCTCATTTTTTCTTCCCTCTTTATTTCTAAGGATTCTCTTTTAGGTGTGTCTCGAACCTTTTTGTGCCACAGATTGTAATAAGAAATTCATCACTGAGACTCCACAATCAGGAAGGGAGTAGGAAGGCACCCTCTCTAGGCTACAGAGGCCTCCCCGGGGGCAGTTCCATAATCCCCTGTGCAGTGACGCCGGGGCAGATGCCTCCGTTGGTGATGGGCAGCGATGGGGAGCTCCCGAACCACTCACTCTGTCTTTGGACAGCTTTAGGGACGGGCATTCATTTGTTGTTTAAGACAGTCTCCCCGCCCCTTTCTCCCAGCAATCCCAGTTCTGCCCTCTGGGGTCACCAGAACACACCCGCTCCTCATCTTCCCTGTGACAGCCCTGCCCACGCCTGCAGATGGGCCTCAGGACCCCCCTGAGCGCCCCCTCCTGCAGGCCAGGCTTCCTCTGGCTTCCACTCGCACTCCCTTTCTTGGGCGGCTCCCTGGCCTGGTTCAGAGCCTAATTTTTTAAGCACCCGCTGCGTGCGGCTAAGCGGACTGCGCTTTACCCTTTTCAGTCCTCACGACCGCCTCAGTGGCGGGAGTATCCACTTTGTTGAGCCTCCCTGACTTCTGCTATAAAGTAACCATGACTGCTGTTACATCAGCATCCCATTACCTTTAAAAACTTCTCTGAGGGTTTTCACCCTCCATTTTGCAGATAAGAAAATTGAGGTTCGAAGTGGTTAAGACATGCAAAAAAACCAAAACCCACATAGCTCAGAAGTGATATGCAGAATTTGAAACCAGGTCTCTGCCTCTGAAACCACTATGCGCCAGGGCTACCATCTGTAAATCTCTCTCGCATACACCCAGTGGCCCTGGGAGGAAGACAGTAGTCTTCCCCTCATGCTGACATCGGGCACGGCTGTCCACAGTTTACAACACCTTCACACGCTGAATCCCATAGGAACAACACACACGCACACATACACACATCGACAGCTGGGCCGTTAGCGGGACAGTCTTGACTGCCCCCATTTAGCAGATGAGAAAATCAAGGCTCCAAGCTCCACCGTGTGTCCACTAGGAATCCACTGGGAAAATCCCCCCCAATGCCCACTTATGTTTTTGCATCGAGTCAGGGTCCTAATTCCCAACAGGGCAGGCATGTGCATGTATAGATACAGCCGTCCCTGAGTATCTGTGAGGGATTGGGTCCAGGACCCCCTGCAGACACCAAACCCGGTGCATGCTCAGGTCCCTTAGATAAAATGGCACAGTATTTGCATATAACCTACACACATCCTCCCATACACTTCAGATCATCTCTAGATTACATATATTACCTAACACAGCGGAAATGCTATGTAAATAGTTGTCATACTGTATCATTCGGGGAATAATGACAAGGAAAAAAGTCCATACTTATTTAGTACAGACACAACCATCGTAGGCCTTCTGACTTGCGGTTGGTTGAATCTGCGGATGCAGAACCTGCGGATATGGAGGGACAACTGTATACAGTATGCATGTGTGTGTTGGGGGGAGGGGAATAAAAAGATGGCCCCAAGAGGGACAGCTCAGGGAGGGCAGTGGCACAGCCCAGGTGGGACGACAGTTGACTGCCCACCTGCTCTCCCTCCAACAAATATTTACGCCTTCTCCCAGGCCTATGCAGGGCAGCGAGGACAGAGTGAGCAGACCAGCCACAGCTCCTGGCAGGCGACACTGACATCTATCAAATAACCATACAAGTAAGAGTGTACCTATAAGAGGTGGCGAGGGCTTCAAGGGGAATGCGCAAGGCATTGAGGGGCCTTTAACAAGTCTTGGGGTCAGAGTGGCTCCCAGGAGGAAGTGACAAGTGTGCAGAGGTTGCAAGGATCTGTAAGAATCAGCTAGGGAGACAGACCGTCCCAGGAAGAGCGTTCTGGGGGGGAAAGAACAGGAACCATGCCCAGTCCTCACGTTCCTGACCAGCAGCAGCTCAGACAGCTGATCGCTCCCTCCTTTTGGTCACCCTTCCCAGAGCCCCGCAGTCTTGATCTTCCTTCTACCTCACTCCCTGCTCCTTCTCAACGTCCTTGCCAACCTCTTCTCCCCAGCCTCTAACTATCGGGGAGCCTGGAGGGCAGTGCTTGGTCCTCTTCTCCATCTACACACGTTCCCTGAGCAATTCACCCAGTTTCAAGGCTTACATACCACCACCCATTCAAATGCCACTAACGGCGCACTCTCAAATGTTTATCTGCAGCCCAGCCTTTTGAACTCAGGTCTTCAGCATCCAACTCCTTAGCATCTCTGGGTGAAGGGCTAATAGCTCTCTGCAACTCAACACATCAGCAGGACTCCTGGCCACCCCCACCGCCTGCAGCCTGCTGCTCTTCACGAGGTAGCAACTCCATCCTTCCAGGACGTTCTTGCCAAAAACCTTGGAGTCATCCTCGACGCCTCTCTTTCGGTCACACCTCACATTTAATCTGTAAGGAAATCCTGTTGGCTCAGCTTGAAATAAACCTAGACTCTGACCACTTCCCCCCACACTGCTACCACCGCTGTCGCAGACATCTTCGGTTCCCCCGGGGTTACGGTAAGAGCCTCTGAACTGTTCCCCCGGATCCAGCATTCCCGTGCTCGAGGACTATTTTCCACACAGCAGCCAGACGATCCTCTTAAAATGTAAATCTGATTGTGTCACTTCTCTGCTCAAAACCCTGTACTGGTTCCCCGTTTCTCCCAGAGGAAAAGCCACGGTCCCCACCATGTCCTGCAGGCCCCCATGTGATCTGACTCCATTCCCCCTCTCAGCTCCTCTCCTACCACTATCCCCTTCGCTTGCTCCAGCCACACCCACCTCCTCAAACGCGTTCCTTAAACACGCCAGACACACGCCCCCCTTAGGGCCCGCACACTGGCTGCTCCCTGTGTCCAGAACGCCCTTCTCCAAATGTCCTCGTGACACCATCTCACGGGCGTACTCTCCACTGCTGAAAGTCTCAACCACACCCCCACTCATCCGACTTTCTTTCCTCTACTCCCCGCACCCCTCAGCACGTTCCATTTTGAACACATGAACTTTTCCCAGCTTTATTGAGGTACAAATGACAGACAAGAACATTCACCTGTTCTAAGTGTCCAGTTGGATGAGTGTTGGCCTTCACACTCTCTAATTTACTTAGTTTTCCTATTTGTTGTCTCTCTTCCCCCTTAGAATATAAGGTCCATGACGGGGCTCGATCTGGGGATCACGCTGGCCCCACCATCAGGCCCAGCCCTGCACTAGCAGCGGAAGAGGGCCCCTTGGGGACCAGGAGCACAGCTAAGCCCACACAGGTAAAAGGATCACATCTGTTCGTGAATCTGTGCCTGAACCAGCCACAGACGCAGCTGCTCATCATTCAGCCACGTTCTCATCAGCTCAGTCTCCACAGAGATTGTTTGTTATACTAGCAGTGGGCACGGTGGTTGAGAGCAGATCCATGTCTACACTGGCAATGGGTACACTCATTGACAGCAGACTCATGTACACCGGCAGCAGGCGCAATCACGTTCACCTCTTGACAAAAATGGGCACAGTCAGTAAAAAAGACCTGAACCCCACGGGCTGCGAACATGAATGACTGAGCAGAGTGGGCACAAGGGCACGGAGGTTCCCCGTCAGAGAGGGGCCGACGTCCTCCTCCCAGCAGGCTGGCCAGCTGAAGGCGCTGGCCCCTTGTGGAGTCCGTCAGCCGGCGTCCAGTCCAGGGAGCAGAACTGGCGCCAGAATGTGGAATTCAAAACCTGCACGCAGGCCCTGGAGTGTGGAATCTCGAATCTGGGCGTCGGAACTGGAATCTGGGACACGTGGCAAGGAGATGAGACCGTGTCTATTCCCAGCCTCCTGAGATCACTCAAGGTGAGGAGAGGCTCGGGCTGTGACTCCCAGCGCCACCCGCCCCCTCCCCACCCCACGCCGGCCTGGCCCAGCCAGCCTGGGCTTAAAAAAGCACCAGGAAATGTCACTTTCTTTTTGAGGAGGTGCGAAGGGAGGAGATGGCCCAGGCCGTTCAGCTGCCGGTCTCTTCAAAGGTCGGAACGGCAGCAGTACCTTCCAATCCTGAGGCTTCTTTCCTACCCAGGTCGGACAGAATTCCAGCCCCTTGCCTGGCAGATGGACCTGCCTGGTGCCAGTCCAGGGGCCCCACTGCCCGACCAGGGCTATGGGCTCAGAGGCTCAGGGGCTCAGGGGCTCAGGGGCTGCAGCTAGACCAGGTACCTCTCCTGTGCTAGGCTGGCTCAAGGTGGCAACTCTGCGCCTTGGCCACTGACTGCTGACTGTTTGGCCTGGGACGTGCCTGCTCCCACGGTGCTGCCGTTTCCCCACCTGCGTAATGAGGGGGTGGCCTCAACTCACAAGAATGTCCAGATCCTACCAGAGACACAGCCTGGATGAGAGCCAAGTGAGAGTGGATTCCTCCTGAGAGAAGAAAGTTCCAAGGACATTGGTCCTCCACTGACACAGCTTTCACTCATTTGTTCATTCATTCAATCATTAATATTTACTGAGTGCCTGTTACACACCAGGCACCACTTGTCACAAGCGCCTCTGAAATAACAGCTTCAAATAAAGCTCCCAGCACAGAGCTAGGCACACAGTAGGTCTTCAGTAATGAAAATAAGGACACCTACTGTGTATTGACACTTGTCCTGAGCCAGACCTGTCCCAAGCACTCTTACATGCTGCTCCTCCTCCACCCCTGCACCAACTCTGAGGTCCATACTGAGGTTTCCATCCTGACTTTACAAAGAAGGAAACTGAGGCTCGAGAGGTTAAGTTGCCCATGATCATATACCTAGGAGGTGATGGAGTCAGAATTTGAAACCCAGCTCTGACTCCAGAGCACATGCTCTTAACCACTCTCCTAGCCCCTCAACAAACATTTATTGAATGAATGCCTGAGAGAATGAATGAAACTTTGTGCTGGTGCAGGTATGGGTCCATCAGTGCATCGGTATGCACGAGTGTGGGGCGCATGTGCGTGCAGATGTTTGCGTGTTTGCACATGGAGGTTTCTCATGGAAGACTTTCCCCTGTTGTCTTGGTCCCGTGTGTGCTGGAGCTATACTTAGCTGCAGCCGTGACTGTAATGAGCAGTTAGCGGCGCACCAGACACTCTCATTGGGACCTGGTTTCCCAGGGAGATCGCCGGGGCCAGCATGTGGGGGGTGCAGCCTGGTGCCAGGGAACGCTAGAGCAGGGCTTCCAGAGGGAGCCTGGAGCTCACGGCACTGTGCCTTGTGCAAATGGAGACCTTCACTCCAGCTAGAAGAATTGCTCCAGCCTAGCAGCATCTGAGTCTCCAGGCCTGCTGAGCTCAACTACTGGCCACCCATGTCCTTGTTCCCTTTACTGGCCCTTGCTAGGCAATTAGAACGAAAGCCTTGGAGCTCATGTCTAGTGTCTGGGAACTGACGGCAAAAAGCAGTGGGAAGATGGTGGACCTCAGGATACCTGAGCCAGGACCATCCAGGGCCTCAGGAGGGCGCACTCCCCAGCCAGCAGGGCTGTGCTGCAGCCTTGAGCACAGCCCCCAGAGCCATGCGAGGGGCTCGCTCATCAAGGCTGGGGACCTGAGGAGGAAGAGTGGCCTTCCACACAGAACGGACTGAAATCCCAGGTATGCTCAGCATGGCCTGGGGTTCAGAGGCCAATTCCCCACTCACTGTCTGCCCTCCAGTGGCCACAGGGAGCCTGGAAAACCCCGGGCCCTGCGCCTCCCCTGTCACATGGCTCCAGCTGCAACTTCTTTCCAGCCCGTCCTGGGTCTGCTCCATCAGAGACACTCACATTTGAGAGTGGGCCAGGTCCCCAGGCCAGTCCCTGCCCCCAGCTCCCACCACCTCATCCACAAACCATCCACCCCCTGCCTCTGGCAAACCCACTTTCTCCACGTGCGGGCTGGGCTGCTCCCCGCTGCCTTCCACCCTGAAGCCCTCAGCTTCCAAGTCCCATCCTCTGGATGTTTTCACTTCATGAGAGGTGGGACTTCCTCTCCTGCCTTGAAGCCAAGCAACTAGAAATTTATCCAGAGATCCTCACATCCATCCATTCGTTCACCCATCCAGCAAGCTACACACCAGGTGGGATCCATCATGCACCCTTCCTTCCATCCGTTCATCCATCTCCATCGGGCAGCCATCTTTTTATCCATTCTTTCATCTGCTGTCTATCACCCATGGGTCCATCCAACCACCTCATTCTCCACCAGAGAACCAGGAAGGACACTGGCACTGCTCCAGTTACCTTCTTAACGCCCCCAAAAGACCTGGGAGCTGAGCCTTCTTCCACCACTTGCTAACTGGATGGTCTTGTACAAATAAATTCATCTCTCTGGGCCATTTTTTCCTTCATCAATAAAGTGGGGATCGTATCTAATCCTTCCGCCTCCCAGGATGTTGGGAGGCACGTTGCTTCAGCAAAGATTCATTGATGCCATATTATGTAACAGGCATGACCATTCCTTAAGCTGGTCCTTATCCTCTAAGAGGCTGCCGCTGAGTCGGGGTGACAGGTAACCTCAACAGGGCGGCTGGACCAGGGCAGGAAGAGTTCTCCGGGAGGGCAGCTCTTCAGGGGGCGCATCAGGAAAGGCTCCAGGCAGGAGGGGCCGTCGAAGCAGGCCTTGAAGGATGGATTGTTTCAGATTGCAGAGGAGGAAGAAAGGGCATTCTTGGCAGAGAGAACAGAATAAGCAAAGGCAGGAGGCAGGGGAGTTAGAGCACGCTGGGCACAGTTGCCGTGCCTGGAGGCCAAGGCTGGGCCGCCTGGAGAGGTGGGGCGGAAGGGTTCCCAAGGGGAGCACAGCTAGGTTTGGGAAGGGCCATGGGCATGGAAAGACTGGGCAGCCGGTGCAAACCACAGCAATTTCTCCCTCTGAGGCTCTTACTCAGATCCAGAGACTGCCAGACAGGAAAAAATATCCTCTTGGTGACAGCCAGGCCTCGGGAGACACCGTTACTGCGGCCTAGAAAGGAAGCCAGTTCCTGGCATTTCTGACCTTTGCGTCACTAAATATATTATTGGTGACAGTGGTGCAAGCCCCTGAGGCTGCAGGGCCACTGGACGAGGCTTCCACAGCCTGCTTCCCTGTCTCTGTGGCTCAGCCAGGGCCTCGTTCACACCAGCTGTCCTGGGGATCTGAACCCAGGACCAGGTTCGATGGGGCCCCAGGCAGACAGATCCAGCCCCCCGTAAGAGCCTCCTGTGTGCCAGGCACCATGCTGGGGTTTTGCCCCTCTGGGACTCATCCCATTTCAGACAGGAGGAAGCAGACTCAGCCAGACGATACCTGCCTGAGCCACACGGAGGCAGGGAGACCAACACCCAGGCCTGGCCAGGTCCAAGGCCTGTGCTCTCCCCTCCACCCTGTCCCCTCCTCACACTCCCTTGAGACGGTGGTCTCCTGCACATGGTCCTGCTCTGACCCATATTTTCTCCCTCACAAATTCTCTTCCTGCCTCTGGTGGATTCCCCAGCATCCCTGAGAGGTAGGCGGCACCACGATGCACACTTTGAGATGAGGAGACTGAGTGCCAGGCTCCAGGGGTGCGGGCTGGTCAGGACAGAGTTAGGAGTACCCACGGCAACACGAGAGGAAGCCACTGCCCAGAGCCGGCCCTAGCAGAGGACAGCCACGTGGGCTTCTGAGAGGCCAGCCCTCAGCCCAGGGCTCTGGCTGGATCCAGGTGGCCCAGTGGGTGACCATGTCGCTCACGGCTGCTCAGAGAGCCCCTGATGTTGAGCATAAAACGGTAATCTCTAAGTGATGAGTCGTCGGCCCTGGCAGGAGGCTGTGGTCTGAAGTATATACACAGTTCTGCCCTGGGGACAAGGCCCAAGGGAGCCATAGCTTCCCGCTCTACCACCTTTGTGGGCAGAGAAGGTCCCCAGGGGGCCACCGGAGTCTCTCTGGTTACAGCAACCCTCTTTGTAGACATTCGGTTCATAGTCCCAGAACGCCCAGGTGGGTGAGGCCAGTGTCTGCAGAGCATCCTAGAAAGACGCCTTGTGTGCCAAATGGTGAGAATGATACCAGTGCGTAACTTGAACACCTGTGCTGGGCCATGCGCCGGGTGAAGGGCTTTCTACAGCTTATCTCATTGCATTCTCACAGCACCCCCTGAATAGGGACTCTTGTTGCCCCCCTTTATGGCTGAGCTGGGTGGGCCTCCAGGGGCCACACAGCTGAGAATCAGCAGCGCCAGGTCGGGACCCAGGCAGTCGGGCTCCAGTCTGACCCGTAACTAGCGCGCTAACCATCGTCTCTCAGCACACCTGGAGGGAGGCCCAGCAGAGCAGTGAGGGAGGGCTGTGTAGATGCAGAGTGCCCACAAGACCCTTGTCTGGAAGGGCCCCTCGCCTCTGGCTCCGTCACCAATTTCTCTCCAGCCCCACATCCCTCAGAGAACAGATCACAACCCCAGCCTGGTGGCAGCTGTGTGTGGTCCCAGTGTTCCCTTAGGGCACAGCTGGCCTTTAAGGCAAGGACAGAGGTCCCCACCATGGTGAGGCAGGAGCCCCTCCCTGAGGCCCAGCCCCCTGGAGGTAGAGCCCCTGTGGCCGTGGGAGGGGAGTGAGGGCAGCGCAGCCGTGAGCACAGCCCAGCACTGGGCTGGCACACCCCGGGAGCCCAGGGGCAAGACCCACTGTCAGGAGCCCAGTGGGGCTGCAAGGAGCTCTGCTCTGCTCTTTCTGACCTACCACTGTCCCCTGGCTCTCTGAGCTCAGCCCTGGACATTGGCCTCTCGCTGTGCCTTGAACCCCAAGCACGTGCCTTCTCAGGGCTTTTGCATGTCCCACTCCCTCTGTCCCTCAGATGTCACATCTCCCTCCCTCACCTCCTTCAAGTCTTTGCTGAAACATCACCTGCTCAGGGAGGCCTTCCCTGCCACGCTAGCTGAAGTTGCCACCCCCAGCACTTCCTGGACCCTTCCCGCCATTGTACATCTCCAGGGCACTTCTCACCATCTGTCACACTGTATATTCCACGTATCCATTTGTTTCTTTTTATTTGCCCTTCATTAGAATGGAAGCCTCTTGAGGGCAGGGATTTTTGCCTGTTTTGTTCTTTGCTCTATTCCCAGTGTCCAGTGCGGTGCCTGCCACCTAGTACGTAGGTGCTCAATAAGTATCCACTGCATGCGTGAGTGAATGAGTGCTGACAGCAGCCCGTGGCAGGGGAACCACACGGACTGTCTTTACGTGTAGAGTAGGGGTGTGGGAGAGAAGTCCCTTCCTGCACTGGGGATGGGAAGGGAAGAGGTGAGGGAGGCACACCCTGGGCAGTGGGCAAGGGGCTCATGGGCACGAGCCAGAGCCAGGGTGAAGCCGGCGCAGGGCTGCCAGGCCGGCAGGGAAGGGGCTGGGTTGGGCCGGGGTGGAAGGGGCATCCGAGGCCCTGTACAGGCTTGAGAAAGCTTTGTTGGGTGCCGTGGCCCACGTCAAAGCAGCATCTGAGCCTGGGCACAGCGAGGCTGGCTCCTGAGGCCCCCTGAGCTCAGCTGCCTGGGGCTGCCCCAGCTAATATTAGCTTGTCCCCACCCAGCCTGGCATCAGCCTGGTGGGGCAGCCCAGCCCCAGAGCGGGCACCGCCCCCTCGCACCCACATGATCCCCAGGCCTTAGCCCCCAGACTCCAGTGGCTCCTGGGGTCTGCCTGGCTTCTGCCGCCACTGCCCCTGTGCCTGAGCATCCCCCATAAAGAGGAGACGTTTCAAGGCCCTGAGCTGTGATGCACGGTCCCCACCCACCAGCCCCACCGCACTGGCACACTTGTCAGCATCTCAGGTCCCCGTGCTTGGCCCTGGCCAGAGCCTGATGGCAGTGGCCCTCCCTACCTTTCCACCTGCAAGTGGAAGTTCCGTCATCCATTTCTCTCACGCCCCAGCACACCTGGGAAGTGAGGCAGAGCAGGGACGAGCAGACCATTACGACAGATGAGGAGACTGAGGCTCAGAGGGGGCCGTGACCTGCCCATGACACACAGCAGGCTTGTGGCAAAACCAGACAGAATCCAGGCCTGCCTCCCAGGGTGACATCCCTGAAATCTGGCCCCTGGGAGACAAACTCTGGAAGGAGGGGGCCCCAGGGCCAAGGCAGGCGAGGTGACCCCCAGAGAGGTATTTGAAGGGAGGGTCGGTTGCTGAAAGAAGGCAGCAGACAGGGACAGGTGAGCGACTGGATCTTCCAGAGCTGAGTGCTGGTAAAAGGACAGTAATGGAACCCATGATAATTAAGCACTTATTACGTTCTGGGTTCTGGGCTAAGTGCTTAACACATTCAATCTTCCCAACCTCCCTATGAGTCACGTGCTATTAATATCCCTCTTGAGGCACAGACAGGTTAGGGAACTTGTCCAAGGTCACACAGCGGGGAAGTGGTGGGGCTGGGATTCGAACGCGGGCCTCCTGGCTCTAGATGAGAGAACGGGGCTCCAGGTCATAGAGCCAAGGTTGGGTAGCCAGGAAGTGGGGGCTGGCCTGGAAGCCTACCCACTTTCTACTGAACACATAACTGAGGCTTGAAGCGGGGGATTCGGGACAAAAAGCATCGTAGGCCTTCGAGGGAAGAGTCCGTGATGAAAGCCAGTAACTAATGCCTAGGACTTCCCAGAAACACAGGTGGTGAAGGAGAAGCGACAACGGGATGGGAGAAGGAGGGGAGCAGGTGGACAGGAAGGGGAGGGGCAGGGAGAGGGGAAGCGAGAAAAAGAGCCTGGCCGTCCCTCAGGAGACACGGTTCCAAGAGAAGTCAGACTTGGGCGTGAGGCTGAACCAAGTGGCCCCGGAAACCCAGTGTCCCTACAATGTCACCATCCTAAGAGCTTGTGCACCCTGGTTTTGGAAAAGAGTTTCCTGGCGTCTGAGCTGTGGTTGTGGGTAGTGGTGGGCTGACGCGGAGTGAAGGGTGAGTTTGGAGATGGTTGGGGGGGGGCGGGGAGAGGATGTAAAGAGCCTCATCCGGCCCTGGGCAGGGACAGTGGCAGGTGGAACTCTGCCCTGACTGGGGTTTGCCCTCGGCCCCCTGGTCAGTGCACTGCAGCCCTCCTAGCACTGCCTCAGCCTCGGCCTCTCCATCACCGCTCCAGGCTTGGGGGATGGACGCCCTATGTTCCCGGGTGCCCTAAAGAAGGAGGGGGCTGGCCAGTAACAGGCTCAAAGGCGAGGCGCCAATGTCTGCCTGGGTCTGGAGCCCTGGCCTCCTATCCATTCTCTCAGTAAATATTTACTTAGCACCCACGGTGTGCCGGGCCCTGTCGTAGGTTCCAAGTGTAGAACGATGGGTAAAGGACAACAGATTTGTGGTTACCAGAGGGGAGGGGGTGGGGGGAGGGTGAAAGGCGTAAAGGGGCACATATGTATGGTGATGCATAAAAACTAGACTATTGGTGGTGAGCACGATGCAGTCTATACAGAAGCTTATATGTAATAATATACACCTGAAATGTACACAATTTTATAAGCCAATATGACCTCAATAAAATAATTTTTTAAAAAAGAGGCAAAAATCCCTGCCCTGGTGGAGCTTATATTCTAGCTGGGGAAACAGATAAGAAACCCAGTAAATAAGGAAAATATAGTTAGATGGTGTTAAAGGCCAACGAGAAAACAGGAATGCGACCAGGAAGGGAATGCAGGGGTGCATGTGAGAGGACGGCATCTGAGTCCAGACCGGAAGGAGTGAGGGGGAGTATGTGAGGGCAAGGTCTCCAGGGGGACGGACGGGGCATACAGGGCCGGAGGCAGAAGCAGGAAAACCAGAGGCCAGCAGGGGAGAGCAGGAGAGAGGCGGGACAGCGGGTGCGAGGGGGGGTGTGGGGAGCTCCGATGGGGCCTCAGAACCTTGGAGGGACAGGCTTCAGCCCTGAGTGGGACCAGAAGCCAGAGGGAGCAGAGCACGGGGGTCTCCATCTGACCTGCATTTGGCCGTGTGGAGAAGGCGCTGGCTAGGGCAGAGGCGGGGAGGACAGCCGGCAGTAACCCAGGGAGACAAGATGGTGGCCGCATCCAGGGAGGGAGCAGTGGAGATGAGGGGACAGTCGGGTTCTGGGTATGTTTTCAGCATGGAGACAACAGGATTTGCTGATGCGTGAGGGAGAGAGAGGAATCAAGGACGATGCCAGGCTTCAGGTCTGAGCAACTGGACAGATGGCCATTCACTGAGCTGGGGCCTCACCCCCAGGCCCCTCACCCTGACGCCAACGTCCTGGGCACAAGGAAAGATCAGAATCCCTGGTGAAGCCCTGCCAACCTGCACACTCCCCCAGGCGGCTCTGCGTCCTCAGCCCCACCTCCGCCGGGGCCTGCTGCTTGCCTCTGCTCTTCTCAGAATCCAGTGTGCGCGTGACTCATCTGGGGACCTTGTTAAAATTCAGACTCTGAATCAGTAGGTCCAGGTGGGGCCTGAAACTCTTCACTTCTATCAAGGGCTCAGGTGATGTTGATGCTGGTGGCAGGAGGGCCACCCCGAGCAGCAGGAGCCCCCCCCATCTCCCAGGCCCCACTGCAGGTCCTCCCTCACTGAGCACTAGCAACACCCAAGAATGGAGCAACCATCATTACTGCCCCCAGATCCAGGAATCAAAGTCTTGAGGGACAGAGCCCAGCAGGCTGCCCTTTGTGAAACGTCCCGGGCAATAGGATGACAAGAGTCACCAGGGGTGAGACTCCTCCAGCAACCACCCCTGCAGCCCCCACAGCAACCACTGCAAACACCCCCACCCAGCCCCAGGCCCATGCAGCGCAGCAGCGGCTCACCCACCCCGCTCCACAGTGCCCCTACACCATCCAAGTTAGCCCCCACCCTGCTCCAGCCCCACAGCCTGGCGGAGCATCTCTTCTCCGAGTGCACCTTTCCTGAAGACAGACGGCCAAGAGAAAGGCCTGGAGAAGAGGGCAACCCGCCAGCCCAAGCAAGCACACCTTAAAGAGGCGGCACCCACAGGTCTGCACCCGTGAGAGGGCTGGGTAAGTCTACCAAGCCAATAATGGTTCACAGGGGCCCAGCACCAGCAGCGACCCCAGGCAGGGCGTGATCACTGTGTCCTAAATAAATGAATGAGAGTGGCTGAGGGACCCTGAGTGGAGGTAGCAGGAAGCTCTTCAGACCCCCTCCCTAGGCTCCTGCCTGCTTGGTGACAGCACCCTTGTCAGGAGAGCCCACACATGTCCTGGAGAGGAGCTGGGCCGACGATGCGCAAGGAGAGAGAGGGAGGGCCTGACTTGACTCCCACGGTGCCTCTGGGAGGTGGAGCCCAGAATTCTTAGCCTCCTGGAAAGTCAGAGCTGGGAAGGGACTGGTAGTCATTTAGAACGACCTCTGTATTTTACAGGTGGAGAAACTGCAGCCTGAAGGGGCTATGCAACCTGCCCAAGGGAGCCTGGCTGTTTTAATGGCCTGGCTACAGACCTTGCTCTGGCCCAGCTGCCCAATGCCTATAACTGGGGTTTTGTCTGTGGCCTCAGCTCTCCATGTCCTTGGCATGGTCTCTAATCCTGAGGGCCTGCCTGTCCTCAGCCACAGGCCTCCAGAGCTGACCTGCTGACCTCCAGCTTGAATCACGCAAGCCTGGTGACTCCGTACCCAGCCCAGACCCCTCACTTCCAAAGGAGGAGGGCATCGAGGGCAGGAGCAGCCAGGCTAGGCAGTAAGGGTCTTGAGAGATGGGTTTTCACATTCAGCAAAAACTAGAAAGGACAGCGAGAGAGGGGAACAGATAAGTAAAAACCTAGAGGTTGGAATGAGGGCTGAAGACGAGGAGGCCGGGGAGGAGCTTGGCAGAAGGGCGCAGCAGGAGACGTGGCCAGGTTCCAGAGCAGAAGGCCTCGAATGCCGAGCTGAGGAGGAGCCAGCATTCCCACCATGCGTCGCCTCATGCAGGATAACTTGTGATCCTCCCAAGTCCTCTGCCATTCCCTGCAGGCCAGATGGAGCCCCAGGGCCTGCAAGGATGGGGGCCAGCTGAAGCACCTGAAAACCCTCTGGCTGGGGGCCGCCAGAGCACTCCTAACCCGGCCAGGCTGGAGCCTCATCCCCAACCGTCCCGGGGCCAGAACTTGCTGAGCAGGATTCCCAGACAGGTGGCTGGGAAAGAGAGTTTGGTGGGGGAGGGAGGGAACCAGCTGGAAACCCAGGCCTGGGCCACGGCAAGGCACAGACCCACCATTCCTGGGACAGCGACAGGAGGCAGCAGGGATGACGGACAGAGCTCCGGAGTCAGGCCGGCCCAGGTCTGGATGCCGGCTGCACCGCGTGTGAGCTGGGTGACCTTGGATAAGTTACTTAACCTCTTTGAGCCTCAGCAGCCTCATGGGTGACATTGGCCTGACAATAACAATACAGTTCCACGGGGCTTTTGTGAGAATTCAACAAGAATATGTAAATCAAGCCCTTAAGGCTGTCTGACACACAGGGACTGCTTTAGCAACCAGCACCCACTAGTGCTGAGAGTTAAGAAAGGAGGGGGTTCTGGAAATCCTGCTTGGGGATGACAAGAACAGCATTTGGGCCAAGCCTGGGTGGACCGCCCAGCGATGCTGGACCCTGGGTGGGGAGCGGGCAAGGCAGGCGGCAGGGCAGGTAACTGCTTATTCTCTCTCCCTCGGGGGAGGAAACATCGAGAGTGAATAAGAGAACAGCATGCCCAGGTGGGATTTGGTGTCCTTTTAAAACTGAGAGCAGAAAGAGAGGCAAACAGCTAGGCCCAGCCCAGCCGAGAGGCTTGGGGTGGGAGTGTGGGTCTCAGTGATACCCTATGTGGTCTTGGGCCTGTGTCTTCCCCTCTCTGAGCCTGTTTCTCCTCCACTGGATGAGAGTACTGACTGGCGGTGGCCTGGGAGCACCCATCTGCTGCAACAGTCCCACATGTGGAAGGTGGTCCCTCCACCCAAGTGGTTCCCCCAGATAAGGACTGGGAAACCCCCAGTCCCTGAGCCTCTCAGGCCCCCCTATTCCTCTGAGCCTGCACCCAGGGAAGGGAAGCCCAGGCTAGCGGGGTGGCGAGGCTGGCCTGGGGGCCAACAGGAGGCAGCGGCTTAAGGCCCTGACCTTTCAGTCCGGAGGGAACACACTGGTCATGGGACCGCTCAGAATAGCCGGGGTACTATATTCAGCTGGCGTGGGAGGCCCCGGGATCCCTGGCCTGGGCAGCGGCCCTGGAACGAGCCCCCCAGCCCCTCCCCCACCTCTGAGACGACCCGCCTCCTCTCTAAGGCTCAAGCCATCGCCTCCAGAACTTCTGGCAGATGCCAGACCTCCCGCTCCAGTCCAGGAGCACACACACCTGTCCCCAGAGCCAGGCTCCAAACGTTCCCTGAGGCCGAAGGGGCATGGGGCTCCCAGGCCACTGACCGGGGGGTCAGAGAGACCTAGGTTTCTGAACCAGCCCCCCAGGAAACCTGTGCGCATGTGACCTCAGGTAAAGTGCTCCTCGCTGGGCCTCAACATCCTCCTCTGTCTTAGTAATAGCTCCTGCTAGAGTGAGCATGTAAGGAGCTCAGAGTCTGGATGAGGAAACAGACCTGAGCCAAGCCAGGCTGCTAATGAACACTTCATTACAAACCCCATGGCTTCTCTGAAGGGAAGGACCCCGACTCTAAGCCTGATCTAGCATATGAGGTCCGGGAAGCCATCACCAAGGAGCCAATGTTTGAGGCGGGGTATAAAGGATGCAGAGGGATGAACCAGGAGGAAAGAGTGTGCCAGAGGGGACAGCATATGCAAAGGTCCTGGGGTAGGGGGACCTGGCTCATGCAAGAAACTGAAATGAGGCCAGGGCGGCCAGAGCTCAGTGAGTGATGGGGAGAGCCAGGCCAGAGGAGACTGGATCAGCAGGCAGGCCTAAGGGGCCATGGTACGGGCTAGGGAAGCACTGAAGCATTTTTAAGCAGGCAAGGTGGTGAGCAGACAGATTTGTGAGTTGAAAAGACCTCTGTGTGCCACTGGAGAATGAACTGGAGGGACCAGCGGCTGGAGATGGGAGAGCAGTCAGGAAGCTGTTGGAAAGGTGGGCCTGAGGGAAACGATGGTGGCTTGAACCAGGATGGTAGACACGGAGACAGAGGGGAAAGGATGGAGTCTAGACAGAGTCATAAAGTACAAGGATAATACAACCAGTAGGAGTAACAGCAGCAGCCAACATTTATTGAGCACTTACTGCATGCCAGGCCCTGACTCGGGTTCTCCACATAACACCTCAGTTATCTTTCCGTCAACCCCTGGGGGCAGGTTCTCTCATAAGGCCCATTTTAGAGGTGAAGACGCTGAGGGACTCTGCCTAGGAGACACTTGGTTTGTGATGTTCATTGCTGGGGGGGCTGGGGGACCCCTGTAAAAGCACCACGGGAAGGAGGAGAGCACGCAATGGGGGACACACTGTGGCGGGGAGCACTCGGGGTGGCTGGGAGGGGAACACACCCCGCCCCCTCCACTGCTCGTGGGTCTCCTTCCTATGTTACCGTGACCTGAAGTGGGGCCTGGGCCGGGGGAGGGGCCTCTAGGGGGAGGGGCGAGCTGCTGGGAAGTCCCCAACAGCAGCTGTGTCCCCCATCCCTCTACATGCCAGGTCAAGACCTGAAGAGCCCTGTGTCAGCTGGGACCCAAGGGAGGACCACCTCTGGTAGCTCTTCATCCATGCCTCGGGGTGAATCTCCCGCCAGGGAGTGGAGGAGTTGGACGGCATCAGGTCCCCAAGAGGAGGGGACAAGGCAGAGAAACAGAGACCGGCCTCAGAGCAGAGGTGGGCAGTGGGTGGATGGAGGGGGCTTCCCAAGCTGGGGAGCTGTTGGTACTTCCTTGTCATTTGGAAGGCCAAGTGACTCTGGGGGAAGGTGTCATCACACACACACACACACACATACACACACAGGGGATACTCTCTGGCCTACAGCCCAGGGACCACCACTGGCCCTGATCTGACTGATTGTTCTGTAACAATGTTCCCGACGACAACATACCAATAATAGATAAAAGCAAGGGCCTCAGACCTGCGCTGGCCCCCAAGGAGGAGAGGAGGGCAGCGTGCAAGCTAGGGCTGCCCTGGGCTGCCCCACACTGCCTGCCTGCTCCCACACCTCTGCAGCTTTGCACGCCAGCACTGCTGGCCCCTGCCACCTGCCTGGCCAGTTCCTGCTTGCCCCTCCAAGTTTGCCCAGCATCACCTCCTCTGAGACAGTTCTTACTCTCCCGGCCCCAGGAAGCTCCTCCACAGCCCTTACCACAGAGTGTCATCGTCCTCCTTTGCCTGTGTGTGTCTGGGGCACCACCCCTCACTCCGAGAATACAAGCCGGGCTCACCCTGTCCCAGCCTACCTCCCAACCCTCAGCCCTCAGCCTGGGTGCCCAGGAGAGCTTAGGAGAGAGGGGCCATGGAACCAGCTGCTCCAGCCAGCCCTATCACCCCTCAAGAGCTCAGAGGGGACCTCCCACCCCAGCCAAGTAGCCCCTATCTTCCAGGGCCAACACTAAGGCCCAGGGTGGGGTGGGCTCACTACCTCTCTATGCACCAACAAAGGACCTGGGCTAGAGCAGTATTTGTACTGAGGGTGGGAAACAAGGAACAGGACCGCTCGCTGAGGCGGCCCAGGCGGCCCAGGAGACTGAGGCAGCGGGCAGGAGGCTGGCCTGGAGCTTCGCCTTCCTCACGGTGTGCGCACACCCAGGCAACCGGGGTCTCTCCACATGCAAGACACACCGCAACACTGACACACACAGGGTCTCACACACAGCCTGTCATACACACAGCCTCACACACACACAGTCTGTGTCATACACAGGGTCCCCCACCCCACAGAGAGCCTCACACACACATAGTCTCATGCACACAGTCTTACACACACAGCCTCACACACAGAGCTTCACACTTGCCACACACAGCAATACACCCACAGCGACACACTCACCACAAGTCTCTCACACTCTCCCAAGAATCTCTCTCTCACACACACACACACGGCATCTCCCTTACACACACAGTCTCTCTCTCTCTCTCTTTCTTATATACGCACTCTCTCCCACGCAGTCTCATTCGCACACACAAAGTCCATCTCTCAAAACACACAGAATCTGTCTCTCTCACGTTCACACCGAATCTCTCTTACACAGTCAGTCTCACCACACACATACACACACACCACACCCAGAGTCTCACACACATATTTTTATTCTCATACAGTCTTTCTCACACACATGAAGAGTCTCTCACACCCACACAGAATCTCTCTTACACAGATTCTCTCTCACACACACAGCTTTTCCTTCACACACATATACAACGTCTCACACATACAGGATTCTGGGCTAGAATCTAGAAGAAAAATTTAAATCCTAATGCACAACGTGAGGAGGCTTTGGGCCGTGTGGGGGAGGGGTAAACAAAGGTGACAGCGGTGGCGGGCCGGCAGGCGAGCAGGATGGAGGGGGGCGGCGGGCGGGCGGCCTCTGCGCAGACAAGCCGCAGAGAGGAGCGCAATGCAGCGAGGCCGGGTGGCAGCGGGACCCGGGTCTAGTCCAGGCTCAGCCCCCACTTCTCCTGTGCCCTTGGGCAGGCCCTTCCCTGTGGGCCTCATCGTCCTCATCTGTCACCCAGGGGAGTTGGTACGACTCTGTGGGGCTACTGGGGAAAGAAGGTGGCACAGACAGGCCAGAGGCACCTTCCCCACCTCCTCTCCCCCCTACTGCCCAGCTTCGTCCCCACAGTCTGCTCTTCAGTGGACACTCAAGGGAGTCAGGACTCTTCTATAAGGAATGGTACACCGACAAGACCGCAAATCACACTAGCCAGCCCATTTATCTGCATTAGGTGAAGGCCACCCCCAGCCACGGCATGTCCGGTGGGAGGAGGTGGACAGGGGAGGGGGCTGGAACATGCCCCTCGTGGCCCCAGTCAAGCCTGAGACTCAGGGACACCAGTCAGATCCCTAAGGCTGAGCCTAAGAGGTGGGGTGGAGGGACCCAGCCTCCTGCTAGGGAGCCAGGAGGCTGAGAGAACAATGAGGAAGTTGGGCCTACTCCTTGTTTCCGGGGCCAAGGGGGTGGTGGTGGTAAGATGTTGTCCAAGGTCAAATGCAGATGGAATGGGCAGCTGCTCTAACCCAGGCCTTTGCCCAGCATGTCCCCCCGCCATGTGCTGATTCCACCTCCAGGCCCCCCTCCTCCAGCCCCTCCCCACAGCTCAGCCACAGCCTCCAGTTACATAATCCCCTGGCTATGCGGGTCCCTGTCAGGAGAGAGAGGGGAGGAGAGACCTCTGAGGGTCCCAGTCCACTCTGGGAAATGGTGGGGAGCTGGTGGCCAGTTCAGGGGAGGATGGGGTCCCAGGAGACCCAGGTTCTAGTCCTGCTCGGCCTCTAGCTCCCTGGGTGACCTTGGGCACGGTCCTTAGTGGCAAAACGAGGGACTCTGGCTCTCTTGGCTCTCTCCCTATTACCCCCGTGCCCTCCCCGACACACACACACATCCTCTAGGATTTAAGGCATAAGATCAGACCACGGCCCCCTCCCTCACACGCCAAAACATGGTGTGCTTCATCCCAGGCCTGTGCCGAAACGCAGCCTTTCTCTGCTCGTGGGCACCTCAGTGCTCCCCAGGGCCCCTTCTCCCTCTGCACCTCCACAGCTGGACAGACACTCCTGCCCCCTCCCCTGTCCCATCCCCCGGGGGTCCAGCCGGAAGGAGGGAAGGGATGTGGAGCCCTAAAGGAGAGTCGGCAGAAGCAATGGTTTGCCTGATAGAAAGCTGGGGGGGTGGCTCACGGATCGGGGAGGGACTCTGCCTTAATTCCTAGCTCTGACCCTCCTCCTCATGCCTTAGGCTCTGTTCAGGCCTGAGGACAGAGCCTGGTGAAGGTAAGAGTGTCTCTTCCAGGGTAGGTGGCTGCTCCCAGGGTCGCCCTTTAGGGCTCAGTTAAACAGCAAAGACCCTTAGAATTTACCAGACCCCCTCTCCCATTTTACAGAGGAGGATGCTGATCCAGAGAGGCCATCCCAGGGCCAAGGTCAGCAGCAGGGGGCCCTTTCTTCCCTGCAACAAGCTGCTGTCACTAGAGGGGAGTGGCCGAGGAAGACACGCCCACCTCTCACACACCTTCTCCTGCATGCTCCAGTTAGGGCCCCCCTCTGCCCCTGACAGGTCCCACAGGAAGCACAGGCTTAAGGCCAGTGGACCCCCCAACACTCTCCTCTTATAATAAGGAGGAAGGGCAGGCCCTGTTCTCAGGAGCAGGTCTCAGAGCCATCACATGACCCTCCCCACAGCCCAGCCCGACACCAGTTACCAGACTGTCAATTAGCCATAAAGACTCCCCCTTGACCATCTCCTCAGGGCGGCCGAGGCTGCTGCCTCGGAGGGGAGCTCTGTCCCCTGCAGCAGACCAGGCCTCAAGCCCTCTTCGTGGGCCCTGGCTGGCTCCGGATGCCCCTTACCGGGGAGGGAGAAGGGGCTCCCAGCCTCCCTCCCCACACCCAGATCTACAGGGCAGCCCACGTCTTCACAGCGTCCATCTGCAAAAACACAAATATGCACACACAGGCACTCCTGCACACTCATACACTCCTGCTCCCTCACTCCCACTACATACTTTACCCATCCAAATACACACCACCACACTTACAGAAATAGGCACACACGATCTACTCAAACACACCCATTCATGCTTGTACAGACTAAATTCGGAAATACAGACGCAGACCTTACACACGTACATACGTAGTCACCCTTGAAAGAATCGCCCGGTCTCTTGCACACGTACACGTCTGTACACACACGCGCGCACACCCCCCTTTCAGTTCTGACTCCCTAGGCGCCCGTTCTCGGATGCACCCCTGCCCGCGGGAGGCAGAGGGCGCTGCCTTCCCCGCCCCGCTCTCCCGATGGGTCGGCCGTCACTTACCCGCGCGTAGCGGGATGAGTAGGGGTCCTCGAAGAGCGCCCAGATGCGCGGCTGCCAGCGGCGCCAGAAGCCGCCGGGCCGGCCGTCCGGGGAGTCGCTGAGCGCCAGGCGCTTGGTCATCTCCAGCTCGTCCTCGCCGTCGCCCGAGTCGCCCGGGCCGTCGGCGTCCGCGTCGTCGGCGCTGTTGTCCAGGGGCGCGCCTCCGAAGCTGTCGAGCGCCTCCTCGGCGTCGCGGTGCTGGCGGTACGTCATCCAGCAGCAGGGCTCCACGTCGGTCTCGTCGATGCCCCAGAAGGCCAGCTCCTCCTCGTAGAGCGGCCCGCACACGTCGGCCGGGCAGTGCAGCTTGCCCGTGCGGTAGTAGTTCAGGATGTGCGCGAAGACCCCCGGGTGGCGGTCGAAAAAGAACTCGTCAGCGCGAGGGTCATAGTCGAAGTGGCTGTGGGCGTCGGGCTCCGCCAGCCAGGCGAGCCGCGTGCCGGGCAGCGTGCGCAGCGTCGAGCGGTACGTCTGGTGGCGCGTGCCGCCCACGTTGATCACGATGCGCTCGCTCTCGTCCCCTTGGCCCATCGCGGCGCCCCCTTAGGCATGGCGCGGCCCAGCGACACCCATGGGAGCAGCCGCCAGGGGGAGTTGGCGCCGGGGAGGGGGGCGCGCGGCCTCCTCCCCCCTCCCCCCAGCCGTCGGGGGGACAGAGGACCTCGGCTCTGGCCACTCCAAGAGCGACCCAAGCCCCTGGGGGCGCTCTCTGCCGGGTGCTGGTCCAGGGGAGTTTGCGCAGGATTCCGAGGGTCTCTAGGCACCAGATGTGGGAGGGAGCTGGTCCGGCTGCGGAGGAGGCAGAGGCGGAAAGGAGGGAGGGAGAGAGGGAGGGAAGAGGGAGGGAGGGGGGCGGCGCTCAGCGGCGAGCCCCGGGAGGAGGGGAAAGAGGGTGGGGGGGCCGGGCTCCCGTCCCCATCTCAGCGGGAAAATGGAGAAATCGACACAAAGCTGTTGGGGGAAAGGTCAGCTGTCCCCCGGGCCGGACAGATAGACCAGCCCCCGGAAGGGGGAGGGGAGGAGAGAAGGCCGGGAAATTCGCGCTCTGCTGTGCGGTGGTCGCCGCAGCGCGCTCTCGGCGCGGGGGAGATGGATGCCCGCCGCTTTCCTCCCTGCGTGGCCGGGCTGCAGCTCGGGGCGCAGGGCGGGCTCCGGCCCCCTCCCTCTCTCCTTGCCTGGCTGCCTGCTCCCCCCGGCGGCGGGCGCGCCTGCCCGCCCGCCCGCCCTCCTCGCTCCTTCTCCCCGCCTCTCGGAGGAGATGGCGGGCCCCCTGGGCAGGGGCACCCGGGGCGCTGCTCGGTGCGGTGGCCGCAGAGCGCTGCGCTCGGTGCGCCTCGGCTCGAGCTGGGGCTCCGCTGGGCTGCGCTCGGACTCCGGCTCCGGCTCCGGCGGCGGTGCTGAAGGGACAGCTCCCGGACTGTGGCTGAGCCGCGCGGGGCCGCGCAGGGGTTCTCCGGGCCGGGTTTGCTCTGCGGGGCCGGCGGGCACTGGCTCCGGTGCCTCCGCGCCCCGCGCTCCGCGCCTCGCTTGGGGCAGGCAGTTGGCGCTGCCGGCCGAGGCGAGGGGGCTACGGTGGTCGGGCCCGGGAGGCGGGGGTGGCGGGTCCGGGCGCGGCGAGGCGAGGCCGGCGAGGCCGGGAAGGCGAGGCGCGGAGCGGCCGCCGCCGCCGCGACGCTGCTGCCGCCCGGGCTGCTGCTCGGCTCGCTGGCTCGCTTGCTCGCTCGCGCGGTCCGCGTCCAGCCCGCCGCTCTCCGGACACGGGCACACGGCGCGCGCAGCCGCACTCGCCCCCGGAGGGAGGCGCCGCGCTGGGTCCTAAAACGCCCTGATTCCGCGCCCCCCTCCCAGCCCGGCGCGGAGCCGGCCTCTTTCCACCTCGGCGCTGGGGGCGCCTGCCCCGAACCGCTCCTGCTGCTCCCGGGGGACCCGCCGACGCTCCGCCCTCGGGGAACGCCACTTGATGGGCGGGGGCTTCGGGAGACGTCTAGGCTCGCGCCCTGGGGTCAGACTAAGGTGAGAAGGGCATTGCACCCGCCCGTTTCCAAACTAGAGACTGTTTGATCCCCTAATGAGACGAGATGTCCCCGATCGCTATCAGAGACACCTTGACCAGAGGCAGAATTGGCCGCTCCAAAAACCCGTTTAATACCGACTCTTTTCACCGAACCTGGAGCCCCCATGATCTTTTCATGGATCCCTCTTGCATGGACTCTGAAAACACTCCCCGCCCCCCGCCAAACACGCCACACACACCTTGTCCTTTAAGCCCTCTACTAACAACCCAATTATCCTGGACCCCTGTGAGCCTTTACTGTCCCTGGGACCTTTATAACTCCAGGCTGACCTTAGCCCCCCTGAATGCCACATGCTCTGCTGTATTGATCCCAGGTCACTGATCCTCCCACACCAGCCCCGGGGCCCTAGGTGGGGATTCCTTATGAAAAGGGCATTCTGCCCTTAGAGGTCAGAAGGAGTAACTGCCCCCAGCAGCTGCTAGCACTGACAATGCCCCCTCCCTGCAGGGCTTCAGCTGCCCTGGGTGGTAAGCCGGGCTGTGTCTGGGACCTGGATGGGAGCGGCACCCGCTGTGACTCCTACAGCTTCATGTTGCTCCTGGGGGTGGGAGTTGCATTTTGGGCCTTCAAGCCTTCCTGGCCCATGTTTGCTGAGAGTGCCTCAGTTTACTCAACTCAGCGATCACTCCTTTACTCCTTACTTGTCCCCTGCTCTGTCCCAGGCACAGGGCCACAAGAGACCCTGCCCTGGAGGGGCTCTTGGGCCTTTGGGGAAGTGGGCAGGTGGGCCTGGGCAGGCCGAGGAGGTCAGGCCCAGCTCCAGGGGTGGCCGTGCCAGCAAAGAGACTTATTGATCACAGCCCAGCCCAATCGAACACAAGGCTGCCTGGGCGAAGGACGATTTAATTAAGAAGACATGAGGCTCTTATTTACCTGTCGGCACTTGCTAACTGTGCAGACAGCTGTCCCTCAACACTGACCCACAGATGCCATTGTGGGCCTGGGGACAAAGCCGTGCCACGGACATCTGTCTCCTCACTTGGCCAGGGGAATCCCTGCGCAGCCCCAGGGGAGTCTGTGTGTGGCGGGGAAAAGGTTTGGAGGAGTGGAGAGGTTTGAAGAGGGGCAAGGGGCAGAGCAAGAGACGAGGGATGGGAGAAAGAGTGGGGAGAGACAGAGAGAGGCAGAGTTGGGGCAAAACCAGGGACAGAGATGGGCAGAGGCAAAGAGAGGGCTGGAGTCTGGAGCCCAGATGGCTCCTCCACCCTCCAGAGATTAGTGTAAGGAGGAGCTGTTTCTCCTTCAATCTCAGAGTAAGGCCGAGACGAGAGTGCTTTTGTGTCCCTCCTGCCCTGACCAGTGAGCCCCATGCCGCAACCATGAGGAGGCCTGAGCTGGGGCAGCTCAGCTTGGCCCAAGTCCAGATTCCCCAGGACACAGGCTCTCAGAAAGCTCTGCCCCAACCCAAGGAGGCCATAGAACAGAGGAATGGAGACCTCAGAAGGAGGAGGAAGAGAGGGACGCAGAGAAATGAAGACACACCCAGCTGGGAGAAATCAAGATGAGGAGGGACAAGAAAGAGGCCTCTCCAAACCTTCTCTTCCTTTCAGCCAGATGTCCAGTGCCTCACCCCCAGGAAGCCTTCTGTGATCCCACCAGCCGCAGGAGCTCAGCACTCCACATCTTCCCTCTCCTGCAGGACCATGTGGGATCAGAGTATGGCTCTCCAACCTTCACTGTAGTTCATCTTATTCCCCAAAATGGACGATCACCTCCTCTAGGGCTGCCCAGAACACAGTAGCACCTCACTAAGGGCTCAATGATTTGAGAAAGGCCAGGAGAAGGGCTGGGATCCCAGATCCCAGTGTCAGAGGCCTTGGGAGTGGAGCCCTTCCCAGAGGCTGAGTCAGGGGGAGGGGCTTCTCCGGGGGCTCTCAGGGAGTCAGGGCAGAGTCTGCTCAGGCCACTCCTCAGCTAAAGTGTGCCCCAGGTCGGGGGAGAGGCAGGGGAGAGGTGGAGACACAGAGAGGCAGACGGATCCCAGGAGGGGGAAGCTTGGGTGATTGGGAGCTCTGCTCAGGCCTGGCCCTGGAGGGTGTGCTAGAAAAAGAGAGGCGGACCAGGGTTGGAGGGAGGGGGAATGTGAAAGGTGTCCATTGCACCCAGAAATGCCCTGCGATGTGAGCAGAGAAGGCTCAGAGAAAGGAGCCTCCCTAGCAGGAGGGTGCGGCTGCCCCCTGGGTGCCTCACACTGTCCCACCTTGATCCTGATGGCGCCCCCAGCCCAGGCCCCAAAGAATGCCCCCCTTCTCTATCCTAAGCAAAGACACAAAAGTCCCTTCTCTCACTTCCTTTTCACACTGTAAGGAGGCTGGCATTTGCAGAAAGCCGAGAAAAACCAAGAGGGCAACGCAGACAGAAAGAAAAAAGCCCCAGAGAAATGGGGGTGTGGGGAGGGATTGCCAACAGAGCCTCAGCTTCTCACCCACAGCCACTACCCACAGACCCTCAGCCCAGCCCAGACCCTCACGCTTTCCACTCCGAGCAGTCCCCCTTATTCATAGCCTTTTGTCCCCTCCCTTGCAGAGGAAGGCTTATGGTCCCCTGCCAGAGGGTTATTGGGCGCAGTGGCTGGTGGGAGGGTAGGCAATGAATTCCTGATGGAGTCTTGTTCACTGGTCAAGAGCATGGACTGTAGGACCGGGCTGCCTGGGTTCCAGTCCCAGCTCACCATTGACTAGTGTGACCTTGGGCAAGTTGCTCAACTTCTCTAAGCCTCAGCTTCTTTACTGTGGGGTATGAATAATAAGCCCTATAGCCTTAACATCTCAGCTCTGGGATTTCTTTTGTTCAGGCTAGACAGGAGGGGGTGGTGGGCCCCCGTAAGCTGTGCGATTGGAATGGCTGGAGGATGAGCTGGGGCTGGCAGTGGACTCGAAAAAAGGGGAAGGGAGTCCTGAGCCAAGTTGGGCCTACGTTCTCACACCTGGCACTTGCAGGCCCTAGATCTGGTCCTGCTAGGCTCTGGAACTGGCCCAAGTCAAGCCCCCAGGCCTTTGTCCAGCTGTCCTGTGTCCTGTGTGCTGCTCTTAGCATTCCTGGTGGGTTGGAGTGCCATCTTGTGGCCACATCTGGAAACTAACCTAAGCTGGACACTGGGCTGTGTAAGCAGGGGGACGGACCTACGGGCATCTCCTCCCCAGACCAGAACTCCTCCCTCCAGTGGACAGGGGAGAGTGAAGCTAGAGGTGCCATAGTGGGAAACTGGTCACTGTGGGCATTGGGTCTGTAGCTTGAGCACTGACCCTGGTACCTAACCCGGGAATGAGGTGGGGTGTACAGTTGTTCCTTCCTGCAACTCCTGGGTGAATGGACCCCAGATTAGTTAGGCTAGGGCAAGTCTAGAAAGGAGCCAAGGTACAGAATTCTCTGGGGAAGTGCTAGATCAGGGTTTCTCAATCTCTGCACCACTGGCATTTTGGACCAGATGATCCTTTGTTGTGGGGGCTGTGCTGTGCATTGTAGGATGGTTAGCAGCATTCCTGGCCTCCACCCACCATGTGTCAGTAGAACCCCTTCCCCAATTGCGGCAATCAAAAAGGTCTACAGACACTGCCAAATGTCCTGCGGGGTAAAATTTCCTCCAGTTGAGAGAACCACTGATCTACACAGATCTGGTTACAAATCTCATTTTGCAGCTTATTAGCTGTGTAAACTACTCACCTTCCATCTCAGGCTTCTGTTTCCTCATTTGCATAAAGGGAATAATATTTTGTGAGGACTGAATGAGACAGCGTCTCTCATTCGACTTCCTCTCCTTCCCTTGGCCCCTTCCCTCGGACGGCACACCCCCTCCAACCCCTCCGTGACCAGCCCTTACGCCATGTCTCTTTCATGGGTCCCTGCCATAGCTCAACAACGCCCATCCCTCAGGGGGTCAGTGTCGTCCAGGGGGCAGAGCGTCGGCCTCCCCTAGGCTTGGCTTTGTGGAGGAGGAGGCCTTGACACCTCTCGCTGCAGACTGTGGGAGTGAGGTGGGAAGGTGGGAACTGATGACAGCTGTGGTGAAGGGTACCGAGGATGATCAGGGTCCCTACATGTAGGGAGGACGGGTGGGCACGGGTACTTCTGCAAGAGTGTTCCCAGCAGGACTGGGCAGGGCCACTGAGTTCTCCTCCCAGAAGCAGCTGGAGATGTGAGGCTACCCCAAGGGTCTTCCTCCCTCTGCGACTCCTCTGCTAGGAGCCCTGTGGGTTCTCCTGTGTGTGCTCCCGGGGGGCGCCTGTGTGTGAGTCAGTCTGCAGGTCAGCCTGGGCAGCAGTGTGCAGGGGCGGGTCCAGGTTTTGCCAAGCCCAAAGTTTAGGTTTGAAGTTTTGGGGGTCACTCTTTAAAAAAACTTAAAAGTTGGGTGCAAAAGTGAATATTTACTTAGACTTAGAAAAAAAATCGAGACCAGATGTAAATTTAAAAGTTGACAAATACTACAAACCTAAAAAAATCCAGAAAAAAGTAGCTTAATATTTTTATTAACTGCCTGACACACCTACATAATACTTTTAAATAAGTTATATTACTTGGAAGCATTCATGATGCCAGCAAAAACCAGTTGCAACTTTTGTGTGCAATTACAGAGTGATCAATTAACAAAACCGCATTTATTGTGTTAAAGCCGATCAGAGATGACTGAAAATGAAAAAGTTATCATCCTCCCATATAGCTATTTTTTCTGTGCACCAACCAGACCCTGCTTTAAATTTCCATGCCAACTG
Organism: Equus caballus; assembly: GCF_041296265.1. Taxonomy (NCBI): domain Eukaryota; kingdom Metazoa; phylum Chordata; class Mammalia; order Perissodactyla; family Equidae; genus Equus; species Equus caballus. Next base: position 88,408,922 of record NC_091690.1, on the reverse strand, counting down.
ACAGCTCCCGTGTTGTCCTAGGCAAGGTTTGTGGCTCTTGAACATACCACTAGGAGAAGCTTACTTAAAGATGCACTCACGAAATGCACAGGGTCATTGTGCCAAACAGACGACTGGCAAAACAACCTCGAGGAAAAACAAAGTTGGGGGACCCACACTTCCCTATTTCAAAACTTATTACAAAGCTGCAGTAATCAAGACTGTGTGGTACTGCCCTGAGAATAGACACATAGATCAACGGAATAGAATTGAGAGTCCAGAAATAAGCCCATACGTTTATAGTTAATTGATTTTTGACAAAGGTGCCAAGGCAATTCAATGGGGGAAAGAAGAGTTCTTTCAACAAATAGTGCCGGGACAACTGGATGTCTGCCTGCTACAGAATGAAGCTGGATCCCGTCTTACACCCTAGAAAAAGCAACTAAAAGTGGATCAAATACCTAAATGTAGGAACTAACACTATAAAACTCTTACTTGGATTAGGTCATGGTTTCTTAGACATGATGCCAAAAACACAAGCAACAAAAGAACAATAGATAAATCGGACTCCATCAAAATTTTTTTAAAAAGCTTTGGGCATCAAAGGACACTATCAAGAAAGTGAAAAGATAACCCATAGAATGAAAGAAAGTATTTGCAAATCATACATCTGATAAGGGTCTAGTATCTAGAATATATAAAGAACTCTCATAACTCAACAATAAAAAGACAAATAACCTAATTTTAAATTGGATAATGGATTTGAATAGATATTTCTCCAAAGAAGATATACTAATGGCCAATAAGCACACAAAAAGATGCTCAACATCATTAGTCATTAGGGAAATGCAAATTAAAACCACACTGAGATACCGCTTCATGCCTACTAAGATGGGTAGAGTAAAAAGACAAACGATAACACTGTTGTGGAGGACGTGGAGAAGTGGGGCCCTCGTACACTGCTGCTGGGGATGGAAACGGTACAGCTGCTTTGGGGAAGACTCTGGCATTTCCTCAAAAATTTAAACAGAGTTGTGATTTACCCAGCAATTTCATTTTTAGGTATATACCCAAGAGAATTAAAAGCATATGTTTACACAAAAACTTGTACGTAAATAATAGCAACATTATTCATAATTCACTAAAAAATGGAAGCAAACCGAGTATCTATCAACTGATGAATGGACACACAAAATGTGATGTCTCCACACGGTGGAATATTATTCAGCCAGAAAAAGGCACGAGGTACTGATACCTGCTACAACAGGGATGAAACTTGAAAATACTATGCTAAGTGAAAGAAGCCAGACACAAAAGGCCAAAAAGTGTGTGATTCCATTCATATGAAATGTCCGGGATAGGCAAAGCCATAGAGACAGAAAATAGATTAGTGGTTGCCAAGGGCTGACGGCAGGAGAGAAAGTGGGGAGCGACTGCTAATGGGTACAGGTTTCTTTTGGGAGTAATGAAAATGCTGTGGAATTAGATAGTGGTGATGGTTGCACAATGTTATGAATATAGTACAAACCACTGAATTGGACGCTTAAAAAGGGTGAATTTTATGGTATTTGAATTATATCTCAATTAAAAATTGGGAAAAGTGGAAGGATCAGTAAACCAGGAGATTATAAATAATTTGCTTATGCTGCGAAAAATCTCACTTTGTCATGGTTCTGGTTCCCTTATCTGTAAAACATCTATTTCATCATCTTTTTCTTTCTCCAAATTGCTTTAAGTGAATTGCTAAAGAATTTCAGAAGTAGGACGTACCTTTTAAATTCACTAGCTCATTACAGAGAGAGAAAGCCCAAGTCCGGATGGGGTAGGTCTCACTCCCGAGGTCTGCGTGCTGCTCAGTGGCACCAGGCCTAGGGCCCGGGGATTAGCGAGCCGCTGACATCGTGCGGGACTCACTTTCCCCTGCCACTGGGAGAGCTCTACACGAACTCAAACCTGCTGATAAGTGTTGTCTGAAGAAAAAGTTCACTATGCGAAAATGACTGTGCATGGTATAAAAACGAATATCAGACAGCCTCACATTTTAATCTTTTCCCTTTAATTGTAGTGAGTTGTATGCAAACGAATAAGTATTTTACAGATGAGAAAAAACTGAGCTAGAACCAACTCGTTCTTATCATGAGCACTGGCATCATTTTTGTTTTATCTCCCTCCACATCTCCTCATCCTTTCCGCCTTCCTCCTCTTGGCCTTTTTTCTTGCCTTTTTCTGCCTCGCCCACTCCTTTTCACCCACATCAGGCTGTATATCCTTTAATTGCCTCTTCCTGTGACGATGGTTTTATAATATCTTTTTCTATACAGAGAATTGAGAGATAATTCAGATAGCTCAGTCTTTCCTTCAACATGGCTGATGACAAGTTGTTCTGTATCATTGATCACCTACGGGAGCCTCCATCAGCCTCACCGCTCTATCGGAAATGTCATGTGCAATTTTAGGATTGGCATCAAATTTGGGGGAAACTCCATCAAGTTTCTTTCATCTGTGGATTGGAAGTGTTCAAGGTATTTTGAGTTTTCTTGTGTGGTAATTAATTTTAAACGTTTTTAAATTGACAGTGTTCATTAAAAAGTTTGTTGATGCTGAGGTCTTGTTATAGTGACATATAAATTTTATTGTCTTTATTGATGTCAGCATTGTTGTTAGATCAACAAAAGCTTAATCTTTTTCCAATTTGTTCATATAATTCACCCTTCGTTGATTGGATTACAAACAATGCAGAGTCTTCAATAAGTCCATTCAAAAGCTATCTCCTCCTTTTAATAAATTCCTTTTTCATATCATCTAAATATACTTTGGGAGTACTATTGTCTTCACAATGTCAGAATCATTTTAACTCATTTCATTGTTCATCATTATTGCTTCTGTTTTATATTCCATTTATTTAAAATATGTTCTACTAAAGCCAGATTAGATGTATATCTTTAGGTAGGACCCCACCTTGCCCATAAATGCCATCCAACACAATGGGGAAGTCAGAATAGAAGGAGACAATCGTCATAACCAATCAGTTAAAATAATTTACTCTGGCAAATTAAAAAGGAAACGAGACGATGTGAACATATTTCCAGGGCTTCTCCCAGGGCCTTAGAAGGGCCCCATGCAAGGGAGGCGACCTGAGGTTTAAACGTCAGTGGTGTCACGGTGCATCTGCTGGAGGGGTCTGAGTCCACGTGTGCCGTTGTATGAACACACAGTGTGGAGACTCACACGTACGTCTCCGTGAAGAGCACGGCTCGGCGTTTCCTCAGATGCAGCCCAGGCAAAAATGGCCCCAGGAGCAAGGGAAATTTCATCTACATGGCGAATGGAGTTGGGCTCAGCCAGATGTCACCAGGGGACTGAGGTGAGGAACAGGCCAGGAAGGGGCCTCAAATCCCATCAACCGTGGTGTGATCCGGTCTCCAGCTGCTCCCCTCCCTCCTGACTTTCCTCACCTCCTCCCTTCTTCTGTCCTCTGTGGAGGCTACAGGGCAAGGCAGCTAAGAGTGTGGTCTCTGGGGCCACTCTGCCTGGGTTCGAATCCTGGCTCATGACCTAAGTGGGTGCAATGAGAGTTCTTCCCCGGCAGTTTCTAACTGGAGTTTAATGGCGTGACGTAAGGTAATCCCTGAGTTGTGGGAAAAAACCAACATGGAGTAGGAGAGAGTAAAGTCACACAGAGGCAAGAAGGGGAGTGTGTGGAAGAGTAAGAGGGGCTCCAGTCCCAGCTCTCAAGGCCCATGGACGCTGTGGTGCTTGTAGCACTATTTTGATCTGGGAACTGCCCCATGTCCTTCCAACACACCCCAGGGGGGTTTAAGCTAGTTTGACTTGAGCTTCTGTCACTCGTCACCAGTAGTGTCCTGGACTAGATCTGTCCCCATATCTGCTTCTTCTTCCTCTGAGGGCTCCATCTCTGTAATGGCACCACCGCCCGCTCTGAAGCAGACCAGAGCCTGGAGTCATCCTTTTCTCTCACTTTCATTTGCTCTGTGAACAGTTACACAGGTTGTTCACTGAACAAGTGCACCTGGCTAGGGAGGAGAGTGAGGGCTGAAGTCCAGCCTTCTCTCTGCTTGCCTAGCCCTGAACCCTGGTGCAGGGCAGTGTCCCTGGGAAAGAAGGGACACCTTTTTCTAATTGCACACTAACCCCCTATAGGCTGCTGGGGCCTTCTTCTTGTATGGGGTTGGTCCCCTCAGTGCAGAAACTAACTCCTCTCTTCACCTGGTTACCTCCTCACACCCCGATCTCATCTCTCCTCGCATCCTTTACTTTCCAGATGGCATTTCCCACCATTTATAATGTGGCATGTATTCACTTGGTTCTTTGTCCAACAGCTGTCTCCCCAGTGGATTTTAAGCTGTGGGAGGGTGAGCACTGTGCCCTCCAGGTTCTCCACTGTCTCGTCCACACCCGCTCTTCATCTGGCATGACTGTCTCCACTCCTGTGCTTTCTCTCCCTTCCCGAGTCACAGCCCCAGTTCAGGCCATATCCTCTGAGCAAGGTTGGTGGCCTCCTGATAAGTCCTCCTGTCTCAGGTCTTGTTCCCTCTTATCCATTCTGCCAGCCCAGACTGGCCTTTCTAAAACACACAATTATGTATATCCTTCCCCTGGTTAGATTCCTCGATGGCTCCCTATTGCCCTCAGGATAAAGCCGAAATGAGGTCCACTGTGGCCCTGCCTCTGCCTCCTCCCCGTCTCACCTCCGGCCCCTCCCTGTGAGCATTTTTGGTTCCATGGAGCCGCAGTTTGCTTTCGTCACCTCTGGGTATTTGCACTTGCTGTTTCCTCGGCTTGGAGCACCCTTCTTTCCTGACCAACTCCTTTGAGGTTCTAATTTGGGGTTACCTGCTTGTCTATACCTTCTGTTCCTGCTGTGTTCCTCTGCCCCACCCATGACCCATTACAGCACTTAATTCCCCGTGATGCAATCAGCTGCTGAAACATCCAGTGCCCGCAAGGTCTGAGTGCTTCCCAGGGTCAGGAGCTGTGTCCACTGGTCCCCTTCCACCCAGCATGGGACCTGGCATCTGCTGAATGAACGAACTCATGAACGAGCCCGAGGGGGTCGCAAAGGAGTGTAAAGACCCCCAAGGCACATCTGAGGAAGCCTCCAGAGGAAAACCTGAGGATCATTAGTACCCAAGCAGCCCTGGGCGGCTCCTCGGGGACCCTGTGTGGGGAGGGCAGAGGCTCTCAGATATGTAGTGGGGCCCTTCCTTCTGGCATCACGTCTTGCCTGCGTTCTCCAATCCTCCCCTCCAACCCCACCAACTTGGTGAGCAGAGCCCTTGAAAGTGGGCATGTATGGTTCTCAGGAAAACCAGGTCTGTAAGGGTGGGATGTAGGAGGCACTGAGGCCCTGGTGACAAGAGTGAGCATGTTGGGGGGTAGGGTTGGGGCAGTGTGTGAGTGGGGAAAACTTTGGCCAGGCCATCTTTCCAGGGGTGCCCTCTCAGTGGTGCCTCAGTGTGTGTGTGTGTGTATGTGTGTGTGTGGCGGGTCTCTCCCCGTGGGTGTGCTGTCTTCTCTTATTTCTCAAGACACAGCTCAGATGGCATCTCTTCCAGGAAGCCCCCCCCCCGCCCCCCCAGCACCCTGGCTAAGTCAATGGCCCCTCCTCTGCTCTGGAGTGCTCATGGCTTGATGAGAGCCCTTTCTCTCCCTTCTGCTGCAGGCTTGCACGGCCCCCTCCTCACAGGCTCTGGGCTCCTGTCTTCTTCTGCGATCTGACAGTGCCTGGAGGCTCTACGTGCTGCATTACTGGCTGAGGAGAGGTGTCTGTGCCTGTCTGGGTGTCCATGCTCTCCCCTTGTGATCGCGCCTGTCACTAAGAGGCTATAAGTCCGCACAGCTTATCCCGCCCCCTCACACTCTTTTCCGTTCCTCGTGATGCTGCCAGCACCTTATCACATTCTCTATGCCCAGGAGGATTCCGAGCAGCACCCGGGGCCACGCCTTTCCAGTGATCCTTCTGGACACCACACCTGGGTTCACTCTGTGTGTATAGAGGGGCGTCATTCTCAACCTTGCACCGCTTCAGAATCGACTGGGGAGCTGTAGAAAAATAGCAATACGTGGCCCCGAGTATCTGAGGCAGATACGTTCAATCGGAATCCCCGGGGGAGGGGGGCACGTTTGGTTCTTTTTTAATTACTCAGATCATTCTCAGATGCATCCTGACCAGAGAACCACCGACCTGTGTGTGGTATGTACGTCAAGGTCACAGGGACCTCCCCACTCGTTGGAGACCTAGCACCCTCCCTTCCCCTGACCCCCGGCTTCCTCCTTGCAATCCGTATGCCGCCTACAGGGGTCGCTGCGGTACAGCTGGCCCCGTTTGCCAAGTTTCCTCGGGGTCAAAATGCTGCCCCCATCCCCAGGGAGAGCCGAAGCCGCCGCGGTATAAATTAGCGTCTTTATTTCGAAAACCCGGCGAGCGCCGGCGGCTCGCTCGCCTGCCATAATAACATACAAAGTCCCTGTTGCACCGCACACCATGCCTCAGAGATAAATACTGCCCTAGGGGCTCCTGCTCTGGCAAAGCAACTCTTATTTACAGAAATAGATTACAAAAGTATTACAAAAAGTGGTCCTGAACCGGGGAGGGGGTGCGAGTGGTAACCGGTACACTAGTTGCACCGGCGACGTGAGCGCACCCCGCAGACAACGGGAAACAGCGGACGTCGAGAGGGCTCCCGGAAGGAGAGGCCACGTCTCCTTAAGCGACCTGGGAGTCCGGGGGCGGGGCTTAGGTCTGCAGGGGTCCCACGCCCCCTGGGGGAGGAGACCAGGAAGAGGATGGGCCTAGCCCCTCGAGGATCAGTTCTGGCCCACCAAGGAACGCCGACCCGCCATCGCAGCGCGTCTCAGGGGAGGGTGCTGCGTGGAAAAAGAGGACTGTGTCCTTGTCCTGGGATGCAGGAGGCGGAAACACGCATCAGTTCTCCCGCCTTTCCTACCTCGGGATGGGTCGCTTTTAAAGCGCGGTTGGGGAGAGGTGGCATTTAAGCTCAATCTTTTCGGCGCGAGGGACCCTAAGGGCACCCTCCCTCGGGCGGGTGGGCAGCAGCGCCCTCCGACGCGGCCGCCCACCCCTCAGAGCACCTGGTAGATGGGGTTGGGGTTCGCGCCCGCAGGGCACAGCGCGGCGGCGTCGGGGGAAGGGGTGGGGGCGCCGCGCTCGCCCTCGCTCGGGGTGGCCGTCTCCTGCGGGCCGGGAGACGACTCCGGCGGCGCATCGGCCAGCAGAAGCGCGGGCGCGGCGGGACTCTCGGTGGAGATGCGCTCCACGATGCTGGACAGGCAGTCAAGGCTGGACACCGCAGCACTCTTCCCGGGCCTGGGTTCTGCACGGGGAGGGGAGGTTAGTATGCAGGGGTTGAGCCGCCACCGAGTCTCCCTCCACTGGGCTCAGTGCTTTGGGGCAGACGGGAAACTGAGGGCCTGCCAGAGTCCGGGGCGATCCAGCAAGAGTGCCAGGCAAAAAGGGAGGGAGCCTCATGCTTAGTTTTTCATTCCCTATACCATCTCCCAGGATGGGCCCGGCGGGAGGGGAGGGGGTCCTAGACAGAGGGAAGCCAGCGCAGCTCAAAGGGGAACGTGGGAAGGAGGCACGAATACGCACCGCTGTGCGCCTCGCTGTAGTAGGTGCCATCGTAGCAGTTCCGCCTCCGCGCACCGCTCGGGGGGCCGCTGTAGTCCATCTGCAAACGGCAAGGGGGACCAAGTCAGGCCCGCGGGACCGCGCAGGGCGGAGCATCACTCCCTGTAGCCGCCCCCTCCCCAACTCCCCAAATCTCAGCCACGAGTTTTGCGCCCGGATCTGTCCTGGTAGGGATGGGCAGGAGCTGTCTGCAGCATGCCAGCCCAGACAGAGGGCGGACAGTCACCTAAGAGCAGAAATCTGCATTTTGGAAGTAGGGATAAGTGCAGAAAAAGCAGATCTTCATGTCGGTGCAGGAGTGTGCTAATAGCGCCCCCAATCGGGTGGATCGCATCTGTCCCGCGCACCCCCAAAGCACTAGGCCATTACAGCGATGCAGCCCAGGATATGGGGGTCCACTCCCGGGAAGTTTTCTCGGCAACCCTCCTCCGGATGGCCAGCTCCCCGCCCTCGGAAACGCGTCCCAGATATCCCGAGAGCTGCCCTCACTTCTCCTCTAGCGCGGGGTCCTGGCCTTACCATGCCGTCGGAGCAGTTGGAGCGCGGGCTGGACGCGTCCGAGTCGCCGCTGTAGTGCTCGCCGCCGCGGCCTGGGGGCAGCGGGCCAGGCGCATAGAAGGCAGCGGCGGCGCCAGGGGGCGCGGCGTCCTGGTCACGCAGCAGCGCCTGCAGGCCCTCGATGTAGCGGATGGCGTTGCGCAGGATCTCCACCTTGGGCAGCCGCTGGTTCGGGTTGCTGGACGTGCAGCGCTTGAGCGTCTCGAAGGCTTCGTTGACTTTGCTCAGGCGGCGCCGCTCACGCATGGTGGCCGCCTTGCGGCGGTCGGCGTTAGTGGTCTTGCGCTTGCACGCCTTGCAAGCCCACAGTAGACAGCGGCCGGCTTGGTGGTGCCCGCTGGGCGCGCGCACATGCTCGTCCTCGCGCCCACCCGGGGCCGGGTGCACGGTCGCGGGGAAGTGCGCGTGTTCCTCGGGCTTCAGGAGTGCGCCCACGTGCACAAGGCGCGGGTCCAGGTCCTCGAAGAAGCGCAGGTCTGGGGAGTCGAAACACGGGTCATCATAGAAGTCGTCCGCTGTAGCAAAGTTGCAGAGAGAGCCGTCGGGGCCCGACAGGTCTACGTCGCGGAGCGGCGGCGACAGCAGCTCCATATCCGAGCGAGGGGCGGCGCAGTCCTGGCTTCTCCCAACCGCAGCGGCAGGGGTTGCCCGAAAGTTTCTGCCACTCCGGAGTCCCGGCCGTGCAATAGCAAAGTACTGGGGGATCTGAATGTACACCCGACTGTCCTCGACCCTGCCCTGTCCTGTCTGGCCTGACGCGAGGCTAAGAAAGCGGTGGCAGCGCCCCAGGGCTTCCCCACCCCTATCTTCTCGCCAGGCGCCCTGGGCTATTTATACGGCAGTAGCCTAAGGGCCCCCAGAACCGGAGCGGACGGCTGGGGGCGGGGGCGCCCGAGGCCAATAGGAACAGAGCGGGGAGGGGCTTGGGATCCCCAGGGTGGCTGCAGGGGCAGGAGACAGGCCAGCCCCCAACCCCTAGACACTCGAACGCGCGCGCGCGCGCGAGCGTGCTCTGGCCCCTCCCTAGGCGGGGAGGGAGGCAGAAGCTGGCAGCCCAACGCGGCTGCACTTGGCTCCGGGGCACACTCTTTCCAAACCTCTCTGGCACCAAACTCTTCCTCTGTCCTCGGGAACGCTGGCCGTGCGCACTCACCTCGGAGCTGAGTTTGGGCTCCCCTCTGTCCTCTGATTTGTGGGGGACCCAAGAACAGGGTAGGAGTAGAAATCAGAAGGAAAGAGATTTGGAGAGAGACACGTGGCAGTGAGGCAGAGACCCACTCACAGCTGAGATAGAGAGATGGTGAGAGAGATACCCAAGAGACTGAGAGACATTCAGAGAGCAGAAAGCTCTCTGAGAGGCAGAGGCAGAGAAACGCGCAACGACAGACTCGAGGAGCCCTAGTGGACGAACCGGAGACAAACTGGACGTGGCGGCCGTGTCGCTCGGCCAATCAGTGCCCCGAGAGTCGCTCAGAGGGCCGTGGGCCCAGCCCATCTTTCCTGGATGCTCAGAAACCCAGCCGCATCTCTACAGGAGTCGAGGATCCCAATCTCTGCAAACTCAGGTCCTGCCCCAGCAGGGAGGGAGGGAAGCGGACCCCTGCCCGACCCAACATGCTTGTGTCCGCAACCGGGCGTCCAGTGCGGGTCTAGGCACACGTCTCTTCCGCTGGGAAGAAAACTCCGTCCGCTGGGGTCTGGCCTCCGCGTCTAGCGCAGCGCTGCCCCGAGGAAGCTCATTGCGCAAAGGCGGCGAGCGCCCGGCCGGGCCAGAGAGCCCCAGTCCAGAGCGGAGTCTTTGAGAGCGGAGTTGGCAGACTAATGGCCTAAGTTCGCGTCCCGACCCCACAGCTTCCTGTATGATTTTGAGGCCTCCCCGAGCCTGTTTTCTCACTTTGTAAATTTGGGGATAACAGCGATCTCTTGGCGTGACTGTGGGGACGGTGAGAATCTAAAGAGACGGGAGATGTGGAAGCCAGCAGTCCCAGGTGCAAGGCCATCCTAGCAAGAGGGCTTGCTTCTGTCGCTGGCCTGCCTGGCCCGTGTGCTCCCTGGGGGCCTCCCAGCTGTAGGCTAGGGCACGCAGGCCTGACGGGGCCCTTGGGAGTCTCAGGGCTCAGCTCCTGAGGAGGCCTCAGCTGCACTTCTTCCCAGCAGGCCGACTCGAGAGGCTGCGAATAGAAGGCGCAGCAACCACCTCGTGGGGCCTCTGGCTCTCTCACAGCCCTGGGTGCTGCCACCCTGTAGAGCGTTCAGCCTCTTCCTGAGTCTGCAGTCTACACCTCCCCCTCCAAACTCTGGCTGGAAATCTCCCTGGGACCAGACACCCCTACCTGGGTCTCTCCTCCTGGAGCCCAGAGATAGAAACACGAATGAGCTTTGTGTCTTTCCCAGAAACTTCTGGAAGCTGTCCTAGCTGGTCCTCTGGGCCCTGGGAAGCCCTGCCTTCCCACCAAAACTGAAGGGCTCTCATGGAGCCCTGCCTTCTTCGTTCTCTGCCACTTGCAGGAGTGCTGAAGCTCCCCTTCAGGAAGTAACTTCACTCTTTAACACCACCTTCATTTATTCATTCAACAGATATCATGCAGCATCCAGTATGTGCCAGGTACTGGTGTAGGTGTCGGGGATACAGCAATGAACAAAACCAAGGCTCTGCTCTTGTGATGCTTACATTGTAGGGCAGGCTGACAGACAATAAATGGATAAGCAAGGAAGTATATGATGCCAGGAGGTTATAAGTTCTATGAAGAAAAATAAAGCCCGGGAACAAAGTGATGAAGATTATTTCATTGTATGGAGTGGGCAGGGAAGGACTCTCTGGGCTGATTACATCTGAGCAGAGACCTGAGTGAGGGGAGGGCGGAGGCAGAAATCTGGAGCCAGATAGAGGGAAGAGCATGTGCCAAGATCCTGGGGCAGGATTGTGTGGCAGATTTAAAGTACAGCAAGAGGTTGGTATGTCTGGAGCAGGATGAGCAAGTAGAAGGGTGGTGGGGATGGGGTCAGAAAGGGAGTAAAGGAATTCTATGCTGAGATGGAAAGCCCCTGGAGGGCTTGAGCGGAAGCGAGGAATGTCACTCTCTAACTTGTATTTTAACAGGAGCATGCTGGTTACTGGAGAGCAAGCAGGGAGACCAACTAGGAGGCCACAGCCATAATCCAAGTGGGTGGCGCTGGTGGCTTAGATCTGAATGGCGGCAGTGGAGATGATGACAAGTGGTTCAGTTCCAGATGTATCTTGAAGATGGAGCCAGTGAGACTTATTCATGATTGGATGTGGGCAGGGAGACAAGAGAGGAGTAAGGACGACTCCTGGGAGAATGGAGTTGCAGAAGAGCAGGTTTGCTGGGGGCAGAACGAGAGCCCAGGTTGGGGCAAAATTCGAGATGCATACTCAACATCCAGGTGGAGAGGTCAATGAGGCAGAGGATTTGTGAGGCTCAAGTTCCAGAGGGGACGTCTGGGCATGAGGAAGACCAGTCCACTCAACCTCTCAGACATCTCTCAGGTCTCTGCACCCCCAGAGTCACCATCCTGGACTCAGCTGCCACACTGCTGGCCTGAAACCACAGTGACCTCCCGGCTGCTCCCTCACATCCACTCTTGCCCCAGTTGACCATTCACTCCACAGCAGCCTGAGTAATCCCTTTAAGATATAAACGGGATTATACCCTCTGCTGCTTCAGACATCCTAAGAGCTGCTCACTGCGTTTAGAATAAAATCTCATCTTCCTGCCCTGGCCTGGAAGGCCCTGCATGAGCTAGCCTCAGCCCACCTCTGCAATTCAGTCTGGAAGCACTGTCCCCTTTGGTCACTCCATTCTAGCCTGACCTCCTCTCCCGACTTCCAATGCACTGAGGACCGTCCTGCCCTGGAGCCTGGTACTTGCTGTTTATAGGATGTCTGCCGGGCTCTCCCCGCCATTGGCTGCTTTTCACGGATCAGGTCTCGGCTCAAGTGTTGTCTCCTCGGGACGTCTCTGCCATCCTCTCGAAGGTAGCTGGGTCGCATCACCCTGCTCATTTCCTCCTTGGCACAGCCACTCTTTAATGATCTTCTTTATTAGTTCATTCATTGATTGATGTGGCCCCATGAAGGCAGGGACGTGTTGTCCACCATGGCATTTCCAGAAAACATCACAGCAACTGTCACATAGTAAGAACTTGAGAAATGTCAGATGAACAAATGGGTGGCCTCATGCCTTTGACTCTGTCTCTATATATTTGAACTTCTTGAAATATGTCATTAATGAGGATGATTGTATTTCTTCTAAACTGGACAGTCACATATATGATTAGACACACATGCTGGTCACCCTTGCTCTTCCCAGGCAAGACCCAGGCCCAACTGCCCAGGGCATGAGCCTCTCTGTTAAGCAGTTGCACACGCCTGTTGCAATATCATAATAGGATACTACAGAGAGAAGTGGTGCTTATTATAAGCTTGAATCTTTTCATTTGACTTACACTCACAATGACGAAGGGAATAATTGTTATCTTAGTAACTTAGACTGAAACAAATAGTCCTCCTTATTGTTCAAACCTCAGCAGAATGCCTGACACCTACTAGACACTCAATAACTATTTGTTGGGTGGATGAATGAATCAAATTCTTGAATCTAAGAGTACCCTGAGATTTCCAGGTGAGCTCTTTAAGCCACTTATCCTTGCAAACCCAGATTCTTCTCAAACCTGAGCAAGCAAAGGGAACACAGAAATAAATTGGATGCTGAGACTTAAATGATTACAACTTTGCTTTTTGTGTTTGTGTTCATAAAAGCCGCCTCAGGGCTGTCATCACGGTGCCTTTACAACAAGTAAATGTTCTATGTTCGAACTTACCAAACACGTTTAAATATTTTATCACTTGTGGCTTAGAAATCTAAACTGCTTTGACAGTTTTAAACCTGCCTCGTAGTTCATCTTCTGCGGTAATTGGGAAGCACTGTTTTTAAACGCACACACGGTCTGGTGGTACAATGCCACTTCCGCACGAGACTTCCAAGCGGACTTTGATCTTCTATGAGGCTTCTGCTGCTTGACGCGTTTGGGAATCCCTGGTCCTGCCAACCTCTACAGACCTCTCCAGGCCTGGGACCCCGCCTGCCCGGGGCTGCTCTCCTGGGTGAGCCACCACGTCTTTGGGAGAAGTTTGCCAATACCACCTTCCTGTCTCTGTTGCGGAAAGAGCGGGGAGAGGTGTGTCCATCCTGGGACCTGATGCCTTTTAATCCTGGTGCTGGGCTGGGGACAGAGAGGGAAAATGGAGTCAGGTTTGGAAGCTGAAAGAGTCCAAACTCTTCCATTGCAGAGTTTAGTCAAAGGTGCCCCTCAGGGACACGGGTGCTCACTTGTTCTGGGAGGGGCCAATGGCAGTGGGCTGAGGGACCTAGCAGGGGGTGCTCCCAGCACCTCGCCCTTCAACTCAGGGCTGAGCAGACTGGGGGCTACGTAATCTGGGCCAAGTGCACACCTCACCCAGGCCTCGGCCTCCAGGCTTCACAGTCAGGAGCTCCTTGCGCAGCAGGTGGGAAGGGGGCTCCCTTCTCTTCCACCCTTTCCAGTCCTCTGTCCTCAGCTCCGAGGCCTGCCTGCCCGGGGCTATAAATGGAGAGCCGGCCTCTGGGCAGGAATGCAGGCCTGGCTGGGCCCCACAGTGTTGCACCCTGAGGGAGCGGCCAGCCCCAGGGCTCCAGGCAGCCTTTATATCCATATATATAGCCTCTGGAAACCCAATCCAGCCTGCACCTGCCCCGGGCTTCAAGCACCCTGCCCCTGCCCAGGCTGGACCTGTGGCTTCTCCCCACGGCTGGCACAGGCTGCATATCTTGCCAGGGGGTGGGGAGTGCCACAGGGCCAGAGGGTGAAAACATGAGCAGGCCAGGTGGGGCAGGGCCAGCCCCAGGTCCCCTCTCTGTCCCCAGTCTTTCCATCCTGTCCCTGGATCCACCCTGAGCACCCCTCCCCTGTCCCCTGCCAACCTTGTTCCCTGGAAAGGCCTGAAACTGCTGGCCCCCGGGTACAGACCCTGCCCTGGGGCCAGTCTGAGTTGGTCAAGAGGGTATGGACGTGGTCCCAGATTCAGGGCCAGGGTCCCAGAGATTCTCCACAGACGCCACACCTCCCGCTCGGGGGTGCTCCCTGGCTTCCCACATGCAAGCAGGGCCTGAGAGTGCAGCAGATGAAATGAGAGTTGGAGAAAGGAGTCCACGTGGAAGGGGAAGGGAACAGGGAGACAACAAATGCCACATATACAGCCTCCTGCCCCCCACTGTGTGCAGGGTGTGCTATGTTGGGGGGCACGTGCACTGTGGGGGTGGATACCCACTGTCTCTGGTCCCCTCCATGATTCATTCACTCATTCAACAAATATTTATGCAGCTCCTGTACTGGGAGTGTGGCAGGGAAGAAAGCAGACAGAGGTCCCTGCCTGCGTGAGGCTGACCTCCTAGGAGGCAAGGTCCCCGGTGAGCAAGAAACGTACTAATACGTGTATCACAGGGCATGTTCGAAGGGGAGACGAGCCGTGGAAAATGTCAAAAGCAGAACAGGGTGAGTGGGACTGGGGCGCAGGGCGGGCCTGGTTGCAGAATTAAAGAGAGTGGTCAGGTTGACATGGTGACATTTGAGCAAAGAGGTCAGAGAGGTTTGGGAGTGAGCCACGTGCCCATCTGGGGAAGAGCATTGCAGGCAGAGGGAACAGATCATTATTGAGCACCTTCTGTAGGACAGTCGCCTCTGCCAGGAGCAGAGGATTCTGGGAGGGACAAGACAGGCGTGGCCGTTGCTGTTCTAGGCGCCCGTGGCCTGAACGTCTGGTGCCAGGTGGGCTGGGTGAGGGCCGGGGTGGCATGAGATGGGGTTTGAGGATGGCTGAGACAGGGGACTTGTGCCCACTGGGGAGGCGAGGATGAGATGCTTCGGCACACAGACCGGCGTGGACAGTGCGTGTGTGCTCAGGGAGAGGGTGGAGGAAGGGGCTGTGCCTGACTGAGCCTGGCGTTGTGCGGGGGACCCCGCGGCCTGTGCAGCTCTCCACCCCGCCTGCCCCGGGCCGTGAGCACCTCCACCCTGCCTTCCTCCCTCACCACGGCCACTTCTCACCTCCTGAAAGGGCTGAAAGGCCTTCATGGGACTGAAAGGGCCGGCGGGGACATTCACGGGAGCCCAGACTGTCTGACAGATGCAGGGAGAGCCGAGGCCCGGTTTAAGAACCACCTGATGCCTGGCTTCTGAAAAGCCCCAGGAGCTCATCATCCAGTCTCCCTCCTTCCAGCTTATTCTTTACGTAATTGAAAACTTTCTGTGCCTCAGAGGCGAGGGCAGGGCTCTCTGAGGGCCCAGATTCCTGGGGTCTGAAATGCAAACTCACCGTGGTTGACTAAACAACACAAATAAGGTGACAACAGCTTAATGACTGGAAGTGTTAAGGCTGGCAGGGTTCACGAAGGTGCTAATTATTCTTGCAGCCTAAGGGCATTAGGCTCCTGGGGTGAGGAGAGCTGTTAAAGGAGAGCTTTATATTTAATAGGAAATAACATTACCAAAGTATGGCCTCTCCTCAAAGAGCACTTTGTCCCTGAGCTAAGATGGCGTGGATGCAGGAGGAGGAAGAAGGCCTCACCAAGTCACCTTCTACTTTATGCACAGAAGGATTTGTGAAAAGCCAGAGGATGTCCCTGTCTCCTCTGCCTATGACACTCCACAGGGGGTTGTGCCAAGGGTGCAGCGTCTGGGCCCAGGACAGAGCTGACAGGCGCATTTCCTTGGAAGGACTGTTTGCCCCCCCGCCATACCGCCATGTCCCTCCGTGGAATGGCATGGGCATGTGTACTTCATAAACTGTGGACACCTCTCACATTCCGTGTATACCTCACACTCCATAGGGTACACCTCACACAGTGTACACTTCACAGTCTGTGTACACCTCTCATACCATGTCCACCTCACGCTCTGTGGGGTACACCTCACACAATGTACACTTCACACTCTGTGTATACCTCACATTTCATGTATACCTCACACTGTGTATACCTCACATTCCGTGTACACCTCACACAATGTATACCTCTCACACCATGTACACTTCACACTCTGTGAATACACTCACACTGTGTATACCTCACATTCCATGTACACCTCACACAACGTACAGCCCCCACAGTGTACACCCCACACTCTGTGTACACCTCCCACAATGTACACCTCCCACAGTGTACACCCCACACTCTGTGTATACCTCATACTCTGTGTACACCTCATGCAATGTACACCTCCCACAGTGTAAACCCCACACTCTGTGTATACCTCATACTCTATGTACACCTCTCACTATGTACACCTCACACTATGTACACCTCACGTTATGTACACCTCTCACGTAAGTATATCTCACATACAGGACACATCTTCCACACTGTGTACACCTCTCACACCATGTCCACCTCACGCACATTACACATCCTATACGACGTACCCCTCATACTCCATGTATACCTCACACGTGTATATACCTCACCCGCTGTGTACACCTCCCCTACAGAACGCACCTCACACCCCAAGTGCACACCCGCCTGTCCCACACACTCACATTCTATGTCAGGAATGTCTACACCTTGGTCCCAGTGTGAACACTTGCCTCCCCCTGTGTGCTGGGAGCCCTCCACTCCATCCAGAAAGAAGGCACTAAGGGGCATATTGGACTGGTATTCGTGTCTTCTTTGCAGTTTCTGGTTTGAACATTTTAAGCGGGATCTTCCTGCCTAGAGAGGGTCAGGCCTCCATGTCAGGGCTGAGGGAGGAACAGCTCGGGGTTGAGGGGAGAGCTGTGGACAGGGGCCTGGGGATGGGGACGGCTCACAGGACAGGATCCAGTGGGCAGCTGTGGGGGCCTAGGGAGGGGCCTCGGCCCCCAGCCCTCTCCTGGGGCCTCCTTTCTGCCTAATCAGCCCACCTGCCAGCCTGTGGGGCTCCAAGGAGCTGGGATTAAGGCGCACACAGCCGTTGGGCTCCAGGGACAGACACCAGCTGCTACCCCCAGCAGCTGCCCCACCACGCTCCTCGGAGGGGAGGTCGGACGCCTTGGGGAGACCGGATTCTCCCCAAGACCTGCCCATCCTTGACCAGTGGCACCCAGGGCAGGAGTTTCCTGGTAGAGAGATGGAGGGCAAGGGCCTCATGACTGGTACCCAGGCTGTCCAGGGCAACCGTCATCTGCCTCTGCCCTATATCCTGTCCTGCCACCACCATGAAGGCTTCCCAGATTGTTGCTTCCCTCCTGGTTTGGGAAAGTGATTTATGGCCCACATGCCCCAACAGGCCAACCTTCCCTCCACGCCTGAGTGTTCCTTAAGTACTCACTCTGTTCCCAGGCTTCAAGCTAGGCCCTGCAGCAGGATCTAGGGATGGTTCAGGCAGGGCCCTGGCCTCTGAGAGCTCCACCTAGTGGGGAGACGGAGACCCTTGAATGAATAATCAACACCCTGTGGGAGCACCCAGAGGCGGCAGGGAACTCTCCTGTGGATACCCTAGAAGACCCCCTCAGGGAGGATGTATGATGTCCTTCTTCTTGGATATCGAAGGATGACTGGGAGTGCCCACTCGGAGAACCAGAGGGAAAGGCATTCTAGGCTTAGGGAACAGCATAAGTGAGGGCCAGAAGGCGTGACAACATGCCATAGGATGTTCCCGTGCGGCTGACACTGTGTCTGGGGTTTCTTTGGCCGTTTGGGACCTGCTGCCTTAGATGCCCCCCGAGGGGTAAACGGCTCTGTCTGAGGTGAAGCCCACTAGTTTTCGAAGCAAGGCAACAGGTTAAGTCAAGGGTAGAAGGTGATGTGAGGAGGGATTGTGGGGAAGGACGGCCCCCATGTACAGTGGAGAGAGCCTGGACTGAGGCCAAGGACCAGGGTCTTCACTGTGCTGGCTGTGTGCTGCCCTGGGGTCCTCCCTGAGCCCCTCCAAGCCCCTTCCTGCGTCTCACTTTCCCCACATGCAGGATGGAGGCATTGGACTCCTAGCTCCACTCACACTCAGGAAGGGGTCTGGCCAGGGTCCCTGCTTCTCCCTGGCCTCCCAGCTCCCTCTTGGGCCTCCCTTCTCAGCATGGAGACTAGAGGCCTGTACTTTGACCTGCACCCCTGGCCCGGCCTGGCACGGGGCCGGCGGTGGGTGAAGCAGTAGCCTGAGTGAGGCCGGGGCTCAGATGAGATGCAGAAGGCTGTTCCTCAGACTGGAGAGGCAGTTAACTTGAAGGTCCCCACCCGAGGAGCGCCGGGGGACTAGGAATGTCATAGACGTTGGCTTCACCTGAAGATGCAACACAGCCTCTCTCAGAACTTGGCCGTGGAGAACATCGTGCTGATCTTGCCTGACACAGAGACTGGGTCACTGGTGCCTGGGCCTGTGTTCCCAGGTGTCTCCGCTGGACTTAGGGGTCAGATTGACCTGGACTCGAATGCTGGCTCTGCCCCTTCCTACCTCGGGTAAGTCACTTCCCCTCTCTGTCTCGCTTTTCCCAGCTGTAAAGTATGACTTGTCCTAACACCTATCTAGAAGGATTGCAAGGGTTATACGCCAAGGCACGCAGCATGCGTGTGTGGAGCCCCTCTCGTGGCACACAGTAGGAGCCTTGGGACTTGCCTGGCTTGCTCTCCCTTTGGACAGAAGCTGGGAGCAAGCAATGGATGGGGTGGGGCTGAGGCAGTGGGGGAGCCCAGCCTGTCTATTCTGGGCTCCGGACTTCTTGGAACTGGGGCCATGGTGGGGTGTGGGGTGGCTGGAAGTGTGGGTAACCATGCAGCCTGTGAAGTATTGTCTGCAGCAGCAGGAGTCACCGCCTCCACTGTGCGCACGGGCAGCCTGCCAGTCGCCCCCAAACAAAGCTTGGCCCGGGGGAGCAGAGCGGGCTGATGACAGATGCAGAGAGGCTGGTGCAGGCAGGGCCAGGGGCTGGGGGCTGGGAGAGGCCCAAGGACGCAGCTCTGTGGAAGGCACCCCCAGAGAGGGCTGAGGCCCAGCAGAGTCCACATCTCAGTGGCCAGCCAGTGTCCCCTGCCTGCCCCAACACGCGTGACAATGTTTATGTCCATTGAACAGTGTAGGAATCCGAGGCCCAGGGTTCCAAGCAGCCTGCCCAGGACTCTCGGAGGCTTGGCCATGGAGGCTCTGGGGCAGGCAGGCTGGTCTCTCAGCTCTACATACCGGGCCAGCTCCAGGAAGCCCAGACCTCAGAGATAGGGGAACGGACTTGACAGCTTCTTGAGTCCCCTTTATGCCCAGGATTCTCTGGATGAATAAGGATGAACTTGCCCCGCCTCATGCCCTTGAAGCAGGCACATCCCCACCTGTGGAAAACAAAGGGAAATGCAGCGTCCCCAGGGGCTGGCACTGATTTGGTTTCTCTAAGGTCAAGAGGTGACTACCTCGGCCCTGACATACGACCTCTGACGCGTCTGGTTCCGGGGCCTTGGGTCTCACTGTCCTTCCTTAGCTACTTTGGGATGGGGGCTCAGAGTGGGCTTGTCCAGGAACTAGAGGGAGACAGGGGAGGTGGGCAGAACCGGAGGAGAAAGACATGTGGTCTGGGGGCCTTGCTGGGTCCATCAAATCTGCTCCTGTCCATTCAGCCCCTCCCCTGCCTCTTTTTCCTTTCCCAGCCAAGCCTCCTTTTTCACTCTTATGAAGAATTTCAAACATAGAAATAGACACAATAGCATAATGACCCCGTTACTAGCTCTGACCACCATTAATTAACCCATGTCCAAACCTGATCTAGGAACGCCCCACTCACTTCCTCTCCTCCTGTTTTGTTGAAACAAATTTCAAACATTATATCATTTCACTTGTATATATTTGATTACGTGTCTCTAGAAGATAAGAACTTTTTGTGACATAAGTACAACCCAATTGTACAGTAATACCTTATACCAGCAAATATGCAATCAGTAATTGAATTTCCAATGATCTCATAAATGGTTTTGTTTGCTTGAATCAGGATTCAAACAGAGCCTACACGCTGTGATTAGTTAATCTGTCTTTTAAGTCTCTTTACAGCTCTTCTGTATCTTTTTTCCTTTGCAATTTATGTATTGAAAAAAACTGGGTTGTTTGTCCTGCAGAGTTTCTTACAGTCTGGAGATTTCCAATCGCATCTCTATGGTGTGCGGGTTTTTTCACACATTCTTTTTTACATGCTGATATAATTTTTAGCTGGAAATATGGCCACCTGGCAGAAGACTACATTTCCCAGATTCCCTTGCAGCTAGCCATAGCCATGTGAGTACTTCCAGCCAACGGGGTGTCAGTGGAAGTTATTTGCATGCAGCTTCTTGGTTAGATTTCTATTCTGCTTCCCTCCCCCCCATTGGTTGGAATAGGAGTGAATGGCAAGAGCTGGAGTAGCATCTGTGGTAGACAGAATAAGGCCGCCAAGATGCCCATGTCCTAATCCCCTAGAACCTGCGGATATGTTACCTTACCTGGCGTAGAGGACTTGGCAGATGGGATTAATGTAAGGATCTTGATGGCGAGATTATTCTGGATTATTTATGTAAGCCCAATGTCATCACCAGAGTCCTCAAGGAAAAGAAGGTGGCAGGAGAGGCAGAGTCAGAGAAGAAAATGTGATTACAGAAGCCGAGGTCAGAGTGATGTGGCCATGAGACAAGGAATGCAGGTAGCTTCTAGAAGCTGAAAAAGGCAAGGAAAGAATTCCCTTCTAGATCCTTCAGAAGGAACAATGGGCTATCAACACCTTGAACTTAGCCCTGTAAGACCCATGTCAGACTTCTGACCACCATAATTGTAAGATAAAAAATACGTGTTACTTTAAAGCACTAAGTTTGTGGTCATTTGTTTCAGGAAACTGATACACTATCTTAGGTCACGTGATGGAAGTTGCTTGTTGAAGACTGTAGAGCAACAATCTCGAAAGAACCTGGGTCCCTAGTCTTGTTAAACTGCCGTACAAGTCTTTGACCACCTCCCTGGAATGTTATGTATAACGGAATAAACTG
Organism: Equus caballus; assembly: GCF_041296265.1. Lineage (NCBI taxonomy): Eukaryota > Metazoa > Chordata > Mammalia > Perissodactyla > Equidae > Equus > Equus caballus. The sequence continues at coordinate 88,387,697 of NC_091690.1, read as the reverse complement.
TCTCTTTAGGTGTCTTTGTTGTTACCGCAGCCTGACCTGGATCCTAATTAATATGCATACCTCCTGTGTGTCTGGGAATGACACGGACCCTGGGAAATAAAATGGATAATGCATGTGGTAAGCATGGTGGCTGAGATACGCCCAGGAGAGTGTGTGGTCATAAACCAAGGAGGCAAGAAATACTTGCTGGACTGAGCTGACTGCTGCTGGATGGGTGGGGATCGTTCTCTTTGTTTTGCAGATAGGGCCAAGAGATTGGCGATTCTCCCTCAGGCAGACGGACGGCGTACCTCCCAGACAGAAGTCGAGGTTCTGGGGTAACCATTAGGGAAGATGAGAAGTGAGAGCCACACAAAGGGAAGCAGTGTAACCGATGTGGTTAAGCCATGGGCTCTAGGAGTCACACTGCCCGGCTTGTACTCCTCCCTCCGCCACTCACTGTGTGACCTTGGCAAGTTCCTTAACCTCTTTGAGCCTCGGTTTCCACACCTGAAAAATGGAGATATTAATTTACATTTGTCAAAGTGCTGGATATGAAGGAAGAGAATGCCTGAAAAGTGGATCCAAAGCACAGAATCGGGCACACAGCAGGAACTCAAGAAACGGTGCTATTCTCAAGGTCTCCCCTGTCCAAAACTCAATGGTCAGGCCCACCTATTGGATGTTAGAGAGGTCCAGCACCCCTCAATCTCTGTGCACTGCCAATATTCAAGCCTGGGTCTCTCCCACACAGACTTCTAGAATAGTCACAGCTGCCACTTAACAGCCCTGCCCAAGTCAGGGAGGAAGAAGAGAAAGGGACTGCCCAGGGTGCCCCCTCCCTCGATCTCCCTCTCTTTCGTCCTACGTGAGGATGGACACTGAATTTGGCCCAACGGGGAGCAACCAGCAGCAAATGTGTAGGATCCAGGCGTAATTCTGTTAAAATTGTTTCCAAGGGCCGTTCTCTGATCCTCTCACCTCCAACAGCTCTCAGGAGGAGGGGCCAGAATGGAGCTGCAGTTTTATCACTTGTTGCAAATGGTTCCCATTCGCTTTGCTCACTCATGCATTCTTTCGACAAACCATGAGCTTTCGCTCTGTGCCCAGCTCTGGAAGGTGGAAAACTGAACAAGCCTTGGTCTTTTCCTTTAAGTCTTTAAAGTGCGAGGGAGGAGGGCAGATGGCGAAACATTTTATGACCTCAGACGGCAGACGAAATTAGTGCCAACTAGAGGGAGCAATGACAATCTTTGCACTGAACGAGAATGACTGGTGGGAGGTCATCAGGAAACAACTTTTTTGTTGGGGAGGGGTCTCCCACAATCCCTTTAAAGTTTCTCTTTAGCACTATAGCTCTTTTCCTGATCCTGGATGAAAACCTGGGCAGTCTCATGACTTCTCTGGTCTCTTTAAGGTAATAAAAAGTCTTCCTGTTATTTTAGGTTACAATACTGTGGAAGAATCTAAGATGTTCCCCAAGATTCCATTCTCCCTCTGCCGTATACACATTCTTAATAATCCCCAGGACTGTGAATTTGATGATTTTATTCCAATGAATAGGTTATGTTGGCACAGTTGACATTAAGACTGGGAGATTATTTGGGTGGTCCTGACCTAATCACATGAGCCCTTTAAAAGTAGAAAGTTCTCCCCAGCTTGTCACAAAGGAGGAAGTCAGGGATTCAAAGCATGAGAAGGATCTGACATGCTGTTGTTGGCTTGAAGATGGAGTTGGCCATATAGAAAGGACCTGAGAGAGATTTCTAGGAGCTGAAAGTGACATCCAGCCAACAGCCAGCAAGAAAATTTGGACCTAAGTCATAAAACCATAAGGAACTGGGTTCTGCCAACAACTTGAGTGAGCTTGGATGTGGATTTTCCCCCAGAGGCTCCAGATGAGAACTCAGACTGCTGACGCCTTCCCTTCAGCCTCCTGAGACCCCGAGCAGAGAACCCAGCAGGCCAGGCCAGACTTCTGACTCGAAGGACTAATGGCGAGCTAACGAATGGGTGTTGCTTTGAGCCGCAAGTTTGTGGTAACTATGATATGCGGCAATAGAAAACTGATACAAATATAATCTCAATTCAGAGATTACAATGTCCGGTCTCATGAAATGATTAAAACTCTGAGAAGTGACTTCAGGGGCGGCTTCTCTCCCCTACCCTTCAGCTTGGGTGTGCTGAGGGTGGGAAATCCACAAAGAGACCTGCTACTCAGGAGGGAGAGGAGACGAGAGGGGTGGGGATGTTCTTTGACTGGTACTGTGTCACTATTCTAGTGGCAGCGCCTCCAGGCTTGAAAGCGCTTCTAAAGCTTACTCCTTCCAGCCTGGGTGCTTGCACGAGTTCTTAGAGATCCTCCTGCCCTCATTGCTGGGGACTTCTCACCTGCAACTCCGTTCCAATGACCTCTTGCAACTCTTGGCTTTCAGGGGTCCACCTCCAGGTTTCCTCTGCTGAGGCCCCATTGCTCTCCAGATGGCCTCTAGGGCAAGATGGAAGGCGTCCCATACTGGCTGTTTCTTATGTGGCCTACATCTAGCCCAGAGGAAGTACTCATGAATCCTTGCCCAGACATTTCTGCGAATGCAGCCTTCCACTCTGCAACTCCAGGCCATTTGACCCATCTTCTCATTCTTTATGTTTTGTATTCGTGACTCAGATGTCAGCCTACTATGTCGCCCAAACTACAGGGGAGGCATGTTAAGATCTCCATGTGGTCTCCTTAAAGCCCCTCTCTCTTGACTTCAAGTAAAGGGGAAAGCAGACCCCACTCCAACCCTGTGGGGGAATCTTCATGGCCCAAATAGCTCTCCCCAAAGAAAATCTCCCCTCAAGCCCTCGATGCCCTCAGATCATTGGTTCCCAGCCACCTCGTCAGAAATGCTTGCATCTTAGTTGGGGACCTCACTTTGGAATGGGCCCCACTGAGCACTTCCACAGCATCTTCAACACAAGCGACTCATAGTGGAGACACAGAGAAAGGACTAAGGAACACCTTGGCTGGAGTGGGAGGAGAGGAGTGAGGAAGGTCCCAGAGAGATGCATTTTGAGTTAATCATAGATGAACAGAGAGGGAAGGAAGCTGAGAGACCAAAATGGGCAAAAGCAAAGAACTCTAAAAGGGCATTGTTTTGTAGGGACAGTCCAACAGAAGAATGGAAAGTCCATGGCTTCTGGAAGGAGACCTAACTTTGAATCCCAGACCTGCCACTTACAGCTGCGTGTTTTTGGACAGAGTGCTTAACCACTTTGCATTTCAGTTTCTTCATCTAGAAACGAGTGTACCCAAACCTGGAAGCAACCAAGATGTCCATCAGTAGGTGTGTGGATAAATGGGGATACATCCAGACCATGGAATATTATTCAGCACTAAAAAAGAAACGAGCTATGAAGCCATGAAATGACATGGCGGAACCATAAATGCATATCACTAGGTGAAAGAAGCCAGTCTGAAAAGGTCACATACTGTATTATTCCAATTATATGACATTCCAGAAAAGGGAAAACTATGGAGACAGAAAAAAGATCAGTGGTTACCGGGGGTTAAGGGGGTGGGAGGGTGGGAAGGTGAACAGGCAGAGCACAGAGGAGTTTTTAGGGCAGTGAAACTATTTGGTAGGATACAGTAATGGTGGATACCTGTCATGATACATTTGTCCAAACTCACAGAATGTATAACACCAAGATGGAACCCTGAGGTAAACTATGGGCTTTGGGTGATAGTGTGCCAATGCAGGCTCATTGGTTGTAACAAATGTGCCGCTCTGATGTGGAATGTCAATGATGTAGAAGGTTGTATGTGTATGGGGACACGGGGTATATGGGAAATTTCTGTACGTTCTGCTCAGTTTTGCTGTGAACTTAAAACTGCTCTAAAAAATAAAGTCTATTTTTTAGAAAAAGATATATATCTGTTATCTATTACCACGATAATGCTATGTAATGATCCACCCCAAAACTCAGTGGCTTCCAACAATAAGCATTTGGTGTATGAGTCTGCAGCTTGCCTGTTTAGATTGGGCTGTTCTCCTGGACTCATCTGGGCAGCTGTTCTGGCCTCAGCTTGGCTCCCTCACATGTTGTGGCCGCCTGGCTCCTGGCTGTTCCAGGCCGGTCTCGACTGGGTGAGGGGGGCAGCTCGGCAGGCTAGCCTGGGCATGTTTTCACAGTGATGGCCGTGGTGCAGAAGTGCAAGCAGAAGCACACCCGTGTTTTTTCAAACCTCTGCTTGAGTCATGTATGTTATCTCTTGGGCCACAACAAGTTACATGGTTGAACTCAGGACTGAGGGATGGAGAAAGAAGCCTCTTGATGTGAAGAGCTGCAGAGTCGCGTGACAAAGGGCATGAATACGAGGAGAGAAGAATAGGGTCTGTCAATGTAGTTAGTCTACCACGTGGGCTAATAGTACACATACCCCACGGGTTTGTTGCAAAGATTAGATGTGGTCAAATATATGTGTTTAATGTAGGCCTGGCCCATGCTAGGAACTTATAAAGTGGTTGGCTCCTCCTCACCACAGGACTCGCAGGCTATTTCTGGGACTTTGGTGATAGAGTAGATGATACTGAGGGTTGCTGGATACCACCGTAGCAAAGGTTAACGCGCGATTTTGCTTCGCTCAGTAGACCTACCAGTGGGACCGTCCCCCAGGTCTCGGCTGTGGCTGTTTCTCAGGTTGGGTCTTCAGCCATAACAAGCACAAGGCCACCGCTTGGCAGACACCTGCTCATCGTGTGCAGAGTTATTTTCATCTGAATAGATCCCTACCAAATGAGAGGCGTCCCTGGAAGTCTTTCAAACCCTTGGCTTCCCTCTTACTACACAGACACAAGTCCCAGACAAAGGAAAAGCGATTCTCCTGCCTTTTGAGCAATAATGATGATGACGATAACAATAATAATATTAATAGCTCCCACCTACTAAGTAGGCAAAACTGAATCTCATCTGATCCTCACGTTAACTCACCAGGGTTAGTACTATTGCTCTCCTCACTTCACAGATGAGGGAACTGAGGCTCAGAGAAGCCACCCAGCTGGCAAGTGGCAGAGCTGGGACTTGAAGCCAAGTCTCTCCCGCTCCAAGGCCAAGACTCTTAACGACTTCACTTTTTCTCGCTTAAAGGTCTTGTGTTTATTCTGCTCATCTCAAGTCGGAGGCCACTTGACATCTGTGCAACTTTTTGCCAGCCCACTTCAGCCGTTGTCCATGTGCTTCATGTCACACACGGACAAGGAACGACACACCTGCAGTGAGGGGTCATGGTTGAAGGGAATTTTTCCAGGTCTGTACAGGTGAGGGACCCCCAACTGCAGGGCTGTCCTCTCCTCCACCCTAGAGTTACCCTGGAAACCTCCCCCTTCCCTTGGAGGCCAGTGCCTGCTGGTCATTCCTGGGGACAGCCCGAGGTCTTGGCCAAAGCCAAGGCCATGGAGCTGGCCCTCCTCCCAGGGCCCTGACCTCTCATGGCTTGTGTCTAGGGGTCAGTGAGGAGCAGGACTCCGGGAGGGAAGACAAGGCCCCAGTCCTCAGGTCTGAGTTGGAGAAACCCGAGAAGGCCCCCGGACAGCTGACTCTGGGCGCCACGTTTTGGAGGCGGCTGCCCCCTCCCCCACACGGGCTGTGCTGTGAGTCACGGGTTTTAAGCTGAGCACTCTGGGAGATTAACCAGCTTTGTGACCAGCTGCTGGAGGAGGATACTTGGCCGAAAGAAGCAGGATAAAGTTACCCTCTCAGAAGTTTATAGGAAGGCCCATAAATGCCCCCAACTGCTGTGGGGCCCACGATCCGGGGTGCTCCTGGATGTTCTCCCTGCCCGGACCATCAATGGCTGTACTCAACCCTCTGGTCCTCACTCACCTGGCAGGTTCTGCTGATCTGGCACCCATTGGGAATGCCCGCCACTTGGGGCCTAGTGGTTCCAAGAGGGGTCTTGGGCAGTGGGCCTTCCTTCCCTAGACGATACACGTTAGGAATAGAGCCCGGGCTGGAGTCAGTGGGAAGGGCCTGGCTCCCGCCTGGCTCAGGCCCAGGGCAGAGGATGACGGGAAATGCCTGGAGCAGGCTGGTGGGCCACTGCCACACAGGCTGTCCCAGGCAGGGTGAAATGGACAGGAAGGTCCCCACCCCAGGACCCCAGAATGCATCATGTTGAGGGGCTGAGGGAATCCTACGATGGGGAGGCAGAGGCCTGGGTTCTAGGCTGGCTCTGCCACTGACCCTCTGGCCTTAGTGTCCTCATACACCAAAAGGAGGACTTGTGTACGCCAGCCATTTTCAAATGATATTCTGAGGTGTCCTGGGCCACTGAGAAGTGCTACAGGAATTCTACCACTGTTGGATGAGAGTTGCAGGCTAGTAGGATTCCCCACCTATCATATTCTCCCCCTCCCCCCATTTCACATATTTGTATTCATCGAAATAACCTCATTCCCCCACCCCCCGATTGACTATCCATTCAGTCAACAATTATTCATTGAGTGCCTACTATGTGCCAGGCCCTGTTATAGCCAGTGGAGAACGGTGGTGTTCTTTATAAGAAATAAGAGTTATACACTTGAACTAATTAAATTAATTTCTAAGAACAGAACGGCACCTCTATCTGCTTTCTGTATAAAAACTTACCTGAAGACAGGACTCTGCTCCTCACACAGTTGGCTTGGGATGCTCTCCTGGGTGCCTTCCTGTCCACCTGCCTCCGTTCCCAAAGTCCTAAGTGGCCAGATCCTCGGCGAGGTCCCAGGAAAGGGTGAGGGGGAGGCATCTTGCCCCCAGGGTAGCCGTTGGCATGGAGGCTCCTCCGCGTGGAGGGGCACAGTCTGAGTGAGGCTCTGAGTGCCCTCTCTACTGGGGCCCGAAGGGAGCGTGGGCAGGAGAGGTGCCGGGTGCAGCCTCTTCCTCTGGATCCAAAGATGGCATGTCCAGGAGAGCCCACACCAACCCCGGCCCCCTTCAACTTACCCACGGCCCCACTGGGGCCACTACCGATGCCAGCCTCTGCCCTGTGCCAGGTGTCTTACACACAGCTCCCTAATCCTGGAAGTTGGGTATTTTTAGCCACATTTTACAGATGAGGAAATGGAAGGACCTACTACAGGCCAGGCCCATGCAAAACACTGGGGTACAGCAGAGAGCGGGTCAGGGTCGGTTCTAGTCTGGTGGGAGGTGATAACAGTACTATCTGACACCTATTACTACCTACTGTATGACAGGAACTTTTCCTAGATGAACTCAGTCTCCTCACTCCACCATATTATTATCCTTCCCATTTTGTAGCTGGGGAAAGGGAGACAGATTAGTGTTCGAAGGTCATAGAGCATGTAAGATGGAGCTGGAATTGGAACCCCAGCCCTTGCTATGCTGTCTAACAGCCAAGGTAACGTCGCTCCACCAGCATTCCTCGATGCCTTCACTGGGGCGATCGAGGGAACTGGACAGTCCTTGCTCTCCCACAGCCCCCACTCAATGTGGGAGGCAGATGTACAACAGAGAGTCATCTCCAGGGTGAGGAGAGCAGCCCCTGGGGTCAGCACTGAGAGACAGGGGCAGGGAGGGGCTGGACGTGAATCCCAGCTCTGCCTCTGACCAGCGAGGTGACCTTGGTCAACACACAGAACCTCTCTGAATCTCAACTGCCTCCTCAGAAAGATGGGGATCACCACACCCAGCTGTCAGGACTGATTAGGATGACGTAGATAACGCACACACAGTGTCAAACACGGTGCAAGGCCCACAGTCAGCGCCTGGGAAATGGGAGCTGTTATTATCAACAATAGGAGGAGGAAGAGGAGGGTTTCAGAACGTGTCTCTCTGAGTCCTGCTCTGGGCCAGAGGCTGGCTCGCTGCACCCAGCCCTTCTCTCCAGCCCCAGTCTGTCCAGGCACCTGCTATGGGTCCTGGCATCCCTAGACAGGGACAGAGAAAGGCCAGGGTCAGGCCAAGAGGGCGGGTGAGGACAGCACAGCCCAGCTCCTCACTGCTGGGCAGCCTGGCGGGGGGGGGGGGGGGGGGGACGGTGGGAAGGGAGGGTGGGCAGGGCTACTCCCAGCAGCTTGGTGCCTCCATGGAAGCAGAGAGGACATCTGTGTATGTGGCGGAGTGAGCTAGACCCTCCCATCTCTTAGAAATGAAGCCCCAGCAGGCTTTCTCTAGGAGCTGGTGGCAGGAGCAGGGTCTGTGGCTCTGCCTGCCCAGTGCCTCAGCTCAGTGAGCATTCTGTGCCTCTTACCATCCTCTGATCTCGGGCAGCTCCTATCTCCAGGAGATGCAGACAACATCCAAGGAGCCCATGTCAGAGGTGATCTGAGCTTCTGTAAGGAGACAGGGTGGGGTGGGGTGAGAGTGCTAGAGGGAAGGCTGCGTCGTGGAGATGGTTCCTGCACTCTAGAGAAGTGAGAGGCCTCCTTCCCTTCAGAGGAAACAGCACGTGCAAAGGCCCAGAGGCTTATCTATGGCATCAGATAAGAAGAATTCCCAATCCTATCAGAAGCTTTGTCCAGATCCAATTTCTTTGATAGAAAATGGGCAGTTAAAGCAAGTCCGGGGCCCTGAGTTAGGCCAGCTTAGGGATGGGCTTGAGGAGGCAGTTCTGAGTTTATGGGGGCAAGGAACACAGAGACCAGAACTCTGCCCCTGTGGTCTCCATCCAGCACCAGAGATCTGGGCCCTGCAGGGCAATGCTGAGACACTGCTGCCGGGAAGTAGACAGCTTGTGGGGGGCTTGTACCCCAAAGGCTATATCTGCAGAGGCAACTTGGGCAGCAGGCCCCAAGGAGGGTGAGAATTCTTCCTGATACCCACTAAATGCACACTCAGAGGACAGAGATGTCCCATAGGGTCTTGCCCAGAGACATTCAGTCTCACAGCACGGGCCAAGGTCCTGGACAGCGACAGTCAACAGAGGGTGATAATAGGGACTGTCATATCAGAGAGGCACCCCCCAGTCAGACCCCCAGGGACTCAGACCCAGAGCGAGACATCACAAGGTGACAACTGCTCACAGCGACACACATCAATTGCCCCCACTTGTTCCTCAACACCCTGCCACAGGGCCACACACCTTCAGGCCGCTACCCTTCCCAGGGCGCCCTACGCTTCCCTTCCTCACTCAGGGCGCCTCTCAGTCCAGCGCAGCCGGTGGCCGTCAGCGACAGCCGCGGGGCCCCGGGTCCACACGTGCGCACGCCGCCCATGGCCGCGCACACCCCCGCGCACACGCCGGCGGGCTAACGAGCCCACAACCCTTCCCGGCGGGAGGGAGCCAGTTGTCGGGCGGGGCCGCGCGGTCACACAGCATTAGCCCTGCGGCCGCCCCGCCAGGTGCGGCCACTGCCCCTAATCCCTGGCCCTGGCCCGCTAAGCCGGGCCTGAGCGACGCCACAGCTGGGGGCGGCCGGCCACGCGCCGCGCATCCCCGCAGCCCCAGCCCACCGCCCTCCCAGGCACGCGCCCCCGCGGGCCCCTCCCCACGCTCCACCCGCTCCCACCTCCCCGACCCCTCCACCACCCACTGACCCCGTGCTCCCACCCCCGCCTATCCCTGAGCACCCCACGGCCCCGCCCCCAGGCCCGCCCCCTATTTGCCCATCAGGCTGGCGGGAGCCACACCCCATCGCAGTCTGTCTGCGGCGGGACCTGCGGCGCCTAGCCCTGCTCAGAGCCACCCGCCTGCCCGCTCCGTGCCCACCCCGCCACCGGCCCATGACTTGGGCTACCACCTACTCCCTTTACACCCCCCTCGCTTACCTGCTCTGCCTCTCAGCCAACCAGACTTCGGCCCCCTCCCTGCCTGAATTTGTGAAGTTCGGGTGGTCCTCTCTTCCCCCACCACATATATTTACAGCCTCCACCTGTTCCTGTTAGTCCCGGGCAAAGCTCACCTCCCCACAGGGCAGCCAAACTTCCATTCTAATCCTCTGACTCTTGCTAGACACCCCGGACGGATCTCAGGATCTTTGGGGGGATCCCAGGACCTCTTTGAACCTCTTTTATTTGTCTGAAAAATAAAGAGGTGTGATTTGAATGACCTCTGACGACTCTTTTGCCTTTTTGTATCCCACAACATTAGCAAGGTCGTGTACTTCCTGTGATCTGAATGTTGAAGACAGATGAGCGTGGGAGGGCACCCACTGGCCCCGTGTCCCCACCCCATCTTATCCCGTCACTTAGCTCTTAGGGTCTGCGCCAGCCAAGGCAGCTTTTAGCCTCTGGTGTGGGGTGGGTAAGAGACTACAGGGAGGACTGGGTGTTTAGGTCTGAGCCAGAGCTTGGGGTTGGCTGGGGGGTCTTTGCCACCTTGGCATGCCCCCTGGAAGGGTGTGACTCTGGGACTGGCCTGCTGGGGGTCCTGGCCTCAGGCACTGCCAGCATCAGTGCTGATGGACAGCTCTGGCAGGTGGGAGCTGGCTGGTCACCCCTGACAACCCTGCCCACCTGTCGCCCTCCTGCTCGGGTGACCGGCTGCCTGACCCACTGACCAACTTCCTGCTGCTTCCCGGCACCCTGGGTACTATGTGATCGGGGCTGCAGTGCTCTGCCCCCTCTCCAGCTTTTCCCAGCAACTTACTGGCTCAGAGCACATGCACACAAATGTCATGCATATGCAGATTCACGCTGCACACACAGACGTGTGCACTAACACAGGGCCACAGGCACGCACGCCCCACATCGGAGCCTGTGTTGTACTCAAGCAAGCTGAGCCAAGTTCTCCTCCTCCTGTGGGAGAATAGAGGCATTGCCTTCCCTGTAGCAATAGGGCCATGTGGTAAAGGCAAAGGGCTTACGTCTGGGCCACCTGATGCCTGACGCTCTGTGAGATCCTAACTGTGTGACCTTGTCAGCCGCCCTGCACCTCAGGTTCCCCATCTGTTAAATAGAGCTGATTGTAAGCATCTGTTCACAGGATTGTTTTGAGAATCAAATGAAACAGTCCATGGACAGTGCTTAGAATGGTTCTTAGTTCAACGTAAGTCCACAGTACATGTTAACTTTTAATATTATTATCCAGTGGGGGCTGAGGGGCTCCTGGGCACACCATAGATGATAATGTTTCTCTAATCTGTCTTTTCTGGCCATAACTGTTCAAATGGCTATGTCATCCTAATAGCGTTTTTATTTGACTTTCCACATTATGAGAGGATGTCACTTGCCAGATGAAATCAGGATGTGCTGTTTCCACAGCTTCACCTGGATCCTGGCTGTGATTGCCCATTCTTTGCTGTTTAAACACTATGAAAGCACTCAAGGCTGGGCCTGAGTTGTTTAGTGAACTCCAGGCTGGGGTCTGGAGCCCACACATCGCCTCTTCGGAATCTGTTTTGGACCCTCTCCCCGGATCAGGATTCCTAGTCTGAGGATCCACCTCCTCCTTTCTGGAAATGAGGACACATCTACCCCCTCAAACAATATGACCCTTCCATCCCCCAGATCTCCCAGTAGCACGTTCACAGTCTCGCTTCACATGCGCTGGGGTTGTCAGAGTGGGATTTCTTGGGGCCTAAAGAGAAGAATGCACTTAGCAGAGCTCCGAGCTCTAGGACAATCTTATTCAGCATCTCCTCCTCCGGTCTGCTCCAACCAGACCTCATTTTGCCCTGGGAAACATTTGAGAAATGAACGAATGAGGCTGTTCCCCCTGTGGAGACAATAGATGCGTGATGAAACCGGAGAGTTCTCCTGCATATCTGCCCCCCTCGGTCCCAACAGGAAGTCTTCTTTGTTCTGCTGCTTACACTAAACAAAACTCTAGAAATCCTTTTTCTACCTTTATCATTTTCCCAAGTCTCATTCCCCCCGGGGCCTCTCTGTGCCTGCCTCCCATCACTTATGTCCTCTCTTTGGTTTATTATCCTCAGGTGTGTGTCCTGCCTCTGTTTTTTGGGCATGTTTTTATTTACATTCTTTATTGTAACTATGATAAAGTATTATCACCTCTCTTATAAACCTTCCTGCACTGGTTATCTATTGTTGCATATCAAATTACCCCAAAACTTAGCAATTTTAAACAATAACCCTTTATTATCTGGCTGTTTCTGTGGGTCAGGAGTCCAGCAGCAGCTTAGCTGTCCCTCTAGCTCAGGGTGTCTCAGAGGCTGACATCAACCTGTTGGCTGGGGCTGCAGTCATCTCGCTGCATGACCAGGGGAGGATCCATGTTCAGCTCACTCGTGTGACTGTTGGCGGGTCTCAGGTCCTTGCTGGCTGTTGGGTGGAGACATCAGCTCCTTGCCATGTGGGCCTCTCCATGGGGCAGCCCACAACGTGGCAGCTGGCTTCTCTCAGAGCAGGTGAACCGAGAAAGAGCAAGAGAGAGACTGCACCAAAACAGAGCCGCATCTTTTTATAACCTAATCTTGGAAGTGACATCCCGTTACTTCTGCTGATATTTGCCCTCAGAGGGAAGGGATTGCGTTATACCAGGAGGCAGAGATTGCTGGGAGCCGCCTTAGAGGCCGCCTACCACATTCCCCATGGGGCTTCTCCCTGTATTGTCTGCTCCGCACAGTGCCCTCGGGAGATATTTGTTCAAAGAATGAGTCGCATCATCAGGAGACACTAGGCAGAGGTCCTCTTATTCTGTATTGTTCTTGGATACTTCCCACCTCTCCCTCCACCTACCACACTTTTCTTCTTCATGGGGGTAACTTGCAATGAAATTTTTTAAAAGAATGTTACCTTTGAATAACACATCTGCTCATGAGAGTCTATCTTCTCTCCCGCTTTTTGAAAGTTGCCTTCCAAAAATGGGGACATGCTTGGCATTTATCTCATGCAGATAACCTCTGCGGTTATCACAAGTTCTTAGGCGACGCAGTTACTTTCTTTTAGGGTTCCTATCACCTTTTCATCCAACAGGTCAGGGCTAGTTTCAAAGAAACCATTCCCTATGTCACAACCTCCTGTGTACTCCTACAACTTATACCAACCTAACGCAATGATTAGCTCCTGAAACTTGCCTGTGTGTGTCTGGTTCTGAATTCTCAACAATGACCTGTCACAGGGCAACCGCTTGGTGAGTAGTCATTGAGCACACATCATGTGCTGGGACTGGGCTAGTGACCAGGGAGACAAGGGTAACTCATGGAGCTCCCAGCTTCTGAATGGAACAGGCACTCAGGAATGCTCGCTCCTTCTCTGAGACCAAATTGTAATCAAGTCCACCCACATTGATTATCAGGTGCTGTAATGGCAGAATTTCTAGGAGTGGCTCCTCAAATGCGGCTCCTTAGTCCCCAGAACTTGTGACTGTGATGAGATACCACTCCTCTGATTGGATTATGTTACATGGTACAGTCGACCTTAAAAAGGTGATTAACCGCGGGGGTCTAACCTAATCGCATGCGTCGTTACCAACTAAGAACTCTTTTATGCTGGTGGCAGAAGGGGAAGTCAGAGAGATTTGAAGCATAAGGACTCAGTGCACTGATTTGATTTGATTTGCGACTTTGAAGATAGAAGGGGCCGTATGAGAAGGAATGCAGGTGGCCTCGCGGTGCTGACAGACAGCCAGCAAGGACCAGGGCCCTGAGCCCTAAAATCACACGTACTGGACTCCTCCAGCAAATTGAATGAGTTTGGAAGCAGATTCTTGGAATATGTCTCATGACACCTTCCTATTGACACCTTGATTTCAGTCTCATGGGTCCTTGAGATTAGAACCTGGACAAGCCCATCCAGACTTCCAATCTACAGAACTGTGAACTAATTAATAGGTCTTTTTTAAGTGTACAATTCAATGGTTTTTAGTATAATCACAAAATTGTGCAACCATCATCTCTATCTAATTCCCGAACATTTTAGTCACTTCCCCCAAACAAAGCCCATACTCATTAAGTAGTCATTCTCCTTTCTCACTTCTTCCAGCCCTAAGCAAACAGTAATCCATTTTCTGTATGTATATGGATTTGCCTATTCTGGACATCTCATGTAAATGGGATCATACAATATGCAGCCTTTTCTGTCTGGTTCTTTTTGCTTAGCATGATATTTTCAAGGTTCATCCAAACTGTAGCATATGTCAGTGCTACGTTCCTTTTTATGGCCGATTAATATTCCATTCTATAGATATAGCACATTATATTTATCCATTCATCAGCTGACGGACATTTGGGTGGGTTCTACTTTTATGAATAAAGCTGCTATGAACATTCATGAACAGGTTTTTGCATGGATTTATGTTTTCAGTTCTCTTGGGTACATACCTAGAAGTAGAATTGCTGGGTCATATAATAACTCCATTTTTAACTTTTTGAAGAACTGTTAGACCATTTCCTAAAGTCACTGCACCCATTCTCACACCCACCAGCAACATGTGAGGGTTCCAATTTCTCCACATGCATGCCAACAATTGTTATATTTGTCTTTTTTTTTTATTAAAACCATCCTGGTGGGTATGAGGTGGTATCTCATTGTGGTTTTAATTTGCATTTCTTTAATGACAACTGATGTTGAGTGGGTATTGTTTTAAGCCACTAAATTTGGAGTAATTTGTTACACAGCAATAGAAAACTAATACAGGTACTTTCTCACACCCAGGTGGCAAAAACGAAAATGGGGCAAAAGTTGACAACAAAATAAGCCCTTTGAGTTGAGTGGCAAAGGAGTCAATAAATGGCATTCTCATGAGGTGAACCTGGACTGCTGTGGGTGAGAGGACAGACATCTAAAGTTAAGGGTGGAACTAAATCAAGAACCAGGACAGTGACCCAGTTATGAAGGCATGGAAGGGCGGCAGACGTAGGGTGGATCCAAAGAATATTGGGAGTAAGTTGCTTCCAGTTTTGCCCATTTCTGTTGGTTCAGCCATAAGTATGGTTGTGTTAAAGGCACCTCAAAGTTTGCAACGTGTTTGACTTTTAGTCACAAGTCCCTTGTAGCGGGACATCCAGATGGATGGAGACTTCATCACTGCTTAAATGGATCTGTAGGTCAGCCACTGGGACATGTTTCAATACGCCAACCTCCATTTCTGTCATCTAGCCAGAGAGCTTCAGGGCACATTCCTCTCCCCTTTCCCACCTTGATTCATTCATTCATTCATGAACGGGCCAAGTTCTATTCTAGGCACATATACATATGTAGGATACAGCAGCGAAAGAAATACAGATCTTGTGGGGCTTACCTTTTAGCCAGGAGAGATGATCAACAAGCATAAAGAGAATGAATAAATGAATTACATTCTCCAAGTGTTTTAGTGTAACATAAAAAAAAGAAAAAGTAAATTGGGGTAAGGGAGATCAGGATGCTGAAAGGGAGAGACTTCAATTGTAGTTAAAAGATGATCAGGGAAAAGCTTGTTGAAAAGGTGAGATTTAAGCAAAGGCTTGAAGGTGGTGAGGAATGAGCAGGCATATTCCAAGCAGAGGGAAAAATCACAACAAAGGTTCTAAGGCAGAAGCATGTGTGTCAGGTTTGAGAAACAGAAGGAGGTTGGTGTACCTGGAACAGAGGAGGAAGAGCGGTAGGAGATGAGGCCCTGGAGTTGATGGAACGAGATCATGCAGAGCCTTGTCGGCATTGCCAGGACTTTGGCTTTTAGTTTGAGTGATGTGGGAGAGCCTTGAAGAGTTTTGAGCAGAAGAGTTATGAGCCCTAACTTGCATTTTTAAAAGGATTTCTCTAGCTGCTGTGCCTAGAACAAATGGGGTGGGGAGCTAGGGCAGGGAGGGTAGAAGCAAGAGGACTTGGACAAAGGCTTCTGCAGTCATCTAGGGGAAAGATCATGGAAGCCTGGTTCACAGCGGTAATGGTGGAGGGAGTAAGAAGTAGTGAGCTTTTGGAGATAGTATTGGAAAGCAGAGCCAATAGGATCTCTTGACAGATTGGGTATGGGAGTGGAGAGGGGAGACAAAGAGAAGATTCACGATAGTGTGAAGGTGTTTGTCTGAGCAACGTGAATGCTGGAGTTGCCATAAGCTGAGACGGGAAAGGTCATATGGGGAGCAAGTTTGTGGGAGGAAATCAGGAGTTCAGTTGTGGATACGTTAAGTTTAAGAGGTCCATTGGACATCCAAGTGATGACATCAAGCAGGCTGATAGACATAAGAAACCTGGGCTGAAGAGAGAAATTTGATAGTCATCAGCGTATAAATGGTATTTACAGCAAGACTGAAGCACCAACACTGATGTTTTTGACATGCAGGATTGTTTGCCCTTCCCACTGAACAGACCCATCTTTTTTATGAAACATTTCCATCCTGTTTCTGAGGGATGAGTCGCCTCCCACTAGGTCTCTGTGAAGCCTAAAAGATGGTATTGACTTTGTTGACTTAAAATCTGGAGCTCATGGGGTTTATCACCCTGCTCTGATCTCTGCAGTGGAAGCTACTGCATTATTCACCGGCCCCTCCTCCCAGGCGGCATCTCTGACAAGCTGGGCAGCGTCCCTCCATTGCTCTTCTTTCTCGGTCATTCCAGTAGATGCCATACCAGTTCTATCAGGCCATCTTTCTCCCTCTTCCTCCATTTTCTGTTTGTTGGTAGATTGGTGTCAAATTGAGAAGCTCTTGGTGTGGACTTCAATAAGGTATGTGCCTAGGGAGTCTTAGATGGTGTTTTTAAGTCAGAGAGCGATAGAATTTTCAGGCCAGTCCTGTAAATTATGCTCTCAAGGGCAGGAGGTGAGGATGGCTGCCAAGGATGCTGCCTCCACCAGAGCCCCTCGACACAGGGCTGGGGGGGTCCTGGAGTGAGGTGTTCCCTACTCTTGTTAGCTATTTCCTGTCTATTTTAGCGATGGCTACACCATGGGCAGGCGTGCATGTGGCAAGTGAAGGAAATGGGTTGAGGGTGTCAGGCCATGATAAAGGAGCTGAGGTCTGGGATCCACGCCTTGCGTCACTCTGCTGTACGGATTTGGGGTCTCACACAGTGTGACGAGCTAGAACACCCCTAGGAGCCCCACCGCGTTCCTCTCCATAACCCCCCTGCCCTTTCCCTCCTCTGGGTTCTCACTTCCCTCTTCCCTCAGGCCTGGCTCTCCCTGCCTCCTCCTTCCTCACCCCAGGCAGAAAGGGGGCCAATTCAGGGCCCTATGACTCAGGCATGGGGTGGGGGAGGATGTTTTGGATGCCGCTCTGCTGACGCTGGTGCCCTCTGTTCTTACATCCTCCTTAATTTACTGCCTGAGGAGGGGGCCAGGGCTCTGGAGAGGGGATTAGATGGTCCACACTGATCTGAGGCAACAGCTGCTGGGCTGGCGGCCGAGGAGCGAAGAGTGAGCAGGAGGCGGGGGAGGCTCAGGCCTCCACCAGGGCCGGAAGGGAACTAGGCGGGCATCCGGATGGGGCCCCTAGGAGAGCTGGCTCTGGAGAAAGCTGCCCTTGGTCTGAGGGGTAGGGCTGCAAGCTTCGCCTAACCAATAAGGGCAAGTCCAGGAATCACACAAGAAGGCCAAAGGCGTCATCTGGTCAACCATCTTGCAAGGCTTCTGGAGAAAATTAGGAAGTGTTTTCTTTAGCTTCCTTCAATGCAGGGAATGGAAGATTGGCTCTGGGGCCTGGGGCTCAAAGGGCCACCTCATCAAGCCCTAAGTTGCTGTATAATTGTGAGAGAGGCTCCTTAAAGTCCAGGCTGCCCCACTTTGGTTGGAGAAATCCCTTACTTCATCGTAGCACTCTCTTTTCTCTCACTCACCCTCCACGCGCTTGTTCCTCAGGAGGCAGAAGGCAAACCAGGTAGCAGCATTCCCATTTGACAGAGGGGTGAACTGAGACCCACAGAAGTTAAGTGCCTTGTCTCATGTCACCCTTGGGGTCAGTGGCGTGGCTGTGATGAGAGCCCAGTGCTCCTAAATAAATTACTGTGTTCTTGAATACCAGGGCACACACGTTGACATTTAGCACTGGAGACTGGTCTCTCTCCTTCCTTCTAGGCTATAACTCCAGGTGACAATCTTGTCTAATGGGAAATGGCCCAGGCATGCGAGCCATTAACCTGGACTCTTTGAATCAATTAATGTCTCCTTTTCAGGGACTTGGTTTTCCCTTCTACGTAATGGACAATATCTTGAATAGCACTGTGACTATCCTTAAATGCCTAACAGAGTACTGCCTTGGTCAGTCAAAGGACAAGAAAGGCTTTTGGAATCATTAAAAAAATTGGAGTGAAGATTTTGGGCTCTGGAGTCAAAATATCTGGGCCGAAATATAATCTCTGCCACTTACGACTGTTTCTCGTAAGTTTTTCCCCTCTTTGACTTCAATTCCCTCATCTTCTGTAGATAAGGGATAATAACACCTACCACAAAAAGCTGTTATGAGGATTAAAAGAGACAATGCACTCTAAAAGCCAAGGATTGTCCTTGGTGCATAGTAAATGCTAAATAAACTATAGAAAGAGAAGTAGCAGTAGCAGTTGGGGGTGTTACTTCTTGCTTGCTGATACGAGTGGCCACTGAGATGGGACCAAGAGATCCCAGGTTAGTGAACAGCTTAGGGCATGGTCCTCACCCTAGCTGACCAATCAGGATCACTGCACTGGAGACCGATGCTTAACAAGGTTCCTAGGTGACCTTGAGGATCACCCAAGGTTGGTAATCACTACCTTAGGGGACCTGCTTTGACGGTCAGATAATTGACATATCATTTGTTTGTAGGTAAACAGGTGCTCAGCCATTTAATAGTTTAAACACTTTCCCCGATTGGCACTTTCACTACTAATTAACTCCTAACTAGCCCTTCCTTCTCTGGGTCATGAGAAGGAACTCCCCTCTGGGGGTTCCCAATTAATGAGGTTTACCCGGCTTGGGGGCCCCTGGGAAGCAAGCAGGATTAATTATGCTCTAGCCCCCCAACCCCCTGGCCAAATCCTCTCCCTGTCCTTCATCAATCTTGTCCTGGCCTCCAGCTGGCTTGCATTAGCTCTGGTTTTCCAGCCCCCATGGCTACGGCTGTAGCTGAGAGGTTGAGCCAGTCCAGGCTGGATGGATCTGTCACCCGATCCTGGGTCTGTGCCTCAGCCAGTCCTGGAATCTGGGGCAATGTGATCCTGCCCTGCGGGAGCTCCTAGCCAGGCCAGGGACGCCATGGCGGGGCTCAGAAAATCTCGGCTGTCCCGAGTCCTCTGCCTAAGCCCCTAAGGATCACATGCACCAATTCTCAGAGCATCTCCTGTCTAAGTCCCTCATCTTAAAGAAATGGAACTAGGGCCCAGAGACATGAGGCAGCTACCCAAAGTCACACAGTCTGTTCGCAGCAGAGCCTGCACTACGACTCTGAGCCCTCTACTCCTGGCCCAGGCACTTTCCCTGCCTCCTCCTGGAGAAGTTCTCTGTAGACCTATTGTCTGGGTGACGGGGTCTATATGGGGCTCCTGTCCAACCCCAGACTCCAAGGCAGACTAGATCAGGGGAAGGAGGTCTCTGAACTAAAGCACATGGCCCTTTTGACTCAGATTAAAGAAGTAAATTTCCGGTCATTTGAAGTTGGGAATTTGAGGAGTAGCAGGAATGAAAATACGGGAATAATTGAAATAAGGGCAATAAATACCTTTTCAAACGTCCTTTCTAAACATAGCATCACTTTTTAGCATAACTGGGGAGCACCGATGGTTGGATTTGACACATAAGGATACTCAGCTCTGGAACCCAAGTTTGCTTATTACAATGTTCACCCAAAGGTACGGAAACCCAGATCATGAAACAGAAAGCCTCGGAGAGGAAAGCTTGCATTTTTTTCTTCGGTTGTTGAGGGAAAAGTCGAGAGAGTTCTCCAAAGATGGATCTTTCCCCCATCATTCCACTTGTTTAATGCCTGGATTTTAAATGTCTCGCTCAGACCTGCTTCCTTTGTACCTCCTACGTGTTCTGAGCCAGATCTCTAGGACAAGAAGTGGTTCCATTAAGGTTCTGAGGGTGAGGACAGCAGGGGCCATGTGGCTGTGTGGTCTTGGCCTTCCTTCAAAGTGTCAAGATGTGAGGCAGCTCTAGTCTAGAGAAGGGGGGACAGCCACCTCCCCTCAGAGCCAGCCTGGAGCTCAGAGGTGGCTCCTGGCATGAGTTTGTGGGTGTGCAAAACGGGCCAGCCCTTCCATAAGAGCTGCCTTGTGTTGAGAAAGGACTTACCGTGTCCCAAGGGCTTTGCATGCAACTTTTTCATAAGATAGGTATTTCTATCCCTATTATACACTCGAGGAAACCGAGGCCGAGAGCAGTCAGGCAGCATGTCTAACATGACTAACTGTCTAAGTGGCGGAGTCAGGATTTGAACCCAGATTTGTCGTATTCAGAGGTCAGTACGTTTTTCTCCAGTGCCTTTTGGGTGGAAGTATGGAGTACTACACACTTCAGTTTGGGTGAGGTAAACGGGGTCACAGTTCTTGCTCCTTTTGAGTTTATTTCCCCATCGCTCTCTATCAGACCTCATACAATTGTTCAGGAAGGTTGTAGTCTGTGTGTGTAGCCTTTGGGGTCTGCCCCACAAGCCCCCGGCTCACTCTGACTTCAGCCACAGCCGTGGTGGAGAGTTCTATGCAAGTTCAGACTCTCCTAGTGTTCCACCTTCAGCAGGTGCCGGAGGCTTCCTGAGTTCTGGTTTGAGGTTTCTTCAGTGCCACGGGCTGAGTTAGGCTGGAAGCACAGGGAGTTAACCTCCCCGGGAACAATTTTCAATCAGCGAGGGAGGGAGATGGTGGAGAAAGACTCCAGCGATCATCCTTCAGGTGGATACTCCTGGGAGGCACTCTGCGCACTTCTCAGGGGTTCCGGCAAAATTGAGCCCCGATGCCTGCAGACAAGCCCTCGAGGAAACGCCCTCGTCTTGGCTTTTCCCATTTCCCGGGTTCGCTCTTCCTACTCCACACCTTTGCTTCCTGGGGTCGCCTTCTGGGTAGACCACTCCACCAAACCCTTGCCTCTGGCTCTGCTTTCAGGGTGACCCAAACCAAGACGGTGCGCCTGTGTCTGGAAAGCGGTGTGAATTGGGGGCAGCACAGCAGGTGTGTGCAGGGGGACACTGGGTAGCCGAGTAGGAAACAACTTCAAACAGAAAGTAGCTTCTGAGGGACGCAGCCTCCAGGACCTCCTTTCCTTCCCTGGGGTTTCTCCACATACAAAGTTCCTGGAGCTCCTAGAGTGTCTGACTGAGAGGAACGCATCCCGTGGTTACGGGAGCCGGCAGAGACATGTGGTTCTTGACATTTGTGGCAATGGGTGGGTCATCACTCACTGGGGTGTATCAGGATAGGCTGTCCCTGTCTCTAGTTGGGGATGTCCCTCAGCCCTCGGCGGTGGCTTCCCCAGGCTGTCATCAGCAGGGCTGTCTCAGGCAGCAACTCTTGGCCACAGTTTTAGTGAGCCAGTTTCATAGGTCAGAGTCTGGATCTTGCCAGGGTCGGGTCGGGGGTCGCCTCACCTGGTAATATCTTTAGAGATGATATCCAGCCACATCCTAAGCCTCTGTATAAAAACAAAAGGAGAATTTAACCAGCTGGAAAAATCAATTTAAATGCTTACAGAGAAACGGTAAGGCCTGACACTGCTGCCTCATTTTCGCGAGATGAATCACCAGAACGGTTGACCTCATGGCTAATCTATGAGCAAAGGCGCGCTGGCAGTTACTGCTGGCGCGAGAATGGCCTCAGACCTTTTTCCTGGAACCCTGGCGCCAGGCAGAGCCCAGAGTGGCCTTTCACCGTTAGGAAGTCAGACTACCTCTCCAAGGAGCGAATTCCCAACTCAGAGATGCAGGCCTGGCTGACTCCTCCATTGGTCAGTTTCACTGAATAACCCCCTTTTTGCTGTTCCCGATTGACCAGTTCCATCCCCCCCCTCACAATGTGCAGGTCTCACTAGTCTGCTCCACCATGTGCTCTCCAGAGATCTTATTCTCTGATCGGTAAGTCCCCCCATGCAGTTAGCTGAAGTGAATCTCTGATTGGTTGGCTCTCAGACAACTTCCATCCAGTTCCTATTTAAAGGCTACTTCCTACTATGACCATCTGAATTTATGCTACTTTCTTAGGCCTCCCTTCTGCTTCGTGCATCTTCCCCATGATGTAGAGTGAGGAGCAAAGCTTTGGAGTTGGATGAGATCTGGCTTTGAATCCCAGCCCAGCCACTCGTTACCTTTACAACTGTAGACAGAATGTTTAACTTTTGTATGCCCAGTTTTAACAGTGAAGAACACAAAAGTCAGATGGGTTCACATCACAGCTTTATTGTTTGCTGGCTCTCTGATTTCAAGTGGGTTTGAACTTCTCTGAGCCTCACTTTCCTCAGCCGGAAAGTAGGGCTATTAGTAGTGAGAATTAAATGCGGTAATGAATGTAAAGCATTTGTACATGACAAGTTCTCAATAAATGTTCGCTCTTTCTATTGTGTGTTTAGAGGGAAGGGAAGTGGCAGAACAGTGAAGACCCAGCCCTGCCCTCAAGTGGCTAAGGATTCAGTCTGAAGCTCAGCCGGTGTGCAGACCCGGGCAATGGTCAGTGATCTTACGGTGGAGTTCTTATCTTCCTGGGTGAGGACAACCCCAATGTCTGGGCTTGCCTGGGCCTGTCCCTCATGGGGTGCAGGCAGAGGCTTCAGGTGTGAGCCAGAGGTCCAGGAGAGACAGGAGAAGGTTGGAGAACGTTGCATTAAGACCAGTGGCTCTGAGAGACCCATGTGAGTCAGAGGTGGCAGGAGTATTTGTTGTGGCTGGTAAATATGCTAAAGCATTTAAAAATGAGCTTAAAAAGATTAACGAAGACAGGAAATTCACACTTATATGGGATTCAAATATAGGATATAGGATCTGGATTCAAACACATGACTATGGGATGACGATGTGTGACAGTTATGACAAGAGAGGAGGTAAGAGCTAAGGTGTATTACAGGGCATCCTTGCACTAGTCCATTAATACAATTTTCTGTCAATTGCCCAATAATGCTAAATAACCACTCTCCCAGTCTTTAATTGGTTAAGTAATTACAAGAGCTAAATACATTGTACTGGTAAAAATGAAAACATCAGTGGGTTTAAAAAAAAGGACACAAAAATTACTGTATTGGTCAAATTCAGCTTTTGGAATTCAGACTTTATTTTGTCAAAGAATGTTTCACCTGTATTTATGACTCTAAAATTTTAGGATTAGGCTATACTGTGCCTGGATTATTTTTATATGCAAAAATAATATACATATATCTGGTCAGTTTATGGGGAGGCCCTATGAAGACTGGTCATTGCCTGCCCTTTGCCAGAAGAATCTGGAAGCTTGTGTGAGCATCAGCAAGGATAAACTGCTGTGTCAGTAGTTGCTAGCCCTTTGAGACTCGGCCGCTTATTGGCTGAAAGTACGTAGAAATCTTTGTCAGAATCATAGCCAGGGATCATATATATATTTTAATACCTCCTGATGTGTTTTTCGATTCTAAGTGTTTTGGGTTTGTGCCCTACAGCATTTCCACCATCCACCTTTGGGCTGTGGGGCTGGAGGAGGAAAGGAGGAGGAGAGGCTGTAAGAGAAGTCCCCCATCAGACAGGAAGGAGAAACAGAGGGCTCTTCGGTTGCTAGGAAAGATGAGAAAAGATCTGGGTGCTGCCTCTAGTGCAGGGATACAGGGGAGAGGGAAGATGATAGACGCCCCAAGAGAAACACGACCCCCCAACAGGTTCCAGAAAATGCTGCAAGTGTTCATTGCATGGCTGCATTTTCCCCCAGACCCACCCTCACACTTCGAGCTGCGTCTAGACTGCCACCTGAAGTAGTTTTCGTGTGCTATGGGAGAGATCCAGAAGCTTTTGCAGGACTCTGGCAAGCAGAGAAGGTAGCTGAGAACCGTGAGTCAGCAGACCTGCCCAGATGTTGCTGTGCCACGGAGGTGCAAGGACCCCCTCTTGTGTGGAGGACTTCTGTATCAGGAGGGTGCAGGCCAAAGCTGGGGATCCAGGTGGGAGTTGTAGCTGAGTCTCAGAGCAGTCATCAGCTGAAGCAGGAGCCCAATGGCAGGATGAGAGAATCATCTCCCAGAAAGCAATCATCAAGTGATTTGCATTTGCTGAGGGCACAGATTGCAAGATATCCAGCCACAGATTCTTCAACTACAGATGAAGGAGTACAGAGGTTCCTGTCTGGAGAACAAGTGGGTTGAGCTCTCCCTTCCCCAGGTGAGCAGAAGCCGTATGGCTCAGACCAGGGGTCCCTCTTCCTCCTGGTGCTCTTGTAGCACTCAGCGAGCAGAGAGGGAAGGGTGAGCAGGGAGCACTTTGAAGGACTGAGTAGCTACCGCAGAGAGAATTTACACAGAGCCTGTTTTAACTAGAAGAGTTGGAGTATAATTTTTTTCCCCACCTGCATTTTGTTGGGAGACTGAAACAAGATAAAAAATATTTAGAGAACAATAAAGAAAAGTATATTTTCTTGCATATCTGGATTGTAAAGCATAAATTGTAACCCAGTGTCCAACATATACAGTGACCAGTGGCATTGTCTTGAAGGCTATGCAAGAAACAACTGTTTTGGGGGCCAGCCCCGTGGCCCAGTGGTTAAGTTCGCCCGCTCCGCTTCCACGGACCAGGGTTTCACTGGTTCGGATCCTGGGCGCAGACGTGGCACCACTCATCAGGCCAAGTTGAGGCAGCGTCCCACATGCCACAACTGGAAGGACCCACTACTAAAAAATATACAACTATGTACTGGGGGGATTTGGGGAGAAAAAGCAGAAAAAAAGATTGGCAACAGTTGTTAGCGCAGGCGCCAATCTTTAAAAAAAACCCAACGGTTT
Organism: Equus caballus; assembly: GCF_041296265.1. Lineage (NCBI taxonomy): Eukaryota > Metazoa > Chordata > Mammalia > Perissodactyla > Equidae > Equus > Equus caballus. The sequence continues at coordinate 88,363,012 of NC_091690.1, read as the reverse complement.
TAAATCAAATTTTCATGTTGTAAAACTCTCTTGGTTGAAAGGATAGTATTTTAAACATTTTTGGTGTTATCCACTCCACAGCATATGATGTTTCTCTGATCTGCAGATTCTTTAGAGGGAGGGATTATAATTCATCATTTTTCATCCTGTAATTGATACACTAACTGCTTATGGAGACCCAGTATTTCAGAGGCAAAGTATAGCTATTGCTTTTTTTGCATGTCTTACTCCAAACCCATTAACAATGGGTGAAAAATTCAGTGTGGCAGTCACACCAAAGGTGTAAAAGGACTTCTCAAGTGACCCTTCAGATTATTATCAATGCCACTTTGTGTCAAATCATTAAATGCTAAACTGGCAAGAAATAAGACTAAATTTGCCGGTGTGGTTACCATGAAATATTAACAACCTAAGTGCCTGCGTTTCTGTAGTATATTCTGCAGTTTGAACAATTTCTATCACTTTTGTCTTTGGCAGAATGTTCTTTCTCCAAATTAAAAACAATTCGAGATCTTTAAGGAACTATGTGGGGAGGGGGCAGCACCATTTGTGAGCGGAGCACAGCTTATCAAAAAGGCTCAGATGGCTGGACGCCCTCCCCACCAGGCACTGCAAAGTCAGAGCACACCCTGGGTAATTTGTGTCAAGTTCTCCAGAGCACCAGAATATTCGTGTTAGATTGTCAACATTTGTTTTACATTTTCAGGGCTTTTTTTCCACGAGGTGTATTTTTTTAAACTAATAAATCAGTAAAACTATTGGTTACTAATAAAGTTATGTGCCTATTAACTACAATAAGCCTTTTTTGTCATGCTCAGTGTTGGGTGAGACACATCAGGCTTCACACTGGGGTCATTTTTCCCGACAAAAGGTCTTGTAATTCCCCCCAAATCTGCCTAGAACGCCCACTCTGCAGTCCTGTGGGCTAAGGCACCTCCTCTGTGAAATGTGCCCTCTTGGTCAGTGGGGACAACACAAGATAGAACCCGACGGGAGGAAGGTAGGAGACAGGCAGAGACTTCGAGAAACGTTCTTACTGAGCCCTGACAGTGCGCTGGGCACAGGGCCACGCTCTTACGAGCATATTGTTGCCTTTAAAAAAACTTGCTATTGAAGTATTACATAGAGAAAAATGCACATGTGTCCATTTTGAAGAATTTTCATAAAATGAACACACCTGTGTAGTTAGCCCCCAAATTGAGAGACAGGCCGTGACAGCACCCCAGAAGCCTCCTGGTGTCCCCTCCCAGTCACTTCTGACTCTCCTAAGGGTAACTACTATCCTGACCTCCAGCACCGTAGATTAATTTTGTCTGATCTTTTTAACTTTTTATTTTTAAATAATCTTAGACTCATTAGAAGTCACAAAAATAATAGAGTTCCATGTACTCTTTACCCAGCTTCCCCCCCCGCCCCCCCCCCCCCACCCCGCCCCGTGGTATGTTACAGAACCACAGTGCATTAACAAAACCAGGAAATTGACGGCGGCACAATAATGGTAACTTAGTTACGCATCTTAATTCAGTTCTCACCAGTTTTTACACGCACTTATTTTTTGTTGTTGTCGTATCGACATTTTATCACATATGTACGTTCATGTAATCCCCACCTCAATCAGGATACAGAAATATTTCATCACCGCAAAGACTTTTGCCTGGTTTTAAACTTTATCTAAACAGTACCATGCAGTGTACTTTTGTTTCTGGCTTCTTTGATTGAATGTTTGCAAGATGTATGCTTGTTGCTGTGTGTAGGTGTAACTTGTTTATTCCGTTGTTGTATTCCATTGGGTGCATATCCCACGACTTATTTACCTGGTCTGCTGGTGGTGGACTTCTGGTAGTTTCAATTTTTGCCTGCTGTGAATGGTGCTGTTATGAACAGTGTAGCATATCTTTGTGTGAATACACGTAAACATTTCCGTTGAGTGTATACTGAGCAGTGGGAATGTTGGGTCTTAGGGTATATATGTTTATCTTTGATACATGCTGCAAATCAATTTTCCAAAGTGGTTCTACCACTTGACATTCCCACCAGTAGTTCACGGAGACCTGGTTTCCACATTCTTACCAAATCTTGGGATTTTCTTTTCTCTTTTCACCATACATGGTATACATGTGGTATTGTGTGGTGGGTTTAATTTGCATTTCCCTGATGACTAGCGAAGTTGAGCACCATTTCATACATTTCTTGGTCACTTGGACGTTACTTTTTGAGACGTGCCTGTTCACGTCTTTTGCCCTTTATTATATTGCATTGTCTTTTTTTTCCTCTCTTATTGATTTGTAAGAGTTTGGATATGAGTGCTTTGTTGGGGATACGCCTTGCAATACCTCCTCTCACTCTGTGTTGCCTTTTTTTTTTTTTTAAGACTATGTATTTTTAGAGCAGTTTTAGGTTCACAGCAAAACTGAGTGGAAAGTACAGAGAGTTTCTACGTACCCCCTGCCCCAGCACACTCACAGCCTCCTCACTATCAACATCCTGCGTCAGAGCGGTACATTTCTTACAACTGGTGAACCTACATTGACACATCATCGCCCAAAGTCCATGGTTTACATTAGGGTTCACTCTTGGTGCTGTACATTCTATGGGTTTGGACAAACGTATAATGACATGTTTCCACCATTATAGTTTCATACAGAATACTTTCATTGCCCTAATGCTCTACCTATTTATTTCTTCTTTCCCCGTAATCCCAGGCAACCGTTAATCTTTTCTCGTCTCCCTAATTTTGCCTTTTCCAGAATGTCATACAGTGTGTGACATTTTCAGATTGGTTTCTTTCGCTTAGTGATGCGCATTTACGTTTCCTGCATGTCTTTTCATGGCTTGATAGATCATTTCTTTTCTTTTCTTTTTTTTTTTTTTTGAGGAAGATTAGCCCTGAGCTAACATCCACTGCCAATCCTCCTCTTTTTGCTGAGGAAGACTGGCCCTGAGGTAACATTTGTGCCTATCTTCCTCTACTTTATATGTGGGACGCCTACCACAGGATGGCGTGCCAAGTGGTGCATATGTCTACAAGCAGGATCCGAACCCCTGAACCCCAGGCTGCCAAAGCGGAATGTGCAAACTTAACCCCTGCACCACTGGGCTGGACCGATAGCTCATTTCTTTTTAACACTGAACAGTATTCCCTTGTCTGGATGTACTGTGGTTTGTTTATTCATTCACCCACTGAAGGACATCTTGGTTCCTTCAAAGCTTTGGCAAATGAACAAAGCTGCTAAAACATCCATGTGCACTTTTTTGCTGTGGACATAAATTTTCACCTCATTCGGGTAAATACCAAGAAGTGTGAATCCTGGATTATATGGTAAGAATATGATTAGTTTTTTAAGAGACTGCCAAACTGTCTTCCAAAGTGACCGTGCCATTTTGCATTCCCACCAACAATGAAGGAGAGTTCATTTTGCTCCACATCCTCGTCAGCATTTGGTGTTGTCAGTGTTTTGGCTTTTGGGCATTGTGATAAGTGTGTAGCTGTATCTCTTTGTGGTTTTAGTTTGCAATTCCCTAGTAACATATGATGTTGAACATCTTTTTGTCTGCTTATCTGCCGTCTGTTTATCTTCTTTGGTGAGGTGTCTATTCAGATCCTTTGCCTGTTTTTAAATTGAATTGTTCATTTTCTTATTGTTGAGTTTCAAGAGTTCTTTGTATATTTTGGGAACAGTTCCTTATCAGATATGTCTTTTGCTAATATTTTCTCCCAGTCTATGATTTGTCTTCTCATTCTCTTAATATGTTGCTTTTTCACTCTATTAATGGCATCTTTTGATGAACAGACATACTTAATCTAAATATGGTCCAATTTATCAAAAAAATTTCCCTTTTTGGTTAGTGCTTTTTATGTTCTGTTTAAGAAACTTTTGCCTATCCCGGTTCACAAAAATGTTCTCTGTTTTACTCTAAAAGCTTTCATGTTTTACGTTTCACGTTTAGATTTGTGATCCAAATGGAACTGATTTTTGCGTATAGTGTGAGGTAGGGGTCAACATTCTTTTTTTCTCTATGGCTACCCAATTGACCCGGCACCATTTATTGAAAATATCATTTCTCCACTGCACTGCAAGGGCATCTTTGTCATAAATCAGGTGTCCATATATATGTGTGTTTGTTCACATTTATCTATTTTATTCTTCACCACAACTCTTTGTAAGAGGAGGGAGCCCTGGACTCAGGACTCCTGCCTTCCAGAGCTGCTCTACAGGTACCTGGCCTGAGACTGGCTGGAAGTTGGGAAACTTCTGTCATCGGAGTTAATTCTGTGGGCTTTGTAGTCTGGCAGATCTGCATTTGAGTCTTTGTTGAGTGACTTTGAAAAAGTTGGTCGAGCCTATTTTCATATGTGTAAAATGAGGATAAGAACACCATTGTGACATGGTACTTGAGAGGCTTAGACAATTAAATGTGTGTTATTATGGTGGTTGTTATTACCATCTATTAGCTTAAGAATGAGGAGGAGGACAGGGTCATTCCACTGACCCTTTAAGTGCCTTAGCCCCCTCCCCGCGGCTATTTCTATCTCCCTCGGGAAGCCCCTTCTGAGGACAAGGGAATGGATAAGGTTTTCAAGGTCTGCCTCTTTGTGGGAGCCAGTTGCTCCCTCTCCTCAAGGCTTCTGCCTTCCTCAGAGCCTCTGCTCTTTCCTGAGACCATCTGTAGCCTCCCCCCACCAGGAACCTGTTAAGTGCATGCCGTTCCAAAGCAGGCATGGGATGCAGGAGCAAGAGCAAGGCTGGCCATCAGGAAACCCTGGTTCTTAGGCTTGGCTCAGTAGTTCTTCTATTTGGACGATCTTAGACAAGCTGCTCCCCTCCCTGAGCCTTAGATTCTCACCCACGGTGGGGTGGAGTCATTCCATCCTGTCCCCAAGTCTCCTTGGCACTCACATTCTGTAACTTCTTAATGAGCTGTGACCTCAGTGACCTCTAGTTTGTAGGTTCCCAGAGGAGCTGCAGAGGAGGCTTACCCCACCCCGGGTGCCTATCATTTCCTAGAGAAGAACCAGTTAGTCTGATCACTATTCTTTCTTATTCATCCCAAGGAAAGAATCCAAAATACAGAAGTAGCTTTATGCCCAAAGATGGTCACCACAGTATTGCTTATACCAGTGAAAACACCCAGTTTGGAAATAATTGCTCTGCCTTACGTTCCATCCGGGGGAAGCCACACTGGTCCTCAGGATCTAGATTCAGTCCAGAGAAATCTAATGTTGACTTGGTTTCAAGAAAGCAACCACAATACTTGATGTAGAATCATTTAGCCATTCACCAATATTTTTTGATCACCCATTATACCCCAGGCTAAGGAATGGCTATATGAAGATGAGTCAGACACTATTTCTGCCCTGAAAGAGTTCACAGTTTAACCAGGAAAGCAGAAATCCAAGGGACAAAGTAAAAGCCAACATAAGCGCGGCATTATGGGCATGTGAAAGGTGCCATGAGAGCCCAGAGAACAGAGAGAGCCATTTTTCTTGGGGGAATAAGGGAAGGCTTCCTGGAGAAGGTGACACCTGGGGTACCCAGATGAGAAGCTGTGAAGTAACTCCAGGCAGTGAAAGCAAAGGCATAGCAGGGGCAGTGCACCTATGTGGCTAGATTGTAGGGTGCATGGGAGTGGCAGAAGGGACAACATGCAGGAGAGGTAAGACATCAGTCAGGACGGTAGACTGGAATCAAATATGAAGGGCCTTGAATACCAAAGTAAGCAGTGTCAGCTGCATCCCATGAGTGGAGCAGGTGGGGAGGGGGTGGGGGAAGCGACAGGATAGGCACGATGATCAGGTGATGCTTTTGAAAGATGAATTGGAGAAGAGCAAGAATGGAGGCAGGATGATCAGATGGGAGCTGCTTACAATTTTCCAGGAGAGAGAGGAAGAGATGTGGAGGCCTGCGGTCACTGAGGACGGAGAGAAGCAGAGTCCCAGTGCCATTTAGGTGGTAGAATCAACAGCCCCCGTGGGCTGAGAGGATGTGGGAGGCGTGATGAGTCTCAGGTTTTCTGACTCTGGCAACTGCGTAGATGGTGGTATCCTCTCCTGAGATGGGAAACCCAGGGGGAGGAGAAGTCGGGGGGAAGACAAGGACTGTGCTCTGGGCTGTTTTGAGTTTTAGGTACCTAAGAGGAACTGTCAGGAGGCGGAGGGCTGGATGAACCAGGGGCTCAGAGAAAGACTGAGGCTGGTGATGTTGCTTTGGGCCTCATCAGCCTAGAGTTGGTGTTTTAAAGACTTTGGAGGAGAAGACGTGTCAAGGAGAGTGGATTGAGAAAAGGAAACTGAGGATAGCACTGAGAGGAGCCCCCACCCTTAAGGGAGGGAAAGAAAGGTGATGGAAAAGCAAAAGAAGAAAAGCAATGAAGGAGGCAGACAAGGGACAGTCAGAGGAGACCAGGAGAGCTCCTCTGGAAGGAGAGAGAGGTTCGAGAAGGAGGGAGCTGCCAACTGGTCTTATGATGCTGAGAGGAGTAGACAGTTGAAGACTGAGATGTGATGTGTCCATTAAGTTTAGAAATGAAGTGGTCAGAACAGGAGAGTTTCCACGGGGTGAGGAGAGTGGAATCCAGACCACAAGGGGTTGAGGGGTGAGTGGGCAGTGAGGAAGCGGAGGGCAGTGAATGGAGACAACTCCTTTGAGGAGCTGGGCTAGGAAGAGAAGGAAAGAGATGGGGCGTGGGAGGCTGTTAAAGGAGGGTTTGAAGCTGTGATGGGGGTCTCAACTCTATTTCTACCAACTTCCAGCTAGTGAACAAGGTCAGAGTCTGCCATGGGACCTTTCTCCTCTGGGCCAGGCTTCTCATGGAAGAAATGGCCTCAGTCAAATGTCTGTCCTCTTCCTCTTTCTGTGTGTGTGTTCGTGGGCATGCACGTGCCCACGTGTCCAGGCAGCCAGAGTAACGAGCCGTTAGGTTAGAGCTCTGGTTCCCCTCCTGGCCAGGAGACAGCCCTGGGGCAGCCTCAAGTTTCCTTGAGGGCGCGGGCCTGCATCCTTTTCTCCAAGAGGAAGATGAGAAGTGGGAGGCAGGCTGTGGACCATCAGGACCTGTCAGTGGCCTCTGCAAGTCTGCCCACCATCTGGGCCCTATCAGATGAGTGGGGCTTTTCCTGCATTAATCTCTGATGAGCTTGGCCTGGCTTTCATTTCAAAAGGCTCCACTTCTTTTCTGTCTTCCACCCGACCCCTTCTTTACACCCCCTCCCAAAAAAAGGACTAAAAATTATGCCTTCTCCCTTCCTTGGTTTCCCAATCCATCTGGGGCCAGAGAAAACTTTGAAATTGGAGCAAGGCTCAGGATGGGGAGGGAGGGAACGCCGATGTAGCTGGTAGGGAGGGGCTAGGGGGAAGTGGCCAGCAGAGCTCCCGAGCAAGCGGAAGAGAACAGAGATCTCTTGGATGACCAGCTGTGGCTCCTCGGGCTCTCCAGTCCTTTCCTTCCCATCTCCCGCCAAGTGTCCATCCATCATCCCAGTCTTTCCTTTCATGTCCCACATCCCTGGACACCATTTCCTGGCACTTCTACTCCTCCCCTGGGTGTCTCCATAGACTAGGGACAACTCTCTTGGCCTGTCAGGGAGTGAGTCCCAGCAGAGGTTGCCCTGTTATCAGGTGCCTGAAATCAGGGGCTTCCACAGCCGTGAGGCAGGGACTTTGGGAACCTGGTTCTCTAGTCACACATTGCAGGAGACCAGCGCTGAATGGTTGTGTGCCAAATGCAATATGGGGCATTGGGCTATCCAAGAGAGAGGGAGTTGAATGTATCTCAGAGTCTGAGAATCCTGGAATGTCAGAGCTAGGAGAAACCTTGAGACATATAGTCCAGCCCAATTATGGTACATAGAGGAAGTTAGGGCACAGAGAGAGGAGAGTGACCACACAGGGCCGGGATGAGAACCCAGCAATGAGGCTCTCGCTTATGGGTCTGCCCCATGTGGAATCCTGAAACAGGCATAAAAGATGCTTTACTGGTCATAAGTCAAAGGCTGAGTTGGATTCATAGTCCCTGGGGGCCAGGGTTGTCCTGAAGGTGCTTCATGACAGATCTGGGTTCCAAAGATTGGAGATGAGGAATGGGTGGGTGGGAGACAAAGTCAAGGACCAGTTTGTAAGAGGGGTATGAGGGGAGGATGCGTGGCTAAGAATAAGAGGCAAGGTTAATGGGAGCCCATTCTCTTTAGATTCTGGCCTGTATGAATCTGTCTCTTTCTGTTTCCATGAAGTAGGGATTCATTCAGTAGTGAAAGACTGATTCCATGAGTACAGGATGGATTTGGCTACAAGTAACAGAAAACCCAGCTCAAGCTGGATGAAACAAGAAAAGTATTTATTGACTCACCTAACAAGAAGTTTAGAGATAAAGTGGGCTCCAGGACTGGTCGGGTCAGCAGCTCAATCATGTCATCAAGGATTCAGGTTCTCTCTGTTTCTTAGCTCTGCTTTATTCCAAGTCATAAGCTGGTTGCCTCCTGGTTGTAAAATAGCTGCCAGAAGAAAAGTGAGATTTTTTTCCTTTATTTAGTTTAATGGGAAAAAGGAAAATAATCTTTCCCCAACAATGAAATGTAAGTCTTTTTCTTGAGTCTAATTGGGCAACTTTGGGTCACATGCCCATCCCTGGACCAACAGCAGTGACCAAGAGCATGCATAAATAATGCTATATAATACGTTAAAATAGATTTTTTAAAAAGCCTGTCAAGTTTTCTTGGAGATAAAAACCTAATTGGTGGGGAAAAATAATGGAAGCCCTGATGGACACACTGAAGACAGAACCAGTCTAACTTAAAAATAGTGCCAAGGAATTCTCTCAGAATGCAATGCAATGAGACAAAGAGGTGAAAAGTGTATGATAAAAGTTTAAATATAGGAAGAGTTAAGACTTCTGCTTATGTCCAGGATGTAGAAAGCCAGAAAGAGCATTCTCATTGCTCCCACACTAATAAAAAGAAGAAGCTGGGTAAACCACAAAGTCATAACACTTCTTGAACTCATCTGCAGTGGCCAGCTTCCAAGATGGCCCCAGTGATCCCTACTCCCTGGTATTTAAGCCCTTGGGTAATTCCCTCCCATATTGTACCAGGGTCAGCCTGCTAAGCCATGGAGTACAGCAGAAGTGATGACATGGCACTTCCAAGATTAGGTTATAACACAATATGGTTTCTGTCTTAGGTTTTGTTCCCCACCCCCCCACCCCCCACCCCTCCTTGCTTGCTCTGGGGGAAGCAAGCTGCCATGTTGTGAGCAGCCCTATGGAAAGTTCTATGGGGCAAGGAACTGTAGGTTCTCACCAACAGCCAGCAACAAACTGAGGCCTCCTGACAACTGTGGGCATGAGCTTGGAAGAGTTCTCCAGCCCTGTTCAAGTCTTGAGATGCTCTAGCCCTGGCCGACAGCTTGACTACAACCTCCTGGAGACCCTGAACCGGAATCACCCCATTATGCCACTCCCGTACTCCTGAGACATGAAAACTGTGAGATAATATACATTGCTTTAAACTGCTACATTTGGGGGATAATTAATTACGTAGCAGTAGATAACTAATAACCCATCAGGGAGTAGAGTTTTCAGGGTAACCAAGCAGAGACAAGAAGTAAGCATTTGCTCACCTATGGCAGAGTATGGGAAAAAGAGATCTAAGTGCCCTAGAAAGAGGTAAAAAGAATAGAGATGATTTTTTATTTATTTATTTTTGACACACAAATGATTTTGTTTTTTTTATTGAGGTATAATTGACACATAACGTTACGTCAGTTTCAGATGTACAACACAATGATCGTATATTTGTATATATTGAGAATGGTCACCATGGTAAGTCTAGTTAACACCTATCACTGTGCATAGTTACAATGTTTTTGTGTGATGAGAACTTTGAAGAGCTACTCTCCTAGGCACTTGCTGATATGCAATACATTATTATTAACTGTAGTCACCATGCTGTACATTCCCTCCCCAGGACTTATTTTATACGTGGAGGTTTGTACCTTTTGACCCCCTTCACTCATTTCCCTCAACCCTACCCCAGGCAACCACCAATCTGTTCTCTGTATCTATGAGCTTGTTTTTCGTTTGTTTTTTAGATTCCACACGTGAGATCATTCGGTATTTGTTCTTCTCTGTCTGACTTATTTCACAAGACAGATTTTTAAAACAAACTGCTAAAAGCCAAATGTGAGTTAGCATGAGAATATAGAAATTCTGGGAGCTGCAAAAAAAAAAAAAAAAAACGGGCGGTTCCTACTCCTTGCAGGCTCTTCTCCATCAAACCTCATCGGTTGCTCATGACCAATCTTAGTGACAATGCAGGAGAATGGAGAACCAAAATCGGCCTGCACCTTGCTCTTGGACTTCCCAACCTCCAGAACTAGGAGAAGATAAGTTTGTGTTATTTAAGCCACCCAGTCTGTTGTATTTTCATTATGGTAGTCCTAGCTGACACAGTACTGATTTTAAATTGTTGTTTCAAATCCTCTGTTGACGAGATGTTGACCTTACATCCTACAACTTTGCTAAACTCACTTGTTAGTTCTACCACTTCTTTGTTGATTCTTTGGGATTTTCTGCAGAGACAATTACGTCATCTGTTAGTAGAGACAGTTTTACTTTTTCCTTTCCAATCTGTATACCTTCTATTTCTTTCTCACGCCTTACTTCACTGGGTGGAACTTCCAGGACAATGGTGAATAGAAGTATATCCTATAGAAGATATCCTACCTTTATTCTCAAATTTAGGGGGAAGCATTTAGTGTTTCATCACTAAGTATGATACCATCTTTAGATTTGTCAGATGCTCCCTATTGGATTGAGGAAGTTTCCTTCTATTCTTAGTTTGCTGAGAGTTTTTATCATGAATAAATGTTAAATTTTGTCTAATGCTTTTTCTGTATTTGTTGAGATGATATTATGTTTTTTCTTATTCCTCTGTTGACAGTGATTTTCTCTGTTACATTGATTTTCAAATCTTTAACTAACCTTGCATAGCTGGGATAAGCCCCACTTGGTCATGATATACTGTTCTTTTTCTATACTGCTGGACTTTGACTTTCTAATATTTTCTTAAGGATTTTTGCATCTATATTCATGAGGGATATTGGTCTATGGGTTTTTTTCTCATAATGTCTTTTTCTGGTTTCAGTATCAGGGTAATGCTGGCCACATAAAATGAGTTGGCAAGTATTCCCTCCTCTTTAATTGTCTGGGAGAGTTTACATATAATTCGTATTATTTCTGCCTTAATATTTGGTAGAATTTGCTGGCGAAGCCATCTGGTCCTGGGGTTTTCTTTGTTAGAAAGTTTTTAAATTATTAATTAAATTTCTTTAATAGCTACAGGGTATTCAAATTATCTAAGTCTTCTTGAGTAGCATTTGGTAGTTTGTGTGCTCAAGAAATTTTTTCATTCCTTTTAAGTTGTTAAATTCATTGGCATCATGTTTTCACAATAATATCTTATTCTGCTTTAGTGTCTGTAAGATCTGTAGTAATGTCCCTTTGTTCTTTCCTCATATTGATAATTTGTATCATCTCTCCTTTTTCTTAATCTGACTGGCTAGAAGTTTATTGATTTTATTGATCTTGTCCAAAAAAAATCAGGTTTGTATTTATTGATTTTTCTCTATAACGTTTTTTTCTTTTTGATTCCATTGATTTGTGCTCTTACCTTTATTATTTATCTCCTTCTACTTGTTTTGGATTAAATTTGCTCTTCTTTTTCTGTTTTTTTTTTTAAGGTGAAAACTTAGAAAATTGATTTATAGCCTTCTTTCTTTTTAAATGTAGGCATTTAATGCTATAAATGTCCATCTGCACAGAACTCTAGCTGCACCCTGCTAATTTCAATATGTTTTCATTTTCATTCAATTCAAAATATTTTCTAATTTCTCTTGTAACTTCCTCTTTGACCGATGGGTTATTAATAAATGCGTTGTTTAAATTATAAATATTTGTGGATTTCTCAGATATCTTTGTTATTAATTTCTAGTTTAATTCTGTTTGGAAAGAAAACACACTTCATATAATTTCAATTTTTAAAAAATTTCTTGAGGTTTGTTTAATGGCCCAGAAGATGTCCTCTCTTGGTGAATGTTTCCTGTGCACTTGGGAAGGATGAGCACTTTGTTGGTGGTGGGTAGGGTTTTCTTTAAATGTCAATCAGGTCAGTTTGACGGGCTGTGTTGTTCACATCTTCCACATCTCTACTGATTTGCTGTCTGCTTATCGTATCTATCACTGAGAGGAGTTTCGATGTCTCCAATTGTAATTTTGGGTTTGCCTAATTTTTTTAGTTCCATTTTTCCATTTCATCTAATTTGTTAAATTTATGAACATTAAGTTGTTCATAATAATATTTTATTATCCTTTAGTTCCCATGGGATCTGTATTGATGTCCCTTTATTAGTTTCTGATATTGGCAATTTATTCCTCTCTCTTTTGTTCTGGATTAATTAAGCTAGAGGTATATCAATTTTATCAAGCTTCTCAAAAACAAGATTTTTGCTTTGTTGATTTTCCTTTATTATTTTTTCTCCATTGTTTTTCATTTTATTGGTTCCAACTTTAATTATTATTTTTCCATTCTTATGTTTACTTTGGATTTAACTTTTCTTTCTTTTTCTAGTTTCTGAGAGTGAGAGAAGAGATTATTGATTTGAGACATTTCTTCTTTTTCAATATAGGGAAGTAGTGTTACAATTTTTCCTCTAAATATTGCTTTAGATGTATCCCACAAATTTTGATATGTCTTATTTTAACTTCCAATCTCTTCTAATTTTTAAAAGTTTTTTCTTTGACTCGTGGATCATTTGAAAGTATTGTTTTGTTTCTGAATAACTGGAGATTTTCCAAAATATCTTTTTGTTAATGATTTCTAACTTAATTCCATTGTGCTAAGAGAAAATACTTTTTATGATAATATTCTTTTAAATTTATTGAGACTTGGTTTATGGCTCAGAATATGATCTATATTTGCAAATATTCTATCTCCACTTGAAAAGGATGAATATTCTGCTCTTGTTGGGTGAAGTGCTCTATGAATGTAAACTAGGTCCAATTAGCTGATAACGCTGTTCAAGTCTGTAGGCTTGCTGATTTTTTTGTCTACTTGTTCTATGAATTATTGGTAGAAGGGTGTTGAAATCTTCAATGATAATTATATGTATATTATTTGCTTCATGTATTTTGATGCTCTGTTATTAGGTAAATGCTAATTATTGATTGTTAGTTTTTTGGTGAATTGACTTGTTCATCATTAGATGTTCTTTTTAAAAATGGCTGATGATATTCCTTACCTGGAAGTCTCCTCTGTCTGATATTACTATAGCCATTCTAGCTCTTTTGTGGTTAATGTTTGCATGAAGTTTCTTTTTTTATTCTTTCATTTTTAACCTAGATGTGCCTTTATGTTTAAAGTGTGTTTCTTGTAGATAGAATGTAATTGATCCATTTCTTTAAAAAAGTTTCTTCAATATCTTTTTATTGGATTGTTTAGACCATTTGTTTTTAATATGATGTAATAATATAGCATAATAATATAATAACTGGGTCTTAATCTATCATCCAGTTATTTGTTCCATTACCTGCTTTTTACCCTTATTTTTTTGTTTCCTGCCTACTTTTGGATTATTTTTTTATTCCATTTTATCTCCACCATTGGCACATTAGCTATAACTTTTGTTTTAGTGATTGAAAAATAGTTTAAAATAAGCATCTTTAATTTATCTTTATTACATGACATTCTGTCTTCTAATAAAGTTACACCATTGTATATGTAACAGACAACAGTATATTATGTGACCTTATAATAGTTTATCTACATTCTACCCTTTGTGTTATGTTATCATGCATTTTACTTCTATCTATATAATTTACCATACAAAAAATTGTTAGTTTTTGTTTTAGACAGTGAGTTTTTTTTTAAAAGCTTCATTCACTGAGTTATAGCTTATATAATATAAAATTGATCCATTGTAAATTTCAGTGAATTTTAGGGGTTTTTTTTTTTGGTGAGGAAGATTGTTCCTGAGCTAACATCTGTGCCAGTCCACCTTCACTTTCTATGTGGGATGCCACCACAGCATAGCTTGATGAGCAGTGTGTATGTCTGTGCCCAGGATCTGAACCCGTGAACCTTGGGCCGCTGAAGCAGAGCACGCAAACTTAACCACTACACCACCAGGCTGGCCCAGAATTTTAGCATTTTTATACAGTTTTGTAACCATAATTATGATCAATTTTAGAATAATTCCATTACCTTAGAAGTTCCCTCCTGTCCATTTACAATCCATCCCACTTCCATTCCAAGCATCAGATAGACACTGATCTGATTTCTGACTGTATAGTTTTGCTTTTCTAGAAATTTCATATAAGTGGAATCATACAATAGTGCACTGATCTATATGTATATCCTGAGGCCCATATCACATCATCTTGATTACTGTAGCTTTACAGTAAATTTTGAATCAAGGTAGTGTAAGTTCTCCAGCTTTGTTCTTTTCCAGATTGTCTTGACTATTCTAGGTCCTTTCCATTTTCATAGACATTTTAGGATCAGCTTATCACTTTCTGCAAAACAAGCTTGCTGGGATTTTGATGAGGATGTCATTGAAGATATAGATCAATCTGGGGAAAATTCCCATCTTAGCAACATGAGGTTTTCCAATCCATGAAGAAGGGATAGGTCTCTATTCATTCACATCTTCCTTAAATTCTCACCTCAATGTTTTGTAGTTTTCAGCATATGGGTCATGCATGTTTGTTAAATGTATTCCAAACTATTTTATTCTTTTTGATACTGCTGTGATTGGCACTGTTTTTATCATTTCATTTTCAGATTATTTGTTGCTACTGTATAGAAATACAATTGATTTTTGCATATTAAATTTGTATTATTTACCTTGCTTAGTAGTACTGGTAACTTTTGTGTAGTTTCCTTAGGATTTTATAAGTAGATGACTATGTAATTTGTGAATAAAGAAAGTTTTGCTTTTGCCTTTCCACTCTGTATGCATTTAGTTTCCTTTTCTTACTTTATTGCGTGGTAGAACCTCCAGCATACCATTCAATAGAAGTAAGTGGTGAGGCCAGAAATCCTACTAAGTTTACAGCCTTTGTGGAAAACATTCTGTCTTTGGTCATTAAGTGTGATATTAATCATAAGTTTTTTGTGGATGACTTTATCTGGTTGAGGAAGTTTCTTTCTATTCCTAGTTTTTTGAGCGTTATTTTTTTTATCATGAAAGGATGCTGGATTTTGTCACATGCTTTTTCTGTGCCTGCTGAGATGATCATGCGGAACTTGCTCTTCATTTTATTAATATGGTTTATTACATTACTTGATTTTTGGATGCTAAACCAACCTTGCATCCCTGGGATAAATCTCACTTGGTCATAGTGTGCAATCCTTTACGTGTTGCTGGATTTTGTTTGCTAATATTTTGTTAATGAGTTTTGCACCTGTGTTCATGATGGATATTGGAATGTTGTTCTGTTTCTTGTCGTGTCTCTGCCTGGCTTTGGCGTCAGGGTGATAACAGCTCTATAAAATAAGTTGGGGATTATTTCCTCCTCTCTTTTTCTAAAAGAGTTTGTGTAGGACTTGTCTTGTTTATTCCATGAGTGTTTGATAGAACTCACCAGTGAAGGCATCTTGGGCCTAGGGTTTTCTTTGTGGGATGAATTTTAATTATCAACTCATTTCCTTACTTGCTATATGTCTTTACATATTTTCTGTTCCTTCTTAAATCAGTTTTGTAATTTTATCTTTCTTGGAATGTTTTTTCACTTCATTTAACTTGTCTAATTTGTTGTCATGAAGCTATTCATAATACTGCCTAATTTTGTAGGATCTGTTGTGATGTTCCCTCCTTCATTCATTCCCGATGTGGGTAATTTGTGTCTTTTCTATTCTTGGTCAGTTTGGTGAAAAGTTTGTCAATTTTGTTGATCTCTTTGCAGAATTAATTTCTGGTTTCATCTATTTTTTTCTATTGTTTTTCTTTTTTCTATTTCATTGGTTTCTGCTCTGATTTTTATGAACATCCTTCTGCTTACTTGGAGTTCTATTCAGCCTTCATTTTGTGGCCTCCTGAGGTGAAAACTTAGATTATTGATTCTGAATCTTTCTTCCTTTCTAATACGCATTTAAAACTATACATTTCCCTCTAAGGACTACTTTAGCTGCATCCCATAATTTTTGATATGTTTTGTTTTCATTTTCATTCAGCTCAAGATATTTTCAATCTCACTTGAGATTTTTCCCCACTTTGTTTAGAAATATGTTGTTTAATTTCCACATAATTGGAGATTCCCAGATTTCTTTCTTTAGTTGATTTTTGACTTAAGTCCATGGTGATTGGAGAGCATATTTTGTATGATTATATTCCATTTAAATTTATTGAGCCTCACTTAATAATGTAACATATAGTCTATCCTGGGAAGTGACCCATTTGGACTTGAAAAGTGTTTATTTTGTTGTTGAGTAGCATGATCTATATATGTCATTTAGGTCAAGTTGGTTGATGATGTTGAAGTGCTCTATATCATTGCTGATTTTCTGTCTAGCTCTTCTATCAGTTTCTGAGAGAAGAATATTAACATTTTCAACTATAATTGTTTTGTTTGTCTGTTTAAAGATTGGCCCTGAACTAACATCTGTTGCCAATCTTCTTTTTTTCCCCTTCTTCTCCCCAAAGCCCCACAGTACATAGTTGCATATTCTAGTTGTGGGTCCTTCTAGTTGTGCTATGTGGGACGCCGCCTCAGCATGGCTTGATGAGCGCTGCTATGTCCGTGCCCAGGCTCTGAGCCAGCGAAACCCTGGGCCGCCAAAATGGAGAGTGCAAACTTAACCACTCAGCCACAGGGCTGGCCCCTTCAACTGTAATTGTTGAACTGTCTATTTCTTCTTTCAATTATGTCAGGTTTTGCTTCATACGTTTTGGAGATCTGTTGTAAAATGTTTTTGCTTATATAATTATTTTACCTTCCTGATGTATTCAGTATTTTATCATTAAACATTCTTCTTTGTCTCCAAGAACATTTATTTTCTTGAAGTCTATTTGTTTGCTGTCAATATAGCCTTTCCAACTCTCATGGTTACTGTTCAGCGGAATATACAAATTTCCATTCTTTTCTTTCAAATTATTTGCTTCTTTGAATCTAAAATCTGTTTCAGTCAGCATGTAGTTAGTTCTTGCTTTTCTTATCCAGTCAGACAGTCATTGCATATACTTGTATATATATCAGCTTTATTGAGATAAAATTCACATATCATACAATTCACCTTTTTAAAGTGCACTAATCAACTTTTTTATTATATTCACTGAATTGTGCAACCATCACCACAATCAATTGTAGAAGATTTTCGTCACTCCAAAAGAAGCCCTGTACACATTAGCGGTTACTCCTCATTTCCCTCAACAAACCCCAGCCCTAAGTAACTGCGAATCTACTTTCTATTCTTATAGACTTGCATATTATGGACAACTAAATATAAATGGAATCATACAATACTTGGTCTTTTGTAACTGACTTCTTTCACTTAGCATAATGTTTTCAAAGTTCATCCATGTTGTAGCATTTATCAGTACCACATTCCTTTTTATGGCTGAATAATATTCCATTGTGTGGAATTATATTTATCCATTCATCAGTTGATGGACATTTGTGTTATTTCCACTTTTTCACTATTATGAATAATGCTGCTATGAACATTGGTGTACATTTTTTGTGTGACATATATTTTCATTCTCTTGGTCTTATACCTAGGAGTGGAATTGCTAGGTCATATGGAAACCCTATCATTAACATTTTGAGAAACTGTTAGGCTGTTTTCCAAAGTAGCTGCATCATTTTACATTCCCACCAGCAATGGATGAGGGTTTCAATTTGTCCACATTCTCTCCAACACTTATTATCTGACTTTTTGATTATAGCCATTATAGTGGATGGAGAGTGGTGTTTCATCATACATTTTGTTTGCATTTCCCTGATGACTAATGATGTTGATCATGTTTTCGTGTGATTATTGAACATTTGTACATCTTCTTTGGAGGAATGTCTATTCAAATCCTTTGCCTATTTAAAAAAAACTGGGTTATTTGGGTTGTGTTGTTGTTTACTATTGATTTGTAAGATATCTTTATATGTTATGGATACAAGTCTCTTATCAGAAATAATATTTGTAAATATTTTATCCCATCTGTGAGATTTTTTTTTAAAATTTTTGGACGTTTTATTTTATTTTATTTATTTATTTTTTTGGTGAGGAAGATTGGCCTGAGCTAACACCCGTGCCAGTCTTCCTCTATGTTTTGTATGTGGGATGCTGCCACAGCATGGCTTAATGAGCAGTATGGAAGTCTGCTCCCAGCATCAGAACCTGCAAACCCCAGACTGCTAAAGTGGAGCACGTGAACTTAACCATGACACCACTGGGCCAGCCCCTAAAACGTTAAATTTTGATGAAGTTAAAAGTATCTTTTTTGCTTTTGTCAGTTGAGCTTTTGGTGTCACATCTAAGAAGGCTTTACTTAACCCAAGGTCATGGAAATTTGCTCTGATATTTTCTTCTAAGAGTTTTATTGTTTTACCTGTTACCTTTAGGTCTATAACCCATCTGGAGTTAATTTTTCTGTATGGTGTAAGGAACAGGTCCAACTTCATTCTTTTGCATGTGGATATCCACTTGTTCCAGCACCATTTATTGGAAAGATTATTCTTTCCCCGTTGAATTGTCTTGGAACTCTTGCCAAAAATTGATTGATCATAAATGTATGGGTTTATTTCTGGGCTTTCAATTCTACTCCATTGATCTATATGTTATCCTTATGTCCGTACCATGATTGCAAAGTTGACTGTACTCGTCAACCCACACACAGGTTGATAGGCAGAGTGTGAAGCCTTGTGGATTTTGAGGTCTTTAAGCATAACCTCTCTTCAATTTATCGATGGGCCAAGAAGCTAAGCTACTCTAAGTACCTCATATAAGTGGAATCATATGGTATTTGTCCTTTTGTGACTGGCTTATCTAACTTAGCATAATATCTTCAAGGTTTATGCATGTGGTAGCATGTATTTGAATTTTCCTCCTTTTTAAGGCTGAATAATATTCCATTGCATGTATATATATTGAGTGTTTATCCATTGATCCATCAATGGACACAGGTTGCTTCTGCATTTTGGTTATTGTGAATAATGCTGCTATAAACGTGGGTGTATACAAACATCTGTTTGTGTCCTTGCTTTCAAGTCTTTTGAGTATATACCCAGAAGTGGAATTTCTGGATCATATGGTAATTCTATTTTCAATTTTTTGAGGAACCGTGATACTGTTTTCCATAGTAGCCACCATTTTACTTGCCCACCAGCAGTGCACAAGGGTTCAGGTTTCTCTACATCCTCACTGACACTTGTTACATTGTTTTTAATAGTATCCGTCCTAATGAGTGTGAAGTGGTGTCTCATTGTACTTTTGATTCACATTTTCTTAATGAGTGGTGATGCTGAGCATCTTTTCATGTGCTTATTGGTCATTGGTATATCTTATTTGGAGAAATGTCTGCTCAAGTCCTTTGACCTTTTAAAAATTGTGTTGTTTATTTCTTTGTTGTTTTGTGGAAGTTCTCTATATATTCTGGATTCAGGCATTATTTCTTAAGATAAATTTTTCTTTCCCTTCTTCTCCCCTTCTGGGCCTTAAATTACAAGACATCTAAAGATCTCTTCGTATTATTTTATAGGTCACTGAGACTCTATTAATTTTTTAATTCCCACTCTGCAATTCATTTTGGATAGTCTCTCTTATTATGTCTTCAAGTTCACTGATCTTTTCTTCTGAAGTTTTCTATTCTGTTGTGAATCCCATTTTCATTGAAAATTTTGTGTTTTTATCTCTAGAAGTTCCATTTTCTTTTTTTATTTGCTCCGTTTCTTTCTTTATTATGTTTATATTTTACTCTACATTCTTGAGCACATTTCTAATAGCTTTTTTAAAGTCCTTTGATATAGGAAAGGAATAGCATCATCTTTGTCATTTCTATGTCTATTTCTATTGACCGATTTTTCTCCTTGTTACGAGTCACATTTTCCAGCTTCTTTGCATATCTAGTAATTTTTTTTGAATTCTCGACATTATTATTATTACATTGTTGAGTGTCTGGATTTTTTTCTTCTGAAGAATATTTAAACTTTGTTGTGCCTTTTAGTAATTACTTGTGTATCAGCACAGCCTATTTGAGACTTGTTTCAAAGCTTAATTAGGGCAGATTTAGGGTAAGATTTATCTAGGGCTAGTTTAGTCCCACTTGTAGGGAGTTGCTCTTTCTGGAGGCTCAGTTAATTGCCCTGGATGGTCTCTCCACTCTGACTGGCAAGAACTTGAATGTCTCCCAGCCCTGTGTAAGTCCCAGGAATTGCTCAGTTTACAATTACCCAAAGGTTCTTTGCTCAGCCTTATGAATTTCTACCCTACACACATGCGCTTTAGTATTTAGCAAGTAATTTAATCTATGCAGATTTCTGGAGCTCTTTCTCTACATACCTCCCTCTACTCTGGTACTCTGCCACATAAGGTCCAGTTGCCTCAGACTTCCTGAATTTGATTTCTGTCTCTTCAACTCACTGAGACCACCATGTTCTTCCAGGCGTTTTCCCTCTCTGTGCCTTGTTTGAGAAAATTCCTCCAGGCAGAATGTTGAAGCTTTCGAGTAAGACTCGTTTCATTTGTTTCCCTTCTCTTGGGGATCCCAGTCCTGTACTGCCTGTTGTCCAATGTCTGAAAACACATATTTCATGTATTTTGTCCAATTTTCCAGTTGTTTATAATTGCAGGGTAGGTCTGCAATTTCAGGGTACTCTGTTGTGAGGTTATCTATGTTTTTAATTTCTAAAAGCTCTTTTTTTTTTCTTTATTGTGCTTTTACATATAAGCCTCTTATTTTAGGAATAGTTCAATATCCTCATGAATCATCCTGGGAATGTTAATTAAAATGTTCATGTCCTTCCTGTTTCTTGAATTGATGGCATTTCATTGAGGAAAATTTCCCTTGCCATCTCAACTTGGACACCATTTGGGGTTGTCTATCATTTTCAAATAGCCAGTGAGTTTTAATTGATAATATTTATAATAAAAGTCTAGATTAGTGAGAATTGGTACTGTGTGAGGTTCCCCAGCAGCTATGTAGGCAGGTGGCTGGGGGAGACATTCCATACCCATTCACTTGTTGGGTGACGCTGGTTCCTCTGATGGTGGGATCACAAGGGTTTTTCCCACATATGATCTCTTCTAATCTTCACAAAATTCTCTCAACTATTATAATAGTTACTCCAATTTTACAGTTGAAGAAATTGAAGTTCAGAGAGGTTCAGCAACTTGCCGAGTTCACCAGAACTAGTGAACGAAGCAACCAGCATTCACACCCAGGTAGTCTGTCCAGCTTATACACTACACTGCCTCTCATTTGCTTTATAGTTTTCAGGAATTTCATATATCTGGCCTATTGATGGAATGGTTTCATGTTTTTCATTAAGTACAGATATTTTGTAGTTTTAACTTTTTCTTTGTCATCTCATAGGGCTTTTTTGAGTATTTTGAGAGTATTCATGACATTAGATTTTTTTTTTTTAGAGATTGGCACCTGAGCTAACATCTGTTGCCAATCTTCTTTTTGTTTTTCCTTTTCTTTTTCTTCTCTTTCTCCTCCTCTTTCTCCCCCTCCCCCTCCTCCTCCTTTTCCTTCTTCTTCTCCCCAAATTCCCCCAGTAGATAGTTGTATACTATAGTTGTGAGTCCTTCTAGTTGTGTCATGTGGGATGCCTCCTCAGCATGGCCTGATGAGTGGTGCCATGTCTGTGCCCAGGATCCAAACCAGCAAAACCCTGGGCAGCCAAAGCCGAGCACGTGAACTTAACCACTCGGCCATGGGGCCGGCCCCAGTTTTTTTTATGTTGAAACCATAGCCCACAATATTTTTTCCATATTATAAACTATTTAAGTTAAATTCTTCCTTAAGTTAAAGTCCTCAGTGGAACTACTGAGACAAAGGAACAGACATTTTTGAGGAACTTCATATATACTTTGTAAAATAAAATTTTCGTAAATGTTACCAAGGCATTCCTATCACGCAGCACCTAAGGATGCCAGCTACTCCATGCAGGTAGATTTTAATTGGTATCTTTGGAAGACCCAGAGTTCCTAAGATGTCTAATGGTGGAACGTGAAGCACAGTGACACATGGACAGAGGAGGTATTTTGGGGAGCAGTCCCTCCCCTGTACCTCCCAAACCCCTCACAGACCCCCTTTCTCCTCAGGCGGCCCCTCCTGCACATGCTGGGGGCAGGGCCTGGGCTGGGGGCACCTCTGCCAGGATCCTGCTGATCTATGTTCTTGCCTGACACTCAGCAGCTGTCGTGGAGGCGTGGGCTGCAGGCGCTGTTCCCCATGGGCCGTGTGCAGGCTGCAGGCCGGGGATCCTTTCCCGCCTAATCCGGGGGGCACTGGCGGTGGGGAGGGAGACAGCTGGGTGTAACTGATCTGCAAAGGAATGGAATGGCGCAGGCCTCCCAGTGCTGGGCTGGGCCGTCTGCAGGCTGCCCTCCCCAGCTGCCGAGCCTTAACCCTTCCCTCTCTTACTGCTCTCTCCTCCATCCTGGGAGTTGATGACACCCAGCTCAGTCGAAGTCCCAGGAATGTCCTCGGCTGGGTCTGAACAGCCTGCAGAGGATCTGGCCTTGTGATAGTGATTGATGGGGAGGCTGGGGCAGGAGCAGGAGGCTCGGGTCCTATCTGGTGAGCTTCCAGTCTTAGGAGGAGACAGAGCTCCTGGAGGCCCAGTGGGTGGCTTAGGCAGTGGAGTCTGGAGGTTGGAGCCAGGAGCCCTGGCCTGGGTTGGAGCTCAGGCAAGACTCTGGAAGATGCAATGGAAGGAGCACTAGTTTGGATTCTGGTGCTGCCTCTGTAAATTGCTCACTTTGCAGAGAGACCTTGGGTAAGTCACTGTCTCCCTTTAGGATCAGTTTCCTGCTCCTGAAAATGTGGAGTTTGAAGATGATCTTTAAGGTTCTGTCCATGGTTGTAACATAGCTCCATTCATTAGGTGACCACACAAGCCAGGGGCTTTATCTATAAACATTCTCACCATCACTTTGCCAGAGTCTCATTCCCATTTTAGCAACGAGGAAACTGAGATTTGGAGAGGATAGATCACACAGCTGCTCAGAGGCGGAGCCTGACCCCATAGTTCAGACTCTTTCACTGTACCCTGCTCCCTCTTCAGCTCCAGTAATCTATAAATGATGATTTAGTTCAGGTAGAACAGAGGATGCACAGCTGGCTGGGGCACAGCAGAAGCAAGGCTTAGCAGTGAGCGCCAGAGCTCCGGGCTGAAGGGGGCCGAGCCGGGCCGGGCTCTTTGCCCTTTCTTTTCTCCTGTCCTGGGCACAGCTGGGCGGGGAGCTCCTGGCTGAGCCAGGAAGCCTCACACTTGGCCACAGCCCCTGCAGTTGTCCAGCCTGTTCCCATCCATGATCTCACTTGACCCTCATGCCAACCCCAGGATACAGAACCTGTCACCCCTCCTCACGATGGGGGACTGAGGCTTGAAATTTGCCAAAGTCCTATAACTGCTAGCTGGCCGAAGAGAGACTAGAATCCTCTTTCCACTGTCCCTTCTGGCTTCCCTGAGGAAGGGGACTGGAATACTCGCTACTAGGTGCCCAGCACTCCTCTTTGTGCTCTCCCCAGTTGAGAAGGAAGTATGAGTGTGGGCCCTGGAGTTAAACAAGCGTGGGCTCGAGTCGTGACCCCTCCACCCTCCAGCTACGCAGTCGCTTAACCTCTCTGAGCCTTGGCCTCCTCATCTGCTGTGAATGAAATGTGGGTGAATAACGAATGAATGCTGGAGCTGGGCCTGCACCCCCTTCCCTGAGCAAAGCATAGGCACAGGCTGGCATCTGATGCCCCAGAGGAGCGGAATCTAGGGCTGTGGTGGGGGGTGGGGGTGGGTAGCAGCCAAAGAGAAGGAAACTGTGGGCTGGGGTTTTGCAGTGGGGTGGGACTCAAGGCTAGTATGCAGGCTAGGCAGGAGAGGGAGAGAGAGGAAAAGGGCACTGCAGCTGAGGCAGAGGTGCAGAGGCAGGAATGGACATGGTGTGGGAGGAGCAGGACAGGTCTGGGTTCAGCTGGCTGGGAAGACAATGGCCCAGAGGAAGGTGGGTCTTCATGGCAGGTGGGGCCTGTGTAGCAAGCCTACAGAATGGCTCAGCTGCAGAGAAGGAGCTCTCCAAGGGGCGCAGGGGCTGGACCAGTTACCCACACGATGCCCACCTATGTCTCCCCCCGTCCCAGGGCTGCCAGGGCCGCTGGGCAAAGGGCTGGGCGGGGGCACAGCTCCAGCTCGGGAGAGACAGCTGTGCAGGCCTCCTGCCTGCTGCAGGGGATTAACTGGCACCACCGCAGTCTACTGGGGGCACCTGGCTCCCGGCTCTGCCCGCCCCTGTACCCTTTAACCTCTTGCTGCCTGGTCTCAACGGTTTCATGTTTAAAGTCATGTTCATACTCATTTTTCAGTGCCCTGTGTTCCACACTGGGGACACAGAGACCAATAAAGATTCAGGACAGGGTCTATCCAGCCAGAGGTGCCTTTATCGTCACTGTCTCTCCTCCTGCCAGTCACGGTGCCTCCGAGACCCTTGATCTCTCTCCCAGCAAAACCCTTCTTCTCCCTCCACTGGCTCCTTCCAGGATACATAGTCGAGTCACAGCTTCCACAAATAAACTTTCCCTTGACCTCATGCCCTATCTCTCTTCTGTCCTTCTCAGTCAAACTCCTCAGAGCTGTCCGCACTATCTCCACTCCCTCATTGAGAAGACACTGTCCACCAGAACCGTCTCCTCTTCCTCCTGGGCACACAGCTGGACTACATTTCCCAGACTACCTTGCAGTTAGGTGTGGCCATGTGCATGAGTTCTGGCCAGTGGCATGCGAGTGGAAGACAGCAAGCCACTTTCAGGCTGCTCCCCCAAACCTCCAGCATGTGCTCCCTGCACATCAACCGGGGCTGGCTTGAAGCAGATGAACAGGGCGCCTTTGGAAGGCTTGTGCTAAAGATGGTAGACCCCCAAGATGGAGGATCGAGGTCTCTGAATTGTTTTGGCTGCAAAGTTTCAGCTACTCAGGAATATATGTTTTGGTTTCTTTTTTTTTTTTATGGGAGGGAGAAATCAACTTCTGTCATGATTGAGCCACAGAAAAGATCTGACTTGCCGTGCATAAAAAAAAGGGGGGCAATTTGGTCCCCCTTCTCCTCCATCTCTCCATGTGGGACAACCCAGGAAAGCAGGGCAGAGGGGGCCTGGAACCCCGAAAAGAGGGTTGGAAGGGGGAAACGCTCTGCTTGTGCTTGGGGAGAGAGATTTCCTGGGGCAGGATGTGGCTAAGGAACTTACACAAGTAGCCTTTGACCTTCAACTTGAAGTTGTTTGGTTTGGTGCCGTGATTGCCATCTGCCCTCTTCAAACCACCATGACAAGTGTGTGAGGCTCCAAGGCCTGTGTGGTCAGAGCATTGGGGAGATGTCAAAGGCAGGGCCACGTGTGGGTGAACAGGCCCTGGGGACCTCCGCCTGGTGAGGGGGCTGAAGTGGGGCAGGTGCTGACATGGCTGGACAGGAGCGGCGAGGAAAGGGTTAAGGGTCTGTGGGCAGGATTGGCTCTCCTCTTAGTGAGGGCAGTAAAATCAGCATGTCGCCTCCAATTTGCTCCGGCCTGACCTTGAACGTGAATCATTCCATCACAATGTCCTTATTGATTTCCACAGGAAGAGGATTAAGCCCAGAAAATCGGGGTGGGAACCTGAGCCTGAAGCAGGGAAAATGGGATGGTTCTGGGGCTCAAAACCCCTCGTGTTTGCAAATACGTCACAGGAGGCTGCAGGCTGGGCAGGCGCAGCTCGCAGCTCCGCCACCAGCTCTGTGAGCGGCTGGGTCCTGGGCTTCTGGTTTCTTACCTGCCTGGGGAGTGGCCTCTGGGGTTCTCTCAAGCTCTTTTTCAGGTGCAGAGAGTGGGGGAGAAACAGGGATGGGGGAGATACTCCAGATACCCCTTGATCCTGCGTCTTTTCTGGGATGGTCACTTCATCCTCTTGTACACAGTGACAGGGACCCTCAGAACCAAAAAGTCTGTTCCAGGATCAGCACTGCTGTTGAACCAGGGGCCCAAACAGCCAAGAAGGGCCCTCCTTGGTCCAGAAAATGCTTCAAGGGAAGGAGAGGGATATAGGGGTGTGTGTGCATGTGTGTGTCCACATAGGTGCATAAAGGAGGTTGCTCACTCTGTGGGAAATGGCCCACAATTTCCTTTCTTCATTTAATGTATCCTGGAGAGTCTGCCATGTCGGTATACAAAAGGGCTGTGTGGTATTCTGTGGTGTGGCTGTACCAGGCTATTTAACCATTCCCTATTGATAGGCATTTAAAGTTGTTACCAATTTTTTCAAACTTAACACAATGCTGCAGTAAATGTCCTGGCACATGCCTCTTTGGAGGAATTATTTCTTTAAATGCTGTATTAGTTTCCGCCTGCTGCTGTAACAAATTACTTAGACTTAGTGGCTTAAAAAAACACAAATTTATTCTCTTAGAGTTCTGGAGGTCAGAAGTCTCAAATCGGTTTCACGGGGTTAAAATCAAGGGGCTGGAAGGCCTGTGCTCCTCTGGAGGGTCTAGGGGAGCTTCAGTCCTTGCCTTTTCCAGCTTCTAGAGGCTGCCTGCGTTCCTTGGCCAGTGGCCCCTTCCTTCAACTTCAAAGTGCATCACTCTAACCTCAGCTTCTGTTGTCACATCCCCTGTCTCTGATTCTGATCCTCCAGCCTTCCTCTTATAAGGACTCTGGTGATTGCACTGGGCCCACCTGGATAATCCAGGCTCACTTCCCACCTCAAGATCCTTCATCACAGCTGCAAAGTCCCTTTTACCACGTAAGGTACATATTCAAAGATTCCTGGCACTAATATGTGGACGTATTTGGAGGGCCATTGTTTAGCCTACCACAGCTGCCTAGAAATAGGATGGCTTAGTCAAAGGGTATACGTATTTTTAATGTAAATCAACATTTCCAAATTGTATCAATGAACACTCATATCAGCTGGTACTGGCTTTTTGAAAGCAACTGGGCAACACTGATTAAGGTTTAAAATCCTCACAGTCTTGTCTTCTCCACAGTGCAGAGCGGGGTATCATGCTGGTTGGTGATGTGCTTCCTGTTAATCTTTCACTAAAGTGTCTCAGCCTAGAACTGCTGGCTTCCTAGGAGGGAGCTGGAGGAACAGGACTGAAAGTTTTGGCCAAAGGGTTGGAGTGGGAGGTTGGCTTCCAGGAGGCAGGCAGGGGTGTGCCTGGGTGGGAGCGAGGGTGAGGTGAGGGATGAAGAGCCAGGAACGGGCCAGCTCCAGTGGCCTAGTGGTTAAGTTCAGCACACTCTGCTTTGGCAGTGCAGGTCTGGTTCCTGGGCGTGGATCTATACTGCTCTATAAGCATCCATGCTGTGCTGGCGGCCACATACTAAAACATAGAGGAAGATTGGCAAGGATGTTAGCTCAGGGCGAAACTTCCTCAGGGGAAAAAAAAAGCCGGGAACACCACAATTCTGGTGATGGGGAGTGATCATCAAAAGCTACGGCCACCTGTGAGTATATGGTGGGGGTAGAGCAAGCAGCCTGGGAACTGTTGCCAACTAGAGCCAAGGAGGGCCAAGTCAGCACAGCCGGGTCACCAGTGACAGAGAGGGCATGAAGAACAGACATCTGAAAGCCTGAGCCCACCCTTCCAAACCGAGGCTGCAGAAAGACATTTAGGCCAAGGCTGGCTGGCCTGACCTGGTGCTGTTTACACAGCAGCTAACTAGCATGGCCCTGTTCAAAAGCTGCCAGCTTGTATACAAATGTAAAGAGATGGGCACAGTGGTGAGGTGAGGGATGAACAGTCAGGAACACTGGGATTCCAGCAATGACTAAAGAATCACATGTCTCATCTAAACATCATGTTGTATAATAGAATCAGTATTTTAAATCAGTTCTCTTTCAAGGTATGTTTAAAGTCATGTTCTGTTGAGCTCAGAGTTTGAAACTCTTTCTGAAAGCTACTGATATGTGACTTAGGGAGTGTGTTGTTCTGAGAAAATCACTGATTACAAGCCTTTGATCATCAATGGTAGAGAAGTGTGGAAGCCCTGTCCCACCAAGTCTCTGGCTAAAATGATGGCAAATTATGAAGTATGAATTTTTAAGGCTATAAATGTCCCTCTAAGTACTGCTTTAGCTGCATCTCACAAGTTTAATGTGTCATTATTTTATAATCACATGGATCAAAATATTGCCTAATAAACCACTCTAATTTCTTCTTTGATCCATTGCTTATTTGGAAGAGTGCTTTTTAAGAGGCTATAATGCTTTCTTTTCATTAGGAAAAGTCTCAGGTTTCATGTTAGCAGACAGATATACCATGAGGGGAGACACTTACTTGTGAAGTAAAAACCAAGCCTTCCAAGTGTTAGCTTCGAAGGGGATGCTCCATGCTTCCAGGCAGGGTGGACCCCTTGCACCCTTGCACCTTGCATCACTGACTCAGGCCCTGGGAGTTTCCCCCTCTTGTTGGTGGGTGCTCCCTCAGACCTCCCCTCGCCTCCTCCTCCCCACATGGGACAACCCAGAAAAGCATTCTCCCAGTTGTCCCTTAGATGTACCAATGGTCCTTTAAAGTTGAAAGGTCACTAAGAACCCAATCCCTGGATTCCCCCTAAATCTAGAAGAGTCAACAGTGGCTGCAAAAACTTACTGAGCTCTCTGAGAGAACCACAGGGAAATAAATACAGAAACGTTGAGAGGCCAACATGGAACCTACACTTAGGGCCTGTCCCGTCCACATGCTGGGTGAGAGGCATCTATCTGTCCCTGGCCCCACAGAGCTGGGACCACAATTCAGGCCCCCTACCTGGGTGCCAGCTGCCCACCTCCCAATGTCCTCTTCCTTCTTCTCACCCCTTCCCCTAGAAGCCAGTCTCCTATCAGTTCAGTTCCAACCAGGAGACACCCACTGAGGGCCTGCTCTGAGGGGGGCACAGTGCTGGGCACAGGTGGGACAGGAGAAATCAGGGTGACCCCCCAGGGCCATAAAATAGGGTCTTCTCTTCACAGCTGAAACTACTTCAGATTCAAAGAAAAGCTGAAACCCTCAGAGATGCTCAGACGGCTGATGTCTTCCCGTGGTTTATTGGATATATAAACAGAATATAGATACAGGAACAAAGAGGCTGCCAGAACAGCTGGGGACCATCCTGGCACAGACCCCAAACCCCAGCCCTAGGGGCACTAGGGCAGCTACACATCTCCAGACATGTAAGGCAGTGGTGGGACCTGAACAACATCATGTTCACGCCCTTTGGACCCATCAACACAAAGTGGCATAGGGGGACGGGCGCAGAGTGGGGTGTGGAGGGAGCCCTAGCCCTGGCTTTAGGAAGGACACTCTGGTTCCGAGACAGGCTCTGACAAATGCTCAGAGACAGGATGCACACGTACAGGGCCTGCATTTTCCACCGGCAGACACTCTCCTGCTAAACAGTCCCATGAAGCAGAGAGCCGGGGATTGGCTGAGCCACAAAACTCACACTTGGGCCTCTCCAGAGACCAGCTCTGCTGTCTCCTTGGAGGAAAGGCACAATGCAAAGCCAGGAGCTGCCCTTGCAGGCTCAAGGTACCATTAAACCACCTAGGGCCTTGGATGGGTGGGCTGTTCACCAACATTGAGATGAGCTGTGCTGGACCCTCTCTGAGGAGGTCATTCCCTCCCATCACCACCTCAGGAGAGCCAGCCCACGTGGGAGGAAGGGGGTGGGGGGTGAGGGTGGGTACAGAGTAGCCATGGGCCTGCTCTTCTAAATCCTTTCCTGAATTACAACGTCAATAACACAATACCAGGGCATCCCTCTTGCTGCTACAGGGGACGTGAAGGTCACCAAGCCCACTCCCCAGTCTCTGTGCCTTCCTCACAGATGTCCGTGAGAGGACCTGGGCCTGGGAACACCGCCTTTGCTTCTGGGTGGCTATACACAGGCCTGCGTGTTGCAATTAAAGCCCCCTTTCCTTTCACTGTGTCTGTGGTTCTCCCATGGTCAAAAGGGCCAAGAAAGAGAATGGGCCACCACGTCGTGGCCCTGCACTTGGTGTTGGGTCCAGCTCTGGTTCCAGCTTCTCAGGAAAACCCTCACCCCCTCCCACAAACAGTTCAGCCAGTCATAGATGTGCAGGGGCTACCGCCCCTCATCTAGGCCCATTCCAGACCTCGAGCCAGGGGCGGAGCTGAGTTCCTCGAGCCCTCAGCTGGGGCACTTTCCCATGTGTGGAGAAGGGGGAACCCACAGAGGGAGCCAGGATGGGTAGGTGTGACCTGTTTCCGTCACTCTCTGTGCCTCTGCTCGCCATTCCATGCTCAGCACGGACAGCTCTCCACACCTTTAGTGCCTCCCCCAACCCCATCCTGGGCCCCTGGGCCAGCCGGATGCAGACAGAAGTGGTCCAGCCAGCCCCAGCTGCCAGGCCTCAGGACCACTGGCAGGCACAGTCGGTGGGCTCCTGCACCGTGTAGGGAACCCAGGTGGCGTTGGTGGCGCAGAAGAGCTGCACGGAGCGCCGCTGCAGGCCGACCTCGCGGCAGCACTTGCAGAAGCGAGCGTAGGCGTTGATGTTGTAGTTGTAGATGCTGGCGGATGGGCACCGCCCATCGCAGGACACCAGGTTCACCTGGAGACAGGCAGGCCAGTGAGGCCACTGTGTAGCTCCCACCCCCAAAATCCCCTCCATCCTCATCCTTGGCTGCCCCTCCCCACTGCCAGGTGGGTGCTGCCCCCCTTCCTGCAATGTGGGTGCCACGTACGGGGGTGTTGCTCCTGCATTCATTCTTGCGAATGGTCATGCGGATGGTCACCTTCTTGCAGGAGCGCCCGTCCTCTTTACCTGGGGGGACAGGGTGGGTGAGGCAGCCGCGGCTAAGAGGCACTCCGGGGCAGCAGGACAGGCCACACTGGGGCAGTGAGTATCTGCTGGAGAGCCCGCTACCAGCCTAAGTGGCCCTGCATTAGAGCGCCTCCCCACCAGGGAAAGCCTGTCACTCAGCGCCCTGGGAGGAGGAGCAGGCAGGGAAGCAGGGGAGACAGAGGAGGAGGCCCGGCTGGCCTCAGGGCCTCTGGGCCAGTGAAGAGGATTTGGGGACAAAGCAGGCTGCGTCCCCACCCCAGCCCCAGCCCCTGAGCATGTCCTCCCCCCTCTCTGAGCTTCAGCTTTTCTACTCTGACAGGGCTTCTAGCGTTAAGATTCTGCGATTTCCTGAAGGAATGGAAACCCCAGTCCCTAGCACGAAGCTTGCAGACAGTAGGCTCCCTCAGTTTTCTTATCCATCAGATGGGGCCAGGGAGTCACCCACCTCACACAACATCACAGGGGTGGAAACTGATGAACTTCCTCTGCCTGGACCACGCCCCCTACAGACAACCAATCGTGTGGCTCGTTCACACCCTCACCTGCTCAAATATCTCCTCACCGAGGCCTTTCCTGATCCCCTTCTTGAAACTGCAACGTCCTCCCGCATCCAGTCCTCCCTCCCTGACCCTCCCGGGCCTTGTTTCTATCTAAGGCACTGTCACCATCCAATCAGAGACACACTTACAATGATGCCCGTGGGACATAAGCTCTAGGGCTTTCTTTTGCATGGGATCCTTCCACAAATTCTTGTGAATTCTTTTCTCATTCTAACTAAATAATCACTTCCACACCTCAATTTGGATTTGTAAGTTTGTGTTCTTTTTCTTAATGATGCCCCCTAAGTTTCAGGCTCCGTGAAACCAGATGCATCCATCCTATTATATATTTTACAGTCTCTCCCACTACAACGTCAGCTCCACGAGGTCTCATTTATGCTGTGTCCACTGTGCCTAGAACAGGGCCTGGCATACTGGTGCTCAATAAATATTTGCCGGATGCATGGACTCGCTCTGTGAGCCCAGGGTGCCCGCCGGAAATGGGGTGGAATCCTTTCTTCTGGCCTCTGGGCCTCACCACAATAGATTTCCTGCCACACCGGCTGGAGGACTCCTGATACTCTTTCCTCCCTCTCTGCTCCCAGGAAGCAGGAGAAGTGAGGTTGTCCTGGCCTTGGCCCTTTGGGTGCTGGACTGAGACCAGCTGAGTGACCAGCAGGAGCAAAGCTGTGGTGGCATTGGGCGTTGGTGGGCACCAGGTGAGCGGGCACCGCTGAAGCATTCCCATGAAAGCCCAGGGGATGCAGCTCGCCACCCAGCGTGCACTGTTGGCCCAACAGCCTTCACCAGAGGCAGGGAGCAGGGGCACTGCCCTCCCCTCCCCCACCACCAGAGCGCAGGGCCACCTAGCAGAGGGGACATTGTTGGAAATAGCCATGCGGCTGCCCGCCTCCAGCCCCGTGGGCTTCCGAGAGGAGTACCTGGGCTGCAGTGGACACTAACCCGAGGAGGAGAGGCGGGGCTAACGGGGACCACAGGAAACAGGGTCCCCGGGGAACCTGGGGAGAGGGACATGCGTCACAGGTCATAAGGGAGCACACGGGACATTCAGGGAACATGAGCTGTGGGTCAGGGATCAGCCAAAGAGGCAGTGAGCAGCTTTCTTAGAGCATGTCATGGGGGCACAAAAGGGTCCCAAATCCTACCGCCCTCCAAGTTAGGCTCTGAGGGCCCTGGGGGAGGGGAGGAGTGTGGGCAAAAGTCCTAAGGCTGTTGGGATGTGCATGCACGTGTGGTTGGTGGCTGCAGGCTCCAGGGCCCGTGTGCGAGGACAGAGGCACAGAGCTCTCACTCAAGGTCAGTCAGGGACCCTGCAGGCCTGAATCCCACCCAGGAGGCACCTCCAAGACAGGGCTCCTGACCACATGGGGGAATTCACCTGGGGGGCATCTGGGCTGGGGGTCTTGGCAGGGTCAGGAGGAGGCAGAGTGTCTGACCTCCTGGACCCAGGGTCCCTTGCCTCCAACAGGAAGCAGAGGCCTGGTGGTGGGACAGGGACATGAGCGTTGGGGGGATGTGTCATTCCTTCATTTACTCACCCCTGAAGAGCTACCACCAGAGGTGCCAGGCAAGGAACCTGTCTCTCTGAACCCAGCCACGACACCCTGTCCCCCCACCAGAGCCCCTCACTCCTGCGCCCCACCATGCTCACTCACATGTCCTGCAGCATCCTTCCAAGGAAGGTACCACTGAGCCCCCAACCTAGAGGGAGAACAGGGGAGGTAGAGGGAGACCCCACCCCAGGCCAGGAGCCACCGTCCCAGCAAGAGGCAAAGAGTCCCAGAGCCTTGACTCTTTTCCTCCCGTGATGCCCCAGGGCAGGAGCTCCAGGCCCTGCCGGCCATCAGGCCCTGACCAGCAGGAGAAGGGGCCCCTGGGCTGACCATGGGAGAGGCATGGGGCTAATGTCACTGGTTGGGACACTGGCACTAAGGCTGCCCATGGCCCACAGTGCGGCCGGAGGCTGGGTGAACGAAGATGGTGTGAGGCCCTGTCTCTCCAGTGGCAGCTCCCCTCATGGCCCCTCCTCCATCGGGGCTCCCTGGCACAGAGGAGGGCAGTGGTGCAGGGGTGGACCCACTTGGTCAGTGGCCTGGGCTCTGTCTCAGCCCTGGATAAGCTGCCCCTTCCCTCTGGGCTTAGTGTTTCCATCCCTAAAATGGGGACAATTACCCCAATCGCCCTCCTCCTCTCTTGTGACATGGATAAAACAAAGCATGTGACAGTTCACTGTAAGTCACTGTGTGTGTGCGTGTCTCAGTGCATGTGTGTGATTGAGCATGTGTGTGCACTTGTGTGATTTTTCGCATGAGTGTGTGTATGAAAGTATGATTGGGTGTGTGTATATGTTTTCTAGATAAGATCAGAAATCTTTAAATGTCCAATATTAATCTCAGGAGCTTTAATAATTCAACAACAACCCCGAACCCTCCAGGAAATCCTTTTCCTTGAGTTGTGCCCAAGTGACAGCTGTCCATGCTCGAACTGCGTGTCTGTGCGGTGTGTGTGCAAGAGTGCCTTGGTGTGTGACGGTGTGTGGTGTGCACACTCGCGTGCTGAGGTGTTAAGGGCCCTGTGCAACGTGTGGTACGTGTGAGTAGCCGACTACCTGTGTTGGTGTGTATGTGAATGTGCCTAGAACATGTGACAGTGGATGTCTGCGTGCACCTGCTTGTGGTTGTGTGATGTGTGAGGATGTGGGCTGTGATGCGGTCAGAGCAAAAATGCATGGAGAGAGGTGGCGTTGGGGTGGGGAGCAGGTACAGGCTCTAGGGAACCCGCCTCCTACACCCCTACACACAGGACCTCCCCTCCCTCCCCTGCAACACCCCCATGAGCAAGACAGTTGGTGCCCCTGGCCTCAGGTCACGCAGCACGGAAGGGGCTGGCACTGACCTTGGCACACTCGGTCTCGTTGAGTGGTGGGCAGCTGATGGGCGAGCGGACCAGCACAACGCCCAGGGGAGTGCTGCTGCAGTGGTGGCGGGCGCAGTCTGAGATCCACGACGCCCCGGGCTGGAGGGCACAGAGGTGGGCCATGAGGACTTGCGGCCAGATGGATGGCCTGAGTGAACTGGCAGGGCACAGCTCTGAAGACCGGTGTGGCCCAGGGCCCCGTCTGGACCCAGCTCTGGGGCACCTTCCCGGGTGGGCAGACGGGGGCTGCATACCAAGAACAGGGAGGTGGTGCCGTTGGGGAAAGTGAAGAGGCAGGACACATTCCTGCAGGAGCCGCAGCAGGCCGCCAGGTCCCGTGGGTGCTCATACTCCTGGTTCTGCAGGGCGGGGCAGGACCGGGTGGGCCTCAGCCACACGCCCACCCCTACCCTCCTGCCTCCCCACTGTGTGCTTGCCGCTGAGCCCAGAGCCCAGAGCAGGGCCCCCTGCAGATGCTCGGGCAGGGGCTCTCAGCCTCCTCTGTCTCAGGCAGGAAGGTCGCCCTTGTGTCTGCCCTAACCGTCCTGTACTGCAGTTCCTGGGCCCGGCCCCGGGAGACAAAGAGCATTTCCACCCCTTTCAGAGACAGCATTGCTGGCGATCAACGGCGCTGGTTTTGGTTCCAGATAGGCCTCGGTTTGAGTTCCAGTTCCTGTGGGACTTGTGACAAACAACTGGACCTCCCTAAACCTCAGTTTTCTCATCTGAAAAATGGGAATAATTCTAACTCCTTTTATCCAACTAATATTTATTTAGCCCTTACTAGAAGCCAGTCACTGTCGTGCGTACTGGGCATGTAGAAGTGCTCGACAATGGTGGCACCACAAACACACCGACCACGAGGACCGGGAAGGTGCCAGGCACGAGCAGGTGCTTAACAACGTGTGCTGTCTCTGTCGATGCCCACCTTCCCTCCTGGCCTCTCCCAGCCCAGCCCAGCCCCCTTCTCAGCACTTTCCACAGAGGTCTCTGAGGTCCGGCCTGACGCCCACTCTCCAGACTTGTCTAGAGAGCTTGGGGCAAGTTCCAAGGGCACCCACCACCCCGATTCCTGGGGCACCTGGGTTCCCAGGCCAATCCTCCTGACCCCCCATGCTCCCACACCGCACCGCACCCTACCGCCTCGCAGCGGACGTCACACAGCACGGAGGTGGTGTTGATCTGGTAGAAACTGGTAAGAGGGTCGAGCACGTCGGTGCAGCGGGAGGTGTGGCACACGCCATCTGCTGAGAGCTCCACCACCGTCTGGCCTGGCTGCATCACCCCCAGCTCACGGCTCAGACACACGGGGGCCTTCACTGGATGGGCATGCAGGGTGGCAAGAGTCACCGAGAGCCCGGCACCCTCCCACCCGGGCCCAGCCGGGCCCTGTGGCTCACCCATTCCAGCCCTTCCCCAGGGCCCTCTCTTCTCCACTCACCACACTCATATTTGGCGCAGCCACACACGTTCTCCATGCTCTGCATGAACTCCTCGTCCAGCTGGGACTTCTCCCACTGAGTGGGGCAGAGGCATTCAGCACCCTGGGGTGGGGAGGCCCAGCCCGCCCCAGGGAGCAGTCTGCCACCTGGGCCCCTCTCTGTCAGTCACCTCCTGGCAGCTGTAGGCCTAGGGGCCCCTGGCACCCTCCCTCCGAGGGAGAAGTGCCACGTGGCTCCCGAGCCTCCCGGCTGAGGAGCACTCCCAGCGTCCTCTCCGGGGCCTCAGGCCTCTCCTGTCATCCCAAGCACCCACTGGCTTCATCAACAAAGGACCACTGCGTGGCTCATACTATTTCCCTTCCTCCTTCACCAGCTGAGGGGAGAAGAGGATGGGACAGGGGACAAAGTGAGAGGAAACGTGTGCTGGGGTGGGGGGAATACATGGAATCCAGAAAACTATGTAAAAAACATAACTTTAAACATAACTTTACATTTCTTAAAGTATTTTCACTTCCCTCAGTGGTCGTGCAGCCTGGTGGTTAATGGCATAGTCTCTGGGGTCAGATTTCCTGGATCCCAATCCTGGCTCTATGATTTACTAGCTACATGACCTTAACCTTAAGTTTCCTTGTTTGTACAATTGAGAAAATTACAGAATTAACCTCACTGGGTTGTCACGAGAATTAGTAGGATAATAGGAAAGTTCCTGGCATGTAGTTAGCTCTCAATAAACATTAGCTACTGCCATGAGTATTGTCATCACCATCGTCACTGTCCTCACCATCTCCACCATCACCAGCAGCAGCATCATCCTCACCATCATCACTACAGGATCACTATCATCATCATCCTCACCATCTCCACCATCACCACCACCACCACCACCACCATCATAACCAGCATCTTTATCATCATCCTTGTCATAATCATCATCATCATGGTACTTAATCCTCACCACAACTCTGAAGCACGATCATGCCCACCGCTCCCAGAAAGCAGAGCTTGGGACAACAATGCTGACTTGCAATCAAAGGCTCTTTGCATCGATTGAAGGAATAGGGCCTCCAGGGGAAGGGGTGGATAGAGAGGAGAGGAAAGGGGGAGGCAGACCAGGGAGAGTAGGGAGGGCCAGGGTCTCCATACCAGGTGGCACCGAGGCACCGGGATTGTGTCGCAGTCACACTCTGAAAAACAGGAGGGGCCAGGACCCACCTCACCAGAGATGTCCAGGCAGAGGTCCCCCTGAGCCTCCCAGACCCCTCACTGCAGGCATAGCCCCTCCTCCAGCCTCGCTCTATCCTTGCATGGGGCTGCAGCTCCCCTTGCATTGGTCAGGTAGCGCAGTGATGGGTCCTAAGGCCAAGCCGCACACCGGGCATGGAGTGAGGATAAACAGGCACACGGACCAATCACAAGTTCCCTTTAGTCATCGGGGCTTCATCCCTCCCCGTGCTCCAGAGCCCATTCTAGAACTGACGTGGAGCCTCTCCAGGAAGGAACACGGCAAAGGAGTGAGGGAATTCTGACCATCTGCATCTCTCAAATATATCTTCTGCCAAGCTCAGTTTTACTGCTCCGAGCCTTTGCCTGTGGGCAGGTCCAGCTCTAAGCTATGAGGCACCAGCAGCAAACTGAAGGGACACACCAGCTCTAGCTTCAGGGTGAGGAGAGAGCAAGGTCAGAGGGGCCGGGAAACACCCTCTGGGTCACTCACTCCTGCAAGTGCCTGCTCAATGCTCTGTGCTCTGGGGACAACACAATGAATGAAACAGACTAGAATCTCTGCCCTCGTGAGGTTTACATTCTAGGCCTGGAAAAGGACAAGCAAAAGATCCAGAAGCAAAATAGAGTTTCTCAACTCTTTTTTAAGTAGCACTTTTATATAAAGTTCTGATGTTCATTACTGATCCCTGACACTCCCACCTGCTTCCCAAAAGGATTTGCGGTGGATTTTAATAAAAATTATGTTTACTATCAGGCAGTTGAAATAAAGCTTTTTAAGATGGAAAACTTTTCTGGAACAAAGAACTTGCTTTTTGCCTTTTTTTTATCCTGAGGAGAAAAAGATGTAGGAATGCTGGGCACTCAGAGATTCGGTGCAGGGGGCAGGAGGGCAATCTGGGCGGCTTCCCTCTGGTGACTCTGGAGGGACAGAATCTGAGGCACGTGGACAGTGGGGGGCCTCGGGTCCTCCCTCCTCACACGGGCCCTGGGTCCCCACCTGTGGGGAGGGTGTCCCCGCCCAGGGACCTACCACAGGATTTGTAGGGGCAGCAGCGGTCTGGGCTCCACACCTCCACCAGGGCTGTACCCATGCCACACTGCACGTGGGGGCAGCGGAAGCTCTCACACACTGCGTGGGAGGGGAGGTGGGGGACACGTTTGTCACAGATGCCTCGGAGCATGAATCCTCAGCAATGCAACATCAGCTAAGAAGGGGTGCCTCCGGCTCCTCCTTAGGTCCCCCCAGTGTCCTCAGACACCCTCCAGGGCTGGAGTCCAGAGAAGGCCGGGCTCCTGCAGTCTCCCCGTAGAACTATGCCGACAGGGAAGGTTTCCCTCTAGGGGAGGACACGAGTCCTCCCACCCTGTGGAAGCCATCCCCTTGTAGCCCACGCCAGCCTGTGGCTTCAGCCAATGCTCCGCTCGGGCTCACACTTCCCTTCCTACTAGTGTCCAGGCAGCCCCCTCCTGACTTAGGCTTCCTCGGCCATTCTCATCTACTGAGAGACCAAGGCGAGGAGGGAGGCAATCTCTGGGCACAACTTTGTGGTGGGGAGGGGAGGTGAAGATGAAAGACTGTGAGACTTATGTGACTGACTACTAGCAACATTATTGGCACAGGTGAGGACTATCAACCGGTGTTTCAAACAATTAGGAGGTGGAGGGGGAGAAGGACATTCATATAGCGTCAAAGTAATAGGTTACTTTCTGGCTGAAAGAGGAAAAACGAAAACGTAAGATGAAGGGATCTGACAGTCACCACCCTGATCCATGGCCAAGGTCAACAGCACTCACAGTGGCTCAGCCACGCAGTCGGTGTCGCCCGATGTGATGTACTTTGCAGCCCGTGTTCTGTCTAGCCAAAAACTTTTAACTTGAATCCACCAAGACTTAGATCGAAATTCCAGTTTACAGGAAGCACAAAGCGCCGAGGAACAAGGTAAACAGTACCAAGAGGAAGCAACTGGATAAATCCAGAGGGCGAGACCTTCTGCAGGACTACAGCCCAAACTCTACAATTTCGTGTCACACAGAAAAAGAGACCTGTGCTAGATGAAAAGATATTTAAGAGATATAATGTTAATGTGTGGCCCTGGATTGGGTCCTGGATTGGAGAAGCCAGAGGAATCATGGACTGGGTATGACATAACTTGAAAATTTATTAACATGGAAAGGTAAAGATCATGTTTTCCCAGCTAAAAAAGAGCGTGTACAATACGACCTCTTTTTGGTAAACACACATATACAAAGGCATAGAGAATATCTGGAAGGATGTGGACTAAAGCGTTGACAGCGGAGTGTCTGGCAGGGGGAAGGCAGTATTTTCTTTTTCTTGTATTCACCTGGACTTTGTACTTTCTACCAGGGATGGACAGTGCCCT
Organism: Equus caballus; assembly: GCF_041296265.1. NCBI lineage: Eukaryota > Metazoa > Chordata > Mammalia > Perissodactyla > Equidae > Equus > Equus caballus. The sequence continues at coordinate 88,323,463 of NC_091690.1, read as the reverse complement.
TGTAGTAAAAGCACAATGAAGACCGAAGGTAATAATATCAACAGCCTCCATTCACTGAGCACCTACCGTATGCCAAGGACCATTAGGTACCTCACACGTGCCATCTCTAACCTTCCCCCTTCACAACAGCCCCTCGAGGCACATACTACTACGGCCATTTTACAAATGAGGACCCTTGGCTCGGAGGGTTAGCACCTTGCCCAGGCCACACGGATAGAAATGGCAGAACTGGGACTCAAGCCATGACTGACTGACGAAGCCTGTCCTCAGTCCACAATACCAGACGACCTCCTGAGAAACACGGGAGGCACGTGAACAAGAGAGGGAGGCTGAGGAGGAGAGTGAAGAGAGAAGCAGGAAGAGGAGAAAAGAGAGGAGAAGGACACTGACGCTCTGCTCAGATCAGCTCTGTGAACACTTGTGCCCAGTGGCCTCTGAGACTCCGGGTGGAGCCGACGGGCCAGGTGTGGCCTGGTCTTGGGGGACTCTCCACGGGAGTCTCCATTGCTTCAAAGGCGGTTCTTGACATTGAACCAGTCAGGGCTGTCCGTGGGGTGTCCTGGCCCCTCACCTACACTGCTCTGTGCAAGTGAGGTCCACCCCACGTTTTTCCTACAGTCAGTGTGCAAAGCAGTGTCTGTGAATTAAATTAAATTTAACCATTTTGTTAACTTTCACCCATTAGGTTTGCTTAAAGTCCGTAATGCTGGCTGTACTATTCTTAATACGTACTACTAAGGTTCCATGTACACAGTACACACTACACAAAGGTACTATGTACACAGCACATGGTATGTACATCAAACACACAGTACCATGTCCTGTAAAAATATCAGAAAGGGCCCACTCTTGTTTATCATCACAAAATAAAAGAGCTTCAGAGGCTTCAAAACACAGGGTCTCCAGGAGCAGCCTCCAGGAGCGGGCTCTGTGGTAACAGTGGTGAAACGGACCCTGAAGCAGGGCGCTTGAGTCAGGCAGAGAAGGACTGAGGATCCACGCTGGGGGACTGGAGTGGCCTAAGCATGTGTCCCTCAGCCTAGGCCTCTCCTGGCCCTTGAGGACCTCCATGGAAGAGGCAGGGAGCGTCTTCGTGAAGCCTCAGAGCCATCTGTGTCATAGCCTGGACCCCCATCCACCTCCCATGGCCTGGCCCAGCTTCCTCGGGTGGGGCCTCCCCCCATGGCTGCTCCACGCTTCGGAGCACACCCCTTGGGCGCTCCCTGTTACCCTCTGTCCCATTCCCATTGGTCCTGGGGGAGGACTTTGTGAAGGGGCCCAGTGACACATAAAAGGGCCCCTGGAGCCCCTTCTGGCCACGGCCCCATGTCCAGCCAGCACTCACCACACTGGTAGAGAGGGCAGCAGAGCTCCGTGGTGTTCCTGTCCACCGTGAGCGCCTCTCCTTCCTGACACTCGGGGATCGGGTCTGGGCAGTCGCCACAGGCTGAGCGGGGAGAGGGGCCACCACTGTCACAGGCAGTCCCCTTCACGGGGGGCACTCAAAAACCCCGTTGCAACATGAGGTAGACTAACGGCACCGTTTCACATCTTATGTGACCTGTCCTGGAGTCAGAATCTGGAAGTTCTCCCTCACGTTCACCGAAAGTCTTGCACTAAACCAGCACCACATCCCCACGCTCAGTAATCTACAGGGGGATCCGCCTTCTCTCCCTCCCACACCACTTTCTGGACTTCTCCCTGTGCCCACCCATCCCGAAGAACCCCACTCTTTCCTCCCAGCCACCCGAGGAAGCAGTAGTGAGGAGGAGGGGGGCTGTGGTCCAGGCGTGCATGCTGACACTGGACGGCATGTCCACCCACCACAGAAGTAGGAGGTGCAGCACGAGTCCCCCAGGCGGCCCGCAATCAGGGTCTGGTCCTGGCGGCAGCTGGGGACTAGCTCGGCCTCACACAGGTCTGGGTCACACTCTAGGGAAAAGACAGAAGTTAGGTTGGGAGCAGATCCTGCCTGGCCACATCTGGGCCCCCACCCCAGCTCTGCTTTAATCTCCAGCCAGAACCCAGTCCCCAGAGCTGTCCCTGCCCCCTATCCTAGCTGCAGGGCTCCCCCACCCCCAGGTGGTGGGTACGCCCCTTTCCCGCCCAGGACCTCTCACCGCAGCTGTAGCTGGGGCAGCAGGAGTCCTCCTGGAAGTGGGTGAGGAGCCGGTGGCCTGGGCGGCAGGTGGGGGCGAGGCCTTCACACAGGGTCTGGTTACACACTGGCCCGGAGGCCACAGGACCTGTCACTTGGAGGCCGGGACTCCCCCCAGCCTCCAGCACTGCCCAGACACCCTGGACACCTGGTCCCTGTTACTCCCCCAGGACCCACGTTTCTGGAAGGGGCCTCCCGAGGTCACACAGAGGGTCCAGGATTGGGACAGAAGAGCAAAAAGAGTTAGCATTCATCAAGATGGACCATGTGCCAGCTGCCGTTCCCCATCAGTTCTGACTTCTGTAATTCTCACAATAACCCAGAAGGTGGGTACTATGACCAGCCTCGTGTTACAGGAGAATCCACTGAGGCACAGAGGATGTTAAGTGACCTGCCGAGGCCACAAGACTTCTGGGAGGTGGAGGAGGAATCTACCAGGCCGCCTAGCCCCAGAGCCCGCGCCTTGACGCCCTACCACACACTGACTCAGAAGGCGCAGCGGCTGCCTCCCAGGTGGGGTTCGCCACTCCCCCTAAGGCAGTCCCACAGACACTTCCACCGCCCCAGGCCTTGTCCTATCCATCAAGGTCAGTAGGTCGAGCAGGAGCCTTTATCCGTCTCATGGGTGAGGTCCAGGGAAGCGAAGGGTGGGACTCACCACAAACAGCCCCCAGGCAGCAGGGATCCTCGGTGGGCAGGAGCAAGGCCACCTCCCCGAACCGCGGGCAGCTCTCGGGGCGGGGACCTGGGCACTCCAGGTCCACTGGGACGATGGTGTCTGGGGCTTGGCACCGGTGCTGGCAGCATCCACTGAGGGAGCTGTTCCATGTCTCCCCTAGGGCCCGCGGCACCCCCGTGCTGTCGGTGCAGGCTGCAGTGGGGGCATGGCGGGGCACAGGGGACTGAGGATGGTAGGGAGACCCAGACTGTCCCAGGCTAGACCCTCCCTGGGATGCTGACTACCCCTAAAGCAGACCTGGAGGGACAGAGATGGACCCCAGCCATGGGCAGCAGGAGGGTGAAGGAGACCCTAGGGGGAGGCCAGCTTTGGAGGGCCCCACCCCGGGAGGGGAGGAACCTACCACATTTCTCCTCAGGGATGCAGAGCGCTGAGTGGCGCCGGTGCAAGATGGTGCCCTCAGAGCAGACGCAGCCCTCTCCCAGCACCTGGCACTGCTCCGGGTCCAGTGGGCCCAGCATCCCATCCTGGCACGTCTTGGGGGGCTCGCAGGCTGCCACACATGCCTGGTATGTGGAGTCACTGGAGCACAGGAAGGCTGCAGGGGCACAGCGGGCACCAGGCCTAGCTCAGACCCCAGGCAGGGTGAGGAGTGGGCTCAGAGCATCATCCGTGCCTCAGTGGACAATGCAGAGGGGTTTGGTGTCATTGCCTCCTTTCTCTAGGTCAGGAGTCAACAAAGCACAGCCCACAGCCCAAATCCGGCCTGCAGCCTGTTTTTGCAAATAAAGACTTATTAAAACACAGCCACGCCCATTCATTTACCCATTGTACTACAGGGGCAGAGTTGAGTAGTTGTGACAGAGACCACAGGGCCAGAAAAGCCTCAGATATTTACGATCTGGCCCTTTACAGAAAACGGTTGCCAACCCCATGCTCTAGATCAGTGTTTTCAAACTTTCTTGACTGTAAAAACTAGATTTTACATTGTAGTTCAACACACACGTGCATGTGGAACAGTGGTCCACAAACCTGCTTCAAAAGAATCACTTGGGAGCTTTTGAAAAACCACTGCCGGGACCCCAGCCCAGACCCACGGCGTCCGACTCTCTGATTGCGGGGCCTGAGCATTAGCACTTCTTGAAGTTCCCTGGGTGATTTCAAAGGGTAGCTAGGACTGAGAATCACTGCTACATTGAAACAAAAACCTTTATCACGAAATAAAACTTAATCGTTCTAGGTACAGTACACACTAGCATTTTCTATTCTACTCTATTGCATTTCTAATGCTGGTGCTGACCCCCAAAACTGATTTCAGACCCACTGAGTTGGGACCCACAGTTTGAAAAACACTGCTGTAGATGATTTGCTCTTTTCCTCTTTTATCCGTCTTACTATAGGTGTGGTCTTTCCGGGAGCCGTTTCCAGCCTTTCTGGACATGTTCACATTTATAACTCAAACTGCTGGGCCGGTCCATCCCTGCCCACTCCACTAATGAACCCTGCTGGGGGTGGAGACGAGGTGGGTCTCACTTCCTTCCTCGAGGAAGGAGGGGAGAAGCCGAAAGAAGAGAAAGATGACCAAAAACGAAGAGAAAGGAACTAATATACGCTGGATGGTAACCATATGATGGGCGCGTGCGAGGTCTTCCATACGCATCATTTCATATCATCTTCAAACAACCCTAGCGGGAGCTATTATTACTGTCCCATCGTACAGATGAGGCAAGGAGACTCAGAGCAATTAAATAATAAATAAGTGAGATTTATTTGACATATCAATATAAATTATAATAAAAATAAATTTGTTAATTTATAAGATATTTCTAAATTTATTAATTAATATAAATGAATGAATAATTAAACCTGGGAAAGCCCAGTCTTGGACTTAGGTCTGTGAGCCTCTTCTCACTCTGACAGGGGGTGGAAGCAACAGAAACCACAGAGGAGACCCTCCCAAGCCCCCACCTCAACTCACGGCAGTAGTCGGAGCGCCGCCACTTGATGCACACGTGGAACTTGTGGCACATGGCCACGTACACAGTCAGTGCCACGCAGGGCTGCTGCACGTACTTGGTGTCCCGGATCCACAGGTCACAGAACGACTCTGGGGGTACCTGGGCACACGCAGCAGGCAGTGTTGCCTACCCGGCTGCCCCACATTCCAGGGCCCAGCCCCTCCCAGCCCTGCCCAGGGGACACCAAGCCTCTGCGGGCTCCCAATCTGGTCCCAAGCTCAACACCTCCGGGAGCTCACCCAGACTGACGCCTCCCTGCACCAGGCATTGGTCCCTGTGCTGGCAGGTCCCTGCCATTCCCAGCCCAGGGGTCCCCCCATGGCAGACCCAGTTGACACATACAAAGCGGTGGCAGGCGCTGAAGGTGCGGTTGGACACCATGCGCAAGCAGGGCGAGCAGTCGGCCGTGGCACAGCTGTCTGGGCGGAAGCGTGTCTGGCCCACTGAGGTCAGGGAGCTGGGCACCTGCCAGCTGTCCAGAAACGGAGCAGGATCCTCAGCTCCACTCACCACAGAACCATCCTGCAGGGTGAGGTCATTGGCTGCGTCCCCATCACAGATACCTGAAAGGGCAGAATGATCCCCATAGCCATAACAATCACCACCACTCCCAGGTCCCCAGCTGTCACTCTGCATATTCCTCACAACAATTCTTTGAGGCTGGTATTACTATTATCCCCATTTTATAGATGAGGAAAATGTGGCAGAAAGAAGCTAAGAAACCTGCTGTGTAAGAAAATGTCTTTGTTCTTAGGAAATACACACCAAAGTACTTAGGGATAAAGGGATACAATGTCTCGAACTTACTTTCAAGTGGTCCAGAAAAAATGCATATATATATATATATAAATATTGCATATGCATACAAAAATGCATATATATAAATGTATATATATAGAGAGAGAGAGACACGCAAATGGGGCAAAATGTGAACAATCAGTAAATCTCGGTAAAAGGTACATGGGAGTTCTTTATACTATTTTTGCAACTTCTCAGTTTGACATTCTATCAAAATAAAAAGTTACCCCAGAAAACCTGCGTTAGCAGAGACTGCTAGTTAATTATCACCCCTGTTTCTTCCTCCTCCTGGGAAGTCAGCCAGGCTATTTTCCCAGGCTCCCTGTGGCCGGGTGAGACCATGTGACTGAGTCCCAGCCACTGGAATGTGCATGAAGGTGATGGGCACCACTTCCAGGCCCGGTCCATAAAAACTCCCCAACTCTTTTCCCTCCTGTGGAGTTGGAAGCTCGTGCTGAAAATGGCAGAGCCACAAGACGGAAGGAATCCAGGTCTCTGAGGCATCACTCTCCATCTGGGAATAAACTATTGTTATTAAGGCACTGAGCTGGGGGTAGGACTGAAGTTTATCTGTCACAGCTTCTAACATGATCTGAACTCCCAGCCTCACCTCTCACTCCAGGCTGTAGACACACACACTTGCCTGCCCTTGATTGAAACACTTCCACAGAAGTCCTCCCTTCCAGGGCCCCTCAGATGCACCCGTCCATGGCCTTCCCAACTCTGTGTACAAGGTTTGGTTTACAGGTCTGTCTTTCACAAAAGCCTCCAGCTCTGAGTGCAAGGACTTATCTCCTTTAGATCTCCCCCTCCTAGTGTCCCCCAGGTTGCCTAGCAGGGTGCCCAGGAAACCAAGTGTTACTTTGGATAAAACAGAGATATAAACTAGCTGACTTTGCTCTGACAACCCCAGCCACCGGTTTTGTGAATATAAAGCACGACTTAATACAAAACCCTTAGATTTTATCAACGATCCGAATGATCACATTTTTGGTCTTGGCATGGAGTCACTGAAGGGTGTCACAAACGCATCCTAGGGAGGAAGTAGCCCGCAGGATTACTGCTGACCACAGCCCTCCTCCTCAGGCACAAACAGTAGAGGAAGAAATGGCGAGAAACGGATGGCAGAGGTGGTGGTGATTGGGGGTGTGTGTGTGTGTGTAAGGAGACTTGTTTGTGTCAGTAAGAATGGGAGTTTCGTAAAACAGGGATTTTTGTTTGTTTTGCGTACTGTTCTGCCCCCAGTGACTGGTACATGGTAAATGTTTGCGCAAATGAAAGAATGAGCATGGAGCAGGCTTACATGTGTTAGTCCATGAGTAGGGGGCATTTTGAATACAGGGGCGTGAGAGTCAGTGAATGAAATGGGTGCAGATTTATGAACAGAGGGCATGCAAGTATGTATGTGTGTATCCTATGTCATCCATCACCATCATCATGGCAGTCTGTCATGGAGTGCCCCATGGGGCTCACATCCTTCTGTCTCTGCAAGGAGCAGTAGTCTACACTTAGACTCCTCCCGTACCCCTTTTTCTTGTCAAAATACATCTAGTCCCTTAAGGTATGCTCTCTGCAATCATACTGTGGTCTGAAGAGCATTAGTTCTATGTGTTGTGGCAGCTCTGCTGTGTGACCTTAGGCAAACCACTTAACCTCTCTGAGCCTCCTTTCTTCTTTATTTCAATGGCCAACAGTCAGGACTGTTGTCTGGATAACCTAGAACAAATGAGATCAGAGCGTGGAAGTGCTTTGTGAAGTGCCCAGGCATTTGCGGACGGGAAGGATTATCTGGTATTAGGGAGTTATCAGGGGAGCTGACAGACAATGTCGGCTGAAGTGACAAGAGGCTGAGGACAGAGCCCTGTGCCATCTCCCTGCTGCAGCTTCAGCCCCAGAATGCAGGACATTAGTTCTCAGCCCTGGCAGCCCCCCTGGTCCCACCTCTGGCCTGGTGCTCTGTCTCAGCTTTCCCTGGTCCAGGGTGCCCTGTGTCTGGGGGCAGAGATGGACCCAGGAAGCAGCCCCCTCCCCCAGCTGGGTCCCACCTCACCGCACAGGCCACGGCCCCGGGCCTCGCTGGCTTTGCTGGCCTCCAGGATCATGAGTCCCGAACTGTGGAGCCACTGGATCTGGATGTGTGATGGCGTCTGGATCACGTACATGTGGCCTGTGTCCTCAATTCGGAACCCGTATCTGCTCACTGGGGGCCACACAGCCTGAGAGTCCACAGTCACCTTGTAGGGGGGAGGTGTTCAATGTGAGCATGGCTTGTCTGTCTGTCTGTCCATTCCATCCATGCATTTATTCAACAGACATTTATTAAGCACCTGCTATGTGCCAGGCTCTGTTTCAGGCACATGCAGCCAAGACACAGCCCAAGGTGGCACGGGAGAATTCTGAGAACATTTTTAGGAGCACAAAACAATGAAACAAGAAATGCAACAGCTGGAGGCAGGCTGCATCTCTTTGCCCAAATAAACGCTGATCCTGAGCTTCCTCATCATTCTACTCTTTCCTCATTCTGCTCAGATCATTTCTTCTGGGATGTTCTCCCTAAACCCTCAGCCTCTGGGTTGGGCGCCCCTTCTCTGAGGTCTCCCCATCTCTGCACTGGCCATGAAGACAGAATCTGTCTGTTCCCTCATCGAGGCCCCGGTGGACTGTGAGTTTCTTACGGGCAGAAACTATGTCTCCTTCACCTTTGGGTCCCCCGCATCTGCCTTTGGGCCCGACACAAACCGGGGTTCAATCACTGTTTGTTAAATACGCAACATACTCCAAGTCTCTCAAACACTTTAAATTCAAAGCTACAACCTCAGCTGCCATGTTGACAAGGTTAAATTTGGATGTATTATGGATTATTAGTTTTACTTTTTAGAAATTGGAGATGAAAAGATTAGGGTGTTAAAATATTTCTAATGACTTTACCCCTCCTCCAAGAATCACTGTTTTACTAAGCATTTGGCAAATTATCCAGCCCATGACCCACTGTGTTGAAGTAGAGGGCGCCTCAGCCCAGCAGTCAGAAAACTTTGACCTTGGGGAAGTTCTGGGCTCTCTCAGGGCCTGAGCCTTCCTAGCTGTGCAGACAGGGGCTTGGGCTGATGACCCTGGGGCGCGCTCCCAGCTCTGGGAGTGAATAATCGTATCTGAAGCCCAGAGGTCCTCACCTGTGTTCGCAGGACTCTGGGTCCAAGTAAGGACCAGGGACAAAAGTTTCAAAACTAACGACTTGGACTTTGGCTTCTGAGCAAGATGGAGTGACAAGGACTGGATTTACCCTCTTGCCTTAAACAACCAAAAACCCTCACAAAATCGATGGAACAACAGCTTTCAGACACTGAACAGGCGGCTGTGCAGGAGAGCGATTCTCAAGAAGGGAAACAAACGCGGTGAGCCTTATGACTGCCAAGCTCACTGCTTAGAGAAGGTGCCCAGGCCACGGGGCAGGAAGGAGGAACCCAGGAGAGCCCAGTGGTCTCCCCAAGGTCGTGAGACTAGCGTCGGGAGTTGACAGAGGCCAAGAGAGCTCGACTTTTCAGGGCAAGAGCACTGAAAAGGAGAGAGCTGCGGAGAGTGAGTGAGAGACACAGAGAGAGAAGACAGCTGGGGACAGGGAGGGAGGGAGAAGAGAGAATACTGAACAGTGTATGCAGATGAGAAAACTCCTTGCGGCCAGGGAAAGACCCACCTGATGCAAGCAGACAAAGTCCTCAGCGCTTACCCCAGGTGGGAACAGCTACAGCTACTGCCAGCTAGAGAGGAAAAAACCCCTAATTCATAGGGAATAAGCCGAGGATGCAGAAGGCGGCTTCAGTACTGAGGAATTATTCCTCAGAAGAAAGAATAAAATCACACTTAGAGAAAAGGCTACTCTGGCTCCACCCAATGGGCTTAAAAGCAAGCCTCAAAAGGATCAACTGTTTCCAAGCAGTACAACTGTTACGAAGCTCAAGAATATTTCTAAAAAGAAGAGAAACGAGTATCCAGCATCCAACAAGACAAAACCCACAATGTCTGGAATCCAATGAAAAAAACTGTCAGGCATGCAAAGAAGCAGGAAAATACAACCCACAACGATGGGGAAAATCAATCCACATTGACACATTTAATAGAATTAGTAGACAAGGACACAAAAATAACTATTAAAACTATATTCTATATGTTCAAGAAAGTAGAGGAAAACATAAGACTGTTAAGGTGAGATGTGGAAGATTAAAAAAGACCCAAATCAAACTTCTAGAGATGAAAAATACAATTAATGTCTGAGATAAAAAATACACTGGATGGGATTAACAGATGATTAGACACTGTAGGTGAAAATACTAATAAACTTAAATACAGAGCAACAGATGCTATCCAAAATTAAACACGGAAAGGAAAAAAGACTGGAAAAAAATGATGAACAGAACATAAGTGTGGAACAACTTCAAGTGGCCTAATATACATGTAATTGGAATCCCCATAAGAGAAATGAATTACCAGGCATATCATAACCAAATTGCTTAAAAACACTGATAGAAGGAAAACTGTAAAAGCGGTCAGAGGAAAAGACATGTACAGAGGAACAAAGATAAGAATGACAGAGGTTTTTTATTAGAAATAAGCAAGGCAAAAAGACAATGGAACTCCATAGCAGCACTATTTACAACCGCTGCCAAAAGGCAGAAACAGCCCAAGTGTCCATCAATGGATGAGTGGGAAAACCAACTGTGGTATATACGTAGAGTGGAATATTATTCAGCCATAAAAAGGAATGAAGTACTCATAGATGCTACCTCAAAAACATGATGCTAAGTGAAAGAAGCCAGGCACAAAAAGTCACATAGTGTATGACTCCATTTACATGAAATATCCAGAATAAGCAAATTTATAGACAGAATGCATATTGGTGGCTTACAGGGGCTAGGAGATAGGCAAATGGGGAACAACTGCTTAATGGGTAGAAGGTTTCCTTTTGGGGTGATGAAAATATTTTGGGATTAGATAGGGGTGGTGGTTGTACAACATTGTGAATGTACTAAATGGTGCTGAACTGTTAACATTAAAATGGTTAATTTTATGTTATGTCAATTTCACCTCAATTAAAAAGAAAAGACAGTGGGGCAAAATCTTTAAAGTACTGAGAGAAAAATTAAAGTCAACCTGTAATTCTGAACCCAGTGAAAATAACTTTAAAAAATGAAGGTGAGATCAAGACTTTTTCAGACACACAAAAGCTGAAAGAATTTATCACCAGCAGACCTGCACGGTGAGAGTGTTAAAGGGAGTCCTTCAGGCAGAAGAAAGGTGGTATCCAGTGAAAATCCACATCTACCCAAAGGAATAGCCAGAAACGGTAAATATGTGAATAATATAAACTTTTCTTATTTTAAAAATCATGTTAGGGGGCCAGCCTGGTCACATAGCAGTTAAGTTCGTGTGCTCCGCTTCGGGGACCTGGGTTCACCAGTTTGGATCCCAGGCACGGACCTGCACACTGCTCATCAAGCCACACTGTGGCAGGTATCCCACACATAAAATAGAGGAAGATGGACACAGATGTTAGCTCACGGCCAATCTTCATCAGCAAAAAGAGCAGGGTTGGTGGTGGCTGTTAGCTCAGGGCTAATCTTCCTCAAAAAAGAAAAACCACATTAAAAGATAAGTGGCTGCTTAAGGAAAAAAATAATCACAATGCACTTGGAGTTTATAACAAACATAGAAGTAAAATGTATGACAACAGTAGCACAAAGGCAGGACACTGTTATTAAGGTTCTCATGCTGTACGTGATTGAGTATATTACTTGAGCTTGACTGACAAGTTAAAAATATATACTAAATACATTTAAAATACTATACTATACTATAGTAAAAACTCTACAGCTGCCACTGAAAGAGAAGAATAAAAATGTATAGATAATAATCCAATATAGGAGATGAAATGGAATCATTAAGAATAATCCAAAAGAAGGCAGAAAAAGAGGAAAGGGAGGGGAATGAGGAAGAAATGGGACAAAGAGAAGACAAATAGCAACATCATGGTACATACAAACCCAACCATGTTGATGACCAAGTTAAATGTAAATGGTCTAAACATCTGCAATTAAAAGGCAGACACCTGCAGACTAGATAAGAGCAAAAGAAGATCCAACTATTCACTCCCTACAAAATTCCATCTTTAAGTAAAAAGACACAAATAGTTTAAAAGAAAAAGGATGGAAGAAGATATATCTTAGATATAGACATTAGGTAAACATGCTAGCACTAATCAAAAGAAAGCTGGAGAAGCTCTTACAGACAAGTCAAACAAAACAGAATCCAGACGAAGACTTTTACCAGGATAAAAAGGCCATTTCATACTGATAAAGGAGTGAATTCAAGAGGACATAACAATCCTAAGTGTTATGCACCCAACAACAGATTTTCAAAATTTGTGAATAAAAAACTGATAAAACTCCAGGGAGAAATAGACAAATAAACAATTATAATCAGAAACTTCAACATCCTCTCCTCAGTAATTGATAGAACAAGTATACAGACATAGTAAGGATTAGAAGGCTTGAACAACACTATCAGCCAGCTTGACCTAACTGACATGCACAGAACACTCCACCCCACTCAACAACAGAATACACGTTTGCCAAGATAGAGTATATTCTGGTACGTAAAACAAACCTCCTCAAATTTAAAAGGGTTCAAGTTAGACAAAGTATGTCCTCTGAACACAATGGAATTAAATTATAAATTAATTACAAAGATATCTGGAAAATCACCAAATATTTGGGGACAAAAGAAAACACTTATAAAGAACCCACAGGCCAAATAAAAATCAAAAGGGGAATTTAAAAGTATTTTGAGCTTAATGAAAATAAAAACGCAACATACCAAAATTTGTAAGATGCAGCTAAATCACTACCTAAAGGGAAAATTGTAGTACTAAATGTGGGTTTTTTTTGTTTTTTTGGTGAGTACAATTCGCCCTGAACTAACATTTGTTGCCAATCTTCCTCGTTTTTTTTTTCTTCCCAAAGCCCCACTGCATAGTTGTAAATCCTAGCTGTAAGTCATTCTAGTTCTTCTATGTGGGATGTTGCCACAGCATGGCTTGATGAGCAGTGTGTAGGTCCACACCCTGGATCTGATCTAGTGAACCCTGGGCCACTGAGGTGGAGTGCATGAACTTAACCACTCAGCCATGGGGCTGGCCCCCCAAAGGCTTATATTAGAAAAAGAAGAAAGGCCTTAAATCAGTGACCTAGGCTGCCACCTTAATAAATCAGAAAAAAAGAGTAAAGTGAACCTAAAGTACGGAGAAGAAAGAAAATAATAAAGAGCAGAAATCAATGAAATAGAAAAAAAACAATAGAGAAAACCAATAAAACCATTTTTTTGAGACAAGCAATAAATTTGATAAACCTTTAGCCAGACTGGTCAGGAAAAAAAGAAATGATACAAATCACCTGGGGCCGGCCCCATGGCCAGTGGTTAAGTTCACATGCTCTGCTTTGGCAGCCCAGGGTTTCGCTGGTTCGAATCCTGGGCGTGGACATGGTACCGCTCATCAAGCCATGCTGAGGTGGCATCCCACATGCTACAACTAGAAGGACCCACAACTAAAATATACAACATGTACTGGGGGGATTTGGGAGAAAAAGGAAAAAATAAAATCTTAAAAAAAAAGAAAAGATACAAATGACTAATATCAGGAATGAGACAAGGTACACAGATACAGATCCTACAGACAAAAGGATAGCAAGAGTATATGAAGAACAACTTAATGCCTATAAATCTGACAACTTGGATGAAATGCACAAATTCTGTGAAAGATGCAAACTACCCAAGCTCAACAAAGAAGAAATAGGCAACCAGACTAGCCCTATATCTTTTAAAGAAATTTAATATGTATTTTAAAACCTCCCCAAAAGAAAACTCCAGGCCCAGATGGCTTCACTTGAATTCTACCAAATACTTAAGGATGAAATAATAGTATTACCATGTCTACACTAACTCTTCTAGAAAATTAAAAAGACATGTATAGAACACTCCATCCAAAAGCAGCAGAATACACATTCTTCTCAAGTGCGCATGGAACATTCTCAAGGATAGACCATATGTTGGGAAACAAGGCAAGCCTCTATAAATTTTAAAAAATTGAAATAATAACAAGCATCTTCTCTGATCATAATGCTATAAAGCTAGAAATTAATTACAAGAAAAAAATCTGAGAAAGGGACAAAGATGTGGAGACTAAACAATACACTATTGAACAAGCAATGGATCATTGAAGAAATTAAAGAAGAAATCAAAAAATATCTGGAGACAAATAAAAATGATAACATGCCATACCAACTCATATGGGATGCAGCAAAAGCTGTATTAAGAGGGAAATTCATCGCAATACAGGCACACCTTAACAAACAAGAAAAATCCTAACTAAGCAATCTCAAATTACACCTAACTGAATTAGAAAAAGAACAAGCAAAGCCCAAAGTTAGCAGAAGGAGAGAAATAATAAAAATCAGAGCAGAAATAAATGCTGTTGAAACAAAAAAGGCAGTAGAAAGGATCAATGAAACAAAGAGCTGGTTCTTTGAGAAGATAAAATTGACAAACCCCTAGCCAGACTTACAAATAAAAAGAAAGAGAAAGCTCAAATAAACAAAATCAGAAATGAAGAAGGAGAAATAACAACAGACTCCACAGAAATACAACGGATTATAAGAGAATACTACGAAAAACTATACACCAACAAAATGGATAACCTAGAGGAAATGGATAAATTCTTAGACTCTTACAACCTCCCAAAGCTAAGCCAAGAAGAAGCAGACAATCTGAACAGACCACTCATAAGGAAAGAGACTGAAACAGCAATCAAAAGCATCCCAAAGAATAAAACCCCAGGATCAGACACCTTTCCTGGGGAATTCTACCAGACTTTCAGAGAGGATTTCATACCCATCCTTTTCAAGCTATTCCAAAAATTAGGGGAGATGCAACACTTCCTAACACATTCTATGTGGCTAACATCACACTGATACCAACGCCTGACAAGGACAGCCAAAAAAAGAGAACTACAGGCCAATATCGCTGATGAACATAGATGCAAAAATTCTCAACAAAATTTTGGCAACCCGAATTCAGCAGTACATCAAAAGTATCTGGGGCCGGCCCGGTGGCGCAGCAGTTAAGTGCGCACATTCCGCTTCAGCGGCCCGGGGTTCGCCGGTTCGGATCCCGGGTGCCGACATGGCACTGTTTGGCAAGCCATGATGTGGTAGGCATTCCACATATGAGAGGAAGATGGGCACAGATGTTAGCTCAGGGTCAGCCTTCCTCAGCAAAAAGAGGAGGATTGCCAGCAGTTAGCTCAGGGCTAATCTCCCTCAAAAGAGAAAAAAGGTATCATACATCACGATCAAGTGGGATTCATACCAGGGACACAGGGATGGTCCAACATCCACAAATCAATCAACGTGATACACCACATCAACAAACTGAGGAATAAAAACCACATGATCATCTCAATAGATGCAGAGAACGCATTTGACAAGATCCAACAGCCATTTATGATAAAAACTCTTAACAAAATGGGGACAGAAGGAAATTATCTCAACATAATAAAGGCTATATATGACAGACCCACAGCCAACATCATCATCAATGGGCAAAAACTGAGCACCGTCCCCCTGAAAACAGGAATGAGACAAGGATGCCCTTTATCACCGCTCTTATTCAACATAGTACCGGAGGTTTTGGCCAGAGCAATTAGGCAAGAGAAAGGAATAAAAGAAATCCAAATAGGGAGGGAAGAAGTGAAACTCTTGCTGTTTGCAGATGACATGATCTTATATATAGAAAACCCTGAAAAATCCATTGGAAAACTAATAGAAATAATTAACAACTACAGTAAAGTTGCAGGGTACAGAGTCAACTTACAAAAATCAGTTGTTTTTCTATACTCCAACAACGAACTTACAGAAAGAGAACGAAAAGTATAATTCCATTTGCAATCGCAACTAAAAAAATAAAGTACCTAGGAATAAATTTAACCAAGGAGATGAAGGACTTATACAAAGAAAACTGCAAGACATTGCTGAGAGAAACTGATAATGACTTAAAGAGATTCCTTGCTCATGGATTGGAAGAATAAACATAGTTAAAATGTCCATATTACCCAAAGCAATCTACAGATTCAATGCAATCCCTATCAGAATCCCAATGACATTCTTCACGGAAATAGAGCAAAGAATACTAAAATTCATATGGGGCAATCAAAGACCCTGAATTGCTAAGGCAATCCTGAGAAAAAGGAACAAACCTGGAGGTATCACAATCCCTGACTTCAAAATGTACTACAAAGCCATAGTGACCAAAACAGTGTGGTACTGGTACAAAAAGAGGCACACAGATCAATGGAACAGAACTGAAAGCCCAGAAATAAAACCACACATCTATGGTCAGCTAATCTTCGACAAAGGTGCCAAGAACATGCAATGGAGAAAAGATAGTCTCTTCAATAAATGGTGTTGGGAAAACTGGACAGCCACATACAAAAGGTAGACCACTATCTCACACCATACACAAAAATAAACTCAAAATGGATCAAAGACTTGAAGATACGTCCTGAACCTATAAAACTCCTGGAAGACAATATTGGTAGTATGCTCTTTGACATTGAACTACAAAGGATCTTTTCAAATACCGTGTCCTCTCAGACAAAGGAAACAAAAGAAAAAATAAACAAGTGGGAATTCATCAGACTAAAAAGCTTCTGCAACGCAAAAGAAACTAGGATCAAAACAAAGAGACAACCCATCAATTGGGAGAAAATATTTGCAAATCATATATCTAACAAGGGGTTAATCTCCATAATATATAAGGAACTCACACAAACGAACAATAAAAAAGCAAACAACCTGATCAAAAAGTGGGCAGAGGATATGAACAGACATTTTTCCAAAGATATACAGATGGCCAATAAACACATGAAAAGATGGTCAACATCACTAATCATCAGGGAAACGCAAATCAAAACTACACTAAGATACCATCTTACGCCTGTTAAAATGGCTATAATCACTAAGACTACAAATAACAAATGTTGGAGAGAGTGTGGAGAGAAGGGAACCCTCACACACTGCTGGTGGGAATGCAAACTGGTGCAACCACTATGGAAAACAGTATGGGTATGCCTCAAAAAACTAAAAATAGACCTACCATATGACCCAGCCATCCCACTACTGGGTATCTACCCAAACAATTTGAAACCAACAATCCAAAGTAACATATGCACCCCTATGTTCATCGAAGCACTATTCACACTAGCCAAGACCTGGAAGCAACCCAAGTGCCCATGGACTGATGATAAGATAAAGAATACGTGGTATATATGTACAATGGAATACTCCTCAGCCAGAAAAGAAGACAAATTCATCCCATTTGCAATAACATGGAAGGACCTAGAGGGAATTGTGCTAAGCGAAATAAGCCAGTCTGAGACAGACAAACACCAGATGATATCACTCATGTGGAATATAAACAAGTACTGGGACAAAGAAAATAGCTCAGTGGTTACCAGGGGAAGGGGGGGCACTAGAGGTGAAGGGGAGCCCTTACATGGTGACAGTCAAGAAATAATGTACAAATGAAATCTCACATTGATGTAAACTATTATGAACTCAATAAAAAAGAAATAACCAAAAAAAAAAAAAAGATTCAGAAGAACAACAACAAAAAAAGGGGAGGGGAAATATTTTCCAATTCATTATATGAGGCCTGCGTTACTCTGGCATCAAAACTAAACTAACATATTATAGGAAAATTTAGACTAATACACCTCAAGGAGATGCAACAATATATAAAAAGGGTAACATATTCTTATCAAGTGAAGTTAATTCCAGGAATGCAAGACTGGTTTAACATTTGAAAATCAAAATAATTCATCATATTAATAGTCTAAAGAAGACCAGTGGAATATTATTCAGTGCTAAAAAGAAATGAGCTATCAAGCCATGAAAAGACATGGAGGAAACTTAAGTGCATATTACTAAGCAAAAGAAGTTAATCTGAAAAGCCTACATACTATATAATTCCAACTATCTGACATTCTGCAAAAGGCAAAACTATGGAGACAGTAGAAAGATCAGCGGTTATGGGGAGGGGATGAACAGGCAGAGCAGAAAGGATTTTGAGGGCAGTGCAAATACTCTGCATAATATTATAACGATGAATATATGTCATTATACATTTGCCCAAACCCATAGAATGTACAACACCCGGAGTGAACCCTACAGTAAACTATAGACTTTGGGTGATTAACATGTGTTAATGTAGGTTCATCACTGGTGACAAATGCACCATTCTGGTGAGTGGTGCTGATAATGGGGGAGGCTATGCATGTGTAGGGGCAGGGGTATATGAGAAATCTCCGTATCTGCCTCTCAATTTTGTTGTGAGCCTTAAACTGTTCTAAAAAATTAAGTACAAAAAAATAGTCTGAGGAATGGTGACAATAAAAGGCTAAATTGTGGTGTCTCCATCAGTAGTTTGCTCTCTTTGTGGGTGCCCCACGACAAAATCTCCTGAAGCAAACCACTGGTCTGACCTCAGTAACATCAAGATTGAAGTTCCATACCTTCAGGAAGCTTTCCAAGCAGGAATGGTCAAGAAAGGCATTCTCACAGACAGCTCAAATACTTTTAAGAAAAAATAATCAGTGAAACTCACACAACATTGGGGCCTAAACGAGCAGTAAATACCTCTCTGTGTACTTTACAATATCCTTGCTGAATCAAGGACTGCCAGAATCATAAGACAATAATAATAACAGACCTTCAAAATTGGTAATTGGAAGATATTAAAGCTGGAAAATTGAAACTAGAAAATCCAGAGAATCCAAGAATTTTTTTAACATGACAGTTAAATTGAACTCATCTGATCACACTTAAAATTTGATTGCACAGTTATTAAATCCCAGGATTATAGTTTCTTTTGCTTAAGGTAAACTGTCTTCTACTTTTAAACATGTTTAATGAAGAAACTTTTTCTATTGTTGTAAATGTTTGACTTAGTTTTTTTTTAAAATAAAATGTTCTCTAAATAAAACTATTCTTTGTAAGCAATTTATTAAAAATAAATTTGAAAATCTTTCCTCTTTCATGTAAACACAAAAAATATTGTGATCTTGTAAAAGAAGGTCTAAAAAAGAAAAAGAATATGATTCTCTCAATAGATGCACAAAAAAAACATTTGACAAAATTCAATAACTGCTCAAGGTAATAATAACTCTCGGAAAACTACAATGAGAAGGAGACTTTCTTAACCCGACAAAGGACATCTACCAAAAGCAAATAACTAGCTCCATTCTTTACAGTGAAAGACTGAACACCTTCTCCCTAAGATCAGACACAAAACAAGGATGTTGGCTGTCAATCCCTCTTACTCAACATCATACTAGAGGTCCAGCTAGTGCAACGAGCAAGAAAAATAAATAAAAAACATACACATTGGCAAGTACGAAATAAAACTGTCTCTATTTGGAGAAGACAAAATCGTCTATCTAGAAAAAAATGAAGAATCTACAAGAACTAATAAGTGAGTTTAACAAGGTTGTAAGATACAAGGTCAACATGCAAAAATCATGTGTACACACAACCAGCTAAACAAAAACTCAATGGTGTTTTTACAAACACAAAAATCAGTTGTATTTGCACATATTACAATGAGCAGTTAGAAAGCAAAATAAAAACAATAGAATCATTTATAATAGCAGCAAAAATATGAAATATTTAGAGATAAATCTAACAAAATATGTGCAAGATTCTTACACTGAAAACTAAAAAACACCAATGAAAAAATCAGAGAAGACCTAAACTAATAGAGAGATGTACCATGTTCATGGATTGGAAAACTCACTAATGTTTAGATTGCACTTCTCCCCCCAAATAACTATATATTTAAACCAATTCCAATCAAAATCCTAGCACAATGTTTTCTAGAAATCAACAAGCTGATTCTAAATTTATATGGAAAGATACAGGATTAAAATAACCAAGACAACTTTTGAAAAGGAAGAAAGTTGGAAGACTCATACTATCTAATTTAATAAAAAGCAACAGTTATCTGGACAGTGTGGCATTGGTGAAAGGCCAAATATATAGATTAATGGAACAATATTAAAAGTCTAGAAATAAACCCAAACATTAACAGTCAATTGATTTTTGACAAAGACGCACAGACAAATTCAATGGAGACAGGATAGCCTCTTCAACAAACGGTGCTGGAACAATTGAGTATCCATATGCAAAAAAGTGAATCTTGACCCACACCTAACACCATTTATAAAAATTGACTTAAAACACAACATACACCTTAAAGTAATGCCTAAAACTATAAAACTTCTAGAAGAAAACATAAGAGAAAATCTTTGAGACTTTGCCAAAGGTTTGTTAGATCAACATCAAAATCATGATCTATAAAAGAAAAAATTGGTAACTGGACTCCCTCAAAACCAATAACTTCTGGGAGCCAGCCCAGTGGCATAGTGGTTAAGTTCACACACTCCATTTCAGCAGCCCGGGGTTCGTGAGTGCGGATCCCAGGCATGGACCTTCACACTGCTCATCAAGCCATGCTGTGGCAGCATCCCACATACACAACAGAGGAAGACTGGCACAGATGTTAGCTCAGGGACAATCTTCCTTACCAAAAAAAAAATAATAATAAATTAAAAATAAATTTTTAAAAACATCTAATAACTTCTGCCCTTTGAAATACACTGGTAGGGGCCAGGCCATGGCCAGGTGGCTAAGTCTGTGCACTCTGCTTCAGTGGCCCAGGGTTTCGCCAGTTTGGCTCCTGGATGCGGACATGGCACTGCTTATCAGGCCATGCTGAGGTGGTGTCCCACATGGCACAACCAGAGGCACTCACAACTGGAATATACAGCTTGTACTGGGGGGCTTTAGGGAGAAGAAGAAGGAAAAAAAAAAAAAGACTGGCAATAGTTGTTAGCTCAGGTGCCAATCTTTAAGAAGAAAAAAAAAGAAAAACACTTGTAGGTGAACAAAAGAACATGCCATAGGTCAGGAGATAATATTTATGTCTAATAAAGGACTTGTAACCAAAATATACAAAGAATTCCCAAACTCAATAAAACAGACAACATAATCTTTAAAATGCACAAAAGATTTGAACAGACACTTCGCCAAAGAAGACATACCATGGAAAATAAACCTTTTCTGAGTAATTAGGGAAATGCAAACTAAAAACGTGAGATCCTATTATACACTGATTAGAATGACCGAAAAAAATAAAAGGAAATGGATGCTACAAAGTGCTGGGAAGGATGTGAAACAACCAGAACTCTCACACGTGGTTGGCAGGAATGCTAAATGCCCACTTTGGAAAATAATCTGGCAAGTTATTGTAAAGTTAAACATCCCCTTACCATACACCCAGCCATCCACTCCTGGTGACTCTATCCATCAAAACCTTTACATAAATGTTTATTTGTTTTCACCAAAAACTGGAAACAACCCAAAGGTCTTTCAAGCGGCAAATGGGTAAACTAATGGTGGTATATCCATACAATGGAATACTACTCAACAACCAAAAAGACCAAACTACTGATATGTGCAGCAACATGGGTGACTCTCTCTACACACTCTCATTCCATTTACATGGCATTCTGGAAAAAGCAAAACTATAGGGACAGAAGACAGTGTTTGTCAGGGGGTGGGACGAGGGGTTGACAACAAAATGGCACAGGGCAATGTTTGGGGGTGATGGAGCTGTTCTACATCATGATTGTGATGGTGGTTACACAACTGTGGTTGTTTGTTAAAATCTGTAGAATTGCACACAAACAAAGGTAAATTTTACTGTACGTAAACTATACCTTAATTTTTAAAAGTGGAAAAATAAAAATTAGTAAGGCATGAAACCAGGGAGTTTTTTTTTTTTTTTGCTTAAGCTTCCATCTCCTAGAAAATCCACTGCCCTGAGCCCTGCTCCTGAGAGCCCCACAGGACGTGGTGGCCCCTGTGTTTGGTTCAAGGGCAGATTCCACCAGGAGCCCTGCAGGCCTTGGCTCACGAACGGGTGGGGAGAGGCAGGAGTTTGGGACCTAAAGAGGAGACGAATTACCTCCTCTCGCCCACCTCTTGGCAGGAGCAGAGGCAGACCCCCGGCTGAAGTATCTCATACCCGGCCTCCTTGACAGAGCCGGGCTTCATGTGAAGTTAATGAAGCTTAAATTTAGGACTCCTCACTTACATAGTGCCCTTCTTGGGAGGGGCCCTAGGAATGTGTTCACATGGCCGTGTAATTTTCTAAAAATTGCAGAAGCAAGATATTTTAACCACAATCATTTAAGGCTACTGTCTCTTCCACCCTAACTTCCTCTCCGTCACAATATTCCTCCTGGTATTTTTTCTCTCTTGACATCAGGTGGACACAAGTATTCTAAGTAAAATCACTTCCACTCATTATTTTTCTCTAAGAGGGTCCCCTCCCCACGCCTGCCTCCAGTCGTGCACGGGCCTCAAGGCCCCCGGCCCACGCCCTGCCCCTCTGCTGACTGCTGGCTTGCCCGGGGCACCAGCTCTGCGATGGCCTCACCTTCCGGTTGAAGCGGTCGATGATGACCTGATGGGTCAGGTGAGTCACATTCAGCAACACCAGACAGAACGGGGGCCAGTTGAGGTGTCCCTGCAGAGAGAGCCCAGCCCTCATCAACCCAGGGCCCAGTCCTGCCACATCCTCACCCTGGACAGCAAGTGCCAGCACTCCCTGACCACGCCCCCCTCCAACAATATGCCGGGGCACCCACGGGGACTGTGCAGATGGTACAGGATCCCACGGAACATTTCTGGCTTCACCTAACCTCACGCAAGCCCAGCTGAAATAAAAAAAGCTGCTTCCTTCCACCTGGCTCAGGGGGGCATCCTAGCAGGCGATCCCTGCAGCTGGCACCCTTGACCACAGGCCGCATCCCTGGAGTGGCACCCCAGTTCCTGGGCACGTCAGTGCTGGCCACATGGGTCTAGGCAGCTGGCACAAGCTGGGGTGGCGCAGACCCCGGGAAGAGCCAGGAGTGGTACACTTCACTCACCCTTTCCCCATGCACCCCTTCCAGAACACCGCTGGGGGAGAGAGGGAGCTTCTGCATCTGTCCTAATGTCTGACCTCTCAAAACCCAACTCACTGCTCAATCTCCCCTTCAAGCCGAGTCAAACCCCTGAGTCCCGAAAAGCAGGGGGCAGTCACCAGATTGGCACTTTTGCAGTCAAGGACGTGGACGGTGACAATTTCGTCTGGGCTCTGGCTGAGGATGTAGATGGCCTCCTTGAACAGGGCAACATGGCTCCCATCGAAGGTCACGAAGCTCAGGTCAGGGAAGATTGAGCATCGGCCTGGGGGAGGGGCACGGATGAGAACAAACAGATGCCACCAGGGCCAAGGCCGCCCAGGAATATGGGGCAGGTGTCTGGGCCTTTTCCTGGGTGATTTGGAGGCCCTGGGGGCTGGAGGGACGCTCAGAGCAGGCGTCACACAGAGATCAGAGGTCGAGAGGGTAGGAAATCTGCCAGGTCAAGGGTCACACTGAGAGATCCCACGGGAGGGCACATTCAGATCATTGTTACCCTGAGGCCAGGGAGCACCCAGGTCAGGGGCAGAGGTCACGCTGGGGTGGGGGTAGGCAGGGGACCCAGGAGGCTCAGGTGGACCCCAGGACTCACAGGCACATTCCCAGAGTGGGCAGCATCGGTCCCCGCCCACCCTCACAGCGAGGCCCAGGACCCCACAGCGAGGGGGTGTGGCACCCTGGGGACAGTGCTGGGACTGGTTCACACGGATCAGCTGGCCCTCCAGGCAGATGTGGCGGACGCAGTCCTGCTCGGCGATTGGCTGGAGCACAGGGTGGAGGGACAGCCTGAGTGCAGCCCCTCTCTCCCCTGCCTCACTCACCCCCGGCCTGAGGGCACAAGATCCTTTCCGACCCAAGCTCTAGGAGGGCAGGGGCCCTGAGGGGAAACTCCAAGGGAGTGGTGCCCTCACCCTCCACCCACCCAACATGCCACTGGGCCCGGGGCTAGGCTGAGCGCTAGATCAGGGGTCAGGGGACTGACTCCAGAGACTTCTACCTGGCCCGTGCCAAGAACTCCGGGCACACAGACGTGCAGACACACTAGCTCACACTCACAGAAACCCAAGCACACCCATATGTGTTTGCACACATGAGCACACACACATACAACACTGTTTTTATCTCTCTTTCTCACAAATGCACAGTTACACACTCTCTTAACACTACATAACACGCACACGGGTATGTGAGCACTCCCACTGAGTCTCACCCATGTGGACACAAATGTGTGTACACATAGTCCCACACAGGTACACAGACACAAACATGCACACCCTGGCACACCCATGCTGTCACACTCTGGGAGTTACACGGCACCATCCAATCAGCCCCTGGGGCCCAGATGGAGCACAGTGTGACCCTGCTATGGCATCAGGGGCCCAGAGGAACCTGGAGGATTTTTCAGGCACCAGAAGCTTGGGGCAGGGGCGAGGACGGCAACTAAACCGTCTCGCAGCCTGGCAGCAGGTTAAGAAGAAGCTGCAGCGGGCCTGGCCCCTCGCCCAGGAATGTGAGGCCGTGGGGGCGTCTAAGCCCAGTGGCACGGAGGAGAGCAGGCACAGACGGTCCCCATCCAGATGGCCAGAACCCTGACGAGTCACTCACGACACAGGCGGCAGATGTATCGGCCTCAGCGGTGGTGGTCGAGGCCGCGGCTGAACTCTCCGTGATGCTCTGGGCTGGGGCCGAGCGTGCAGACTGCTCAGTGGTGGCTTCCCCCACTGGCTCTACCGGGACCTGTCCCGCCAAGGTCCCTTGGGCCTCAGGCAGCAGAGGGAGTGAGACCAGCGCGCTCTCTCGGGAGGCCGTCCTGGCTGAGACGCGGCTCGGTGGAGAGGACGTGGGCACCCCTGGCGCCGTGCTGGCCCTGGGGCCCTCGGCCTCGGCTGCCAAGGTGGCAAGAGTGTGGGCCACAGCAGGCACGAGCTCCATGGGCGCGCCCTGGGGCAGAGACACCTGCTTGGACAGGACAGCCATCTTTTCCGTGGTGCTCTTTCGGGGGGCGACTGACACTGTGGAGGCTGCCCCCTCAGCCATGGCCACCACTCCAGAGGTTGGCAATGTGGCTCCCAGAAGCTGGCTTGGAGCTGTGCCTGTGGCCTGAGGGACTGTGTGACTGGGCGGGTGCACCTGGGCCATAACAGCTGAGGTGACAGGCAGTCCTGGGCTGAGTGTCCGAGCAGGTGGGGTCGTGGCCACGGAGAGAGATGTGGCCTGTTGCTGGAGTGGAGGGGAGCTGATGGAGCCTTTGGGGCCTGGTGTGGCCACTGGGGCAGACGTGCCCACCTTGGCCAGGGGCAGGCTGGTGTCGGGAGGCAGGCCAGAGAGGAGCTGGGGTGGCCGAGTTGACTCCAAAGACATGAAGGATGTGGCCCCCAGCCCATGAGCCACTGTGGACAGGCTGGTGGCAGCTGGAGTCCCTGCAGGCAGAGCTGGGGGCTGGGTGGCTGTGGTGGTGTGCCGGGCGGGGCGGGGCGGGGCAGTGGGGAGCGGGCTTGGAAGTGGGGACACTGGCAGGCCCATGGGCTGGCCGGGCCCAGGTTGGACCTTCTCTGTGGATGGCACTATCTCCACTCTCTTGGTCACCAGGGGACTGACAGGAACCTGTTCTGCTGTTCCAGCTTTGGCTGGGGGGCTGCTGGGACTGGAAAAGCTCTGGGCCGCTATGGGCTGGGGGATCCCTGTCCCATTCATGACCTTCGTTACTGCAGGTGTCAGCAAAGCCTCCTGGGATCCTGAGGAAGTGGGGGGCCTAGAGGTCACTCCAGGGGAAGCCACAGGCCTGGAGGAGGGACTTGCAGGCAACTCCAGGCTCGGAAGAGGCTGGAGGGGTGTTGTCTTAACAGGCAAGGAGCCAGGGCCTAGGACCGTCACAGCTTTGGTCGTGAGTGGGGAGTGAGGTCCGGGGGTTGGCTGGGACAAGACTGTGATGTTGGGGCTCCCTGCAAAGGTCACAGTCACCCTGGTCGTCTCCATGGCACCCGACTCCATGCCAGGTGTGAGAGTCCTTCTCAAAAGGGGGAGGGATGAGGACTCTGGGGCATGGGCAGTGGCCAGGCGGCTGGCAGTCACTCTCTTGCTGGCTGGGGCCTCTGTGGGGTGGCCAGGGAGGTTAGATGCAGTGACCCCCAGCGGCTGCTGCAGAGTGGCCTGGGTAGGGCCTGGAGACAGTGTAGGCCCCTCAGTGGCTGCCATGGGTGGGTTCAGGGCTGTGGTGAGTGGGGCAGCTGGGGTGAGTGCTGGCCTGTGGGAGGGCACCCCGGGAGTTTCCTGTGGAAACTGTAGCTCCTTGTCACTGGGGGTGGGCAGCTCTTGACTGGGAGGCAGGGTCTCATTGCCAAGGGCCTCTGTGGGAACCAAGACCGCAGGCTCCACACCTGGGGCAGACAAGAGAAGAGGCGCAGAGGATGGGGGTCATTGCTGGGCAGGGCTGTGATGTGGGCTTCCTGGACTGGCACCCTAAGTGAGGGAGGGAAGGCAGCTTCCAACGTCCAGTCAGGCTGCCTGACCAACCCAGCGGCCTCCATCACGTGGCATTAGATGACTCAGAGAACTCAGCCTGTCTGGATTCTGTCCCATACCTCAACCCCTGAGCCCAGAGTCAAGAGACCTCAGGTCTAAGTCTGGCTGTACTGTGTTCTCACCATGTGACCCCTAAGCCAGTTCCTTGCCCACCCTGGGCTTCATTTTTCCCGTGAAATAGGGAGAATGGACAGGATGAGGTCTCCGCCTGCTCTACAGGGTCCTCCCAGAGGGCACTGTGCTGACCCTGCATTTCCAGGGACCTGGGGCTCTGGGCATGACTGGTCAATGAGACTCCGGGAATTTTCAGGAAATCCAAGGGAGGGGTGAGAAATCCTGGCCACTCACAGTCCTCCAAGTAGACGCATCTCCGTGTGACTTCATCCAGGACCTTGGGGGCGGGGCACGCAGGCACACAGCCTTCCACCCTGAGGACAGAGTAGGGAGCAGGTAAGCGGTCTGCAGGAGGGGAGGGTCACCTCTTCTCACCTGGATGGAGCACAGGCCTCACCCTTTCTTATGACACATGCGTGTGTATTTATCACGTACACACTCACATGAGCCTCCATGAAGACACTGTGTGCAAGAGCATACATACCCAAACATAGATGCCACACACTCGGCCCCTCCGACGGAGACGGAAACAGAAACAAGGTCTGCGTGTGCACACACCCATACACACTCACATGCATCTCCACTTAGGCACATTCTCACCTACCTCCTCCACACCCGCAGGACTCAACAATATTCACACAGTTACATATATGTTCACACAGACTGCCGAAACAGCGGTGTACACACCCTCGTGCAAACACTCAGCTGCACCAACACCCAAATACATGCAACTCATACGCATGTACATATGCACAACTGTGTACAGCCCATGCACACTTGTCCACCCACACAAACACACACAGGGCTCAGCTATATGCACATTATGCAAGATATTCACATACGTTCATATACAGCAGGTTCACCCTGGTACGCATATCTCCATACACACAGCACACGAAACATGCATACACAAATATATGAGTAAACACACACACCTCAGTACACGCTCACACCTACACCCACAGACTACACATGAGCCCATTCATGCCCGTGTATGCCCAAGCCCGCTGGTGCACACACTGGACCCCACGCCACCTCACCTGGGCACGTCCCGGCAGCTGGCTGCCCAGGGGTCCCGGCAGGTCTGGAAGCAGGGACTGGCACAGGCATCGTAGCGCCACTCACAGGCGGGGTAGGCAACCCCCGAGGGCCTGGCATCTGGAAAGGTGACCCGCCCCGGAGTCCCGAGACAGAGTGAGACTGGGCATGAGCTCCGGGTCAGGTGCCAGAGCGCAGAGGGAATCCAGCTCAGACCCTGCCCACCCTGCCCCGTGGGATGGACAAATGGACTCACGCAGGAAAAGCGAAGACAAATAAAAGCCAACCTCAGAGGAAACTGTGTTCCTGAGAGTTGGGGTCGGCACCTGGGGGATCCTTGGGATGGGGCTCTGGGAACTTGTTGAAGGGGCTGAGGACTGGGGCAGCTGTGGGGTTCGGCTTTGAGGGGTGGCCAAGGAGGAGGCTGGGGCCCCTGATCTCGGCATAAGGATGCCCTGTCACCCTGCCCCTCTGGGACATTGGTGGCCAGGCTTGCCCCGCCCCCCAGGACACAGTCTCCTCCTTGCCCTGCCACTGGCCAGGCCACCGCAGACCTCCATGGAGGCAACAGGCTTCCCCTGGAGTGGTGAGGCCTTGGGGGAATCCCTTCCCCTCTCAGCCCAAGGCCCTGCGACAGGGGAGAGCTGCTCTTCGCCAGGCCCTGCCCTCTCTGTCCCCAGGGGGCCTCCCTGGACTAGCCTCCTTGTAAGGCCATCTCAGGCCCTGGCAGGTGCAGTGTGTGTCTGAGTCTGCCCTTGTTGCCCCCCATTGTTGGGACTAATAACAATAACAACAACAACAGCCAACTCTTAAACAGCACCAAGCACTATACTCAACCTTTCCCAAGGATTTCTCCCTCAATCCTCACAATAACCTCACGAAGCAGCTCTATTATCATCCCCATTTTATGAATGAGAAACTGAGGCACAGATGATGCTGGGAAAACCAAACTCTCCCAGGGAGATTTCCTCGAGAAAGGCCCTCTGGCCAGTGCCTTGACAAATGAGGGCCTCAGGGAAAGTCTGTAGCCTTGGGGGGCTTTGAGGCAGACAAGACCCCAGGCTACCCTGGCACAAATGACCAGTCTCTGAAACCACGGCCTGAGCAGGGAGTGCGGGCAGGCCTGAGCAGGCTGGAGGCAGCAGCCCCTTCCTGATTTCCTAATCCCCACACTGCTGTGGACTGCGAAGAATTCTGCTTTTCCAAGATCCTTGAGACCAGAACTGAGAGCTTATGTATGGGGCACACCTGCTACGAGCCAGGCCCTGAGCAAAGCCTGGGAGAGACAGTCAATCCTCCCAATTACCTTTTGTGGTAAGTACGCCCGTCACACAGGAGAAGAGAGAGTCAGGGAGATGCGGTTCTCCTCCAAGGGCTGAGGACCAGGGTCAGGATTCAAACCCAAAGCTGTCTAGCTTCAAACCTGGCCTCATTCCACTCTTGCCTGGTGTCTTCCGGAAGGGACACAAGTCCTGCCGTTAAGGCAGAGAGGAATCTGCCCTGGGTGGGGTTCATTGGTGGACTCGACAGATGATGCTGAATGTGAGAATGAGCTGGCCCCGCCCTGGTGTGTATATGTATGTCTGTGTGTGTGTGCATGGGGAGCGAGGGGTGCAGGGGTGATAAATGAAAAGGCTGGCTGGAGATACATGTACACATGGGCATATGTAAACAGATCTACGCATACAGCATGAGGTGTCCTCACAGGCATGAACATACATGTGCACATGAAGGAGAGAGGCTGGCCTGGAGCGGTAAAGAAACTGTGATCACTTGCTCCAGAGTTTAGGCAGAGAACAAATACTTTTGGGACAGACCCACCTGGCAGGGGGCTGGCAAAGCCCTGGAACCCATTGGTCTCAGCTGGAGAGGGCACAGAGCTGCCCTATCACTGCCCAGGGCCCTGGGCCTCCCAGAGGGGACAGGGGAGGCTGCTGCCTCCTCAGCCTGGTGCCCCAGTGGGCGGTCTTTGAGCTCGCGGGGCAGGCAAATGTCCCCATCAGCAAGAAACCTGAGCCAGCGGGCTACACAAGCTGCAGCCACCATCACTTCTCGCCTTGCTTCCACAAGGGCCACCCTATTTTTAGACTGTGTAATTGGCCTGTGGGAGTAGGCAGGACCCAGGAAGCTGGCTGGGCCCCAAGCCACACTGCCCACGGCTCCCTAGGCCGCCAACATGGAGGCCCGGCCACCTCCCAGCTCAGGGGTAGCACCCATGTGTCCTCCCTGTGCCAGGAGAGTGAGGAGTTGGTTTCTTGGGGGCAGTTGGAAGGGTGAGGTGGGGAGAGGGCAGCTGTGCAAAGGGCCGAGGGTGATGGCAGGGTGGACACCTACCCAGAAGGCGGAAGAGGGTGCCCCGGCGGAATGCCTCTGTGTGCTCGTACACCCGCAGGACCAGCGTGGGGCCCGACACGTAGAGGAAGCACCCGGGCTCCGCCAGGGACTCCAGGGCCACCAGGCCTGCCCGCCACATTCCCCGGTGCAACGAGAAGGAGGCACGGTGGTGGAAGGCATCGCTGCCCTGCCACTTAGCCAGCTCCAGAGACCCATTGGCTGTGACGTGGAGGAAGAAGTTGGGTCTGTCCGCTGCCTCCAGAGATACCACATCCAGGTCTGCAGAGAGCCACGTGGGTAAGGTCAGTGCAAGAGGGGTGCAGATGGGGGGCAGATGCCCAGGCACGCGTCTGCACTTTCAGTGACTCGGGACAGCAACACACCCTGTGCATCAGCTGGGCCCTGCTCCTCCGTGCCTGCCTCACCTCCCCTCGGCCCACCTACAGCTGTCCGCTGGCTGCCCCTCTGGCACACCATCTCTTCCCGAGGGAGGTGGAAGGACAGAGAAGCTGCCCACTGCCACACCTCGGGGAGTGATGGACTATCTTCCCCTCTCCCTCTCCCCTTCTTTCCCCTCTCTCCTTTCTTCTTCCCGCCCTCCCTCCTTCCTTTTTTCCTCTCTCCCTCTTGCAGACATTTCTGATGACCCTCCGTGTACCAGGTGCTATTGTAGATGCTGGGCATACAGCAGGGAATGGGACAGACAGAAATGGCCAGGACAGACAGAAATGGCTGCCTGGTGGAGTTGCATTCTAATGGACACACTGGACAAGCTGGGGTTTGGTGACCTGCCAGGTTTCAGTCTTCTTGGTCCTGCTCCTCCCAGAATCCCAGAGGGTCAGAGCTGGTGGGCCTAGGGGACGTTGAGGCCAACCCACAGAGGGGAACACAGCATCCCAGAGAGGGGAAGGGGCTTGCCCAGAGGCCCAGAGCTGGTCTCCAATGTCCTCTCTCCTGTCTCCAGAAGGGCCCATTTCTGGAGTGGGGCTTGCTGCTGGGTGGCCCGTCCCCAAGCCCACAAGCAGGTGCACAGGATGGGCCTGAGTCTGGAGTCCCCACCTACCACGCTGGCTGTGTGGTGGGCAAGTGAGTCCCTGCCTCTGGGCCTTGAGGGCTAAACTGTGTGACAGGCCTAGCCTGGGGCCCGGCCCGTGTTCCCTCCCTTTTATGTGCCCCTGTGTTCCCGGGAGGGACTGTGGAGAGTCCCTGCTGCACCCCAGGCGGTTGTGAGGGACCATGAGGCAGCTGAAGGGAGAGCTCATTAGTAACGTCAGTAACGACAAATGCTCTTCATGAGTGACTCGCCACGTGCCAGGCACGTGGCCCAGCAGGCCCCCACCTGCAGGTTTTATTAAATTCCGGGAGAGCCCTGGGAGGCAGCGAATTCACTCATTCTGCAGCTCACGCTGACTGAAGGCCCACCGTGTGCCAGGCACTGTTCTAGGCAGTGGGGATGTGACAGGGACAAAACAACAGAAATCCCTGCCCTCATGGAGCTTACATGCAAGTGGCGGGAGAATAAACATAATGAACAAGTCACTTCTATAACTTGAGAAGATGATGCTGCGTTATCCCATTTTACAGATGAGGGAACTGAGGCCTAGAGTCACCCTGATGGTGGAGGCAGGATTGGAACCCAGGACCTTAATCACTGAAGCCAGCCCCAAGGATGGGTTCCAGGAGCAGGCAGGACAGAGGGTAGAGCACCAAGTCCCAGTCCCAGCTCTGCTCACATTCACTATGTAGCCTCAGGCAAGTCACCTCCCATCTCTGGGCCTCGGCTTCCTTCTCTGTGAAGACTGGGGTTGGCCTAGATCAAGGGTCTCAAGTGTTTGCCCTGAAGTCCTCCTAATGGGAGAGAGGCTGAGACCCAGGCCTTGAGGGACAAAATATAGGGTTTTACCTTAAACATTCAAGTGACTTTTGCCATCCATTCTCTAAATTTCATTTTTTAAAAAATCTGTTTGGGAGGCAATATGGCATAGCATTCAAAGAGAGGACTGGAGCCAAAGGCTGGCTGCTGTCCCTAACAAGCGATGCGCCCTTGGGTGAATTACCCAGCCTCTCTGGGCCTCAGTCCTTGCATCTGTAAACTGGGAAAGTAACGGCACCTGCCTCCTAAGACCGCTGCGAGGATTAACCAAGTTATTCCACATGAAGCACTTAGCGCCTGGCACAGGCTAAGTGCTACAGAAGATGAGCTGTTATTATTAATAAATAACCTCCCCCCAAATCGTCAAGTAAAATTGAGTTTCCAGGGAGATGTGCCAGGCTGGGGCCGGCATCCCTTCAGCACACTCTAGAGGACATTAAGGCCCCGAGAGTGAGAGGCTCAGGCTAAGTGACTACTGAATCCTCCTCTCTGTGAGATTCTTTTCTCCATTTCTTCCCATCACCACCTTTCCCATCCCTCAAGGCCCAATGCAAGGGACACCTTCTCCATACAGACACCCCAGATCTCACCTGGAAGGCACTTTCTCTTCTGCTGTCAGTACCCTGGGCATGGTACAAGGGAAAGAGCACAGGATAGGGTAGGCTGGGAGCCTGATTCCTCACTGGGCCCTGCCCCCAGCTGCCATGAGACCCAGGCCTGCCTGAGATGGAGGATGGACTTCACAGCCTCGGGGGATGCTGTCTATAGTGATGCTCTCCAAGGCCAGGCTACTCAGGGGTCCTGCTTAACATGCCCATAAAACTTCTGGAAAATCAACAGCCCCTCTGGACTAGACCTTGTCTACGGGACTAAAACATTGAATGGAGAAAAGAAAATCCCCAGTAGGGAGACGGCCTACTGCACCTGGAAGGTTGTAAGACACCTTCCTTCACACAGGACCACACAGATCTGGGGATCAGCAATGTCGAGGGAGGGAGCATTCTGTTTTGGGGTACTGGGGCGCTTCTGGCCCCTCTGTGGCCCAGGCCCTGGCTCCTTACTCCCGGGTTTTCTTGTTCAGTGGTGTGATTCCTCCTGGCACCTCCTACTGTACCTCCGGCTCACAGCACCATGAACATCACCGACAGCTGGGGACACTGGCTGTGCCCAGGGCTGGGCAGGAGCTAGGGTCCCTCCCTTCTTTAAAGCCCTTCCATGGCTCCCCACTGCCCTTGGGATAAAGACCTAACTCCTGAGCTTGGCTTACAGTCTCTTCCTGGCTCCTTCCCACCCCTTGAGGGAACAGCACTTATTCTAAGAAGCCTCTCCTGACTCCCCAAGACTGAGTTAGGGGCTCCTCCCAAGTGTTCCCAGAGGACTTGCAACTGCCTTTGACCATGTCTGTCTCCTGGACGGGCCTGTGGACTTCTTGGGGACAGGGATGCTGTCCCTTACATCACTAATTCCCCACTGTCCAGCTCTGTGCCTGGCATGAGAATGGGGCTCAATGAAAGGGAGGGAGGCAAGGAGAGAGGAAGAGGGTGAGAGGGAGGGGAGGAGGACGGTAATGCGGGGGGGGGGGAAGAGAGAGAGACCCTCATAACTAGATAAACTGCAGACCCTGAGCAACTGAGAAAGGAAATTCTTAGATTGGGATAAACTCTCTGATAAGTGTCTTGGTTCAACATTCGAGTGGATGCTGGGATTGGCTACATGGACCATCCCTGTGATTAGGCAGATACTGACTAGACGAGGCCAGCAGGATATGGGGAAGAAACCCTGATCACAGAGATGACACACACTAGGATACACACAATGGCCACAGAAGAGAAGGCTTCCTAGCACTGGTGGACTGAGGCTTTGGCTGGCCCAGGGCCCAGCACAGATACCACCCAGGGGTCACTCCCCAGCAGGCAAGGTTCTGCCACCCCTCAAGCACTACTGGACTCTGAAGAGAGGACAGTGCCCGCTAAAAGCCAAGTCCTTCAGGTCTACTGGCGGTCTGAGACCCAGGAGGCTGGGGCTGGTTCCAGGAGTGCTCCAGTCTGTGTGACCCACAGCCAAGAATTCAGGATCATACCCTGAGCAAATCAAGAGCCTGCTCCTCTATTCAGAGGAGAAGGCCCCGCCTGAGTCAATACATCAGCATGCTCCCCTCTGGCATGGAAAGTCTATCCAGTCTTAAAAATAAAGGGGGGAGGAGGAGGAGAAGGAGAAGGAGGAGGAGGAGGAGGAGGAGGAGGAGGAGGAGGAGGAGAGAGAGACAGGGAGAGGAAGTAGTCGTCGTTCCCACCCGGCTTTTCTGGAACATAGCCTTTGTGTCAAGCAAGGTACGAAGGTACATCTGGACCTTGGCCTCCCTGGTTTCTTCGGGAAGAAGACGGAAGGTGTTTCTTTGAAGAGGCTCAGAGGCTGACCCGGAACCCTGTCTCACCTGGGAAAGGGGCACCGTGGGAGCCCCACATTTCTCCGGCCACCTGGATGGCTTAGAGCCCAGCATCCTCCCCTTCCCTGGCAGCTGCCTCCCTCCACCACGGGCTGCAGTGGGGCCGGAGGTGGGCCTTACCGTGGGCCTTGGCCTTGTAAAGCGCAGCCGTCAGCAGGAAGTTCACGATGTCCCTGGGTACCACATCCTTTGCACTCACTAGGACTACAGCACCGCCCGCCACCTTCACAGCCACCAGGGCACCACCGGCCGCCAAGCTGGCCAGCTGGTAAGGGCCCTTCCCTAGTGCTGGAGAGAAGGGGCCCAGTCACCAGCACTGCCTCCCTGGCCCTTGCCTACCTCTCATCCCTACCTGCCCACCCCCACCAGAGGTGGGGAAAAGAGAGGGTGCCGAGGAGGGGCTCTGGGTCACTTCCCTCACCCCAGTCCCCAGGGACCTTGATTTGCATGAGAAGGAGGGGACAGGGACCCCAGGCTGTTAGACCCTGATGGGAACTGACCCTCTACACAGCACCTGAATCGTTTCACAGGGAGCCTGGGAAGAGGCCACCCATGGGGAGCATCTCAGCCCCCAAAGTCTCTCTGTTGGCCTGTCCCACTGCCTGAGACTCTGCCACTCCAGGCACTGCTCTATCAGGGGCGCCGCTGAGAGAAGTCAGCAGACCTAGTCCCTGCCCACCCCAGGGATGAGGCTGGGAAGGCCTGGGCTCCACGTCAGGGTTTCCTTATTGCACACGTGTGTCAGTCTGGTGTCTCCTGGGTTCCTGCAGCTGCTGGTATAGGCTGGCGCAGGGCATGGATTTCCTGGACAACTGCAGCAGCCTTGTAACCCACCTCCCTCCCTCTGGGGTGCCCCATGCTCCAGTGCCTCCTCCTCACAATGCCTGAGTCACCTTCCCAGCCACACTCCCTGCTGGGACAGGGCTCCTGTCCTGTTGATGGCTCCCCATTAGCCTCAGGATAGACTCCAAGAGCCCAGCTTGAATTCAGGGGGCCTTCACGCCCCAACCCCTGCCTACCTCCCACCTCCCCACACCCTGCCCCTGCCTCCCTGAACTTCTCCAGCTCTTCCTTGAAAGAGCCCTGCTGTGTCCCGCCTCATGTCTCCACTCGTGCTGTCCCACCCACTCAGTGTAGTCCTCCCCGTTTTGTGCCTGGCAAATGCCTACTCAGTCTCGGGCCCAGCTCAAATGTCACCTCCTTGGTGAAGCTGTCTCTGCACCCCCTCCCACCACATACGAATGTCATCTGTCCTCCTCTGCACCCCGCCAGCCCCTAGAGCACAGCGCACACTGAGCCCAGCTCTCATGACAAGGGTCTTGATCGGGGCTCCACGTGTGTTTCCCCTACTAGACAGGAGGCAGGCGGTGCAACGCTGGTAAGTGGTTAGCAACCAGCTCTCAAAAAACAAACAAACAAAACCCCAATTTGTAGTGTTTGCTGATTTTCATGGTGTAAATACTCCCACCGGTGGCCAGTTTCAAACCACCAACCGAATGTGGAGTCGGACACACAGTTGGTTCTAGGGGGCCGGTGCGGGCTGGCTCCAGCGCACCCCTGCTGCATCTCATTGACCACTGCTTCCCCGCACCTGGCAGGGGCCTGGACCAGAGAAAACGTTGGCAGAAGAACAGAGCAAGGAATGGATGGGTGGG
Source organism: Equus caballus (assembly GCF_041296265.1). NCBI lineage: Eukaryota > Metazoa > Chordata > Mammalia > Perissodactyla > Equidae > Equus > Equus caballus. The sequence continues at coordinate 88,287,697 of NC_091690.1, read as the reverse complement.
TGGTGGGCGGGTGGAGGATGCTGGAAACAGCCTGTCCTTTCCCAGTTACTGCCACCTAAAATGCCACAGAAGGGAGAAAACTCTGCTCCGAGCTGTTTTGCTGAAATGTCTTGCCTGATGTCAGACAGACCTTGCCTGTCCCAGGGATGCAAGTCTCCCAGTACAGACTCATTCCTTTAGGGCTGAAAGGTTTCGGCAGTCAGGAGCTCCTAGGCACTGTGGTCACCGTGAATCACCATGCTACTCCCTGGCCCAGCCCTCATCACGCAGACCCGCTAACTGGTATCCTTGTCTCTAATGTGCCCCCTCCATTTCACCTGCTATACTCTGCCAGGGGGATGTTTCTCAAGCCATAATCTGATAATGCAGGTAGCTGAGGACAAAGCCTCGGGCCTCTCTGCTCACATAGGCCTGCTTCTGGCAGGATGATGCCTGGAAGGAGGGGTGGGGACTCGAAGTCCAAGGGGACTGGTACCAGGGCCTGATGAGCATCTACCTCCGCCAAGGTCTGACCTCAGCCCAACTGGACAAAGATCAGTGCTGAAAACTACTCCCAGGCAGCCTCCCCCACTGTCCACGACCCCAGGGATTAAACTGACTAATTGGCTCTAACACTGGACATTAACCTTCCTGGGGTCCTTAGTCATGGCCAGTGTTTTCACCCTCATGAATACAGGGGTGGGCGCACATCCTGGTGCCCTGCGAGCTTGACGACACTTGAAGATGACCTGACAGGCTGAGCTGAGCCATAAGCTTTGCCCAGCCATCCTCAGGAAGGGCAGTTTGTATTTGCCTGGTTTGCCAACTTAGACCTTCAGGAAACCCAAGACGATGTTCCGCGGGCCTGATGAGCTAGACTGTGAAGGCCAGAGGGCAGCACACTGGTGCAAATTGGGTCTTTACTTCCTGTGAAGCTGCCCTGGCTGAGCACAACCCCTGGGAAGCTGGCCTGGCCTGGGCTCCTGACAGAGGCTGCAGGGGCTGCTGGGGACAGAGCTCTGGGGCATCCCTGGCCCCTGCACTGTCAAAGCTCTCTCTGAATGATGCAGTCCCTCCCTGCCCCGTGTCAAGGCTCTTCCAGGGCCAGCGGGGCCTCAGGATGGCTGATGCTGCTGTGGCACCAGGGCAGAACTGGCAGTACCCCAGCCCCCGAGGCTCCACTTGGGTAGGTCGGGCTTACCTTTGTTAAAGAAGTCACAGTCATACGCTGAAAGAGAGGAAACAGAGACTCCTTGAGAATCCTAGGATGGATGGACAGAACCAAGTCCCCCAGCATCCCAGCTCTCCCTCCTTCCCCAAGGGCGGGACCTGGCCTGCCCCCCAAACTCCAAGATTCAGGCACGGTCATTGGATTCAGATGTCTTAAGGTGTAGGAAATACAAGGGCTCCTCTCTGCGCCCCCAGCACAAAGCTCAAAGCCTTGCCCAGAGGAGGCACTCAGCATGTATCAAAAGAATGAATGAATAAATGCTGGACGGGAGGGTGTGCTTTGTGTGGCACCAAAGGGCAAGATTAGAATCAAGGAGTGGAAGCTCAGTCAGAAATGTTGTGGAGGTCCTGGAGGAATGCAAGCACAAGATGTAAGTCGGTCTTTCAGGAGCCCCAGGAGAGAAGGGACCAGGGGCCTCCAGGATCCAAGACTTTTTCAGGCCCCTGCGTGCAGTCTCCATCAGGCTCGGACAAGCTCCTCAAGCGTGTGCTCAGCTTGCCCTCTAGTGGCCCAGCCCAGCACCACAGCCTGTCCCTATGGCACCTCGGCCATGGATTCCGCAGTCCACTGGGGAAAGCTGGGGTCCTTGCAGGGGGCACCTAAAGCCAGGAGCAAGGCCATGAGGAGCCAGTTGGGTAGACTTGGGACAAAGGCTGAGGAGGGGCCTCCCTCACTGATAGGCGTGGTCTGAAAAGAGACACTAGCTCCGCCCCATACCCCAAACCCCGTGATCAACACTATTCCTTTGCATCTGGCATCGCGCTCTGGAAGGAGCTCTAGGAGGCAGGAGATTGACCCACCATGTGGCTATGGCCAAGCCCTGCTTCTCCTCACTTGCGGACTCAGAAGACTGAACATCTCTGAGGCTCTGGTTTCAAGTATGCAGCAGGTCAACAGGAGGTAGCCCAGAAAAGTCACCAAGAGCCAGCTCTCTAGAGTCACACCTGGGTTCAAATCCCATCTCTCTCACTCATCAGCTGTGCATGCTGGGACAAGTTACTCAACCTCTCTGAAATTTAGTGCCCTCCTCCTTGAGATAGGCCCACCACTAGTATCTGCCCCATAGACCTGCGAGGCCTGGACCAGGGCAAGGGAAGTTCTCACCTCAGGTGCAAAATTTAAGAGGGTGCCAAAAACCTCAGTAATCAAGATATATAATATTTTAATACAATATTCTTAAAATTTAAAAATTAATGCAAAATATCTATGATGAAGAAAATGTCCAGGTTTTAAAATAGACTGGATCGGTGACAGTGTCTTGCCAAGCCATAACTGGAGCCTGAGGCAAAAGGAAATGTCAATAATATTGATCCTGTCATTACTTGCAACTTTGATATCCTGTTCATCAAAGATACTTTTCCATTAGTTTTGATTTTTAAGAAATATTGTCTTCAAATATGATTTCTCATGAATACTGAGTTTTTTGGTGCCCCCGTAAATCTTGTGCCCCAGGGAGCACCTCGCTCGCCCGACCATAGTCCCTGGATATTAAGTGAGTTGCTGCACAGTGGATCCTCAGTGAACGTGTGCTTCCTCCCTCTGAGGGATTTATACGGGAGAAGCAGAGGGAGAAGCAGGCTGACAAGGCCGCAGGGCATCTGCGGAGGGAGGGGCTCAGGCAGAGAAAGGAGCCGAAGGCAGGTTCCGCTCCATCTGCTTCCTGAGGTCGTCCTGCTTGAAGCCCCGGGCTCAGGACACCCCAGCACCCACGTCCCCACGAAAAACGACAGCAACCTCAGCAGCAGCCAGAGCACCGGGCCAAGAGCTTTCCCTGCACAATCTCACTTAATCCTGCCTCACCTGCCAGGCAGGGACAGTCTTCGACTGTGACCCAGGGTGTGAGGGACGTGCCCCAGGTCACCCAGCCTGGTCACCAGATGGTCTGGCCCCAGAGCCTAACAACCACAGCACCGCAGAAGGAGGTGTGCTCGCACCAGGAGACCCACTGGGGTGCAGGAACAAACAACGTCCCATGTATTTTATTTCATCTTTCAAATATTTACTTTCGTATCTGTTTTGTGATACACATTTACACTACCAATACTATACATATGTATGTGTATTTATATATGTATATATATGTGTGTTCAAAATATTTTTACCTCGTAGGAGTATGCAACCAAAAGCATCTGCAGACCACTGCTGCTCTAAATAAACTGATATCTTGTGCTGCCTCTGAGGGAGCCTGCGTGTCTCAGCTGACAAAGGGCTTATACATTCACTGTCGCATTTGATCCTCACAAGAAACCTGGTTGGGCAGGACTATTCCTATTTTTCAGATGAGAAAACTGAGCTCAGAGAGGTTGGGCGACTTGTTTGAGGTCACACAGCTTATAAAAGGTAGCTCTAGGTCTGGAACCCAGGGCTCCTGACTCTCTAGTAAAGTGGTTAGGAGCACAGGCTTGCAGCCAGATACTGGAGATGAGGCCTGACTCCACCACTAACCTGTGTGACCTTGAGCATGTTACTTAATCACTCTCTCACCTGTTTCTCCAATTGTGAAACAGGAACAGGGTAGTTGTAAGAATTCAATGAATGATACACACAAAGCGGTTGGTGTCTGGTACACACTAAGGACGCAGTAAGTGCTAGCCAGAGGGATGGTACCCACAGGCCTGCCCACAGAGGGGTTCCACCCTCCCCCTCAGATGATCAGTCTGGACACTCACGGCAGAGGCGCGGGGTCCGCCAGTCAATGGCCACCCCGTGCTGGCAGCACTGGTGGGCATAGGCAGACACACTGGCACAGAAGCACTCACAGTCACCGCCCCGGCTGCACCCACACGTGTCCGTCAGGCAGTTTGAGTAAAACCAAGTGACGTCAACCTGGAGGAGGTCAGAAGTCAGAGGTCAGAGGACAGATCCTGGATGTTAGCCCTGCAGCTTCTCGGCTGATGCCAGTCAGCCTCAGGGGGCAGCATAAACATGAAGGGACCACAGGATGGAGTGAGCTACCGTGTGGGGTGACAGAAGGGCGGTGAGTTCGGAGGAAAGCAATAATTCCATGGCCCAGGCAGACCCCACCTGGAGAACTAAGCTCTCTGCTTCCTTGGGCCTGGGCTATTGGATCTGGTGGCCGAGGAACAGACACGGGGTAAGAATCGCTGGCCAGGCCAACAACAGCCCAGGACAGTCTGACAACAGCCTTTGAGGCCCTGGAGCGTGCCAGGCAGAGCCAGCGCCGGCTCTCCCGTCTCCACTGAGGGCAGAGCAGGCAGGGCCGAGGGCACAGCAGGAGGGGTTCGGGTTTACTGCTCAGAAGAACTTCCCAATCGGGAGGGAGGGTGGGAGTGAGACAGGCTTGCAAAGGGCACAGAAGCTCTGTTTGTCTGGCCAGCTGTCCCTGGTTGTCTGGGACAGGACAGACTCAGCCGAGTAGGCTGGAGGCAGGGGAACAGCAGAGGTGGGTCTTCCCTCTAGACCTGAGGGGGTCTCTCCTGAGGTGTCGGGGGGGTGGTCTGAGAGCGGCAAGGGTCCCGGGGAGCAGAAGGGGCTCAGGAGCACGGGGGCTGAGTCCACTCACCACAGGGTGGCAGGTCTCGAACACCTCACTGAGCAGGACGTTGCACTCCTTTTTGGCAAATGGTTCTCGGAGAGGATTCAGGACACATGTGTCCCGGGGGTCGAGGGTGTCTGGACACTGAGGGTCAAAGGCAGGGCTGTTGCCCTCCCTACCCTCCAGATGCCCGTGGCCTCATGTGGCGAACAGATGCCTAGAGTGGCCCCGTTGATCTCCACCCCCTGGGGTTCAGATCCTTGTACAATCCCTTCCCGAGGGACCTATGACTTGCTTCACACCAACAGAAGACAGCCGAGGTGACGGGACAGATGTGGTCAGGTGCGTGTTATTACATGCTTATGGTACACGAGACGGTAGAGCCCATCTTGCCGGAGTCTCCCCCTTGCTGGCTGTGAGGAAGCAGGCAGCCATGCTGGGGAACCTCATGTGGTGGGAATGGGGGTGGTCTGTATCAGCTGAGGGTGGTCTCTAGCCAACAGCTAGCAAAAAGAATTGAAGCTCTCAGCTCTGCGGTTGCAAGTAACTGAATGCTGCCAAGAACCACGTGAGCAGGAAGCAGATCCTTCCCCAGCTGACCCTGCAGATGAGAGCCTGGCCCTGGCTAACAGCTTGACTGCAGCTTGTGATGCCCTAAACAGAGAACCATGCCACGCCGTGCCCTGACTCCTGACCTGCAGACACTGAGAAAATACGTGTGTGTGCAGTTGCATGCTGCTAAGTCTGTAGTAATACTGTTACACAGCTATCGATAACTAATACAGATTTCCTCAATGTCCACCAACCTCTGCCTGCAGGCCTATTTTCACTGGAGCCCCCAGGGTATGCCAAAGGTGATTCTCAAGAGAGAAACAGCAGTGGTGGGTGAGAGGAGGGGAGCAATAAAGGTCAGCCACCTACTCAGCTTCTCTAAAATGGGGACGGGTTAGAGCACACCTTTCTGAGGCTGTGAGAACGGCCTTGTCCCATCCATCTCAGGATTATACTGAGCTGCAGGCCATGACTAACTGCTCCCCCAACCCAAGTCTACACAGGTTCACCTCCGTCTGCTCCCCAACGGAGGATTAGGGACCTAAAACCACTCAATCCAGGAAAGGCAAATATGTAACACTCATATCGCCACTCTCCACAGCTGCACTCACGGCAGACAGAAATAATCAATCACAGTTCTCCTTCCAGCTGAGCCTGACACAAGTCTTAGGTATTTCTCAACAAAGCTTCCCAGGCAGCCTCTTCTGACTGATCAGAGCTGTCACACGAGGTCAAATCTATTCATCATCCTTCTCCTGGCATAGCCCCTTCACTTCACAGAGGACGACAGAGAAGATGGGACTTACTCAGGGTCACCCAGCAAGTCACTGGATGATCCGAGACAAGAACCCAGGCCTCCTGCTCTCAGTTCAGTGCTGTTTCCCCCACAGCTCACAGCTTGGCAGCCTCAGTCAGACATCTCCCAAACTTCAAGGACACCCCCCTCATTGCTGCCTCTGCTAATGTCGTCCTCCCTCTCAGAGGCCTTCTCTCTGTTACAGTCATCCTTCCAAATGTGGCCTATCCTTTAAGTACAACCTAGTCCCACCCGCTTCAGGAAGCCTTCTCTGATCGGCTCAACCCACACTGGTCTCTCTTGGTTTCTCCTCGTCACTAGACTTAGTGCCAGGCACCGAGGGCTCAGAGATGGGTAAGACAGTCATGCCCCACAAGGCTCCCCTTCCTTTCTAGTGCTCTTCTATCCGAGGACAGAGACTTTGTCTCCTTCTATTTCCCACCCTTCCACTAGGGCTTGGTCCAGGGCAGATGTGCAGCCCAATTTGTGAGATGGGACTGTGCGTGTCCTCAGGCCACAGGACAGAGTCTAGGGCTGTGGGTGCCGGGTCAGAGGCGGGAGAGCAGCTGCAGGGGCAGCCTCCCACCAATGGCCCTCTTCCCTGACCTGGGGCCAGTTCTCTCAGCCCTGCCCAGGGCCCAGCTGGGTGACAGGAGTGAGCCCAGTTGGGGAAGCTTTACCTCGACTGCAGCCCAACTGCTACCAAACTCCTGGGGGTTAGTTAACTCGAGGTTCTCTGGGGTCCTCATCTCATTGATGGTTTTTAAGTCAAAGTTCCCACAGAGTCCCGCCAGCTGGCCCTGAAAGAAGAGAGGACACCAGGGTCAGTTACAGGCACACGAGGGGTGAACCATGGGCAGAGGGGTCACCACGAGTCCAGGAGTCTGTCACAGACCCAGTCATGACTCCTGGGGTCATAGTGTGAAGAGGGACAGGACAAAGGTCAGAGGAGAAGGGGCACAGAGCAGTGTGGGGAGGACAGGACAGAAAGCATGACGCTCCTGTCTCCTCAGTGAGGGTACAGTTCACCCAAGGACACTCAGTGGCTTGGCTCATCCCCAGGCAGGAGCAGGGGGCCCCTTAAGAGTTATTTGTCATGCAACTACCTGCCACTGTGGCCCAGCCTGGATGTGCACCGTGGTCCTCTGGTCCCATAAGAGGGTGATGTGCTCCCGTGGGAAATGCACCAGTGTGAAAAACCCTGCTTGCCATGTGTGGACCTCCTGGTCCTCGTCCAGGAAGCTCTCAGGACTCTAGGGGGACAGAGATGGTCATTCCTGAGGCCTGAGTATCCCCCAAAACCTGGCTCAGCTGGGCCTGGCTACCAATCACTGCCCCCGCACCCCCACCAGGACCTCACCAACTCCTCTGCCGCCCTCACGCCCTGACATTGACCTCTGTGTTCCTGACCCTGGCCAAGGAATTCAGTCTGGCCTGCTGACGCAATGGTGCTTCAAGAGAAAGTGCTGTGGCAAAGAAACCAGTCCATAGCCCTCTTCAGCCCTCAGCCCCCGTAAACCTGCAAACTGTCTACACAACCTTCCCCCACACCCGCCCTTACGGGATTTCCTGAGTCGTCATGAAAGAGGATGAGTGAGTTCCCCACACTGATGGAGACAAACTTCCTGCAGATGATGCCAGAGCTGTAGCAGTTTACATTCTCTACAATCACGGAGAAGCTGAAATCTGATGTGCTCTGGGGAGAAAGTAACTTAGTTCAATAAAACTGGGGAGAGAAGAGATTCCGCTGACAGGCACAGAGGTAGCGGGACGTGGACTCGGAAGTCAGGTTTTTGATCCACTTCTGCTTATGAGCTGTGTGACTTTGGACAATTTAGTTCAGTTCTCTGAAGCTCAATATAATTTTTGGGTGCCTGGTGCAGTGTTCAGCATATAGTGATGTTCCAAAAAGTATCTGATGAATGAATGACTGAATATATAATAGGGATGACTGGGGTTGACAGGGGTGTGGGGGAGCGGTGCTGTCTTACATGCACTGAAGAGGGCACTGTAAGCCTCTCCCGAGGGCAATTTGCAGGCAGTGAACAACATTCTCAATGTATGTAACTTTTTATAGCAATTCCACTTCTAAGAGTCTAGAGACATATCCACACAAGAATTCACTGAGCATTTAAATATTGGCAACAACCTAAATGTCCATCAATGGCAAATAATAAAACAAAGTAGAACACATCTTTTCTATAGAATTCTATAGAAAGAAGAAAGAAAAAGTATGCAACGACTGTATGAGATTATGTCCAAAGTATACTATTAAGTGAAAAAAGCAAACTGCAGAATCCTATTCATACAATCTGAACAAAGTATGTGTGTGTGTATGTGAGTGCGAGCACGTGTCTGTCTCCTGGAAAACGATCTGGCAGGATTCACACCTGACTGTTATGAGTGGTCATTCATCAAGGAACGGGAAGAGAAGAGATGTGAAGAGGAATTTTTTTTTTTAAGATATGCTTCTGTACTGTTCTGAATGTTAGTGACAAGCATGCATTACCTTTGAAATTCAAAAAATAAAATAAAGTCAGTAATCTTTGTCTTGTGGAGTTATTGAAATTATGTGAAAGACCCCAGTAAAGTGCCTGCCCCACAGGTAGGACTCACTCCATAACAGGTTTGTTGTCATCATTATTATTATTACTGTTATTTTCAGTATTATATAATGAGATGGACAGGCCCTTAGCAAAACCAAGGCCCCCTGGCTGTGTCTCTGGCACTCTCCCACCTGCCTTGTTGGCACCCTTTTCTCCTTCTGGAAGGGATCCTGCCTCTACTGTGCCAGCCCCACATCACCATTCCTTTTCCTCCAGGTGAGCTGACAGCTTTAACACGTGGCTCCTCAAGCATATCAACTCTGCAGTCAGATTTCTTAGTTCAAACCTGCCCCCAGTTCTGCCACTGACTAGCTTCCCTAGGCTCAAGTTGCCACATGTATCCCATGCGGTCAGTAAACTCTCCCTTGTAGTGTTGCTGTGAGAATTCAGTGAAGCAATGTTTGAAAATGGCTCAGGTGACCACCAGGCTTATACTAAAGGCTCTAAAAGCATCCACTCTCACTATTACAGACAGAAAAACTACTGGCCCCGACAGGCAAGGTTATATGGAGAGTGGACAGGCTGTGGGGCACATTATGACTGCTGGGCTCTGTCCAGCCCTGATCTTGCTCCTCAGCACTTCTTTCAGTGTCTAGAGAGCCACACCCCAGGGCTCAGATCTCCCCACGACCCAATTATGCGTCAGACTGCAGTCCAGAACATCAACATGCCCAGAGGTCCTCAGCCTCAACCCCTCTGGTCCCCACGGAGCCTGCTGGGCAGACAGACACCTCCAGGAGCTCACCTTGACCAGGTGCACTTTGCATGCCCCCACGAAGTCAAACGGGAGCCCATCAAAGGTGCGGTAATGCCGGTCGCCGTAGGCCGTGCAGGTGGAGGCACAGGGGTGCAGGGTGCACTGGAAGGAGCCGTGCTGGCATACGCTGAAACACACACACCCAGACCAGCTCGCGGGGCACACCCACACCTGGACTATCCACCACAGAGCCAAGCCTATCAGGTGCCCACTATGTGCCCCTGGGCCAGGGGTCAGCAACATTATCAGCCTCCAACAGAAGCTGCCGAGTGGGACTGCGAGTCCCCATTTTATGTAGGAGACACAGGGCTCATGGAGGTTAAGGAGCACATGGCCAATAAATAATGGAGCTGAGACTGAACCCAGAGCTATCTGACTCCAAAGTCCACATGCTCTTTACCACTCCAACCATTCATTCATCCATTCATTCAACAAGTATTAGGCACCTACCATATCCCAGGCATTATTCCAGGAGTTTGAGACACATCAGTAAACAAAATGGCAAAAACCCTCTGCCTTTGTGAAGCTTAGATTCTAGAGGGAGAAGATACACGCTAAATAATAAAAATAAGTAAGCATGAGTAAGTAACACAGCGTGTTAGAAGGCGACGAGTGCTATGGGGGAAAGGAGCAGGATCCAGGGGATTGGGAATGTGTGGGGTGGCACGCAATTTTAAACAGGGTGGTCAGAGGGACATCGTGCTTTGCTGAGAGAAGGAGTGTTTGGGGGATTTGATCACGGGGATGACATGATCTGAAGCAAGTTCCACGCTGGCTGCCATGCTGAGTCTAAGCTGAAGGAGGCCGAGGACGGAAGCAGGAAGACCAGTTGGGAGACTATTCCACAATCAGGGAAGAGATGACGACAGTGGCTCGGAACAGGGTAACAGCAGAGGAAGGAATGAGAAGTATCAGATTCTGGATCTACTTGGGAGGTAGAACCAGAAGGATTTGCAGACAGCTTGGATGTAGGTAGTAAGAGAGGATGTAGGTAGTAAGGACTCAGGGATGACTCCAGGTTTTTCAGCTTGAGCAACTGGAAGAATGAACCCAGACCGGGGAAGCTGAGCAAGGAGCAAGTCCGAGGGAAAGATCAGGTGTTCAGTCTTGGACATGCTGAGTTTGAGACATACACGTGGCGATGTCAAGTGGGCAGTTGGGGGTGTGAGTCTGCAGTTCAGGAGTGAGATTTGGACCACAGGCAGAAGTTTGGGAGTCATCTGCATATGGATGGGCCTTATCACCTTGAGACCAGGTGAGTTCACCAAGGGAGTGAGTATAAATACAGAAGCTTCTTGGGGCACTCCCAACACTAAGAATTTGGAGAAGAGGAAGAACCAGCAAAGAAACCTGAGACGGAGCAGTAAGAGAAGTAGGAGGAAGACCAGGAGGGTGGGGAGTCCCAGAGCTATGTGAAGAAATGCATGAAGGGAGAGGGGATGAAAACAAGGGATCAATGCGGTCAAATGCCGCCAACAGGTCTAGGAAGAGGAGGACCACGAAACGGACATTGGATATAGCAATATGGAGATGACTGGTGATCTAGATAGGAACAGTTCTGGAGGAATGGTTAGGAAAATGCCTGACTGCACTGGGCTGAGGGAGAATGGGAGAAGAGGAATTAGAAACAGCAGGTATAAGAAACTTTTTTGAGAAGTTCTACAGTAAAAGGGTAGCAAAGAAATGGAGCCCTTACTGGGGGGTTGGAAGTTTTTCAAACCTCTTTTTATGTTGATGGGGATGATCTAGTGAGGAAGGAAAAACTGACTATATGGGAGAGAAAGGGGAGGCATTCTTAGTGGTGCCCTTGAGTGAGAGAGGGGTGGGATCTAAAGCAGAGGTGAAGGAACTGGCTTTAGATCGGAGCACAGACACTCAGTTCATCTTTGGTATAGGTGGAAGGCAGAATAGAGGGTACAGAGTCTGGAAAGTTCTCTCCTGATGGCTTCAATTTTCTCAGTGAAACAGGAAGCAAGATCATCAGCTGAGAGTGAGGAGAGGGGAGTTGGTGCCGGGGCTTTGAAGAAGGAGCAGAAAGTGTGAGCCAGTCACCTAGGGGGATGAAAGAGAGAACTAGACCAAGGAAACATAGCGTGAGGGCTGGCCAGCCTGGAGACCTTTTCCGAGGTGGAGAGTCACGAATTTAGAGTGAGATGATGCTGCTTGGTTATGTGCTCCTCCAGCCACTCTCAGCTGCAATGGATGCAGGTGCAAAAGGCGGGTGTCATCAGGGGACGACTTCGCCAAACAAGTAGGGCCAAGCTGGAGAAGGGCAAGAGAACTGAGGTTGTATTCAAGGAAGTGGGCACAGTGCCAGACTGTGGGCCCAGAACAAACAGAAGGGAAGATATCAAGGGGCTGAGAGGCAGTGGAGAGCTGGTAGGGTCCATGGATTAGAAACCTGGCTGGAGGTGAAGGATTGAGGGTGTCAGGGTACTAGAGGGAGTGGAGGAAGACAGAAGGTGAGGTGAGAGGCATGAAATTTGGATATGGGCTGGCTGAGTTATTGGGAATGGCACAATCTAGGGGATGACCACTCACACCGCTAGCTTGGAGATAAGATCACTGGAAAAGAGAAGATGAAGAAATTATGATGTCAGGATAGCATTAGCATCTTTAATGGATACTGAAGTCTCCAAGAATTAGGGCAGGAGTAGGGTTGGATAAAGGGGACGGTATCTGGAGCTAAAATCTTCAGGAGTAAAGGGCATGACCTGGGGCTCCTTGTAAGACAACAACAATGAGGGGCAGGCTCTCTCCAATCACACACCATATACACACCTGGTCATTCACTGAGTCCTCACTCCCTAAGCCTGTGCACACATCCAGTCACACACCCACCTACACGACTCATTACAACCCAGGTGTGTAAGCAGTGCTGCCAATGCTCCCACCATGGCTGACTTCACGCTACCAACATGATATCACTGAACATGGAGCTGGGAAGAGATGGAAGCCAGGCCCCATCCTGGTAAACAGATCCCATCCAACACTCAAGCCCCATCAGCCCAGACACCCTTCAGCACCCACCTCCCCAGTGGAGAGCAGCCGGAATGTGAGTCACAGTGCCGTGTCCTTCCAGAGGGAGTGTTGGGAAAGTTTGTACATGTATTAGGAAGGTGGAATGTGAAAGACTGAGTTAAAACGTAAAAACTTGCCCAGATGTCTCTCAGTCCATTAAGGGAGAAAAGAGCCACTCTATGGCCAGTCGGCCTCTTGCATAAAGACAGAGCCTCTTTACGTCAAGGTTCTAAACCCTAAAATAACCCCAGCCTTTTGGTCCTGGCTCCTGATTCTCCCCCCACCATTTCACAGCACAAAGTGCTCACAGGAGAGGATTCAACAGAGCACAGCCATCCTCCTGCCTGGGCCTGGGAGTGCTGGTACGGTGGCTGGCATCCCGTGAAGTGACCAAGTGAGTCAGTCCTTGAGCCTGAGCCCGCTGGGCGAATCCAGGCTGGCTGGCCCCATCTCTCACCACACTCACCGGGCACCGATAGTCAGCTCTGGCCCACCAGTCACAAACTCCCACGAACACTGGAGTACACAGCCTGCACAGAGCTCTGTGTCCTGACTTACACCCACAGACTTCTGGGGTCAGACAGCCAGAGCTCTGACCTTATAAATACACCCTGAGATATCTGGGGAAACCAGCCTTGGAGTGGATGGGCTTGACTGTGACTCTGCTGCTGACATGGAAAGAAATGCCATGGCCATCCTGTGGGCCAGAGAAAGAGGACAGTTTCAACCCCAGCATGGGATAGAGACTGGGGACCATGCTTTAGCTAATCGGATGGGTCTCCAAGATGGAACCTCCTCCAGCTTCTCTGCTGGGCCCTTGGGCCCCAGTGCCAGGGACTTCCAGCCCATCCAGCCCACGTCAGGCCGCCCATGGCTGGTCTTGACATTGGAACGGTGACCAAGTTTTCTCCCCCAAATCAGGGTACCAGTTTATCATTACTCACCTCCTCCCCTCAGAGCTCTCTCACTCCTCCATTGTTCCTGACCCTGAGGCCAAACGAGGCTGCCTCCCACACCCCTCACTGTCATCTCCACAAAGAACTGAATGTCCCTGAGATGAGGAAATCTCACCCAGAGGTAGGGGAAGGAGCCAAGCATCTTCTCAGATCTTAGTGTGGCTATGACAGCAGCGGGACAACAGAGGACCTGCTCATCCCCTCGCCACACCTGGGACTCCTCAACGCAGCCAGCTGGAGCACACGTGCCTGTGCACACTCACATGTGCACACACTCACTAAGCTGAGAGAAATCCCTAGGTCTAGGAGGCCTTCCTTGGCCTGTAAGAGATGAAAGAGTTCAGCAGAGCCAGCTGGCTGGGGACACACTCATCTCCAAACACCAGACTGGGAGCCAGTACACCAAGCTACTTCACACAGGATCTTGTGCCCAGCCTGACCGCTTTGGACAGTCATTGGAACATGATGTGGGACTAGGGCAGAAAGAGGGTTCCACTGGTTGGGGGACTCTGCTGGAATGAGCTGAGCAGACCTCTCTCAGGGGTCCTGGTCCCATCTCCTTTTCCTCCTCATCTTAGCCCCACTATCTAGCTGATGTGCTCTGGTCATTGTTCGGAGAGTTGCTCTGAGATGTCCCCTGGGCCCCTGGGTCCTGGAGACACATCCAGGGCTGAAGGGGCACTGGGACTATCTAGTCATTACATGCATGTGCAGGTGCATTCACATATCCAGTCTATGCATTTTGGATTTGTGCCCACATGTGTTCATACAAATATGCAAACATACTGTCATGGTTACAAATATGCATGTACACATATTCATATACATGTCTGAACAAATTCACATTCATGAAAATACTCACAAAAATACCCCCCAAAATTCTTTCTATGCATACACTTGTATATGTACACAAACTCTACATAACACAACACAAAACACGAATACAAACATAGTGGAAGGCGGAATGCTAGACCGGGCTCATGATCCTGCATCCCATATCCATCCTCACCCCTAGCAAAAGGCAGAGCCTAGATGGAGCCTGACTTACCAGGTATGGCAGGGGGATATAACCTGGTCCCCAGGGAAATACTCCTTCCCCTTCCAAGTGCATGGGCACTCCTCTGGCAGGAAACATGCGTCCCCATGTCTGAGTAGGCTGTAGGGACATAGCAAGCGGGTGGTCAGGACAGTACCTTTCCCATATCTGCCATTTGTGGAGGACCCTGCATCCTCATGGATGCCCTGGGGTAGCTGCCAGTAGTTACCCTAGAAGAGACTGGCCATGTACCCACTACCATCCTGCTGCTGCCCAATGGGATTCAGAGGTTCCTTAGTAACTGGAAAAACCAGAGACAGACTTGGCCCATCTTGGAAGTCTCTGCTATCCACCAGGAGCAAGGCTCAGCTCTACCAGCCACATCCCCCCGGCCAGGCTGGATGCCAGTTGCCTCTTAGGCACAAGCTACATACTAACGAACAGACCACAGACGTGACCATTGACCCTCCCGCCCAGGGTGCCCATAGAGCAACCAGCAGACCTGCACTGAAAGAAATGTTGAAGGGAGTTTTCCAGGAGGATGGAAATTCAGATCCACATGAAGGAATGAAGAGCTCCCAAAATGGAAATTATATTGGCAAATATAAAAAAAAAATTATTCATTTCTTTAAGAGATAACTAAGCATTTAGAGCAAGATTATTGTCAATGAATTGTGGGGTTTATAAAATATGTAGAAGTAAAATGTATGACAATAATAGTACAAAGGACAAGAAGGGAGTAAATAAAAGTATACTGTTGCAAGTATTCTACACAAAGTGGTAAAATACCATTCATGGTAGACTGTGATAAGTGAAAGATACATACTGTAATCTCTAGAAGAACCACAAAAAATAAAAAGACCAAGACATATAGTTAAAATGAAATAAAGGAGACAAAATAGACTACTAAAAAATACTTAACCCAAAAGAAGGTAGAAAAGAAGAAAAAACAAACAATAGGACAAACTGATAACAAATAAGATGGTAGTATTAAACCTAATCCAATTACATTAAATGCAAATGCAATTAAAAGAGGAAAGGGTGACATTGGCTAAAAAAAGCAAGACGCAACTATATTATTTTTATAAAAGACACAACTGAACTATAAAGGCACAGATAAGTTAAAAGTAAAATGATGGAAAATGATACCAAGCAAACAACAATCATAAGAAAGATGGAGCAACTATGTTAACATCAGACAAAGCAGACTTCAAGGCAAGTAGCATTAACAGCAATAGACAGAGATATTTCATAACGAGTCAACTTATTAAGAGAACATAACAATCCTAAATGGGCATGCACTAAGTAACAGAGCTTCAAAAAACACAAGCAAAACTCACTAAACTAAAAGGAAAAAAGAGATAAATCCACAGTTGTAATTGGAGATTTCAACATGCCTCTCCATTAATGATAGAATAGGCAAAAAAATCATCAAAGATGTAGAAGATTTGAACAACCAGACCTAAATGACAATTAAAGAACTATCTAATAACAGCAAAATGCACGTTATTTTCAAGCATACATGGGAAGTTCACCATGACAACTATATTCTGGACCATAAAAAACTCAATAAATTTCAAAGGTTTGAAATCACATGAAGTATATTCTCTGACCACAACGAAATTACATTAGAAATAGGGAACAAATCAATATAAGGAAAATCCCAAATACTTTTAAATTTAGTAACATTTTTAAATAACCCATAGATCAAAGGAAATTAGAAAATATTACCAAAAAAGAACGAAAGCACAATGCATCAAAATTTGTAGAGTGCAGCTAAAGCAGTGCTTACAGGGAAATTTATAGAATTAAATGCTTGTATGAGAAAATAATAAAGGATTACAATCAAAATTTAAACTAGAAATATAAGAGCAAGTAAATCCAAAGTAAGTAGTAAGAAGGAAATAATAAAGATAAGAGCAGAAATCAGTGAAATAAGAAAACAGAAAAACCAGAAGTTGGTTCCTGTTCAGTCTAGCTGAAAAAAGGAAAAAAATAAAATCTTTAAAAAGAAAATGGGCAAAAGACTTGAATGGACACTTCAAAAAGGAAGATATATAAGTGGCCAAAAAGCACATGAGAAAGTACTCATCATTAGTCATTAGGGAAATATAAACTGAAACCACAATGAGATATGACTACGTTCTCATTAAAATAACAGAAATGAAAACACCAAGTGTTAATGAGCATGTGGAGCAGTCAGAATTCTCATGCGGTGAGACTGTGAAATCATACAAATGCTCTAGAAAATAGTCTGGCAGTTTCTTATGTAGTTAAACATAAATCTACCCCAGGACCCACCCAAGAGGAAGACATTATAGCCTTATTCAAAACAGTCCCAAACTGGAAACAACCCAAATATCCATCAACATTTAATGGATGAAGGAATTATTGTATATACATACAATGGAATATTACTGAGCAATAAAAAGAAACAAACTACCAGAAAATGAAACAATGTAGGTCAACCTCACAAACATATGCTAAGGAAAAGAAGCCTGACATGGAAGGGTAGGTACTGTATGACTAGATTTTCATGAAGTTCTAGAATAGGCAGAGCCTATCTATGCTGAAATGAAGAACTACAGTGCGGGGGGTGGGGGGGGTTGCGGAGAGGATCGCCTGGGAAAAGACATAGGGCATGAGGGTATTTTTTTGAGGTGCTAGAAGTGTTCTAGATCTTCATGGGGGTGTGGGTCACAAGGGGGTATAAATTTGTCAAAGCTTAGCAAACTGTATACTCAGAATCTGTGCATTTTACTGTATATAAATTATGCTTCACTTTAAAAAAATTAAAAAAGGAAAAAAACCCTGTGAGGCATCAAAAGCTGATTGGAAGCTCCCTATTTAAGGGGGGGCCAGAATTTCATTGGGGAACCCCCAAAACATGAATTTCTGTAGTTTTTTTTCTCTTGGCCCAGCCAATTTTCGAGAAAAGAGTCCTCTTTTTCTCTAGCCTAGGAGGCAAAGGCTTTGATGCCACCATCCTGGGAACCAATGTGGGGAAGAGGACAGGGTCCCTGTAGGCTTTCACTTCATCTCCCTGTTGCATCTTATTCCTCCTGGTGCCCCCAAGATCAAAGTCTAGAAACTCTTACCACCTTTCTCCTGCGAAATGAGCCTGGGGCAGTTGAGTGACCGCAGGGGGTCGCAGAGGGAATCTGGAAGGTTAACGGCTCCATATATAGACTTGCAACTCATCCTCCTGTCTCCCTCCCACCACCCCATCTTCTGAGACGCCTGGAGCCTCCTGTTCCTGAAGCTGTCAACACGACATAGGTTGCTTCTCCTTGAACTTCTCCTCTGCAGGCATCAGCTGTCAACCTCTGCTCCGCAAGGTCAGTTCCTACACATCTACCCTCATTCCTTCTTCAAAACTATTGACCCATCTCATGCCACCAACACTCCCACTCCTGTTCTCTTTGTCCCTAGGGATTTATACTGTTTTAAACTCCATTACCAACATTTCATTGTGGTTGTGGGAGGAAACAGTAAAAAAAAAAAAAAAAAAAAAAGCATGTGCTTAATCCACTATGTTTTCCCTGAAGCCACTTAACCTTTCTAAACCTTTGTTTTTTCATGAGTAACATGGGAATAATGACACCTTCCCCTCAAGGACATTAGGAGAATTTAATTATAGACCTGGGCACACTGCCTAGCGCCTAGCAGATACACAGCAGTGGCTTCTCGGCCCTCCTTTCCCTAGAATTGCATCAGACATCAGCGATGGGCTGGCTCACCACCTTCCACCTTCAACCCCAGGCCCTGTCTCTCGCCCCTTCCTGAGGGGTCATGCCGCCGCCCACCGTCCGCTCCTGGCCCTTTGCAGACCTTCCTGCATCCATGAGCACCTGCTGTGAGCCGCCCCCCCCCCCCCCCCCAGAGAGGAGCATGCAGAGAGGAGCTTTGGCCTCTGTCCTCGAGGTGCCCTCAATCTGTGGAGCATCCTCGTCTTACCTGTTAGGGAACCCTGTCCTTCCGGGATCCCTCAGGGGGCATTTGCAAATGCACAGAATCCAAATGAAGGAGGACAATGCTGTCTACTCATGTAGAGAGCTTACTCTGTGCCATTCTACAGATGGGCAAACTGAGACTCAGGCATGTTGACTAACTCATCCAGTAAGTAGTGGAATCAGGATTCAAGCATGACTCCAGAGTCCGTGCTCAAAATCACTATGCTACACTGCCGAGCGGCCCCAGAGCCCTTGGCTCAGCACCAAGATTCAAAGAAATCTGGAGAGGCACAGAACGCCCCAGATGCCTGCAGTGGCCCAGGGTCATTTGGAGCAATACAGAGCACCTAGAAGTTCCTAGAAACACTATGGAGAGAGGCGTGGGGCCCAGGGGCCCAGAGGTCCTGGGCAGGGTTGTTATGACAGTGCCCGGGCGTCACTGGGAGCCCTATCCCAGCTCCCAAGAAGATGTTCCCGGAGGGCAGGAAGTGTCTGCCTTTCCTTCACAAGTTGAGACTGTGATAACTTCCCTTTGACAAGCACCCGTGGGATGTGTGTAAGCTCCTCATGGGGCATTTGATACAGCACATGAGCCACTGGGGCAGACACCCCAAGAGGTGATGAGGGCTCAACACCCGGAAGGGGAAGGAACAGTCTTACAGAGCGCTGACTACACAGAGCTGGGCTCCCTGTGGCCATTGTCCCAGTTAAATCTCACAGGAACCTGTACGGTGGGTGTTACTACCCTCCATTCACAGACGGATTCAGAAAATTAAGTGACTTGTCTGGCGTCACATAGCTAGCGGCAAACATTAAGGTAACTGGGTTGGGGGCCTGACGGCCCCACCCCCACCCCTTTGGCCCTGGCCCTTGGATGGTGGATGCTCTTGGCACAGCACCAGGACCTGGACAGAACTTCGAAAGGCCTGGAGCAGAGGAGGATTTTGGAAGTGCCCACTCAGACTGGTCCTGCAAACAGCCAGTGGGGCCTGAGAGACGAGAAAACTGATGCCCAAGTGGCCCTATAACTTGTCAAAGGTCACCCAGCCTGTTAGAGCCTTTGGAGCCTGGCACTGAAAAGGGAACCCCCTCTAGCTTTGAGATCTTCTGAGTTAAACTAACCCCTAGGGTCGGCTGATGCTTTAGAACCTTGCTCCTCAAAGTGTGGTCCCCAGACCAGCAGCATCGGCATCTCCCGGGAGCTTGTTAGAAGTACAGAGTCTCGGGTGAAGATCCAGGGGCACATTCACGTTTGAGGACTACAGCCTTAGAGACTACAAACCACTTTCATGAAAGGGATCTTGCCGAATCCTTCATTCCCCAAGCCCCTCTGGGAGGGACCGTCAACCCCCATTTTACAGATGAGGACGCGCTCAGAGAGGTCACACAGAGTCACTGGCAGAACCCAGCCCAGCTCTCCCAGTTCGGTCACCTCTCCCAGTTCCACCTTGCCTCAGTGGCCTTGCCATCATGTTTGGCAGCGAGTGACCCACAGTTCCTGACCCCAGAGGCCCTGGTCCTCCCTGTGCTTGGACTGAGAGGCAGCTTATGCACACAAGGATGGTGCCACAAGAGGCCTTCAATGAAAGACTCTCCTCACAAGCTCCTCTGGGGCCCAAGTGGCAGCAGGTGGTGTCTGCACCCTGTGAGTTGGGCCTAGGCTCCAGTGCGAGTTCTCAAGACCCCACAGGAGTCTCTTGTGGATACCCTTGCCCGGGAAGGGGCAGGCTCATTAGCTACATTGTGACCTCTGTGCAGGGGACCAGACCCTGGGCCTCACAGAGCTGGCACACTCTGGCCAAAGGGCAGGGTTTGGAGTAAGCTGAGTTAGGTTTGAGTCACAGCTTCTTGGGCAGACCACTTCCCTTCCCCTTGCCCCGGCCTCAGTTTCTTCATCTGCAAAATGAGAATAATGATCCTCCCCTCCCCTCTCCCAGGGATGCTCTGAGATTGAAGGAGATAATATCAAATTGTTTTATAAATAGTAAAGCTCTGACTGTTCCTTCCTCTTCCCACCTTAGAGGCCTGGCCCTCATTTCACTTCCCCTGGTGGCCAGGCCTGGGCCAGGGCTCCCAGCTGACCACTGGTCTCGGCATAGGCTAAAGGACACAGCAAACTGCTGCCCAGTCACGGGATGAGGCGCCCACTGTCTTCTCAGCCCAGACCTGAAGCAAGACCAGCACCAGGAATGAGAACTGGCAGAGGGGGGCGCTGGGACCCTGCCGCCACCTAGGCGTACGGAGCACCCATGAGGCACCCCACCAGACTCAGCACGTACGGACCTCACAGCTTTAATGGTGGTGCCGGGCACCCAGGAGGGAGACGACTTCCACTGGCTGAGGCCTTTCTTTTTTGAGTATTATGGGACACCAGCCCTCCACCTGGTATGAATTTTGCAGGGAAAGAGGCTGACAGCTGAAGCACGGGAGTGTTTCATGGTCTCCAGCCCATTAGATTTCTAGAGCACACGAGACACCCCACCCAGTGCTTCCAATTCAGCATCTCATTTAATCCTCACAACAACCTGCTGAAGTGGCATTATTATTATTATTATTATTATTCCCATTTTACAGATGAAAAACTGAGCCTCAGAGAGGCCAGGCCCCTTCCCTGTCCAAGGCCACACATTGGCAAGCAGCAGAGCCAGTAGAATTTGCTCCAGGTTGGCTCCCCATGCCCCTGCTCTTTCTCAGATTCCTCGCTGGCATTACGTTGTCACTGGCCAGCCCTGGGCTAGTGCCTCCATGCAAGCCTGTGTGAGGTCTTCCCTGCCCCTCCTGATGGTCCCTGGTTCTGCCAGCCTCCAGGAGTGGGAGACCGTGGCAACATGGATACACACCCTTGGGGACAGGCGCATCCTGAGAGGCAGGGGCCACGGGCTGGCACGCTCAGGTTCAGCAGCTGCTGCTCACATGTCCTCTCTCTGCTCAGCTCGGGGTCCGTGTGCTGGTCACTGCAGTTCACGAAGACCTGGCCTGCTGGGCAGGCAGCAGCTGGAAGAGGAAAGGGTGGGTGCTGAAAAGAGCCTGGACACTCAGCAAGATGCTTGGAACACCTGGGCCTGGGGGAGGACTCCTGGGCGGCAGGGGTGGCCAGGGAGACCTAGAGAGCCGGCATCTGGGGAACTCAGGAAGAGAGGGGACTCTGATGCTTTCTCAGGCCCGGCCGCTCCTGAGGCATTCCCTGGGCTCCCAGATGCACATCATGGGGAGCAGGAGGGATGCATGCTGTCACACAGCAGGACAACCACCGCCACTGCCAGTACCAGTTACTGAACATGTCCTCTCCACCAGGTACTACTCCAGGTACTTCAAGGGCATTTTCTTATTTAGTCCTGCAACAACTCTCTGTGGTATTTTCGTCCCCCATTTTCCCATATAATGGAGAGAGGCCACTTCTGCTTTCAAAAGGCAAGATCAAGCAAGAGGAAGCGCCCCAGAGGATCTGGCAGAGGAGCCAGAAAGAAGACAGTCATGAGTGTGGCAGGGTGGCCTGAGGACTTTTAACACAAGGAAGTCAATTTCACATTACCTATACAACAGTCTCCCTTTATCTGCAGAGGACACATTCCAAGACCCCCAGTGGATGCCTGAAACCGCAGATAGTAGCAAACCCTACAGCAATCACCCCCTTATCCGCGGTTTTGCTTTCATCATCCGCGGTTTGGCCATCCAGGGTTAACTGAAACCGCGGAGAGTGGAGGGCACATTCATACCTGTGTGAGTGAGGTTTGTTCAGAAAGATCGATACAAGGAGCTGAGTTCTATGCCCAGCTGGAGATGGAGCAGAAAGGAATAGCACAGGAGAGGAAACGAAAGTCCCAAAGAAGCGGAAATCTGAAGCCACAAGCTACAAAAAGAAAACCACCCTTAGGAATATATATATGGATCATGGGGCGAATGTAGGAATCTGAGTTATATACAAAAGAGGAAGTGAAGGCTCAGAGGGAGAGGTGAAGTGAGGTACCCAGGGCTGCACAGCTAGTGAGGGCTGGGCAGGATTTGAACCCAGGGCTGCCTGACTCTGGAGGCCCTGTTCTTTGCCACCTGCATATGATTATTCTCCCACCCTCTCTGTGCCACTCCCTGTCCTTAGTGGCCTCTCCCACCCCAGGAGGCCCTCCCTGAAGGCTCCAGCCTCCTGCTCTACCACCTCCAAGCCCCTCACAGGCTGACCCAGCACCCTGCCAGCCCACCCCCACCTCCACTGCCTGGGAGAGTCTTAAAGGCCCGCCCGTGCTCCCCATCTCCGTGACCCCACGTCCAGCGCTGCGCCAGTAGAGAGTCAACCTCAGGAGACATGTGACGGCTCAGATCAAGGAAAACCAGGACCCAGGGGAGGCCAAGCGACTGTCCAGACACCCTTGCTGGTTGCCCCTGCGGGAGACAGTCTCAGCCTCTCCTCAAGAAGCAGGAGGGACAGCCACAAGGGTGAGGCAGAGGTTGGGACAGGATTTCTGGGTGCCACCCTCCAAGATGGAGCCTTTCCCGAGAGAGAAAGGAATACAGAAGGCTCAGCGTGAGGCATGATGCGGGTGAGCTCTCCCCGTCCTGGTCTGTCCTCAAGTTCCCCCCTCACCTCTCCGTATCCCCACTACCATGGGGGAGCCCCCAGAAGAGCCCATCCCCTTCCAGCCACCCTTACCTGGGGCTCTGCTATCACAGCTCATGACTCCATCTCTGCAGTGGCTGCAAAAAGAGAGAGAGAGGGTGGCACCAGGGTTAGCCGACCCAGTCACTGCAGAGCCCAGACACGGAACCCCGGTCACTGCAGAACCCGGCGTCCCCGAGTCGCTGCACTCAGAGCACTGCAGGGTTCAGACAAATACCCCCACTTCTGTCCCTGGTCCCCGCACAGAGGCAGGGGTGGGTGTCGTTTCATGGAAAGTCCCGCTCAGCTGCATTTTCTTCAGTCAGCAACGTCCAGTTAGAGAGGACAATAATGTTGTTACCTAGGGAGCTCACCAGTGGCCCAGAGATGGGATGTCGCTGTCTCCAGGGGGGTAGTCCACTCCTTGGAAGTGGCAGGAACACTGGTTCCTATAAAGCCCGGGGAACAGAGAAAGGTGAACTCAGAAGCTGGGGCAGGGACTGCCAAGGACAGGGACCCCACCCCTCAGCCAGCCAGGCGCATAAGGACACAGAGAGAAGTAACAGCAACTACTCTGACATGTGACACTTCTCTATGGAGTGAGGAAGCCAGCGTGGCACCGGGACAGAGGTCAGGGCTGAGTCCCAGATTCGGGGGCCAGCCACCAAGCTTAGACAAGAACATGCCCACAGCCCGGCCTCGGGACTGTCCCCTCGTCACCTCTGCTGGGAGCACTCTTCCCTCAGGTCTCTGCTCAAATGTCACCTCATCAGAAAGGCCTTCCTTCCAGCTCACCTCATATGACACAACAGTAGCCCCTCCCCGCCCCCAGGATCCCCTGTCCTCACGCTGCTCTATTTGGCTTTGTGGCTCTTGTTCTCACCAGACCCCTCAAGTGTCTATCTTATTATCTTATTATCTGCCTTATCTTATTATCTGGCTTATTATCTGCCTCTCCACCTAGAAGGGGAGCTCCCCAGGACAGGATTCTGTTTTGCTTGTTGCTGAACTCCCAGGGCCTGGAAATATCTGGAACTTAGTGAAAAGTCAATAAATATTTGTGGCAGAAGAGGGAGATGAGGGGAGAGACGGTACTGGCCCTGTGGGGTTGTTCCGTCTTGTGGGCAAGCCGGCTGGAGTGGCCTGAAGAACCAGAGTGGAGGCAAGAGGCCTGGGAGTGGGGAGGGGTCCAGAGGAGGGAGCCCACCCATGAAGGTCTGCCCTGCGACCGTGAGATGAAGTAGGGACAGGAGAGGCCCAGGCAGGCTCCCGTCTCCGGTGCCTTGGAGACCCCCAGCCTCCTCATCACCTCACACAGGGGTCAAGACAGCCCGCTCACCTGGGGACACAGAGGTCAGTGTGGGTATCCAGATAGGTGTCCGGTGGGCAGGCACAGCCCTCCACACACTCGTCCCTGCTGAGGTCACTGCCACCATCAACCCCACAGGCCTCAGGGCTGGCCAGGTCCTGGCAGGTTTGTCCACACAGGGCCACGCAGGGGCTATATTCCTTGGTGGCCTCACAGGACAGTGCTGTAGTAGGAAATGGAACTGTGCTTTGTCTCCCTTGTCCCCACAACCGTGTGGGGTGGGGTCATCATCCTGATGAGGAAAACTGAGAACCAGAGAGGTTAAAACACTTGCCCAAGGTCA
The DNA here is from genome assembly GCF_041296265.1 of Equus caballus. Classification (NCBI taxonomy): domain Eukaryota; kingdom Metazoa; phylum Chordata; class Mammalia; order Perissodactyla; family Equidae; genus Equus; species Equus caballus. The sequence continues at coordinate 88,263,071 of NC_091690.1, read as the reverse complement.
CATGGCAGGTCAAGGTCAGAGTTGGGATTTGAACCCAGGTCTGACCTTAGCATCCCGCTGTCCCCACTAAACCAGATGGCAGAGTGGCAAGAGTGGGACCAACCTCCCAAGTTCAGCCTGGCTCCTGCCATTGGTGTTTCTTTTTCTGCAGGGCATTCCTTTGAGGTAGTGATATTGGGGGAGGGGTGGAGGTCACTGCCCCCTGACAGCCCTACACCCACCCCATCACTCTCACAAACACCTGTACACGCACAGGTGTGCATTACACACCCTTCTGCACCTCTCACCTCTATGGCTATAACACACGCGGGCTGTGAAGATCAATTGTGCCCCGTCTAGCAGCCTCTCGGGGGCCTTCTGTCCAAAGACTCAGAGCTGCCCTCTTCTCACCTGGCCACGCCCCCTCCCCAGGGTCTCCCACACCCAGTCAGAGGCAGCAGATCCGCTGAGTCTGTCAAGCTCAGTTGTTCTCACCTAGGCTGCACGTCAAAGCTACCTGGGAGCTTTTAAAGATGCTGATATCCGGCCCCCACTGCCAGACATGTTGCTTTCATTGATACTGGATGTGACCGGATATGGATGTTTTTTAAAAGTTCCCATGGTGAGTCCAACATGCAGCCAGGGTTAAGAACCACTGGTCTTGTCCAATCACCTCTGGAGAAACTTTGACTCAGAAAGGGGCAGGGCCTTGCCAGGGACACACAGCAATTACCTGGAAGGCTGCAGACCTCCTGACACCCAGTACTGTGCCTCTTCCATTTATCTAACAAACATTTGCTAAAAGCTTACTGAGAGTGGGGCCCTGTGCTCGAGCTGGGGGCACAGAGACAACTAAGACGTGGGGAGGGGCGTGGCCTGGGGTGGAGTGGGCCCCATGCACCTGAGGGCCACGGGAGCCAGCGATCCTGAGGAAGCTCACTGTGGCTGCAATGAGAAGAGGCTGTAGGGAAGCCTACTCGGTAGCTCTGACAAGGGGGTGGCCATGGAGGTGGTGAGAAGCTGGTGACTTTGGGATTGACAGGACTGGTGATGGACTGAAGGTGAGGGTAAGAGAGAAGCAGTCACATGTCACACATCCCAGGAGGAGAAACAGTTTGTGAGGAGGGGTGCCAGGTTGAAGGAGACTGTGGGATGGCCTGGGGTTGGCGGGGAGCAGTGCACGGAGGGGGCAGGTGGACTCGGGGCTGGGGCTTGGGCAGGCCGGGCACTCACCACAGGCGGGCAGGCGCGCACGGAAGGGCACAGGGAGCCCATGGCGCCGGCACAGGCGGGCATAGTGGGCCAGCGTGGCACACAGACAGGGCTGCCCGCAGCGGCAGGCGTCCCGGCGGCACTGCTCGAAGTAGGGCACAGGGCTCAGGTAGGTGGCGCAGGGCGCAAACAGCTCGCCCGTGAGCACGCTGCAGGACTGCACCGCATAGGAGGCTGGAGGCAGGACAGGGGTCGGGGCACATGTCTGGTTTGCTGGTGCCCCAGGCCCCAGCCTCTTCCTCCCTCCCGAGAGCTCAGGGGTCTGTGTGGGTGGGAGTGTGTGTGCGCGTGTGTGTACGTATGTACATGTGCACATGCATTCACGCAATGCATTCCACCTTGTGCCACCAAGAACCCATATTGATGGAAGGAGACACAGGAGTGCACAGACAGACAGAAATCCCTGCCAGCATGGAGCTTACACTCTGGTCGGAGGAGAGCATCACCAAACAATTCAGAGAGTAAATAAGAAGGTGAAGACTCTAAGAAGAGAGAGAAGGCTAGGAAGGATAGGGAGTGTGAGGTGGGGCAGGAAGGACAATTGTGACTTTAAATCAGGTGGTCAGGAGGCCTCAGTGGGTGGATGATGCTTGAGCAAAAACTTGAAAGAGGTGAGGGAATGAGGCACGTGTTTATGAGGGAACAGCATTCTAGGCGGAGGGAACAGCAAGTGCAAAGCCTGGAGAAGAGAGCAGAACTGGCCGTGTAGGAGGAACGGCAAGGATGCCAGTGGGGCTGGAGCATGGTGAGGGGCAGAGGAGGAGGAGGCAAGCTAAAGGGATGGGCAGAGAGTGGAGGGCCTGGGGGTCCACTGTGAGGACATGGACTTTTGCCCTGAGGTGGGGGAGCCAGTACAAACGTGTGTGACAAATGTGACAGTGCTAGACTGTGAGGGTTCTCATGTGCCTAACCCTCCCCAGAAGGGGACTCCAGTCTCCTCCCTGCAGCTCCCCCTTTTCTGATCACTCCAACCCCATCTGACCAGCATCCTCATGCCCAGGGTTCCCATCCCCTCTCCCAAACCAGTCCCACCCACTTCCTCCCCTCTCCCCCTCCCGCCACCTCACCGGCTTGCAGGTGCACATCACAGGGGTCCAGTGAGGAGCCAGAGACCAGCGGCGAGCAGGCAGACAATGTTTTCCAAGAATTGCCAAAGAGTTGTGCAGTGCTCTCCGGCACACCCACTGGGGACCTGAAGCCATGGCACAGCCACATTCACACACTTGCTGGTGTGGACCCAGGCAAACATACAGCACACACCCAGGTAAGTACTACTTAGTCATGTACACACACACACACACACACACACAAAGCCCAAGCACGAGCACACACCTCAGAGGCACACACGCACCCACTCAAATATCTAACAGACATAGGCCCACATACACCACTTGCACAAACCCTCAACACACACACACACACACACACAGAACAAATATATGCCAGACATGCAAACAGCCAAGGGGGTGTAGCCAGTCACATTCAAACACATACAATTATGGATGTGCGCATGTGCGCACGCGCGCGCACACACACACACACACACACACACACACACACACACACACACACGACATTTAACAGGTTCCGAAGGGGTATAAAATGGGCTTGGGGGCACACTGTGCCCTGCCTTCACCATCCACCCCCAGCTCTTCATGTCAGAATGAGAGAAACAGGGATACCATGAACCAAGTTTCGCTGGGTAAAGACTTCCTCCTCCCTTCTCCACCGGCAGTTCCTGAAAACTCCTTTGCCCTGTCTTTCTCTCTAGGTAGGACGTAGTCACAGAGGGGCAATAAAGGGAGGAAGGGGGAGAAGCATGTTTCCAAGACATCACCAGTCTCCAAGAGCCACCAAACCTAAGTGTAGATGGTAGAATGGAGAGAGATTACGGCACCCATGGAGGGTGGGGGGCGGGCTAACCCGCATTACTGCTCCAGGGAGCAGTCGGTTACACAGAGCAATATTTTCCCCCTGAGTTCACATTTAGGAGGGTGGCAAGCAGCCCACACACTAAACCAAGTCCTGCCCCCACCATTTGGGCCAGCTGCCCTGACATCAGCCCCACCAGGCAAGACACAGCAGAATGCTCCATTTAAAAATGTGCACGCATTGAAAGCTCTCAGCTTTTTCTCGTTCTTGTTTTTCTGACCAAATCTGAATTCTCATATCTGGCTCAAGAAGGTCTCTCCTGTTTCCTTCTGCATCATCTAATTTACGTAACTCGAAGGACTGGCCAGAACCTCCAGCCTTCAAGATGAACCCTTTGTTCTCCTTTCTGGAAGGTGGGACTCTTGTCCCCTCCCAAGTTCCTAAACTGTGTCCACGCCCAGACAGTCTTCCTCTCAACTCTCTGTCAGCCCGAGGGGATAGCCTTCCCCTGAATATTGGGAGGTTTGCAGGTGCAAACCTCAAGCACCAGGCAGGAAAGGTACGCGGGTGGACTGGCCCTGTGGGACAAAAAGAAGGAATCTGGGCATCACTGGCTCACTGGGGGTTTACACTCGCCCAAAGGTGTTCACAGTCAATTAAAACAAAGAAAACCACGAGCCAAATCAAATCCAGCTTGAGGACCACCAATTGTAAGACCTCACTATAAAACAGCATTTCTGAAGGTATGGTCCACAGACCTCACATACTAGAATCTCAGTGGTGCTTATTAAAAATGAGATTCTCGGGCTCCACCCTAAATCAGATTGAGGGGTGGAACCCAGGAATCAGCATTTCAACCAGCTGCTCCCCAGGTGAGTCTACACAGAGAAGACTCTGAACACTGCCTTGAAGAAACATACTTAGAGTTAAACGTAGAGGAATAAATACTCAACACTGCACGTCAGGCACCGCGAGAACTCAGGGAAATTTGGGAAAGAAGCTTTCAGGTAGCGCCTTCGGAAGCTCGGCCCTAAGGGGCTTCCTTCCCCCCTCCTTCGGGTTCCGGGGCAGGGGGGGGCACGTACAGGAAGTCGTCCTGCGTGTTGCCGTTGAAGGTGCCGCAGAGGCCCACTGTGTCCTCCACCCATCGCTGGTCCACCTGCAGGTACAGCCGCAATCCTTCCCGGTCGTAGAGCACCTGCACACCCACGTTGGTCCTCACCCGCAGGAACACGGAGGACAGCCTCCGGATCTCAAAGGCGTCTGGGCACAGAACCGGAAGGGGGATGTCGGAAGTTTCGCCAACGGGCACCACACCCACCGCCTCCACCTGCGTGACCCACTCCCACCCCCATACCTACCCAGACCAGTCTTTGCACATGGCCAAGCCCTGCCAAGTGGCTGGTTTGGGGAGCCGTGAGGAAACTCTGTTCAATGATGAAATCAGGACCCAGGGATTATCTACCATGGCAGCCCCAGCTGAGACATATCTTGTAGCATCAAGTGCCAGTTAAAGCTTTGCTTCCCTAAGGAACTGTTTCTTTCTCTAGCAAAGGAGATTCTGTAACTGCCCGTTCTTTTCACAATGGCCACCAGGATGCTCACAATATGATTTATATTCAATTATAGCGATTTTAAATTTTAGATTCAATTGTAGTGCATTTTACAGCCTTTGTGGCTTGCTTGTCTTTGGCCTCTTTATACCCCTTTCTCCCCCATTCCTTTCAATCTTGAGCCTATGTTCTTTATTTTTTATTTTCTCTGGTGCCATTTTATTTCTCAATAGTTTTGCCATTTTTGTTATTAGATGTGCTTCCTACGATCTACCACAAATCCCTTTTGGAATCAGACAGGATAATAAGTAATTAATAAAAGAATAGTGAGAGTAGGGATGGAAAACAGCTCCATTCGTATCCTAATGTTAGGAGATGCCATCATACTTCTATGAAGCCTATTGTCATGGAGTGGGGACAAAGACCATTTTATGAGTCCAGAGTCCACTTTCCTGGGACCAGGGTGCCCCCTGGCCTGATTCACCCAGTACTGGAATGTGAGCCCTTGTCCATGTGGCAGTGCCTCTGGCCAGTGGAGCCTGGAAGAAGAGGCCTAGGCAGCCAACTCCGAGCTAGCTGTTGTCCACCAAAGCCTTACCATCCATGTAGGGTGGGGTGACCTTGTACTGGTCAAAGAGAAGGACATCCCCCGCTTGGGTCAGGGTCACCTGCCTCCGAGGGTCCTGATGCAGAATCACTGACACTGACTGGACACAGACTCCATCCCGGTTCTGGAGAGAGAGAGGAAGGCCAATGGGGCAGGGTCAGTCTGTTTGTCCTGCTGGTCCCAACAGAGCCCTCCGGGAGCAGGGAGTCTAGGGCAGTTTGAGGCCAGGGGTAGGCTCCTCATAGTAACAGAGCCCCAAAGGACACCAGGGGTCCTCTAACCAAATGCCCTCATCTGAGGAATGGGAAGGCAGGGGCTCAGACTGGAGAAGGTTAGTGGCAGAGCTGGGATAATGCAAATAGCAATGACAGTCAGCTCTCAGTCTCTGCTCTGCTCTATGATGCAGAGAAGAGATGGACCCTGGATGGCCCAGGGGCTAGCCTCAGAAACAATGGCCTCCCCACTCGACTGCAATCCAGGACTTTAATTTCATCCATTTATGGGTGTTTATATAGCACTTTCCCATAGAGTATCATACTCCACTCAGAGGCAGGCAGGAAATGGGCTAATATTCTCTGGGCCTCAGGTTCTCATCTTTGAAATGGGTACCACACACTGGGCCCATTCAAACCTCCCTTCCACAGGAAGACATCCACCCAATCATACAGTGATGACATGACAGATAGAGTCCCTGCCCTCATGGAAAGTACGTATTCGTGTGGGACACAGATATTAAACAAGTAGTTACAAAGGAGGTTATTTAATTATTATTGTGATCAATGCTGCAAATAGGTATAGGGTGCTAGGAAAGCATATAGCAAAGGAACCAAACTTAGTCTGCAGAGGTAGGAAAGAGCATCCTAGGGAAAGATAATAATGTAAAAATAATCACAACAATAATAAAACTCAATAATACTATAATTTATTATAATAACAGCTAACTTCAGTAGAGTTACTATGTTCAGGCACTGTTCTAATCTTTTTATATATACTTACTCACTTAATCCTCATAGTAGTCCTATTCAGTAAGTACTAGTAACATTCCCACTGTGCAGATCAGAGGCATGGGGAAAAAGTGACATTTGAGCTGAGGTCTGAAGGGTGCAGAGAAGCTAGCTGGGCAAAGGGAGATGGGGAGGAGGGAAACTTCCAGGCAGAGGGAGGAGCCTGTACAAAATTCCCTGACACAAGAAGGCACCGAATGCATTCAAGGACATCAAAGAAGACCAGAGCGGGCAGAGCCCACTGGGCAAAGTGGTTTAAGATAAGGTTCAAGGGGTAGTTAGGGGCCGGCCTTAGGCTGAGCTTTGTAGTATTTTTGGACTTTATCCAAAGTCCAAAGACAACTACAGAAAATGTAACAGGAAAGGGATACAATCAAGCAGTGACATGAAATGATCAAGGCTTGAAACTTTTCAGAAAGACATTGTGCAACAAGCTACAACCTTCCTTCCAAGTTCCCTCCCAAGGGGACAGAAAATCCCCGAAGAGCTCAAAATTATTGTGTCTAAAATATCACCTCCTTTGTCAAACCCGCTTATCCTCCGGTCCCCTCTGAACATGTCACTGGTGCAGGAAGAAAGCCTGTGCACCCTTTAGTTAAAGTCTGGGGTTCAAGTTCTGATGTCACCGAAAGCTCTGAGACCTTGAAGAGCTCACTTCATTTATCCAAACCTCAGTTCTCTCCTCTGCAAAATAGAGATACAGCAATACTTGGTTGCTCTACCTGGTTTGACATAGATAAGCAAATGTGCCTGAAATACTTTGGAGCTTGCATTTGTCAAAGCTCAGAGAGCTTTACAGCATAAAGAATGAATCTTAATGTATGCAATTTAAAAAAATCTTGTAGGAGGTCAGGGGATCCCAGGATGGAATGCTGACTGTGACAAAAGAATCTAACGGTGTTATAAACATATGGAACAACCTCACTGAAAGGGTGCAGGGAGTGGCATTGACCTAAGTAACTTTGGAAATAAGTGGGCTTACACAGTGCATAAGCACTGTACTCTAGTTGATGAAGTTATTTCCCCTGGAGACATGGGACAATAATTCTGATACTCCTGTACATATATACTGGAAATGAGCAGTTAGATAAATACATGGCAGAAGGTGGAAGCCAGATTTCTGCCTGTTGGAGTGGGTATTTACAGATAAGCAAGGAGAGGAGGCTAGAATGATCCATATGGTAATGGATTGGAGTTGGCACATCAATGTGAATTCATGTTTAGCACATACAGATAGAGGGGAATATTTATAGAAATGTGGATGGATATACATTGATTATATAAGGATATACATAGGTTATACATGTGTTTCCTTTCTCTGTCAGCTGAGAGGGCCTAAAAGAAATGATACCCAGGTAGCCATGAGCACACCTAGTGCCCCAGATCTTGGTTTCTAATGCCATTCCCCAATAAAAGGAAACAAGAGAGCCTGGTAATATTTTTGCTGAAATGGCTGATTCTAGGAATGGGACAGGAAATATACAAGATGAGCCTGGTGCATCTTGTAGGACCACAAAGTAAAAAAGTACACGCACACACAATGATGGGGGCATGTCAAAGGGACAAGGAGCCAACCAAAAGACTGCCCAATAGCCAAGCTGGAATACTTTGAGTAAGAAAATAAAGAAGTATTGGATTATTATCCAAAGTATAAAATAAATATCCATGTGTCCATGCTGATAAAAATAGATGATTGAAAAAATATGTGAGGGAGAAAAAAACAAATCTCCTATGCAGAAAATATTCCGAATAATTTCTGTAGATTCTCTGCCTTCGAGGAGAGGGAACATAACTCCCCACTCTCTAAGTGTGAGCTACACACAGGGACTTCCTTTCACAGAGCACAGGATGGAAGGGGGGAAAGGAGTAACTTTCCAGTAGAGAGCCCCGACAAACACGACCTCAGCCAGGTGACTAAGGTCAACATCAACAGTGGTAAACCACGTTGCTTGTATGTACCCTTGATAAGATGCAATGAAAATGTCACTTTACCTCTGATAGTCCTCCCCAAAAACCACAACGCTACTCTAACCATGAGAAAATCATACAAATTCCAATAGAGGGGGATTCTGCAAAATGCCTGACAGTACTCCTCAAAACTTTCAAGGTCATCATAGATAAAGTCTGAGGAACTGTGACAGCCAAGAAGAGCCTGAGGAGACACGATATCTCAATGTAATGTGGTTTCCTGGAGCAGAAAAACGACGTGAGTTTAAAAAAAGGAAAAGAAAATCTGAATAAGGTATGGACTTAGTTAATATTGGTTTACTATTTGAAACAAATGTACCATACTAATGTATCATGTTTAATAACAGGGAAAACTGGGTGTGGGGTATACGGGAACTCTATAGACTATCTTTGCATTTTTCTGTAAAACCTAAAGCTGTTCTAAAAAATAAAGGCTACTTAAGAAATACTTTGAAGGCTGTAAACACTACACTGATTCTGGGGTGGGTGTATCAGGAGGCTGGGACAGGCTTCCCGGACAACATCCAACCTTGGGTCCGGCTCAGCTCTGCCTCCTGCTGGCCGTGGGTTCAGGAAGGCCCCAACCCTCTGCAGGCCTGTCTCATCATATTTAAAATGGGGAGAATAATAACAACTACCACGCGAGGATATCTTGAGCCTTAAACTAGAGGTTGTATGCAAAAGTGATCAGTCAACGTTCAAAGCACTGTGCAAGCATTTCATCATCCTCCTCCTGTCTGTTAATGTCCTCACCCACCCCATTCTGTTCACCCAGGATTGAAACCACAACTTCATCTTTGACTCTTTCTGCTTCTCTCCCACACACTCTCCACTTTACCAGCCACAGTTAGTCAGCTGCCAAATCCTTCTGCTTTTGCCTTAATGCATTCTAGAACATTCCAACCTCACTGCTTTTCTCATATGATCTAATCCTCCTCGAGTGCCTGTCCTCTCTATCCTCAAACATGCATTTCTTACTTCTATTTATCTTTTTAGGCCCACTTTTTAGGTCACTCAGCTCCAATGCCACCTCTACCATGAGGCTTTCCCTGAGTCTTTCTTCCGACCTGTAGGAATATTTCTTCCTCCACAGAACACCCCACTTACAGCACTGATCACGTTGTGTCGTATACTGAACAGCCGACCTGAGGACATGACTGACTCCCCCATCAGGCTGTGAGCCCTAGGGACCGGGGTCTGATTCGTCTGTGTAACCCTCACCGTGCTCCACACAGGGCTGGCACAAAGCTGGCCCTCCTTCGGTTCAACAGCTTGGATGAAGTCACAAGGAGGAGACCTGGCTCGCAGTATCGAGAGGCGCAGTCCAGCAGCGTGCAGGTTACCTCAGGCCGAGGCTGGCCGGCCACCATCAGGAACGTGGTAGAGAGGGTGCTGGGTAAGGGACCCCTCAGGTATTCTAAGACTCAGGATGCGGTGAGCAGGAAGGAGCCCAGCGGGGCTGTCTCTCTCTGCTTTGCCTTTTCTTTTGCCACCCTCAGATGTGACAGGAGTGACCTGACTTTTGAGGATAAGTATTCTCCTGACTCAGAGAACAGTCAAGGGCAGGGCCAGGCTATTCTCTGGCAGAGAGAGGGGAGGGGGTCACTGAGGCCTAAAGAGGAAGAAAGCCCAGCCCCCAACCTTTTCCACAGCCCAGCCCGGGTTCCCAGGGCCAGGGAGGGCACCTCCAGCGGATGTCTGCTCCCACTCAGGACCCTCAGTGCTGGGGTCTGGAGAAGGCCAGGGAGGTGGGATTGGGGGGCGGTTGCCTTGACTGTGGGGGTGAACCTTTGCTCTGTTATGAGAGTGGAGCTTGAGTGCAGCCCAGACCAGGGCTTGTGGGTCAGCTCAGCACGGGCAACTCAGGGGCAATGCAGTCACCACTGAGAGACAAACCGACCCACATCTACGCTAGACCTGCAAGGTGGCCATTTTCTCGTTATGTTCACAAGTGGCTGACACAAGTCAGGGGTCACCTCCTCTAGGAAGCCTTTCCTGATCCACCCCCTCCTCCTGCCTGACGCCCGACTAAAACAAGCAGAAGTTCCCCCATGGAGATCTACCGGTACTTTCCACGTTGTCACAACTCCTATAACACAGTGGGTTATGGGGTCACTTGTCTGCCTCACCCACTAAACTGTAAGGCCGAGGAGAGCAGAGCCAGGTCTAGTTTATCACCAAGTCTCCAAGACCCACATAGCTTCTGGCACAAACAGATGTTCAGTGTTTGCTGAATGAATGAATGAATGAATACAGAGATGTTGAAGGTACAGTCCAAGGAAGCAGAGCAGATTAAGTTGAATTAGACCCATTTTAGAGATTTTTTAAACACTGAGGCCCAGGAAAGTGAGTGACTCTTAGCCAGCAGATGTTCTAGAGCCAGAACCCAGACTCTCGGCGCCTGTCTCTGCCCAGAGAGAAGAGACAGCAGGGTGAGTGGGCTGAGGAAAGACCTGGGGCCCTGCCCAAAATCCCCAGCCTCTGTAGGGGCAGATAGGGGCAGAGGGCAGGGGTGGCTGGCTGGATTGGGCCTGCGGTCCCCAGTCCTTACCAGACCACATGGGGCGTTCTGCAGTGTCACTGTGAAGGTGCCTGAGGAGCGGCTCTTGGCCAGGATGTACTGACACGTGGCAGGGAACGTGTACCGGCGGCCATCAAAGGTCGTGAAGTGGATGTCGCCAGTCACTGAACATTCGGCTGAGGGGCAGAGAAAGGCAGCTGACCCGTGGGAGCTGTCCCAAGGGACTGCCTCTGCCCTGCAGGCTCTGAGCACGAGGGGGAGACAGCATCCCGTCCTCAGGAATCAGGGCAGTGTGGGAGCCCCGATCAGTGGGGAGACACAGCGCCGCCCCACAGTCCTGTCTGACGGGAGATGCAGCCCTGCCCTGGGCATCTCCCTCTGACAGGAGACCAGGCTCTGAGTGTGGAGGCCTGTCTCGCTCCAAGCCCCCAAGCTCAGGAAGGTCCTTAGAAATACAGGACCCCATGAAAAACCCTCCCTGACAAGGGGGGGAGCAATCTTAATCAGGCCAAGCGGCTCTGAGGAACTGAGTGACCACCCCCTGTCCCACCAGCAGGCCTGGCCTCGCAGAGCACCTCTGCCCAAAAGCTGTGAGGCTAGAGTAAGGGGCAGCGTGCAGGCGGGGGTCAGACGTACCTGGGCAAACAGATGTGCTGCACACCCACTTGCCCGCAGTACAGGTGCTGAAACACAGAGATAAGGAGGCAGGGCTCACCTCCAGGCCTGGCATAGATGCTGGTGGACCACAGGGTCCACAGAGCTCCTGCCCCCCGCCCTCAGCCTTCCCATCTCTGAATGGGTGGTGGCAATTCCCCTACGGATTAGATCTAATGAGATCTCCTGCGACTCAGGGATGCTGAGTTAAGGTCCCCATGTTGTCAGGGCTCCCAGACCCCAGAAGGGCAGCCCTAGTGGAAGGCCCTGGAAGTCACCGCCTCTCCCCACCCCCAGCAGTGGACACAGACCAGGCATTGCAGTCTTCTTTCACCACAGAGCCAGTTGGGTACAGGGTCCCACGGAACTCACAGGGACACTCAGCTGGTGCCACGCAGCCCCCGTCCTCCAAGATCAGCCCTACGATGACAGCAAAGGCCCACTTAACTCACCCCTACTCCTGTTCACAAACCTTTCATGGCTCCCTACAGCCTGTGATAAAGATCCCCTCATCCAAGCTCTTTCACCACCGAGGCTGCTTTCAAACTTTCTCCTGTATAAATCCTTGGCTCAGGCCAGATCTGAATCCCCTCTGAGCAACTAATCTCACCTCCAGACCTCTACTCAGAGAACTACCCACCTCAAACAACCTGCATACTGACTAACTTCCCCCTCCACTCTTGAAAGCCTGTCACTGCATCTAGAACTAGCTTAGGAGCCACCTCCTCCAGGAAGCCTTCCCTGACAATCTCTCCCCCAACTGAATTCCTGTCTCTCTTCTTGTCTGAACCCATGAGCTGGTCCTCATCACACTACACCTTAGACTGGAGCGTGCATGTAAGTGTCTTATCACTGCAACCAGACCCCCAAAGTCAATGAATGTATCTTTATATTTTTTTATCCCAACCCCCCCCCCCCAGCCAAGTGAGCTGCACACTGTAGGTGGGCTGCAAATTTATACACCGTGAAAACAGTACATGGATGAATGTTTACACAAATGCATGTATGATGAGTGAATGAATGAATGACTTGTCCTCATCTATACACCTTAAAAAGCTCAGTCCTGATACAATTAAATACCCCATGAACCTCTCAAGAGCCTAGTTCCGCCACACCCTCACCTCCCTTAAGCCATTCATTCATTTATTCATTTACTGGTCATTCGCCTCTTCCTTCATTCATTCCACAAACAGGCATCCACTGAGCCCTTGCTTCACGCTCATCCGTGCCAGGCCAGGAAGACTCTGACAGGCATCCACTCTGCCCCTAGCATACCATCGGGGCAGTAGCAGCCGTCCACACAGGCGATCTCGCTGTCCACGCAGGACGCCCGGGTCTGGCAGGAGGCGGGGCAGCAGGCGATGCACTCATTGTAGACAAAGCCCTTCTCCTTGCAGCGCACGGCTCGGGAGGAAGGGAGCAGCACGCCTGTCGGCTCCTTACTGGCCCCTGCTCTGCCAGGCCCAACACAGCCCCTTCCCCAGGCCCTGGGGTGGGGGTGAGGGGGCTTTGCTTTTCCTGATCCCCTAGTTCCCATGGGAACACTGGGCAACCAGGAAACTGGCGAGAGCCTGGGAGGCTCTGAGAACAACCCTCATCCTCCTCTGGGGCCCAGGCCAGGCCCTTCCGCTCTGAGCCTCAGTATTCCCATCCGTCACATGAGGACAGGACCTCAGGGCTTAAAGCTCCGACAACCATGGCTCTGAGCGGGACAGGATGTTGAGCTGAGGCCTGAGAATGCCACCTCCAGCCCTGGGCTGCACCCCTCCCTGCCCAACCCCGGGCTGCACCTACTGCACTGCCGGAGCTGGGTCCTCCAGCCCTGCAGGGGCCGCCCCGCCTGGGCACACGCCCTGGCATACTCCGCCAGCGCCCGGCACCAGGTGGCTTCATCACCCACTGACCTGTGCGGGGAGACTGAGGGTCACCCTGGAGCAAGGCCCGATCTGCCCCCAGCCCTCCAGCCCCTCCAGAGACTGCCAGGGCTCAGGGCACCCCTCCTCCCCACACAGCTGGGAAAGGGAGCCAGGGAAGGCATCGAGGCATACTGAACCCCGACTGGAGGCAGGAAACCTGGGTTCTAGTCCCAGCGTTGCCACCAACTCGTGTGACCCTGAGGGGGTCACGCCCCATTTCTGGGCCTCGGTGAAGAGGAAGCCCTGTCCCACCCATGCAGATAAGAACTTCAGAGCTTTGGGAGGCCTGTCCATCTGCCTGGGATTATCAGGCTTAGTGGCCCATGTGCTGAGCCTCCCGCAATACTGGGAGAGGTCTCCCCACAACCCAATGCCGCCCACTCACTGCAGCTGCCCACTCACTGGCAGAGATCGCTGGTACAGCTGGCCGTGAAGGGCAGAGGGCTCACGTAGGGGTGGCAGGCATCAAAGGGCGGTCGCAGCAGCACCTCACACTGGTCGTACACACCCTGGGGCAAGGGCCGGGAGTGGAGCAGGGGCTTGCAGGGCCAGGCACAGCCCTCTGACTTCGCCAGTCCCAGATGGAACACCAACTCAGGCCCCAGAGAGAGAAAGAGGAGGGTGGAGAGGAGAGGGAAGGGACCATGGGCACAAACAACCCTGCGTCCCTGCAGCCGGTGGGAAACCAACCTAAGCCAGGCACTCAGGTGGGGGGTCAGGAGCCAGGGTGGGGGCTCTCCCCAGGGTCCAGACCTGCATGGTTCCCGGGCTCTGCTGCAGGCACGGTGGGCGAGGCAGGAAGGAGGTTGTGGGCCCTGGAGGCTGGTTGGGGGCCTGCGCTTGCCAGCTGTGCACAAACTCAGCCACATCATCCGTCAGCTTCCCTGTCGGGGAAAGCCAGCATGACCATGGGTAGGGGGCGGGGCAGGGGGCACAGAGGGCTCTGGGGGAAGGCAGGTGGAGCCACAGAGATGCCAAGAGTGAGGCAAGGAGTTGAAGAATCTGGCCTCCTGAGCTCCCATCCCAATCTGCATTTCCCAACAGATCCACTCTCCTGAAAAAGGTGATTGGTAATAAAAGTCAAGAATGCTCAGAACTTGCAATAGCTCCCTACTGCTCCAAACTCAGGGAAGGCGACGCCCTGCAATCAGAGAACTAGCATGTGAGCCTGGACAAGCTCCTGCACTGCTCTGAGTCTCAGTTTCCCTATATGTCAAATGGGGCCGACAATCCCATGAGACTATTGCTATAAAGACTACATGAGATGATGCATGTGACGCGTTCAGCATGTTCCCTGTGTTCAAAGGTGTCACTTCCCTCTTCAGGTCACAGTCCCCACGATTTGACCCTGCACCCTTCACTTTTACTTCTTACCACTCCTCTGTAGGTACCGTCATCTGCAGCTGGGCCCTTTCTCTTCCTGGCTCTCTCTGGCTCTCTGCTCCCTGCCCCCTACCCCTCACACCCACACCCACACACCTCGCAGGGTCAGTCCCATTAGATCCTCACACAACCCCGGTGAGACTTCTCATCAGGACTATTTTACAGATGAGGAAACTGAGGTCGAGTGGTTAAGAACGTGCCTGAGGCCGCACCCTTGATAGTAAGGGGCTCTGGCTTCCCATTAGGTCTTTAGTACCCTGACCCCAGGGTCCTGCCCCAAGGCCTCTCCCACCCCTCGGGCATCACCTGTCCCTCACCCCCACCAAGACCCCTCAGAGGTCACCCGCCTTGCACCTCACCATAGCTGGTCACCAGGTCATCCTGGGGGTCGGCATTGTTGTTCCCACACAGCCCATGGGTCCAGCCCAGGAACTCTGGGCTCATCTTGATGTAGACAGCCGAGGCGCCATCCCAGGCCAGTGTGAAGGCCGACTGATGCTGCACGAGGACGTAGCCGGCAAGCCGCTGCAGACGCACGCTCCCCATCACGTGTGGCAGCTGGACCCTGCAGGATACAGCCCAGAGCCTCAGGGCATCCACACCACCCCAACTAGCCCAGTCCCTTCACCAAAGGACCCACTGTCCCTTCCTGCACGACCCATCATGTACACGGCACCTGCCTCATCCATGCAGCCACTGGTACCACAGGATCCGAGGACCCCACTTTCCCTCCCCATGACCTCTTGGGGGCCCAGAAGTCCACCATTAGAGAGGGATTCCTTTGTCTTCAGAGTTTTAAAATTGCTTATTAAAATTGCAATTTCCCTGGCAGGGATAAATCTCAGAGTTCCCTTCTCCTAGACAGGAGAGATGGTATAAGCAGACACCTACTTTATTTTTTGTGTAGGGAGGGCAAGAATGGAGTGGGGAGAGAAAAAGCTGAGAGAGAAGAACAGGGGGTGAAAGAAAAGACGCAGGGCCACAGCAATCTTGACACTGTCCCAGTTTTCTGGTACAGGGTTTCCTTGCCAATCTGGAATTTGGCGATTTTCAACTCAGCTGAAAGTCAGGAAAGGAAAACAATAGAAGCATCTAACCTGCCAAAACTGGTACCAAAAGATCCATACGCCAACCCTTATTCATAGGAGGAACCTTGGGCCTTCACTTTATGCCCAGCCCCAGCAAGCGTGGTTACCCCATTTCCAGGTATGAAGCAGGAAACGAGAGAGGGGAGACGGGTCATTGCAGGAAGACCACTCACCCCCAGGAGCAACATAAAGGGACAGTGGACAGCCAGGGAATGAAAGGACAGTGAAGAAGAGACGAAAGAAAGATTTCAGAGAGGACCACCGTCTGGGGCCATTTAGGGTGGGACCAACCAGTCCCCATTCCTCATGGGGCCCCCCAACAAGGTAAGTGCTGGGACATCACTTGTCTCTGTCATCAGAAAAGGGTGAAAGCGTGCTCAGTATGTGCTCTGAGGAGACTTGAACTGTGTATGCTCTATTCAGGAAGATTTCTTTCAAATTGTGGAAGAAAAAAAATGAAGCATTCTTATAGTGGAAAGCTCTCAGCTATCTAGAAAACTCTGCTATTTTCCTGAAAACCCACTGTCTGGAAACCCATGGGGCCTGAGAGTTCCAGAAAATCTCGAGGGACTCATCTTTCTGCAAACCCTGCAGATTAGAAACCCGGCTGGTCTGCCAGTGTGTTCCTGCCCTAATGGTGGAAACTCTGCTGTTTGCCCCCAGAAAACAATTTCCTTTAGGTTTGAGAAGGGCGAGTGCTCACCCATCCCCCACCAATAGTGCCAGCAAGTAGGAGCGCTCAGGGCGGAAGGTGTCATAGTTACCTCACGCCTCCATGGGTGACCTCCTTGGCCAGATGGATCTCCTGCTCACCCGCCAAGAAGAGGCTGACAGACCTGGAGCAGGTGTAGGGCGAGGAGCCACACTGCGGGTCGTTGTGCACCTGTGTGGGGGGTTCAGAGGCCAGTGTGCAAGGTCCTGCCACAGCCTGGCCCTGAGCTTCGGTTCTGGGCCCAGACGCCCCTTATTGAGCTTCCGCTAATGCTAATCGCCTGCCCTCTGCGTGCCAAGCACCCTTCCTCTGTGATCCCTCCCAGGCCCCACCACACCACAGGCAGGTCAGAGCTGTGATTATCTGCATTTCAGAGAGGAGGCAGCTGCTGCTCAGACAGGTGGCACACACACAGCCAGGGTGTTAACCCAGGTATGACGGCTCAAATTCAGGGCTCCTTCCAGTACATTGTGCGGTCTCTTTTTTTCTGGATTTTTTTGTTTATCCATCCCAGGTCATCCAACCAGATAGAAAGCCCAGGTAGACACTCACACTATCTGACACTCATGCAGAACGAACACGCCTCCCTCACATATTCACTCATAGGGCACCCTCAATGCACACACTATAAACACACTCCTAGCACAGCCCTGGAGGCACAGTTAGGCCCTCCCCTGCACACGCAGACACACACGGCACTCCTGTGCCACCGTCACACACACATCTCCTCTGCCCCCTGCTCAGACAGAACCCATACCTCCAAGGCCATAGGACCCAAGGGGGTGGGGGGAGGCTCCCGGAGTTCAGAAAAAGGTCGCAAATGTGTCTCTTCCACGTGTGGAGACCCTTCCCAGGAGTGAACCTTCCACTAGATTACTCTTAAATGTGGTCAAGCAGGCTGGAGCCACTTCAACTAAAAGTGGGAGCTCTGAGAGCCATCCCATAGTCTAATCAAGTATTTTTCAAACTTTTTTGACCATAACCCACAGTAAGAAATATAAATATATACATAACAAAACAAAAGTTTTACAAAATAATATTTACCCCATTAATGTGTAATGCATTCTTATAATATTTTCTAGTCTCTTTGTTTTTTCTTTTTTCCTTTTTTGGTACTGGTTGTGACTCATTAAGTTGATTTCATAATCCAGTCCAATGCGTGGCACCCAATTAGTCTACGTAATTGTGGCACATCCATCATGAAATGATGTAGTCATCAAAAACTCTCATGTGTGGTCCCCCAAGGTAGAGAGGGCAGAATTGGTCAGAGTCCCCAGCCCATCCAGAGCACGGCCCCCAGGGCCCAGGGCAGCCTCTTGGCAGGTCTCTGCCTGAGACAGAAGGGGCATGCCCCGCTGGCAGAGGGGTGACACTGAGCACCAGGCTCTCCCCAAACTCCCAGCTCTAGGCCCTAACTCAGTACTGACCAAGGTGCCCTTCAGCAGAGCTGGCTCCCCAGGTCGACCTCTCTCCAGGTGGAGGTGTACTGACCTGCGCCTGAAAGTGACTCCCCGTGCATCACACGGGGCAAGCGTGTAAATCAGGTCTGCCAGACAGGGAGTCACACACGTGTTCGTATACAAGACAAACTTTTACTGAGCACCAATCCAGGTACTGGGAACACAAATGGAAAGATGTGGCCCCTGGGCTGGAAAGCCTACATCTGGTAGAGGAGACCAACCCAGAAACAGACCTCTGTAAGAGAAACGCAATGGCAGTGTAATGATGTGGAACTTTGGCTACACAGGGAAGAGCCCCTGAGCGAGCTCAGGAGTTCAGGGCATCCAGGAAGGAGTGGGTGAGAGAGAACTGTGGAGCCCCCAGCTCCTTCCAGGAGCAGACTGTCTAACTAGGACAAGCAACGCCCAGGCCAGCTCAACCTCCAGGGCCCAGTGGAGGCTTCCAAGACAGGCAGGGCAGGGGAGACCTCACCTGGACTGAGAAGGTCTGCCCCTCGGGTTCATGGCGCCCCATCAGCGTGTAGCTCCCCTTCCCAGAGAGGTAGTAGTAGAGGCCATCAAACGTCTCTACATGGTGCTGTCCCCACGCCCGGCAGATGCTGTCCCGCTCAGGGCCGGCATTGTACACTGAGCCAGGGAAGAGAGAACGCCTCTGTAGAGCTGCAGTGGGCATCAGTCAGAGACTAATGGATTCTAGCCCTGGCATGGCCACTCCCATCCCCCCACCAGCCCAGGATCCCCAGACCTCATGTCCACAGCTTTTCCTGAACCCATGGCTCATCCCAGGAGTGGGATGGAGCCCAGACCCACCCATCTGGCAGCGCGGCCCAGTGGCATTGAAGCGTCTGCAGTCACAGAAGGCTGGGTGCACACACTCACCACCGTTGAAGCAGGAGAACAAGTCTGTAAGGGAGACACAGAAGGCACCTCCCTATCAAGCCGAGATTGGCAGAACCCAGGGACGTAGCACCTCCCTCTTGCGAGGGCACCAGGCCCCAGCCCTCCCAGGGCTACACAGACCTCAGATCCCCATCACAGGTAGCCCACACATTCCTTAGGAGATAGCCTTAATGGGGGCACAAACAGTGCCTCAGATGACTGCCTGGCCCCCTCCCTGGTAAGTAGGTAGGGTGGGGTCTCAGAGAACTTACCTTCGAAATGCACCAAGTGGCCCCCAGGTCAGCCCACCTGGGCCTTCAGCTCCCTAAGCCAGAAGTTCCTGGCTGCCAGGCAAGGCAGGCAGAACTGAGCATATGGAGCCTGCCTATGGGGAGAGCAGGAAGACTGCTCGAGATCGTCAAGTACTGCTCTCCTCACTGCTCATAAGCTCAGGGGACGAGGCCAAGGCATAAACCGGGGGCTGCAGGAGAAGCCTCATACTTGGAACACCGTAGAGAGAAAGGCCACAGAGGATGAGAAGACAGAGCACAGCAAAGTGCGGTGAGGAAAGGAGCCATGAGGTGAGAGGAGAGGCCATGGACACAGGACAGGGTGAGGGGAGAGGCCACAGACACAGGACAGGTGAGGGGAGAGGCCACAGACACAGTACAGGGTGAGGGGAGAGGCCATGGACATAGGACAAGCGAGAGGAGAGGTCACGGACACAGGATGGGGTGAGGGGAGAGGCCACAGACATAGGACAGGGTGAAGGGCAATGCCACAGAACGTAGAAAGAGGCCACAGAAACAGGGTGATGTGGAGGAGACAACAACCACTAAGCACGGAAGCACAGCATCACTGGGATCAGAGACTGTGAGTGAGGAAAGCCACAGGCCCACGGTCATCAGAACAGGACACTAGAGAGGAAGTGCTCCTTGGTCAGCAAGGGGAAAGCAGAGTGGAGTTGGAGGCCAAGGCTTGGGACGGTGGAAAGAGGCCTCGTGCAAAGAAAGGAGGTCACAAGAGGCCCCGAGGGAAGCCCTGACCTGCCGTCACAGGCCTCTCGGTGGGCCAAGGTCCTCCCTCGCACAGCCCACAGGCCAAAGGGAGGCAGCCACTTACAAGATGGTGCACATTTGGCCCGATGCAGCCGCCTTTCCCAGGAAGACATGGCCAACGAGTCCAGGGCTTCAGCCTTCTTTTAAGACAGAAGGAAGAGAAGGCGATCAAGGGCTGACCTCAGGGAGGGCAACCTTCCTGGAGGTTACAGCCCTTCCTGTCCATCACCTGGATGGAGGGAGGCCCCCTCGCCCTCAGTGCCCCTCCACCTCCCCAGGCCCATCTCCGAGAGGTATGAAGAGGTATGGATTTTCAGGCCTGCTCGAGGCCCAAAGGAGTGAGGCTGGTTTTTACCCTCCAAAGTGGCCTCTTGGTGGCCTGACCACACCCCCTCCCCTCCATGCTCCAATATCCCCCAGTCTCCCCACCTCCTCCCCTCCCTAGTAAACCTTTGTGACCGCCACAGCCCCACACAAAACCCCCTTGTCTGGAGAACAAACACAGTTCCTCCTCGCCACAGAAACCACATGGGGCAGAGCTAAGAAACAAAGGCAGCCCCTCACCCCAGGGCAAGGGAGCATCTCACCCCACCTGCCACCCAACCTTCCTTTGGGGCTCTTCCAACAGCAACAACAGTGCCTCACAGATCACTACCCACGGGCCTCAGAACTCAGCTCCACGTCAGGACGCTCCCTGACACCACAAATGTGAGGAGGACACAGGCAAAGCATAGCTCAGAAACCCTATTTTCCGGACCAGAAATCCCAATGCTTGGTCTCTCGAGATATAAGCCATCTGAAATTAGGGCTGTACTGGACATAACATGCATTCAGTCACCACCGCATGGCTAACTGACTAGGAGACCTGGCCTCTCGGAACTCCTGCCTAATGTCACCTGGACTGGGGCCCTGGGCACAGCAGTCTCTCCCTCTCGGAGCCTCAGACTCCTCATTTGTACAACTAACCAGAGCTGCCCCGGCCAGACGCACAGAACAGGATGAAGTCCCTGCCCTCACAGAGCTCGTGTTCTCGTTCCCAGGGCCAAGAAGGCACAAACCACACTGAGCGTGTTTGCGTCATGTGTCTTCCTCCCCCTTGTCATCTCCGCAGCCCCAGACTGAATCCCCAGCCTCCAGTGAAGAACTGGGAACATAGAAAGTATCCAGAACCTTTGGTCCCCGAGCCCAACCCCAATCGTTGCCCCTCCTTGCTGGCCAAGTCTCTCCACCTCATCCCCGGGCACTCGTCCCCTCCCTCTCACTGTCCTGCTGACCCCCTGAGAGGTCACTGGCCCCTCCTCGGCCAGGATTCTCATCCCACTTTGGCCGTGGTTCCTGGGCCCTCCTGGACTCTCCTGACGGTGCAGACCCCAGGAGTCAGGCTTCCACCCTGGTCATAAGCGATCTCATGGGGCCTCAAAGACCACAGGAAATGGGAAAGAGCAGCGGGGAAAATGGCCAACACCAACGTCCCACGGTCCCCAGAGAACCCAGTTAAACTTGGTCTTTGTATCTCTTCACTCTGCACCTCCACCTCCAATGTGGCCTCTGAGGCTGTGGTTAGAGGGCAAGACGGCCTGATCTGCAGAATCGAGGCCACTTTCTGGAGAAAAGTTTAAATCCTGTCCAAACGCTTAGCTTCACCTTTATGCGATGAACCCCTCTGACAATCCAGTGAAGCCTACAGGCCCAGTCTCAGAATAATGTTTATAAATATATAAAATAAAGTGTAAGATGACAAAGGACATTGACTATATTGCACTAAGGTTATAAAAATATTTTGTAAAAACGTGTGACAATAATATTAGTACTTCTTTATTAACACATTAAATAACAAGATCTAAGCATCAGGTCCTATCACTGCCAGAATTCTGAAGCAGTGAACATAAAGGAGAGCGAGGGACATCAACGCCACCTGTAAGGTGATATGACAATATCTGTGATTTCTGTTGGGGACAGTTGCCAACACTGCTAATACTCTTATGGTTTGTAGCCTATAGCAATAAATGAAGGGAATGCTAAATTTCAGCTAGACTAAGATTCCTGTAAATAACAACGCATTTTTACCCATCCAAGTTCGTGGACCCTGGGTCTACACCATCCATTCTCTGGGGAATGACTGAGCTCTGTGGGAGTGAGGCAGCATTGAAATGAAGGTCGGTGGGCTGCTGGTCTGGGACCCCCTCCCGTACCCATGAGGGCATTCCAGGCAGAAGCCTTTGAAGAGTCCCCGGGTTCACTTTCTAGCTAATGGCCTCAATCCCCTCAACTCCAGTTGCCTTAAAGTAGGGCCACTCCAACCCTTTATTTGTTCTAAGGAGTAATGTGAGAAACCTGCTGGGGTTGCCTGGTCCAGATGCTCCCCAAGGAAAAGGCGGGGGCCTACCCTGGAATCTAGCAAGGAAAGAAACCCGCCAGGGGAATGAGCTGCTTGGGTAAGGATCATTTCCTCCACTAAAATGCAGAGATCCCTTGAGTCCTGTGGGGCATTCATGGTGTGGGGAGACAAGCCAGCTCCACCTGCTCCCTGAGGGCCCTGGCACCTACCTCGATTTCCCCATCGAGAAACAGAAGGATAACATTATCTTTCAACTCAAACCGTACCTGACTGTGATTCTAAAACTTAGCGCCTGGAAAAGTGGGCAAACGAGAAATAAAAAACCCAGATAACTCACAGGTTAGAGAACGATTGCCCCCTCCCACCTTGGGACCTTCATATCTATTTCCAAAGGACAGGTATCTGGAACACATTGTTTTCCATTATGAATGATGCTCCCCAACCTGCTGGCACAAGGAGGTACCCAGAGCTAATCCCTAGGGCCAGGGCGCATGAGCTGAGGCTCAAGACGGTCTAGGGACCAGCTGCAGGTGGGCTGGATTTGTAAGATGTCTGCGGTTATAGAAAGCAGACAAATGCAAGCCAGGGTTAGACAGAGAACCTGAGACTCCCGGTTCACAGACCAAAGACATCTGGCAAAGGGGGAGAACAAGCTGCCACCTCTCCTGAGAGCATGGAGGAGCTCGCGGGGTGGGCAGTGGGGAATGGTCAAGACTCAGAGTACAGAGTTCGGGGCTCTGCTTCTCAACCAACCTTTCCTTGCAAACCCCACCAGGTGGCCGAGGTTTTGTCTCTCCTCTCAGGGCAGCATTGCTGGGGCACTGCTCGGGGAATGGAGAGGGGCCTCTGACAGGGTTTAGGGTTTTCCATGCCAGGCAGGGAAAAGAGAACTCCAGTCTCCCAAACCTTCACCTTCCTACTTTCACCCAGGGGAGGGGAGAGCTCAGCTGTCTCCTGATGGTGCCTTCATGCCCTCCTCCTCTAAAAAAAAAAAAAAACTCAGCTGGCTGCAGGGCCCCAGGAGATTAGGAAAGTGGGAATGGATGTGTCTTATGAATTTGCATACTTCAGACACCTACTAGGAACCTTGTGAATAGCTGCAGAGACAGCCATCCTGCAACCTCTAGAGCTCCCAGCCAGCCTCTGACCCAGACAGAAATAAGCTTCCATCCACCCAGTGAAGCCCCCTTCCCTGGGCCCTCCTTACCTGGCCTCCCATCACTGCTGTAGCATCCCCTACGGCAAGGATCGCCTCCTGATGGCTATGGCTGGATGAGAAACAAGATTGGCATGGGCGAGGGACTAGGAATGGGCCATGCCTCCCCACCTCTCCCAGACCCATCCACCCTCTGTGCTAACCCCTGGGATCACCCATACCAGGAATAAAGATGGGAGCAGCGGGTGGGGCAGCCACAAGCTCCCACCTACTCACCTGGGATCCTGGTTTGGCTCAGGCTGCAGCTCTGCATTGCCCCGGGGTGTGGGTGCTGCACCTGGGGAGGGGGTTACTCTTCACTCAAGCTATGGCTCCCTTCGTTGGGCCTCCCACACGGGTCCCCCACCTGCTAGGAAGCCTCTCCCACATCCCCAGGCATCCCCCCATTCTCTCTCACCACAGCCTTCTCAAATCCTTTCTCCCCCTCCCTGGCGACTCTTCTCCAGCAAGGGTCTCCCTCTTTCCTCCCACTCTCCGTGCCCCACTGTTGTGTAGTTCCCCACCTTGGGTCTCTTCCACCCATTGCCCTGGCTGTCGCTGGCCTCTCTTCCCTTCTCTGCTCCCTCTCTCCCCGACCCTCTCCCTGGCTGTCCCCCTGTCCTCCCTCAAACCTTCTCTCCTTCCTTCGTCTCTCGAACCTGCCCAGGCCCTTTCGCCTAAACGTTCCCTCAGGCCCTGGCCTCCCCTAGCCCACCCCTCTCTCACCGAGAGACTGGACCCGCAGAGACTGCCCTGCGGGCTCGGCCCGGACCTGCCAAACGCAAGCGAGCAGCAGGCAGAGCGCCGGCGCGGGGGTGCGCGGGGCTGGAGCCCCCATCGGGGCGGGGGGACTGGGAAGCCTGAGCGCGGGCCGGGATCGGAGTGCCTCTCCCGGCGAAGGCAGGGTCACACCTCCACCCGTTGGCCGCTGTTCCTCCAGCTCTCTAGCCCCAGGGTTCCCTCGGCCCCTCCTCCCAGGCGCTTGGCTCCTCCCCGACCTTGAGAAACAGGACTGCCCAGCTCATTACCATAATTTAGGCGCCTGACGGTGGCCCAGCCTTCGCCCTCCTTGGCCTGGGGCTGCCTCTCCCCAGGGAGGCTGGATTCAGATCACTCAACCCTAAGTCCCCTGGGGGAGCAGGGAGGCAGCGTGTGCAGCCTCCAACATCCCTTACTCCTCAGAGATCCACAGCTCAGGAACCTGGGTCCTGGAAGCCCCTTACACCAGAGCCCAAATGCTGGTGTGAGACTGGTCTTCTGTTCTCCTTTTACAGAGGTCCTGGGACATGCCACTCAGTGGTCAGTGGCCAGTAGCAGAACCAGGGCTCAGGCCTACAGAGTCCTAGCCTGTGCTCCCACACTCCCCATTACAGCCTCCTGGGTCCCCAAATCCCCACCCTGCTCCCAGCTGTGAGCCCCTCCAGGGATGGATCCTGCCTTAGTCTTCTGCATGTCCAGCACTAGCTCAGGCCCCAGCTCTACAAAGGCCGACTGAATGACAGCAGTGCCTCACACTCCCATATTATTGCTCCCATCAAAGCCAGTCTTCTGCAAAAATAGCTCTAATTTTGTGATCAGGTATGCTCTCTCTCCAGGAGGAACATTAAAATAGTGGAAATGGGGGCCTGAGAGCCTTGGTAGTCTTTGTATCATTCTCTTGGCCAACTGAGCGGTGGAACACCAACTAGATGCCGGGACTTGCTGCTGATGATGATGACAGTGGTCGTGGTGGTGATGATGGCCCCAGTAGATCCCTGGGCAGGGGTATAGATTTGGGATGCATGCATTCATTCATTTATTCATCCATTCAACAAATTTGTTGAGCACCTATTCCTCGCCACACACTATTCTGGAAATATAGTGGTAAATAACGCACACATAGCTATTCCCACACAGGGCATTTGAAGCCATGGGCATGGATGGAAAGGTGAAGGGAGAGCCAAGGGTGGAGACTTAAAGAACACTGGTTAAGGAACGGGTGGAGGCAGGGCCGTCTCAGAGGAAGCTGGAAAAGGAGCACTTGCAGGAGAGGAGAACCAGGACCCTGTGCTGTCCTCAAAACAAAGAGGGGAGCATTTTAAGAAGAATAGAGTCTGGGGGGGGGGAGGTCATATAAAGTAAGGACTCGCGTGCCAGTGGATGGCATTCCCCCTCGTAAGGGCAGTTGCGACTGTGTCTGGACTCTAAAAATTAAATAAACAGCCATATGACATAGTTATGAAATGTAGGGAATGAACAAAAAGAAGTTGGAGGGAAGAATATTTTATGTGTCTTTCCTGGACCCTTGACAATCCCACAAGTCTTTCCCTTTATCTCTGACTTAACTAGTTAGTACTAAGGTGAGAACATGGATAATATTTTAAGGTTTTTCTCAAGGAGGGATTTACATGTTAAACTAGACAATAATTTAGCCCAAATAAAAATAGTCTGCTGCATGACTTCCGCTTTTCGGGGTGGGATGCAAAGGAGGGGGTCTTTAGGCGCCCCTGAAGTTACCCTGATTTGGGCTGCTGTTCATCTCCTGTCCCATGCCCCCGACATGGTGCCATCAGGTCAGGCCCCCACCCTGCGGCAAATCCAGGCAAAAGTTCCATATCTAAAGGTCCCCAGTCTCCCCATTCACACCTGGTTTATCGCCCCTCTTCTGGGCCCCCGATTTCCTCTCAGTCTGTCCCAGGCTTGGTTCATTGTCTGCACCCCAGCACTAGGCCTAGGAGTTGAGCAAACCTTGGTTGAATTGAATCAAATGAACTAGATGGATCTGGGCCCTGGGTAAAGGTCAGCGGTAAATCAGGACGTCATTGCCAGGCCTTTCCATGCTTCAGTGAGTGAGAGAGAGAGAGAGAGAGTGTGTGTGTGTGTGTGTGTGTGTAGAGGGCACGTGGACTGGGGGAGGTTGGTTGAGGAAGGGCACTCCAAGCTGGCTCAGGCCTCTGCGGGCCACAGTAAGACCCAGCCCCGAGGAATTCACAGATTAAAGTGAGAAAGGCCCACGGAAGAGGCCATTTTGGAATGTACGCTGAAGGTGAAATGCGTGACAAGGGGTGACAGCCTCAGGCGGGCGAATGGGCCTCTATTTGTGTATCCAGAGAAAACTGACTAGATTAGCCCACCCCCTACCCACCGATGTGAGAGTCTCAGGACCTCTGTATTCCAGCCCCCACAAAAAAGTCCCAAACGTCCTCCCCAAGCCTCCCCGAGATCCTCTCCCTCCGCCGCGTGTGTTTGGGGGCCATTCCAAGAGGCGAGCAAGCCTCGAGTCCAACCACCGCCACCGCCGCCGCCACCACGTACACACACTCCAACCGGTTTGCTCCCGGGGCGTCCGTGGGAGGCAAGGAGGTTCAGGACAGGTGTCTCCGGCCTCCCAGCTACCCCGCCCCCGTCCCCGCCCCCTCCAAGGCCCCGCCCCAGGTCCTGCCTCCGCCCGCCCCAGTCCCCCCATCACCCCCAGGCCCCGCCCCTGCCGCTCAAGGCACCGCTCCCGCCTCCTCCCCCTCCAAGGCCCCGCCTCCGCCCGCCCCAGGCCCCGCCCCATTTCTCCCAGGCCCCGCCCCCGCCGCTCCCAAGCTCTGCTGGTCGCGGTTGCCGCTCCTGCCGGGTCCGGCAGCCAGGCACCCGAAGGAGGGAGTTGTGCAGCGACGCGGCGCGATCTGGCCCAGCCATGGACCGAAAGGTGGCCCGAGAATTCCGGCACAAGGTCAGAGCTGCTAGGGGCGCCCCAAGCGCCCCGGATGCCTCCCTTTTCCATCCGGGCCTAAGGGCTCTGGGTGGTCTGGGACACCACCCCTGCCTCCCCCTCCCCCAACCTGCCCCCAGGGTCGTTTGGTTGCCAGCAGGGATCCCCAGTTAAATAAGGGAGGAGCACTGAGACTCCAGGGGTGGGAACCGCTAAACTGATCTCCTGCAAGTGTTCTTTCTCCTTCTGCCCTCTAGGGGCTGGCACTTGTCTGGGGTTGGAATTCCTTCTAGCCTTGGCCTAAGATAGGACATTTCTCTGAGATGCCCCATAGTGGGCAAATCCCGCAGCTCCTAGTGCCCCCCAGCTCAATTGGAGCATGTGGAGAGGGTCCTGGGCAGTGTCTGAGAAGTGAGGATTCCTAGGAAGGGGAACTGGGTGTCTCTCTCTGTCCTTTGACCTCAAAACACCAGTTAGAAGCACTTCAGGGAGCCCCTGCCCTGCTGAAGGGCATTTCTTAGGGCCCAAGAAGCAACTGAGGAAGTGGTGGTGGCCAGGGGCAGTGGGAGGAAGGGAGGAGGTACAGAGACTCAGCCAGATCCTTCAGGCAGAACCACATCTCCCCTACTGTGGCCCACTGAGGGGCCTCACTGGGGGTCCAGGATCCTCAGAGACCACCACTGGAAGCTGCTGGATTTCACCCAGGGCATTTCCTGAACTGTTTCCAGAGCACACAAGAGCTGCTGAGGCCCTGAGCCCAGAGAGACCATTGCAGGAAACCCAGCAGACTCCCCACCAGGTTTTAGGATGCTTCAGAGCCCAAGGGTGAAGCTGGGGGTGTCTGGAACTACCCAGACGCTCTGCCTGAGGGGCAGGTGACTGTGTGCCCTGAGGCCCTCCCAGAGCCCAGAGGGGCAGTGACTTTAGACCAAGCCAAACCCCTTCCCAGGCCTGAGAGGCAGAGCTCAGGTAGGCAAGGTTAGAGTGCTTACCCCCTCCCTCCCCACAGAGAGGCCCAGGGGAGCCGAGGACCCAGCCAATGTGGGGGCCACGGGGGCTAAGGGCCAGGGGCCAGGGGTCAATCATTCACTTCATAAACAGGTTTTGAGCACCCGTTCTGTGCCAGGCCCCGTCTCTGCCCTCAGACTGCTGGTTGTGTGGGTGGGAAGCAGACCCTCCACTAATAATTACCCGTGGCTGGGTGCTGAGTGTTGGGATCAAGGTTTGGTGGGGGCACAAAGGGGACAGCTCACAGTGGCAGAAGCCTCCTAAAAACGAGGCCTTGGGCATCCCAGGGGTGAGAGCGAGCTGGAAGTTCAGCGGGAGTTTGGGGGGCTGGTGCATAGCCAGGAGAGCCTGGGACAGTGTTCACCAGCGCATCCTGTTGCGGAGGCTGTGAGGGGAGAAATTTCAGCCGCCAGGACGTTTGGTAAGTGTAGGTTTCAGGCACCTGCCATGAAGGAGCACAGCCTCCCGTCCGCCACCCCAGACTCAGGCTTCAGTTTCAGCTCCCTGCCCCTCAGCTGAAAGTAAAGTGGGCTTCTCTTTTATCTTCTCTTCCTGGTTTTCTACAACTACACTTTGCCTCTTTAGAGAGAATTTCCTCTGGGGTCCCCAGTGTCTGACTGGGTCCCTGGGTTAGCCCCCGTTCCTCTTCCACAGGCCCCACAGGCTCCAGAGGGCCTCAGGCTTGTGTGTTTCCACTGCCCTGCTCTTCCCCACCGCAAGAGTCATTACCTATTAATGCCTGGTGTGTACAGGCAGGGCAGGCGCCGTGCTGGGCAAGGCCGGGGCTGGACTTTGTGCCCTGCTGCTTCAGAGACAGCAGCCACCTTCCCTCCCAGGTTGGAGATCATCTGGGAACTGGGGAGAGAGGATGAAGCCGCAGAGGATAGAGATGGGGGCACACAGACATACTGGGTGAAATTTGCAGCTTGCTATTAATTGCTTTCTAAATGTCTCTTCCTTAGTATTTCAGAGCAAGTTTACCTATTCCCAAGGGGTAATCTAAATCCTTAGTTATTGGAGGTAGCATTAAAGGTAGTGTATTGTCATGGAAAGTGCTGTGTGACCTTGAGCCAGTTATTAACCTCTCTGTACCTCAGTTCTCTAATTTGTTAAGTGAAGATAATAATATTTACCTAGTTAGGTTATTGTGAGTGTCGGTTGAGATCTACATGTGTGTAGGGAGCTTAAATAGACCTGGGCACTTAGTGAGTCCTCAACAAATGTCCACTCTTCTTGTCTATTATCTGAAGTTAGGCAGAACTGGGGTCCAATCTCAACCCCGTCACTCACTGCCAGTCAGACCTTGGGCAAGCCGCTTAATCTCTCTGAGCTCTAGTTTCCTCAGCTGTGAGATGAGGTTCGTAGTGCCTCCTTACAGGACAGTTAGGATTAAATAGGAATTCAGGTGCTGGCTGCTCTGGGCCTACAGTCACCAGTTGGTCAGTGGCCACACTGTCCCAGCTGATGCCTGCAGAGCATCGTGTTGGACGAGCCAGCAGGCTCCAGGCTGCCGAGTAGAGTCTATTCCTCTGGGCTTGTGTGGTTTCCTCAAGGACGTCAGCAGCACTTGCGTGCTCTTCCGGTCACAGCTTTGGGCCCAGGGTCCTGAGGCGAGGGGAGGGGGCGTCTTCCCTGGAGAACCGACTTTTCTGAGGAAGGCGGCTCTTCTGCCACTGCCCCTGTGTGTTGTAGGAACTGGGTTACTCATTTGCTCAGAGTCTTTATTGCCTGTTCAGCAGTCATGCATTTATGGGGACTGTAGTGTCTCTTGCCCCAGGACAGGCATCTGGGTGGGGGGATAAATAAGAAGGTCAGAAAGAGCCCCTGCCTTCTAGGGATTTGCTAACCATTCATTCATGCATGCATGCATGTACACCTGCAATAAATACTGCCTGAGCTCCCAATACATGCCAGATAGTACTCTAACCACTGAGTAACAAAACAAAATCCCTGCCCTTGAAAGAGAGCAATGAGGAAGACAGACAGTTGACAAATAAACCAATAAAAGTATCATATAATACCAAATAGCGATAAATGCTGTGAAAAAAAATAAACAGGGTGAGGAGATGGAGAGTAACCAAGGGAGTCAGGAAGGCCTCTCTGAAGAGGTGATACTTGAGCAGAGACCTGGGAGAAGTGAGGGAAGGAGCTGTGGGGATCTATGTGGGAGAACATTCCAAGAAGAGGGAACAGCCAGTGCAAAGGCCCTGAGGCAAGTGTATGCTTCCCTTCTTTAGGAACAGCAACTAGGACAGTATTTCTGAGAGGAATTATGGAATGAAGAGTAGTGGGAGGTGGATTAGAGGGAGTTGGGGGCCTGGCAGGCTATGGTCAGGACTTGGAGTCTTGTTCTAAGTGTGATGAGAAGCCAGCAGAGGAGTGACATGACTGATTTACATTTAAAAGGGATTGCTCTGACTAGGGCCAAGAGTGGAAGGCCGACCACCGACTAGGAGGCTCCTGCAGCCTCAGCCAGAGGTGGGGGCTTGGACTAGGGTGAGGAGTGGTCAGACCCAGGATCCATGTAAAGGGAGCCCTGGCGGGCTTTGCCAATGGGTTGGCTGTGGGTGAGGAGAGAGGGGCATCAGGGGGGAGTCTTCATTTCGGGAGGAGGAGCAGATTGGTGGGGACAGAGCAGGAGATGCTGGAAACGAAGGGTCCCATTCTGGGTGTGTGGAGTTTGAGTTTGAGATGCCTTTGGGGCCTGTAAGTGGAGAGGTGGCTGAGAAGGCCAGTAGCTGTAGGAGTCTGTGGACCGGGGAGGTCTGCGCTGGAGATCAGCCTCAGTGAGTCCTTGGGGCATACATGGTAGTTCCAACCCCGAGACTGGTGATGTCACTTCAGGAGACAGTGCAGAGGGAGAGAAGACCCGGGACAGAGACTGCGGCACCCCGGACTTTGAGGAGAAGGCACAGCCGGTGAGCAGGAGAAGGAGGGTGTGATTGGCTCAGCCAAGTGCTCTGTCAAATGCTGCCAACTAGTTGGCAGGACACCAGTCTCTTGAAAAGGTGAAGGGTAATAAAACAGGAGTTGAATAAACCCGTACTGTCTGGGATGCACGCTGGGAAGGCCTCGGAGGAAGCGTGGCTGCATCCATTCCCCCACCAGCACTTCTGGAGGGCCCCCTCTCTGCCAGCTGCTGAGACTACAGAGTTTGTTTTCATTTACTCTTACTTAGTTTTATTTAACATACACTTAGAACTTACTGTTTGCCAGGCTCTGTTCTAAGCATTTAACAGTTATTAACTCATGAATAATAAAAAGCAATTATTAATCCCTCATAGAAGGATGATATGAAATAGGTACTTTTGTCCTCATTTTACAGACGGAAACTGAGGCACAGAGAGGTACAGACCCAGAAGAGGAAGGGGCTTGTTGACCTCGCCCTCCACACTCCCCCCAGCCTGTGTCTGGGCCTCACACAGATTACTGAGGAGACAGGAGAGTAAAGAGAGAAAGGACACAAGCTTATTGAGTCCTGTGGCAGGGGTGGGACAAAGTGGTGTCCTGTGTGCAGAGAGTGACAGGACAGGCTTTGGGGGGAGCTGAGGAAAAGCTTGACCAAGGACAGCCGACACTGAGGCATCTTAAAGTGGGAGGGAGAGCTCACAGACAGGAAATGCTGCTGGCACCACCACAGCCCCACCGGCTAGGGTCCTGGCAGGAAGCCGGTGGCTCATCCAGCCAGGAAACGCAGCATTTTATGAGGGGCAGGGACACAGGAGCTGACAAGGTGTGGTAACAGCCTGGGAGCAGCAGCAGGAAGCCAGGTGCTCCTGGAGGGGTAAGGGGAGAGGGGCTCCCCAGGAGAGGAGGAGCCACAGCTGCAGAGAGAGGCCCAGACCTGCCACAGGGCGGGCATCAGAACCCCATCCCCTTTCTCCTCATGCCCGCTCCCTGCTAGGGTGAACACAGTAGGAAGCAAGGGCAGGGAGCCCTGGCAGAGCTTCCTGGCACGCAGGGCAGGTGCAGAGGCTGGGGAGCCAGTCTGCAGGCACAGAGGACGAAATCCAGCATGCATTTTGGAGCCCTGGTCACTGTCCTGTGTACTTTACATATATTCACTCATTTAATCCCCACAACAGCCCGAGGAGAGTGGAATTACATGCATTATTTAATTATTCTTGCTCTCTTTCTCCCTCTTTGGCTGGGTGCACACGTGGAGTTGAATTTGCGTGAGCTGAATGTTGTGTGCTTCCCCTGTGCGGCTGTCCTGAAGGGCCAGTCCACATGGAGGAGCTGGGAGAGAAGGCTCGAACCCAGAATTTGCCTCCAGTGCCCCCAAAAAGGGGGCTGAACCCCACTCCACCTGAGCACAGAGCACATAGCACAGAGCCAGCAGAGCATCAGCTGGAGAGCGCTGATGCTGATGGAGGGGACCAGACTCGAGGTGGGCGAGGATGGGGGGTTGATGTGATAAAGAGCCTCCCCCCAACAGTTATTTGTAGATGATGGCCTTCTTTAGGGTGTCTGTGCCCATATCAAGAGGGATCCAAGACAAGGAAAATCTTTCCAAAGGTAGTTGGAGAAGGAAGACATGGTGTCTTGCACACAGGAGGTGCTCGATAAATGTGTATTAGACAAATGCAGACAAAAAGTTGTATCTGGTAGCTGGATGCCATGTGGTAGTTTGAAAAAAAAGCAGGGGTTTTGGAACCAGCAGGCATGTTGGAGTCAGCTCTGCCACTTCTCTGAGCCTCTATTTCCTCGTCTGTCAAACGGGGATAATAATACCCTTCCTCCTCAGAGGGTCAGTGGGAGGTTGAAGATAATATTGTAAAGGTCCTCTGGCGTGGTGGACGGTCAGTCAGCACAGTCGGGCCCAAATGAGGGAGCTGGACAAGAAGGGCCTCAACCGGGCAGGCAAGTGAGGAGTCTCTGGGCTGGGCATTGTCAGGAAAGACTCTAGATGGGGGGCTCGGGCTTCCCTTAAATGAAGGCAGGGATCAGGACGGGAGAGGAAGGGCAGTGTGTCTTGAGTGGGTCTAGAAGCTACTCTTTTGTGATGAGCTGGAAGTGATCTGAGAGGAGACAGGTGCAGGAGGCTGCAGCGGGTGCATGCTGAGGAGCGATGGGAGGTGATGACCCTGGACTGGGCCAAGGGGATGGAAGGAAGGCTCTAGACTAGAGCAACTGGGGTTCATTCATCTTTCAGCAGACACCACTGAGCGCCGTACTCCGGCGTGCCTGGCACGGTGCTGTCGAAGACCTATGCACGCCAGGCGCCTTCCAGGTGCCTGAGCTCAGGGCCTTGGGAGAATGGTGGAGCACGCCCTGGAGCAGGGCCTCCCGGAGCTGAGCCTTGGGCTGGGGCCGGGCACACCTTCCCAGAGGGTTTGCTTGAACTTGGAGTCCAAGGAGGAGGGGATACCGTGTAAGTTTTTTAAATATTTAAAGAGTGAAATTCGAATTACCGTGATGATGTTTACTGCATGTTCAGGCTTCCAGAGAAACTCCCTTCTTCCTCAGTTGTCTTTCTCGGCACCTTTTGAAGCCAAGAGGGTGAGATGTGAGTGTGCTTCCACTCGGGTGTGGTCCGAGAACAAAGCAGTGCTGTTGTCAGTGAGTCTCTTTGGAGACATTTCCGGGCGGGGGGCGGGTGGGGTGGGATGGTCAGGGTCGTGACATGACCTCCATTTCGATTCATCACTTAGATTCGTTCCTAAAGGCCATTCCACGTAAACCGGGTGCTTTCCCAGCTGTCATGGTACATAGATAATTTTTAATTTATTTAATTTATTAATTTATTTTTTTAAGATTATATTCTCTTCAGAAGATATTGTTTATTTTTTTTTGAGATTTTTTTTATTTTTTCCTTTTTCTCCCCAAATCCCCCCGGTACATAGCTGTATATTCTTCGTTGTGGGTCCTTCTAGTTGTAGCGTGTGGGACACTGCCTCAGCGTGGTTTGATGAGCAGTGCCATGTCTGCGCCCAGGATTCGAACCGACGAAACACTGGTCCGCCTGTAGCGAGCGGAGCGCGCGAACTTAACCACTCGGCCATGGGTCAGCCCCTAGATAATTTTTTTAAATGGGCAAGTTGGATTATGGAGGGAGACGGGACATTCGGAGTGAGGATGGGGAGGTGCCAGTGTGTTGGGGGAAGGGCCTGCTCACCTGTAGCATGAGGCCCACTTAGGAAATGATGGAGATGACCCTGGAGAAGCGGGTCAGGGCAGAACTGGAGACCAGGATTTGAGGGACCTGACTGGTGAGAGGGGGTGGAGGTCGGGCTAAGGAGCTGAACTTTGCGGTTGCCTGAGACAGAGATGGGAGGACGAGATTTCTGGGTGGGGCGTCTGGATGCAGCCATCAGCATTGCAGGGCTGCCTACAGCCCCCGGGAGTCTGGGTCCCAGGAACGGGCTCTTTCCCACAAGGATCATTTCCAGGTGATCTGTGCTGGGCCTGGGGAAGTGGAAAAATGGAATCCTAGACTCTGCTCTTGGAAATTGCCTGAGTCTTCCACTCCCACTTCCACCCAATGCCCAAACGCTGTCTACCGAGGACGCTCCATCACTTCTTAAGCCTAATGATGCAGCGGGAGGCATTTCTGCAGGGAGGGGTGAAAGAGGGCGTCAGTCCTAAGGCCTCGGCCAGTGAGAGGCTCCCTTTCCGATCCATTTCTCAGTGTCACCAGGAAGCCCTTTGGTCGGGGCATCCACACTCCAACAAAAGCAGATAGGATTTTACGCTCCCCTCCGAGAGCAGAATATCAGAGAGTCATTTGAAAGATGTCTGCTTCCTCACTCATTATGGATGGAGCCAAAGGGGTTTTCTTAACAATGTGGAGGAGAGAGATGGGGGTTCGAGATAAGGAAGATCTTGAGAGCAAAGGGTTTGAAATTTCGACCTAAAGAGGCCCTGGAGTTTTTCTCTGGAAGACTTGGGTCAGACACTCAGTGGTGCCTCAGGAGGAGCGTGGACTCTGGAATCAGATAGACTGAGGTTCAAATCTTAGCTCTGTTTCTTATTTGCTGTAGGACCTTGGGTGAGTTGATTATCCTCTCTGATCTTCAGTTTCTTCATCTGCAAAACAGTGGGAGAACATTTGTGAGATAAACCAATGGAAGAAAGCCCAGGAGCAGCTCCTAGGGCTGTCCCGTGGGGCTTCATGGGGACTCTGCAAACATGTATGTCCCTTCCCCTTCTGTGCCTCTGATTCCCTCCTCCCATCTGATGTGGACGGGCATACCAGGAGCCCGGAGATGGACAAGGTCACTGCCTGCTTACTTATTGACCACTTGCTGTGTGTTAGGCACAAGGTATTTAGAACAAAACAGACCTCATCCTTCCCCTCATGGGGTTTTCTGTCTGGTGAAAGAGACAAACCAATGCATGAAAAAGCAAGCTTTTAGTTTCAAATTGTGATTGTTGTAAGGAAGGAACTGGAACATCTCAGGGGGAGGGGAGTGGATTGTGTTTGGGTAGGTGAGCAGGGACGACCTCCCTGGGAAGGAGGCCGGCCATGCAGGGAAGTGGGGAGGCAATCCAGGCAGAGGGAACAGCATATGCCAAGGCCCTGAGGCTGGAGCCGGTGTGGCCCATGGGAGGCACTGTTAGGGAGCCCGTGTAGGCAGGAAGAGTGGCAGGAGGCAACGTTGTGCTTTGATGAGTCAAAGGAAGGAATGTGGATTTGAGTTTTGTTTTAAGTACAATGAGAAACTGTTGAGCAAGTGACATGATTAAATTTATAAGGATATTTCTTGTCCCTGATCCTAGGGGAGTTCAGAATTTGTCTCTGCTCAGACTCCTCCACCATAGCCAAATGTGGGCAACCCAGGCCTGTCTCGGTGAGGTCCACCCCTTCTCCTACAGGCCCAGGCAGAGAGGTCCTCATGGAGATGCACTTTCAGAGGTGCCCGCATACGTGGTATGTGCGAGAGCCCGGGCTGCCACCCTAAGATTTAGGACCACCTCCTCAAGCAGGTGCTTCTGTCCTCATCTTCTGGCTGGCTGGGAGCCCCTTGCCTGGAGGAGAGGGGCAGTGATGTAGGAGAAAGCAGGAGGGCCCTTCTTGGAGCAGGTGGGGTGAACTCCTCTAGCAGCTGAAGCCCGACCATGAGTCAGTGGAGGGCAAGCCTCCTGGGTTGTTCTCATCTTCAGTGAGATGCTCAACCTGATTTGAGAGGGAAAGGGGATACTGCCTGGTGGAGGCAAGAAATCTGCATCCTGTACCCCCTGCTCAGGCCAGAAATCCCAAGGGCAGGGCCCTGCATGTCCTCTCTGAATTGGGAAGACAGACTTCCCCCAGCCTTCCAGAACCCTTGAGACCCCCACAGGAGAAGAGCAGGCTGCTCCGGCCCTCCTCTGAGGACCAGTCAGGTGGGGGCTTGCAGCTTCCAGCAGCAGCTTCTCACTATGGGGAGCTGAGGCCCTGGACCGTGCTGTTGGGCCTGAAGGCTGGAGGGGAGAGGGACCCAGTGATCCCTGGAGCCTCCACCTTGCCCTCCTACTCAGTCTTGGGCTGAAGAGAGAGCCAAGGATGCGATGTGTAGAGAGTCACACTGAGCTGTTTCAGCGAGTGGAATCTGGGACTCCTGGCCCACCAGCTCCCCTGGGGTTGAGGTGCTAATGAAACAGCTCCTGACCCCGACCTTGAAGTCCCAGCCATTGACGTCAGCAAAGTTGAAATGATGTAACCTGACTCTCCCCCTGTTGGGAGGGGGGGGATGCCCTGCAGGGACCTGGGGAGGGGAAGGAGTGGCCAGAAGTCAACCAGCTTAGGCCAGGACGGGCCAGGGCAGAGTTGCCCTTGGCATTGGTGACGCAGAAGAACTGGGTGGTAGGGTGCTCCCCCAGGTGGGATGTGCTATCTGAGCGAGTGGCCCAAATCCTTCCTGAAAGCAGTTCTCCGGCACTACAGCCACCATCAGGTAAGACAGTGGACTTCTTCCAGACCGGGGAGCCAACATGGGCATTGCTGCCCTGGACATGGGTGACATAGCCATGGGGGTGAGCGGCTGCACTGCTGCCATCAGAGTACATCACTGTCACGTGGGGGTTCACCTGTGCGCATATGTGTGTGGGTCCCTATGTGCATGCATGTCACCCCCCTGGGGATGAGGCTTAGCCTGCCATGTCTGGACGTGCACAGGCATGCCTGTGACCATGCTAGGCTGGTCTGTATGGGTCTGATGTGTTGGGGTCAGAGGAACAGCCTGGCCTCTGGCTTCCCTCCTCTCCTCACAACCCCGGCCCTGAGGAGCTGCGGAGGAGGTCCCCGTGGCGGCCTCCCCACCCCTGGGGCCTGCTGTCGGGGTGCGGAGCCTGGAGCTGTAATTCGGCCCTTGGGTTTTCCAGGTGGATTTTCTCATTGAGAATGACGCGGAGAAGGACTACCTCTACGACGTGCTGCGGATGTACCACCAGTAAGTGTGCTGCGTCCGGCTCCTGGGCACCACCCTGGGGCCCTCTGTCTTCAGGGAGCCCTGGGATGGGTTGTTCTGATTCAGGAGGACCTCCCCTCCCATCCTGGGGATCTTGGAGCGAAGATGCTCAACGGGAATCAGATGGACACGCTCTTTGTTTCAGCAAATATTTACGCAAACACTCTGTGCGTGTCTCTGTGCCAGGGGCTGTGGGTGCACATGTGAACAAGACGGACTGGCTGCTGCCCTCAGGTTGCTCACAGTCTGGCGGGGAGGCTGTCAAGCATCCAGACAGATTCAGTAGTGTGGTTGCTGGGGTATGACGGGAAGGGGCAGCTGGCCTCAGTGCCAGCATCGGTTGCCTCCTGTCACCCACCTGCTTTTTGACTCATTCAACATCCATTTATAAGTCCTGCCACTTGCTGGACACCATGCAGAATCTGGAAATGAATAAGATTTGCTTTCTTCCTCGAGTAGCTTATGGCCTAGTGGGGGAAGATGGACGGACACTACAAACACTTATTGTGATATACGTTACGATAAAATAACTACTAACGAGAAGTAAGAACAGGATGTGAAGAAAGGAGTTGTCACTTCTAACCGTGGGGAGAAGGACCGAGAAGGCTGGCGCTGGGTTTTGAAGGATAAGGATTTTGATAGGTGGAAATATCAGAGAAGGACTTTCCAGGCTGAGGGATCCACATTAGGGAAGTGTGCAGACGTGAAAGCAGAGAGTGTGAGTGGGAAGTGATCAGTGATCTCGGGGGGCAGAGCTCGGGCCCCACCGAGACCACGTACAGCCACGAGCCCCCAGCAGTTCCACAGAGACAGGTCGTGGAGGCCCTGAGCCTGCCAAGGAGAAGAGTTTGGGACCTCTGGCAGTAGGGAGCCATCGAAGGGTTTTGAGAAGGGGATGACTTACATTTAGAAAAGATGAGAGTGAGCAAGTTGGCAGGCAGCTGGAGAGGTGCGGGCCAGACACGCGGAGGGTCTGAACAGTGTAGGGTGGGGGCCTGGGAGAGACATTGCGAGGGAGAATTTACAGAGTTAGGCTGCCGATCAGAAGTGGGAGACAAGGGTGTGAGAGGGGTCACCACTGTTTCACACAGAGGTTTCCCATCGGGAAAGATCCTGAGCTTCAGAACTAGGCAGAGCTGAGTTTGAATTCTGGCTTGGTTTCATCTGCAAGGTGGGCTAACGATCGCTACCTCACGGTTTCCTTGCGATGCTTACATGAGAGAACAAAGTCTTCTGAGGCACCTGGCCCAGAGTTAGGGGCTCTGGGCTGTTCAGGAGAGTTTTCCTCAAGTTCAAGGCTTCCTCTGAGAATCCTTGGGTCTCAGAGGTCACAGCCATGGGTGAGCATCCAGGTGTCCCCATGTCTCCACAGGACCATGGATGTGGTTGTGCTTGTGGGAGACCTGAAGCTGGTCATCAATGAGCCCAGCCGCCTGCCCCTGTTCGATGCCATCAGGCCTCTGATCCCACTGAAGCACCAGGTGGAATATGACCAACTGACCCCCCGGCGCTCCAGGTGGGGAGGGAGCCTCCAGATTAGAAGCAGGGGGAGGGGGAGGTCACCCTGGGGTGGACAGGGGCACTCACTAGTGGACGGGGCAGCGTTGGCAGTCAGGGCAGAACTGGGCCGTCACCAGCCTCTCCCGTGGCAGGAAGCTGAAGGAGGTGCGCCTGGACCGGCTGCACCCGGAAGGCCTGGGCCTCAGCGTGCGCGGCGGCCTCGAGTTCGGCTGTGGGCTCTTCATCTCCCACCTCATCAAAGGTGGGCAGGCAGACAGCGTCGGGCTCCAGGTGAGCAAGCAGAGTCTGGGGGATGGGGGCCAGGGCCTCACTCACGCACTAGGCTGTGTGGCATGACACGGTCACTTCGCCTTTCTGACTGAGCCTTTGGGAGAGGAAGAGGCTGACGCATCCTGACAGATTCTCCTTAGGCCCATAGAAATCAGGCTGCAGGCAGCTACCTGTGTTCTTGAGTGGAGCTGGGAGCCCGGCCCCAGCGGCCACTGCTGCTGCCCTTCACTGCGCCCCCTGCTTCCTGAAGGAGGAGAACAGTGATGTCCTGGCCCCTGAAGCTTTGGACACGTAGCCTTTTACTGGAAGGGGAAAGGAAATGGCAGGGTAGTGCGGTGGCTCAGAGCAGGGCTTGAACTGGCTGTCCTGGCTGTGCTGCTCATTAGCTATGTGACATTGGTGAAATGACTTAACCCCGTGCCTCAGTTTCTTATCTGTAAGATGAGAGTGATGATAATACTCCCGACCTCATCAGGACATTGTGAGGAATAAGTGAATTCATATCACACTTCTCATAGTGCCTGGCACATCAGTGCTGTGCATTTGTTAGGCAAGCAGAGAGGCAGGTTCAGTGAACACCTATAATGTGCGGGGTGGCACGCTCACAACCAGCTCTCATTGTACACCTTGGCTGTATCACCCCCATTTTACAGAGTTGATAGGGGCTCAGAGACTTGGCTAGAGTCGCAGCCAGTTAGTGGCAGAGCCACAATTTGAACCCAGGGCTCTTGACTGCCAAGCCCAGGGATCTCTCTTCAGCACCCCAGATGCCTCTCCCTTGGGGTCCCCTCACCTCAGTGTCTGAGCAGAGATGGGCAGACCTCGAGGTCTCACTCCTGCCAGAGCCAAAAGCTATGTTTTTGTATGTCCAGATAAAAGAGGCCCACCCTCCCCTCTCACCCCCTCCCAGAGCTTCCAGACGTTCCTTATCAACATCCCAATCCGGCTGCCAAGCCAGGGGCTTCAGGGGGCTCAAGGGCTAATGGTACAAGACACCATGGAGTGGGAGGTGGAAACTAGGAGCTGACAGACATCGCTTTGTTCTAAATCCCTGTCTCACGGCTCCCCGGAGGCGTCTGAAATTTCAGCCCCTTCATTATTCCTCTCCTGTGCAGCACAATTTTCCAGCCCAGAAACGCAGCCAGAGAAAGAACATAATGAGCTCCTCTCCGGGCATCGGCTGAGGGCCTCTTTTTTCCAGGGTGAGCTCTCCTCTGAGGCCAGGCCTTTCTCAATGATGCCTCCGTGGCTCGGGGCATCAGGCCGTTTTAATGAAACTTAGTTTTCCCTTCCTGCCCCCTTCTCAGGCTTATGAAGTATCCGCCCTTTCTCGGGCTGACAGGCTCATCTCTCCTTTGTGCCGCTGTCCCTCAGATCGTCATTTCACGATGGCCCTTGCACAAAGGGCCTTTTGCAGGGCCCCACCGGGGAGCCAGACGGAGAGGAAAGTGGATCCCGCCACCTGAGCCGGGGGCTGTGTGGGAATCATTCTGACTGGGTCCCGGCAGGTGCCCTTTAGGAACAGGACGGGGAGCTTCAGGACTGAAGGCCCAGCTGATTTGACCTGGGAGGCTGAGCCCCAGGTCAGGGGCTTTGGACCCACCAATAGGACTGACCCAGCCCTAAGACTCCAGCTCTTTGCTCTGGTCCCCCTACTGGAGATATTTTAGATGTTTTTTCAAGTGTAGCATATCTGAACCTACGTCCTCTGCCCCACACAGGGCAGCCTTGCTATATAGTCCGGGGCTAGAGAAAGATTCTGCATGCCTTGGTAGTCCCAGCTGTAAAATGGACAGAGGAATCCCTGCCCTTCCTCTGGCACTTGAGGGCTCTGAAGGGCTGGCAAGGATCCAGAGAGGGCAGGACTCAGGGAACTGCAGCCAGGGTTGGCCAGACGCCCAAGAGACAACGCTTGTTGTCTGACTTCAAATCCCAGCAACAGTGTGTCCTAGCTGGGTGACCCTGAGCAAGTCACTTCACCACTCTGAGCCTGTTTCCTCATCTGATTCACAGAAACGCAGGGTTGTTGTAAAGAGTGGGTGCAAGGAGCTAGTCCAGCTCTTCTCCTTACATGAGATGTCCCCAGAAGCCTGGAGAGTTCTTTAGCAAGCCCCTCCGTGTGGCACCATTTGGAGCCCCATGCCACTCCTGTGAGGCCCCCGAGAAGATTGGGGTCTGTGTCCAGGTGCGGAAGGGATGTGCCCAGGTGGCAATCACGAGAAGGTGATCTGCGAGGGTGTTGCCGAGCATAGGAGTTGTCCTAGAGGACCCCTCAGAGGCTGTGTGCCCGCCCACCCGCAGACCCTACAGGGAGTCAAGCTGCATCCCCCACATGTGCCAACAAGTCTCCAAAGGATCAGCCATGTGGTGTGAGTTCAGCCCTCAGCTGACCTGCGCTGGCCTCAGGCTGGAGAGGAGTGTCCAGCCACACAATGGCGTGTGACCTTGGACCAACATCACCTGCCTGGGCCCCAGTTTCAACTGATGGCTGAGGTCCTTCCAGGCCTGCAGTTACTAAATGAGGAAAATCAAGACTGAGCCCCAGGGCCCAGGGGCTTGGAGGAGCCCACCTCAGTGTCCAGCGGGGGGCGATCTCATCACAGACCTGTCTCCAGGGCTGGCCCTGCAGGCCCCTGAGCCCCGCTGTCTCCCCGTCTAATAAGGCCTAAGTCTGAGAAGAGGGATCTGAGTGGAATATTCAGGACTCAGGCCTAATTAATGATAACAATAGCAACCATTTATTGATTACTTACGGTGTGCCAGGCACTGGCTGGCTTCACGTGTACACGCTCAGTTAATTCTCACAGCAACCACAGTATTTCCCCATTTTACAGATGAGGAAAACTGAGGTTCAAAAACTTCAAGAGACTTGCCCAAGCTCACGCAACTAATAAGAATAAAAGCAGAGGTTTGAACCCAGGACATCTGATGCTGAAGCCTTGTGTTCATTCGCTGTTCTTTGCTTACTCCCAGAACAGGAACTCAGAGGTCAGGGCTGTGGCAGAGTTAAAATGTCCACTGAGTGTCCATCGAGTGGAAAAAAAGAGGTTGTGTGAGTGTCAGTGACGTCAGCTTGAGTCCGCAGACAAGGGAGTTCCCGCCCAGACTCAGCTGTGGTGTCATGGTGATTAACAGGGACAGGAGAGTCTGCTCCTTAGGTGGGGTGGGACAAAGGGCAGGGAAGAGCTGCTGGGATCTGGGTGAAGGGTTGCCCTTTGCATGGATTCCAGAACCTGATGGTGTCCCAACGCGGGAGAAGGGACACTGGAGTGAGGGTACTGAGTCCTGAGTTCTGCTCCCCACTTTCTTTGGTACCCACTTTCCCTCACCCCCATCTTAGTTCTCCCATCTGTAAAATGGGGCAGAAAGACTGCTTGGAAGTGCCACCTGCCCTAGGATCTCTCAGGCTGAGGGAGGGTGGGTTGGTTGTAACAAGGCACTAGGACACATGCCAAGATTTCTTCCGAGGGGAGGCATGGTGGTCATGCCCTTTCCTGGAGAGCAGGCCCAGAGCATCTGGCGATGATGCTCCCTCAACCTGGGGCTCATTTCTTCTGTCTGTGGCCAAGGTCGGGGACGAGATTGTCCGGATCAATGGATATTCCATCTCCTCATGCACCCACGAGGAGGTCATCAACCTCATCCGCACCAAGAAGACTGTGTCCATCAAAGTGAGACGTGAGTGAGGCCAGAGGGCAGAGGGGCATTGCTGGTAGAGGGGAGGGCAGCAGGGAGCCCAGCTCCTGGGGGAGGACAGGCGGGCGGAGGAGCCGTCCTCACCCCTGTGCCTTTCTCCCACAGACATCGGCCTGATCCCTGTGAAGAGGTGAGCAGGACCGTCCCCTGTAGACTGACTCTTCCCCGTGGGCTCAGCACTGGGCGCTGACTCCCCGAGGCCAGCAGGGCCCCTGGGCCAGTGGCAGCTGGAGGCTCCAGATGAGGTGGATCTGGCTTTGGGGCCTGGTCCTACAAACGTCTCTCCCTAATGACCCCGTTCTACTTTCCCTTCTCATCAGCTCTCCCGACGAACCCCTCAAATGGCAGTATGTGGATCAGTTTGTGTCGGAATCCGGGGTGAGAGTCAGCACCACCTGGGACGGGGTCTAGACAGGGTGGTCTCCAAGGAGGGATGGCCACTCCTAAAGGCAGGGCTTGTTCTAGAATGTGCCCTGGGGGCTGCATGTGGGCCCCAGTGCATCCAGAATGCCCCTGTGGGCAGTGGGCCCTCAGCCGGGCACAGCTGGTGCAGACACACCCCCGGGACAGAGTGATAAGCTCAAGTGGGGACAGCAGCACTCGCCCTGAAGGCTTTATGTGCTCTAGAGGCCAACTGCACACATGTGCACACCCAGTGACCCTTGTCCTGTCCCTCCTCCAGGGCGGGCGGAGCAGCCTGGGCTCCTCCAGTGGTCAGGACAACAAGGAGAAGAAGATCTTCATCAGCCTGGTGGGCACCCGGGGCCTCGGCTGCAGGTGGGTGGCAAGGGTGCCCTGGGGCTCACTCATG
Organism: Equus caballus; assembly: GCF_041296265.1. NCBI lineage: Eukaryota > Metazoa > Chordata > Mammalia > Perissodactyla > Equidae > Equus > Equus caballus. The sequence goes on along the minus strand of NC_091690.1, from coordinate 88,219,238 downwards.
GCCAGTGGACCCCGGTGGGCCCCTACGCCTCTGCCTGTCTCACTGCTGCTTCCAAGGAGACTTTTGTCCACTAGTGGTGACACTTCTTGGTGCATGATTTCCTCTCTGAGCTTCACAACAGCCCTGTAGGGCCAGAGGGCCAGCTCTAACAGATGAGGAAACTGAGGCCGAAAGGCAGAGTCGTATTCCTTTGGTGGGTCCTCGAGTCACTGCCAAAGGAGCCTGTCCAGCTGCTCATCTCTGTCACAGTTCCCTTGTCACTTATTACCTTGTGGGCTTCCTAAAGAGGCATCCAGGAAATCGCAGAGACATCAGTCCACATGGGTGTTCTTGTTAAGCACGCAGGTCCTACTGTCACAGATCTAGGTTCCAGCCCCTGCTCTGGCACCTATGAACTCTAGAACCTTGGACTGGTTACTTGACCACACTGAGCCTCAGTTTCTCCCTCTATAAATTGGGTGTGTGATAATACCCACATCACAGGGTTGCTGTGAGGAGGAAGGAGATGACAGAAATAAAGTACCAAGCTTAGTGCCTGGCAGGTAGTAAGCAGTTGGTAAATATTAGTTATTATTATTTGTTTATTATCATTATTTCCATTCATCCACATTTATTCAATACTTTTCAGCCAAGTATAAGTGATAAAAAAGTCCCTCCTTTCTAGATTACAGCCCAGAGTAGAACCAACCACATAAATAGTTACAGTATAGAGTGACAAGGATGGTAATGGAGCTACATTCTAGGTCGGGGATGGCAAATCAGTAACGTATCCTGTGCTATCTCTGTTCACTTAGTCATGGCTGCCTGAAGTACTGTCTTGAAAAGTACTTTAAGGCTTTATCCAGACTTGGTGAGAAAGAGTGCTGTGATCGATTAGTGATGTCTGCCACAGACCTGGGAGGGGAGAATAAGAGTACAAGTGCCATCCTTGCTGTAGGTGTTTTGGGAGCACTGAGAAGGGAGCAACTAGCTTAGTCTTGGGATAGAATAAGACCCTGTAGAGGAGATAGCATTTGAATCTTAAGGAATGAATAGGAAAGTGCAAGAAAGAGAGAAGACAGCACATGCGATATATTGGGTGAGGGGTCAGGTGGGGGGGATTACAAGTAGTTTTCTGTGGCTAATGCCACAGGGAAATGAGGCTGCACAGGTAGACAGTGGAGTGCCTTGGGCACTGAGCTCGTGGGTCGCCTGTATCCTGAGGGGCCGGAGCACAGGACACGTAGGCAGAGGGGGCAGGACACAGAGTGAGCGAGGCTGCAGGGGTAAGCCGAGCCTCACCTGCATTTCCCATCCCTCCCACAGCATTTCCAGCGGCCCCGTGCAGAAACCCGGCATCTTCGTCAGCCATGTGAAGCCCGGCTCCCTGTCTGCCGAGGTGGGGTTGGAGGTGAGTGACCCGGGGCCCGTCCCGTGGGGCCCTAGTGGGTGTGGGGTCAGCCTGTGATCACAGGTGATGGAGGTTCTTCCCACACACCGGCTCTCGGCAGTCACCAGCTGATGGTTCCCGCCCGCCCCCCAGGGGAAGGCTGCACAGAGGGCGTGACATGTGGCCCTGTCTACGGCCCTCAGGTCTGAGAGCCTTTGGTCCTGAGCTTAGGAATGTAGTAATAATAATCAGAGTTGACATTTATGGAGTGTTTACTGGATTGGCCATTGTTCTAAGCCCTTTAAAATTTGCAAGAACTCTGAAAATAAGGTCCTATCGTTAGCCTTGTTATACAGATGAGGAAACTGAGACCCAGAGAAAATATATGATTTTCCTAGACCTTGTGCCCAGCGTGGTAAGGCTGGGATTCAGACCTAGGTGCTCTGATGCCAGAGCTGGAACTCTTAACCTCTGCTTTGGACAAGTTACTTCCTGTTCCTGTGCTTCAGTTTCCTCTCCTGTAAAATAGGGGTAAAAGCCATCCTTCCAGGGTCGTTGTGGGGATTAAATGAATTAATACATAGGCTTAGAACTGTGCCTGGCACATAGTAAGGGATCGATGAATCTGGCTATTTTACCAATTATTGTTATGACTCAACACAGCCTCTGCTATGTGAGAAGCCCAAAGGCTCCTATGTCTACAACCTGAGTTTTTGAAGTAAATGTCATACATTCAGCCAAAGAAATGAACTTCTAATGGTGTAACACTTGACAGCTGATGAAAGAGATATGAGGTTGAGGGGTATTTGGGGTCCTCCCAAGGCCCCATCAGAGCTTTCCAACTGCTCTGCTCTTTGGGCAGAGTTGAGGTGCAGCCCAACATCTGACCCTGGACCCCAGGGGGAGCCCTTCCTGTAGATGAGTGAGTGTACAAATAGTGCAAACACACTGATCTCTCTCCATTTCTCCACCAGATAGGGGACCAGATTGTTGAAGTCAATGGCATCGACTTCTCCAACCTGGACCACAAGGAGGTGAGATGAGGATCTTCATCTGCTGGCCATGATCCTCTCTGCCCCCCGTTTCTCATGCCCCTCGCCCTGCCATGGTGTCTGAGACCATCTCTGCTCTCCAGAGGCCTAGACTGCTCTGCTGTCAGGCCTCAGCCAACTGTCCACCTGTCCCCACAGGCCGTGAACATTCTGAAGAGTAGCCGCAGCCTGACCATCTCCATCGTAGCTGGAGCTGTAAGTTCCGGAAGGAGCTGGTGGGGGCCCCATGACCCCTGACCTCCATCCCAGCCACTCAGAGCCTTGATCTCTGCCACACACTCCTTGGCCCCTTGGGAAAGGCCAAGGGGTCTCCTTCCCTCAAGCTCTGACAGAGCAGAGGGAGAGGATCTTTGCCCCGCCAGAAGTTTGGTCAAAGGCAGCAGGAGCCACAGTGCCTCACAGTGGGGGCCACAGCCGTGAGAAGACAACCTGCATCTTGGCCCCCAGGGCTGTGGCAGGGGACATGCAGGTTCCCCAGGGGACTGAGCAAGGGGCTTCTTTCCTCCCCACGAGGGCCGGGAGCTGTTCATGACGGACCGGGAGCGGCTGGCAGAGGCACGGCAGCACGAGCTGCAGCGGCAGGAGCTCCTGATGCAGAAGCGGCTGGCGATGGAGTCCAACAAGATCCTGCAGGAGCAGCAGGAGATGGAGCGGCAGTGAGTGTGGCCAGCCGGGCTGCCCCTCCCCACCCTCCCTGACCACCATATGACCCCATTGGCCTTGCTTCCTGCCCTCGGCGTCCTGGGCCAACTTGATCCCTTCCCCCTGAGGCCTGTCCTCAGGGCTCAGTGGTGGTCAGTGTAACCATCCCTGCCTCCAGACCCCTGGGCTCCTCCCTCCTTGCTGAGGAGAGCCTCTGATTTCCAGGAATATGGAAAATGAGGATGCCACTAGCAGTTGGTAACATTTTTTGAGTACCAGCCATGTGGCTGGCTGTGTATGAGGGCCTTGTGTATGTTACTTAATTTCAGTCCCACAATAGCCTGGGAGATAGACAGCATTAACCCATTTTACAGGTGAGGAGTTGAGGCTCAGAGAGGTTAAGCCACTTGTGTACAAAGTCACACGTGACCAGCCTGGGCTTTACACCCGTCTGTAGTGATAAAGCCACCCCCTCAGATGGTCGAGATGATGGACTGAGAGAATCAATGGGGCGAGCAATTCATAAATCAAAACTATCAAAACCCCAATCCCGATGCATCCTAGGAGTATGATAAGAACTTGGAGAAGGAAGGCAGGCAGGATCTTCCCATCACAGAGTTAGCCTGGAGAACCACCCTGGGTGGCACCTCTGCCCATTGCCCTGGCCTTGGTTAGTAGCCCTGGCTACCTGGGGTCTGGGGCCCTCCTCCAGGAGGACCTCACTCAGGCCAGGCCCTGCCTATCATCAGTCAATTTATCTAAGTGTCTGGAGGTGGACATGTAGAGTGTGGCCCGCATTGACCTACCTCCCAGCTCCAGCAGTGCAAAATCTCTGCTCAACGGTGCCAACCAAAACCACAAAGAGTACAAAGCCGGGGCTTTGTCAGACCCGCAACCTCAGCATCCACGTCTGGTCCGGGAATCCTGGGAAGGGAGCCTGGAAGAAATATTTAAAACTTTTCTCAAAGCAGAAATTAACCACAAGGAAGAGTTAACTTATCTTGCCTAGACTCCAACAAGCCAATCTACATTTGTGTTTCAGGAGGAAAAAGGAAATTGCCCAGAAGGCAGCAGAGGAAGATGAGAGATACCGGAAGGAGATGGAACAGTGAGTGCCCCGGCTGCACGTGTCTGCACACGCGTATCTGTGTGTGGACGTGAGGCTGCTCTCAGGAGTGTGGCAGCCAGAGGCCACCTCCAGGCCAGTCTACCTGGCGGATCTTCTTGTCCCTTGGTGGATCCTCCTTTATTTGTAGCTGTCCCATAATCCTGGTAAAGCCGATCTCATTAGGGTAACTAGAACAGAGTCTTATAATTGCCGGGTGGCGTTCACACTCTGTTTAGAACACAAATGACAGGGACTTTGTTTTCTTCACCACGACTAGAACCGTGTGGCCTCTCCCGGGCTGGTTGCGGTTCCCCGACAGGCAGAAGGTGGGCCCGCGAAGGTTCTGACTCCAGTCACAGGCGTGGGGGTTTTATTTCAGGATCGTGGAGGAGGAAGAGAAGTTTAAGAAGCAGTGGGAAGAAGACTGGGGCTCAAAGGAGCAGCTGCTCCTGCCTAAAACCGTCACCGCCGAGGTGCACCCAGGGCCCCTTCGCAAGCCAAAGTGTAGGTATCATGTGCCGGGGGAGAGGGCTTCCTCCTGCGGCCGGGGGATGGGGAGGTCCAGACAGAGATGCTGGTCTCCCTTCACGCACCACCTCCTCCCCAGGTGAATAGCCCGTGGCTCTCTGGGCTGCATTTCCTTCATGGAGAGGCAGCCATGTGCCAGGGGCTGTCGGCCAGGGCATTGGGGTGGGTGGGGTCCGTCTTCCCTCCTTGTCCTGAGGGCTGCTGCCAGGCTCTCCCCCATGACACAGACTCAGGTGGGCAGACCCCTCCCCTGCCCTTGGGCTGCTGAAGAAGGCATGGAGAGCTGTGGCAAAAGTGAACTGCTCATGGGATTATGATCTTAGTTGTTGGGTGTCGTGTCCTCTCCCAGCCTGGTTCTGAACTGGGGCTGGGGTGAAACAGCAGCAAGAAAGAGGGGAAGGGGCTCACATTAGAGAGGACTCTAGTGGTCCAAGATTGATGGCGACTGTGGGAGGAGCTTACCTAAAGTGCCCCTGCCACCTGCGTCCCTGTGCATAGACCTTGCGTGGTCCCACCACACCGAGGATGGAGTCAGGACTGTGAGACCCCTTACAGGCACCAAACCATGGCCACCCTGGTGCCTCAGCTCCCTGTGTCCCCCCACCTCCTTTCTTCATCTGCCCTGCGATCTCACCTCTAGTTTTAGTCCAGACCTCAACCGACTGCTCCCTGTCCACTTGCTCTCAACCCCAACTCCCAGGATGTGTCTTCAAAGGGCAGCTCACACCACCAGGGCAAAGTCGGGGGCTCAATCTCAGTGCTTCTTCAGTGGGCTCGTGGTGGGGAGCCGAGGAAGGCAGCCGAGGGGCCGTGGCAATGACGAGCGCAGGATGCCTGATGGGGCCTTTACTCTCACTTGGCAGCTGTTCTGATTCGTACCTGACGTGGGGCAGGTTCTACTCCAGCTGATTGTGCTCAGCTGACCTGGGAGCCCCCAGGTTTGGGCTGAATCTGCACCCAGGAACCAAGGGTCCCCATTTCTGTCGTGTGGCAACCATTTAGGAACCTGTGATGGGGTCTAGACAGCTCTGGCTCCAACTTTGAATCATACCTGAGCCCTAGAGGGACCTCAACTTGGGTCAGTGAAGAGGTGAAGGTTATCTGGATGGTTCCATATCACCTCTCCGTGGTGCAGGGCAAACATCTCCCAGCACATTCCTTCCTGGCAGCAGAGCGCAGTGTCACCTCAGGGGCCTCTCGGAAGGACAAAGTGTGCTCTCATCAGCCTCCCCCAGGACATTCGGTATTAGTTGAAGATGTGGTCAGAGTTAAATTCCCAGTGAATAATCTGTTTTCAGACAGGGAGCTAATTTGCTCTTATGAGTGAAATAGGAGCTTGAGAAGGAGAGAAATCGATTTTAATTGCTTTTCATGAAAGTAATCCTAGTCAGTGTGGTACCTTCCTAGAAATTGGGTCTTGGCTTCAGGGCAAACACACCCTCTCAGGAACTATAGAAAATAAAAACTCTTTCTCTAGCAAGCTATTTATTTAGTGCTTTTAAACCAGATCGATCTTCTTGAATAAAAGGATCTAGAAACTTCCCTTTGCTCAGGTATAAATGCTCTCTAAGGGAGCGCTGCGAAGCAGGGGATTGATTGATGACCGGACTTTGCCAGCCTGAGCTGGGGCAGCCGCTGCCTCCATCCTTCTCCGTATGCACCGGCAATTCAATTCTCATTTGGAGAAAATTCAGGAAATGCAGGAAGGCGTCTGAGCCAGCTCAATTCCTGCCTTTCTCCCCATTCCCGGGAGGCAGGGATGGCCTTGGCTGTGTTGGGCCAGCAGGACCGGGCTGCAGCCAGCCCCTCCCTGCCTAGTCTTCACCTCTGGGTCCAGTTAGCCCAGTTTATACCTGACCCAGGTGTCTGTGCCTGTGAGAATGGACCCTGCATTTGTGAACAGACAGGAACGAGTGTGGAGCATCTCTTGCCTGGAAAATGAAGCCACTCATCCTAATGATGTAGGTGGGACTGATGGCTCCCCTCACCACCACCTGTCCCAGGGCTCTGCCTGCCCACTGTGGCCAACCCAGCAGAACCCCAGCATTCCACCCAGCCCTCAAGTCCACGACACATTGTCACAGGGGCCCCCAGAAGAACTTTTCTTAGCTAAAGCAATGGGGGAGAGGGATTTTTATTAAGGATCCCAGAGCTGGAAGGAGCCTTGAGAGATGAAAAGGTTTAAACAAGAGGTTTCCATCTTCTCTCCCCATGAAGGACCCAGTCAGTCAGCCCCCACCCCCAATAGACCCCATGGTTTAGAAGTTGAATTTTTTCCCTAGCAAACTAAGTAATCATTTGTGTTCCCATTGCTTTATTAAATAGACATTCTTGTTAGCAAGACAGCATCAGTGCTCCACTGCTGAATAAACATAAATTGAGCCAAAAGCAAAGGAACTTAACTTTAGGAACTTTAAGGGACTTGAAGAACTTTCGAGGCTTTTCATAGATTAATGGACAAGTGCTTCTAATTAATACTTTGAATTATTAATAAGCAGCTCACAGGAGACTCATCCACTACCCTCCACGGTCCCACGGAGTCCAGGTTGGAAACCACTGGAATGGATGGCTTGCTATTCTCCACCTTATGTCAAAATTCACGTCTCCCTAACCACTTTTACCCTTTTGTGCCCCTTTTACCCTTTGGAATCCCCTCACCCCCTCAGCATCCCCACCCCGCCTGCACAGCTCCGATAGCCCCCCGGGACCCAGAGCTCCAAAGGTGCTAAGAAGCAGCCAGGAGGATCTGTTCCCCCCTTGTCAGCCCTGGGCACCAAACATGTATAATACCCAGATGTTCCCGTCCCCTGCACCCCACTCCCAAGTTTCAACCGAGTGCCCTGCAAAGTGGTTCTCACTCTGCTGCCAGATCAGAGGCCCCTGTTGTTGGCCCATTTTACAGACAAAGAAACTAAAGCTGCCAAGGTGGAAAGCACTGCATGCACCATCCCAGAGCAAGAAACCTTTGCTCTGGGCTCCTGAGCCCTGTTCCTGCCCTGACCTCACAGCTCCCATGGCGGAAGCTGGTCACAGGTCCCCAGGCTCCTCGGAAACACCTCTGGCCTCTTGGTCTCCTGGCTCCCTCTTGGCTCACCAGCTTCCTCCTCTTTTCCTGGGTAGATGATCAGGGAGTGGAGCCCGAGCTCGAGCCGGCAGACGATGCAGACGGAGGCACGGAGGAGCAGGGAGAGCAGGTTTGCAGCCCCCGCTTTGCTCCCTGGCCTTGCTGCTCTGCTTGCCCTGCCCGCCGTGTACTGCTAGCCCCGCAGACACCAGCCCCAAGGGGCCGGCACGTGGTGGGGACCCCTGGAGTCTATGAGGCTCCTCCAAGCCCCAGCTTGGTCCAAGCACTGCACACACAACCTTGAGGACAGGATGCACAGCCAGGCTGAAATGTCAGCTAGCGCACACCAGTGCAATTGAACTGCTGGTTCGAGCATTTAAGTACTGCCCAAGCCCAAGCCCTTCCTCTGCTGCTCTGGCCTCTCCCCCCAGACTCCCTAGACCTCCCCAAGATCCAGCAACTAAGGGAGTAGTGCTTGGTCCAGCAGGGGGCTTTCAAGATCCTGTTCCAGAACTCAGGCTGGGCAGGGTGGGTAATTATGGAAGCCATCGCCACTGGCCCGGGAGCTTCAGGTTTGAGGCATTACCCCATTGCACTATTGCCTGGGGAAGGCAGGGCGCTGATGCCCTGCTTATCTGGCCTGAATATGCTTTTCTGGAGGGAGATCTCCTGCCCACTGCTGCCTGAGCTGTCCTTCCCAGAGCTGACCGCGGCCAGTGCCTTCTCTTTCGACACTGGAAGCAGAGGACATGGCCTGCAGCATGAGACGAGACAGTTTTGTTCTGTCCGACAGCAGCTTTGGGCAGACACCTGGGCTCCCTTTTGTCTGGGGCCATTTCTTGGATGGCCGGGGGTCAGGAGAGGCCTCGTTCTCTTTCAACGGGGCTTTTTGTTTGGAGAACTGTGGGAAGAGCTCATCCCTCCACAAGGGGCTTTCTCTTCGATTTTCTGGCACTGACTTCTGAAGCCAGTGTCCTGGGAGAGGCTGTTGACCGTGGCCCAGGGCCTGGGCATTGGGGCCTTTCTGAGGAGATCTTGGGCCTGCTTTTTACCCCAGAGGAGGCCAGGTAAGTGGGGAGTGGGGCAGAGGGAGCAGTTTGCTGCTGGGTCTGCTGGCGCTGTTCTTCATCTCACCAAACCGTGCGTTCCTTGGGAGCCTAACTCCCGGCTGCTGCCCGTGGACGCTCTGGCTGAGCTGAACTGCTCTCATCGCTTTGTTCTCTGTGTTCCTACAGCCTTTGGGTGGTTTTATCGTTACGATGGCAAATTCCCCACCATCCGGAAGGTAGGACAGGACTGGGTGCCGTGCAGGTTTGCTGCTGAGTCTGCTGTGGGTTTTGGCCTTTTCCAATCTGTGCTTCTTTTCCTGTTGACTCTCAACAGTGTGACCCGGCCTGTTCATTCAGAGGGCTAACCCCCCGTGCGCCTCTCTGTCAGGGTGACATCACAGGCAGGGCGCTGTCACAGAGGTATCGTGGGGAAAGTGTTCACCGGCTGAGACAGGTACCGCCGGGCACCGTCTGGGTCAGCACCAGCCCCGGTGGGCACAGGGCAGGGGCAGGGCCGAGGATAGCTTCTGCTTTGTTCCTCTGTCAAGTAGAACCAGAGGCCAAGACCAGAGCCAGGGACAGACGGAATGAACTACCAGGTTGGGTGTGCACAGTGCAACTTACGAGACTGACGCAGACACAGACTGGCTGCCGGGGGGCCATTTGCTGCCTCAGGTTGGGACAGAGAGCCACCCCATCATGACTTTCTCCTGGAAATATCTCTGCGTGTGCCCGGGATAATGCGTTTTTCTGGTCTGTGGGGCCTTGAATTTTCTCTTGAAATCTTATTACTGTATCTCCAGGCCCCATAAAACTCTGCCGTCCTTTTTCTTTCTAAATCACTTCGGCATTTGATTACGAAAATGCCCCTGTTAACGTCTGCAGACTGGACATTCCAGATGACTTGGCATTTGGGAATCAGGCCTCAGCATCAATCTGGGTAAACTAATTTAGGTGTCATCGCTCGACCGGCTCTTCCTGGCGGGATGTCAGTCCCCCAGAAACCAAAGCACTGGCAGCTGGGTGACCTTGATGATGTGGAACTTCTCCCTGCCTGTAAAATGGGAATATCGGAGGTGCCAGAAACGTCCACCCGCTTCCTCCAGCTGACACTGTTAAGATAACAGACAGCAGCATTATTCCTGACAGAGGTGAACGTCTTTACCCAGTAGCACAGATCATGATTTGCATGACAGTGAATAAACTTAGGACAGAGCACCTCAGGGGCTCCTTGCCGCACCACTGTGGTCTCAGAAAGGGCTTGGTCTCCTACGACTGTCCTTTTCATTCTGCAGGCTGCCTCTATGGCTTAAGACGTCTTCTGGGGCTAGATTTCTAATTCTTCTCTGTATACTGTCTCTACTGGAGCTCAGCTAGAGAGGACAAAACACACACGGGATTTTGAAAAAATAATAAAAGGAGACAGGCTGGTAAACTGGTTTCCAGCCACCAATAACCGGGTAAATGTAAGAAAACAAGCATCTCCTGCACACACTTGCCTCCCCTCGGAAGTCGTGTCACTTGAAAATCACTGTTGGTCAAGACGTAGCCCTGTTCCCCCCATTCATTAGTTCACTCATTCCACATATAGCTGGTATTTTGGTATTCATTTCATTTCTTATTGAGAGAAAAATTGCATTTAGGTAGAAGCGAGAGCATATCCACACCCTCTGCCTCTCCTCTCAGTCGGGACCAGAAGAAATATTTGCCATAAATTTAACTGACACCTGAAGGACAACAGAATCATGTCTCTCGTGCTGGCTCTGAAACTCTGTTGTCTTTTTTCCCAGAACTGTGTGAGATGCTTTGTCTCACAGCAGCTGGAGCACCAAGTCCAGGTCCTACAAGTGGCTCCCTATGGCCATGATTGCCAATGCACAGAATTCCTCTTGTTTGAAAAGATAACCACTCAGTGTCTTCTACTCCTAACCTGGCAGTGAGTTCCTTGGGGGCTCAGGCCTGTAGCCCCACAGAGTCTGTGCCAGGGCCTGAAGGATTGATTCCTGGTTCTGACTAAGCCTTTTCACCGGGACTGCTTGAGTAAATCAAGCAGACCAGCCTACTTAGGAGCCCACCTCTGGCAGGGGAGGCAGATCCATACACAGCTGTGTAACCCGTAGGGAGGAGGCAGGCAATGCGATGGGTAGCTAGCCCTTCTGCACTGGAAAGCAGGTGCTACTTTTTTGGAGAGGGGACAGAAGCAGTCCCATCTGCCTGTCCCACCCAGGAACCCTAGCTCTCAAATCGTAGCACTGCTGGGTATTTTAAGCCAACAGAAGGGCCATTCCTATCATGGTGGTCCCTGTGGGAGGCCATGGCCTTACTCTAGCAAGCTGACATTAAGCAGAATGTTTCCAACTCCTCTTGGGGAATTGCTGTCTAAATCTATAACATGATGGCAAGGATTCATCTATCAACTGAGCCAAGAGTCTAGTGAACAGGGCGCGCAAGGAAGCAGGCAGGACTCTAAAGCAATGAGAACCATTTTCATATGTGGCTCAGAGACTGCTCTGGGGTGGGTCCCTATCCCCGAGATGAGGGGCCATCTACAAAGCACATTACTTGTGTACAGAGGCAGGGATGTGACTCGGTCATAGGTCCAAAATGACCCCGCAAGTCCCTCCAGCTGTGGACAACGTTGTGTGTCCATTGCTGGGAAATTCAATTGCTCGTTCCTGGCCTTGGATGCTGGGATGATTCCAGAATTCTGAGAGCAGGCCCCAGGAAGCTTGCTGGGAGCGGGGGTGAGCTCAGTGAAAACGCGGGTTTCCCTCTGCCCCCAGAATTTCCCAGAGTGTTGACTGTCTGCTGTCCCCTCTCCTGAATGCTCTGTCCTCCATACTGTGTGTGACGGGGGCTCACACTCCCTCCTGCCGTTCTCCCAGTGCCCCCAGCTCATCAGGGCACAGTAGATAATTTGTGGGACCTGGAAAGACTCAGGTCCAAATCCTGGCACCACCACTTACTGGATGTTTGACGTCAGGCAAGGGACTTCACGTCTCTGTGCCTGGGCTCCTCCATTGGGGGAAAGCGGATGAGGCCTACTGTGGGATAATCAGTCAGTCCCTTGGCACATAGGCGGTCCATAGATGTTTATCCTCTTCCTTCCTTACTCCTTGGCTTCCCTGCAACCGCACTGGAGAAGCAGGCAGGGAAGCAGGCTTTGCAGGTCCAAATCCAACAGGAAGAACCAGGAGTCTGTGTGCCCTGCGTCTCCCTCCCAAATCCTCTCCAACACCGACAGCAGGAAGAGCAGTGAGCTGTTCTCTCCCCTACCCCCAGCTCCCAGTCCCCTAGGTTCTGGCCAATCCTCAGTTCAGGGGCCTGGTGCAGAGGGAGCGTGGATTTGGACTCTCCGGGATGAAATGGTCTGGAGCTTTAAGCATCAGGACAAATCTGATGTCCCTGGCTCTGGACTCCCAAGTCTGAGGCTGATGCCTCCTTTCTCGGTCAGGACAGAGGGTCTCTGCATGGGGCTTGCCAGCTCTCCCAGATTTTCTGTAGAATCTCCCAGGATGCATCTGTGGCATCTGAACATGAGACACCTTTCCATTCAGATGATGGAGAAGGCATGTGCCCAGATACTTGGACATTAATACAATGCCTTTTGTTTATACAGCACTTGGAAGCTCACAAAGCTTTTTCATAGATATTATTTCACTGGCTCTGGATGGCAAGCCTGTGGGGCAGTTATTTTCCCCATTTTGGAGATGAGGTGAATCAAGACCAGAGAGGTTAAGGAACTTAGCCAAGGTCACACAGCTAGTTAGTGAACTAGTAAGCCAGTTTTTATGACTGGCAAAAGGAAAATGTCTCCCACTCTGCAGTGGGTAGCAGTGACCTGCCTGTCCTAAACCTGAGGTCTGATGCCCAGCGCAGAGGGGCAGAGCTGGGGGAGGAGCTCACCATAGGCTGGTTGCCTGCTGTTGTCTGAGGGCTGAATGCCCTGTTTGCTGTGCTGTGCCAGTGTCAACACTACCTTGTAACCCTTGTCATGTAAATAATGCCACATCTGCTCAGAAAGGGAAGGATAAGAAGAAAGCCAAGTATGACAGCCTGCAGGAGTTGAGAAAGAATAAGAAGGAACTGGAATTTGAGCAAAAGCTTTACAAAGAGAAAGAGGAAATGCTGGAAAAGGAAAAGCAACTGAAGATCAACCGGCTGGCCCAGGAGGTGGGTGTCCCGCTCACAGGCCAGGCGGGGATCCCTGGGGTGCTGTTTGTTTGTTCCCCACCAAACTCCCAGGGAACCAGCTGGAGCTGTTCTCCCCAAATGGAGTCCAAGGAGGGAGTGAGCCCTGCACCCCTCCTGGAGAGAGAGATATCCCCCCCGCCCAGGGTCGGCTGAGACTAGCTTCTGGCTTAGGTGTATGTTTGTTTGGGATTGAGTCTAGCCTCCTTGCTCAGGTGTGGGTCTGAGGCTAGCCTGCCTGCCCAGACTGTAGGACTTAGGTTAGCCCTCCACATACCTGGCGAGAGGTTTGAGTCTGTCCCCTCCACCCCCACCTCACCAGAATATGAGTCCAAGGCTATGCCTCTCCACCCGAGGTGTGGTTGTGAGACCTGTCTCCCTCCTCAGGGTGTGCGTCTGAGGCTAACCCCTCTGCCTAGACTGTAGATTTGCAGTTAGCCATCCATCCACCTGTCATGAAGTCTGAGTCAATTTGGCCCCCTACCCAGGATATGAGTCCAAGAGCAGGTTTCCCCAACCTGTCTCAGATCTGAGGGTCTGGGTCTGAGGCTAACCCCTTTGTGCAGGCAGAGTGTCTGAGGCTAGACCTCTTCAACCCAGGAGTATATCTAAGGCTGTCCCCTTGAAGACATGCCAGAAGCAGTCTTCCCACATGAGTAATTCCCATTTCCTAGGTGAGGCAGATGACCTTAACTCCCCAGCTGTTGGGGTATTATTGGTTCTGTTTCTCTTTAATGTTTCCATGAATCAGAATGCCAGGCTGATTAGATTACAAAACCAGAGTAGTCCTGGAAAATGTGAAGTGTGCCAGGTCTGGCATTAGGAACAAATTAGCTACAAAATTAAAAATAAAATCAAATTGTGTTTCTGAGGACAAGGCAACCTTGAGTGGGGAAAAAAAAAAGAGTAAAGTTAAAATCTTGGAATGTGCCAGGAGCCTACGAAAGGACCATTCTTGGAGAATCTTAAGAGCCTCAGCGTTTGCAGGGTCTTGGGGGCCAGTGAACCCCACGCAATGCCTGAGCCCTTTCTCTGATTGTGCCTGACGCCCCAACACCCTCTCCCCCTAGTTTCTGCCTCCTCTGGGGCCAGGAGGAGCAAGCTGGGTCTTTTTCTAGAAAGCTGACATACCCCACACTACTCTAGGTTTTTAAGAAGTGTTTCTGTGCCGCTGACTCAAGTGTGCCACCCACGTGTGACTCTGGTGTCCCCTTTGTCCTCTCCTTTTCGCGCCGGCCTTGGGTCTCAGGTGTCCGAGACAGAGCGGGAAGACCTGGAGGAATCGGAAAAGATTCAGTATTGGGTGGAAAGGCTTTGTCAGACGCGCCTCGAGCAGATTTCCTCTGCCGATAATGAGATTTCAGAGGTAACGGAGGCCTTCTTTCCACAAAGACCCCTGCTGCCTTCAGAACGACCGCCCCGGCGACAGCGGGAGGCATGATGGCCCGGGCAGGCTTCCGTGTCCAGGGGCCCCCTCACCAGCCCACTCTTCCTTCCTCTTGTGAGGAGGGGGACGTGTCTGTGTACCTGCTTATCTCCAGTGACCACTGAGTCCCAGCTCGTCTGAGATGGTCCCTGTTAGGCCTGTTGTCCTGGTCTAATTACTGAGTGCCCCTTTCACTGTCAAGTGTGGTCCAGTTTAGATGATAAATTATATGGTCACCTTACTTATCACCCACATCTGGCGTTACTTGGGACTCTCCTGCATTTGGGCCTCCCTACTGCCCGTCTGGTATGCGCCTAACTGGGCACCCAGGTGACAGAGAAGCGACTCCCCCGTGGTTCTGGTTTGAGGGTGGTCGTTCTCCAGCAGCCAGAGAAACAGATAAGAGCATTGTACTCGATGCTTTGTGAAGTGGAGCCCTGTCTGACAATTACAGCACTTGCTTGCTACCCCCCAGATGACCACAGGGCCCCCGCCTCCCCCGCCGTCTGTGTCTCCCCTGGCCCCACCCCTGAGACGATTCGCAGGCGGACTGCACCTCCACACCACTGACCTGGATGACATCCCTTTGGACATGTTCTACTATACCCCCAAGATGCCTTCTGCCTTGCCTGTGATGCCCCATCCTCCGCCCTCCAACCCTCCCCCCAAGGTCTCGGCGCCCCCTGTCCTCCCCTCATCAGGCCGCGTGAGCACCTCGTCCTCGCCCTGGGTCCAGCGCACTCCACCCCCCATTCCCATCCCTCCCCCTCCATCTATTCCCACCCAAGACCTCACTCCTACCCGCCCGCTGCCCTCGGCACTGGAAGAGGCACTGGGCAACCACCCCTTCCGCGCTGGGGATCCAGGCAACCTAACAGAGGACCGGGAGGCAAAGAACCATGGTGGGAAGCCTGCCAACTCCCCCGTCCCTGAACGGAGCTTCCCACTCCCCCCAAAGGTACTACCCCTGTGCTGCATGCTATGTTGGGAAGCGGGAAGAGTGGGCAAGGCTGCTGTTTCCCGTGTGCTCCTCTGCTCCTATGGGCAGAGATGGGAGGAAACATCACCCCACCCCGCTTTCTAGGGATGAGCTCCCCAGCCTGCATGTTTTGGTCATCCAGCATGTGGGTGGTCTCTGCTGATTTTGAAGTACTGTATTGTATGGTGAGTTGCCTGTGACACTTGGGGTGGATGAGCAACAGTGCATCCATGTTCATCGCTCTCTCTGCTCCTCTTGCCTAGTATGGGCTGGTAACATTCAATGCAGTACTTGCAAGCCTATGTTAGTGAATAGTCAGAGCTCTGAGTCACAGCCAGTAATTTCTTGATATTAGCCCAGAAAGCCTTGATTATGGGAAATAAATCCCTGGTTTAATGGAGGGAAGGGGGGGTGCAGTGGAGCACTATTAGGCTCTGTAAATGAGGTGACAACACTGTCCAATGCAGTATTAGGACATTGCAGTGCCATTTTCTATGGCACTAGCCAACCACATTGGCTTGAAGTATGATACTCAGAAATTTCTGGCCAACTTCCAGCTACAGAAAAAATGAAGATGGAGAGTTCCTAGAAATCTCCAAATTATCCCTAGCTAAAAGACTAGGGATCTTTTTCTTGGATGTCAGGAGGCAGAAGAGTGATCTTTCCCAAAAAGACATATTTCCTATTAATTGTTCTTAATCCAAAGACTATTTTGGAAGAGGCAATCCCCAGGGAAGACAGAGAGCTTTGATCTCATGGAGGGAAAAACAAAATATTCCTTTGTGTCAGTAGCCCTGGGGCCAGGCTTGAGACAGAGCTAAAGCAGCTCATGTCAACTGCGTAGGGGCTGGGGGAGGGCAGTCTGTACCTGATCAGTGGTTTTCACTAACCTTCCCTGCATGGATTTGAGTTCCTGCATGAAGGGCAGCATAAGCACTCAGAGCCTTCAAGAGAGCTCAGGGAAGAAAGGTGGGAGTGAAGAAAGTGCCAGTTGCCAAGGCTGCAGCTCCTGGCTGGGGATTCTCAGAGGGCCTTCCTCTGGACCTCCGGTGGAATCCTAGCCCTGCAGCCGACAGAGAGAAGTCTGCCTGTTCCAGGGATGTCTTGCCCCAGAGCTCAGCCAGGAGCCGGTTCACAGGGGGCTGAGTTAGCCTGGCACATCCTTCTTGTGAGTGGCCCCCACCAAGATGGGCGGCCGCTTTTCCTCAACAAATTTGATTCAGCAATCATTGATTGACTGGGCACCTGCTTCATGCCGCTCTGTGTAAGGGGGGAGGGGAGCAGGGCTGAAGGGTCACAGAGGAGAGTGGCACACCTGTGCTCTCTAGGACTTTGCATTGGAAGGATGAGCAGCTGACCACGCAGGATTCAGCTGTGAAACTGGCACTGGCCAGGTGCTGTGGGAGGGCTTCATACCAACGGGAGGTTGAAGGCACCTCTGTAGAGTAAAGGGCTTGTGAGCTGAGCCTTGAGGGATGGTGATACATGGAGGATGAGAGGGAGGGCACTGCAGGTGCAGGGAACATAAAGATGGCAAGGAGGAACCACCTGAGTGTGAATCCTGGCTTGGCCACTGGCTGGATGATTTAGAGCACGAGTTACTTCATCTCTCTGAGCCTGGGTGGATGCGAGTGCTAATGGCACCCACATATTATAAGGGTCAAGTGAGTTAATACATGAAATCATTCTAAGTTAACACTTTGGAGAGTGTCAGGCACAGAGTTGGTGCTCAGTAGACGTTAACTATGATCAGTGACAGATCAGGGTACAAGAAAATTTGGATGAAGCTGCCCACAAGAGATTGGAGGCAAACTCTGCAAACTTTTGAGTCAGGGTCAAGATTCAAAACAGGGTCCAGCTTTCTCGGATTCCTCCAGGAATCACGAAGTTCCCACTGTAAGTTTCCGATCAGAGAACAGGGAACATTAACAGCTCCCCCGACACCATGAGCCTCTGAACAACTGGACCATAAGAGCTTAAGTGACATCAAAGCCAGGGTTGTCCCTGACATGAAGGCCAGGGGGGCTGCCGTTTGGTTAGCTGCATCCTGCCTGGGTCAGCGCTTGGCCCTGGCACCACCTGCCCAGCCCCCCCCATTCTCCTGGCAAATTGTCCTCAATGCTACAGCAGAAAGTGTGGGTGATCACACACCTGCACAGCCAGCCCAGCTACCAGCAGGCCTCAGGTGGCGGAAACACCTGTGTCAGCTTGGCATGTGTGCCAGCCACACCAGCACCTGCCTGAGGAAGGGTTTCAGGGCCATATCTACCCCCAGGCACTGTCCCCTGGGCCCACCATACTATTGAGTCATTCATTTATTCATGCAGCACGTTTAGTGAGCACCCAGTATATGCCAGACTATGCTGGGCCCTGGAGAACCACCCCAGCATAGGCAGTCCAGGCCCTGCCCGAGACAGCCCGGCGGGAAGTCAGTCACAGGTAAGCAGAAACTACCACACTTGCAGGGGAGATGGAGAACCACAGTGCTGCGATGAGGGGTGGTGGTGCAGAGGAAAGCTCAAGGAGTGCTTCCTGAAGGAGGCAATGATACCCAAGCTAAGACCAGGGCAGGTAAAGCAAGTGGGATGAGCATATGCAAAGGCCCTGAGGCAGAAACCTGGCATTTGGGAGGCTAAAGTTAGGTGGTGCGAGGAGGGTGAGGAGTGAGGGATGATGCTGCAAAGGAAGGTAGAGAAGCTCATGAAGGACCGTGGAGGTCAAGCCAAGGAGCTCAGGAGTCAGTGGAGACCCATCAAAGGTTGGGGGCAGGGTTGTGACCTGATCCAGTTTGTTTTGCCCTAGATGCTGAGGTGGGTTAGAGCAGACAGGTTGCATGAGCTCCTCTGGATGCTGCTCTCACTGGTCCTCACCCCCAGCCTCCAGAGACTCTGTGCCCACCCACCAGGAACAGCAGATGCTTCGAGTGTAGTCCAGGACTAGAACTGTGGCCAGAAGAGAGAGCCCTTAGGGAGAGAGAAGGCTGGATGACACTCAAGGCCGCTGGGAGCGAGTCTTGAAAGTATGTCCTCTGAGTGACAGTGGCTGCTGGGGCCCCCAGCACTGGGCTGTGGCTCAAGTGCCTGGTTCCTTAGAGCCACCCAGTAGTTTGTGTGGCCTCAGAGCATGCTGTGGCCAATGGACTTCTCGTCTCTCTGCTGAAGGTCACACCCCTAGGACTTCCGGTGGGATGCCCACACCAGGCTGGTTCAGCATGTGCATGGTATTTGCATGTGATTTGAAGTGCCATGGTTGGCCCAGGCCACCCCCACCACGACCTCTCATGGGTCTCTCTTAAACTAACCCCTGTAGACATTTTGCCCAAGCCCGCAGCCTCCAAGAGGCCCTGGCGTGTCCACCATCTCCAAACCAGTCATGGTCCACCAGGAGTCCAACTTCATCTACAGGCCAGCTGTGAAGTCTGAGGTCCTGGTAAGCCCTGGGGTCCTGCCTAGCGCGTCTCCTGAGGAGCAGACAGGGGTTGTCTCCCTTGGGTTCTGCTGGAGCGAGAGTGAGGTGGGCCGCAAACTCACATCAGGGGCCATCTCCTACCCTCCTCATTGGCCAAGAAATGAATCTACGTGGGTGTAAGCGGCTCTGCACGGTCTCACTGAATCCTCCCAACAGTCCAGTGAGAAGGTTCATGTTGTTCTCCCTGTTTGCCACTTGAGGAAACTGAGGCTCAATAAGGTTAAGTCAGTTACCCAAGGCAGCGTCTTTCTGACTCCAGAGCCGAAGCTCTTACCTGCCTTGTCAGATTGCCAAAGCCTACACTGACTCCACTTACCCTGGCCTCCGCCCCTAAGGTCTGGTGGCATGGAACCGCCTCGATGAGGGACTGGCCAGAGCAGATCCACTCCCTTTCTCCGGTTCACTTCTCACTCCTCGCTGGGACCAGGAGTGTGAGGTGTGGTCCTGGGGGAGAGGAGAGGGTCTGCCCACCCCCGGGCTCCTTTGGCTCAGCGAGCTGGGACTCATGTGCATCCCCCTCCAGGGGTACAGGCCCCTGACTGCCCCCCACAGTGGGAGGAGTCATGTGAGAATTTTTATGCCTCCTTCAAGGAAACCCTATCCAAATGTCAGGGTGCAACAGCTCAGATACTTATTTTGAGCCTTAGCTGTCCTGGCAGCTCCCCACAGAGCCGAGTTCGTGCTCCTGTGACAGCCTGCTGATGCAGCCGCGTCGTGTTCTCTGGACGATGACAAGGGGTGGTGTCTGCCTGACTGGAACTGGGTAGCTGCTGCGTCTGGGGACATGGAGCAGACCCCTTGCATAAATCAGGCTGTGGCTGTCTGGGGAGGGATGTTGGCAGGGCAGCCCGGGCTGGCAGGCCCAGGCTCTGGCACCAGGGGGCAGACGAGACCCGTTGGTAATGTCCAGTGTGGAACTGTCTTTTTTCTGGCAGCCACAGGAGATGTTGAAGAGGATGGTGGTTTATCAGACAGCATTCAGACAAGTAAAACGATGCCTTCTGTGTGTCTGTGGTCCTCCCCACCACCCCCATCCCTCCCACCCTGACTTCTCTCTCTGGGAATGCCGGGTCGGCTCTGAGGCGGCCCGAGGTGCCGTCTGCCCGGAGCCTCAGGCCAGAGCTGTGTCCTCGTTGTCCGTGGCCAGGGGTTGGGAAGGGTCTCATATCAGGTGGGGACTCTGGGCTTCTTAGACCCCCATGACCCAGCTGAGAAAGCAGCAGGATCCCCGGGGACTTGCTCTTTTGCTGCTGTTTGTTCACAGAGGAGCAGGCAGAGGGAATCTTCGGGGGTCCCAGAGGCCAAGCTGGGCGTTTGCTCAGCCCTAGGAAAGAAGAGGCTGCCTGAGGTGTTCCCCCGTCTTGTCCCCTCAGGCAGATCACAGCTTCACCAAACCCCACCTGGCACTGAACCAGCATCAGGAAGGAAGTGGGGGCCCGGGTCCTCCATCTGCCCGGGGTGCACAGGGCTGCAGGAGTCCTTGCTGGTCCATGAGTGGCATCAGGCAGGCAGCTGCTTGTCCCCCCTACCTCCTAGGGCTTACATCCCAGAGCCAGCCCTGGGATTGGGTGTCTCACCATTGATGAAAGAGACCCCAAGATGGAGATGTTGCAGCCAGCCTCCTCATGAATATCCCACCCCCCAACCACAGGCTGCTTTGGCTACAGGCAGGGAGCAAAGAGGTGCCAGCTGTACAGTGAGACATGATGGGGCAGCGACAGGCAACAGCTAACACTTAGAAGGTGTGCTGTGCTGAGCACTGTTTCTAAATATTTCATTAACTCATTTACTCTTTACAACAACTCTAGTGGCTAGGTGCTGTATCACCCCCATTTTGTAGATGAGAGACCACAGCAGAGAGATTGGGAGACGTGCCCATGATGGCTCAGCTAGGGTCAGACCCTGGGTTTGAGTCCAGGAGGTCGGGCTCCTAAATGCTCCTCCTTCCTGCCTCCCAAAGCCCCATGATTATGAAATGGACATGTAAGGCCTTGTTGTTTAGGATGCCAGCAGGTCTCGAGGCAGAGAGGCAGGAAGGTGAGGAGTCCAGGGAAGTCAAACCCTCGCTCTACTGCCCACTGACTGGGTGACCTTGGGCATGAATGTCACCTCTCTGGGCCTCAGTTTCTCCATCTGTTGGATGAAGGGTTGGGCTCCCTCTTCAAGGGCTGACCAGCTGTAGTGGCTTATAGGTCTCTGATCTAAATTCACGCAAGATCTGGCCCATCCCTGGGAGCAGATTCTCAGGGGGAGGGAGAGAAGGAGGCCCATAGCCCACACTGCCCAGTTTCCAGAAGAAACAGCTGAGGGTAGACAGGGCCCTCTCCTGGAAAGAGAATTGACCCCAAATCCCGCCTAATAGCCCCTCTGACCCCTGGATTTGCTGCATCCCTTCCTCTGCCTGCTGCCCTGACACTCGCAGACTGAGCTGGGGGTGGCCTCAGAGCTGGGCCAGGCCCTTTGGGGTTGAGCCTGGGTGATGAAGGCCAGTGGGGAGGGAGGGCAGGCAGGTGCCCAGGGATCCATCTGCTGATATTTGGCCTCATCTTGTACCCAGAGCTTGGTTGCTGAAGCTGAGCATTAAGGGGGCTGTGGCCTCCCCGTGATGCTGACCGCAGGCCCCAGGGGACACTTGGTGTGGTCTAGGGAACTATGTGCTTGGGGTGGCTCCACTCGGTCCAGCAAGGCCTGTGTGGGCCCCTGCCACAGGGCCTCTCCTTCACTCCCACCTCCCCACGGGGACTAACCGAGGCTTTGCTGCCCTCGGGCTTGGCACGCCTGGCCCCTCGGCCTGCAGACGAGGCTCCCGCGCTCTGTGTGTGACCCCTGGGAAGGCGGTGTGTTCTGGCTCTGCCCCTTTCTCCCTTCTCCCCACCCTGTTTCTGTGTCTTCGGGATACTCTTCCCACAGGCCCCACAGAGCCACGTCCCCCGAGCTGCGCATCCTCTCTCCTCCTCCCCCGGCTAAGGCTCTCGGGAGGCCTCTTGCCTTCTAGATAAGCGTTACATTAACAGTGCCAGGCACCGGGCGAGCACAGACCGCCCCCCACTTTCCTTTTGATGCCTGATGTCCCTTTGCCTGCCTCCCACTGACATTTTGTGGCTGATTTCCCCAGGGAGAGCAGCCTCTAGCAGTCTTGGTCCTTCTTTGGGGTCAGAGCACTGGATGGAGAGAAGCTGGGCTTCACGCCCCAGGGCCTGGACCCAGCCTGCGTGGGAGCTGAGGGAGGGCCTAAAAGACCTGAGGCTGTGGGCAGAGGAGACTGCAGCAATGCCCACGCTGCCCGCCCGGACCACCTAGACGTCAGCGGGTGCCCCTGCCAGCCACATGCCCACCCCGCTGGAACAGTGTGGGGTCTGGGGCCAGGGTCCTGCAAACGCTTCAGTAGCTTCCTGCTTCCGCAGGGTAGGGTGCTCTGGCTGGTGGGGCTGCTGGCCTCCTCCCTGCATCCCCCTTGAGGCCACACCTGGCCCCCGACTCCCTCCCCTACCTCCGACCCATTCACCGTTGTCTTACTCTGCCCTAAGCTTGTTTCCTGAGTGACCCTCAGGGGCCTCTGCTCTGCGGCCCTAAAACCCTGCCTTTGCTTCCAGGATTTCCGGAAATATGAGGAAGGCTTCGATCCCTACTCCATGGTGAGAGAGAACCCCTCCCCCAGGGAGGAACCCCAGGAATGGGGTGGGGGATTACAGTGTTTTTGGTGGTGCATTCTGGGCCCTGGGGGTCCTGGGATGAGGGGGGCGTGGGAGGAGCCCCAAGGAGGCCCAACTGCTCTGTCCTGTGAAGGCTCCTTTCAAACGGGATTCCAGTGCATTCCACTGTGAGCTAAACGGCTGGTGTGTGTGTGTGTGTGTGATTCATTACAACGGTAGGGCTCACTGAGCGCCAACTAGGTGCCAGGCACCGTGCTGTGTGTTTACAAGACACGCTCTCACCCAGTCTCACAATATCCCCAGCAAGAACAGACCTGGGATGTGTGTGGCCACCTCTGTGTGTGTGTGTCCATGTGTCCCCCATGGGGCTTGGGACCCCCAGTTGAAGACCATTAGGCGTGGGGCTGGGAGAGGTCCCCTTGTCCATGTCTTCTGCGGGGCCAGTGTCCCACAGGTGCCTGCCCCCCCCGCCCCCCCCCATCCTTCAGACAGCCTCACAGCTCCCCCTGTCTTTTCCCTCCAGTTCACCCCCCAGCAGATCACAGGGAAGGATGTCCGGCTCCTGCGCATTAAGAAGGTACCTGGGCACGTGGAGGAAGGGGGGCCACCCTCTTCTCTGCCCTGCCCCCTCCCCTCTTGGTCCCCTGCTTCTCCTGCTCTCAAGATGACTCCTGGGTGACCTCTCAGATCCTGACTATTCTGCTCTCTCCCACTGAGGATGCCCCCTCCTGTGCTCGGACTGCACGCCCAGGCCCCACTTGGCGTCCGTGCCTCATTTTCTCCCTTGGGGCCCTGCCATTGGCCCCATGGCTTCTCCTGCCCTCTCGGTGGCCCTGTTGAGAGGCTCCTGGCTACCAGGTGCCCACAGGTTTCTGTCTGCTTGGCTCCCTAAGGCCTGTTTTCCTCTCACCAGGAAGGATCCTTAGACCTGGCCCTGGAAGGCGGTGTGGACTCCCCGATCGGCAAGGTGGTCGTCTCGGCTGTGTATGAGGGGGGAGCTGCTGAGCGGCACGGTGAGTTTGGGGATGGTGTGACGGTTATACAGGACTCTCCGGGAAAGCCAACAGCTGCCGCTTGGAGCGGGTCAACAGTTGCTCAAGAATGCCCCCCACCTGGATCCGTCCATTCATGCACTCATCCCACACTTTGCCCGTGGGCATAGGATGGTGCCAGGACCTGTGGGTACGCAGGCAACCAGATACCACCCGGCCCTCCAGGGGCTCCTTGTCCTGTGGCGAAATATGCTCAGACCTGCCAGCAACTGAGGGTAACAAAGCGGTCTAAGGGCTGACAGAGGACTAAGGGGGTAGAGGGAACCTATGGGAACCCGGAGGGGTCCTTTACCCAGCGAGGGAAAGGGGGCTGCCGGGAGGGGTCCCTGGAAGGTTGATGCCTGAGGTGAGCCTTGCGAAGCTGGGAAGGAGCTTTCCAGGAAGGAGGGACAGCGCACGTGGAAGCAGGGGACAAACCATCAAAACCTTCCCCATCCTTTTAATAAGGATGAGAGCCAACGTGTGTCAGGAGTGAACCACATGCCGGGTGCTGTTCTAAGTACTGGCGCGTCATCCTGTGTCTGAGTAGTTCATCTGTATCAACTCATTTAATCCTACAACAAAAGTAGGTACTCTTATTATTCTCATTTACAGCTTAGGAAACTGAGGCACGGGGCGGTTAAAGTGCTTGTTCAAGGACCCACGACCAGTAAGCGGTGGAGGCGGGACCTGAACCCAAGCAGCTGGGTCATTTTGCTTTACTGCCCAGCATGAGTATGGCCTCTGCCTCGTCCCCTCCCGGAGCGGCGGGGCCCCCATCCCGGGTCTCTCTTGCGGCACGATCTTCTTGCTTTGCTTTGATCCCCGAATCAACAGACACACGCTCTGCTGAGGAGTGAAGCTGCGCCGACCCCAGGCACAGACTCTTGCCTCAAAGTATCAACCCCTCTGCCATCAGACAGTGTCTGAAATGCCACCATAAGGGATTTCTTTTTCCATGTCCAGGAGGCTTCTCATACTCCCGAGCCTTCTGTGAGGGAACTGGCATCCTCAAAGGAGGAGCCCCAGGCCCCTCACCTTTCCAGGCCAGAGCAGGGAAACCCGTGCTCAGATCCCTTCTGGGCAGGAGATGGAGTGACGAGCATGTCACGGGGTCGCTGGCAGCCAGGCTTCTGGGGGTTACTACAGCAAGTCCCGCCCTGCCACCCACGGCCTTGGGGGCCTCAGGCCCCTCCCTGCCACACTCTGAGCCCTCATTTCAGCTAGAGGAGGGGGCCTGCTCAGCTCGGCAGCTGCCGTGGCCCACACTGCCCCCCACCCCGGCCCCACGCCCTCCCCCTCTGTCCTGTTTCTGTGCCTGTTGAAGGACGGGCCGCTGCTTGGCCCGGGGAGGCCACCTGTCTGCGTGTCTAGCAGGGAAAGAGGACCAGGATGGGCGGCTGACTTTTCCTGGGCCCTCCCCCCTTACAAAGCCCCAGCCCGACCACTGCCTTATTGCCTCTGACGCTCCATCTTGGGTTTGTGCAAAATGAAACCGTGAAAGTCACCCGTGCGCAGGCCCACTGTCCAGAGGAAACTGCTCTCTACAGCTTGCTCCCACACCGCTTTGGACACACAAGCAGCTGGTGAACGTTTCACAGGAGCACACGTGTTTCAAGCCCACCGGGCCACCATCTTCAGTAACACACACTACATTCCTACCGGCCTTCATGCCCACAAGGCTTCTGGGTGATTGTTCTGTGGACACCAGCACTGCAGAAATTCCTCAAGAAAAAGGTTCTGAGGTTGAAGATTTGTGGGAAACCATGCACAGTCTATCCACTTCTTGGAGAGCCACATACATATTAGCATGTTCAAGGTTCTGACAAGTCCTGCAGTGAGTAAGTGTTTAGCTTATAACTCAGCTTTTCCCAAATTTATCAGATCACAGGTCATCTTATCCAGGAACACCTTCAACATCGTTCACTTATTCAAGAAATATCCAGTTGAATTCCTATTCTGTGCCAGGTTTCTGGGGATACAGTGGTGAACCCAAAAGAGAATTCCTGCCTTGTGGAGCTGACAGCCTGGTGGGAGAGGCCATCAGTCAACAAGTAGATAGATGATTACAACTTGTGAGAAATGCTATGCAGGAAAAGACCCGGATGCTGTGAGAGACTAATAGGAAAGACCTGCTTTAGAGCGAGTGGGGGTCAGAGAAGACCCCTCTGAGGAGGAGACATTTCAGCTCAGACCTGGAAGAAGAGAAGAAAGAGAGCAAGGACAAGTGTTCCAGGTGGAACAGCATTTGAAGGCTCTGAGGCAGGACAGAGCTCGGCCTGCTCAGGGACCTGAGGCAGACCAGCAGGGCTGGAGCACAGGGAGGGACGGCTCGCAGGACTGGCTCGTGTTTCTGATAACTTCGCTGGAAATGCTGCTCTGCGTCCGTCTGCAATAGCAGAGGCCCATCCGAGAGCTGGGGCAGCAGAGCTTCAGCCCTGCTGCCCCGATTCTGCTGGGCCGGGTATGGGCAGACAGATGGGTGGGAAGGAGGTGCCCTCTCAGTAACCTGGTGGATCGTTTCCCCTCGTGCTTTCTGAGCCCTTGTGAGCCCAGAATCCAGGAGCAGCTTCCCTCTGGGGCCCTACAGTGACCCTCTCTCTCTGCCAGGCCCTGGGCCAGGCATGTGTCACTTACAGCCCAGTTGGTCATTCAGCTTCATCTTCCCGCAGGTGGCATTGTGAAAGGGGACGAGGTCATGGCAATCAATGGCAAGATCGTGACGGACTACACCCTGGCCGAGGCCGAGGCCGCCCTGCAGAAGGCCTGGAGTCAGGGGGTGAGCGTGAACCCTCCCCGCCTCCCTTCCTTGCCTACCCCTGGCCCTGCAGCCAGGGTGCCCCAGCCCAGGGCGGGGGTCTGGGGTCCAGGCAACTCTTGGGTGACACCCACATACCCCATCCAGACAACAGTCTCAATCTGACAAGATGGGCTTCAGAAAAAGAAATGGCAGTCCCTGATCTTGAATCCAAAAAGCAAGTGGCACAAATCCAGACTGCAGAAGACCAGGCGTGGCAACCCACCCAAGAGAAAGACTTAAGGTCTTTTCTAAGTGCACTCTGAACAGGAATCAAGAGAGTGCTTGAGGCCACTAGAAAGCATTAACAGAAGTAGAGGGCCCAGAAAGGAGGAGGGGCTGGTGGTAGTCTGCCCTGTCCTCATTAAACGCCCACCTGGGTCAGGGCCACCACATAAGATCTCCAGGCTGTGCACTGCACAATCCGAGGTGGTGCCCTCCTACAGACTACAATGTGAATGGTGCCCACTCATGTTGTGCAATGCACAACTTGTGCAACTGTATGCAGGCAGCCGAGCCTGAGGTATTAAGTTCAGTGCCGAGGAAGCTGACCAGATGGGCCTGGGACTCACATGAAGGGATATGGAGAAGAGAAGACTCACTGGTAACATAATGACTATCTTTGATTATCTGCAGGGCTGCATTAGGGTAGAGGGAGCAGAAGTGTTCTCTGTGATTCTTGAGGGCAGAACTGGATTGGATGGTGGGAGGTCCTGGGAAGAGATTTCAGTCCAGTATTAGGAGCTATGGCATGGTAGAGGGTCCACTGATAGTTCGTATACTTTTTATTGGATACACCCAAGCCAAGGATGGGCAACGATGAGTAAGCCAAGATGGCAGTGATGCCCTTGACAGCATTCAAGTGTTAGGATCAAAAAGCTAGACCCAAGTTCCCCAATTGGCTGTGCATCAGAATGACCTAGGGAGCTTGTTAAAAATAATCTTTCCCAGGACCTACCCTACATTTCCAGGGGCCAAGTCCATGAGTCTAGAGTTTTAAGAAATTCCCCAAGTGATTCTGAGGTTGCTGCCTGGCCCTGGTCCACAGACCAGCATTTGGGACCTTAGTGTCGTTCAAGGGCCTGGGAACCCAGGCCTCAATGGTTCTGAAGCCTCAGAGACTGGAAGCTTTCCCAGCCCATGGGACTCCCCAGTGAGGCCTGTCCCTACGAGGCAGACCTCCAGCCCCACCTGAGCCTGCCTCCCCACGGGAAAAAGGCCCCAGCAGGCTGATCCTGGGCTGAGGGGCCCAGGAGTGGGAATGGAGTGTCAGGGGGGACCCCTGAGCATGCCCCAGAGTCACACGGCTTCTTCCCACAGGACTGGATTGACCTTGTGGTTGCTGTCTGTCCCCCCAAGGAGTACGACGATGAGCTGTAAGTGCATGCGGGCACCTGGCCCACTACCTGCTCTTTCCCCCTCTCCTCCTGAATCTTGGCTCCCTTCTCCCAGCCCACCCCCAGCCTTCATCCAGCCTGAAGGAGTGGCCCAGTCACACAGCTTCTAGTAGTAATTGCTCCCAGGAAGCTCCTGGGCTAGAGAGAGCCTAGAACTAAGTCACTGTCCTCAAGTTGTCAGAGCTGCCTCCAGGACTGTCTTGTCCAGAGTCTTCTTTCCGTGTGGAAAACCGAGGCCCAGAGAGGTTCAAAGTCTCAGACCAAGTAAATGATGGAATTGGGACAAAAGCCTCAGGCTTTGGTTCCCCATTCAGAACGCCGGCACCATCAGCAGCAGTTTAAAGGTTTCTGCCTGTTACGCTCTGGAAGATCTTCCTGATATGCGGCTGCATTCCCTCTTTTTTTTTTTTTTTTTTTTTGAGGAAAATTAGCCCTGAGCTGACTACTGCCAATCTTCCTCTTTTTGCTGAGGAAGACCGGCCCTAAGCTAACATCCATGCCCATCTTCCTCTACTTGATCTGTGGGACGCCTGCCACAGCATGGCTTTTTGCCAAGCAGTGCCATGCCTGCACCCGGGATCCAAACCAGCAAACCCCGGGCCACTGAGAAGCAGAATGTGCGAACTAAACCGCTGCACCACCGGGCCGGCCCCTGCGTTCCCTCTTGCTGCGTCTCCAGGCAGCCAGGACCGCAGGCTTTGGCCCATCGTGCAGGCTCTCCAGGGAGCCCTGGCCCAGTCTCTGTCTTCCTCTGCGATTCCCTGTGTGTCTGTCTCTCTCTGTATCTGTTTCACGCCTGTCTCTGTATCTGTGTGGGTCCTTCTCTTTCCCTCTCTGTCTCTCCCTCCCTTCCCGCTTCCTTGCTGTCAGCCTCTGTCTCTCATCTGCCCTTCTCCGCTTCGTCCTCCTTCCCTCATGCCTCTCCCCCTTCTCTCTTACCCTTTCCTTTGCTTGCTTCTCTCTATCCTGGCTCTGAGTCCCTGCTTCTCTGTCTTTGTCCCTCTGCATCCATTTTTCTCTCTCTTTCTCTGTCTCTCTGCCTCTGTGGTGTCTGGCATCCATCCTCACCTCATGGTCACCTCCCTACCCCTCCACACCCTCTCCACCCTCTGCCTGCCCGTCGTGGCCGCACCTGCTTGCTCCCCCTGCCCAGCAGAGGCTGAGTTCTGTGCATGTCTTGGAGAAACTGAGGCCTTGTAGCAACTGGTTCCCGAGGCAGGAGCCAAGTGAAGGGAGAGGTCCGGTGGAGCTCTGCCTGGGAATAACCGAGTCCTGTTTGGTGTTTCCTGCTCTGCTCTGCATACGTAGCTCTTCTCTTCCCTCCTTTGCAGCCGAAAGCCCCCAGCCGGTCCGAAAGCTCCTTGCAGACTGTGCTCCCCTGCATAGACACGGGTTCCTCCCGCAGCTGGCGCCTGGCAGCCCCCGATGGTGAATAGGCAGGCGGGCTGCAGGCCCCGTGTGTCCATGCTGCTGTAGTGGCCGTCTGCTGCCCACGCCGGAGGCAGGTTCTTTGGATTGGTGTCTGGAAGGGGGGCGCGAGGCACCATCCCTGGAGTGCTGCCTGAGCCTGCTGTTGGCCACACTGGAGTTCTGTCTGACTCAAAGGCCCCCTCCCTCGGGGGAGCTGAGCACAGCCCAGTTTGTAGCACGCTTGGGACCTGTGCATCCTGACTCACCCCAGCCTTTGGGACCTGCCGTGGGGCCCGCACAGCACCCGAACAAGCTGGATAGAGCAGTGGCACCATGCTCTGCTGGGCAACAGGGTGCCTCAGACCAGGCATAATGGGCTGGGTGAGCCCAGAGGAAGCACAGCCTGGATTTCCCCGCCCCTGGGAGCACCACCCTCTGGGAGCCCCTGCCCCACGGGGCTCCCGTGCCTAGCAGAACCAGGGCAATTAAGAGGCGATTAGTCTGGTCCAAAGAATCAGGGTCGGCCTATATGGGAGTTGTTCCTGTCCTATTGTGACCTATTGTGGTCTGAGCCCTGCTCAGACCATCCGTCCTCTGTGCCGTCTCTCTCCCCTGGCTCCGGACTCTGTCTGAGACACTGTGGAGCCCAGCTTTGGGATGTATTTCCCACCCTGTGACAGGGCTGTGCCCGTGGACAGAGCTGGCAGGGGGCCGTGAAGCTGGCGTTTGGTGTGGCCTAAAGCCCACAGCTGGCAGCATCTGGGGCAGACCCAAGCCTGGACTTGTTGACTTTTCTGTTTCAAGTTTCTCGAAACATTATGGCCTCATGTTCCCAAGACAGTCAGCCTGCTCTGCTGTGGCTTCTGGGATGGCCTCAGTGGCTCTGTGTTTCCGGTCACTTGTCATCTGCTCTTTGCAAGGGACTCCAGCTTCTCTGCCTTCTGGTCCCCTCCTGGCTCATCCCGGGTGTCCCTCTGCCTTCTCCCTGACCCCTATGTGCTGTGGCTGGTGTGTAGCTGCACAGGGTCTGCACCAAGAGGGGCCTCCAGAGGTGGGCAGGGCATCGTGCCCCCAGGGGGTGCTCCCTGCTGTCACGCTCTGCCCTGGGCTGAGTGTGTACCCACAAGGCCTGCACCCATACCCTTTCCTCTTCCCCACAGGACTTTCTTCTGAAGTCCAGAAGGAGAAACCAGATTCACTCCTAAAAGCCAGTGAGCTCTGGACCCGCCCTCCTGGACACAACCTGGAACCAGCCTCGAGAGACGCCAGCCCACAGGCGCCCTGCAGAGCCCCAGCCAGCACCCGGGGTTCAGACTCCCCGGGGCCACTCTTCCAAAGGCCGAGAGGGAGGAGGGAGCAGCCGGCCCTTCTGAAGGTGGCTTCTGGGACCCAGACTCCCTTGGCTTTCCCCTGTCATGTAAATTTGGTCTCTCCCGGCCCTGGAAGCCTCCCCCCTTAGATCTAACAGGACCTGACTCTCGGGTGTCTCTCTGCATCCCTGTCCTCTCTCTCCTGTTGCCGTTGCTGCTAAGATTGTTGCCACAGACCTTACTCTGAACTCATTAACCAAATAAACAGACTTCTTTTCCAACTTACGGGAGGGAGTGTGGGTGTGGGCAGC
Source organism: Equus caballus (assembly GCF_041296265.1). Classification (NCBI taxonomy): domain Eukaryota; kingdom Metazoa; phylum Chordata; class Mammalia; order Perissodactyla; family Equidae; genus Equus; species Equus caballus. The sequence goes on along the minus strand of NC_091690.1, from coordinate 88,188,453 downwards.
AGACTCAAGGCTGTCAAATAAAGTCCTAAGGTTTTGGCCCCTATTCGAGAGCGAGAAACAGACCCGGGTGCTGGGATCTGGGTCTGACGTTAAGGATGTGATCAAATGGCCGGGGGCTGGGCAGCTGGGCTGGGCCTCAGTGTCTTCTCAGCAGAAGGATGGCAGGAGATGAAGCCCGTGTGGCTTCCAGAAAGCACAGCAGAAGGCAGGAGCCCCAAAGCAGCACCTCAAGGTGTGGGGTGCCAAGCTCCTCTCAGCGACAGCATGGCCACAGCTGCTCCTCCTGAGGTCACCCAGACAGGATGTGAGGGAGGGAGGTGCAGGGGGTCCACTCCACCCATGACAGTACAGCCGGGGGAACCTCATGGAAGGAGGCAAGGGCTTGAGGCAGGAGGATGTAACTCCAAGGGGCTGATGGGGGGTAAGTCAAGGCCCTCCTGGTTACAGGGCCCAGGGACACTCTTGGGCTAGCTCCAGGAAAGAGAGTGGGGTCCTGTCAGTACAGACATCTCATGGAGATCCAAGACGAGGAGCCATGGTGTCCCCAGGCCTCCTGAGAATTGGAAGTGGAAGGCGGCTCTGTGGAAAGTGTCTCGGAGGAGCAGTGCTCTCCAGTTAGCCTCCTGTCGCTGCCACCAGCCTCTTCTGTGCGCTCAGAGCTCGGCTTGAGCATGCCATCACGATCTCCTGCCTGACTCTAGGTGACCTTTCATCTGTAGCTCCACCACCACCACACCTGGCTTCGTCTGCACTTCCCAATTCCAAATTCCCGAGGCACAATCTGGTTGGGCCAACTACCTGAGTGGGTGGCCCTTGGGGTCAGGGACCAATCCCAGGTCCAGTCCACTGTGGCTGGTGGGTGGGGTCACGTCCCACTCAGCATGGCTTCTGAGGCAGCTGGGAATGTGGGCAGCGAATCATGATCAATGGGAGGGCAAAGAGGGACAGAAAGAGAGAGAGAGAAATTGCTGGACTTTCTGATCTCGGTGGAGACAAAGCCACAAGGACCTTCTCGTAGCTGGCTCCCAGAGACAGCAGCTAGGCTGAGGAATTCTCTGTGTTTTCTTATGGAGTTCCTAACCTGGCTCTGGAGACAATTCCACACTGAAGGTAAAAGGAGGGGCTCCTATTTGCTGACCCCTACTCTGTGCCAGGCCTGGGCTGGACCCTGATGTCTGCCATCTCCAACTGCAATGACTGGGATTGGTGCAAGGCCGCCCAAGGAGCCTGGTGATAAGAGCCAGCTCTTAGGTAGCATTGACCATATGCCAGGGCCTGTTCTTATCACTAAGCTCATCTCCTCCCCTCAACAGCTCCACGAAGTGGGGACTGCTGTGATCACCAACCCCCTTTTATTAAGAGAAGATTGAGGTACAGAGAGGTTAAGTGACTTTTGCTAGGTCACACAGTAAGGAAGGAGTGGAGCCGGCATTCAAAACCCAGGTACTCTGGCTCCAGAGACCACACCCTTCTCCACTCTATGCCATATAGGGCAGGGCAACCCTCACCGGAATGTCTCAAGTTCTGGACTGCTGGCAGAACAATTCTCCCCACAACTGAAGAACAGCTAATGTTCTGCTATTCGGTGATGATTACCCCCTCTTGTGACCTACAAATACTTCTGCTGAGGCCTTCAAGTTGCTGATGCCTGGAATCTCACCATTTGAAATTCATCTCCAGCTATTCTTAGTTATTGGCACCTCAGAGTGAGTGAGTTTATCAGTGCTTATCAGGACTTGATGAGTGAGACAACAAAAAGGACTTTGAGCCCCTGGTTAGAGGAGAGGGACAGGGAAGATGTGCCACTAGGCAGAGTGGGAAGAGGGAATGAGGGGAGAGTGGGGACGTGGGTAACATAAGTCCTGAGCCATAAGGTCATCTAGGCTGGCAGGGTGTATGGGCTACAATGGGCTCCGCTTTCCTTTTTTATGAGGCCTTGACTCTTTCTTCACTGTCATCAGAAAATCAATTCTCAAGTGTTAGAAAGTTGTCCCATGTTGAACCCCAAGTACACAGCTCTCCCCGACAGACATTGGCATTAACCAGGTAAGAAGTGGAAAGGTCCAGAAAACTTGTATAGAGGTGGGAGCCTAAGACAGTTCCTGACCACCCGTGGGGGCCATGAGGGACACTGCTGAGGCCAGAGGCCAGAGCGGGGCCTGAGCCAGACATGGGAATCCATTTCAGTGACCCAGACCGAGTATTCGGGACTAAAACCCATCCAGGCCAGGACCGCCCAGGCGCCACCCGTTCTCTGGCACAGGCTTGGCAGACATCACGTCATTCCCAGTGCTCTGTCTAACCAGCCAACTAGGCAGCTACAGACAACCAATTAACCCTGGCTCACTAGATGAACCCTATTTGCTATCTTTGAATCTAACCCCCATCATTGGGTTTTCAGGAAACGAAGCAAAGGAAGGAGGGACGTGTCCAGGGTCCCCCTAAGGTGGCGGCAGAGCTGCCATTTCTACTGCACTACATAGTGGAAAAAAAACTTTAAAAGGCTGGGAATTCAAGGATGCTCTCGTGACTCCGAATTTTAGCGTTTTATCCATCTCATTGCAGTTGCTTCCCCCAGCTGGCTCCCAGGCTCTGCTGAACCGCTTTGAGCCTCTCACCTCTGCATCTGGAAGTCAGAGGGAAGGGCTGAGTTTACAGCCTCTGTGCTTCCGACACCCCCCGTGGGCCTGCGCAGGGCTGGGAAGCTGGTTTTCGCCCGACTCTAGCCTAATTCCCAAGCCTGAGATTTGGAGAAGAATCTGTTTCCAGAGCTGAAAGCCCTTTACTTGCAGTGACCCGTCACAGCTCCCTGGGGCCCAGGCTGGTCTTGCCTCTGTGAGAACCCGAGGGGCAGGCGCAGCCCCCTGGGAAAGGCAGGTGGGGCTGGTGCAGGGAGAGGGCAGAGGGCCAGAGGGCCTGCCACAGCTGTCCTCCTGGGGCCTGGCGTTCACAGCCCAGGGGCCCACCCACTGGCTTGGGCGGAGTAAGAGTGCTGCTAACCCCTGTGTGTTTACTGCGTGTCAAGCACTGTGCTGAGCCCTAAAGATGTTGAGTCCCCTACTCGTTACAAGGATGCTAAGACGTAGACGATGATGTGATCTTCACCGAGGAAGTGGAGGCCCCAAGACTTAAGTAACACACCTGTGATTAAACAGACACTGAGCGGCAGAGCCGGGATGGAGAGCCGGCAGGAGTCCAGGAGTCCACCTCATTACCCACTGTGCTATCCTGCTTCGAGCAATTGAGAAAGATATGACATTTGGCATAGGATTTCGCAGCACCTGGAAAAAGTCCAGCCATAAGATGATTCCTCTCTGCTGCAGTTTTCTCTCTGCTTCATTGTGTCCTTCAGACTGCAGAATGAACAAAGCAAAGCCTGAACCGCATCATATTCATATTTAAGCTCTGCTTAAAACTCTTCCACGGCTCCCTCGCGGCCCTCAGGACAAAGTCCAAACTCCCCAGCCTGGCATTCAAAGCCCCACACCACCCAGCCCCCGACGACTTCTCCAGCCCAGTCTCCTGCCAGTTGCTTCTTTCACTTCAGCCACACTGAACTCTTTGGTTTCCTGGGCATGCCACGCTCCATCACTTCTCTGTGTCTTTGCACATGTTTGCTCTGCCCTGTCCTCCTCTTGCCCACGTGAACTTCTATGTATCCTTCAAGGCCCAGGTCAATTTTATAAGGGAACACTGGGCCTGGCGTGGAATGAAAGCTCAGCCAGTATGAGCTCCTGCTCCCTCTTGAGATGGACCCTTTGGGTTGTAAGTGACAGAAACTCAACTCAAGATGACCATTGAAGTGAAAATCTAAATTCAGGTCTGGCTGGATCCAGGCGTTAATGACATCAGGAACCTGTTCTGGTCATCTGTAACTGTAGGGGGCCTCCAGAGAAACAGAGAGAGAGAGAGATTTATTTTAAGGAATTGTAAGTGCAAGATCTGTAGGGTAGGCCAGCAGGTCCCAGGGAAGACTAGACGTTGTGTACTGAAGGCAGGCTGGAGGCAGAATTTCCTCTTCCTCAGGGAATGTTATTTTTCTATTAAGGCTTTCAATTGATTGGATGAGGCCCACCCACGTTATGGAGGATAATCTTTATTCAAAGTCTACTAATTTAAATGTTAGTTTCATCTAAAAAATACCTTCGCAGCAACATTCAGACGTGTTTGACCAAATACCCGAACACTGTGGCCTAGCCAAGTACCCATCACACCAGCTATTGGCTCTGTCCTCCACTGGCTGGCTGGCTTTACTCTCAGATGGGCTCTCCCCATCTGATGCTAAGATGGCTTCCAGCATACAAGATGGCATCTCGAATTCCAAAAGAAGTCTACCGAGTAGTGCAACCGCAGTGGATAAAGCACACCTCTGGCCTCATAGTTCCAGCTAAATCCCGAGGACCTGCTCGGGTGAGCTTGACCTGGGAGTAAGGCCTTCCCTGACTGGCCAGGCCTGGGTCCCACACCCACTCATGTCGCCCCACCAGCACCCCACAGACTGAGTGCAGGGAAAAGGTGGGTTCCAAAAGGAAAATTGGGGTGCTGTTACAGAAGAAGGAAGGGATCAGGGCAGGCATAAAGCAGTGTCCACTAAGGACCTCTCTCCCCAAAGCCTCCCTCCTTCCTTTCCTCCTGCTCTGCCCTTTCGTCTCCCTGTGACCTTCTCTAGGAGGAACCTGGGGCTCAGGAGGCCAGGGGCTAACCCCCGAGGTGTGTGGAACCCTCACCAACTCCCAGCTGCCAGGCTGGCTGCTCGGCCACCACTTGGTGACAAGAGATAGGGAAACGAGGGGTCTGCTCTGTCCACAGAACCCCCAGGGCTGAGGTGCAGGGGTTCCAGCACTTGCTCCCCAAATGTCCTGAGAAGTGAACACTGAAATCTGACCTTGGCCACATTACTTAACCTCTATCTCTGTTTCTTCAACTATAAAAGGGATAAAAACAGTAGCCACGTCATAGAATTGTGAGAATCAAAAGGAATCTAGATGAAGTGCTTAGACACAGTTCTTGGATCGCAAATTAATGTTAACTTTTTAAAAAATCTGGGATAGACGCTGTAGAAAGAGCAGCTTCGGGCTCATTTCACTCCTCAGGGTGGGGCTTCCCAAAGGCAGGTTCTGGAGCAGTGCTCCTTGCCCTGCCTCTGTGCCGCCCACACTCACAAGGATAGCACCTGTGGGCGCTGTCTCGCCCACCGCAGGTCAAGTGCAGAAAGTCCTTGAGCACCTTCCCTTCCCAGGGGAGCAGCACTTGCTCCCCAACAGGCCACCAGCTGAGTGCTTGTGCCTGTGTGCGCGTGTGCATGCGTGTGCATGTGCACACGTGTACAGGTGAGGTTTTTAATATTCATCTTTATTAATTTTATCCTGAATGTACACATGAGGTATTCTAGAACAGAGACAGACGTCTTATCAATTACCTCACGGTAAATGATAAATGTGCCTGCCTGCCTCCCCCTGCCAACATTGCCCCAGACCTTCCCCTTGGGGTGAAGTGATGAAAACCAGGTGGAAAAATCTCCTGCATGAGTGGTGGGACACTGCGTAGGTGAAGGATGGAAAACAATGGATTTTCTCTGTTTATACACCGGAGAGAGACAGCCGTCCTCTCCTCCAGAAAGGGGGAGAAAAAATAAAAGACAAAATCTTTGCTTCTTTGAGAAGAGATGGAAAGGATCGTGGATTGTCACCCTAAACTTCTGGAATGTGCACACCTAGGGGAATAGTGCTCTGGCCTTCCTGGCCCTTAGGACCTGGCCGCAACCCTTCAGCCCTCTCGGGGAAATCAGAGAAGTTTCATTATTCTTTTCGTAAATTGTAGTAAAACACACATACCATGAAATCGACCATCTTAATCAGGTTAAGTGCACAATTCAGTGATATTCAGGCCTTCACATTATTGTGCAGCCACTACCACCGTCCACCTCCAGAACTCTTCACCCCACAGAACTGAAACTCTGTCCCCATTAAGTAACGACTCCCCATTCCCCTGTCCCTCGGCCCCTGGCGACCACCGTTATACTTCCGTCTCTACGAATTTGACTACCCTAGGTACATCATAAATGGAATCATACAGTATTTGTCTTTCATGACTGGCTTATTTAGTTTAGCATAACGTCCTCAAGGCTCATCCATGTTGTAGACTGTGTCAGAATGTCCTTTCTTTTTAAAGCTGAATAATAGTCCATTGTATGGATAGACCACATATTGTTTATTCATTCCTCTGTCAATGGACACTTAGGTGGCTTCCACCTGTGGCTACTGTGAATCATGCTGCCATGAACATGGGTGCACAAGTATCTCTTTGAGACTCTGCTTTCAATCCTTTAGGCTATATACCCAGATGGAGAATTGCTGGATACATTTTATCATCCTTTTAGATCAGAACAATTATCCAGACATATGGCTACATATCTAATTCTCATGGTACATGAAGGGCAAAACGATTCTGGGAAAATGAAAGTAAAGATGCCCTATCTTCATATCCTGTACACGTCCAAGTCTCAGGAGGCTAGGGCTGTTTACAGGAACACTGAGAAATCCAAGGAAGTTTTATTTCCCCACAGTCCATGTGCTGGTCACACATGGGCAGCCCACGGAGGTTCTCAGCAAGCATCACAGGCAAGCAATAAAGGCAGCCACCTCAGAGGAAGCAGAGTTTCCCCTGCTCTGCCTATATGCTGCACAGCTGGCCACTCTGACCACAGACTCTTCGTCTGTCAAGGGTGATCCTAAGACCAGCGAGTCAATTCAAACTGCACTGTTCAGGCCTCATCACTCACTTGACAGGAACCATGGAGCAAAATTATGCCTGATGCAGCTTCAAACCCCCAGCACAGTCCAACAGACACCCACCCGGCAGCCACCCCAGGCCTAAAGTTCCTAACTCAGGGTCCATGGGTGGATTGAGGGAGGGTTTACCAACCCCCAGCTTTTGAATCTCTTTTTGGAGAAGTGGTCCATAGCTTTTATCAGATCTTCAAAAGTATCTCTGACCCAAAAGAGGTTTAGTCCACTCTCATAAAAGGGTGACAAAACAAAAAACAAAAATCTTAATAGTGAGGTGTTGGGAACTCCCAAAACATGAAACAGTGAGCTCCTCGGAGCAGGCCCTGTATTCACCTCTGTATCTCTGGCACTTAGTAAGGTGCCTAGCACATAGCATGCGCTCAGTGAGAACATGCCAACAAATGAATGAAGAAGGATCTGTCAAAAAGAAAGAAAATGCACCTCAATGATATGACATAAGTCAATGGGAAAGTGGAATCCAATTTATAGACATCAATTCCTCACTTAGCTGGGCAAGTATACAGCTGTTATGTCTGTGGGTAAACATTGTCACTGATCAATTCGTCCACTCATTCATGCATTTCACAAATATTTATTGAGATTGAGCACCTACTCTGCTCCAGAGCCAAAGCCACAGAAGACTCAGGCTCAGCCCTCAAGCAGCTCCTTGTGGAAAGGTCAGGGAAGGCTTCCCTGAGGAAGGGACAGTGAGCCCAGTGCTGAGAGCTGAGAAGCAGGGAGTCAGTGCAGGAGGGAGCCTGTCTGTAGCTTCCATGCTGGGGGATGGGCACTCACAAGGCGTGCCTCCTAGACGTGGATTGTAAAGGAACAGTGGCCACAGTGGCCATCTGCAGGGGTCAGTCTATGCAGGGAGCTCCCTGGCTGCAAGTTCCAGAGCACTAGCAATCCAGCCCCCCACCCCCCACCCCCCGTTATCCTCCACGACACCTAATCCCAGCGGGACTCATCGTTTCCCCGCTGTGTCTGGAAAGCCTGCCTCCAGCTCCCCCACCTTCACACACACTGAGATCCCTCCCAACCCCACCATCTCCCGCTTCTTCACCTGTGCAGGCTGGGCCATCCCTCAAGGCCCCTTTCCCCTTAGAGCTTCCAGCAGGCTATCTCTCCAAGCCCAGTCACCTTTTTTTTTTTTTTAAATAAATGTATGTTTATCTTGTTTTCTCAATCGGATTGTAAGCCCTCTACCCCCAGAGTTTCAGATTTAGTAGGTCTGGGTGGGCCAGAGGATTTGCATTTCCAACAAATTCCCAGGTGATGCTGCTGGTCCAGGGCCCACACTTTGAGAACCACTGGTATGGGAAGCACACAGGTTCCAGACCCAGCTGAACCCGGGTTTCAGCCTAGGATACACATCTCACTAGCTGCGTGAGCTAGGGCAAGTCCCTTAGCCTCTCTGGGCCTCAGTTTCCTAAGGACACAATAATACTTACTTTGCAGGCTTACAGGGAACCCAGTTGGCACACAGTGGATACCCATTAAATGCCTGTTAATTGACTGGCTAATTGCCTCAGTTATACATCTGAGCAACCACTGGCTGAGTCAGGTTATTTCTCCCAATTAGGGCGGCAAGCAACACCTCAACACCCTCCTCTCCCACCCTCTCCCGCCTGGGGGCTGGACTAGCAGAGGAATTTGATTTGATTTCTCCGGCTCCAATGGAAAAGGCGATGCTTCTCTCCAAACCACTGGGCTCATCCTTCTTAACAAGACTTCTCCAGGCTCTGCCCTTCGTCCAAGTCCCAGAGCACCCGCATCATTAAATGATTATCTTCTCAAGAGCACACTGCTATCTAAAAAGCTCCGAATTGAATGCATTCACCACTTTGAATTTTTAATGTACTCATTTTAGCTAAAAACAGATTTTGACCCTACCTCAGGTATGAGGGAAGTTCTTCACTAACGCTTCCTTCAAGCAGGTAAATGTAAGGTTGTGGCTGTGAGCCTGTCTCCCTCACCCCCAACCCTCCCTTTCTCTCCCTCTCCCTTCCTCTCCCTCCCTCTCTCCCTCCCCTTCAGGTCTCTGCTTGCCTGAGTGGAGAGGTCTTTCCTCGCCTGAGCACCAGAGAGAAGGGTCTTCCTCCCTCCTCCCCGACAGAATCACAGTTGCAGGCAGGCCCACACTAAACTCTACACACTGAGTTTCCACCAGTGCACAAGGAAGTCAGCCACATACATCACGTATAGGCGCAAATTCAGGCGGCCAAGTCTGAACAAGGACCGTGGGCTTGCTCTACAGACACCACCTCCAGACAATTCACTCCACCCAACCTCGCACCCGCTTCCAGCTGGAGAGCTCTCACTCCCTTTGCCTTCCTTGTTACCGCAGCCCTACCTCAGCTCCCCCGTTTCTCAGCAGGACGTCCTAGTGAGAACCAGGCTCTGTTAGCTCCTTTGCTGGGGGGCCCTGGGCAAGCAAGTTTTCCTCTCCTCCTTATTCTCACCTGTATGATGACAATTATACCACCTGCCTTAGAGGGAGATGATGATCAAGCCAGATAAGCAATAAAGACCTGGGCACTTTGTTCTTGCCCATCTAAGTTTTAGCTAAGAACTCAATCAGTGATTAAAAATCAATAAGTGTTACAGCATTATTTACCATGGCCAAGACACGGAAACACCTAAGTGTCCATTGACGGATGAATGGATAAAGAAAACGCGGTATAAATAAGCAATGGAATATTATTCAGCCATAAAAAGGAGAACCTGCCATTTGTGTAACATGGATAGACCTTGAGGGCATATAGTAGGTGAAATAAATCAAAGAAAGACAAATACTGTATAATCTCACTTATACGTAAAATCTAAAAAAGCCAAACTCCTAGAAACAGAGAACAGATTGGGGGTTAGGGGCTAGGGGAAATGGGTGACAGTCAGAAGGTACAAACTTCGGTTGTAAGATAAATAAGTCCTGGGGATGGAATGTACGGCATGGTGAATATAGTTAATAATATCGTATTGTATACTTGCCAGTTGCTAGGAGAGTAAATCTTAAGAGTTCTTATCACAAGAAAAAAATTATAACTACGTGAGGTGACGGATGCTAACTAAATGTATTGTCATAATCATTTCACTGTATATATGTCAAATCACTATATTGTACATAGTAAACTTATACAATGATATATGTTAATTATATCTCAATAAAACTGGGGAAAAATCAGTAAGTCTTGGGATTTGGGGAAAGAAGCCCTCAGCTGATCGGAAAATGGAAAAGCTAGATGCGAGGTCTGCTGGGCGCCAGGCTTTCTCACACGATCCTTGAGGGAGAGATGAGTCTTCCTCTTTACACTGAGGCCCAGGGAGGTTGACTTGCCCAAGGTCACACAGCTGGTCAAGGGTAGAGCTGGGACCTGAACTTCCCCAGCACAGAGTTTGGGTCCAGGCAGCCTCTGCTCAGGGGACAGAAGCTGAGGTCCCTCTGGAGGGGCGGGGAGTGAAGGGAAGGTAGGTTACTCAGCAGCCCCCCACCTCCCCCGCGTCAGCCCCAGCTCCGGCAGGACCCTCCAGGCCCAGACGGCTGAGGCTGCGCTGTGCCTGTCAGAGGCACCTGGCAGGGGCCAGGCTCTGGCTGAGACGGGCGTCCTTTATGGCTGGGCCCAGGCGGAGCATCTGCGGCAGTGTGGCCTCCGGCAGGTAGAGGGGCGAGCCGGCGCACCTTATGGGACCCCTCTGCAGCTCACAGGCGCCCACTCCCCTCCGTCACTCTCGGGGGCTGTCTCCACAGTGAGTCAGTGCAGGGTCATCTGTGTGCCTGCTTCACACAGAGGGTGAAGCCCAGTCAGCAGAAGCCCCTCACACTCAAGCCCTCCCCGGCCCTCGGACTGATGCCAGTGTCTGATGCCATTTCTGGGCATTCTGTCTGGTTTCTAACACAGAGAAAAGGCAAAGTGCTCAGATGCACAGGTTTCCCCAAAAGTCTGTTCTTTGGGGCCTGCACTCCCTCCTCAGAGGCAGAGTAATCCTCAGACCTCCGGCATCGCTTTGGGAAGTGGCTAACAGCACAGGCTTTGAAGCCAAGCCTATAGGGGTTGGAATCCCTTCTCCACCAATTCCCAGCTGTGTGATCCCTGGAAAAGGGCTTAACTCCTCTGAGCCTCAGTTTTCTCTGATAATAGTAACTACCAGGCAGTTACTCTGGGATTTAAAACAGGCGAAGTGTGTGGCGCATACTGAAAACTCAACAAACGCTGGTGAAACAGAAGGGAGAAAATCTTATTCTCTCCCCTTCTCCCGCATTCTTCTGTCCAGAGAGAGAGCAGTTGAGGATGGCAGGCAGCTGGGGAAGGGGAAGAAGGCATGCTCGAGAACCCTGAGCGGGCCTGCACGCGGAATGCAAACGCTGAACAGCTCTGGGGAATGAGGGGCATGTTTTTAAGAAGAGACTCTGTGGAAGAGAGGAAAAGGAGATATAAGTTCACACACAAGGGAGAAGACCCTTGAGGGTAGAGCAAGGGGGGAATTTTACTAAGTTTCTGCTGTGAGGTATGCAAATCATGTCTTTCTACCGCCTCATGAAGAGTTCAGTAAAGCCTCCTTTTTTTTTTTTGTGAGGAAGATTGGCCCTGAGCTACCACCTGTTGCCAATCTTCCTCTTTTTACTTGAGGAAGATTGGTCTCGAGCTAACATCTGTACCAATCTTCCTCTATTTTGTATGTGGGACACCACCGTAACATGGCTTGATGAGCAGCATGTAGGTCTGTGCCCAGGATCTGAATCAGTGAACCTGTGCAAATTTAACCACTACACCACTGGCCGGCCCCCAAGCCTCCACTTTTAATTGATGCAGTGGAGAGGTGGATCTCTTGCGGAATACAATGAGAGACTGCATTTGACCTTAAGTGGCCTCAAGGGTGGAGAGCAACCAGGCCATGCATGGAGTTGCCCTTCTGTTACTGTAGTGAGGGTGATCTTGGACCAAAACTTAAGTGCGCAAAAACAAGAACTTTATTTCATTTCTGCTTCAAGGCCCCGTCCCATCAGGCTGGCAGAAAATGTTAACGCTGGGCTTTCTCGGAGTTCCTCCCCAGCTCCCCAGTTATGTGGTGCCAAGAGACCCGGGAGGATCCAAGGTGTTTCTGCATCATCTGTCCATGCAGGGATGGCTGAGTGTCCCCTGTCTTTGTCAGTCTGGTGGCCCTGCTCTGGGCTAAGAGAACCTTTGTTCACAACAGTCCCTGTGTGGGTTTTCCAGCACAGTCTACACACAGCAGGTGGGCAGGGAGGCTGGGCACAAGTTCCTGCTCTCAGGAGCTTCTCTCTGCTCTTCCCTCCTCCTGACAGTAGGGCAGGATGGAGCTGGAAGGGGCGATGACACCTCTCCCAGGTTCCAGCCATGACATTCTGTCTACAACTCCATCCTCTCTTTGTGATTGACAGTCTTCTGCGTCCCCCTGTGGACACAGGCATTGACATGCCAGGTGTGTGCTTTCCACCTGGCCACAGCTTCACAGTCATCTGCCTGAAGCTGGAGGGTGGGGAGGAAACATCTTTCTAAGCCAAGCCATTACAGGTGGCCCTACTGTATTCTCTGTGCTTGCTGCACAGTATTCCTTAGTATGGATAACACCGTGATTTTCCTTTTTGTTTGTTTTTAGCCAGTCACTATTGATTCAGGTTATTGAAAGGGTTAATTTCTTGAAATATCACCCCACTCTATTATGTCACCATTAATATCCTGATGACTCCGTCTGCAATATCTGACTGACACACCAGCAAGATAGATGTCAGATGGTCAGATAGACGCCATATCTATCTGACACACAGCCAGATAAAGACAGGGCCCTAAAAGCATGAACAACATCCGAGCTGGAGGTGACTTTTTTGAGGCTTTGTGCCAAGTCTTCCACCGCACACAGGAGGGGAGGGGCCCTTTCTGAGGCCACACCCATGCAGTGGGCCGCGAGCGCGAGAATCCAGGTCCCTGAAATCCATCCCAGGCTTTCCGTTCTGCCAGGGGGATGGCTGAGAAATCTCGAAGAAGAATCCCCTTGCAGCGGGGCAGCTGCGGGAGCCCGGTCCTCCCGGCGTGCCCTGCAGGGGCAGCGAGAGGTGTTGCTGCGGGTGGGAAAGCCCCAGACCCAGGGCCTCCCCACAGAGAATTGTGTGGCTCCGTGTCTGTTTCTGTTGTAGAAACAAACGGTTTCAGGCAGCACAGCCTCTTCCACAGCTGTGCCATGGACATCTTTTCATGTCGCTATATATAACCCTTCTTTATTCTCTGCACTTGCCTCACAGAGTTCCACAGTATGGAGAATACCATGTTTTTCGTTTGTTTTGTTTTAACCAGCCCTCTCTTGATGGACATTGGGTCGTTGACAAGATTATAATCCATGCTACAGCAGAAGTCCTTTCCTGCCTCTGTGTGCACCTGACTCCACACTTTTCAAAATAACTCTGGCACAGGCGGGCAGTGTGATGGGATCCTCGCTATCAAGCTAGGTGTAGGGCAGGGTCACACAGTCGGTTTATACTAGATGACAAATGTGGGACCCCTCTCTTAGTCCCAGGTGACGCCCCCTTAATAGTCCTGTACACTTGGGTCCAGGTGGGGTTGGTGGCAGTGTTTTGTTTATTTCAAATGGCCCAGAAGAGGCAACGGGGTGGGTTGTGCCAGGCACTGCGTGCTGAGTGCCAACAGAGGGAAAGACCACTAGACAACCTTCATTGATTGAGGGGTTCCGTGTGTGCACCCCCAGGGCATGAAGCAGCCCGGACCAGCTCCCTGCTTACAAAGCACGTTTACACCTGTGATCTCATTTTAATCCTCTGGGGTCCGTGTTATTATCTCCCCCATTTAAAAATGAGGAAATGGACACACAAGAATGGTGACTTGTCCAACATCACACAACGAGTAGTGGTGGAGCCAGGACTGGGGTCTGGTTCTTTAAAAATATATACATTATTTACTATTAAAGGGGAAAATATCATCGCTGAAAGTGTGAAAAACTGAAACTGTAACTACAAAAACAAAATGGCAACATTGCAGAAAGTTTCAAAAATCTTGGAACCCAACAAAACTAAAAAAAATCTTGTCAGATGACCACAGGCACATCTTCTCATCTCTCTGAACCTCAGTTGTCTAGTTTTTACAGAAAGAGAAGGATAATAACAATAGTGATAAGCACAGGAAAGGGAGCTAAGACACTGCGCACGACACTAACGCAGCAGCCATTTCCGCCTGAGCCCGCCTGCAGGCTCACATTCATACACACAGATGTAAAAGGGTGCGACCATGGGAAACAATTGTTTCCTGCCTTTTCAGCTGACATCGTCTCATAAGCTTTTCCCACTTGGCTACCTGGACTCAGTGGTCACCTGTTCAGCGGCTGCATTCACCCAGGTTAATTTAACTCCTGCCACTGGTGCTGGACATTTACTGCCACCAAATTTTCACTATTTTGGCTGAAACTAACGGAAAAATCTTTCAGCTTCAGAGAAATTCCCAGAAGTCAGAGACTGAGGCCTTCGGGCCCTGAGCTTCTGCCCTCCCTAGGCTGTTCACCCAGCACCCCCTGCCCTCTGCCCTGGTGCCTGGTTCTGCCCGGGCCTCTTGCAGGGGCTGAAGCAGAGCTGAGGCCTTGCCTGATGTCGTCCTGCAATGGCTCAGAGCCTCAGTGATCTTCCCCTGGTGGCCCCTGGCCCCTTCTGGGAACATATGCATTTATGCTTCATACACCTAACTCAGGAAATTCCTCTAAAATCTAACCTAAAATCCCACTTTCTCTTCTTTCTTCATAGGACATAAACATTTTTGGCCATGGACCTGTGAGAAGTTCTCCAAAAAGTGTAGGAAGGCAGGACACTGTGTTTACAATTTCACCAGGTCCTTAAACACCTTAAGCCTGCCTGTGGCAGGTTAAGAACACAGCTGTTGGTGACATTCTCTCTTTCCACCTCTCCAGGCTGCCTCCCATTGCTTTCACTGGATACAATTGCACAAGCGCCTCTTTTTTTAGCCTTGAGGGGGACCCATTCTACTCATTCACCTGCCAGTGGCGGGGAGGTTTCAACTTAGACGCGTGCCTGAGGGAGATGGGGGTGGGGGGACCGGAGGAGCTGGGTTCAAGTTAGGCTTCCCCACTTGCTGGCAGTGAGACGTTGGGTCAGTCCTGCAAATGCCCTCAGCCTGTGTCCTCATCAGAAAAATGGGAGAAATTGTAACCTGCACTCAGCAGGAGCGTTGGGAGATCCCGTTTGTGAGAGCGCTGGATACGCTGGAAAGCACCTGTGAGCGAGCGCCCCGCGCCTGGGACCACTTTTGAAGATATTCAAGCGCCCCCCGAGGTAATGTTCTTCACCGCTTTTCTTATCCACATGGGGTGGGGGCTTGCTCCGCTCTGCCCCCACCAGGTCGCTCCGATCTAACTACATCCACCAGCCCCGTGCCCAGGTGAGCCCCCATCTCAGGCCCCGGGCAGTGAGCTCGCACTCGAGACGCGGAACACGCCCGCTCTGAACCCACGGGGACCCTGCACCTCTCTTCTGCACCCCCGACTCTCCCATCCAAACTCGAGCGTGCCCACACACCCAGCCAGACCTCTTCCCAGCCCACGCGCGCAGGGGGCACTCACAAAGCGTCCCCGAGCGCACCTGGGCGCCCGGGCCGCCACGGCTGCAACGCGGACCCCGAGCGGCCAGGCCGGTGGGGCTCCAGCCGCCCTTCCGGGCCCCGCAGGTAGTGGAGCACGCGGGTGGGGGGAGCGCGGGGGGCGGGGCGGGGCGGGGCGGGGCCGGGGGTGGCGAGGGCCTGACGGCCGGGCCGGCGGCGGAGCGGAGAGGGACGGAGGCGCGGGAGGCGCGTGGGGCAGCCGCCGCCGAGCCGAGCCGAGCTGAGCCGAGCCCGCGCCGCCATGCCCCTGGCCTTCTGCGGCAGCGAGAACCACTCGGCCGCCTACCGGGTGGACCAGGGCGTCCTCAACAACGGGTGCTTCGTGGACGCGCTCAACGTGGTGCCGCACGTCTTCCTGCTCTTCATCACCTTCCCCATCCTCTTCATCGGTGAGCGCCGCCGCGGGCCGCGAGGAGGGGCGGGCGGAGGCGGGGAGGCGGGGAGGCGGGAGGGGGAGGCGCTGCGCGCCGCGCCGCTCTGTGTGCCCTGCCGGCCCCGCGGCTGCCGCTCGCCTCGCTCCCGGGGTCCCCGCGCTGGCACACCCGCACATCCCCTCACTGCCTGGGGTGCCTCCGACCCCGCTCCAAACACAGCCGACGCTTCTGACCCAGGAGAACCCCAAGTTTTGCCACTGCAAGGCCAGAGCTGGGGTGGAGAAGGGGCAAAGAAGAGGTTTCTGTACGCGATGGAAGGGTCGGGCGGGGATCGGGCTGCACCCTCAATGGTGCGGTGTAGGGAGCTGGGTCGCCCCTCCCCCAAGCTCCCTCCGTGTCAGCCGCAGCTGTGCCCAGGGAAGAGCGCAGCCTGCGCCTCAGAGGCCGGGATGGAGGCTGCGCGCTCCTGTGCTTCCCCGGGGCTGAGCCAGACAGTAGTCTCTGACAGTCCCGGGGTCCCCCTCGCCCTGGGCGAGGAGAAGTGGGAGCTGGGGACTTGGATCCCCTTCCGCTGCTACCCCACCCGGCGTGTGTCTCCAGAGGACAACTTCTCAGCCTCCTTGCCTAGCAGCGACCCCAGCGGCCCCCAGTGCCCCTGCTTAGGAGACATCTGCAAAGTTGGGCACCACCACCGGGACAATTATGGTGCCTCTTCACCCAAGGTCCCCCTCACCTCTCTTCAAGACCTCAACTTTCCCAAGCAGGCTAGCTCTATCAATTCATAGGGTGTCCCTTGCCTCTCCAAACATGTTAATTTACTTCAAGGAAAAAAGCAAATCAACATTGATAACAGATTTTGGAAAGAAAGGGAAGATTGCTACAAAATTAAATGAAAAAGAGGAGGAATCGAGGTGGCCCAGTTGCGTAGTGGTTAAGTTTGCACACTCTGCTTCTTGGGTGACTGGGGGTTCGCAGGTTTGGATCCGGGGTGCAGAACCTCACACCGCTCATCAAGCCAAGCCACCGCTCATCAAGCATGGTGGCATCCCCATACAAAATAGGGGAGGATTGGCATAAATGTTAGCTCAGCACCAATCTTCCTCACCAAAAAAAAAAAAAAAGAGAGAGAGAAGGAAGATGCTGCAGAAGCCAACACAAATTTATTGACAAAGATAAACAATTAGACAGAAATAGGAAGGAAGCAAGTGCAACATATGCTCATATGTGTATCAAAAATTGTACCAGTGTTACTGGTATTTCCGCTTCTGTTCTCAACCAAATGGTAACTACATGATAACTTGTCACACAAGAGGTTAGCATATAAAATGGACACCTGCATAGGTGGACCTGCACGGATCCAGGCTTCATGCTCGGATATTTAGTTCATATGTACCAGACTCAGGCATCCTTATGCACAGGTGTTCAAATGGGTACACTCCTCACCCCCACTCTGGACCCAATGCTCCAGCACCCTCTGGAGGTTCATACACCATCCTCCAGGTGAGCCAGGTGTCCCATCTCTTCTTGTCTCTCCTTGCAGGATGGGGCAGTCAGAGCTCCAAGGTACACATCCACCATAGCACGTGGCTCCACTTCCCCGGGCACAACCTGCGCTGGATCCTGACCTTCATGCTGCTCTTTGTCCTGGTGTGTGAGATCGCAGAGGGCATCCTGTCTGATGGGTGAGTGACTCTCAGAGGACTCAGGAGAGGATCTGCTCCACGTGCTTCCTGAAAGGCCTGGGGAGACCTCAGCTCACCTGCATTCCGTGAGCCAGTATCATTTGCTAATAAATTGAGTAACTGTTTACTCAACATCTCCCGTGTGCCTGGCTCTCTGTGCCCAGGCAGTGGACACAAGTGAGACCAGGCTCTGCCATCAGTGTGGCAGGGTAGAGGGAACCCATATCTCATGCCAAGACCCAGTGAAATAATCCCAGAGCTTATCAGAGTGCCCCAACTCCTGTGGAAGATGCCCCGCCTCTTCCACAAGCTGCTGGAGTTACCATCCCGGGGGAAAAAAATCATTCTTGCTTAAGATCTTTCCTTGGTTCCCAGTTGTTTATGAAGTCCCAAGTCCTCAGCCTGGCATCCAAAGTCCTCCCAGTCAGGCCCCCCTGCCTCTAGCCTCATTCCTGGGCACTTCTCATGCCCACCTTTGCTCTGGGCCTCACAGCGCACTCCTCATACCTCCGCCCCAGCGGGATGTACAGTAGGTTGCAGTTTGTGTCTGTTTGCAGTCTCCCCCTGAGACGGAAAGGCCTCAGGGTGGGAACTTGGGTTTTATCGTCTTTGTATTCACAGAGCAAGGCACATGACAAAGTCCCCTAGACGTTTATTGACTCTTTAAGAGAATCAATGAAATAATGTCACAAGTAAGTACTCTGGGAGGAGAAAGGAAGGCAGCGTTGGGCAAGCTTCCTGGTTGAGGGGACTTTTGAGCTGAGCCTGGAAGGAGGACAGTCAGAGGAGTTCAGAGAGGGAGGGCCAGTGGGGCTGGAGGGAGGAGGAACAGGGGCACCATGAGGAAGGCAGATGGGGTGGGAACAGTGCAGCGGGGCTGAAGCGTGAAACACGGCTGGGGAGCGATGGAGGCTGAGACTTGAGCGATGGAGGCTGAGACGTGGGGAGGGGTTGGGCGCATCTCCAGGAGGGCTTCGAATGCCAGGCCGAGTGTTTGGGTTGCATTTTGTCAGCAGTTGGGAATCAGCGCAGCCGTTTTAGGTGAGAACCTGAGAGGGTGTCCGGGGGAGGCTAGAGGCAGGGGTGGCTGGAGGTGGAAACAGTGCTCAGGAGGCGACTGCAGCAGGCTAGGTGAGAGAGGACTGCTCCAGAAATGGTGTGTCAGCAGTTGAGGGCGCAGGAGAGGAGGAGATGAGGCAGCCATCTCACCGAGGGAGAATGAAGAATTGGCGAGCTCAGGGATGGCCTCGGTGAGGGGGTGGTGGAGGGGGAGACATTTGGCTTAAAGACCAGAGGTCCAACCCCTCTGAGCTGGAATCAGACCGTGCCCAGACTCCACCCCTGCCAGGCCCCGCTCCTGCAGCTGGATTGCAGGGGGATGGGATCCCCACGCCCTCCCTCACCCTCCACCCCCAATGTCCCTGCGTCCTGGTTTCCGCAGTAATCTCTGTGATAACTGCTTGCCTTTGATAAGCCTCCTGATTATCCAAGTCCCCAGACCAGCAAGAAGACCAACTGCATACTGCCACCTAATTAGCAAGGGACAAGTCCCCCTCCCAGCCCCCGCCCCCAACACCTCTTCCAAAGCAGCAGAAACTCTGGAGAGGGGAGGGATGCCCTGTGAGCCCTCAGGCCAGAATGTACTCAGGGGCTTATAAGGTTATAATCATCGAGGTGGACAGAGAGGAAAACACCCTTCCCGTGGGGAAGGCAGACCTGGGTCTTCAGCTAACGCTTCTGCTGTGGACAAGCTGTGGGACTTTAGAAAAGCCACCCAGCCCTTCTGGGCCTCACTTCCTCTACCTGTGAATTGAGCCTCATCATCCTGCCTTGCCTGCTTCACAGGGCCGTGGAGGATGACATTAGAGATGGACAGAGTGGCAGAGCCCTGGGCAGATAGTATATTCCCGGAAGGTGGGAGACTGGAATGAATCAGGTCAAGGACTCCCTCCTGCGGGCTGTCCAGCAGCCCGTCCTGTGTGGGCACCTGTACCCCAAAGCTCTCCAGCTCAGTGCAAACCACCATTCCCTCCCCAGCGGGCAGGTCGGCTTCTCAGCTGGGCCCTTGTCACCTGGCCTTTGCTGGCCTCCATCTGTGGGTCTACACCCCTGGGCAGGCAAGCCTGAGGGAGGGACATAGGAAGGGAACAGACCCTGCCCTGTGGCACCCCTAGTCTGTCCCAGCCTGGGTTTGCAGACATGCCTGGAAGTCTGGAGGCAGGTGGGAGTGGGGGCTGGGTAAAGCAGTGGTCTTCAAACTTGACTTTGGTTTAGGGTCAGCCTCATTCAGTGGTTAATTAAGGCATCGTTAACTGATAGGCCTTCCTGCCTTCCTGTGGATATTATTTCTGTGTGATGCTCAGAATTCAGAACAACCAAAGCAGCATAGGTTAGTGAGGATTTTTTTTATAGAGAATGTTTTCCTAGACCACTATACACTGGGAAAAGGCCAGATATAACACTGTTACCTAATTTCTTACCTAATTCAGTGTATATTATCCAGTAAAGCAGCCAAAATCTATCTTATTAAGTCATGTCATGAAATATTTACCTCAATTGTGGTTATTCTTCATCTTATTTAACTTTATAAAATGTTTATCATTTCTAACTCCTATTGGAAAAAAAGAATTTATTTAAACTTTAATATAACACTTTGGATATCACTTAAAAATATGTGAGGGTGTATAGGGTTTTCTAAATTATTTCAAGGAGTAGAGAGGCAAGAGTTTCGAAGAGCCCTGGGCAGCGTGTTGCTTGTTCCCAGCATCCCCACCCGTGACTGATTGCCTTGTACCTCCTGTCAGTCTGAAGACATTTTGTTGAGAATATCGACCAATCAAGGCTTAAAGAATATCGACACTTACAGTGTCATTTAATAAGAAATCCAGAAGTCACCTTTTCTGGTTGGTTTGATTGCTTAGTGATGGCATCAGGGAGCCAGCCTCTTGCCATCTTTCTAGCCAGCCTCTGTGTGTCCACCACATCTTCCCCATGGTTACAAGATGGCTGCCCAGCTCGGGTATCACTTAGGCAAGGGCAAAGGGGACATGCTCCTCACACGCCTCCTCTTTACGCAGGAGATCCTCTTCCACAGACTCTCCTTTACATCTCACTGGCCAGAATTGGGTTACACAGCCGCCCTTGGACCAATCACTGACAAAGGGGTGTGGAATTGCATGGCTGCTTGAACCAATCAGCATTCATCCCCTGGGGCTGGGCGCGTTGCTGCTGGAGCAAACTGTGGTTCTTCTAGCCAGGCAGAAGGGAGCATGCTATTTGGTGAACTGCTCACACTGGCTCTACGCCCACACCCCAGTCCCACCAGACCACTTGGGGTCCCAACATGGCTCTCATTATGTCCCCACTCCTCTGTTGAACTCCTGCTCATCCATCAAAGTCCAGCCTGGTGCCACCTCCTTTGTGAAGCTTTCCCTGGTTGCCCACCCCCTCCTTTGTGCTCTCAGCCTTCTGTCCATTTGCAGTCTCACTTCCCTAGGCTGCCTGGTCAAACAGTTAGCTCTGAGCATGGTTGCCACCCACCCCCCCACACATAGAGTCAGCTTCTCGAGGCCAGGGATCCTTAGAATGCTGGATAGAAGGAACAGCACAAGCAAGGGCAGCACTGAGCCAGGAAAGTGGAGGAGACCTTCTGGGAAGGGAGGGGGTCCCAACACAGCTTCAGCAGAAAGAGCAGCTGGGCAGTGCTGGAAAAGGGACTTGAGGCCATATCACTGGACCTTTGGAGCCAGGCTGCGGACTAAGGGTTTTGCTATCTGTACGAGGGAGCCGAGGAAGGGCACGATCAGGCCAATTAAGGCAAGCCTCCTCACCAGTCATGGGGAAGCCTGAGGTCTGGGAGCAAGCTCTGGCCTCCATGGGTCTTATCACCAGGCCAGAGTCCACCACCACCAAGGCCTCTGTGAGTTAAAATGGGGAGGGAGTGACCTGATATTGGCTGCCTCCATCCCCTTCCCAAGGGAGGGAACACAGGCAGTGACCCTGGGCTTGTTACTTAGCCTCTCTCTGACTCAGTTTCCTCCGCCGTAAAATGAGGAGACTGAGAGTACCAATTTCATGGAATTTTATGAAGATTAAATGAGTTAATATACATCAAGTACTTAGAACAGTGCCTGGCACAGGGTAAATGCCCAATAAATATTGACTGTCAGTGTTGTTATTACACTGCCTGGGCAGGGCTGTCAGTGCCACCTTATGCTGTTCGTGTTAAATGTGGCTGTCACTCAGTGAGCTGTGGTGTACAGGCCCCTGTACTGCCCAGGTGACCCCAGGGACAGGGAGCCAGTTGCGTTCATTCCCAGAGAACTGGTTCCAGGCCAGAGGCTTTGCAACTGCAACTACCAACACCGGCCTCCCTATGCCAGGTTCCGTCATCCTGAACCCAGCGAGAGAAGTCCGTGAATTCCGGAGCCTGTGTGCCGAGCCCTCACAGCATCTATGTGTGGACTCCTGGGCCCCTTAGTTAAGCGGCCTGTCTGGCATATGGGCTGGGCAGAGACGCTCGTCTGTGGAGCGGAGCTGTGCATGTGAGCTAGAGGCCCGGCTGTGTGCTGAGCCCGAAGCAGAGGCCTGGGCTGCTCTATTGGGGCACTCAGCACATCCCATCTCTGTCTCTCTCTCCCCTCCATCTCAGGGTGACTGAATCCCGCCATCTCCACCTGTACATGCCGGCCGGGATGGCGTTCATGGCTACCGTCACCTCCGTGGTCTACTATCACAACATCGAGACCTCCAACTTCCCCAAGCTGCTGATCGGTAAGGGGGCGGGGGCGAGAGGGACCGCTACCTCCATTCACTCCTTCAGATAATGTTCACTGAGGACTTACTGTGCGCTGGGCACTGTTCTAGGTGCTAGAGGTTCAGAAGTGGAGAAGAAAAACATCCCTGCCTTCATGGAGCTTACAAGTCGGTGGACGAGACAGACAGGCAAAGACAGTAAATACACAAACAAACAGTTAGATAGTGATGATGCTGTGAAGAAAATGAAGCTGGGTATGGAGTAGAGATGCTGGTGACGTTGCTGTCTATATAGGGTGCTAGGGGAGGCCTCTGATGAGAGTGAACATGCAGATAGTTGGGGGAAGAATGTTCCATGCGGATGGAACAGCATGTGCAAAGGCCTTCTTGTAGGAACAAACTTGGCAAAGAGGCCACTGTAGGAAAGCCAAATGAGCAAGGGGAAGAATGGTAGGAGATGAAGTCAAGGGGCAGGAGAGGAGCAAAGATGACGCCTGGACTCCGTGCCTGAGCGCCTGGGCAGATGGTGGTGTTAATAACTGCCAGGGCAAGGGAGCAGGAGCTGGGGGGTTGGGGCATGTTGAGTTTGAGAACAGCCTACTCACGTGTCAGGTGGGCAGTTAGATGAAAGAGCCAGGCATTCAGGGGAGAGCAGGCCTAGAGATAGACATTCAGCAGTCCTGGGCTTCCAGTGCATCTAAAGCTTGAGCCCGGATGAGGTCACCTGGAGAAAAAAGAGAAAGGGCCCAGGACCAGAGCCTGCAGTTTGCCAACATCTAGAAAGACTCAGGAAGGAGTGCATGCTTAGATCCTCTGACCCTGTGTGGCTGGGGTCCATGCAGAAACAACAGTGATGACTGTTGACGTCTACTGAGCATGTCCTGTGTGTCAGGCTCAGTGCTAAGCTCCCCACGTGCATTCTCTCTCTTCATTCCCACCACCTCCCTATGGTTCTGTTGCCGCCCCCATTGTGCAGATGTGGTCCTCGAAACTCAGAGAGGTCAAAGATGATAACAGTGAGCACTCGCATTGCCCTCACCAGGTGTCAGGCACAACCCTCAGGCTTTTGCATACATTGAGTCCTTTAATCCTGGCAACCACACTGTGAGGCAGGGACCGTTATCATCTCCCCTGACGGATCAGGAGACCGAGGCTCAGAGGTTACCTGACTTGCGCGAGTCTGCCCAGCTAGTCAAGGGGCAGAGCCTGGCACCCAAGCAGGTCCTCGACCGTCGCTGAATCTGCGTATCTCAGGGTCCGCAGACTGTGCCTCGGCCGCAGGTGGGCCTCTGTGTTGGGCTCCGTCGCGAGTCTAAGGCTGAAGCTATTAGGCTGTGGTCAGACTGTGTGTTGTGAAGTCAGACTGTGATTTTTAGGCGTCGCAGCATCTAACTGACATCCGGAGTCTGGAACACTCTGTGCTAAGCCAGTGACAGTGTGGTGACGTCAGGGGGCAGAGAGCGTTTCCTGAGCTAATTGCAGGTCTGCTTTCCATGTGAGGTGGGGGCTGGGCTCCAGCAGGATCATCCAGGTGACACCCCGACCCCCACCCCAGGGGCCCCCATGCGAGTGTGGTTGGGGGACTCAGGGGCAGCTGATTGAGAGATGTTAAATACAGGCTTCAGAGGGCCTCCTGCTCCAGTTTCGGAGGCAGCTTCTCAAGTGCAGGGAACCCGTCACTAGCCACCAGGGCCTGGCTGACCGGCGCCCCTGGAAACAGCTGTCTGGGCATCTGGCGAGTTCATTCTCTCATTCTCTAGAACGCACATGATGTTCTGTCCCTAAAGCACGAATACCACCCATGGCTGGATCAGGACTTCTCCAAGGAACAAGGACTAACTCCTTCCATTCTCCTTTGTTAGAGTTTTTCTCTCCACGGAGCTGGACATTCTAGAACAGGGAAGACTGAACAGGATGTACCCATGAGCTGCAGGGAGAGAGGGCAGTGGGTGTTGGGGGAATAGCTAGCCTATGAGGAGGCTACTGTCTGGTCACAGGTCTGGAGTCTTACAAAAGGGTGAATCATGATGCAGTTTACATTGTCCCATGAAACAACTTTGATCCTGGGACCCCAGATGAGATCAGGAAATGTTCTGTGAGAAAGTCATGTTTGAGCTGAAAGCTAGGTAGGAGCTAATTCAGAGAAGGGAGAGGGGAGTGCTTCAGGCAGCAGGAACAGCATGTGCAAAGGCCCTGAGGCAGGAGGAGCAAAGCACATTAGGAGATCCAGAAGAAAAGCAGTGGCTAGAGTGCAGAGAGCACAGGGGAACTGAACTGAAGGCTGTAGTGGTGGGTGGAGCCTGCACCAGGCAGAGCCTTGAAGACCATACACAAGCCTTGGTCTTTATCCCAAGGACCCTGGGAAACCATTGAGGATTGGGTTTTGGTTTTGTTTGTTTGTTTATGTGTGTGTGTGTGTGTGTGTGTGTGTGTGTGTGTAGCAACATATGCATAACAAAATTTACCTTTTTAATCAATTTTAAGTGTATGGTTCAGGGGCATTAAGCACATTCATATTGTTGTACAACCATTACCACCATCCATCTCCAAAACTTTTTCATCTTCCCAAACTGAAACTCCATCCCCTTTAAATAATAACTCCCCATTGCCCTCTCCCCCGACCCCTCACAGCCCCCGTTCTTTCTATCTCTGTGACTCTGACTCCTCTAGGTACCTCATATAAGTGGGATCATACACTATTTTGTCCTTCAGTGACTGGCTCATTTCACTTAGCATCATATCATCAAGGTTCGCGCATGCTGTAGCATGTGTCTGAATGTCCTTCCTTCTTAAGGCTGAATGACATTCTGCTGTGTGGATAGACCATTTTGTTTATGCGTTCATCCTTCGAGGGACACTGGGGTGCTTCCACCTTTGTCCATTGTGAAGAATGCTGCTGTGCACATGGGGCCTTGAGGTCATATTTGATTGTATTTACTGCTTTCTGGAGGCCAGATGGGAGGAGGGGAGGCAGGGCAACCGTGAGAAAGCTCTCAGTGGTCCAGGGCAGACATGATGGCGCCTGGGACCCAGGTGGCCACCCAGATGGAAAGAAGTAGATGGATTCAAGAGAGCCAGGAGGTAAAATAGAGAGAATTCGGTAATGGGCTGGATGTGGGGCTGAGGGCGGGAAAGGAGGGAAGAAGCGGGGAAATGGGAATTCAGAGCGTGAGCTCCCCAGCAGCCCCTGGGTCACACCGTTTTCTTTCTGTCTCCTTTTCTCTCTGTCAAGCACGAAGCTTTGGCCGAGTGTTGCTGTGTCTGGCAGCAGGCTGAGGGCACAGCACTATGAGATAGGACTGTGGAAGTAACCCTGGCTTAGTCCTGGCTCCACCACTGACTCCCTGGGTGACCTTGCACAAGACACTCAGGCTCTCTGAGCCTCAGTTTCCCCTTTCGGTCAGGAATAGTAGGTCCCTGCCTAAGTCACAGGGTTGTTATGAAGATCAGTTCAGAGCATGTCTGTTAAGTGTTAGAGGCAAGACCAGTGAGAGGCGTATTTTCAAGCTTGGCCCAGAAGGTAGCCCCGACTAAGGGCAACAGAGGTTCTGATGCCTGGGATGGAGTACGCCTGGGGGAGGGTGGTATTGTAGCAGGGGCACGGCCTCCAGCTGTGGGATCCTTGTGACCTGGAGACAGACTGAACTGAAGGACCATCGCCCCAGTCCTGAGGGCTGGGACCGTGGGGCAGGCGCTTCTGCCCTCTGGGCTAATGCTCTCCCCCAGGGCCTGAGACCGAGGGCGTCTGCCCTCCCTGGGCAAGTTCAACGTCTCCACCTAGTTCCCAGCCCAGAGCCCGCCTAGGGCAGGCCCCAGCTTTTGTCCCCAACAGATGTGCTGGCATCCATGTCCAGGCCCACCGAGGGGTGGAGGGCAGGGTGCAGGTCCCTGCGCCGCTCCGCTGGAGAGGAGCTCTAGGGGGCTTAGGCCTTGCCTGCCGGTGACGCCAGGGAGTGAGAAGAGAAGGAGCCGCCTGTGCTGTTTTTGGTCGTTGCCAGCTGACCACGGTTGATTGGAAGGTGGTGGTGGGAATTACGGGGTTAGAGTCCACTGATAGCTTCTGACGGTCATGGTCCCGGGTCTGAAATCTGGAGATAAAAATATTAACAGCTGATGTTCAAAGAGTACCCCTGCGTGCCAGGCTCCCTGCGCCGAATGCCGTCCAGACGTTGTTCACAACTCTTAGAGGCAATGCTATCATTATCCCCATTTTACAGATGAGGAAACTGAGGCCTGGATGGGCTAAATGACTTACCCAAGGTCACACAGCTGTGTGGTCACAGGATCTGAGCCCAGGAGTATCTGGCTGCAGGGCCAGCTCTAACCACTGTCCACACTGCCTCACAGGACTCTGACTCACTTTTTTGTAACCCCCTCCCCACTCCCCTCCCCCAGGCTCCCTGAGGAGCGTTGTCATGCTGTGGTGGCCTCTGGACTAGGGGCCAGGGACCTAGGCCCTCACCCTTTCTCTCTCATTAGCTTGCACTGAGCTTGGGCAGGCCACCTCCTCTCTCTGGGCCTCAGTTTCCTCATCTGTGAAATTAAAGGGCTGGAATGAAGGCCCTTTAAGATCTTCCTGGCTTGGAAATCCTACAAGGAAGCCATTGTTGGGTGGGGCCTCCTGCTGCCCTGCCACTTAACGACTGTGTGACCATGGATCAATTACCTAACCTTCCTGAGCCTCGATTCCTTTGTTAAGTTGAGGGTGTGACACAATACTTCCCTCGCAAGGTTATTGTAAGGAATAAATGAGATGATGTGTTTAAAGTGCTTACTTGGCACAGCGCCTATAACTTAGTTAAATTCAAGAAAAAATTTTCCTATTTTTCTTCTTATTATTTATTGCAAAGGGAAATTTGACTGACCAGCTTGACTTGCAAGATTATTAATGCTTTTGAACATGCCTATCATAAATGTTTTAATGTATATACGTCATCTCAAAATGACACACTCATATGTTCACATACCACACCTCCCTTTACTCAGAAATGTGCACTCACACCCAGAACACTTGCATAACACACACCCCTCCTGTGACACACTCCTTTTCTTCCCTTTGCTCTCGCATACTCGCACACACGTGAGTGCACACACATGCGAAGATGTGCACGCACGTCCCCTGTGCTCTCCCGTCCCTGCTCGGCAGCCCTGCTCGTCTACTGGACCCTGGCCTTCATCACCAAGACCATCAAGTTTGCCAAGTTCTACGACCATGCCATCGGCTTCTCACAGCTGCGCTTCTGCCTCACGGGGCTGCTGGTGATTCTCTACGGCATGCTGCTCCTCGTGGAGGTCAACGTCATCAGGGTGAGGGTAAGCTGCCGCTCCTGGGCTGCCCCCCGCCTGGGGACACCCCCCTGGGCCAGCGCGGGCCTTCTGAGCAGTGTCCTACCCCTGGTGTGGGCCCCCGCCCTGCTTCTTA
The DNA here is from genome assembly GCF_041296265.1 of Equus caballus. Lineage (NCBI taxonomy): Eukaryota > Metazoa > Chordata > Mammalia > Perissodactyla > Equidae > Equus > Equus caballus. The sequence continues at coordinate 88,160,802 of NC_091690.1, read as the reverse complement.
GCCAAGCCCTGAAAGAGTCAGCTTGTTTTACCTGCCCCGAAAAGGGGATTGACGCCAGTGGGAGAATTTTCAGAGGAACATTCCATCTGGCCCGGCTGCCGTCTACCCCAGGCCTCCAGAGGGAAAGGAAGGGACAGGAGGTGTTAGCCGAGGTTGGAGGATTCTGGGTTTAATCCTGTAGAGAGGGGAAAAAGCTTCAGGGACTGGCTCCTCTGAGCTTTGCTGTTTTGGTTTTTCTGGGGAGGGAGTGGGGAATTGTTTTTATTTTAATGTCTTCATATAGTTACGCATGTATGTGAATGAGTACATGTGGCTTCATCTGGGTCTTTTTTTTGTTTTATCATTTTTGTTTGTCCCCTCCCCCTCCCCCGACCTTTCCCTCCCAGCTACCCCAATTAACAACGTAGTGTATTATCCTTCTGTTCCTTGCTTTTATTAATATCGTGCCATGTACTTGTATCTATTTAGGGTTCTTTTTTCTCAACACATATAAGTATACAGGTTTTCCCCCTTAATATTCATCTTCTAAAAATGGTTATCAATACACTGGTTTCTACAACTTGCTTTTCTCACCCAACAGCGATCTCTTAGGAGATAGTCTCCCCTCCAAATCTGGTATGGTCAATTTAGTTTTCTTTTTTTTTTTTTTCAAAGATTGGCACCTGAACTAACAACTGTTGCCAATCTTCTTTTTTTTTTTTTCACTGCTTTATCTTCCCAAACCCCCAGTACATAGTTGTATATCTTAGTTGCAGGTCCTTCTAGTTGTGGGATGTGGGACACCGCCTCAACGTGGCCTAATGAGCGGTGCCATGTCCGCGCCCAGGATCCGAACCCTGGGCTGCCACAGTGGAGTGTGCAAACTTAACCACTGGGCCACGGAGCCAGCACCCAATTTACTTTTCTTAATGGCTGCGTAATATTCCATCATGTGGATGAGCCACCATTTATCCAGCCATTACCCTATTGATAGGCATTCGTTTTGTTGCCAAGTTTTTGCCTTCACAAATAACAGTGTATTAAACATACTTATGTCTTTATATATTTCTGCTTTTATTCTATGGGCGAGAGTCCAAGGAGTGGAGTTGCTGGTTCAAGGAGTCTTTTAAATTTTAATTGATGTTGTAGATTGCCTTCCAGAAAGGCAGTAATTTACCAGTAATGAATAAGAAAACTCTTTCCCTTCCTCCAGCAGTGGGGGTATAGCCATTTCTAATTTGGGCCATTCTCACGAGTGTAAAGTGCCACTTTAATTTGCGTGTCTCCCACTCCTCTGCTTTTAGTCAGTGATTTGCAGGGCGAAGGCCTTCTGTGTTCCCTGCCTCAGCTGGCCCTCACAGCAACCCCGTGATGCAAGGATCACCCCCTTTTTAGGTGAGGAAACATTTTAGAAGAGACTTGTCCAAACACACCTTGCTAGTAAGTGGAAGAGGCAGGATTTGAACCCAGGTCTGCATGGCTTCACATTCTGCAAACCCAGCATGAAACATGTTGGTGTCCTCAGATCGGTGGAGAAGATGGTATATGGAGACTCCTGCTCTTCCCCAACCCAACTTAAACCCAACTCAACCCAGCCAGGGGCATTCTGAGTAGACCTCAACGAAGAGTTACAAGTCAGGAGGTCCTGGCATTGGTGGCCAAGAGATGTTGGGGGGTCTTTTTCCTAGGAAGAGGCAAGAGATGGCCCTGTCTGTTAGAGGTTGAGGACGGGATGTCATGAGCCCACATCTCTGCTGGGGTTAAGTGGAGAGTGGTGAGAAGTTGCACTTACCCATCCCCGGTGGCCCATGTGCTCCACAGAGATATATCTTCTTCAAGATGCCAAGGGAGGTGAAGCCCCCTGAGGACCTGCAGGACTTGGGGGTGCGCTTCCTGCAGCCTTTCGTGAACCTGCTGTCCAAAGGCACCTACTGGTGGATGAACGCCTTCATCAAGACCGCCCACAAGAAGCCCATTGACCTCCGAGCCATTGGGAAGCTACCCATTGCCATGAGGGCCCTTACCAACTACCGGCGGCTCTGCGAGGCCTTCGATGCCCAGGCGGTCAGTGCGGGCACAGCCACACCATCCATTCCCCACCCTCCAGTTTAGAGTCATAGATGAGGACCTCAGAAAGCATCAGGTCAAACCCCTGGTGAGACAGGTGGGGAAACTGAGGCCCAGTGAGGGGAAGAGGCTTGCCCTAAGTCACACAGTGAACCGGGGACAAGTCAGGACTAAAGACTCATAGGATGGTCACAGCTGGAATGTCCCTTACAGTTTAGGTCATCTGATCTAGTACCTTCACTGTCCAGATGGGAGACTGAGACCCTGAGAAGGGAAGTGACCCTCTGGATTCCCCCTCTGTCCTTCCTTCTGGAGCTCAATGACTATGGTGGGAATTTTCACCCATTTTGGAGCAGGGGTTTTAGTGGCCTGATCCGTATAGTAACTCTATGAGTTGGGCCAGGCAGGGGTCTCCCCCCTTTCTGAGCTGGAAACTGTGGCTCTGAGAAAAGCCATGAGCTGCCCAGAGCTGGCCCGCAGCTGGTGGGTGGCAGAGATGGTCTCCTACCTCCCAGTCCAGTGCTCCTTTGCTGCGTCTACCCTAGCACAGCGGGGAGAAACTGAGGCAGGTGCCGTGGCTGGTGGAAACCGGAGAGCGTGGCACATGCCGCTCCCTCAGTGCAGTGCTGTGCTCATCACAGTCCCTGACCAGCTGTGTGGCCTTGATCAGCATCTGGCCTGTCTCCCCACCTGGACCACGTTGGCATTGATAGGGCACATCTGGCCGTGCACTTGATGGTTCCATGATTTCTTCCTGGAGTTCACCTGTTTGCAGCAGATGTGGCCACTGGGTTTCCCCAGGCAACAGGAACCAGGGGCTTCCTGGGAGGCCGGGCCCTGCCGTGAACAGGCCCTCAGCCACTCTGACCTGGCTGTGGGTCTCTCTGGACAGAGAAAGGATGTGCAGAGCACGCAGGGTGCCCGGGCCATCTGGAGAGCACTCTGCCATGCCTTCGGGAGACGCCTGGTCCTCAGCAGCACTTTCCGCATCTTGGCCGACCTGCTGGGCTTCGCCGGGCCACTGTGCATCTTCGGGATCGTGGACCACCTTGGGAAGGAGAACCGCATCTCCCAGCCCAAGGTAGGCTGCCCCAGGGGTGGAGCAGGTCACCCTTTGGAAAGTTCTCACTCCTGCATGAGAATGTGCAAGAGGTCAATGTGTGTGAGCCGCGGCCGCCCTGCAGCAGCTTCTCACACATGCACAAAGCCCGTGGCTGTATCCCCCTCCGGAAGATGCTCTGCATCCAGTCGTCGGAAATGCCAGGAGGTAAGCTGGTGCCCCAGGAGGATCTATGGTGCCCTGCTCTCCTCACCACACCGTCACCACCGTAATACCTCTCCCAGTTATTTAGTCATTCAGAAAGTTGCAAGAAGCATTTACCCAGTGTCCAGAGCTGCTATGATTTGTGGGATGTGTTGGCTTTTAGTTAATGTCATCTTAACAGACTCTGAATAACTTTTCAGGGGTCTGTCTTCTTCAGTTCTGTAGATCCCTAGCATTCGAGGTTCTACAGGGCGTCTTGGGGACTGACGTTGGCGGTGAGGGGAGTGGGGAACCTCCGTGCGTAGGGTTTTTTCACCCCCGACTCCAAATTTCATTCAGAGCTGCCCCAGTTCTATTAATATGTGAGACTGTCCCATTAAAAATTATTTTTTAAAAAATGTTCCATCTTACAAATAATAAGGTACAACTGAAATTTCACAATGCTGTAAACTGTTATGAGCTCAGTAAAACAAAAAATTAAAAATAAAAATACAAAGGGATGATAAAGAAATGTTCCACGTCTTAAAAATAATTGAAAACCATTGGACTGGATGATATCCAATGGCCTTTCCAGCTCTAAAGATGCTACAAACTGGAATTTGTAGGACAAAAGGACAGAAAAGCTTTCTAAGGATTATTTTCCCCGCTTGGGGCAGTGGCATCCGCTCTGGGGTGCAGGTTGGGGTGGGCTACTTAATTCTTCCGTCTGTTTCTTTGCTGCCACTTAAGTTTAGGTGGTCAGAAAATGGCAAACTTTTCACCTCTAATAAGACTGAGAGTTTTATTTTCCTGGCAAGAACGTCATTATAACCTTTTAACCACAGAGTCCAAAAATGATACAGAGAATTAGTAATTAGGGAGCTTAATAATTTATGTCGCTCTCTTGTGTAATGTTATTCATCTCATGGGCTCCAAATCGCAGATAGGATTTAACCCTTAGAAGGTTTTTATTAATTTTCCAGATATATAATTAATCAGCTGCACACTTTTGGCCAGGAATAGGAGACACTCTATTTGTCTGATTTATTCAGCAGACATTTATTTAACCCTACTATGTGCCAGACCTGGGTTGGGCTGTGGGGATACAGAGGCAATGGTTATGATGAGGACTTTAACAATAATAATAACCACTTGTTGACCCCTTGATACATGCCTGGCTGCCTGTGAGAGTTATCCATGTGTTATCTCGTTTGATCTCTAAGACAACCTTTTAGGGTATTTTTTTGTAACAGCTTTGTTGAGATATAAGTCACATCCCATACAACTTATGAGGTGGGTATTTTCATCCCCATTTTGCAGATGAGGAGCTTGAGGCTCAGAGAGGTTAAGTAACTTTCCCTAGGATCTCTCAGCTAGTTAGTGACAGTCAGGATTTGATCCTAAGTCTCTTTCACTCCATAGTCTGGGCATTTACGACCATAATGCTAAATTGACTATTATTATCAAGCCATCACCTCTGGCTCCAAGGACTGTGAAATCCAATGGAGGAGAGAGAAATCTAAATACGATATTTTTGTACTGTGCGTTAAATACCACTATTAGGAGGTATATACAGGGAACTATGTATGGGAAGAGGGAGAGACTAACTCAGCCAGTGGTCATGACAGCTTCAGAGAGGAGGGGGTATTTGAATGGGGCCTTGACAATTGAGTATGAGTTGGCCAAGCTAAGATGGGCAGATTGCTTATTCAATCAAGAATGTGAGGACTCTTTGCCTATTTAGACTTCAATGGCTTTTGAGCCTCTGAACTTCCCTTGGCCCAAAAAGAGAGGGGAAGAGACTGCTTCTCTTGTCCACAGGGGTGTCACCTTCAGTGGTAGTCTGACTATAGGCGACCCCAGAATGTTCTACATTGATAATCCCGCAGCAACATGGAGCCAGTGTTAATATCAGGGGGAAGTGACACAGGGAGAGCCTTTATCAGCTTGTCCACATCATCATCTTCTTCCTCTGATCCCCAAAACTCGTATGGGAGTCTCCTAAGGAGACAGCTCTGTGGCAGGATGTGCCCAAGAGGTGGTGAGAACGCTGAGGATTCTAGTCCGTCTGAGCATCAGCTTTGCCTTCTCTTCTCTCGTTATTTATGCACAAACTCTCCCCTCGCTGGAATGCTCTCGTCCGGGTTCCTTGTCAGCACATACATCCCCGAGACAGATGGCCCTGCCTCGGTGGCAGCAGGCCTTATCAGATTTAATATTTGTTCCCTGCAGCCCAAGTACAATTGGCAAATTGCAGACAGGGAAACGAGAGTTGAAAGTACATCCAGTCTCCAGTGTCAGCAGCAAAGCCTCCTCAGTCGTGTGGTTGCCTGGGAGAAAGCTTAATTCTCATTTGGGCTTCTGGGCCCAGAAAATGAGGAAAAGGGGTCATTTATCCAGGCTATTTGATTCATCCCTGTGCCTCCCAGCAGCTCTAACCCAGAGAGGCAGGTGCTATTCTGGTTTTTATGAACCTACAAAAAAGGAAGCACTCAAGCTGCATGTGGGGTGGTTAACAACCAGCGAGAAGGCCTTCTTTCCGCTCCGCCTGAGTCCGTCCTGCTGCAGCCTGCACAGCTGGGCACCACTGTGTATGCCACTGTCAGTGGCTGCCTGTCCTCTCCTCCCTTCCCAGGACACTCACAGTTGGCAGGAATCACACTGCCCTCGTCATCTCAAGGACAAACATTTCTTACTTCTTCTTTAATTACTGGAAGTGTCTCATGGTCTGCTAGATCTTTGATGCTCTTGTCCCCCTTGTCACTCCCCAGGGAAAGTTGGGACCCAGTGCAGCCTATGATCTATCTCTTTCCAGCCTCCTCTCCCGCCCAACCCCCACCCACAATCTGTCACCTGCCATAGGGGCCACTGATCTGGCTGGAGGGCCAGGGAATTGGATTCATAAAGAACTGCTGGCATCTGGAAGCTGCCAGCTCTGCCGTGGGCGGTTAGCTGAGCAGAGAAAGAGAACGGTCTGGGTTTGATCTAGGGGCCAAAGCTTCAAACGGCCTCTAAACCTCAGTGGGAGAACGTGTGTAGGTGTGTGAGTGTGTGTGTGTCTGCTTCTGAATGAGTTCTCCTGGGAACTGCTTATGGTTCTATATGGGTGTCCTCCTGATTGTCCTGTGTCTCTTGGTCTGTCTTTTTCTGGGTGTCTGTGTCCCCATTTTGGTACACTTATTTGCGGCTATCACTATGGGCAACTTTGTGAATTTATATGCATTTCTATGACTTTGTGACGTCACTGTGTGGGTTGGTCTCTTCAGGACGATGCCCAGGCAGCTGCTCTGGCCTGGCATGCCTCCCTTCACCTCACTAAGCCTTTCTCAGCCACCAAGACTCAGCTCAAATGTCACCTCTTCCAGGAAGCCTTCCTCCTCTGTGCTCCCATAACATCCCATGCTTGCACTGTCAGAGCGTTCCTCGTCTCTCTCCCCAGCTCGACCCTGAGTCTTCTAAGAGAGGACCCAGCTCCATGCCTGACACTCAGGAAGCACAGGAGAAATGATTCTTCAACAAATAATGCAGAAGTTACTGTATAGTGAATGCTTACGCTTACTGAAATTTTTTTTATATTACATACCTGCATTGTTACATTGAATTCTTACAACTCTCTGAAGTGGAAACCCTGAATGGCCTCATTTTGCAGGTGAGGAAACTGAGGCTCAGAGAGGTTAAGGAACTTACCTAAGGACACAGTGGCTAATATATGACGAGTCAGGACTCAAACTCAGACATGGCTACCCTCTAAGTCTAGGCTCTACACCACCGTGTTGGACTGCTGTGGACAGATGGCTGGGTGTGTTGGTCCGTGAGTGGTCAAAGATGGTTCTCACTGGTTTTACCCAGGGCCTTCCAGAGCTGGGACCCATGGTCACTTCACCTTTTGGCCCTTGCCAGAATCGAAGTGAGAGCCCAGGTGACCCCCTCTCCCTTGAGTCCCAGAGGACAAGGGAAGGGGGCCTCTCCAGTCACAGCTCTGCCGCAGGGCAATGGGGTGAGAACTGTGGAGTCAGAGGCCGGGTTCTAGTCCTACCTCTGCAACGACTCTGCACTCGTCAGCAGTCACTTGCAGTCTACAGGCCTGGGTAGGCTTGACTGCAAAATGGGGAAATGTGTGACAACTTCTGAAGGAAGTAGATGGGGGATGAAGATCATACGCATTGATCAATTGGAAAATACTTATTGAACACTGCTGGAGAAATCTCTGAAAACAAATACAGTTTCCACCCTAAGAGCTTGTGAAAATGTGAGACCAGGGCATCTGGTCTTCCACAGCATTTACCTCCCTCCTCTGTGAAGTTGCAGGTTGTTGGCCTCTTCTCTCTGGCCTTCAGGGCGCTGGGCAGTGGCCAGTGCCCTCAGCCCCACTCACGGCTTCCCAGGGCCCTCTTCTCGCTAGACTTCACCAGGCCCTGCCTTCCTTGGGCGGCACCTAGGCCTCTGGCTAATCTAGCACCCACTTCTTAATCAAAACGGTGATTCTGGGCCCTGTCCCTTTTAACCTATCTCTTTGAAGAGAGATCAAATAATGACCTACTGACTTATACCTGCAGGGAGATTTTCATTTTAACAGGTCACAGAATTCTTGATCCAAAGGAATATAGTTTCTGACCCTCGTGGGTGTGTGTCGCAGGGGGAAGGAGTCAAGGCTTTGCCTGTAGAGCTGCACAAAGAGAATTTGTTGCTTTGTTTAAGATGTACGAATACTGATGAGTGCATTTAGCAAATACCACCCGTAGCCCAGCCAACATTTATGATCTATTGGTTTTTCCAGCCCTCATTCTCCAGCCTTTGTGTTTTTGATCATTGTGACACAGCACATGGCAGGCGTTCTCTGCTGCTCAAGAGCTCTCGTGATGATCAGTGTTCTTGGCTGCGTGGCGTTCCCATGAGTATCGTGATGCGCCTAACTGTTCTCTCTGTTTGCACATTTACATGGATTTTTCTTCTCTCCCCTGCTCTAATCTAGAGAGAGACATCTTTGCATGTACAGCCATTTCCTTCTGTTAAATTATTTCCTTTGGGAGGAATTCCCATGATGTGCTTTGTTACTTGAAAATAATGGACTACGTTCTCCAGAGCTGGGTCCCTCCAGAAGATGGTAGAACAGAAGAATCCCAAGGCCTGTTAAGAGAAGCAGGTTTTCCCAAGCCCGCATACCTTCATTTTTGACCCAGAAACAGCCAAGTGGGCATGTTTCTGTCCTCGACAATCACAAGCTTGTAGCTGACAACAGGAGACTCAGGGTCAAAGCCCAGATGAGGCCAAGGCAGTGGGTCCAGGGTAGTGTTTTGGCAGATGATAGTGCCATTTGACACAGGTTCATGTTCACATATTCTCCTTGACGAGCACATGACCTTGGGCCAGCCATTTGACCGTCCTGAAACTACATTTCCTCAGGTATAAAACTGGACTAATAATGGTATGCTTCTTACTAGGGTCTGTGAAGATGGAGTTCTGCACCTGGTAAATACCTGTCCGGCTTCCCTGTAGGGTCAGGTCTCTCCCCTGCAGCCTAATTTTGAGGTCCATTTTGCTGCTTCCAGCCCACCCGCTCCCTACTCCTTCTCCCTCTGCCGTCCCGTCTGCAACTTTTCCAAATGAGAAAGAGAGTCGGAGGCTTGCGGCCTTGGTAGGACCTTCCTCTAAGACTCCTGCGTGTATCCCTCTGTGGTCTCCCTGTGTCTGCTTCCTGTTATCCCCACAAGGGAGAAACCCCTGTCCTTCAGAGCAAAGGAGAGACAGTAGTAAGCTGGACCGGCTCCCTGGAGCAGTGCCGGCTGGTTTAGAGGGCCCTGTTGAACCAAGATGCAAGATCTTTTCCACCCTCAGGAAGCCCTGGATCCAGGATCCAGGAATTTCTGACTCTAGGAAAAGAGCTCTGCTCAGACTCCTGCCCCTTTCAGCCTCATCCTGGTCGTGGACGTGCCCTGGAGCTCCTTCTCATCACTTTGTTCCCAGCAGTCTTTACCCTGCGGCGGCTCCCACACCCTTCCAAATAGCTTGCAGAGTTCAGGGCAGAGTCTCAGAAAGGGGAGAGTTCTGTCTTCATGGAAATATTGATGTGGCCTTGCTGGGGAGCAACGGACTTAATCAAGATCACAGTTCTCCTGGGAGCTGTTGATGTTGAATTTGGAAACAGACATGCTCTTGATCCCTGGTATCTTTAGGAAAAAAGTTGAAACATTCATTTTTTTCCACTGCTTATCATCTGAGATCTTGCTAGAGGTGCAATAAGAGAACCTTAAATTAAAAGGAGGTCCCAGGAGCCTATGAGGCTGGGGCATGGGTCCGAAATCTCTTTAGTCTGTCATAGGCGATGAGTTCCCATCTCTTGCCTGGGAGCACTAGAGTGCCGTGTTTGCCACTGGGCTTCTCTGCCCGGAAATTACTGCAGAGCAGCCTGTTGGGGAGCGTGGGCCAAGGCCTCAGCTGATTCCATTTTTGTAGGAGAGAACACACGTCGTGGGATTTGTTCTGGCGGTTCTGGCTTTGGCTGCTCTGGGATTCGCTCTTTTTATTCTTGTTCCTTCCGAGTGAGCTCCCCTGGGCCCGGGGGCCACCATGCTGAGAGTCCTATTTATGGGCATGAGGTTAGAACCGCGCCACCTTCTGTGCCCCTCGGTGGGATGATGCAGAGGATACAGGCAGCCCTCCCGCCAGTTAGAAGCGTGTTTAGTTGGGTTTATCCATCTGGTTTTTCACTCATAAACAATTGCACCAGGCTCTGCAAGCATGGAGGGTCCTGTAATAACAGCCGTTAGGGCACAGTAACAACTACTGATGGCGGTCATTTTGCTGGCAATGACAGCACCTCAACTTCTCTTTCCAACAGACAAAATTTCTCGGGGTTTACTTTGTCTCATCCCAAGAGTTCCTTGCTAACGCCTACGTCTTAGCCGTGCTTCTGTTCCTCGCGCTCCTGCTGCAAAGGACATTCCTGCAAGCATCCTACTATGTCGCCATCGAAACCGGCATTAACTTGAGAGGCGCCATACAGGTACTTCAATGATTGTTTTTGCACTTCACAGTAAGAACCGTGTTATTCATCCTCATGGACACTCAAGAATAATTCTGCTGTGGATTTACTTTTCTGTTGCCCTTTAAAGATGTTTCAGAACAATAACCGTTGACAAGGCAGTGTGGGGTGGTGGGAAGTGCCCTGGGCCTCCACGGTTTCCAGCCTTGAAAGTGGTGGACGTCACTAATTGATCACAGCACTCTTTCCTGCTGAATGCAAATGCAGCCTCAGAATCCTTCCCAGGAAGCTGTGCCAGCATTCTGCTACCAGACAGCCTTCTTTGGGTGGAAAAAAGGAAACATGTATGACGTAGCAGGACTAGACAGCCTCTGAGATCTGTTTGAGCTCTTCTATCTTGGATCATAATGAGAGAGACTTATCTGGCCTGATGGGTCCCAGGGTCCAGCCTCTTGCTGCTGCCTCCTGTGGCTTTCTTCTCAGAGTTGATTGGAAGGATAATCAAAGTCAGGGAGGACTCAGGGTCCCTTTAGCACGGTGGTGACAAGAGTTCTCCAGGCCCCAGTGTCTTCATTAGCGTCTTGGTTCAGCTGTTGGAATGGAGAGACCGAGGATTATGGTAGTTAAAAAGGATAGAGATTTGTTTTCACATTTAGTGAGGGCTGGCCTGGCAGCTACACAGTCATCAGAGACCTTGGCTCCTTCCCTGCTATGGCTCCGCCAACCTTCTAGAAATTCTCCTTGTGAAAAGGAAAGAATGGATCCTAGGGGACAACTAGCAGATTCTCCCGTACGAAGCTATTCCCAGGAAGTCAGTAGAACCCTAGGAAGTTGTGTCTAAATCCCAAAGCCACCTCATTCTTCAGAAATGTTCCTCATTGACTGATCCTCTGGGAGCCAGGACCAGAGGTTTTGCAGAAAAGGGGCTGAGGAGAAGGGGATAGCCTGAGCTGGGGACAGTGGCAGGGTCCAAACTCTGGTTATCTTGGTATAGCCCATGTGCATGGCGCCCCCTACAGTATGCAGTGCACAGCCTGTGAAGCTGTACAGGACAAGGCTGCCCATCCCCAGTGGTTTTTCCTTGAGAAAGCACAGCCATTTCCTCAACGATGTCATGTGAGCATGGTGGGAAAAGCCCAGGAATATCTAAGACCCTCTAAGATTCATAGGAGCTCAGAACTAGGAGGCACCAAGCTATTGCTCAGTTCAGAAAACCCCTCTGAAAATCTCGGCCTCTGCCCAGACCTCCCTGTGACAGGCAGGCATGCATCACCACAAACAACAGGCAATTTTGTAGTCAAACAGTTTTGTAATTGAATCTACTCTGTATTTGTATGTCATTAGTTGCACACTGGCTCAATATTTTCCAATTACACTAAAAGATCCAAAAATGGCTTTATAATGTATTAGCATCTAATTGTTTTTCTCAAACTGTCTGTACCTTTTGAATTAATGAGAGATTAATTCATATGCTACATAATTAATGCTGGTATTAATTATGCAAACAAATTAGGGAAAAAAAACCTTTCAGAGATTTACAGGAAATTATGGATAAGGATCTATGTCTTCATGAGTTTGAGAATAACCACATTTCCTGCATGAAAAGTTAAGAAAAATTCTTGTATTATACATAATTTTTGAAATATACTAGCTATCAGTCGGTTGTATATTTCTGTGTATCCTGGTCTTTACTTAATAATGCTTTATTTGATAGATTGCTCTATGTCCCTACTTCACTGAAACAACATTTATTATTAATCTTTGAAGACCTATTTCACATAACCTAGGGTGTGCATAGATTTGTCCAAAAATGTCATTGCCATTATTTTAAACCTTACCCATGGTATGTATAAAATCACAAAAAGACATAGAATAGTTTTGTGCTTTAAGCAAAGCTGACCCACAAAAAAGCCTGGGTTTACGCAAAAGATGACTTAAGGGCTAGGAATCCACAGAATGCACAATAGAATTTCATTCAAGAGCAGGACTCCCTGGGACGTTTACGACAGGAATGCATTTTCCCTTGTTCAAGTGCACACAGCCTGGAAATTGCTGTCTTTCTGGGAGGCATGACCACTCTGCACATAGAGCTTTGGGGTTCAGAGCTGATAGGGAGCCATTACTGTGCTGCCCTCCATCTCCCTGGGAGGCAGAACAAGGTCCTCGGCGGGGCTGGACCCCGGGACAATGCCAGGGCTGGTCAACACTCATGCATCGTTTCTCACATACGACCATCACAGGCCAAGCCCTTGTTTTGTTTTAAGGCTCAATTAAGCCAGGACTTGGCCCCAGAGCGTACCCCTCCCCTGGCTGGAGATGACCATATTAAAACAGACGGCTGCCCCACTTCATTATTTTTATGACTCAGAAGTGTGTTCTCCACTGGCATCTGGTAAATCGGGAAAACACAAGGACATAAAGATCTCCTTATAAGACTTAAGAGCTAATAAAGTCCTGCCCCGAGGGAGAGGTCTTGCTTGCTGGGGAGGTAGCTCGCTGTGCTGCCGTGGACTCCTCCTTGAGTGCTGCCTCTCTGACTTGTTTGAGCTGTAATCAGAGCCCTTTGCCTCTCTGAACCTTAGGTACCTCATCTGTCAAATTGGAGCAATAACGCAGTACCCCTTCAGGGAGCTGCTGTGGGCCTCCGTGGGGAATGTCTGGGAAGTCCCTGACACGTCATGGACGTATGACGGGGGTGTGGTGATTAGGATGATGATGATGACAAATGTGAAACACTCTGCTCTCATTTTTAGACCAAGATTTACAATAAAATTATGCACCTGTCCACCTCCAACCTGTCCATGGGGGAAATGACTGCTGGGCAGATCTGTAACCTGGTTGCCATTGACACGAACCAGCTCATGTGGTTTTTCTTTTTGTGCCCAAACCTCTGGGCTATGCCAGTACAGGTAAGCGATGTGTGCTTTGCGGGGGGGCGGGGGGGGGGGGTCAAAAACCAGAATCCGCTGGTACATGTCCAGTGACTAGTAGCTTAGCATCTTCCATTCCATGTTTCCTGTACTTTCCACCCTTTGGGGTCTCCAAGGGGTGCACCCCTGGGTCCCTATTCTGTCTCACACTCTGCAAATGGTGTGGCATTTCTCTTGATGATCAGAGAAGGCATGTCATTAAGACTTTTAAAATGCAGGCAACCTTAAAAAAAATTTTATAATAATCACGTGTGGAACACTTTTGCAGACATTAAAAGGTATGTTGTAGCAAAGTACTTAATTACATTGAAAAGTGTTCACGATGTGTTTTTAAGCAAAAGAGTAAATTACAAAATAGTACACTCAGTGTGTTTCCTACTAAGTTGGAATGTGTCTATGTTTACATTGGCACAGAGTCACACAGAAAAAAGAACTGGAAGGCCACATGGCAGCATTACAAGAGATTTTTATTTTCTTTATGTATTTCTAAACTCTCCAATAAGCATGTATTATTTTTGAAAATCCACAACATGATTGTTTTTCAAGCCAAATTACATTTGGGGCTGGCTCTGAGGGAGGCACGCTCTCCCCGTGACAGTGGGAGGATGCCCGGCATGGTTTACCTGATCCCTGGCCTCTCCTGCCCTGCCTCCCATCGGAGCTCTTCCACCGTGGGGTCTGTGAGTCCTGTCCTGTGCCTGGGAATGAAGCTCTCTCTTCTCCGGTGCTCAGGCCGGAGGCAGACCCATTCCCAGAGGGCCTGTAGGCTCCACAGGGGCTGCCTGGCATAGAGGAAAGTCTCTAGACCTGCATGAGAAGGCTGATTCAAATCCTTAACCTCTCTGCACCTCAGTTTCCTCGTCTGTGAAATGGGGGTGATCCCTCTCTCTGGAGTTGCTGTGACGATTCGGTTAGACGGTGTAAGTAAAGCACCGTGCAGAGGGCCCCGCACAGAGCAGCCGCTCAGTGATGTCAGACCCTCTGCCTTGCACTTTTTGGTGGGGTGAGGGCTTTCCCTGTGCAGAAGCCATTGCTTCCTGGGATGCAGATTCCCTACCCCTTAATCTCAAGCGGCGTTTTTGGTCCTCCTTGCTTGTAAAGCTTATATTTAAAAGACGTTAAAAGGACATAGGAGGAGAGGCTCGCACGGAGAGGCAGCTAGACAAGGTGGGAATGTAGGGCAGGGAATCTGAGGGTCCTTTCTACAGGGACAACCCTATAGGCCATGCCCCATTCCTTCTTACCCAGGCCCAGACCCCTGGCCCCCCTCCGCCCTGCCAAGCTGGATCAGTGACTATGAAAACTATAGGAGGGCCTGGAGAGTTCATCCAATACAGTCACCAGCCTTTTATCCTTTCTGTTGTGTCCCGTGAACAACCTGTTTCAAAACATTTTGTCCACCAAACCTGCTGCACTGTTACCGTTACTATTACTTATATTGTTTATTGCACACGCACCATTGCCAACAATACTAACACTAAGACCTAATAACTCTGCCCTGTGGCTGGCCTGCCCCAGCCTCTGTCACCTGTGTAATTAACCCTTACAACACCGGGGTGGGAATTTTTATCTCCACTAATCACTTACCTTTGCTTATTTATCCTGAAGTATGACTTGGTTTTCCACTTTTAATTCCTCAAAGACTACACCTTTGCCACTTACAGCTTTGACCAGCCCCCAATCCCTTCAACCTGGTCAGGATTCCCGGTGCAGCCTGGTTGGTCACAGGGCACGTGAAGCTTTTGATAATATTGACGTTAGCTCAGGACCCCATTCCCTTGTCCCCAGGGGCTCTCCCTGGTTTGTAATCTTTTTTGGGTCATGTATACCTTTTTTTTAAATAACAGCTTTATTGAGATTTAATTCACCCATTTAAAATGTACAATGCAGTGGGTTTTAGCATATTCACAGAGCTGCGCAACCATCATCAAATTTTAGAACATTTTCATCACCCTGAAAAGAACCCACACCCATTGGCAGTCACTCCTCATCCCCGTCGCCAGCCCTAGATAACCATATATATATATAATATATATATGTTTTAAAAAATCTAATGAAACCTTCTCCTTGGAAAAACAAATGTGCATTCACACATTTTGCCTACAATTTCAGGGGCTTTGTGGGCCCCCGAAGCTTATGGACACCAGGTCACCAGGTTAAGAACCTTGGCCATAGTGGAGGCCTCTGTGTTTCCTCTTCCCATGGGCGTCGGAGGCCCAGAGAGGGCAGGGCCTTACCCTGGGCCATACAGCGAACTGGTAGCCGCATCATACCCAGGTGTCTCCTTTCTGTGGTTCTGTAGAGACAGTGACCCCTAAATGAGGCCTGTTTGTTTAAGAAGGAGGATCAGCCACCTTGCCTCTAACCATGTGCCAAGCACTGTTCTGGGTGCTCATCATATCTGTTCATTTAATCTTCACAACAGTCCTTGTGAGTGGGCATTACACTCACCACTTTAAAGATGAAGAACCCAAGACTCAGAGAGGCTGAGTGACTTGCCCAGGATTGCACAGCCTGTAAATGCTGGGACTGCATTCAAACTCAGGGCTGCAGACTCCAGGGACTGTGATCTCCCCACTACTACACGAGATTGCTTTCCTAACCCACGAATAAGAGACAAAATAGCCCTTTTATTCCCCACACTTGCTTTGCACACTCAGAATCTTTGATTTCTGGTATGTTCTCCCATGGGGTCCATTCAGGCCCCTGCAGAAGAGAGGAGTGGCCAGAAGAGGGATGGGCGGAGCATGAGGAGGAGCTGCTCCTGCCCAGCTCCTGCCCAGCTCCTGCCCAGCAGCTGCCAGCACTTGAGGCAGTGGGAATGAGGCACCGACCCTGGCTGGCGCCCTGGTGGTCACTCTGGGAGTGCTTGGTGTCTGGACCAACCCAAGTTGGCTGGAGGGCACGCTGATTGCCTCCATATGAGGACAGCTGACGAGAGGACTGGATGGCAGGGATGCTTTTCCACGGGGGTGGTGGGAGCAGGGCCCAGCAGGAGTAGGCGGTTCTTCATCTCCTAATGCGCTCCTCTGCCCATCTGTGCCAGCATTTAACATCAGTTAACCACTGGGAAGCAGGTGGTGAAGGGGCCATTCAGCCCCCAAGAACCTGCTGATGCAGGAGGCATTCTGTAATAACGGGAATCACAGAGCCACCCACCCACTTCTCTGTCCTTGGGATGCCACAAGCAGCTTCGGCCGACTTGGTGTGGGGCTCGGGGAGTGCTGGGCTAACCCAGGCAGACTTTTTTTTTTTTTTTTCTCTTAAGGAAGACAGCACATCTGTTCCTCTAGAATAAGCCCTGAATTTAGAAGTGCCTGCTTTTGAAGGCAACCTGAGAAATTGTCATCTTGATGCTTTGGGGGCTGGGGAGAGTAATTTACACTTTTCATAAATATGCAGAAGCAGGCAGTCATTTGCGTAAAGCTAGAAGCAGAGAATACCTTCCAGAATCTCTAAAAAATTAAACAGGCCAGGAGCATAAGAATGAAAAGTAAACTCTCGGACTCTGGACTGGTTTTGTCTGACATGGATGCTGCCATTTGGCCCCTTTTCTCGTGTATCACTTTTTTCCAACGAGAGTGAAATGTCAGCCTTGATAACCAGCAAGCAGAACAAAAGGCGTTGTCACACTCAGTTGTGCAACCTCAGCTCTGAGACTTCCATCTGGAAAATAGACTTGCAGAGAGTTAATGCTTCAGCCAGCCTTGCAGATAAATGCAGTGAGTTACCAGCCCAGAAACTCTCTGTTCGTCTGCGAGCCCATCGTGTTAATCCCTCCTTCTGAAATTGCTTTGTCTCCCCTCCTCCTCTGCCCCCCAAGACAATTTGGAGACCAGGGCACCAGGCACGTCCCACTTAAGGGGACTGGGGACCGGGGAGGCAGCTTTTGCCAACACCCCCTAGCAGGGCAGCCACTGGGTCAAAGAGAGCTCATCCCCTTCTCCCTCCCAGATCATCGTGGGTGTGATTCTCCTTTACTACATCCTCGGGGTCAGTGCCTTAATTGGGGCAGCTGTCATCATTCTGCTGGCCCCTGTCCAGTACTTTGTGGCTACCAAGCTCTCTCAGGCCCAGCGGAGCACACTGGTGAGTGTCCACAGGTGTGCACATGGCCCTTTTCCCCATCCTTCCCCCATGTGTTTGCCTGCTCCCTCCTCTGTCACATCAGCTGGTCTTCTCACTCTTCCCCGAGATGCCACCAACCAGTCCCACACACACATCCACACTATCATTGACCTTCAGCAGGTCACTTCACCCATCCAGGCCTCAGTTTCTTTGTCTGTGAAATGGGTTTAATGGAGGAGACAGGGAGCATCCCTGTGGGACAGGAGCTGGGCATATCTGTGACATGGTGAGGGCAGTGACTCGGCTCCTTCCTCTTGGGTGGGATGGGGGCAGAGGAAACCCTTCTCTGACTCGGTGACCCCTGGCAGGAGTATTCCAATGAGAGGCTGAAGCAGACCAACGAGATGCTCCGTGGCATCAAGTTGCTCAAGCTGTACGCCTGGGAGAACATCTTCCGCACGCGAGTGGAGATGACGCGCAAGAAGGAGATGACCAGCCTCAGGGCCTTCGCCGTCTACACCTCCATCTCGAGTGAGTCTTCCCCAACCAGCCACCCCTGTGTGCTGCTGCCTGAAGGCTGGGGTAGGGTGTCAGGGCTCTGGTGAGGGGGTAGGGGCGGCAGAAGCGGGTGCCTTTGGGATCATCCCCTCCAGGCGGGGTAGCAGAGCCCCCCGAAATCAGAGTGTTCTTTAGTCATTTATCCAGCAAATATGTGCTGAGAGCCTGCTGTGTGTGGGGCCCTGTGCTGGCCCTCAATTTGCAGTGAGGAGAAAGACACACGAGGTCTTTGACATGTTGTTGTGCTGATATGTTAGTAGAGGCAGCAGTAAACGAATAAATAGCAACTGTTTTGAATTCTCCTAAGTGTGAGGACTTCTCAGTAAGTCAGACTGAGCTCCACTGCCCTGGGAAGCTACAGGGAAGCTTCCGTCCACCTGGGGCTGTGAGAAGGAGACACTTTCTCTTTCAACAACAGAAGCTCCAGTTTGAGGCACTCACAGGTGTGGTGCCTGTGCTTTGGGAACCCCAAATCCAGAAAATAGAGAAAAGAAGACCAACACTGGTAAAACTCGTAGGGTCCTGGCAGACGCGTGTATTAAAACCACTTTCAAGAGAGTGTAGAGCTCCTACGGTGAACATTCCTGTTGAAACAAGGAGCTAATAATAAAGAAAGAAAAATCCACCAGAGGAAACGCTCCACCAGAGTGAGAGTCAGCAAAGGAAAAAAAAAATAGAATCAGTCCCTCGATACCTGGAGATGACAGAAGGGTCCTGAGGGAGATAAAAAAAAAAAATATGTTTAAAACAATGAAAGAGCTAAAGGAAGTATAAAACCCACAGGACAAAACAGGAAAGTATTGTGGGAAAGAGAGCCAAAAGAACTTCTAGAAATTAAAAATCTTGTTGTTGAAATAAATTTGGTGCATAATAGTCCCCAGGTCAGAGTGAGGGCTGATGGAGGTCAGGTGACCGATGGAATCCTGGCCTGAGTTTGTCTCAGTTGGTCCAGCGGCTCCAAGGACGCAGCCTGTGGTGGTTACTTTCCAAGTGCGTAGTTGGGATGCAGACGTTGAGCAGCTGGCAGACCTCACACTGGTTCCCTGACCCATCCAGTGTAAGGACCATTGCAGTAGGAAGGGTCAAGAGGAAGCCCCCAGAGAGAAAAAACTAAAAGGAAACAAACAACTCAGTGTACAGGTGAAATGAATTAACATGGCTGAAGAGAGAATTTGGGAATTAAAGGGTAGATCTGTGGAAATTAGAAGGTGGGGAGGAGAGGTAAACGGAAAATGTTTTCTGCAGGTTGGCAGAACGGTTTTACAGATGGGAAATTGAGGCCCAGAGGGGTTGCCTTCCTGAGGTCAGGTCACTCCTGAGGTTGATAGCACAGCTCAGACTGGGTCCTCTGGAGTCTCTTAGCTCCCAGCCTCATGCTGTTTTCCACACAGAGCTGGGAACTTGTCTGGAGTGAAGAAGACAGGACACAATGGGCACCATTTTTCAGGTATTTTCTCTTAGTAGAAGAGAAAGAACGTAGAATGGGCTCTGAAAGGAGTGGGAAACAGGGGAGGAAGGTAGGAGAGATGGACACTACTGACCACCTCGCCTGCTGAAATTGGTTCTTCTGGTATGCCAGGAAGGGACATGCCTGTGGGGGTGGCAGGTGGTGGGGAAATAGTGGAGGGTGTGCTGGCTGTGTCTCCCAGATAGACTTGTGGAGAATGAGATGGTCTTTCAGGTCATCTGTGCATTCCTGGAGTCCCTCCTGCCTAGAGAGGGTCTGGTGGGGCCAGGTGGCCACCATCCAACCCGAAGGTTGGACTTGCCCTGAGCACCCCAGGTGTCCCACCTCCCTGTGTCCAGCCAGACCATGGCGTCTGTGCCTCAGACTGGGACCCTGATCCGGTCAGCAGTGGCCGGGCCATTCACCACACACAGCACCAGCCATGGCATCTTTCTGCAGAAAGTCCTGCTAGGATCTGATTTTCTCAGAATGGAGCTGTGAGCATGGCAGGCAGCCGTTGCTTTCTGGATTCCTCACCAAGACACTCTTGGTTCCTGGTCTCGCCCCTTTACGCTCATCCCTGATCCTGTGGTGCTCAGAGGCTCTCCATAGGACAGGAGAAATTGGGAAGGACCATCTGGGGAACTCAGACATCAGTGTCCACAGACCCAGGCTCCCTTCATCCTTCTCTCTGCCATTTCTGCTGCCCCTGGGTCTGGTTGCGTTAACAGTAACACCACACTGCGTACAGCCCCTTGAGTTACAGACACCTGGCCTTCAGACACCTGGCTTCCAGACACCCATCAGTGGGAACAGCTGCTGAGGTGGGGGGGCTTCCCCCCGCAGCCAGGTGACTTCCTCTTCCAGCAACAACACAGCAGGGTGTGGTGGGGCAGGCTCACCGTTGCTGCAATGAGAGAGAGGGGAGGGAAGCAGCAAAGGAATTAGGGGCACTGGGTCCCCAAGATTCCTAGCAGCAAAGTGGGGGCAGCTCAGGTCATATAGCTGGGGGCAGGTGCCAGCTGCTTTGCCTCTGGAGATGTGCACTCATTTCCTGCATTCCAAACTACAACGTGGGCCATGTTTGAAGCCTATCTAACAGATGCTCCTTGTCCCAAGGGGCCTGCAAAAGACAAGCCATGGCTTTGTGAAGGGCCTGGGGCCAGGAGGACCCAGGGAAAGGAGATTCCATGTTATCAAAAGGTGACATGACTCTGGAAGGAGGGAAGGGCTCTGGAGCCAAGAAGGTGTCTGCTCAGGGCCCCTCACCTGTCCAGGACTTGGTGACGTAGAGGATAAACAGGGCAGCCCAGGCTGGTCCCTGGAAAAGGACACTGGGGAGGGAAAGGGACAAGCCCTCTGGGAGGCTTTGAAAGCCAAGTGCTGTTTGTTCAGCGTTCGCCCACCTTTCCTGGAATGGGTTTCTTTGTGTGGTGGACAGTGGGGCAGGGAGAGATGGGGTAGGGTGGGGGCACCTCCCAGCTGCAGGTATATGCTTTGAGTGCATTTTCATTTGCCTCCTCCCGGACTTCCTGCCTTCTGCTCTCTATCACCAGGGATCTGGACACAGGTGATTAGACATGAGGTAATGGGGCATCTTCATTCTCGCCCCTGGCGCCAGCCAAATGGTCTTGGCGCCACAGAAGAGCCCCAGAGTCACGTTTCCTGATGGGGCCCATCCTGGTGCTACCTGCTGGGCTTTCAGTCTGCTCAGCGAACTCCAGACTGTTGGGCAGACAAGGTTACCTCTGATGCTGTATCTGATGGCATCACTGAGAGCGCTTGTGCGTGGAGCCCTGAGCTGAGGCAGAGCAGGGCAGTGCAGGGGGGCTGAAAACAAAGTGGGTACCATTTCCCCACCATCAAAATCCAGAATCAAAGAAAAACAGAGATGTAAGTTACTCGGTGAGTGTTGCGTGAGCCCAGCCCTGTGTGCCTGGCCCTGGGCTAAGCCCTGGGAGGGATACAAGAGACAGTAAGATGTGCTCCCCGTCCTCAGGGAGTTTATACTCTGCTGAGAAGTCAGAGCTAACCTACATGAGGCGGTGTGGCAGGCTCTGCGCTGGCCGCCTGGCAAACCTGACTGAGCTCAGTCCTCATCACAACTCTGTGAGGTATATAGCTCGCTGTCCCATTTTACAGCATGGAAAACCGAGGTTCAGTGAGGTGTGATGACTCTCTGAGGTCCTCAGCCAGCAAATGGCAGAGAACAGAGGAGGAGGAAGCACCCATGAGCTGGGAGTTCACAAAGAGCTTCATGCTGGAGGCGGCTTGGGCTACACCACGCAAGACAGGCAGGATTTCACTGAATAGAAGATAAAGTGGGAAAAACCTGGAGGCAGGTGTTGTGGCCACCCCCTTAGAAGTCAGTTCAATCCTCATTTCCTTGCAGAAGCAGCACAACTCTAGATGTCCAGCCCAGGCATGTGTTTGAGGACAAGCTTTGCAGCAGTGACGGAGGGGTCCTAGGCCCCACCAGTCAACCAGCTGACATGCTGCCAGTTCGCGCGGTCCTTTGTACAGCATCTGTTCCAGAGCGTCTCTCGGTGCCAGACTCTCCTGAGGCCCTGGGTGTTAAAGGAGAGGCGGGCATGGTCCTCACCCTCACAAACTTGTAGGAGACCATGCCACGAACGCTGGCCATGCACGTGGTCAGAGCCATGGGGTCAGTTCCAAATGCCCCACTTTCTCTTTTGTGTTACTCGTCTAGCCCCGGCCTCTTTTGTTTCTTTCATTCACTTATTTAACAAGTATTTACTGGGTACCTACTGTATGCCAGGCCTTGTGTTAAGTGTGGGGGATGCGGTGGTAAAAACAAATGTTGGTCTCTTCTAGTAGAGAAGCAAGAGATGCAGCTGTACCATGCATGACGGGAACAGAAAGGGGTGTTCTAGGTGGCCGTGAGAGTTGCACCCTACCTAGTCTTAGGGCTGCTGGATGTCAAGGAAGCCTTGTCAGAGGTGAAGCCCGTTGCTGATGCCCAAAGGATGACAACAACTTAGCCAGAAGAGGGGAAGAATATTTCAGGCACAAAGTCCTAAAGGTGAGAAGGATGATGGTTTGTTCCAGACTAGAATGTAATTCGGTGAGGAGAGGGTGACAACAAGACCAGATCGGGCAGGACCCTGTGCGCCGTGTTCAGGCCTCCGGCTTTATCCTGAAGCAGGGGACCCAGTGAAGGAGTTTAAGGAAAGGAAAGATGTGTTTGCCATCCCGTCCTGTGTTCTGTGGTCAGGGGTCTTCCCTCTTCCCAGTCAGGTCTGAACCATAGTCGGGTGGGCCCTCCTCGGATGAATGTGACTGGCCTCATACTGTGTCCTGAAAAACAAAAAAGAAACCCCAAACCCAACTCTGCCATGGACTGGGTGGGGAGTGGGCAGGATGGTGCTGGGGAACCCCATTCATGAGCACCCAGCACCTGCCCCCCTCCACAACCCAGGGCCTGACTGTTCTTGGCAAGTCTTGTGCTTCTTCTGTCCTCCTCGATGGAGACCCTGACTCAGAACAGCCAGTGTTGGGGGACAAGGTGACCTGCAGACCTGGTCCCCTTCCTTCTCCAGTGTCCCTGAACCTCTTCAGTATCTGGCCTTCCTTCCACCAGCTGGTGCAGCCACGGTTGGTTGCGGGGGCATCCCGGCCTGCATGAGAGGGGAGGTGGCTGGTGGAGAGCTGGGGAGGTCCGTTAATTAAGGAGGCAGAAATCAGTGGGACTGTGGGCTTCCTGCCACGTTTCCACCCCTGCTGCCACGGCGCACACACCGTTCCTTCCCCTCTGTTGACTTTGCTGACTATCCGGCTGAATGCAAAGTAGCCTTGTGCACTTCCAATGCATTTCTCCTCCTGCAGGTGCTACCTGCCGTCAGGCCCAGGCTGTGGGCCCGCAGCCCTTTCCCTGGCCTTTCTCGGGGGACAAAGATGAAGTTAACCAGAGGCACAGATGGCTGGCTGTGCCTGCCTGACACATGGCTTCTGAAATATTTATCGAGGCTTTGGAAATGAAAACCTCCTTGTATTGCAGCGCTGGGCCGCCCCCGACGAGGCCAGGCAGCATTCCTTGGGCAAAGTCATGGGGAGGGAAGGATCAGAGCCCAGCTCTTGTGTCAGTTGATTTGTTGTTTTGTTTTGTTCGGGGGGTTATGAAAAGCTGACACATTGTTCACTACTGGACCCGCAGAACCCAGCACAATGCCTGGAACAGGGGAGACCCTCAAAAAATAATTTTTGAATGAATATTTCTTAAGGGATATTTTTAGGGGGTATGAAAACCACACCTACCCATATCTCTACACCATTCCAGAAGGCTTTCACTTTTGAAGGTGACCTTTCAGGCCTGCCTACATGCAACCAAACTTTTCCATAACAGCTTCACACTCACACATCATTTTGTCATCTTCTGCTTGCACTTAGTGTTATTTCTCAGTATTTCCTGCCCCCTAACATTCAAGATTTGAGCACTGTCATGTGCTTGCTTCTTTTTTTTTTTCTTCCCTAGAGCAAATCAAAGTGAGTCAGCCCACCCTGTGCCAAAGTTGGAGAGAAATCTACTCTTGGTCATATTTCTCACCCCTCCACCACCTTTAAGGTCTCCCAGGGCCTTATGTGGTTCAGGAAAAGGGAGGCAAGGCCACAGGTGTTCAACCCAGGACAGCTGGGGTGCCCGCTCCCTTCCTTCCCCACCCGCACTAGGACACAGGCTGTCTGCTGAGCTCAGAGAGATGGCAGAGCCTGCAGCATTTCAAGCCGCCCCATCTCTGACACTGACATCCCCAGTCCCAGCCATGTCCACCCCAGCGCCCAGTGGGCTGATCTTCAGAGAGGCCTTTAAAACACAAGCATCTGTGATTTCATTCCCTCGACTCCCACCCCAGAGAGAACCAGAGCTCCCGGCACAGGGGCTGTCCCTCCCGGGCAGGGTGAGGGAGGTGGAAAGTTGCACGTTCATTCTTTAGTGTCTCCGTACAACAGCCAGAACAGGGCAGAGATTAATTCTGTCCTAAGCATTCTCCATGTTGCTGCACCAGCTTTGGAATGCTCATTTGCAAATTTATTTATAGCTTGTGTCGTTCCTCAGAGGAGTTCAGGCAGCTTCAAGAATAGAGACAATAGGGGCCGGCCCAGTGGCCCAGCAGTTAAGTGCACACGTTCCGCCTCAGCAGCCCGGGGTTTGCCGGTTTGGATCCCGGCTGCGGACATGGCACCACTTGGCAAGCCATGCTGTGGCAGGCGTCCCACATATAAAGTGGAGGAAGATGGGCACGGATGTTAGCTCAGGGCCAGTCTTCCTCAGCAAAAAGAGGAGGACTGGCAGCAGTTAGCTCAGGGATAATCTTCCTCAAAGAAAAGAATAAAGACGACAAAATAGAAAAAATATAAGTTAAAAAAAATATGACAGGGAAGAAATGGAGTGGAGTAAAATGTCAGTTATCCCACGTTTTCTGACTGCAAGATCCCCCTAGAGCTGAGGTACCACGTTTACTGGAGCAGCCCTCGTGATGATGCTCCCCATGCATTTCGTTTCAGGACGTTGGTTGCTGTGGTTGTGGGTTTGTTCTGCTGTGACAAACAGTGCTGCAGCGAACACCATCTTGCTGAGGGCTTTGTGAGTGATTATTCGGGATAAATTCCCAGGACAGGATTACAGGATCAGAAGGTCTGGACTTCTGTGTGGCTCTCGCTCCAGAGCACCAGCTTGCTTTCCAAGCAGAGTTGGGCTGATTGACAATCTGACTCGGGTCAAGCCTGTTCTTTAGCTGGGAGTTGAGCCCAGAACGTGTGGGAGGGGTCCCGGGTTGGGGCAAGGGGCCAGGGTAGGGGGAGCTGGGGGGAGGTGTGGTGCACAGGTGCCTTCTGTAGCCTGAGCCCCTCCTCTTTGATAATCGATGGGGATGGGCAGGAGAGGAACAGCAGGAGGCCGGTGCCCTGAGGGAGCTCTCTGGAATAACTGGCCCTGGAGGGGAAGGGCAAGGCTACCTTGTGCTTAGAGCTACGAGGTTGATGCCGGTGAATGGCCCAGGCCTCGTGGGCATCCTTCTTCCCCTCCCTCTCCCCAGCCAGTGATGGCTGTGCTATGTCCTGTGTGCCAGATTCAGGTCCCTTATACTGTAGGAAGGCAATAATGCTTATGCTGCCCCCTGCCAGGGACTATGAGGAGAGAGGGCTATGGCATTGTGGTGGCACTGGGAGACCATGGAGCCTTCTTCAGGAAAGGCAGTTAAAGCACAGTCAGGTGTGATATTGGTGTTGCCAAAAAGCCTTGTGGTCAGAGAGATTAGCAAGGCCTGAGAGCTCTAGCCATATCTCCTCCCTGAGACAGGGGCTGTGTCTTCCCCATTGGATGAGGAATTCTCCAAAGATGGGTGCAGTATCTTGCCTCTTTGCTTGGGAACTCCTTAGGGGCATGTTCCCTGTCTCCCCATCATATCAGGGGCTTCCTGGGAGCATAGTTCTGTCTCCTTTCTCAGACTAGAAGCCCCCTGACAGGGGCCATGTCCTTCCACCTGCTTGGGGCCCCACATCTCCAGCATACGCTGTGTATTACCAGTGCATGTAGGATTCTTAGAGTAAGTGGACAGTCAGCTTCTTGGAACGGTGTTGAACATCTGTACTTCTTCAGAGTGTCAGAGACTTCGCCATTCGTTAGACAGGGTCCATGTGCACAGGCTGAGCCCTTGGCCTCTGGCTCCTGGCTTCTGGCTCTTTCTGCTTTAATTTGGCTAATTATAGAACCAGACCCTTTCTGGGCTGGCCTGGAAGAGACTCCTAGAAAGAGGGAGGATGAGATGGGGAGGTGGCAGCTAGGATGGTCGTTTCTTACTCTAGGAGGGCTGCCCTCTCTGGAAGTTGAGGAACCCATGCCCAGACCTCAGATATCTCACACCTTGGGCTGGAGGAGCAGCGAGCTGTGGCGCAGGGCTAAGCTAGTAGCCCAGGAGGTGTAACATTCAGACAGTCCCTCTGGCTCACAGAGCCTGTTCCCTACATCACCTCCTCTCACCTTGGAGAGAGTCAGAGTGTGTGGACAAGTAAGTACAAATTTACAAAAATCAGGTAAAGAAACGGAGGCACAGGGAAGGTAAATGACTTGCCCAACGTTACACAGCTTATATTTAACAGGAACTGCACCCTTCTCTGACTTTAAGCCCAGTTCTCTTTGCTCTCTGGGGTCCTTTTGAAGGATCTGAGGGCCACAGTTTAAACAGAATAAGGAGAAGACCCCTGAGGCAGCAAACCAACTACCCCACCTGGGCGTGGAGTCTAAGCCTTAGAGCTAAGGGAGACCCTGTTTTAAGCTGTCCTTAGTCGCTAATACCTAGTGTGAATGAGTTTGAAATCCTTCCCAAGAGCCATGGAGATTAGGAAGCCTCTAAACCTCAGAGAGAACCTGGCCTGGGGGGATACAGGGACCAAAGGCAGAGGAAGGCGTAGCAACTTGGTGCCCCCAGAAACACACACTGCTGACCTCACTGTTGACAGGCAGCCAGCTCTCCAACTCCCCCTCCCACTGCTTTCTCCTGGGGCTTCCTCACACTGTGCATGTGGAGCAGAAGAGGAGCATTTGAGCCTTTCTTTAAATGGTTAAGTCTCAGAGACACGGAACAAGAGTCCCGAAGGAAACAGGACTTCAAGGAGCTGTGTAAGGAGCTGTGTGAGGAGCTGGAGGTGCCACAGGGCTACAGTTCTGCTCCCACCCTACCCAGCTCCACCCCGCAGGCTGGGGAGAGGACCCCAGAGGCTGAACTGCCACCTGATCACTGTTTTTAGCAGCCTCATCCCTCCCACTAAACTTGCCCTGTGCTTCCTCCACAGTTTTCATGAACACGGCCATCCCCATCGCAGCCGTCCTCATTGTAAGTGGATCCTTTCTCCATCACCTGGCCTGGTGGGGCAGGGGAGGGTGTCTGTGGTGGGAGGCCCCCAACCCCTAGGGTTTGGTCTTCTCTGCACAGGAACTTCAGCGGGTGAGCTCAGCAGTGGGTCTGAGAACAGGGCGATGGATTGAAAGTCTGTATACGGAGAGGGTCCCTCCCGTACTCCAGCAGACAGGGCCCCGGCCTCCAGGCCTGGAGGACCTGAGGCTTAGTCTTTAAAGAAATCTTTAAAAAATAGCTATTGAACTTTTTAATTATAAAAGTGAAACATGTTTATTGTAGAAATGTTGGGAAACTCAGAAAGGAAAGGGCAAAGAGAATTTAAATCACCATAATCCCACTGGTGACATCTTCAGTGTGTTTCTTTCCCATCTTTTCTTAAGGCACATAATATGACATTCTTACAAAAATAGGATTGTGCGACACAAGGTTTTGTAACCTGCCTTTTAAAATTTAAGAATATCGCACAAACAATTCCCCACATCATTAAATATGACAATGGTGGTTTCCTAAAGGGATTTTGACCAAAGCTGTATGTGAGCTCAGCAGAGGAGACCTGCAATGAGCCCTTCAGAAGCACCTGGGCCCCCACGAGTCCCTACCATCCCCCAGGGCTCCCTTCACTCTCTTCTGTGCTGGCTGCAATTTTTTAAAAAGATGCATTCATTTCCCCCGGGGGGGGGGGGGGGGGGCCGGTGTCCCTGAGCTGCAGCGAGTTCACAGCCCATCAGGCAGGTTTGGAATTCACTCTCCATGTGATTTGTTGGGCTGGTTCCTGGCCTGGCTCTCAGGGGAACTCTGGGTAACAGAGGCCGCCAGCTAGCCAGGTGGCAGGGGGCAGGCAGGACGAGGAGGCGATTCTGTAACTGTCGGGTTTATATTTTCCCCAACTGAGAACTGCTGTCTGAGGGGGAGGCAGAGCTGACGTAACCTGAGGGCTTCTCCCTGGTCATTCCTGGCAAGGAGGGGGCAGGACAGGGAGGGAGCAGCCCCGGCCCTCCAGCTTGACGTCTTGAACTTGCTGGGGACGTTGCCATAGAGACTGAGGATGATGATTATGTCTTTGACAGAACGGTCCCCTTGGGTCCCTATTCCAGCCTTCTCGTTTCCTTCCTGGGGGCTGAGTGCTGCGGGTGTGGGAGGGCCCCCCCTCTGAGGCACCCCCCCATCTCACGTGTGCCTCTGTCCACAGACCTTCGTGGGCCACGTCAGCTTCTTCAAAGAGGCTGACTTCTCCCCCTCCGTGGCCTTCGCCTCCCTCTCCCTCTTCCACATCCTGGTCACGCCGCTGTTCCTGCTGTCCAGTGTGGTCCGGTCTACGGTCAAAGCTCTAGTCAGGTGAGAGGAGAGTCCAGCAAGGGCACAGGACAGGCAGCTCGTGTGGCAGCCCCAGGGCTGGCTCCGGTGACCGCTGCAACCACAGCTGTTGGGCCCAGGACACAGGTCCCCATGGACCTGGGCCTCGCTGCAGCTGGTCGTGGTTGGTCAGACAGACGTACACCATGTGTAGCTTTGCTCCACGCAGTCCTGAGAAAGGACTAGTCAACTTGCTAACATATCTCCAAGAAGAGGGAACTCAATGTCACCTCCAAGACAAGTCTGTAAAAAAAAAAAAAAAAAATTCAATGTTGAGCCCAAATTAATATATCCTCAAAAATTCTACCCATTGGTCCTAGTTCTACCCTCTAGAGCCACCCAGAACAAGTGCCATCCCTCCCCCACATGACAGCCCCTTGGATTTCAGAAGGTATCCACTGAATCTTTGTCTTCCCCGGGCTGAACATCCGCATTCTTTCCATGGGTCCCAGAGCCTTCGCTGGCCAGGGGAGCAGCTTCCCCCATGTCCCTGCCCATCCTGTCCCCAGTTGGCCTGCGGCTCTGGGAGGCCCCCGACTTCCAGGCTCTAGAGCCCAGTGGTGACTCTGCCACTCGCCCAGAGGCATTGCCTTCTCGGGAAGGAAAGCCTGAAGGTAGAGGGCAGAGGCTCTGGCTGGGGGATACCATGGCTAGAGTGTGAAGATTTCGTTGGGCCTCTGAAATAGCTCCTTGAAAGCAAGGGCCTGTCATGCCTCTTGTAGAGCTAGCTATGTCCTTTCCCATCGCAAATAGAACCAGATAGTAACAAATGTCCTCTGTACTCTTGCCCCTTCAGCCTTGAGGAAAGTGACACCCCTGTCTAATGGGACCCTGGCGGGTCCCAGGCAGCCAACAGGGAGGAGTAGCCGTTGGAATGAAGCAGCTGATGGCAAGAGCAGCTTGCATGAGGGAAATCTCCCAGGGGTTCAGGATGGCAGGGGGCCTAACTCATCAGAAGTGTGGGCATAGGAACATCTGACCAGGAAGTAGCTGGCTGGAAAGGGCTCAGCTCCCATTTCCAGGATCGGCTGTGCTGACTCAGTTTTACCGGCCATGGCATTGTGACTTCTAATGATCACGCCTCCTTCCCCACCCCCACCCCAGCCCTTCTGTAGAAACCACAGATTCAAGGATGCTACACCTGTGGGAAGTCCTTTGCCTGATCCAGAAACATTTCCATATGCAAACATTCCTGGTCTCACTGTCTCGAGGGCAGCTGAGGCCTTTTTAAAGAGGGAGAGCAGACTCTGGGGAAGGTGGGAGCAGGACACGGCCTAAAGCTTTACCCAAAGCTGGCTCCATCTTTCTGGTTGCTGCTGAGGGAGTGCTGGCGCGAGGATGGCGGGGAAGCTGGCAGAGGCTGGCAGTCTGTTCTTGGTTGGGGACGGGGGTTGTGCACAGAACAGAAACCGGGGCCACAGCTCCGTTAGAGCGTCAGACTGTTCTGCCTTGAGAGTTGGAGGGCTTGGTGGGCCCCGGGCCTGTTGGACATGTGGACAGAATGGAGGAAAGGAGGCTACAAACAATTCCCAGCTTCCACACCCCCAGGAAGAAGAGAGAACCTTCCCTAGCCTCCTGGGTCCACAGGGAA
This sequence comes from Equus caballus, assembly GCF_041296265.1. Taxonomy (NCBI): domain Eukaryota; kingdom Metazoa; phylum Chordata; class Mammalia; order Perissodactyla; family Equidae; genus Equus; species Equus caballus. The sequence goes on along the minus strand of NC_091690.1, from coordinate 88,130,713 downwards.
ATTCGAGGGGGTAGGTGGCTGGCCTTTTCCTCCCAGAGCTGGGAAGAGTAAAACCTCCCCACACCTGCCCCAGCAGGGGATTGAATGATGTGCTTGCAAAACATTTAACACAAGGTCTGACGTACCATGTGCTCAAAAACATTAGTGATTGTTAATAACCAACCCTAATCCTACCCAACCTTAACACTGACCAGCTTTACCTCTAACAGTCACTGATAAGGCCCAACGCCAACCATCCTTCAGTCTAATAACCCAGACTAACCAACTTTAATATTAAACTAACCCTAAAGCCAGCCAATCCCACCCTAATCCAGACCCTAACCTACTCCAGCTGACCAGTCACCCCTAACAAACCCTGGGAACACCTATTACTGTCCCCGCTATGGGATGCTCATGTCCCCCTCCAGTGTGGGCTCTGTAGGGGCCACACCTAGGACCCAGAACCTTCTCAGAGCTGCTCCCTCAGGCCTCACCCTCCTCGCTCTCCCCTCCCCTCTGCCCCTGGCAGGGTGAGGGGTGTCTCTGTGCTTCCTCCACAGTGTGCAAAAGCTGAGCGAGTTCCTGTCCAGTGCCGAGATCCGCAAGGAGCAGTGTGCTCCCCGGGAGCCCGCGCCCCAGGGTCAGGCCAGCAAGTACCCAGCGGTGGTGAGTGCCCGGCCTCCGCTGCCACTCGTGCTTTCTCTGGTGCCTGCTGCTCTCGCCCTGCTGCTTCCTGCCCCAGCCTTTCCTCAGCAAGGGGAGCTCCATCCCCTGCACAGCTCCCAGCCCCGTGGGCCCTCACCTCCTCCTTACTACCCCCAGCCCCTCAAGGTTGTGAACCGCAGGCGTCCAGCCCGGGAGGACTGTCGGGGCCTCACGGGCCCATTGCAGAGGCTGGCCCCCAGTGCAGACGGGGATGCTGACAACTGCTGTGTCCAGGTGAGTCCTGAACCCTGCAGCCCCACGCCCAGCCCCCCAGCCCCATCTCCAGAAGGGAGCTCAGCACCTGAAGGGCCAGAGATGGATGTGCTGAGTCCTCCACCCCAGAGGTCACTCTACCTGCCTGTAGGGTCCACAGGAGTCCCGAGACCAGGGGCAACACTTCTATCTCCACCGGGGGGGACCCATGGCGTCTCAGGGTTGGGAGCCTCGAGCAGGGATCTGCATGAGAAGGCCCCCCTCCCCACCCCACCCCACCCCACCATCCTGGAAATGATCCAAGGACTGGAATCAGTGTTTTTGACTTTCATGGGGGAGAGGAGGCAAGAGACTATTCACACTGAGAAACAGCTGCCTTACTGTTCTCTTCCACGTGGTGGGATGCTACGCACAAAGATCATCGGAGGCTTCTTCACGTGGACCCCCGATGGAATCCCCACACTGTCCAACATCACCATCCGTATCCCCCGAGGTATGGCCCAGCTCACCCCTCCATCATGGTCTGGGTCCCCGTTGGAGTCATATCTGAAGCGCCCCTCCCCATGTTCCCCTGAACGACATGGAGAAAAATCAGCCTTCATTGAGTCCCTGCTCTCTGTGCACACTCTCGTGGGTGCTCTGGGGAGTGAACGCTAGAGAGGAGGTGGGCTACACCCTCGAGGTGCTAGGTAGGAGTGCAGCAACAAGGACGGGGCAAGACAGCGGGGTTTTGATGTCAAACCATCTGTTGCAGACAGTGTGGGCACTTCACAAAGAGAAGAGCAGTCCCAATTAGCCAGGGAAGGTGTTGTGGAAGAGGTGGGGATTCTGAGAACGAGGAGGGTCCCTCGGGCCGTGCGGCAGGGTGGGCATCCAGGGAAAAGCAGCACCATGAGCAAAGCATGGAAGTAGGATGGAAGTAGGACCCCGGGTGGCCTTCGTTGGGACCATGAGGAGCTGGGCTCACAGTGGGGAGCATTGGAAGGAAGAATTGAGTGCTTAGGAAGGGGAACGGGGATCAGCTGTGGAGGAAGGACCTGGCGAGCCAGAAGGAGGATGTAGGTTTCCAGAAGGAAACCTTTCTCGAAGGGGGACAGGACTCCCTGGGGATTCTAGGTAGGAGGAAAGCAAATGAAGGCCCCAGGTTGGGTGTATCTGTCTGTCTGTCTTTCAGGGTGGTGGTCGTTCAGACTCCCTCCTGGCCCCGCTCGCATCTGCTGCCCTCCCTCCCTGCAGGCCAGCTGACCATGATCGTGGGGCAGGTGGGCTGTGGCAAGTCCTCTCTCCTCCTGGCCACGCTGGGGGAGATGCAGAAGATCTCAGGGGCCGTCTTCTGGAACAGGTACTGAATGCACCCTCGGGGCTCAGTTAGTGGGGAGAGACTAACAGTGGCCAGGTGGGCAGTCCCCCTTCAAGCATCCATCTCAGTTGAGGATGCACCATGTATTTATTGAGTACCCGCTGTGGGTTCAGTGAGTACTCAATAAATGCAGTCAATTCTTATTCTCATTATTATCATTGGTATTTCTTAAACTCTTACTATGTGCCAGGTGCTTTGCTAAGTCCTCTGCACGCATTATTTCATTTAATCCTATGACAACCAGCTAGGTAAGTACTGTTAACGGTTCTCGTTTTATAAATGAAGGTTAAACTATGTGCCCTAATTCACCCAGCTAATAAGTGACAGAGCTGGAATTCGAACTCAGTTCTGTTTGACTCCAGATCCCATGGTCACTCAGTTGTGTCACCCCCCAGAGTGAGGAGTAGCAACATAAACATTGGTTTCCGGCTTGGTCATCAGCGAAGCTGACACAGACCATTCAGTGTTTTGAGGAGCCAGAGATAACCCAGACAAACGTGGGTGTCTGGGCAAAGACCACTGTCTTAATTAAAGAGCAGAACCCCAGGCTGAGTCAATCGTGAAGGTATTGTTTATACCCACCTACTTCCAAAAAGCACTTGAAACTCGTTGATATGAGATACGTATAAAATAAACACCTTGTTAAAGGTAGGAAAAGAAGAGCTGAGAAATGCGGAGGGTGGAATCGGTGTTCAGAAACCTGGGCAGGGGATGGCTGCAGAGGAGGCCGGCAACGCGAAACCTGGCTCGGAGCCCCCCGTAGCCCAGGGAAAGAGGGACCTGATCCAGGTTTGTAGGGCCTCCCTCAGGAACAAGGTCACAGCTAGTGCAGCAGAGGCCCAGGAAAGCAGTCCTTTCCAAGGGAAGTTGTCCTAAGTTTTCCTAAGTGTGAGCACAGAACTGAGCAGAGAGAAGGACCTTGGGCCCAGTGTCTGCATGCCTGTGTGCACCCCCATTTCCTGCTTTTCCAAAATGTCCTTGAATGGGGCATCCAACAGATGGCAAGTTTCCCTCCTCAGCGGTGCTGTGGACTGGCAGACGAGCCTCTTGGCTTTCCTGTGACCTCAGTCTCTGGAGCCTGAATTCCATCGGGGACTGTGGTGCATTTGGGGCCGAGGGGTCTCTGCCTCCAGTCCCCATCTTGTTTGGGGATTTCTCATCACAACCTGACAGGGAAGGTCCAGGCGTTGGGTTTGGGGTCACTTTGCCAGTCCCTTGTACCAACTGCCCCTCAGCTTTGGAGCGAGGAGCCTTGCCCGTTGGCTGACAGCGCGTGTCTGTGCCAGGAAGACAGGAGCCCCAGGGAACTGTGAACTGAGAAAGCAGCCAGTGCTGACTGGGTGCCTGCTATGGGCCAGGCCCTTTGTGAAGCACACTGCACGCATGAACTCATGAAGCCTCCCGCTGGGTGTTACCACCCATTTTGCAGGAGTAGGAACTGAGGGCAGAGAGGTTGGGTGACTCATGGGTCAGTGTGTGGAGCAGGGAACCAAGCCCAGGCTCCTTCCCTCGAGCCTGGCTGCTGCCTTGGGCTGGGGTCCCCTGGGTCCTAGTCCCAGGGATTATTCTCTAAGTTCCATGTAGAGGGCAAGCCTTTTCTAGATGGGATTACAGAGCTTAGAGAGTGGGGCTGCCCCTGGATGCCCCTCTCTATGTCCCACTCAGCCTGAGTCAAACTGCCTGTGAGCCTGGTCCCTTTGCCCCACTTTCTTCCTCTCCATCCCACCATCCTCACCCTCGGGTGGCCTCACACCAGCATCAGCACCAGTCTGTCCTCTGTAGAGGCAGAAGGCCTGCTGGGTAGCAGCTCATGCTCCTCAGCCCTGCCCTGCCTCAGCCCCACCTCTTCTCTGAGCTGGGCTGAGCCTCAGGGTCTGACTGCTGCCTCCGCTCTCTTCGGGAACCTCTTACGTGTGCAAGGCACCGTGTTGACTTCATTGTCTCAGTCAGCCTTCACCGAACTGTGAGGTAGGTATTATCATTATCCCCATTTAACAGATGATGAAACTGAGGTGAAGCAGGTTGCCCACAGCACCCAGCTTTTGAACAGCCAAAGAGGGATTTGCACCCAGGTGCTTGAGCGCATGGATTTTGTGGTGTGTGCTTACGGGGAAGGGGCTCCAGAGCAACAGGAAGAAATAGCTGTCCTGACGGTCCAAGGGCCGGCAGCCCCTGTGGCCGGGACACATCCCCAGCCTCATCAGCAGACTCCCCACACGGATGCTCACAGCTCTGTCCTTGTTGACACTCACGATCCTCAATGGGCAGCCTGCGCCCCAGCTCCTGGCTCTGTTCGAGGCTGGGGGAGGGGGTGCGGGTGGTGAGAATGTTCTCGTTTCTCCAGTTTGCCCTCCTCCCTGGTGCACTTTCCTCCCAAGCACGGCGAGGCGCATCAGGGTAGCTGGCGGCCAATGCTAGGAAATTGTGAGAATTTGTTCTGGCTGAACTCATGCTCCGGTCTCTCTGCATTGATATATTCACTCACCCGATATTTATTGAGCACCTACTGTGTGCCAGAGGTTGGGGACAGCAATAAGAATGCAAAGATGATTAAGACGAGGCCCCTGCTCTTAAGGGAGGGGAGAGGAGAGCAGTGCCATAATGGAGCACAGAGGAAGAGCAGTGAACTCTGCCATCAAGGAGAGAAGTCTCAAGTGGAGGTGGTGTCTGAGCCTCAGAGGATGAGTATGGTGTCATCAGTTGGAAAATGCAGGAGCAGGAGAGGAAGGTGTTCCAGACAGGAGCGTCAGCGTGGGCAAAGGCTGCTGCTGTGAAAGAGGTGCCGGAGCAGGTGGTGAGAGGGGTGCAGTGGGGAAAACGGGACTGACAAAGGGGGCTGGGCTTGGGCCAGACACCCCTATACGTCAGGCTCGGGAAATAAGATTTAGCCTGTAGGCTGTGGAAGCATCATGCTGGTGAGACAGGGTGAGGGATCAGACAGAGAGAGACTGCAGGAAGGGACACCAGTTAGGAGCTCATGACAGTGGCTGGGAGCAGGAGGAATCTGGGCAGACACAACTCAGCTGATTTCATCTGCTCTTTGCCTCTCAAAATTCTGGACACATACACAGCTCTGTCCAGCCCACCTATTCTGGGCAATGAGTTAAGTGTGCAGGCTATGTATTGTGGGCCCCCCCTCCATTACTTACAGGACCTCCGTGCCTCACACACTAGGCCCCAGATCTGCAAGGCGATGTTGCGCTTGCAAAATGAGCCAAGTGCAAAACAGCGTTTGACCTGGGAGCTGCTCCCGCGGGTCTGCCTGTGTGCAGCCAGAGGCGAGGGCAATGCCAGGCTGCTCTGATGTTTTTCTTCCATACTGGGGCCGAGGCCTGGTGACCAGGAAGCCAGAGAGTGTCCCAGGAGGCCCAGGCGGGCCACTGGGGGATTAGGAAGTGCAGAATGGAGGATGCTCTGGGGAGATTGGTTTGTTTGTACAACCATTCGCTTATTCCCTTCAATGAACAAATGAGCAGTAGGGCTGAGCAGACAGGAGCAAAAGCTCTGGAGGCAGGGTAGCTGAGGTCAAATCTGGGCTCTGTGCTCTGGGAGATTCCATGGCCGTTCTGTACCGGTTTTCCCATATTAGCCATGGAGTTGATGTGAGGCTTAACCTAGCACATGGTTAGTGCCCTATAAATATTACTGTAAATATTATTCTTCGATGATGTACTTCTATGCCAGGAACAAAAGTCCCCTGTTACTCTTTAACTGGACTTCAGCCCGTCTCCCAGGAGAGACTGTAGTGAGCTCCCTGGGCACAGGGACCATAATTTACTTGTCTCTCCATATCCACAGATCCTTTGCTAAATGAATTCATTTGCTAAATGAATGAACCAGGAACCACTGGTGACCTTTGAGAGAGCCGTGATAAAGGCGTCTTTACATCTCTCTCCTTCCCACGTGTCTTTGCCCAAGCTGCTCCACCCAGAATTCTACCACCAACTTCTCCGCCGACACCGGGAATGTAGGAATCCCCTTAGTGCCCGCCTCTCACTATGTGACTATCTGCCGATGCGTCCGTCTCCCCCATGACACGGAGCTCCTTGAGGATGGGGCGTGAGGGTTGTCCACGTTGTAGCCCAGGTGCCCAGTGCAGGATGTGTATTTTGTGAACCACCCTGTATAAGCCGCAAAAGAGGAGACCTGGCCCTGCCCTCAGGGGGCTCACCAGTCCTGGGTGGACAGACACATGCAGACAGAGCCCTCGGGTGGGCACGGAGGGCCCCCGGGGAAAGGTGCTGAGCTCTAGCCAGGAGAGTTACATGGCAGCCCTGAGCAGATCTGGCACGCCAGCCCCCCAGCTCCGGGTCTCAGGGAGAGCCGTGTGGCTCCCTGACATTCACTTTAATAATAGTCACCTGCCCCTGTCTGGCCCTTGGCTTCAATGCACTGTCAGCCTGGGAATTTGTAGGCTCTTTATTTAATCTTTAAGAGGAAAGCATTTTTATAAAGAGTCAATTTTAGCAGATATACTCAAGTGAAGTTCTTTGCTTGGAAATAAAGAATAGGGCCATTAATGTCCCCAGTGGAATGATTTTAAATGTCCCCGGGGAGCCAGCAGGGAGCAGGGCCCCAGGAAAACACTGAGGTGAAGTTCCCACCTCCTAAGAGGAGCTGCAGATCGATCCCCCTGCCCCATCGCCTGCCAAGGCCCCCGCGTACCAACGATTTATCACTTCTGTCTGTGCCGCTCAGGAGGCCTGGGCCCTGCTCGCCCAGGGCTGCCCCAGAATACTGTTGCCCTGTGTGACAGCTGACTCTGAGCCCCCTGATCTCCCAGGGGTGAGAAATAGGCTCCTCCCAGCCCTGCTCTTTGGTCCGTTCTGCCCATACAGTTCCTGGAGCCTTTGGAGAGTTGGGGTTAGGGGCTCAGGTGCACCCCAGTTTTCCTGGAGGGGCAGTGTGGTGAGATGGAGGGGAGATAGAAGAAGGGGCACTGTGTGGATGTGACGAGCCAGGCTTGGGAACCAGATGGTCTCTGGTTATAGTCCTTACTCTGCCACTCGCCTGCTGTGTGACTTTGGTCAGGTTACTTCACCTCTCTGAGGCTCAGTTTCCTCATCTGGACAATGAAAAAAACCCTTTGCTTTCCCGGAGACTTGGCATGAGGACCCAATGACATCAATTGTAAAGGGCAGCATGGGTGACAGGTAATAGGCTTCAGGGCAGCGACAAGCCTTTCTAGGGCAGGATAAATGGACTGTGGAGACTTGTAAGTCTGAACTTCTCTCCTACTTCAGTTTGAACGTCTCCCCTTTTTATTGACTGCTGGGCTCTTAAATGAGCAGTGGGGCCGTTCCATTCCTCCTCGGCCTGCACCTTTGGGACCAAGCACTGAGCTGAAAGGACGGTCCCCCCAGCTCTCCATTTTCATGTCCTTCCCTCCAGCCAGCTGGGAGCTGTATTTGTAATATATTCTCCCAGTGTTGCTGTGAGGTTTATACCATTACCTCAATTTTATAGACAAAGAGAGGCTCCCCTAAGTAAAGGGACTTGCCGAAGGTTTCACCACGAGTGAGTGGAGAAGCCCCTCAGATGCAAACCTTAGAGCCCATTTTCTTTGCACTTCTCCGCACTGCCCGTGTTCATCAGCTGCCTCCCCCTCCCACACGGAATTCCGTCCCTGCATCGCCACCGTCTCCATCCTTCCCTTTCAAGGTTCAGCTCAGCTGTCTCTTCTAGGAGCCCTTCCTCCCCTTCTCAGATTTCTTCCTCCCCCAAACTCCTTTTTAAAAAATTACATTTTTCTCTGATTCTAAAAGAAAGTACATTAAATTAGAAGAGATACACAAGTATAAAGAAGGTAAAAGTCACCTAGTATCCCATGGCCCAGAAGTTTCCAGTCTTTTCTCTAAGTATTTGCATACAGTGTGTGCTTTCCCCCGACATTTCTATAATACTTTCTTGCTCCCAGTTTCCTTTTGGCCCTGAAACTTTCTGACTTCTGTACCTGTCTGATTGGCTCTGCAGACGGGGGTCCCTCCCGGGCGGGCTCTGTGCCTTGACTCAGGGCACACACGCACCCAGCTCGGAGCTGGCTGGAGGGAAGGACACGGGGTTGGAGAGCTGGGGGAATGGTCCTTTCAGCTCAGTGCTTGGTCCCAAAAGTGCAGGCCAAGGAGGAATCGAATGCCCCCAACGTTCATTTAAGGGCCCAGCAATCGTGGAGAGAAAGTGCCTGCCCGTGTACCATTCTTTACTTTTCAGATTAAAACATAGATGCACAGAGTCTTGGGGAGGCTCGTTCTAGGGAGGCTGGGACCACACAGGAAAGAGATGATGAACCTGGATTCACACCCCAGCTTCCCCTCTTCCCAGCTCTGTAACATTGGGCACATTGTGCAAACTCTGGGCCTCAGTCTCCCCATCTGTAAAATGGGAATCCTAACTCGTCTTTCTAGGGTTGTTGTGAGGATGCAGTGGGGAATACAAAGAGCTTCCCGCAGTGCCGGGCATGAGGACATGAGGACTGCCGCATGGAGTGCTAGGCTCCCTCCCTCCTTCCCAAACGATTGACACGTCAGTTAACAACCTCCATTTATTATAGATCTGTCTGTCGTGTGCTAAGGACTGTGGGGGCTGAAAAAGATGCTCTTCCTGCCTTAAAATCCCACTGGAGACAAAAGACTTACGCAGGAGCTGATTAGAGAGGAAGGTAGTCCATTATCAGGGCTAATTGAGCAGCCCAGACAATGATGCAAACTGAGTTAGGGCCGAGAGCTCATTGCTCGCTGGGGTCCTCAGGGAGGCTGCAGACGTGCTTTCCTCCAGATAAATAGCAGCCATTGCAACTCTGGAAGCAGTCAAGGCTGAAGACTCCAGAGATAAGCTGATCTGGGCCGTGGCCGCAGAGTTGGAGTGCGTAAGCTTTGGGGTTTTCATCTGTCTTGCGTTATCAGCTGGTCCATAAGTTAGAGCCATCTGATGGTTAGGGAACTCGAGGTTAGGTTGGGTTGAGAGAATGAAATGAGACCACAAAGATCAGAGAACAGGATCTGGTGATTACATCCCACTCAATTCTGTCCCTCAGTGGAGGGCAGAGAAGAATTTCATCAGGCTTCTTCCCATCCCTGCTTCCGTCCATCCTGGTTTTCCTGACAAAAAGGCGTTTATCAGAGCTACAGCATGAGTAATCACCGTGGAGTAATGTAGCGTGGTCATTAAGAGCATGAAGCTTTGGAGTCAGACAAATCTATTTTCTCTCCTACTTGTTGGCTGTGTGACTTTGGGTAAGTTAATTAGCCTTTCTGATCCTCACTTTCTTTGTAAAGTGGGGTCAGTCAAAACTCCTTCATATGGTTATTTTGAGTTTTAAAATAGCTTTTAAAAGTGCTATAAACATTAGCTGGTTTTAGTATTATTAAAGTAAGATCTGTATGACAACAGAGCAAATCATTTTTCCCCAAACGTGCAGAAGTACACATTTCACTCTCAGGAGGCCGCTTCTGGAAGGTTGAGCGGTGCCTGGGGCAGGAGAAGGAGCACTGGCAAAGTTGGCATCCAAATTCAGGTCACCTTGCTCAGTGGTTCTCAGAACTTTTCACTCTAATCCACAGTAGGAGGTGCATTTTACGTCACAGTCCACCACATTCGTGCATTGATGGATAAGGGGGAAAATCCACACAAAAAATACAAAAAAAAAAAAAAAAACACAGGCAGTGCACACTAGTTTTTTGTTTTTGTTTTCATTTTTAGTGCAGTTGCAATTCACTTATTTCAGACCCACTTATTGGGGCCCACAGTGTGAAAACACTGCGTGAAATGACCACGACCTTGGGAAAGTCACCGTCCCTCTCTGAGCTTTAGCTCTCCCAGCGGTGAGACGGCCCTGGTGCCCAGCCGGGCTCCCTCCTGCTCTGAGTCGGGCCAGGAGCACTGAGCAAGCCCTGCTTTTGGAGGGTGCCCAGCCAGGTGCTGCGGGAGGGACAGAGATGGAGAAGAGCACTTTCTGCCCCCGAGGAAGCCACTTGGGGACACTGAGGGTGGGTGGGAGGGGTGGGGGTTGTGGGGATTGCTTCCCCAAAGACACAGTGTGTTGGAGAGAAAGACAATGGAGTGAGAGGTAACTCGTGGTGTTTTTTCCCCTTTGTGCCCAGCAGCCTTCCTGACAGTGAGACGGGAGAGGACCCCAGGTACAGCCTTGGAACTGGGTGGGAAGTGGGTCCTGATAAAGGGAAGGGGCTGGGTGGGGGCAGGGGGTGCCTCTGGGGGGAATCCTGAGTATGGACTCAGGGGCATGCAGCCTACATAATGTCAGAGGCATGAGGCCTTGTAATAAGGCATACGTTCTCAACAAGGGCAAAATCTGGTTCTTAGGGAAAGAAAAAACTTAGATATTACAATGGGCCACAGTATATAAACAGATACGCAGTGTGTCTGTGGTATTAAAATGTCATGGTGGGTAGAGTCAGAGAGTAGCTGAGTGGTTGCCATTGGCGTGTGGGAAGGGAGGAAGGGAGTGGCTGCTAATGAGTATGGGGTTTCTTTTGGGGGCGATGAAAATGTTCTGGAATTGAATAGAGGTGATGGTTGCACAACCTACTGAATATAATGAAATCCACTGAATTGAAAAAGAAATGTGGCAGGGAAAGGACAATTAGAAAAAAATATGTCTAACATGGCCCTCGGGGGTGCTCACGAAAAAAAAGTTGGGAAACACAGCTGTAAGGAGAAGAGATGGGTATCCCCCAGTCCAGGCAGAAAATTTGGTCTGGTTGCTTTCTGTTCAATGTGCTTTACATTCTTGTTGTCTAAAAAGTCCAAGTGAGATAGATTAATGAGGCTCTGAGGCCCTCAAAACCCTCCCTAACCTCACCTCTCCCGAGAGCATTTGAAACTCGCTGGAGGTGGGAGGCAGGCTGGGAAGGTTGACTCAACTTTATAAATAAGTTTAAGCTTCTGGCCTTCACTCTCCAACACCAAAGAGGTTTCCCTTCTCTGTGTTTTCTCTGCCCTTTCCCACCTTGTCCCAAGTGCCAGGGTGTGATGACAGGCCAGCCTCTCTAGCCAGAGTGATCGTATTTCTTGAGCCAAAAATCAGACCTCATGGTATGTGGCGAGGACGAACGTGTGGATGAGAACAACAGGACAGAGCATTTGACAGTGGAGCAGTTTGGGGCAGTCCAGGGCACATGGGCTCCGCAGCTGACTGTCTCTCCCAGCAGATCCCCCGATTCCACGGCTGTCTTCTGACGGGGCCACGTGGGGCTGCAAATTACGCCTGGAGCCCTTCTCGGCTCTCTAGGTGCCACCCCGAGTTCCATCGGCTGTAGGCCCCCACCCACAAATTGCGGGCACCCTGTCGGCCTGCCCCGCCAGGCTCTGGCCGGAGAGCACCCTCTGCCTCAGCTGTGTGTGCAGGACTCCCGGCCGGTGTGTTTGCGCCCAACACAGAGCCTGGGTCTGGAGAGCCCCATGCTGGGCCTGGTTCTCCTCTGACGCAGAAAGTTTCCCCCCCAGGAGCCTACACCAATGATGCCTTCCCCGACTCACGATCTTTATTTAACCAGGTCCCCAGGGCCCTCCTCACACACCCCATGTGTATTCTGGACACTGCACGGGTTCAGGCAGTGGAGGCTCCCCCAGGATGGCCACCCCCTGCTCCTAACCCCTTCCTGCAGCGTGTGTGGCTGCAGACTTGGTCCCAGGGATTACGAGGGCACTCAGGCTGGGTTTGAGGGAGCTCAGACGGCTCTGGAGAACTCGGCCACCGCTGTGAACCCTAAGGTGCCTCTTTCCTCCCCTGCTGCAGCCCCGAGCGGGAGCCGGCGGCCGACGCGGACGTCAGGTACTGTGTCCTGGGAGCACTGCCTCGGGCAGGCTTCCTCTGAGGGGCTCCAGGACCAGGGAGTCACTGAGCTCTGGGGGGGCAGCCCCCAGGTCCAGCCCAGCTGCAGAGGAGGCCAGTGGCGGGGCTCTGCTCCCTCAGCTGGTTTTCTCCCTTCACACCAGAGCATTTTTATCTAGTGGTCATCTTTTCCTTTTTTCTTTTTTTTGTCTTCAAGAACCACATTGCGCTAAATGTGGTTTCCTTGGCTCCACTTTTTTAAAAAGTCCTGTTTGGAGAGTTACCTGCTTTCCAAAGTCTTATCAAAGTGGAGTGCTTTAAGGGCTGCTCAAGGAAGGAGGGACTCAGGTGTCCAGTGGTTACTTGGTTTGGTCACACTTTGGCCTCCTCCCCAGCTCTGGGTAGAGACGCAGGAAGGAGAAGGGACTGCAGGGGCGGGGCAGGTGGGGTGTAAGGCAGGAGGGGTTGCGGTCCCATCCCCTCAAGGCAGCTAAGACCCGGCACCCAAGCCTGCCTCCAGCCCTGTGGGAAGGAGAGGCCACCAGAGGCCACACAGAGCAGGCTTCTACCAACTGCACCTCCCCCTCTCAGCACAGCCCCCACCCCCGGGCCTGGTCTAAGCCATCAGCTGGACAGCTGCCCTGAGAATGTCTCCCCTACTCCCACCCTGCTTTTTCTAGGAAGAGAGGCCCCGTGGCCTACGCTTCTCAGAAACCGTGGCTGCTAAATGCCACTGTGGAGGAGAACATCACCTTTGAGAGTCCCTTCAACAAACAACGGTAAAGGCTCTCGGTGGGAGGCGGGCTGGGGGAGGGGAAATTGGTCATGGGCAGCATTAAGCACCTGCCCCATCCCCACGCCCCAGGCAGCTGCCCTGCCCCTCCCTCCATCTCCACACTCAGCCGTCCCGCTCCCCAGCCCCCTTATCTGGATCCCAGTCTGTTCCATATGGTCCACCTGGAAACGATCCAGATGTGCCTGTGCATCAGGGCAGTCAGCTCACGTGGGTGAGGGGGCAGCGGGGGAAGGGGTGCTGGAGCCCCGCCCCCTGCTCTGGCGGCTGGTGGGAGGACTGGCCAGCTCTCCATGACTCTCCGTTCTCGTGATGCCCTCCCCCCAGCTCTGCAGCCTGTGCACTATTTTCCCTCCTGTGATAATAATAACAGCTGACATCGACTGAGCTTTTACCAGGCACCAAGCTCTTTGTACGCGTGATTTCCTCTAATGCTCAGGCAACCCCAGTAGGCGGGTACTGTTATCATCCCCATTTTACAGATGAGGAAACCAAGCCTCAGAAAGGTTAGGAACTTGCCCAAGGCCACCCAACCAGTAAGTGACAGAAATGAGTCTCAAGTCCAAAGCTGCCTGACAATCAAGTACGTGTCACCAAGACACTCTGACGCCTCCATGAAGCCTGGCTGGCATCTGCCTGGGTGAAGAGCTGGCCGGGGAAGTATGAGAGGAGCAGGCTGGGCAAATATTTGCCCAGCCATCATCATTACTGCCGAAACCAACCAGCAGTGATTTCCCATGGCAGCGCCCCAAGCCTGGGCTCTGGCGGTAGCCTTTCCAGCTGCACAGAGGCCAAGGACCCTCTCTTGTCACTTACGTGGCATATTTGCCCCCATCCAATTTCATCCTTCAAATATTTAACTTGCTCCGAGACTGTGTGAGGTGCTGCCCTCAGCTCTTTTCGGGCTCACATCGTGTTTGCTTGCCCTCAATCGGGAGGCCCATTAAAGCCATTGCTCACCTCGGGCACAGCTGCCCAGAGGCTAATGGCCCTCTGCAGGTGCTCAGGCACAAGTCTGTCCAGGCTGATCCACTGTGTCCCCACCCCACCCTGCTCCAGGTACAAGATGGTCATTGAAGCCTGCTCCCTGCAGCCGGACATCGACATCCTGCCCCATGGAGACCAGACCCAGATTGGGGAACGGGTTCGTAGCAGCCTCCATGGGGCTTTCTCAAAGCTGGGGCCCTCCATCTCCCCTGCTCCCCACCCATCACCACCACCACACCCTGAGATCCTTCTCAGGGACAGCAGGTAACTGCGACATGAGAGAGGGTGACGGCTGAAGAGTTGCCTGCAGTGGGGTCAAAATGATCTCCTTGAGCCCTGGACTGGTGGCTGTCCTTGACCAGTTTTCTGCCCTGCCTGGTGCAAAGGTCAGCTTAGCGCCTTCCCAGGCTGGAGACAACTTGACCTCTCCTGCATTCACGTCCAGACTATATACCCAGAGCCCACATGGCACAGTGCTGGCTCAGGGTTGTGTTTTTCCTGTTCACTTTCCAGGCGGGGCCCCTCCTCCATAAGCTTAGAGTAGGATTCCCCCATGGCTGTCCTCCTCGTGTATGATTTCAATCCCTACTTCCTCTGTCTTGGTTTTCGCTGGTCAGATGGCCCCTAGCACCTACATGATGAGTCTTCAAAGCCCTGGGGATCATACTCCCCACTTCCCAATGAATTCAGTAAACATGTACAGGTTCCTCCTCTCGGCAAGGTGAGGAGGGGCGCAGAGGTGGAGAGAGCCCAGCCTCTGTCCCAGGGAGCCCGCTGTCGAGTAGGGGCCAGGTCAGTCTCTCCTGAAGGGCTATAAGGGCATGACCTTTCCTTCCCTTTGGTGACAGGGCATCAACCTGTCTGGCGGTCAGCGCCAGCGAATCAGCGTGGCCCGAGCCCTCTACCAGCACACCAATGTCGTCTTCTTGGTGAGTGCACCAGCCGGCACCTCCTTGGGGCCCTCGTCTCTGGCTGCCTGCCTGGTTCATTATCTGCACACACATGCACACACACACACGCCATCACCAGACAACCTCCCTCTCCAGGGCAAACGTCTCCTGCCAGAGACATTACCTGCCCATCTGGTTGATGGGAAGGCTGAGAGGGGAATAGGGCAGTGACCCCTGTGGACCTCACACGGAGCTCTGCAGTAGCGATGAGGGGAGGTGAGTAGTAGTCACAGGCCGCCTCCCCGGAGGACAGCCCCCACCTGTCAACCCTTATTTCACCCAACTGTAAGAACTGCAAATATGGGAGTGTGTGTGGCCACTTCCCACCTCATGCCCACAGCAGACATTGCTGGTTGATCATGGCATTCTTTCCCACGGAAATTTAACTCGGCCTGTGAATCCTTCTCAACACAGCACTCCAGGTAACCTCTAGAAATCAAACAGGAGATAAAACATATTAGCTGTCCCTGCCCTACTTCATGTCAAGCTGTGTGTTAGGTGCCTTGGTTGATACTGAGGAATTCTAAAACCCAACCGTTGGCCTCAAAGGTTTAGAGTCTGATTAGGGAGACAGAGCTCACTCACACTCAAGAGCCACAGCCCACTTGAAAGCCAAACTGTGTGGCACAGACTATGAGGGCCCTTGTCCTGGGAGACAACTGTGAGGGCTAGAGTAATCAGGGAGGGCTTCCTGGAGGAGGGCCTTGAAAAGTGAATCAGTTAAACAGAAAGAAATTTGGGAGGCAATTTGGCACAGGTCTCTGATCCAAGCTTTATTCCTTCTCCCCCTCAACACACACAAACCCTCCCCACTGAACACAATTCATAAAGTTCATGGTTTTTATATCATCTGACACAGACACAACACTCTACAAAGTACTACCTTGTTCATGACCCCATGTGAGCTTTAAACAACCTGGTTGGAGAGAAGTAAAGTGGATATTTGAATTTATTTCAGCAAACTTTTATTGAGCTCCTACTCTGTACCAGGTATAGGGACAAGGGGTCTCAGTTCTTGGGGCCTCACAGTCAGGAGGGGACAGACTATCATATCTAGCTTTGTGCAGGTACCATGGGGGCAGAGAGGAGGAAAGGCTAGGCGTGGAGGTCAGGAAAGGACACAGAAGCAGCTAGTGTTTGGGTGGGGCACTGAAGGATGAATAGAAGTTCATCAAGCAGGCAAAACACTCCAGGCAGAGAGAACAGCTTAGGCAAAGGCCTGAAATGGCAAGTTCCCTGGAAACCTGGTGTGTAGAGAGCTTAGAAGAGACAGATGAAAAGTGAGGCTGGAAAGGAAGACAGAGCAGGCTGTAAAGAGCCTGGACTACTGCTAAGGAATTCGGACCATTGGGGGTTCAGGAGTCGGGAAGTGCTTGTGATCAGATCTGTTTGAGAGTGATAACTGATAACAGCCCCATTTTAAGATGAGGCCACTGAGGCCCAGAGAGGTAAAGCACATTGTCCAAGGCCGCACAGCTAACTAGTGTCAGTCCCTAGACCAGAGCTGGTATAACTCACTGGTTTTTATACTCACTGTTACTCCCTCCCTTGACACTTGCCCCTACCTTCTCCCCTCTGCCCAGGATGACCCCTTCTCAGCTCTGGATGTCCATCTGAGTGACCATCTGATGCAGGCTGGCATCCTTGAGCTGCTCCGAGACGATAAGAGGACAGTGGTCCTAGTGACCCACAAGCTACAGTACCTGCCACATGCGGACTGGGTGAGTGGCCACAAGAGGCTCAAGCTGTGGAGGGCTGAGGTTGAGAGACAGTTGAACATCTTCCAAAGAGTCGATCAGCATCTTAGCAGCAATTGCTGAGGGCCACAGAGCAGGCCACAGTCAGCACTGAGTGGCTTGATGCAGGCTGGGCATCTCAGGGAGACCCTGCACAGCCCAAGGCTTTGATGTCACCTAGAGCTGCAGACATTCCCATCCTGTGCGGCCGGTACCAAGAGGTCTCAGAAAGAAGCAGACACTCAGTTCCTACCTTCTGTTTCCTGCCCAGCGGATGACTCATCCCCCTGGCCTTGGCAAGTGCCCTTTTGGATGGGAGAGCCATCTTTCCACCCTCTGACCCACTGAGGGTAGATGGATTCAAATTAGGATCAGATGGAAAATCTGGAAACAAACAATAGCAAAGGTAATAGAAACTTCAGTGTTATCAATAGAATGCAATTTGGGGAAAGCCCACATTAACTAAATTCCCATACTCCTCAACATGTAGACATTAGTTACTTTTCAATTAATTGGAAAGCGTCTAACTTTCAAGTTGGAAATCACGTGACTTGAAATCTGGGCCTTGCCTGACTCCTATATAAATGTGCCTCTGAAAACTGAGGCCCTCCGTGAGCTGCAGGCCAGAGTCAAGTGGGCCTCCTCGTTCTCCCCCAATTCTCCCCTCTACATATGGAAAAAGACTTTTTAAAAATCCAGATTAAAAGCCCTCCCTCCACTATGAAGAGGGTTTTTAAAAAATCAAGTTTTTAAAAAAAGCTATTAAAACGTGCACACGGTTTGTGTCTGAGTTTCGGTGGTGACCCTGGTAAGGCAGATCAGGACAGTCCTTCGTGCAAAGAAGGCAGACACGGAGGTGCCTGGTTCCTTGAAGCATCCGTGAACAGGACTCCCGGGCAGCCTTCCCTAAACACCAGCACAGAGCCGGCGAGGGCGAGAGGAGCAGGGTGGCTTTCGGAGTTAATGACGAGTCTACATAAGTGTGAAAGATGGAGTGTTTCAAATAAAATGTTTTGTTGATGTCAAAGAGGCATAGCCACACACACTTAGACCAACAGGTGCTTTGCCGAACACTGGTGGAACCTACCAGACCCTCCGTCAGGAGGAGCTAAGGGTAGTGTGCAATAGCCTGTTAAGTGTACAAAAACGCCTGCCACTGATGGAGTCCTTGCGGTTAACCAGACAGCTCGACCAGGATGCACTGATTTGCTATGCTCTTATCAACCATGGAGCAGCCATTGAGAATTACCCCCAGGTGGACCAACCTCTCAGTCCTGGGAGTGTGTTGTGGGTGTAGGTTATCACTCCCAGCTCACTGGGGTGGGCGAGCAGCAGGCCGTTTGTCGGGGGGGTTGAGGATGTGCGCATGCCCGCCTCAAGCTCCTCGATCAGGCTGGTGTGTGGCTGCCGTGCCTCCTCCCCAGCCAGCCCCCATTTCTGCCTTTCCAGATCATTGCTATGAAGGACGGCACCATCCAGAGGGAGGGCACGCTCAAGGACTTCCAGCGGTCTGAGTGCCAGCTCTTTGAGCACTGGAAGACGCTCATGAACCGGCAGGACCAAGAGCTGGAGAAGGTGAGTATATCCTGGGGCCAGGCAGCCACCTCCTGAGGGAAAGGTTCAGCTGGAACCTGAACACATAAAGGCCTTCCTGCCCTCATTGCCCAAGGAAGGCCCCCAAGGACCAACATGGGAGCTGAGCATGACCTCGCTCCTACCAGAGGAGAGCCAGTACCTGTGCCCAAGGCAGAGTCACGTGGGTGCCTTTCCCTTTCCTGAGACTGTCAGATACCATTTAGTTACAAAGTTTCAGAGAATCAACTCAAACCGGCTAAGCAAAGAAAAAAAGAAGGGAAGTTAAGAATTTATTGGCTCACAAAACCGAAAAGCCCAGGAAAGTCATAGCTTCAGGTGGAGCTGGATCCAGGTGCTGAAACAATGTCATCAGGAGTCTGTTTCTCCCCATCTCTTGGCTCTGCTCCCCTCAGACTGGCTTCGTTCTCACGGTAGCAGTGAGGGCCATTGGCAGTCTCAGACTTACATTCTCCCAGATCAGCAACTCTGCCAGAAAGAGAATGACTCTTCCACGATAGGTTAGCAAAAGTCCCAGGACTGTGTTGGTCCAATTTGGTCATGTACAGAGCACTGAACAGCCGTGAACAGAGCACTGTGGCCAGGGATGTGGAATGTACAGACTGGGCAGTCCTGGGGCACATGCCCACCCTGGAGCCAGGGAGAACGATCAGCCGCCCTGAGTCGCGGAGACTAGGAGTAGGGGTGAGGTGGTCTCCCACAGGGATCTTGGGGCTGTCAGCTGATGGAGGGGAAGGAGCAACTTCTGGGAGACACACACGTGTCTGTCTGGATGCTCCCCCAGGCAGGGGCAACCTGGAAACTGACACTGGTCATCCCCAGGGGTGGCTTTCCCCTCTGCACACTCTGAGGACCTGGCCAGCCCCATCTGTCTTTCAGGAGACCGTCATGGAGAGAAAAGCCACAGAGCCACCCCAGGGCCTACCCCGGGCCATGTCCTCGAGAGATGGCCTCCTGCAGGATGAGGAAGAGGAGGAAGGTACAGACAGTGGGACCAGGAGTGAAATCACGGCCTGAGGTCCCATCAACCGTGGGAGGACTAAGGTTTGAGGTTCTGGGAGTGGCGAGATAGTGCGCCTTTGAGTAAATCCCTTCCCGTCTGTGTGCCTCAGTCTTCCCATCTGTAAGTGGGGAATAACATACCCCCTGGTTCACCCTTGGAGGGATGTGAACTGTGCGGCCACAGGGTGGGTTCTTGCGGCCTGCAGAGGAGGCGGCCGAGAGCGAGGAGGAGGACGACCTGTCGTCGGTGCTGCACCAGCGTGCCAAGATCCCATGGAGAGCCTGCGCCAAGTATCTGTCGTCCGCCGGCATCCTGCTCCTGTCGCTGCTCGTTTTCTCCCAGCTGCTCAAGCACATGGTCTTGGTGGCCATCGACTACTGGCTGGCCAAGTGGACCGACAGCGCCCTGACCCTGAGCCCCACGACCAGGAACTGCTCCCTCAGCCAGGTGCGGCTGGCAGCCCCAAGGCAGGGGCCGGGGGGAGAGGGCTGAGCCACGGACACGCCTGGGACCCCCCTCATTCTCTGCCCGGCCCAGGACTGCTCCTTCGACCAGACAGTCTATGCCATGGTGTTCACCGTGCTCTGCAGCCTGGGCATCGTGCTGTGCCTCGTCACGTCTGTCACAGTAGAGTGGACGGGGCTGAAGGTGGCCAAGAGGTTGCACCGCAGCCTGCTGAACAGGATCATCCTGGCTCCCATGAGGTACCCCTGTGCCCCGGCTGTGCTGAGGCTGTGGGCAAGTCACCGCTCTGGCCTCAGTTCTCCCACCTATAAGAGAAGGATGCACGACCTCTGTCACGGGCTCTGGGGGTGACCCAAGGAGACAGTGTGTGTAAAAGCATGCTGCTGGGTAGAAGAAGCAGAGGGAAACTGGCATTTACCCTGCCAGACATGATGGTAGGCATGCTACATGGTTACTCATCTAATTGTCAGAACAGCCCTTCAAAGTGGGGGTCTGCAGGCTCTGTATAAATGCTAGTTTCCCTTCCCCAGTCAGGTACCATCTGCCCGGCTCCGCCCACGGGTTCAGCTCTCCCCCTCCCCACCCCGCTCTCCTCCCTCAGCCAGCCTGCAGGCTCTGACAGTGGGGACATGGGGTGCGTGTTCTAATCTCCTGTAATGGGATGGATAAAAACTCCGAAGCCCGCTTGGTGTAAAAGCGGTTTAAAGCTGTCGCTGCCCAATTGGCTGGCCCACTGAGTTTAACACCAAACAGGCAAACAGGTCATCTGACCCGCGTCAGTGCCAGAGATCACCAGCTGACTGCGTTTTTTTACTTTGCAGCCTCGTGAGCTCTGTATGGCCCACAGACATGGCCTCAAAGTTTACTCACCTTCTCTATTTGCCCCAGATCTGTGGTTCTGAGATTCTCTGGTTGGGGTTGGGCCGACTCCTGGTCACGGCCAGAGTGATAACAGCCAGAATGGCCTCATACGGTCAGTCAGCCTATAGGCTGTCCCCAAGGCCTGTTCCCCCTGGCAGGTTGTCCCTCTGGAAAGGACTGTGTGTCCCTGGGAGGACAGCTGCTGAGTGAGTCAGGCCGAGCAAGTGGCCCAGAAAGGAGGCAGTGGTCACACATGGGCTTGAGGGTCAGAGAGGCTAGCGAGGAGCCAGCACCCTTTGGGAGGCTGGGGGAAATCTCAGGGACACAGGCCAGATGCCTACAGACCTACACAGGCAACCACCTTGGGAAGCCAGACCCGGGGATGACTCCAGAGACACTAAAATAACTACCTTCATTCCACAAACAGGAAGGAAATCAATAAACGAATGAGTAACTGTTCTTCTGGTTGCCTCTTAGGTTTTTTGAGACCACTCCCCTTGGAAGCATCCTGAACAGGTTTTCATCCGACTGTAACACCATCGACCAGGTATACAGGACTGTGACCCATTTCCCTGGTTCAGAGAGCGGCCAGGCCCCTGGGACCTCTCCTCCCAGGCTGGTGCTGGCTTCCCCACGTGGAGTGATCAGAGCCCTGTGGGAGGAACCTAATGCCCAGATCTGATTATAGTGCTGCCGAAGGGATGGGGGCCTCCCCTGTGAGACCCTCATAATAAGGCTGAGGGAAACCACTTCCCTTTGGCTTCCATCCAAGACGCCCCTGGCTCCCTCCAGTAAGGTTCCAGCGTGTTCTGAACCAAGGTGACTGATTTTGTGGAGAATATTCATTTTGATTCAGCCTGTGTTCTTTATTTACCATCGTACTAAGTGGTGAGGAAACCAAGTCCTGATTCCTGCTCTCAGGGAGCCTACCGTGTGGCTGGAGGGATGAGACTAATGCTGCACAGAATTGAATACCAGCACTCACCTCCTCCCCCCCCTCCCCTCCCTCAGCACATCCCATCCACGCTGGAGTGCCTGAGCCGCTCTACCCTGCTCTGCGTCTCCGCTCTGGCCGTCATCTCCTATGTCACACCTGTGTTCCTTGTGGCCCTCTTGCCCCTGGCCGTCGTGTGCTACTTCATCCAGAAGTACTTCCGGGTGGCATCCAGGTGATGGCAGCATTTGTGGCCTCAGGGGGTGGGAGATGGGACGTGCTTTGCAGTGGGCGGTTTGGTACTTTTACAAAAGTCATCATCATAAAAGTAGTAGAGTCGTGATCCCCCCCAAAAAAGGAAAATAGAAATGAAGGACATAGGAATAGTCATAGTCCACGACCCTAATATAACCACCTGTCAGCACATGCACACACACACACACACACACACACACACACACACACACACACCCACTGCTGTTAATCTCTGAACTGTTTCCTTGGGAGATACACCAGAGAAATGGAATTGCCAGGTCAGGGTATATGCACATGTGTATGCCCTTCATTCGTTTTGCCAAAATGCTGCCTAGGAGGATTGTATGATTCCAAGGGAGGACCAGGCTGATTGCTGATATGTGAAATCGGCGGGTAGGGATGTGAGGAATGTTATGGCAACCATCCCTCGCAGCCCACGTGGGCGCAGAGCGTGGCTGCAGGCCCGGACTCAAGGGAGCCTCTCACAGCCATACTCATTGATCATATTCGTTCACCCTCATGAGCCTTGGAGCCACACCTGCCCCCTTCCTACTCAGAATTTTCTAAGAACGTTCTCTAGGAGGTTCTTCCTGGGAGTGATTCTGTTAAAATCATAGATTCAAAGAATTGTAGGGAAAATTTTAAAGAACCTCTAGGCCAGCGTTTCTCAAACTGCCAGTTACAACCTATCAGTGGGTCGTGAAATCACAGATCGCAACTAGCGTTTTTAAAAAATGAAATAGAACAGAAAATGTCAGATTGTATTCAGGTGGTAACAGCAAGCTTTGCTGCCTGAAATCTTTCTTTGGGTCACGTGGGGGGGTGTGTGTGTGTGTGCGTGCACTGATTTGTGGTATAAAATGTATTTCTTACTGCAGATTGTGGTCAGAAAGGTTAAGTTCCTTTCCCAAGTGCACATAGTTGGTTGGAAACTAAA
This sequence comes from Equus caballus, assembly GCF_041296265.1. Classification (NCBI taxonomy): domain Eukaryota; kingdom Metazoa; phylum Chordata; class Mammalia; order Perissodactyla; family Equidae; genus Equus; species Equus caballus. The sequence goes on along the minus strand of NC_091690.1, from coordinate 88,108,152 downwards.
GTCAAAATGGCATAATAATAATTAAATTTAGATACATTCTGGCCACAGTTACCTTGCCCACAAGGATCAGGATTTGTATAAATGGCTTTTTACCTGGATGATCCGGATCCCCTGACACCCATGAGGAGCAGAGCACGTTCATGTTTTGTGATTCACAAAATCACAGTGGCTTTTAAACACTGTACAAGCTGTTGTACAAAGTTCATTTCTTCTGCCAAACAACCCTGTTCCCCTGGCACCCACTCTGGCCCTGGAGACGGTTTGTCCGAGAACCCGTTTCCCACCTCCCAGCCCGGCCCCCCTGTCACTAATGCGCTTGTCAAGTGCAGCTGTGGGGAGCAGGTGCAATGCTGTTGCCATGGAAACCGCTGGCCTTTCCCCCTCAAGTTGCTCCTTAGACCCTGGCCTGTGATGTCCTGAAACCTATTGTGGTTGTTGGAAGGGGACAGAAAGCTTTGAGTTGGTCTTTCCATTCCTTTGACTGGCCGCCTTGAGGTTTAGCTTGTTCGCCTGTGAAAGGGAACTAACGCCGAGCCTTACGGCTGAGCGAGGCCGCACAGCTGAAGTGCACGGACAGGGACACGGGAGGTAGATGGAACCCAGGATAACAGTGACTGTGCCAGGTGCTCTGTTTAAGCATTTTACACCAGTGAGCTCATCCTGGCCTCACAACAGCTTGATGTCGGGGGAGGAGGGTACTTTACAGGTGAGAAACTGAGGCCTAGAGAGGTGAGGCCATTTGCCCACACTGGAGCAGGTGGAGATAGGATTCAGATCCTGGCTAAGCCACGCACCTGCCCTCTTAACCATTCTGCTCTTTCCCCGCCTGGCACAGGGACCTGCAGCAGCTGGATGACACCACCCAGCTCCCGCTGCTCTCGCACTTCGCTGAAACTGTGGAAGGCCTCACTACCATCCGGGCCTTCAGGTACCAGAGTCACCCCAGGATGAGGTGGGGGAGGGGTGGAGCCGAGGTCACAGGTCACGAGATTTGATTCTCAGGGCTCCACTTAGGAAGGCCCAGGACACGCCTCTCCCAGCCCCTCCTCAGGCCCCAAGGCCCAGATGCTGTCCACCAGAGGGGACAGGCCAGGTAGGCTCCAGCTGTATGATCCAGAAAGGAGAATCGCAGCCCAGCAGCCAAGCCCAGGGCCTCTGTGAACTAAGGAGGAACATGAAAAGAAGCCAAGGGCTGAGTCCTCACGTGTCAATGCTGGAAAGGCCCTGACGTCCTGTGGGCCAGCTCCAGGCCACCTTTTATTGAGACTCTCCTGTGAGCGAGACACTGTGCTAAGTACTTTACATGCCAGTCTCGTTCATTCGGCGCCTGCAACCCTAAGTGGTGAGCATGATTATTCCCATTCCTCAGATAAGAAAACTGAGGCTGAGAGAGGTTCTATAACCTCTCTGTGTAAAGTCCCACAAAGCCCAGACTTGAACCTATTCATTCAATCAACAAACATTTACTGAGCTAAGCCCCATGCCAGGCACCAAAAAGACAGAGATGAGTCAGGTGAGCCCCTACCCTGATGGGATTTACAGTCCAGGCTTTGAGCAGGCCAGGAGAAACCCATGTGATTGGTACTCTGAATGAAGTGGGGGACACAGGCTATGAGAGTATAGAAGGGAGCAGTCATGGGAGGCATCATAGAGGAGGTGTTATTGGAGATAGGACTCAAAAGATAGGTAAGAGTTCACCAGGCTACAGGAATTCCCTGAAAACTTCAGTGCCCCTGCCATCCTGTTGCCACCCTGAGTCATGTTGGGCTGGAGGGGCGTATCTAAGGCTGCCGGGGAGGTTCAGGGGGAGGTGGGCAATTGCTCCCCGCCCCAGTCTCTGTGTGATGTGTTAGGGCATCTCTCCTCCAGCCAGACAGGCCAGAGACCCCTGACCCAGATAGTTGGGCTCTGATCTCTAAGCCTCACCCAGAGAGTGACTCCAGGTTATTTTTAGGATGGCACAGCTGCCTGGGGTGTGACAGTAACCATGGGACACCAAGCCCTGTGTCCAGGAGTAACCCTAGGGCACAAAGACCAACTGAGGGCATCCAAGGAGGCTTACATCTCCTCCCTCCAACCCCCAAAGTTCATCTGAAGCGCTGGGAGAGGTACCCAGGCCACTGGAGCAGCCCCTGTTCACTCCCTGGGCATCTGGGGTCAGTGGGAGGCCCTCTGAAGGGTCTTGTCTAAGCAGAGCAAAGTAACACTGAGCCCTGCCCTGGCCTTGGCTCTGCTCCCCAGATGCCCCCAGCCCCGGTGCAAGCCTGTGCTGGCTTCCACAGGGAAGCTCTTTGGGGCCCGGCACAACTGTGGGGCCTCCTCCCAGCCCCCTTCTTGTCCCGAGCCTGAAGTCCCCAGTTCCTCTAGCTGCCAGGCTCCTCAGCGCTCCTGGGCCTCTAGTCTAAGTTGTGCTGATGTCCATTTTATGACTGTGTTTTGGAGGCCTTCGGGCTGCGCCTGGGGCAGAGAGATGGTGAGTTTCCTAGAGTGGATCAGACCCTCTCGGTAAGATCTGAGTGGGTCCCAGCATCCTGTAACCGGCCTCAGACCAAAGCCTGTGGTCAGCGAGGAGCTGCTGCCCAGCAACGCCTCCCACACCCTGCACTGACAACGCTGGATGATTGTAAAAGTTGAATGAGGGACTTTTTAATTGTCCCTTGGATGTGTTTAACTCATTGGCTTTTGCCACACAGCCTGCCCTGTTGAGAGCTAACTAGTGTGTGTTGATTACACACTTACCTCGTAAGGGACGAGTGAGCCACATTTTACAGGTGAAGAGACAAGACCCAGTGAGGCCGGGTAACCAACCCCAGGTCACACAGGATGAGAGCTGGTGCTGGGCTTAGAACCCAGGCCTGTCTGACCTGGTATTTCCCAAGAGGCCTTGCTTTTTCCCAAAGGAATTTCAAGAGTGTCCAGCCCTGGGCTCAGTGTTGGGCTCAGAGGTTGTCTCAGTCCGTGCGGGAGCTATTACTGTCCCCATCTTATCGATGAGGAAACTGAGTCTCAGTCCTGACATGCAGCCAGTAAGTAATAACGCTCACACTCCAACCTGGGTCTGCGTGGCCCCAGCTGGGGCTCTTCCCACCATCCTAACCCCATCCACACCTATCACAGAAGCTCACGCACATACACCCCGCAGACCAGCCACACATCCCTCGGACTCTCCCATCACGCATACATGCGCTCGCGCATACACTCTTCCACGTGCACTTACTCCAACCCTTCAGACGTACAGTTTCACACTCGCCTCAGACACATCACCCGGCCACACATACCCACCCCAGAGTGTGTGTGCGATCGGCGCTCTCTCACAGCTCAGAAACGCCCTTCCCTCTCCTCAGACGCATAGCTCAGTCACGGGCCCTCCACCCGGAAATAATCAAGGCAGAACAGACATCTTCCGAGAAGGAAAAGCAAATGCCCGACCAGGCTCGTCTCGAGTCCCTCCGAGTCCCCTCAGTTTTGTCCCTGAGACCGGTGCTGAGACGGCTTTCATTTTTTCCTTTACTCATCATCAAACGAGTGCTCCTGCCCCCTCCTCTGGGCCCAGCTCCAGCCATCCAGGTCTGAGGGGTGGCCGAGGAGAGAGAGGCCAGGAGCCTCGGCTGGTCAGAGAGAGGAGGCAGATCCATGCGAAGTAACACAGGCAGGACGTGATGTGGGCGCGGGGGCAGGAGAGAAGCCTCTGGAGCTCCTTGTGCAGGGAGGTCCCATCCACCTCGGAGAGTCAGGGGAGGTTCCACTCATTCATTCTTCAACTATTTATTGATAGAACTGGGCGCTGGGGATACACCAGTGAACAAAACAGACGTGGACTCCATCCTCATGGAGTTCTCAGTCTAGGGAGGGAGACGGATCATAAACAGCTAGATGAATGAGTGTACGCGCAGAGCTTATGAAACGCACAGGCTGCAGAGATGGAGAACAATAGGCCAGTAAAGGCTGCTGGGAGGAGGTGCCATGTACGGTAAAGCCTGAAGTTCGAGAGGAGTCAGCCCTGTAAAGAGCAGAGGAGAGGCAGTCTGGGCAGAGAGAACGTCTTCCCCTGGGGTGGGGAAGAAACTGGTACTCTCGCAAAACTGAGGAAAGGCCAGAGTGGCTGCAACATTTGTGGCCTGGAAGGAGGCTGGTGAGGTTGTCAGAAGCCAGCTCACACAGGCTCCTGGCAAGGAGAAGGTTCTTTATCCTAAAAGCCATTGGCATTCAGAGAAGAGGAGAAATAGGATGCAGTTTATGACTTAGAAAGATGATGCTGGCTACTGTGTGGAGAGTGGATGGAGGGCGCCAGCAGGTAGCCCTGTCTGGAAGCTGATGTGGTGGTCCAGGTGAGTGCGTGATGGGCAGACAGCAGGAGAGAGGCAGGCAGAGGCATGGGCTATTTTGGAGGTAGAAATAAGAGGGTTTGCAGACGGATTAGATGTGTCTCCAGATGACTCCTGGGTTTCCGGCCTGAGCAACTGGGTGGGTGGAGATGCCTTTATTGTAACACGGAAGCCCTGGAGAGAAGGACAGGTCTTGGGATGAAACAAGAGTTTGAAGGAGGTGGGACTCTTGATAGGTTTGAATAAGTCAAAAGGAGCTGGGAGGGTATTCCAGAGAGGAACAGCGTACATAAGGTGGCAGAGGTGACATGTCTGGGGGCTGGTGAGGCCCAGGTGGCCTCCTCTGTAGGTAGAGAGAGTCCCAGGGGCTACGTGGACCCAGATTATTCCCTCAGATCCTCCTCGTCCTCCCTCCAGGTACGAGACCCGCTTCCAGCAGAAGCTCCTCGAATACACCGACTCCAACAACATCGCCTCCCTCTTCCTCACAGCTGCCAACAGGTGGCTAGAAGTCCGCATGGCAAGTGCCACCCTCCCCAGCCCCAGGCCCCAGGACAGGGGGTTCTAATAGATGTTTGGAGCCAGAGCAAGGGCCAAACACAGACAGTGGGTGGGAAGAGAGGATAGACAGCCAGCTCATGTGTGCACAGGGTGGACACCAAGCCCTCCTGCTTCTCCCAGCCCTGGAGGTCCTCCCTGTGCCTGACCTGAGCCCCCTCTGACCCATATCACTGCCCACGGCCTTGGGTATCTGAGACGTGTGCCAACTGCAAGAATAGTTGTGTGTTTAACTGGGACGAGTGTGTGTCTGAAGTGGGTCATATGACATACATATGTTGTGCACATGTGTGTGCCAGCTGGTGAGGCATGTGTGTTCAGGCGTGTGCAGGAGGCTGGGGAGTAGTGGGAGCATGTGCTGTCTACATGTGTTGTGTCCTGGGGCTCCAGCCTTCACAGACCTCCTGGGTATCTAATGTTTTGTATGTGAGTTGCGGGACTGGAGTTGAGTCTCGGCTGAGCTGCTCTCTGCCCTGAAGGGAGTAGTGCGGGGCGGGGTGGGGGGGGTGCTATGGCTCCAACCCCTGGGCCCGGGAAGGGCCCAGGCCAGCTCCCTTCCCTCCGCAGGAGTACATCGGTGCATGTGTGGTCCTCATCGCGGCCGTGACGTCCATCTCCAACTCCCTCCACAGGGAGCTCTCTGCCGGCCTGGTTGGGCTGGGGCTCACCTATGCCCTAATGGTGAGTGGCAGCAAATGGGGCTAGGGGAGCAGTAAGACACCAGCACTCAGGCAGTCCCAGGACACCTTCCCCAACTGAAACACCAGCCAGGCCTTACCCCAAGCTACTTTGAGTCTGATGCCAAAAGGACCATGTGGGTGGGAAGGCTGACTGCAGGGCCCCAGACGGTGGCAGGTGAGGAGCCACATTCATTGCAACCCTCCCTGTCCCTCCAGGGAGGGCCACCCTGAGCAGCCAGACAATGGGCAGCAAAAGGCCTCGGGGGGCCCTGGCCCCTCCTCAGCTGTAAGAAGAGCCATCCTGGTGGCCACGGATAGGATCATGTGATCGCTGACTGTGACTGGCTTACTCCCCACAGGTCTCCAACTACCTCAACTGGATGGTGAGGAACCTGGCGGACATGGAGATCCAGCTGGGGGCCGTGAAACGCATCCACGGGCTCCTGAAAACTGAAGCGGAGAGCTACGAGGGGCTGCTGGGTGAGGGGTGCAGGAGGAGGACTTCTGGGGAAGGGGTTACAGGGGACCACAAAGGAGCCTGGGGGTGGGGCGGATACTGGCTGTGGCCCACGCCTGGGTGCTGACCCCCAGCCCCACTCCCAGAACCATCCCTGATCCCGAAGAACTGGCCAGACCAAGGCAAGATCCAGATCCAGAACCTGAGCGTGCGCTACGACAGCTCCCTGAAGCCGGTGCTGAAGCACGTCAATGCCCTCATCTCCCCAGGACAGAAGGTCAGGGGGCAGGGAGGGCACAGGGCTGGACAGCCTCACAGAGTCACCTCATGGTCTCTTTGTTACTATCTCTGCCTCTGTATCAGTCCTTTACTGTCATTTCTGTTGGTACCCAAGGACCAGGAAACGGTGTGGTTAGAGATGACTCCAGTTTAAGGTGGGACACTCAGACCCATCCCTGCACACCACAGTCAGCCCCTCTGTGCCCTCCTGCCACACCCATGCACAAAGAGACACAATACTGCCCCTAACTCCCCTGCAGCCACATATGAGGCACAGCCAGCCCCACACCCAGGCCCAGGCAAATGGACATCTACACCCTGCATTTACCTGTGGGTCCTCGTGGGAGGCCCCTCTGGAGCCACTGCAGGAAACAAGCCCACACCCCAGGCCCACCCTTGGCTGAGGAGAAGCTGGTCTGAAAACCAGGACAAGGAGAGATGCTGCGACCTCCCACGTCTGCGCACTCCCAGAGCCAGCACTAGAGTCTCCCAGCCACGCCAGGTTCCCACAGTGTGCCTGCTCATCTCTTTCCAGATTGGGATCTGTGGCCGCACAGGCAGTGGAAAGTCCTCCTTCTCTCTCGCCTTCTTCCGCATGGTGGACATGTTCGAAGGTGAGTTGTATGGTGGGCACTCCGTGTATTCCCACAGCCACCAGGTGCACCTCAGTCCTTGTGTGTGGTCAGACATCACAGGAGGCCCAGCAATCACTGTCTTTTCGTGCATCTTTGTTGGGACCCATCTTCCAGGCTGAGCCCATCCCCAGCTCCACCATCCCCCTCCGTGGTGCCCGACCTGTGACATTGTCTCCATGCAGGGCGCATCATCATTGATGGCATTGACATCGCCAAATTGCCTCTGCACACTCTGCGCTCGCGCCTCTCCATCATCCTGCAGGACCCCGTCCTCTTCAGTGGCACCATCCGGTGAGTCCCCCAACCCCACCAAGCCCACCCCAGCCCCAACCTGGCTCCACTCCATCAGATCTGGAGCATAAAGAGGAGGCGGGTGGCGAGGCCAGGAGCACTCAGCTGGGTACCCACCTCCCTGGGCAAGTAGCCCTGCTCAGGCTCCAGGCACCAGGGGCTGGCGCTGGTTCTTCACAGGAGTTTTACCCTCATGCTTTTCTCTTTCCCGTTAGGCCTAGGCAGATACTGGTAGGGGTACCCCAACCCTCAGGTCAGGTATGGTGCCCGCGCCCAGCAGGTCCCCAAGTCAGTCAGTCCTCACTGCCCCCTTCACCAGCCTCGCCCCCTGTGGGTACCCAAGGGATGGAGCCAGGATGTTGCTCCCCTCCCTGAGGGGCCTTTCTGGATTTCCCTGCAGATTTAACCTGGACCCAGAGAAGAAGTGCTCTGACAGCACGCTGTGGGAGGCCCTGGAGATAGCCCAGTTGAAGCTGGTGGTGAAGGCGCTGCCAGGAGGCCTCGGTAACTACTGCTGGCTGAGCAGCGGGTCTGGCACTGAAGGACCCCATAAGGGCTGCAGGGGGAAAACTCACAGCCATGTCTCAGGCTTTCCCAGAGTTTAGAGTCTGGGGTCTGGCAGACCATTTAGTTCTACCTCCCTCCATACAGAAGCTCAGAGAAATCAAGTGACTTGCCCCAGGTCACACAACTAGTCAGTTCAGGGTCTGGCCCCTCCTGCAGGGCACAAGGAAGACAGTAGGGGTGACGGTGAGACAGAGCTTGCAAGGCCCCTGATACCATGGCAAGATATTCAGCCCTGCCCTTCCCCGTCCACCTGTCTGCCCAGTTCTGCCGGAAGGAGGAAGGAAAGGACAGACTGGGAAGTCACAGGCACAGGTCACTCATTGAGGCTACTGGGGAGACTCTGCCCCCACCCCAGTGGTCAGCAGAGCCCTGGTGTATTTGCTGCAGTCCCTGGGGCAGTGGGGGCGGTCACCAAACCTTGGCTTCAGAGAAGCCCCCATCCAGGCCCACCCACCTGCAGCAATTCACACATTCACACTCAGTGCACACGCCCCCTCCCAGAACTGCCCAGGGCCACAGCAGCACACAACTCCAGGGGCAGCTCTTCTCATTGCATTCCATGCACATGGCATCTGTGTTGTGGTGTGAGGTGCAGCAGCCCTGCACACACCTGTACTTGTGACACTCGCCCACATTTTACCCCTGTACACATGTTTCCTAGCACCCCCCAAGCCACACCATCTACTCCACTCGTAGCACAGGATTAACTCAGCCCTGCTCCCCATCCCTGGGGCTCATTTCAGATGCCATCATCACCGAAGGTGGGGAGAATTTCAGCCAGGGCCAGAGGCAGCTGTTCTGTCTCGCACGGGCCTTCGTGAGGAAGACCAGCATCTTCATCATGGATGAGGCCACGGCTTCCATCGACATGGCCACGGTTGGTCCTTGGCACATCCCTGGAATGGGGGTCTTGGAGAGGGTTTTCATGAGCTATTAGGGAGAAGAATGCACAAATAGGCCTGAAGCTCAAGTTGCCTTTACCATCCAGGGCCACTTGTGGCCGAAAAAGCAAAGGGCCGGGGAGACCCTGACTCCAGCTAGCCTTAGGGCATGTTCATAAAACGCACACACACAAGCTGCACACAGACCCATGAAGACTTCACACCCATCACACAGTACACCCCAGCCACACCATGCACATACGTGCACAGAGCTGGGCTCCCAACAGGTTGAGGCCAGCCCCTGAATGCCGGAAACCTGGTCAATCCTATGGGGACTAGGGCCAGACAGAGGGAGGGGGTGGGGCTAGGATCAGGGTCAGATGGGAGCTGGGCCACAAACCTGGGCCCCACATCCCCAAAGCCAGGCCAGACCCCATCCACTGGGCAGGTGAGCCAAAAGCTGTTGCTCCTGCCTGGCAGGAAAACATCCTCCAGAAGGTGGTGATGACGGCCTTTGCAGACCGCACCGTGGTTACCATTGCGGTAAGGGCCCCACTGACGGGGGAGATGGGGCACCCAGAAGGAGCGCTGGTCTCCTGACGCTGTCATCAGTGGGCATCCCCTGGGCTCACCTGGGACTGGTAATGAAGAAAGCAGTGCAGGGCCAGGAGTCCCAAAGCCTTGCAGGGAGCCTGGAGGATTTGGGGTGAGGGGAGATTTCCACCTGCACTTCCCTTGGTGCTCTGCATCATTCTCCAGCTTCCAAGGCCCACCCTGTGCCAAGGCCTGTGAGCTGGGCTAGGGTTACTTCTCCACAGGAAGTTGGGGAAGGGGGAATGGGGGATCCCTGAGTCTTGAAGTGTAGAGGTGAGGGCAGAGCTGATACTTAGTGAGGCGAGAGCATGTCATTAGTGGATGGAGGGCGTGGAGTCACAGCCACCCCAGGAAAGGGCAGTCATCACAGAGACAGGACATTCCGGCCACATGCCTCCTCCTCCAAGCTGCAGGTGCCCTCAGCTGCCCTGCCTGGTCCCCCACCCCCCTCACCAGCCCCTCCTGCCCCCCCAGCACCGTGTGCACACCATCTTAAGTGCAGACCTGGTGATCGTCTTGAAACGTGGCGCCATCCTTGAGTTCGATAAGCCAGAGAAGCTGCTCAGCCGCAAGGACAGCATCTTCGCCTCCTTTGTGCGTGCAGACAAATGACTTTTCGGAGCCCATGTGCCATCCCAAGCCCCACACTGCCCCCGCCTCCCACCTGGGGTTTCTAACTGTAAATCACTTGTAAATAAAGAGATTGGCTATTTCCTAACAGGCCTTGGGTCCAGCCTTGTGCTCCAGCAGAGCCAGCCTGACTTTGGCATCAGGCAGACCGCAGACGCCGTGTGAGCGTGGGCAAAGCGCGTTTCTTTATCTGTGAAATGAGGATGCTATTAGCCTGCTAGGGCCGCCATAACAAAATACCAAAGACTGGGTCTCTTCAACAACGGAACTTTATTTCTGACAGTTCTGGAGGCTGGAGGTCCAAGATCAAGGTGGCGCAGATTTGGTTTCTCCTGCAGCCCCTCTCCTTGCTTACAGACAGTCCTGGTGTCTCTCTCTCTCCTCTTATTAGGATACCAGTCGTACTGGAATAGGGCCCCACTCCTATGACCTCATTTAACGTGATTACCTCTTCACAGGACCTATTTCCAAATACAGTCATGTTGGGGGCTTCAACATACGAATTGAGGGCCTCAAAATATGATTTTGGGGGCTATAACAAGGGTATAGCATTTTTGTGATTATCTCATCAGATAAGGTAGCAGATCTCCATAGCTTGAGCTCCTTCCTTCTCACTTGAATTCTTGGATTAAAGTTGTGGGGCCTTGAGCACCCTGGATTAGTACTATTTCCCTTGCAAGCGACAGGAACCCATCTCCAAGTGGCTTAAACAAAAAATGGAATTTATTGTTGTGTGTGACTGAGAAAGCTAGAAGGTGTACGACTTCAAGAATTGCTGGATCCAGGTGCTTGACATCAGGGATGTGTCTCCATTTCTGGGTTCCATCTTCCTCTCCCCCCACAATGACCAAGGACCACTAGCAGCTCCAGTTTATATCCTACCCCTCTGAAACAAGACGCTCTTTCCCAATAGTTCCAGCAAAAATATTGGGAGCAAATCTCAGTGGACTAAATTGGGTCACGTCCCCACCCCTACCCAATCACTGTGGTCAGAGGGCTGAATACACTGACTGGCTAGGCCTGGATCAGACGTCCCCATCTCCGTCCCCAAATAGGGGCATTCAGAAGTGGGAGAAGGGTGGTCTTTCAGAGGGAAAGCACAATGTATATACCACAAGTCAGCCAGGTGGTGGCTGGGAGATGCCAGAGCCCAGACAGAAGGGAGACCAAAGCAACAGCTGTCCTCAGACTCCATCCACATCATGAAACAGGAGTGCATACCTGCCCTCAGCCAAGAAATGGCAGGTGCTCATTTACATATCATTTTATTATCATTTACATGTTGCCTTCAGTACTGGCTGTACCAGGCCCTGGGTTGCAGACCCAGGCGTCTTGGGCCTGCATCTCTCTTGACTGTGAGGGGTCAGAGCCGTACAACATAAGGAAAATGCCCCAGTCATTGGAGAGGGGCCCAGCACAGATCCTTCTAGATGTTCCTGGGGCCAGAGGAACCCAGGAAGTGAGAGCCCTGCAAGACCTGGCAGGCCGCCTAGGAGAGGCAGGATTTGAGTGGAGCAGGAGGAGTAGGAATTGGATAGGCAGAGAGTTAAAGAGCCCATGGTCGGGGGAAGGGCTGGTGGGAAGTGGAGTTGGGGAGGTGGGAATAAGAACAGAGAGCCCTGAATGCCAGGACAAGGAGTTTGGGATAAGCCAGTGAACAAAAGTGGAGGAGGTTTTTGAGCAAGAAAGGGGCCTGACAAGTGCAGTGTTTGGGGGAGAGGAGTATGAGGAGGTGCAGGATAGAGCAGAGCAGGAGGCTGAGCCCTCCAGGTAAGGGGCTCAGCCTCCTGGAAAGGGTGGGGCCTCAGGCCCACACGGTGAGGCAGGGCCTGCCCTCTCCAGCACTGAGACGCCTCCAGGGGCCCACTGGCTCCCTCCCTTGTAGGGTCTCCCAGGAGCAGAGCCTGGGGAGAGGGAAGAGAATGCCCACCACACCCCAAGGGATTGAAGTGAAGTGGCAGGGGGCCTGCCCACACAGCAGTCTTTCAGGATGCCCAAGGTCGTTCTGGCCCAAACCCCTCTCTAGCATCCCTGATGGTCTGCCAACCTTGACTCAGATACCCCACGGATGTGGGCCATCTCTGGTTATTAGAGACTCTTCCATATGTGAAATCAAAGCCCACCTCTGTTCCACTCAGTAGTTATACTGGTTCTATACTTTGGGTCACACAAAACTACGAGTCCATCTTCCCTGGACCCCAGGGGTTTCTGCAATGGGGCCCAAACCCCTTGGGGAGCTCTCCAGGGATCCTTTTCTCATGGCTGAACAGCTGTAGTTGCCCCAGAGGTTTCCTGCATAACCCTGTCTCCTTGAGCTCCCTACTTTGCTCATCCTGTTTTCCCCTCCCCACCCTAGGCACTGCACCTCTGATAATATAGCCCAGGATCACACTTACCCTGAGTAGCAGTGTTTACTCTGCCTGCAGGTGGGTATGGAAAAGAAAGAGGAAAAAAATATGGAAGTCACACCCTGCTCCGCTGTGGCCCATATCCCCACTGTCCCTATCTTTCCAGCCCCTGCCTCGAGCCTGCCTCCAACAAATGGACACATATGGGTCAAGGATTCCTCCATAAAGATTAAGCCCCAGAGTGGAGGTGGGGCCATTACTGCCATAACCACAGAGACTCAGAAGGCTTTCCCTCCTAGCTGAGAACTGCGGGCCTGCCTTGGGGCCCAAGCCACAGGGCAACCCCAGGCTGATGCCTACAGTAGAAACACCACTCATGTCCAGGCCAAGGGCTTGAGTCTCCCAGTGCCCAAGCCAGCCCTAATACAGCCCCTCAGACCCAGGTGGCCCCATTACCTAAGGTAGAAGAAATAGGGCTGCGGGCGTAAGGAGGTGTAAACCGAGTGCCAGTGGCTCACACCCTCTTTACAACACAGAGGTGGGGTCGGGGCTGGTCACGATTGAGAAGACGCAACCAGCCAGGGTTCCGGGCTGCAGCACCTACCATCCCCTGTGGGCGGTAAACTGTGTTTCTACACCTACGAAGGTACATTTTTCTCTGGGGAGAGAGTCCGCGACTTTCATCAGATTCTCAAAGGATCCATGACTCGGAAGGGACCATGAGCATCCCCAGAGACCTCTTTCTTCTTAGCGGTCAGTTGAGAAGTTCTCGGGCCACCTAATCTCCCCCAGTCACCGGGCTGGTGACGTCGCCCCTCAGTGTCTCCTTTCGCTGGGAACCCGCAAAGCCTGGCGCTGCGCGAGAGGCGGATATTGACCCCACTGAGGATGAGAAAATTGGGGAAGGAGACAGGGACTGCGGTCCCCAGACTGGGAGGGCGGGTCACGACTCCCTTCACTACGCCTTCCCCCCCGCCCTAATTTCATAGACTGCAGGCGGGAGGAGCCTCTTTGGTGCATCTGATTGGGCAAACCCCCGAGGCCGGGCTGCGCGACCGGAGGAGGAGGGCAGAGGGGAGGTGAATGGCGAGGGGAGGAGCCAGCGCCCGCGCCCGCCCCTCTCCGCTCAGGAACAGATCGGGCTCCCCCTGGCGGCCCCGGCCCCCACTCTACTCCTCGGGCGCCCCCAGCCCTCGATCTTCTACCGCCACCTAGCACAGGTTGGTCCCGCGGACCAGCAGACTGACAGACGGACGGAGCGTGGCCCGCCGTGAGCGCCCGGGCGCAGGAGGGGGCGGGGAGGCGGCGGCTGCGGCTTGAGGAGCAGGAGCAGGTGCCGCGGCGGCGGCGGGCGGGGCGGGCGGCGCGCGGGCGGGGGCGCGGCGCCGGCGGGCGGGCGGCTGGGGGCCGGAGGCCGTGACTCCGCGGGAGCCCCGCCGGGTCGCGCCGGGGGCGAGGGGATCCGGAGTTGAGCCGGGTGGGGTGGTGGCTCTGGAGGGCACAGGATCCCAAGGAGACAGAAAGGACGAGAGCTGGAGGGGGATTTGAAGAGCGGCGAGAGCGCTACGGGGGTGGGGTAAGAAAAAGGGGGCATCCCTGGAGGTGAGATTGAGGGTGGTCAGGATATGAAACTGGGACTGGCAGGGGGGCCGGGGGCAGAAATGGGTGAGATGGGAGACACGGTGGGGGTTGTGTGAGGTCTGGCCAGTTGGTAAGATCCAGAGGTGGGACGTTCCGAGGTGAGGGAGGTGGGTTGAGAAGGAAGGCTGGGTGGGGAGAAGAGTTCTTAGGGGGACGCCCAGGGAGGTCAGCCGGTGGAGGAGAGTTGAGCTGGGATCCAGGGCCGGGTGGAAAACAGGTAGGGGTCTCACTAGGCAATGGGCAGGTGGGCTGAGGTGTGAGGCTGGAGTAAAGAAGTGAAGCAGGGGCCAGGTGGTGGTGAGGATGAGGCTAGTTGGGGAGGCATCTCAGAAGTGAGGCCAGCACAGACTGAGGTGGTCCCAGAGTGGAATTGTGCCCAGGGAGGGAACCCCACAGTGAGGCCCTAGATTTGGTCGGGGGGCACCCCCCATGGGGGAAGCCTCTCCCTGGTGGTCGCTGGAGCCATGCTGTCCCGCAAGGGCATCATCCCTGAGGAGTATGTGCTGACACGGCTAGCAGAGGACCCTGCAGAACCCCGGTACCGTGCCCGTGAGCGGAGGGCCCGCTTCGTGTCCAAGAACGGCAACTGCAACGTGGCCCACAAGAACATCCGGGAGCAGGGCCGCTTCCTGCAGGACGTGTTCACCACGCTGGTGGACCTCAAGTGGCCGCACACATTGCTCATCTTCACCATGTCCTTCCTGTGCAGCTGGCTGCTCTTCGCCATGGCATGGTGGCTCATCGCCTTTGCCCACGGCGACCTGGCCCCTGATGAGGGCTCCGCTGTGCCCTGTGTCACCAGCATCCACTCCTTTTCATCCGCCTTCCTTTTCTCCATTGAGGTCCAGGTGACCATTGGTTTTGGCGGGCGCATGGTGACCGAGGAGTGCCCGCTGGCCATCCTAATCCTCATTGTGCAGAACATCGTGGGGCTCATGATCAACGCCATCATGCTGGGCTGCATCTTCATGAAGACTGCTCAGGCCCACCGGCGGGCCGAGACCCTCATCTTCAGCAAGCATGCAGTCATCGCCTTGCGCCACAGCCGCCTCTGCTTCATGCTGCGTGTGGGCGACCTCCGAAAGAGCATGATCATCAGTGCCACCATCCGCATGCAGGTGGTGCGCAAGACCACCAGCCCCGAGGGCGAGGTGGTGCCCCTCCACCAGGTGGAAATCCCCATGGAGAACGGCGTGGGTGGCAACAGCATCTTCCTGGTGGCTCCCCTCATCATCTACCACGCCATTGATGCCAACAGTCCACTCTATGACCTGGCGCCCAGTGACCTGCACCACCATCAGGACCTTGAGATCATCGTCATCCTGGAAGGCGTGGTGGAAACCACGGGCATCACCACCCAGGCCCGCACCTCCTACCTAGCTGATGAGATCCTGTGGGGCCAGCGCTTTGTCCCCATTGTGGCCGAGGAGGACGGCCGCTACTCTGTGGACTACTCCAAGTTTGGCAACACCATCAAAGTGCCCACACCACTCTGCACAGCCCGCCAGCTTGATGAGGACCACAGCCTGCTGGACGCCCTGACCCTCGCTTCTGCCCGTGGGCCCCTGCGCAAGCGCAGCGTGGCTGTGGCCAAGGCCAAGCCCAAGTTTAGCATCTCTCCGGATTCCCTGTCCTGAGATGTGGTCCCTGGGGTCCCACACCGCTTGTGTGCACACGGGCAGTGTGATATGGTATGTAGTGTGGACGTGGTGTGGGCCCCTCGGCGAGGCCAGGACCTGGTGTGAGGCTGGGCCCTCCTCAGCTCAGCCTCCCCCTCTGCTGCTCACCCAGGGTGTTACAAGGCACTTGTCACTACGCTATTTCTGGCCTTGGCAGGAGCCTGTACTGGGTTATTTTTGTCCCTGCTCTTCCCAGCCCCAGCTCAGGACTGGTTGGTGTTCCTGCCCCTCCACCGCACCCCCCCCCCCCAAACATCCCAAGGCTAGGGAAGCTGTGGGAAGTGTCCGGCCCTATAGCTGGGTCTCCTGCCCCTCCTGAGCCCCCATGATAGACTGGCCAGAAGTTGGGCAGATGGCTGGGGAAGAACGGTCCCCAGGTTGGGGGCCTGCTGTTCTGTTTCTATGGCCCCAAGAGATGCCTGTGGTCAGGCCACAGCCACCCTTGGTCCCTGAAAAAGTGATGGGCTTCAGGGTGGGCCTGGCCAGCTGGGGAGGGCAGTCACTGAGGGAGCACATTCCAGCTGGAGGGTTGGAGGTGTGGAGCCTACACAGACAGGCACGGGCTGAGGCCAACAGGACTCTCCTCCATGGGGCAGGCTTAGGCAGAAAGGAAATGGGGCATGAGGACCCTCAGTTTTGCTGAGCACTGCTCAGGCACAGGGACTCGGAGAGGGGCCCCTGTCCCCCTGCCTCTTGCCCCTGACACCAAGGCTTCTACAGTGAGGGCTCCACGGGCTGGGGGTGCTGCGCCTGCCTGCTCCATTCTGTACCCCTGCCTGGGCTGGGGCAGACACCAGCGTGCCAAACAGAAAGAGGCTGAGGAGAGAAAGTCTTGGGCCTACCACTTGCTGGACCTCAGGCCAAACTCTGATCCTGGCTCCCCACGGGTGGCTTCTACTCACTTTGTCCAGAGGCTGGCTGTGGAGGGTCTTTGATTGCTAGAAAAGGCAATGTTAGAAAGCTCAGGATGGTGGGGGTGAGCGAGGTCCCTGAGGCACAGAGGCCCTTGGTCCTGACGGGACTGACCCCAAGCCTGGACTCTTGGAGCAGTGCTGTGTGTACTTGCCCAGAATTCTGCCTTCGTCTCTGTTATCAATAAAGCCTCCCCCTTCATGAGCTGAACTATGGGCTGTTCTTGCTGGGGATGTGCTGGTGGACAGGGAGGGTGGGGCTGCCGGCCTACATTCCAGAGATGCCATGGACCCCAGCAGGGAGGCCAGGAAAAGGACCTGAGGCTGGCCCTCTTCCCCTGGCTCAGAGACACTTTCCCCGTATGCCTTGGGTAGCCCAGCCCTGCCAGCCTGTCTGGCCATCTTAACCTTTGGGCATCCACCAGGCTTACAGCCCTGGGTCCTGCCTCCACCCCCGGGGATCTTCTGGAAGTTTGGGGTGCTCAAGGAGAAAGGCAGGGACATCTTATGTGTTAGCGTAGTGATCGGAGCATAAGCCAACTGCTTGGGTTCAAACCCTGGCTCTGGCTCTAAGACCTTGGTCAAGTAAGGTAACCCTCTGTGCCTCGGTTGCCTCCTCTATAAAATGGGGATATTAATAGGACCTACCTCATGGAATTGTTGTGGGAGTAAGTGGAAAACATATACAAAATGCTTAAGTGCCTCGTCCATAATGACGGCTTGATAAATGTTAACGGTTATGATTGCTGTTGAATCAGCCACACGGTGAGACAGCTGACCAAGCGAATGTTAAGAGAGAAGGTGCTGTTATGTGTCCCCTCGGTGCTGAGTTTCTCTGCCTGTTCTTATTTTCTACACGATGTCCCTGCCCAGCTCAGAAGCAGATGACGGGCTGTGGCAGGGTCTGTTACCTGGTCTTGTCTCTATCTCACGTCCTACAGTCCATCTGCCGTGCAGCCGCCAGAGCAGTCTTATTAAAAGGGCTGCGGTCATTCCCTCCCATGTCAGGTACCTTCGGTAGTTCCCCACGACCTTCTGGGTCATAGCCAGGCATTTCGGGCTTTGCCTGCTTTCCAGCCTGACGGTTCTCTGGCCACCCATCCCCCTGGCAACCGTGCTATCCCCTCTTTGCATATAACACTGACCTTCCTACCTCCGACCTTTTGCTTATGTTATTCCCTTTGCCTGGACTGCCCAGGCCTCATCTCTGCCTGTTGAAATCCATAAAAGTCCAGGTCAAATGATGCCTCCTTGAAGCCTTACCTGATTGCTCTGGAAAGAGATGGTCCCTTCCCTTCCTCTGGGTTTGTGGGCATTCTACTTTTGCCTCTGTTTATGGGTCTGTCTCCCCATGCCCAAGTCCTTGGCTCCTTGAGGTCAGGGACTGTGTCTGATTCAGCACTGTGCCTGGCGCTAAGTGCCGAATGAAGGATGGAGAGTGTACAGGACAAGAAGCCAGGATTATTGCTGCAGTTTGAGGAGTGCAGAGGGCTTTGGCTGGATCAGTGAGTTTGTCCCACCCTACTCCAGAGGCAGGGCTGAGGGGCCAGGAAGAGTAACCCTCAGCCACTTCGGCACCCACCTTAAAGGGCTGGTGACAGTGAACTGGCAGAACCGAGGGCTCAGCGCCACCTTCTGGTCACAGAGAAGACCTACTTGATCTCAGAAAACAAGGGCCGCTGGTCGCAGTCTTTCTTCTTTGAGACTCCTTAAGGCTTAGCTCAGAGAGGAGCTGGAAAGTTCCAGGCATGGAGGGAGCAGCTGGACCAAGCCTTCCTGGACCCCCTGGATGTTTTTGCCCATTGATAGTGCTCCCTCCATCCGGGGGCACCCCCTCTTTAAGGCACTGGCCTAAACTGGACAAGGAAGCTCCCCTGGGCTCCACTCAGCCCCGCAGGACCTTCTGAGAATTTTGTTTCTGATATTCTGCCTCCAGGACAGCACTGGCATCACATGAGAGCAGACGGAATAGTCCAAGCCAGTCCTCACCCTGTGTGCCAAACCGGCTCTCCTCTGGGCCCCCCAGAGAGGGGAGGGACGTACCTCGTGTCACTGTGGTCCAGGGCTGAGGGAGGCACTGTTCTCCTCCGAGTTTGGAGATGAGGAAGCAGGAAGCGACGTTACCTTGCTAGATCTCACAGCCAGGACGTGGCAGGCTGAGGATCTGGACCTGAGTCTGTCTTGTGCCAAAGCCCTGCTCCTTTCTCCCTGCTGCACGGGGCCAGTGGCCCGAGCTCCAGCTTTTAGTCAGGGTGCCACCTTGCTCTAAGTGTCACATCCACCAACAGCGAGACAGTTGACTCTAGATCAAGAGCAAGAGGGAAAGTATAACTCGGAAACCCCTGGGCCTCCCTGAGGTCCCAGATTTGAGACTGATAGCAGGCTCAGCTGTGGAAGTGACAACCGAGATTATGTCCCAAACATCCAGGGAGCCAGAGGGACCTCACTGACACTTTCTCTCAACCCTGTGCGTGATGAACCCTCCATCTCCCTCCTTCCTGCAGGAGGACTGGGGTCCCTACCTTCCAGGCTACCCTCCCCCCAGCCAATCAGATGGCAGTGCAGCCTGATGGGGCATATCTGCCACCCCGGTCTGTCCCCAGCTCACACCAAATAGTGTGATATGTGTCCTAGACCTCAGTGCTGAACTCAACAGGGGAGGGAAGCCACCCTCCTTCCTGTAGTGAAACTAAATTGCTAGTCTGGAAAAACTAGCCCACTAGCCTTACTGAAAACCTGCCCAGGCCTAATGCCCATGGATTTGGCATCTTCGGCCAGTGACCGCAAGGCCCACTGGCCTTTCTGCTGGAGGACTCGCCCAGCTTCTGCAGGATCCACTGACCCTCCACAGGTGGCCTCCTTCCAGCTCCAGCCTGCACTTGAGCGCCTCCTTGTGATCTTTCCCTTGGCAGAACTTTCCCAGAGAGCTTGCTGTAAGGAGTAGAGTGGCCTGACTCCCCCACAGGTCTCTGGGCTCCCCAGGTCCAGGTATCAGACACCTTATTTTGTCCCAAGACATGCAGAAGAGTTTGAAGAAGACATGAATTCTGCATGTCAAAGTCATGTTGAACCCAGACTGGGGTAGGTCTGCAGAACAACACACTTGTTTCGGCTTGCAAGGAGCCAGGGAAAGGCAGGACAATAGGATTCAACTAAGAACTGGGTTCCAGAGAGTGGGTTTGCTGCACTAGAATCTACGTGATTGGCTTCATCTCTGCCAGGTCCACCTGCCTGGGGCATTGTATATCTTCATGGAAAGGGAAGCAGGTGCAACTTACACCCTATTATATTTCCAGTCTGGGCAGGCCCACCTCTGGAGTGACGTGAACGGCAGGCCGCCTGGACTGGCCAACTTGGGCACAGGAGTGGGAACTTCTGCCTTTCCCCTGACCTCATGTCCTTCCGGGCACTGATGCCAATGAGGGGAACGGTGATACAAAGAGCATTTGCAACTATGCAATCTGTCACCTTCCTCGAGAGCAGCAGTGGTGTACAGGAGGACAGGTCAGGTCAGCAGGACCCAGCAGCTCTCTTCAGCTCCTGCTAGTCATACACAGCCCCTTCATGAAAGGGTGTTATTCTTTGCAGCACAATGCATCCCACACTCCTCCTCTGCAGACCAACAGCAGACAAAGCGAAGCAAACCAGACTTGGGGTAGCTGTGCCTCCGTGTGTTCTTGACTTCATTTGAGCAATTCCAGTTTTTCTCATAGTGCCATTATTTGTGGGGAAGGAAGTTACTCGAGGTGACCCAGAGAAAAGTAAATGCAGTACAGTTCTGACCGACACTTTGATTGTTTTTTGTTAAATTCTTATTGTGCCCTTAGTTTCCCATCGATCTTAGAAGAATGAAAGTCCTCCCCGAATTCTGCCTCTTTTGTGCCTCTCTTCAGGTCTCTCAAGGGCTGGCCAGCATACCAATTTCTGAGCTCAGTAACTCCTTGATGCCTTTTCTTTTTTCTGCATCATAGATTCCTTTCCGATCAATTATGCCCGTTCGACAGTCCCCCACATTTTACATCTTTCTAATTTTTTAATCTTCCTATAAAAAGATCCCATTTGTGATTTCCCCGTCTAATTTTCTTTTCTTTTTTTCCCTCATATTACTTTACTACTCTATTACTATCTTTACAAAATTATTATAATTTCTTTTACTAAATTTATAAAATGTCAACTGCCTTACTACTTTTTTCCAAAGGGTGTCTGTCTCGTTCAAAAACTGTCAGCAGCTTTGGACTACTTCCCTTCTCCTGCAGTTCCGACTTCAGTTGTGCACTTTCAGATTTCATCAGCTCCTCCAATCGTATCATTCTTCTAACAGGCACCAACGCATCTGCAATCCCATGTGCCGCCAGTAGAGGCCACTCTAAATCACCCTCAGGTGGGAGCTCAGCAACGGGAAGTCTCTTTTATTCCTCTCTCTAAGCCAAGAGACTTCCATGTCAATTATGCCCCCCGTGCTCATTGTGCCCCTCCAAAATCACCTAAGAACTGTTTCTCAGTCATTACTCCAGCTCCAGTAGAGATGGGAACAGGGCTTCTCTGCCCTGCAAAGGTCCTGAAATAGAACTGCACATCCCTGAAAACTGCACTCAGGACCACACTGTATCTGACCTGTGACCAACATCTGGCATGAGACCCTCCACAGCCCTGCCAACCTCTGTCCTGGATGAGGCGCCCATACTTACATCGAATTAGGATGAGCATCAGCCACCTGGTTTGGTTACAGAAAACAAAACAAGGGCCAAACGTACCAACCATAGAGGTCCTCCCTCAAGAACAGACCAGAACCATACAGAGTGAGCCTCTCCTCCAGACCTAATGATCTGGCTCATCCTTCACAGCCCAACCCTGCCCTGCCCCTCCCTGGGTCTTCCTTGGAGGTATGGCATATTGATTAAGAATCTGAACTCCACTCTTTACTAGCCATGAGACCGGGGCGAGTCACTTCTCTTCTATCAAAGAATAACTCAGAGATATTAAATTAAAAGTACAGCTGAATACTTTTATTCATATACTGGCGTGTATAGACTGGTCTTGATGCGGGGAAGGTGAGCCGAGGAGTCGAAAGAAAGATTTCTTGGACTCTCAAGATCTGGCACTAGTGCTTTTTTATTTAGAGAATAGTGTGGAATAGCATGGGAACAGGACCCACGGGCAGTCAGAGCTGCTGCTGCCGGCATGGGGACAGGACCCATGGGCAGTCAGGCTGCTGCGTGGGGACAGGGCCCACGGGCAGGCAGAGCCGCTGCTGCTGCCCCAAGTTGAGGGTTAGGGCTAATTTTATAAGGCATGGGTATGTGAGTTATCTCTTTACAAGACAAAGGAAAGAACATGAAAAGAAAAGTTAAAATGGTATCAGTGCAGGTGGGGTCTGGTCATCGGGTGATCCCATGACTTTTAGACAAGAATCAAATCAGATTAAGTAAAGGTCAGAAGCCACCACCCTAAATCAGTTACATGAGATTGCCAGACAGCAACCAACTTAAGTTCTTGCCTTCCCCATTAAGAGTTTCTAGGGACAAGGTTGATGTGGATTAAGGCTGCCCCAGCTAGAGAAGCCCAAGGTGACCTGGCCTACATGCCAAACTATATGACCCAGTGGACTTTTTTTATGGTATGAATTAGGACTGCCCCAGGGAGAGAAGCCCAGGGCATCCTCACCTACATGCCGATCTATGTGGCCAGATTCGTATCTAAAGTTATATGACCGCACAATAACCAGACCCCATCTCACTGAAATCATTTAATGACTTTTTACATCATCTTTTCTTTTTCCAGTAAAAATAAGTCATGTACCCATGCCTTATAAAATTAGCCCTAACCCTCAACTCAGGGCAGCAGCAGCTGCTCTGCCTGCCCATGGGCCCTGTCCCCATGCCAGCGGGGGCAGCAGAAGCGGCGGCAGCAGAAGCTCTGACTGCCCATGGGTCCTGTCCCCATGCTATTCTATTCTCTAAATAAAAGAGCACTACTGCCAGATCTTAAGAGTCTAAGAAATCTTTCTTTTGACTCCTCAGCTCACTGACCCCGCATCAAAGGTCATCTCTCTTCTACTTCCTGGTCCAGAGAGGGAGGCACCTTTTACAGATAGAGATTTACCTTACAAATGTAAATGTGTCCCAACAAGGGCAAGTTCCATTCCCCAGAGCCTCCTTCCCTGTCCCAGTTTATCGAAAGCAATCAGCCCCAAACAATCCCGATGCCAAAGAGACATATCCTGGGGTGGCCAATTTCAGGTCCCTACAAGGACTTCCCGAAGGAAGAGAGGGCACCAAGGAAGTGAGGTATACAGAATCGTTATATACCCCCATACAGGCTGTTTCGCATATGATTGAAATGTCCCTCCCACAATAGTCACAAGATTGCCCTGTCAGCGCAGCGCTTGATGGACACAGCAGGTAGTGGGTCTGCTATCTCGGTGGGCGTAGCAGGAGGCAAACCTATTGTCTTGAGCTGGGTGGTCACAGGTGAGTGCAGCAATCAGTTCCTAGCCTAAGGAAAGATGCTTAATCCTTAAGGGAATGCCAGCATTGGGAGGGGGAGGGAAGTTGCACCTTTATCTCAAGGGCCTTTGCTCTTGCCATAGGGAATATCTAAAGCAGATATACAATGCATGGTCAAGGCGGCGGTCAGACCCTTTTGGAAAGACAAGGTCAGGCCAAATTAGGTTTAGACAAAATGGCTTCCTCATATACTCCAATATATCCTATTACTTGCCATTTTTATTTGTCACTACCAACAGCACACTAGGTTCCCTTTTCTGCACATCCTCACCAACACTTGTTATTTCTTGTCTTTTTGATGATAGCCATTCTAACAGGTGTGAGGTAATATCTGTTGTGGTTTTGATTCGCATTTCCCTGAAGAGCAGTGATGTTCAGCACCATTTCATGCACCTGTTGGCCATCTGCATGTCTTCTTTGGAAAATGTTGCTTTCTTTTTCCTGGATAAGCTGATTGGCGAGAGGCTATCCAGGCGGGCAGCTTGAGCAGCCTGCTTCGAGCAAGCTGTCTGGGTCATCAGGAAAAGTAATACTTATACATTCTGAGGAAGCTTGTGGTTTCTGCTGTGTGGCCCCGTGTAACCACTCCCAATGTCCTATTAGTGTTTCCTCCACCTGAATAAGCCGCGAATGCACCATAGTGAGAGTACCCCATTATAATTCTTCAGTCCCTCCTTGTGTCAATTTGGGTCTTCAGAGAAGCAGCTTTCCAGACAGAATTAGAAGTACAAGAGAGTTATTGGGCGTAAAGTGTGTGAAAGATAAAGGGGAGAGGGTACAGGAACAGGCGGAAAGACCTCCAGAGCATGTTGCAGGTCTGATACCTGTGAAGGGAGAGAGGGGGTAGGATCGAGTAGTAAGGCTACAGTGCAACCCTGAGAAAGTCTCGGCCACCCCCACAGGGAGCTCCAGAGACTCCTGCCTTGTTCAGCCCCTGGCTGGAGCGCCGGGGGGAGCATGGCATAAGCTTAAATACTGCAGCAGGTCGCTGAGGTAGCGCAGCTGGAGCATGCTGACCGAGCACGCCCTTCCTAGCAGGCTCTCTCTAGAGGGGGTCTCAGCAGCACATCTCCATGGTTATTACAAGTTTTGATCAAAACTCAGCTTTCTGAGGTGCTACATCAGTTAGTTTTTGCTGTGCAAAAAGCCTAAGATGTAGTGGCTTTAAAAAAATAAGTATTTCTCACACATTTGAGAGTTGGCTCTGTCAGCGCTGATGATGTCAGGTAGATTTGCTCACATGTCTGGGAGTTGGGTGGCTGTTATCTGATCTAGACCGGCCTCCACCAGAGCAACTAGCTGTAGCTTCCAGTGTCTCTCATCCTCCAGCAGGCCAGCCTGCATGTGTCCTTTCACTAACGTTAGAAGCACAAAAGACAGCACATGGAAACACACAAGGCCTCTGGAGGCCTCGGAACTGGCATGAGACAGGAACTCACTCCTGTCTCCTTCTGTTGGTCAAAGCAGCAAGTCACAAGGTTGACCCCAAGGGGCAGTCCCAAATTGGAGAACACCGTGAAGTTACATGGACATAGAGAAGAGTGAAGGATTGGAGCCATCGGTAAACCACAGAATCCAGGCTGATGATGAAACTTGAGTGTCTTTTTCAATGAGTATCGTTGCCAATTGTCCGCTTACCATGACAGCACCTGGATATTAGAAGACTGAGGAAGGCAGGCAAAATGAGAACATTCACAAATATCACAAGAAACATTTGAAAACTACTTTATATCCAGTTTTCTCATTGGCCCAGGTCTAATCAGGAGAATAAGTCCCATGAATCAGCTGGCCAACTTTAGATAAACAAACAGCCTTTTTTCTTGATTAAGTGATGCTTCTACTTTCCCTAAAACATTGATAATGAGCGGTCTTAGCTATGGCACAGTTACTGCCTTGGCAGGCCCATAAATAACTGAGGCAATTCTATTTTCTTTTAACCAACACGTTTTTACTGGTTTCGGGCCTCTACAGCTTGAGTGGTTTTATTTGCTATTTTGGCCATAGTCAGGGATAAACATGTTTGGAAAGATGTTTTGGTTTGGGAACCTAAGGGTTAGAAATTGCTGGGGAAGCCAGTGAAATCTGGTGGTAAGTTATCCCACTGAGCTGTTAACAGAATCTCAGCACCGGGAGGAAAGACTGCCCCTCTCCCAGGTGTGGTTTCTCTGTGTGAGAACAAGTGCCACCCGCACACGGCTGAAAGGCCTCATCTGACCTACTCAGGTCAGGTTTGATTCACAGTGAGATGATTATCAGGAAGAGGCAGAGGATCTCTCCAGTGCATCTCCCCAGAGTCACAGGCCACCACACAGAGATCAGATGAGAAAGTTCTTCTCCATGCAGCATCAGAAAAAGCCACACGCTACACTTAGAATCCCCCAGCATCAACCCCCAGAACACCCCAACCCCATCCAATGGCCATGACCCCTGAACTCCCAGGGCCAATGCCACAGCACAGAGCTAAACTCTGCCTTGGAGCCCTTACCTTTTCTAAAAACAGTAACATAAACGCACCCATCCAACTAAGACAAATACAATAAGCAGAATAATGATCTTCCAAGGAGCTGTGTCCTCAGATTCTGCAGAGAAAAAGAGGAGGAGGACGTTAAGAGCAAGCCCAGAGACAGCACACGGCTGCTGCTAGGATCTGTGTGGTTGTGTGTCACTTTTCGTGTCAGAGAGAGAACAACCAACCCTCTGCCCATACGTAGTGGCATCCTCCATTCCTATCACACACACCTGCACACATCAAACACTGTGTTTAGCACTTGCCAGAAATGCACCACCATATTAACACCACACACACGTGCCACACAATGTTCAAAGCTTCCACACTACTACACCATCTCATATCACGTATATATTGCTATAGCTTAAATGTCTGTTTCCCCCCAGAATTCATATGCTGATATCCTAATGTCCAAAGTGATAGTACTAGGAGGTGGGGCTTTTGGGTGGCGATTAAGTCATGAGGGTGGAGCCCTCGTGAATGGGATTAGTGCCCTTATAAAAGAGGCCTGAGAGAGCTCCCTCACCCCTTCCACCATGTGAGGATACAAAGGAGAAGTCTGCAGCTTGGAAGAGGGCCCTCACCCAACCATGCTGGCACACTGATCTCGGACTTCCAGCCTCCCAAACTGTGAGAAATAAAGTTCTGTTGTTTATAAACTACGCAGTCTGTGGCAATTTGTTAGAGCATCCCAAACGGACTAAGACAAGCAGGAAAACCCCTCACACCATATACACAAAGCATATCTCAATTTCACACTCCACATGCCCCACACATACCCTGCACAAATCCCTATGCACACCACCCGCACACACCCCTAGCCATTACTTCCAAGAACAATTCCTCTCTCCCTCCAGGACCATCCCAGGCCCCATCTGGCACACCCAGACCACATCTCCCAGAGTCCGTGCTCAGCCTCTGCCTTCCTTACCCCCCTCAGCTCCAGGCAGATGCATTTGATCACTCAGGATCAGAGCCATAACCACAGAAGCCAGGATATGAGCTCAATGAACCCCAATCCACTAGCAGGAGGGGTTCTGGAGTGAGTTGCGTCATCCTAAGCTAAGGACCCAGTGTGCCTGGGGAAAGTCCTGGGCATCAGCAGGAACACTATGGCCACCACACCTAGGGCACAACCCATAAGACAGAACTGCTGATTCAGTCTCTACCAACCAACAGATTGCTGTGGACCTGGAGCCTGGCCGGAAGAGCTGCTGGCAGGGCTGGGACCCTGGCCCCTGACAAACCCTTATCTTCAGGGGACATGGAAATGATCCTGTCCCCTTTGTCCCAGTGGCTGGCAAGCTTCCCACTCCAACGAATACAGACGACCGAGATCACTTAAACTGCCATGAGCTAACAAGTAGCCCTGTTTCCACATGAGGACTATTGTCAACACTCTCCACCTATTAGATCATCTGCCCTGGCTTAGGGACCTAGTCTGGACTGCTGACTTTGGGGCTGAGCTAGGCCAGACCAAGCTTTCTCTCCTTCCCCATTGGCCCTCATCTTCCCCTAGACTGCCTGGGAGCCAAAGTTTTATGTTATACCCCCTCGAGGTGAAGAGCAGACAAAATGTCCAGGAGGATGCTTACCTGTCAGAGTCAGGGTGGAGTTGAACCTCTGGGAGGTGACCATGGATATGTGTCGAACCTCACATTGGCAGATGATCATACCATCTTCCGGAGAGGGCTTCAATATCAAGGAGCTAGTGACATTAAACGTACCATCCGAATTCTTGATGGTGGGACCAGTGATGATGCTCTCAGAAACCTCCAGGTACTGGGGGTCCTTCTGGGTCCATTTTTTCCATGTTATGTTAATATTCTCTGGATAGAACCAACTTGACCTACACGAAATATTTTTGCCTTCATTAGATTTCACCATGGCTTGCTCCGGAGACAGGTTGCTGACTGGGGAAGCTGCCAGGAGAGAGAAGTCATGCCTTGAGGGTAGGTAGAGACTAGCTTATAATCAGCCCAATATCTGACCTATGGCCAGCCTTCAGGAAAGCTCAGTGAACTGAATAAGATTCTGCTTAGGCTAAATATTCTGGATATCTTGGTCCCTATGTCAGCAGGGTGCTAATATGCTGTGACCCCGATTCCCACAGCCATTTATAAAACAAAGTTTCTTAAGTTACTTTGTGTCATAGACACCTTTGAGATTCTGAGGAAAGCCTTGGAACAATGTTGTGTACAGACTGCTAATGCTGCCAATTTCCATTCTTCAATGACACATCCAAGTTACAGCTACATCTCCCAACCTCCACTGCTGCTGGGTGTAGCCATGAGAACACAGGGTCTCTAGTAGTTTGGATGTAATCAGAAGTGGCAAAAGCAACTTCCAGGAAGTATCTTTAGATAATAAGGGTATCATAAACAAAAGGACCGCGCCCTTCTCTCCCTCTACTCTTCCTCCTTCCTACAGAACAGCTGGAAGACCCTGCGACCGCTAGAGATGGAGAAGACATTTCCAAACATAAGGTGGAAGCTACAAGCTGAGGATGGCAAAGTGACAAGATCAAAGGGTCCTGGATCCCAGATGATCACAGAACTGCCGTATCTGCGCCGGGTTGGCTACATTTGTGTGAAAGAAAAATAAACTACCATTTTAAAAGCCACTGTTGGTTTCTGGTTTCCCCTCTGACATACAAAGACTTTGGAAGTCATCACTCCTATCCTCATAACAAGAAAAAAAAGGTGAGCTGAACAAAGTGAAAAGCAGCTTTTCTTAGAACCCTCAGAGAACTGTGGTGGCAGGCCAAACTGCCACCCTGGAAACTAGAGACAGGCAGGCGGAGAGAATCATGGTCGAGATCACGTCACCTTAAGCCAAAACTGCTAGAGCCATAACCTGGTAGAAGCACTTAAGCAGTAACTCTGACGAGTTGCTGAAGGATGAGTGTGGACTGCCTTGACAGTAAAAAATCTCCTGGGGGCACAGTCTTAGGGGGGCAACCACATTTTAATGGTTTTACCTCCAGGAACCCCACCAGGTTCTCACAGTGAAGATTCAAGAAAAATCCCCTCCTGTTTTGGGCAGGGGGGAAAGAAAAAGTAACCATTTAAAAATATACCCAGTGTATTCTCCATAACAAAGCCTTCTCTGACCTGGGAGAAGGATGATTAGACAACTCCAGCCCCCTTTAACCTTCCTGTCCCACCTAGGATGCTTCTGAAGGTCACAGCCTAGGGGTTCAGGCCACTCAAAGAATGAGATTTAATCATAAGATTATAAACTTCTTCCCCTCCCAACCACAACAGCAGGGTTCCAGCATAATAAGAGTAGAGTACAGCTGAGACAGCTGTAACACGTGGACTCTATTTAAGAAGGAGTTCATAGGGAAACTCAGAAAACAGGGAAGGGGAAAAAAAGACACTAGAGGAAACAGAAGTCTCTGGCTCCTACCGCTACAGCGTTAACATTAAACACAGCCCAGCTCCTAGCCAAATTAACATAGAATCTCACATGAAAAGCCTATTTACCTCAGTTCCTATTACCTGATATAATAGCTGGCTTTCAACAAAAAATTGTAAGGCATGCAGAAAGCATGAAAAGACAAAGCATGCATGAGAAGCAGACTCAGGCATGACACAGATTTCGGAATTATCAGAAAGGGAACTTAAAAGAGCTATGATTTAAATGTTAAAAGCACTAATGGAAAAAGCAGACAACATGCAAGAGCAGATGAATAATGTAAGCAGAGAGATGGAAACTCTAAGAAAGAATCAAAAGGAAATGCTAGAAATCGAAAATACTATAGGGGCCAGCCCAGTGACATAGTGGTTACGTTCTGACTCTGCTTCGGCGGCCTGGGGTTCGACAGTTCAGATCCTGAGCGCAGACCTAGGAACGTTCATCAAGCCACGCGGAGGCAAGCGTCCCACATAACAGAACTAGAATGATGTATAACTAAGATATACAACTATGTGCTGGGGCTTTGGGGAGGGGAAAAAAAAAAAGAGGAAGATTGGCAACAGATGTTAGCTCAGGGCCAATCTTCCTAAATAAAAAAAAGGAGAGGGATTATTCCTTTAAAAAAAAAAAAAACACTATAAAAGAAATGAAGAATGCCTTTGATGAGCTCCTCAGCAGACTTAACATTCCCAAGGAAAGAATTAGCTAGTTTAAAGAGGTCAATAAAAACTTCCCAAACTGAAATGCAAAGAGGAAAAAGAATGGGGAGGGGGGGGTAGGGGGGGACCAGAATATCCAAGAACTGTGGGACAGCTGCAAAAAGAGTAACATACATATCATGGGAATACCAGAACAAGAAAAGAAAAACGAGCAGAAGAAATATTTTGAAAAATAATGGCTGAGAACTTTCTGAAATTAGTGACAGACACCAAAGCACAGATCCAGGAACCTTAGAGAACACTAAGCAGAAAAATACCCGAAAAATCTATACCAAGGCATATCATATTCAAAATGCAGAAAAACAAAGACAGAGAAAATCTTGAAAGAAGCCAAAGGAAAAAAATAGCTATAGAGGAACAAGGAAAAGAATGACAATGGACTTCTGAAATGCAAATAAGAAGAGAGTGGAATAAAATAGTGCTGAAAGAAAGAAACCCACCAGTCTAGAATCCTATATCCAGAAAACTTATCCTTCAAAACTGAAGTATAGGGGCCGGCCTGGTGGCACAGTAGTTAAGTTCCCATGCTCTGCTCTGGTGGGCCCAGGGTTCGCAGGTTCAGATCCCGGGCACCGACCTAGCACCACTCATCAAGCCATGCTGTGGCAGCATCCCACATAAAATAGAGGAAGACTGGCACAGATGTTAGCTCAGTGACAATCTTCCTCACACACACACACACAAAAAAGTGAAGTATAAAGACTTTCACAGACCAAACAAAAACTAAGGGAATTTGTCACCAGTAGTCTTACCTTGCAAGATATTAAACGAAGTTCTTCAGAGAGAAAGAAAATGATATAGGTCTGAAATTAGAATCTACATAAAGAAAGGAAGCATGTCAGAGGAGTAAATGAAGGTCAAATCAAACATTTATTTTCTTATGCTTAATAGATCTAACAGATAATTGTTCACTCAAAATAATAATAGCAACAAGGTATTGGGTGGTTATAGCATATGGATAAGTGAAATGAATGACAGTAATGTTACAAGAGATGGGAGGGAAGATCAGGGAATACTCTGTTATAAAGTGCCTGCCCTACCATGCAGCAGTACAGTGTTATGTGAAAGCGGGCCTAGATTAGTTGCAAATGTACACTGAAAACTCTAGGGCCACCACTAAAAAAAAAAATTTAAAGAAGTATATATCAATATACAAAGAGAGGAGAGAAAGTATAATCATACAAAATGTTCAGTTGAAACCAAAAAAAGACTTCAAATATGCATTTTTCTATAGGAAACCC
Organism: Equus caballus; assembly: GCF_041296265.1. Lineage (NCBI taxonomy): Eukaryota > Metazoa > Chordata > Mammalia > Perissodactyla > Equidae > Equus > Equus caballus. Next base: position 88,077,281 of record NC_091690.1, on the reverse strand, counting down.
ACTTTAAATATGAAGAGCCAGAGAGGTTAAAGATAAAGAGATTGAGAAAGATACATTACACTAACACTAATCCAAAGAAAGCAGGAGTAGCTATGTATATGAATTTCAAAGCGGCCTTCAGAACAAGGAAAATTATCAAGGATGTCAGGTAAAAACTAAGGAAATCTGTATAAACTATGGACTTTAATTATTAATAAATAATCAACATTGGTTCATTAATTATAACAAATATACCATACGAACCTAAGATGTTAATAATAGGGAAAATGGCGTGTGGAGCTGGAAATAATATGGAAACTCTGTTATCTTTGCAAGTTTTCTGCAAATCCAAAACTGTTCTAAAAAACAAAGTCTATTAATTCTTTTTAATTTTTATTTTAGGCTTTCTGTCAGTTGCAGAGGAAATGAATCCCAGTTAATATACATTCCTATCCCCAAAATTAATATGTGTAAAACATCTGTTCTTTAAACCACCCAGTCAGGTGTCTTTCGTTATGACAGTCCCAGCAAACTAATACACTCCCCAAGCAAATTCATATATTATCAGACCTATTTATAATAGAGTGGAGCTCAGAGAGGTGCTTAGGGGATATTGTTGTCGTTATAAGTCTTGACTGAACACCTCCCTCACAGCAGCACTCGCTGAGTATTTTCATACATCATCTTCTGTAATCCCCAGAACGCTATGAGGCAGGTATGACTCATTGCCCCATTTTGTACAGGGGAAACTTCAGGTCCAGAGATGTTAAACGACTGGCCCCGTCACCCAGTTTGGAAGCAGCAAAGCTGGAACAAGATTCAGCTCTGGAGCCAGAGTGCAGCATCTCTCTCCTTTTCCTGCTACCCTTCAGGGGCACCTCTTCAGTGAACACTGATGCCCACACGCTAGGTGTGTTATATCATAATTATTATGGTTATCTTTAACAACCACTTACAATGGGCCAAGCCCTATGCTAAGCATCTTACCTGCATTTTTCGTACTCTTCCCTACAAGGAATCTCTAAGGTAGGTGCTATTACATTTCTTTAGAGGGGAGGCATTAAGGCCAGCATGATTAATAACCTGCCCAAAGTTTTCCAGTTGTCCATAGAAGACCAGGACTCAAACTCATGTCTGTCTGACTCCTAGGCCCATGCTTTAAACCTCTGCTCCACTCGGCCCACCCACATCTCCACCCCAAGCCTCAGCACCATGGGAACCACAGGGCACGGCCCTCAGGCACTCACCCAAAACCTCTAGCCAGACTCTTCCCTGTGCCTTCTCAGGGGTGACGACCAGCTCACATCGGTACTCTCCTGCCTCATGCAACTGGACCGCAGGCAGCTGCAGTGAGGCGTCTCCCCTCTTCAGCCTTTGTAGAGACACAGTGGCTCCAGGTCGCAATGCCTTTTGGTGGTGTCCGAAAAACTCAAACAGCTTGGACTCTTCTTTAGACACCTGATTCTTCCAAAACCAGGTGATACCCATAATCTTGACGTCCAGGTATGGGGAACCAGGGACCTTGCAAACGATGGTGGTGTTGTCATTCAGGAACACTTTCTGAGTCCCCTGTGCCATCTCTACTTCCAGGAAATCTGTGGCAACAAGAGGCTTCAGTTAAGGGCGACCCTTGGAAAAAACACAGTCCTGGTACTCTCATACACTACCATGTAACTGGAAACAAATTCCTTTTTTGGGGGAGGGCGGGGATGGCTTAGGTACAGAGGCCCTGAATTCATAGTCCTTCATTAATCCACATAAGATCCTCTAACTTTGTTCTTTTTCAAGATTGTTCTGGCTATTCTGGGTCCTTTGCCACTTCATAGGAATTTTAGAATTGGTTCATCAATTTCTACAAAGAAGTCAGCTGAGGGGCCAACCAAGTGGCGCAGCGGTTAAGTTCACAAGTTCTGCTTCGGGAGCCCGGGGCTCGCCGGTTCAGATTCAGGGTGTGGACATGGCACTGCCTGGCAAAAGCCACGCTGTGGTAGGCATCCCACGTATAAAGTAGAGGAATGACATATAAAAATGGCAAGCAATAGCATATATTGGAGAATATGAGGAAGCCATTTGGTACAAACCTAATTCGGCCTGACCTTGTCTTTCCAAAAGGGCCTGACCGAGGCAGTTGAGCATGCATTGTATATCTGCTTTAGATATTCCCTATGGTAAGAACAAAGGCCTTTGAGATAAAGGTGCAACTTCCCTCCCCCTCCCAACTATTGGCATTCTCTTAAGGATTAAGCATCTTTCCTTAGGCTAGAAACTGATTGCTGGGCTCACTTGTGACCACCCAACTCAAGACAATAGGCTTGCCTCCTGCTACGCTGCCAAGATAGCAGACCCACTACCTGCTGTGTCCATCAAGCACTGTGACGACAGGGCAATCTTGTGACTATTGTGGGAGGGACATTTCACTCATATGTGAAACATCCTGTATGGGGGTATATAACCACTCTGTATACCTCACTTCCTTGGTGCCCTTTCTTCCTTCGGGAAGAAAGGCCCCGGGCCATGGTCCTCAGATTTGAGCTCAGAATAAACTGACCCAAATTTTCATTTATAGATTGGTTATGGATTATTTTCGTCGACAGGAAGATGGACACAGATGTTAGCTCTGGTCCAGCCTTCCTCAGCAAAAAGAGGAGGACTGGCAGCAGTTAGCTCAGAGCTGATCTTGCCCCCCCCCCCCCAACAAAAAAAAGAAGTCAGCTGAGATTCTAATAGGAATTACATTGAATCTGAACATCAGTTTGGGGAGTACTGCCGTCTTAACAACATGGTCTTCAAATCCATGAAGATGTTTTTGGGATGTGCTATGCAACCCAACCCCCCAACCCCCCCCCCCCCAAAATTCATTATGTTGAGGCCTTATCTCCAATGGAATGGTATTAGGAAGTGGGGTCTTTGGGAGGTAATTAGGTGATGAGGGTGGAGCCCTTATGAATGGGATTAGTGCTCTTATAAGAGACTGAGAGAGAGGAGAGAAATGTTCTCTCTCTCTCCACACCTGATGATATAGCAAGTGTCCATCCACAAGGTAGAAAGAGGGCCCTCACAAGGAACCAAAGCAGCCAGCACCTCGATCTTGGGCCTCTCAAGCTCCAGAATTGGGAGAAATAAATTTCAATTGTTTAAACCACTCGCAGCCCAAGAAGATTAAGACAAGATTTTTCATTTATTTAGATCTTCTTAAATTTCTTACAACAATGGTTTTATATTTTATAGCTTTCAGAATATGTTTCATGCTTCTTTTGTTAAATTTATTCCTAAGTATTTTATTCTTTTTGATGGTACTGTAAATGAAATTGTTTTCTTCATTTTATTTTCAGATTGCTCACTGCAAACCTATAGAAATATTATTCTTTTTTATTTCCATTGCCCTCCCCTATCATTCTAAGATGTTTAATGTCTATTTTTTTTTTTAACTGTGTCTTATTTTATTTCTCAAACTTCTGGAAATGGTATTGAGTTTATGCCATTGTTTCTCTCTTGGCACTATGCCTTCAAGATATTTCCACACTGCTATATGTACAGCTAGTCCTTGGCTTGAAGTTGCTGCCAAGTTCTCCATGGTGAGCACTCACATTTGGCTCATCGACAGCCCCACTGAAGGACAGCCAGATGGTCTCCTAGATTCCCACATATCCCACCACCATGACTTGGCACAGCCCAGCCTATTCTGGCCAGTCTACTAAGTGTCCAGTGGTATCTTAAAACCGTTTTAACTTCTATGCTATTGATGAAGATTATTTTGGGCTGGTTACTTTTAAAAACTGCACACAGGAAGGAGGCTCTGAGGAGTAGAATTCGCTTGCCCTTTGATGAGAGACATTTGCATTTGTGAAGAAAGTCTCCATCTGTGGGGGTGTCTCCCTCTCTGCACCAGGAGGAAGGGGGGATGACCTTATCTCTGGAAAGTCTTAATGGGGAAGCATAGGACATCCTGACTTAATCCAATCTGATTCTTATCTAAAGTTATAAGACCACCCAATAACCAGACCCCACCTGCACTATACCATTTAATGACTTTTTTTTTTACATATTCTTTCCTTTGTCTTGTAAAGAGATAATTCACATACCTATGCCTTAAATTTAGCCCTACCCTCAACCTATGTTTACAGCAGCTCTTTATTGCCCATGGGTCCTGTCCTCATGCCTGCAGCTCTTCCTGCCCACTCCTGTCCCCACACCCCGCTGGCAGCTCTTCCTGCCCATGGTTCCTGTCCCCATGCTATTCCATACTATTCTCTAAATAAAAGAGCACTATGGCCAGACTCTGAGAATCCAAGAAATCTTTCTTTCGATGACTCAGCTCGCCGAGCCCGCATCACCATGGTTAGTAATGAATTGAAATCTCTCTTCAAATGCGTTTCCCTCTTCTATAATTAGACAGAAGCGTCCATCAGTGGTCCCCAAAGACGTGCAAGGGAACGTCTGACTGTCCCCACGAGGTAAAAACCCTCCCCTCACACTCAGAGGCCTCACTGGTACCAAGCGGCGTATACTCATTTCACCCTCTCCCCACTTTTCTTCTCAGCACCGCTGGAAGCGCTGAATGTGGAGCGCTCCGCACAAAGGCACAGGCAGCGCTGGTTCTCAAGTCCTACAAGTGCCGGTTCTGCACACAGCAGGCATCAACACATAACTGATGCATCAGTAAGCAAGAATTTAAGTTGGTTGCTGTGTGCCAACCTCATGTGACTGACGCCCCCCCCCACCCCCCCCCCCCGCCCCGAAATCCTCCTTTGTCTTTAGCTGAGGATAAAATTCAAGCGGTGACTTCTGCCATTTACTCAATCCGGTTTGATTCTTATCTAAAATTTGTGGGACCGCCAAATGGTCGGACCCTACCGGCACTGACACCATTTTAACTTTTTTACATATTCCTTTGTCTTGTAAAGAGATAACTCACACACCTATGCCTTAAATTTAGCCTTACTCTCCACCCAACTTTGCAGCAGTAGAAGCAGCAGAGGCAGCAGAAGCGGCAGCAGCAATATGCCGGCAGCGGCTCCTCCTGCCCCTGGGCCCTGTCCCCACGCAGCAGCCTGTCTGCCCATGGGTCCTGTCCCCATGCTATTCTATTCTTTAAATAAAAGAGCACTACTGCCAGATCTTAAGAGTCTAAGAAATCTTTCTTTCGACTCCTCGGCTCACCGACCCCGCATCACTCGGAGTGATCACTCGGATTCTTGAAAGTACAGCCGCGGGCGGGTGCCGACCTCCGGCAGCTGCCCCTCCCCAGCCCTGCCCGCGGTCCTACCTGCGGGGCGCAGCGTGAGCCCCAGGAACGCGGCCAGAACCCACAGCGTCCGCATGAGGGCCCGATCGCCGCGGCCGACTGCTTCCTCCTCCACGGCCCCCGCCCGGCGAGGTTTGGGGACCTGCCCGGGCCTAGATCCGCCTCGAGGCCGCCGCCCAGCGGGTCTCTCCTCGAAGTTCAGATCCTAAGATGGAGCAGGGGAAAGGAACACTCCTGTGCGGTGGCCCCGCTGGTACGCAGAGGGTATCACCCCTCGCGCCCCCCTGCAATCCCTGCGGAGTCGTTTCACAGAGCTGAAAACTCGTCACGAGAAATTTGCCGCCGCGTTCGGCAGCGGCGGGGCCGGGGAGAGGATGGGACTAGTCAGGTGGCACTGTCACCCGACCGGGGAACCCCGCCCTCCCGGGCGGCCAGGGACCGCTGCCAGCTGACCTAGCCTCCGCGCTGGCCGGGCGGGGCTGGGCTCGCAATACGGGGCAGCCTCGCGATTCACTTAGCAAACTGTGAGCCAGCATCCGGTTGACCCGAGGCGCTGTTCTAATGAGGATAACGGGTGTTTAATGAGTGCAACGCAGGAGCACAGCGTCGGCCTTGTGCGTGACTGTTCTTAGCATCGACAGATTAAATATTACTTTTTTTTTTTTTTAGATTTTTTTTTATTTTTTTCCTTTTTCTCCCCAAAGCCCCCCAGTACATAGTTGTATATTCTTCGTTGTGGGTCCTTCTAGTTGTAGCATGTGGGACGCTGCCTCAGCGTGGTTTGATGAGCAGTGCCATGTCCGTGCCCAGGATTCGAACCAACGAAACACTGCGCCGCCTGCAGCTGAGCGCACAGACTTAACCACTCGGCCACGGGGCCAGCCCCTAAATATTACTTTTTTTTAAAAAAAAAAAAAACTTACCTTACCTAAACCGAAAGGCAAGTTTGTATCTCCAAGACGCTTCAGTGAAACGTCTGAAGGCAGCCTTTGATTTCACATCCTCTCACTAACCAAAAAGTAGCTTGTGACCTCCCTTGTCAAGCAAAGCCTAAAATGCTCATTCAGTGGTCATTGTTTTACCACCTCCAGACCAGTTTTAGAATCAATTTAACTGCAAAGTTCAGAACACGCGTGGCCTTGCTATTATTATAAATGCACACACCTATTTCCTTAGCATCCTGCATCCCAGTAGTCTCATTGAGCCTATTTAATTTTTTTCCCCTCACATCCTTAAAAGGAGTGTAACCTACGGAAAAACAAAGGCAGCCCTGGAGTCCAATGCCAGCTATGCCATCTGCTGGTTGTGGCACAGTGGGCAAGTTACCTCACACCCCCAGCCTCAGTTTCCACTTCTCTAAAATTGAGATAGTAAAATTCCTTGCAGGGCTGTTGTAAGAATTACAGAGTCAGACCATGTGGATCAACTCCCCAACAGAGTAGTCTTATTGGCATAGTGAATTTAGAGTTAGTGGTACTGTCAGTAACTAAGCAAATATTGACATTCTCACTTATTGCAGGACAAACAGAATGCATAGTGAAAAGAGGATAGACCTGGGAGATGAGCAGGGTGCCCACATTGACACCATGTAGCTGAGAGGCCTTCAAGAAGGCAGTTTCTGAGCCACAGTTTTTTTGTTTTTGTTTTTGTTTTTTTTTGAGGAAGATTAGCCCTGAACTAACTACTGCCAATCCTCCTTTTTTGCTGAGGAAGACTGGCCCTGAGCTAACATCCATGCCCATCTTCCTCTACTTTATACGTGGGACGCCTACCACAGCATGGCTTTTGCTAAGCGGTGCCATGTCCGCACCCGGGATCCAAACTGGTGAACCCCAGGCTGCCGAATCGGAACGTGCAAACTTGACCTCTGTGCCACCGGCCTGGCCCCTGAGCCACAGTTTTAACAAGTAGAGACCTGCAAGGTTAGGTCTAGCTACAGAATTCTAAAATCCTAAATTACACCTCTTCTCAACAGCTGCCTCCTCCAAGGATCCTTACCATTCTGCTAGTACTGACGTCACTAAATAACGTCCCCAATGGAAATATATGATGAATCCCTATACTTGCCCAGAATGGTGATTCACAAAGTTGTGACACACACATATCACCCTGCAGAAAATTAGAGAAATTACCAAAAAAAAGTAAACGAGTAATATCGGCAGGTTTCACCATTTATATTTTATTAGCATTTAAAGAGAAATCAAAAATGTTAACCTTGTATATGTGGGGGACTGTCATTGGCCACCCCAAGATATGTCTCTTTGGCATGAGGATTATTTTGGGCTGGTTACTTGTAAAAACTGCAGACAGGAAAGAAACTGAAAAGTAGAACTTACTTATCCTTTGTTAAGAGACATTTACATTTGTAAGGGAAATCCCCATCTGTAAAGGTGTCTCCCTCTCTGTACCAGGAAGAAGGGGGGATGATCATATCTCTAGAAACTCTTAATCAATGTGGAAGGCAAGGACTTAAATCTGCATAATAATCTTACTCCTGTTTACTGTGCTTGTCTGGTAACCTCCTGTAACTGACTCCCCCCACCCCGAACATCCTCCTTTATCTTTAGCTGAAGATGATATTTAAGGTGGTGACTTCAGCCATTTTGGTGAGTTGCTCAGTTTGCCTGAGCCTCTCCCATGTATTCATGTTATAAAGCTTTGTTTAATTTTCTCCTGTTATTCTGTCTCATGTGAATTTAATTCAATAACTGGCCAGAAGAACCCACAGAGGGTAGAGGAAATGTCTTCCTCCCCTACATATACTTGCGTTGTCATTTTTACCAATTTCATATCTATTTAATTCCTGTAAACACACAAGAAAACATATCTTCTAATACTTTTGCCAATCTTTCATTCAACTCCAAAGCACACAGCAGAAGTTTCATAAATGCTTCTCAAACAAATGAGGGGAAGTCTCTGACTTTGCATGTCCTTTATTGCTGCATAGTGTTGAGACATGGTACTTAAAGGCTGGTTAACACTGAGGTCATTTATATAAAACACATTATGTCCAATTTGCTTTTGGAATGTCACATTCAATTTGGAACCATATTTAAATTCATGACAACATCTAACAAGTAATCAGAACAGTGAAGAAGAGACATAAATACAAGAACATGATACAAGGACAATATGGCAGAGACTGCTACTTGTCAACCAATATCTATTTTCCCTTTTCTTCCTTAAAAAAGCCACCAATTTTTTCCTGAGCAGAAGGATCTCCAAAATAAAAGATTACATTTCCAAGCCTCTCTTGGAGCTAATTGTGGCCATCTGACCAATTTCTGACCGAAGGAATGTAAATGGAAGTGTTTTGTGTGATTCCTGGGAAATGTCCTTAAAGGAAGGAGTGTGCTCTTTTTCACCCCTTCCTTCTGCTGGCAGGCATGCAGGTGTAATAGCTAGAGCAGTAGGAGACATCCCGGACCACAGTGCTGAAGCTACACACTGAGGACAATGGGACACCAAAATAGAGGGGTGCCAGGTCCCTCATGATTTGTGAAACTTCCCCACAAGCCCTAGAATGACAGCTCTGAACTTGTAGAACATAGAAAACAAAGTCAACAAGCCACTCTTATTTGAGGTGTTCTCATTTTTAGCAGAAGATAATCCTAATCACTGTAAATGGTAAAGGAATGGAGCTGGTTTTGCTGGGGGTAGACTAGGGGTTTAAGACGTGGTTATCAGTCTTTAAACCTCTGACAAGCTGACACCTACGTATAGGAGTAGACATGTTATATGATGTTTTTGAAGATAGAAGTAAGGTTCCCACGTGGAATTTGTGGAGACACAGATTTTGACTCAGCATAAGAAAAGCTTCTCAAATAAAGGAATGGTCCATTTCAAGTCATCCCACAGGGAGCCATTTACTGAAATCTGCCAGGTACAGTCTGGGCGTAATGGATTCAGGGATGAATAAAGCACAGCCCTCAGCCTCCAAAAGCTCATCTAGACCAGTGCTGCTCAAAGTAGCTGTGACGAAGGTCCCTTTTAAAAGAAAACGTCCAATCCATTGAGGACTGGTATTTTGTAAAATACAATAAAAATGAATTCCTAGAAAAATGAAATGAAAAGACATAAAAATATAAGCCCTCAATTTTTATTATTAAACAGAATGGAGCCGGTCCTGATGGCCTAGTGGTTCAAGTTCTGCGCTCACCACTTAGGTGTCCTGGGCTCACTCCCCGGGTGCAGGACCACACCACCCATCTGCCAGTTGCCATGCTATGGCAGCGGCTCACATAGAAGAACTAGAACGACTTACAACTGGGATATACAACCATCTACTGGGGTTTTGGGTAGGGGGGGAGGGAAGAAGATTGGCAACAGATGTTAGCTCAGGGGGAAACTTTCCCTGCAAAAAAAAAAAAAAAAAGCAAAAGAAAGAAAATTATTTCCAAAGGTGTAGGTAATTTCAATTTCTACGTTGACCCCTCACTGTTGGGTGACACCAAGGTGTAGACCAGCACCAGTCACAGACGACACTTAGAAACAATGTTCTAGACAAATGCAAATTGAGGGCCATCCTATGAAACAATTGGCCTGGACTCTTCAAAAACGTCATTGGCATGAAAGACAATGAAAGGCTGAAGAACTATTCCAGATTAAGGGAAATGAAGGAGACATGACAACTAAGTGCAAAGTTTGATTCTGGATTAAGTTCTGGATCATGAAAAAAATTACTATAAAGCACAGTACGAGACAATTGGTGAAATTTGAATATGGACCATATGTGAGATTAATAGTACCGTAACAGTGTTAAATTTCCTCAATTGGATAATTATAAGATGCTTATGATAAAAGAATGTCCTTGTTCGTAGAAAATCCTCACTCACATATTTAGGGTAAAGGATCACAATGTCTGCAACTTAATTCTGAAATGCTTCAGTAAAAAAAAAAAAAAAAACAAACAACAATTAGAGAGAGAGCTTGAACGCACATGTGGCAAGCTGTTAACAGTTGATCCATCTAGGGAAGGGCATACTAGAATTAGTTCTACTATTTTTGCAACTTTTTTGGATAGGTTTGATATTTTTTTCCAAAGTTAACAATTAAACACACACATATACACACAACTAAATGCAATGTGTGATCTCAGATTGGCTCCTAGCCTAGAAAAAGTATATTAGTGGGATAACTGGCAAAGTTTACAGATTAGTTAATAAAATTGTTATTAATGTTGATTTCCTGATTTTAATAACTTTGCAAGATGTTAACATTTGGGGAAGCTAGGTGAAGGGCATATGGGAATTCTTCCTACTATTTTTGCAAGTTTTTCATAAGTCTGAAATGATTTTGAGTTGAAAAGCTAGACAAAAATTTAAACCCTCACAGTCTAGAACTTCTAGTCCTTTTCCTCTAAACTAGAAGGAAAAATATCATATAGTTAGAGAATGACAGATCCAGGGTCCTAACACTCAGTCCCCAGTACTTTCCACTAGACCATAATCATGGATTCTTGGTTACTGTGATGTCTTCCTATTAAATGTTTCTTGAATTTAAGTGGAAATGTTTCCTACATCTTACACAAACACCGGTGTGTGTGCATGTAGCCGTAAATCCTCTGAAGTGACATCCAAATGCTTATAGAACCTTCATGACATCAGCCAGGGTTCCTCCCCGGTGTGGATTCTCTCATGTTGAAAAAGGTTGATGTGGTTTACCAGTAGTTCCCAAACTTGTCTGCACATTAGAATCATCTGGAGATCTTTAAAAATTCCAAAGACCAGACCACACTCCAGAAGAATGAAATCACACACTCTGGAGATGGGACCCAGACATAGTATTTTTGGAAACTCTTTGGTTTTCCAAAATGCAGCCAAGCCTGGAAATCACTGTGATTTCCACTTCAGTGCTCTCGCTGGAAGCAGAGGCTGGAGACAGCATCTACCAGGAAATGATGGAGAAGGGGTTCCTTCATGGGTAAATGATCTCTATGGCCCTGTGGTGCCGTGACTCTATCATGTCAGTATTTTACAGACAATCCATTCTTTCAATATTGTCGAATTTGTCTTTTTCCCCAGAAAATTACAACAAATATTACGTATTTTTCTGATTTTACATTTAATATAATTAAAAATGAACCTATACAAATGATGACTAGAATATTTTCCAACAAATATTGCACTGGAAGAATGTTTACAACATATAGTCAAAAAAACAAATTCAAATGTAACAACCTGTAAAAGTCTCTGTGTCTTCCTGATTATCAAATTAAAATCCAGTTATTTATTTGTGGCTCTAAAAAGAGTCTAATTATCTAAATAAGCCAAGAAGATTTAAATCTAAGTACACTTCAGACTATTAAAATTTCTTTCCAAGTTTAAAATTAACAGAACATTTTTAGCCACGTAGTTATAAAAGGTTATGTTTTTAATCCAACATTTAAACTGAAAAATTTTCAAGACCCTCCAAAATTAGTAATAACAAATAAAATAAAAGGTCTTTAAAATCCTGACTTTAAAGTAGGATGTATAAACCATCATTATTAAATTGTTTCTCACACATAATAAATACTGATAAGAATATGGGTTATGCAGCACTGTTTTCCTTCATGAAACGGAAAAGCAATATGAAAAAATATTTTTTTTCATGTTTTCGTTCCAGAAGACAATTTTTTCAGAAGACACAGAATAACTAATGGCCTTCCCCCCAGACCTATTTTAGGCACAAGCTTACATATAAACACACACACATTCCTTCCAAAAATATGGTTTTTGAATTAGAGGCTATATAAATTGGTACACAGACAGACACTTTCAAAGTTGCAAGGGCTTATACTTTCCTGTGTGCTAACAGATCCTGGACTAACAGCTTCAGAGAAAGCAACATGTTCCCTGAAAAGGAGCGCCTTCATCCACCTGGGCTACAATACTTTAGCCTCCAGGGATCTTCCATTCCTAGGCCCTGAAACTGGATAGAAAGGTGCAGACAGAACTCTCCGGAAGTCACCAGGCATCACAAAGGAATGAAGGAGTCACTGAGGGCATTAACTGACTTCCAGTTGTTGTCCTTAAAATAAAATACGTAGCCTCTATTTTATCTTTGATATAAATCTTTTGGAAATTAATCCTGTTTTAGTAAAGTCACCCCTACGTCTTAATTAGTAATACAACAGACTCTCTTAGAGAAAAAATGAGTAGTTTGGGATGGGGGGGGGGATTCATTTGAAAGCCCTGATAATAAGCCCCATGAAGCTGGTGGCTATTGAAACTTTAAGACAGTTGACAACAGTGCTACAACATTCTACGTCCCTCAAAGCTTTCTCCGATGATGAAGAGGTACATTGCAGTGGAATAAGTCAATACAAAAGTGGAAAAATGGGAGAGTACATAGAGTGGAAAGAACTTAATTAAAACTGAGATAATCTAGGCAAAAGTAATGAAGAAACAATGAACTATCTTACTTGTCTTCTAATCAGAGATCACTGAATTCATGTCCTGGTCTATCTATTCCAAAAAAATTTCTTTTCCTTTATTAACAACTGTAAAATGTCTGCACAAAGTATTTTTTTAAACTCTTATTATTTAAGGAGGGTACAAAAAACCTAAAGAACTGAACAAGGGACGTTCATTTGTTCCACAAGCTAGTTCACTCTGTCAAAGGGCAGGGGTCAGGAGACAAGGACTCGTTTTCTCCCAGGTTAGAAGCACTCTCCAAGGTGCTCAGAAACCACTCTGGGGATGGCTGCCTGCTTGCCTAACCAGCTCTCAAAATCCTGCCTTTCCTGCAAATGTGGTTTTCTTTTCCCCAAGATGAACCTTGACTCTCAATGAAATCTAGTATGAATGTCAAAGAGAGTGAAAATAAACACACATGAAAGGAAACAAGACATGCAGACAGGAGGAGAACTGAGATCTAGTCAGAAAAAAATTAAAATACAAATTCTAAGATACATTACCGAATGCTACAGAGCAAGAAGGAATCACTACACAGAAAGGATAGGAGCACTAAATTGCTGTACTTGACAGAAATGTTTCCATACTACCATAAAAATGTTTAAAACATCAAAGGGCATGGCGAATATTTTTTAAAAAGGAAATAATCTATAAGACCTCACTTCTCTAATAAGGAAATATTTACGAAGTAGCAACACCAAGAACAGAAAGGGTAAAATTCAAAAGTAAAGCAAACTGAAATCACTTTAACAACTGAAGGATAAGAGTGGACAGCAGAAGAGGTAAAACGACATAGCAACAAACAAACGCAGAAGGGCCCGGGGCTGCAACGGGCTTCACACGCCACACACGGGAACTTAAACCGAGGGCAGGGGACTCAATGAAATGACACACACTCTCATATCGCTCAAGATGAACTTTTAAAATGAACTAAAATTGAACAGAAATAATTTTTTTTTTTTTACTGTTTGATTCTATTTATACAAACTACAAAAACAGAGAAAATTAATCTATGGTGTCAGAAGTCAGACTAGTGACTGCTGTTTAGAAGTTAGTGGCTAGAAGAGGACATGAAGGGGGTTCTGGGGTCAAAAAATAACATTTTAATACAATGATCCATGGGAGATGACAAAGAGAACTAGATAGAATTTTACTTTTCCTCTCTTGCTTTTAAAGCACTCAGACAAGTCATAACTTTAAAATCATGTGGAAAATAAACTGTCACTCATTAAAATTCCGTGGAGCAGCAAAATTATAGGAATTGTAAAATAAAGTATTTTACCCCTTTACAAGATATATATTCCTAATCCTGGAAAGTCTTGGGAAATATACTTATTACTAAGGATAAAACAAAAGGAGGTAAGAAGATTTGCCCAGCAAAAGTCAAATCTATTGCTTGCAATAGATTGTCACCAAATTATAAACAAAACAATCTTGTTTACAAGCATACAGAGCTTTGAAGACATCCAGAAGGGTGAGCACATAAGGAAAAGTCGAGGGCTGGCTGACGACCAAGCTGGTGCATGGCATTCACCATCAAGAACATGACTGGCGGGGGCCGGCCTGGTGGCACAGCGGTTAAGTGCACACGTTCTGCTTCTATGGGGCCCAGGGTTCGCCAGTTCGGATCCCAGGTGCGGACATGGCACTGCTTGGCAAAAGCCATGCTGTGGTAGGTGTCCCACATATAAAGTAGAGGAAGATGGGCATGGATGTTAGCACAGGGCCAATCTTCCTCAGCAAAAGAGGAGGATTGGCAGTGGATGTTAACTCACAGCTAATCTTCCTCCAAAAAAATCCATGACTGGCATCAATTAACATGTACACTAAAAGCTCTGCAATGCAAACTGTGGAGATCTGTAAACATAAAATGTGGCTGTGTTTCTACATAACTCTATAGGCAATATTTGAAAAAATCTAAATTCTTCAAATTAAACCAAAGGTTTCATTGGTTTGGTTTGGTTTGGTTTTGCTTTGCTTTTGTCTGAATAAACAGGTTGGCAGTGCTGGGAACCATAAAGCCAAATTTTTCAATTTGGTGTCCTCCCCACTTGCTGCTGCTGCTGCTTCTGCTTCTGGCTCAGCTCTTGGATTCTCTAAGAAATGGTTACTAATTCACAGCTAATTACTCATCTAAAAAATAAATTAAAATATCGGTAGGGAAAGATTGGAATACTGCTAATGATATTGTATTTTAAAAAAAGCACGGAAAAAAATCTGATTTCCTTCAAATCTCACACCTTGAAAGCAATCTGTCATTACAGTCTTCCATTCCGTCACCCATAAGGAACAAAAAAGTAAACTTTGCATTTAACTTAATATACCTTAGTCTCTCAATTCCACAAAAACAAATGAACAAAGTTTTAAGTTCAGGCACCAGTGGTTAAGGGTGAAGGTTAACTTCAACACGTTCTTCAGGGGATAAAAATCTTGCATGAAAACGATCAAGCTCATCATTTAACTCTGGCTCTTCTTCAGTTTCTTCTTGATTGTACTGCACAGCTACAAAACAAAGATTAAATTTTAGGCGCTAACCAGAACTGGGCTTGTCAAAATTTCTCCCTAAAGAAAATACATTTCTCACTCCCTCTTTTATCGGCAAGGCTATCTTAAAAATCGCATTATCATAAAACAAAAATTTTCTTTATATTTTCCTCATGTGAAAAATAGATTTGCATTTAGGCTTATGGCAATACAAATCTGTTCAATTAGCATAAAAATAATGCTGTTGGAAACAAATCTTGGTAAAAAAAAAGTATAGCTATGTTTCAAAGGATTTTTACCATTACTTCTAAATTATAGTTTTCTTTAGTGAGAGTCAAATATTCTAGAGAACCATCATCTTTTAAAATAAAATTGTAATTATATACACATAAGTACACTATAAAATTGACATGCTTCATGAAAATTCATATATGAAACAAAACCCCAAATGACTAATACACACGACTAAGTCAGCTAAACTAAAGACTACTTAATATCTAAAGAAGTACGAAGAAGAATGAGATCAATTAAACAGGACCAATACTTTCTAACAGAACTGGAAAGAGTAGCGGTGTTAGTAACTCTCTAAGAAATAATATTCTCATAAACGCCCAGTATTCACAAGAACTGGAACTCCTTAGGTCCACAAATAATGTTAAGCTAACAATTATTTTTTTAATGATGTAAATTATAATAACATGCTGGAAACTGTGGGGTATGTCTACATTAATATCCATCCATTATTTAGTCATGCCAAAAAAAGCACTTTTAGAAATTTCTCTAAGTTCTCTTCTAATTGCTCCCTGATTTAACCCTAGTCCACTATCTAAAAGAGTTTATCCCAGGTGAATCACTGTCTTATCACAATTTCTGGTCATAGAGTCATCAACAAAAGAATATTCCAGACCATTTTTTAACGTTCCCTACAATTTAAACAATAGGGATAGGAATTCTTCTCCATCTCTAAGAAACATGGCATTACTCTGTTGAGTGATCTTGTGGGGGTTATTTTAAGCTGTATATAAGTAAAACTTTTCCAGACTGCTATATTTAATTTTGGGATCCATGATTTAAGGGAAAAAATCAGAAGTATGTGTGGAGGAATATACAATGATTATTTTAAAATTTGTAAAACAAGGACTAAATGTTTAAAAAATTATTAATGTTAAAAGAAATGATGTAAAATTGTGAGGTGTTACAGTGGATTGGTTCACTCAACAGCTTAAACCTGCATTCCTGTCCTACAGAGGTAGGAAAGTTAAACACTACCATTTCCCAACCTCCCTTGCAGCTAGGATTCCAGACATAATTGGTTCAATCAAACAGATGTACTCACTTGAGACTTTTCCTCAGAACCGAGTCACATGGGGAGAGAGGCAGGACACTAGGTGTCCATTTTTGCCCACACAAAGCAAGGCAAAGGCGGTGTGGTTCTGGAGCTGGCAACTGTTCATGGCTTCTTAATCCAGCATGTGGCTTCCTGAACTGTCAGGCAGCTTCTCGATTGTTCCAAAAGTAGCAGCTTCTTTGGCAGCTCACTCTTGTAATGGAGTTCCGAGAAGCTCAGCCTAGGTTCTGTTTCTTCAGCCCTCCCAAAGATTCTGTGAGCTACCTATATACCCCTTAATCAATCCCATTCTGTCTAATTGCTAAAGAAGATTCTATTATCTGAAACCAAGAATCGTGACCTATACAGAATTTGGTAGCTAGAAGTAAGGTGCAGCAAGGAAAAGGATCTTCAATAGGGAGTTGGCTTAGCTGAGGAGGTAGGGTTTTGGGCAGTGAGACCTCATGCCAGCTGAAGTTAAGGGATCAGAGAAAGTGGTGGTAGAACCTCAGAATGCTAGCCTGTGTTAGCTGCTTCTCGCCTCTTTCAGCAAAGTCCTACAGGAGAGATGTGACTCAGGAAGGTAAACAAGTCTGCAGAAATAGAAGAGAACATAGCTTTGCAGAGGGAATTGCTCTCTGTCTACAAAATAAATTGACAAAGGAGCTCTGAAGAACTGAAAAAGTCAACTACTACCATACTCTAAACTGAAACAATTATAAGTAAAGGTTCTGAAGAAGCTGCTAAAGCTTCCTCAAGCTTTTCAAGATACTTCCCTTAAGAATTTTCTGCCAAGTATGGGAGCCATCCTAAGGAAAAAGATCAGATTAAGATCATTCTCCCGCCATCGAAGCCTATAGTTTAAAATGGTCCCAAGTAGGTAGCGTTCATTTAAGACCCCAGGTGAGAGTGAACACAGAGGCCAGCAAGTACAAGATGAGGTTCTTTGTTAAAACCACATCTTGACAAGTTCTTTAACTGTGGTGATTCATGGTAATAATTGAAGAAAACAGACCAGAAACTTACTAACTTTTTAGAAAACTGTTTTGCCAAAACAAAACAAAAAATAAAAACCCTAAACCTGGCCTGCAACAGGCTGTAGCTATCTAAAACAATCCCTGAGGCCCCACAGCCACAATGACAGGAGTGAGGTGCTAAGGCTGTCCAGCCTCCAAGAAGGGCACACCTTCCAGCGCCCACTCAGATGCATGCTTGAAAATTAATGGACAATAAAACTTCCCAGAGGGCAACACCAAGGGCCCCCAAGCACATTAGACAAGGGAGCTCCTCCCAGAAAGGTGAATCAGGGGTTGCCTGATGGAAAAACCAAGGAATGTATTTATGGACAGAGCAGAGAGACCTTGCTATTTTTGCCAAGCAGTATTTTTTTAATTGTTATGGATCAGTGACTGCTACGTTTCTCATTTTCCCCCTTTCTAAAAGGTCGACTTGATTGCAGTTTATCTTGCACCTATCCCACCATCACACATGTGGTGCTGGTGGGGCATATACCTTGTTTTTGAGTTTGTGGATGGCCAGAGCAGAAGAAGCCACATCCTAACCTGATGAAGGGTACTATACTCAGATATCATGGTTTTTGAGCTATACACAAAAATAGATTGGATTTTGGTGGTTTCCTCTTAGGGTGAGGGAAGTGAGTGTTTTTGGTTTCAGAAGAGTGTACACAGATATTTAGGTAGCCAACAAGGCTGTATGGGTTAAAATTGAAAGTTGCCTACCAAATACCCCCGTTTCCTTCTTCCTTAGTTAAAGAATCCTAACTTTTAGCCGGGTGCATTGCCACATGGATTTCTCAGCTTCCCTAGCAGCTAGATGGCCATGTGACTCAGTTCTGGCCAATGAGATGTAAGTTCACACACTGTGTGGTTCTCTCGGAAAACTGCCTAAAGGAAGATGATTCAACTGGGGAAAGTTCCTTTTCTCGTCCTCCCCCACTGCCGCCAGAAGCAATCTTGGACAGCAAGAATGAGGTAACTTGAGGTTAAAAACTATGTGCTGAGGATAGCGGAACAGAACGATGGGAACCTGGATAACACCTTCTTCTAGATTTCTTTTATGTAAGAGGCAAAAACTCTTACTTAGTTTAAACCACTCTTATCTTTGGTATTTCTGTTATATGTAGCAGAACCTGATCTTAACTGATAGAGTATAAAGCAAAAATACGAATGACAAATGACCTGAAGTGGTAGCAAAAGCAATTCACTAGAAGAATTTCTAGCAGATAAGGTTGCTGAAGGTAGGAAACAGTTACCAGAGGCACTGGGGAACGCTGTGGTCTTCTCAGGAGAGGAATTATTAGTATCAAAGAGCCTTTTATTGAGAGAGGGGATGATAAGCCCCCATAAAAGAGTATCTGTCTTTGTGAGTAAGTGAGTGCAATTTATTTTAAAAGTAATAGAGCTTTCTCACTTAGTTACTGATAGTTTCATTAAACTATGGCATAAGGCCACTTAAATCATTAAAGGAGAACAAAGAAGAAAGAAGGGAGATATGAAAGTGAGAGCAGATAATGAGTTTGTTTTCTTCCTGACTCTGGTAGACTTCAATCCTTAAATATCTGGGTCCAAAAAAATGTGTTCTCATTTGAAAAGTATCTTCCTTTATTCCATATATGCTTTAAAATATTTATTGAGCAGAGAAAAAGGAAGGGAGGTAAAAAGAAGAAACAGATATTGATTTAATAACTTTCTTCCAAGTTCTGGGGGACTTCGGTCTTTAAACGTCTGTTAAAAAAAATAATATGCTCTCACTCTAAAGGTATCTTCCTTTATCCTGAATCTTCTTTTATATATAGATATATTAAGTATTCATTTTTTAAAATATGCTTAGCTAATCATAGATTACAATTTTTTTAAATGTTCTCTGATAACATCAATAATTGATTAGAAAGAATTATGAATGTTGAAATCAATCGTTTCACCATAAATATGCCTATCAAATTATAAAGCTTTGAAATGTGCTGATGCATAAGAATTTTATAGGCCCTTTCATTTTTCTCTAATACAAGTTACTCTATTTCCACAAATATATAGGAAATAGTATAGAGGTGTCAGTGATTTGAAATTATATTTGTAAGAAACATGGATTTCTATTTATTCCATTTTTATTTCCTTAAACAAACAAAATTACATACGTGGCTGGAACTTCAATTCTCCGCCAGGCCCTGAGGGAGGAATTTCTTGTTGTAATTTTTTTTGTTCCATCTGCTGTACAGCCTAGGAAATGGAAAAAGAATGTCTTAAAAGAAAGTAGGGGCTGGCTCCGTGGCCGAGTGGTTAACTTTGTGCGCTCCGCTGCGACGGCCCAGGGTTCGGATCCTGGGCGCGGACATGGCGCTGCTCGTCAGGCCACGTTGAGGCGGCATCCCACATCCCACAACCGGAAGGACCTGCAACTAAGATATACAACTATGTACCAGGGTGGTTTGGGAAATAAAGCAGAAAAAAAAAAAAGATTGGCAACAGTTGTTAGCCCATGTGCCAATCTTAAAAAAAAAAAAGAAAGTATTATTTGATTTTTCTCTGATATGTGTGACCTCTTCGACAAAGCACAACAAACTAACTGAAAATTGTTTTCCAAAATGAGATACTCAAACTCTTAAATTAGTTATTAGATTAATATTGAACGACACAGTTTTAAAAAATTAAAATTTAAATACCATAGCAAATAGTACATTGAAATATTATATTACAAAAACACAGGCTTTTAGCAAGGCACCTAAAATCCTTTCCATGCCACAACCCTTTTACAAAATACCACCTGATGATATTCCAGCTTCTGAGCTTCAAGTTGGTCATGCTGACGTTGTAGCTCTTCTTTTTGTTTCTGAAGTTCATCTGCCTTTTTCTTAAGTTCATTTTCTTGTAAGGAGATAAGATTTTCATAGGCTTTAAGTTCTTCCTCTGTGAAGAACTGTTGCTGATCCAAGGTCTACAAGAAAAAAGTGAGGAAAGAATAATCTTAGAAATACAACAATAAGGTCACTTTCAGCTTTAAAATTCTATGATTAGCAAACCACAAAAGAGTATTTATACTATTACACGTTTTGGGTAAGAAGAAGAGGAAATAAGAAAATATATATTTATGTACTCATTTGAGCAAAAGGGAAAAGAGAAAGGAAAACCCAGAGACTGATGAGATTGGTTATCGATAGAACAAGGGAATAACCTGGGTGGAAAAGGACAAAGAGAACGTGGGAAAGAAAATCACACTCCTCTGAGTAGACCTTTTTTGTATAGATTTGACTTTTGGAAACATGTCAATCTTTCACATACTCAAAAAAAAAGAAAATAAATAAAATCCACAAGGACAGGAAAACTCCTCAAATTGAATACAAACAGAAGCAAATAAATAATACTTTTATTTTAAGTGAATAAAACAACCCACAGAAGGAGGGAGGGAAAAAAAAGAACTAACCCAAGAAACTTTTGATCGCAGTAGTTGGACAATATGCCCTCAGGTTAAAAACAACAACAGAATCTAAACAAATATTAAAATCTTGTTTTGCAGAGGCATGGATTAGCAATGCTGAAACACTTTGTCCATCCTAGGATTGAGCAAATAAGTGGAACATTAATGTGGAAAATGGGAACCAGTTTCATATGAAATATGGAAAGAGGAAAAGATAGAAGGTTGTGTTGGAATTGGAGGTGCCTGATTGAAATTTAAGGAGATAGTGTGAACTCATGAGTTTTAATACACATTGATAGGCAAATATATAAAAATGAATATAAACGTGTAGGTGTGTCTATATATGTGTATGTGTGTATATATGTACATAGACACAGATAATATAAATAAATACATATATGTATTTTTTTAATTCCCCAACTGTGCTATCTGACAGGGCCTAGAAGCAATGATGCTCCAGTAGCCAGGAGCACAACCAGGGCCCAGATCCTGGTCTGTAAGATCAATCTCCAGTGCTCCACAGAAAAATGGCTGATTCCAGAGGTGAGACAGAGAAAGAACCAGATCAGCCTTGAACATCTTGCTATGCTAAAAAGTAAGGAAGTCCTCAAAGAATGATAGGGACGTGCTAGAAGGACACAAAGCCAGTTTGAGGAAACTCCCACTAGCCAAATCTGGGACAATTTGAGCATCAAAAGAAGTAATCATAGTAAGGATTCAAGATTATTGAATAAAACAAGAAGCCATGAGTCTACACTGATATAAATAGAGGAGGGGGAAGGGACAGCTTTTCCTTCCAGTAGAAAGGCAACTAGGAAATGCAGAAGCAAGACAATTAGAAAATCACCATTTGTCAACAGTCATAGTCACAAGTGATTCTGGTCAGATTCATCTGTGGATGCTAACACTAGTAGATAATGAGTCTCAAAGTAGATCCCCAAAGACACCTTTTTTTTAAAAACAGAGCACTCTCATTTTTTATTGGTAGAAATGTAAATTGGTACAATTCTTTTGAACAGCACTTTACAAAGTATCTCAACAGTCTTAAAAACATTCCCTTGGTTGTGGACATTGCTACATTGAGAATGTCCTATAAAATATCCCTCAACACATAAAAAGCTTTATATAAAAACGTGTTTAGAGCAGCAATGTCTTTTTTAAATAATACTAAAAGACCGGAGATAACCTAAATGTCTAACTCTGAGGAAACAGTCAAGCATTCCCATAGCTATTAAAATAATGCTTACAAATAGTATTTGGAAATACTTTAGATATGATATTGTATGAATTTTTTTTTAAAAAAAGAGAGGACTTCTGATTCTGGCAGTCCATGGGTTAGATAAGATACTTTTTAAATTACAAAAGGTAAGATGGTAATTTTATGGTGGGCAAACCCCATAGACACTACCATAACCAAACAAAGTTAACACTGCCAGTCACGGAAATAATTAGCAGCATCTACCTCCTGATACGATGCACTTAGCATCACTTTGGTGGTATTTGAACCAAAAGTAGGAATCATGAGGGAACAGCAGACAAACTCAGACTGAGGGGCCTTCTACAAAATAACTGGTCTGTACTGTTTAGAAATAGCAATGCCCTAAGAACAGGAACTGTTTCAGATGAAAGGAGACTAGAAAGACATGACAACTAAACTCAAGGCAACATCTTGGATTTTCTTTTGCTATAAAGGACAATATTGGGGAAATTGACAAAAATTGCAATAAAGTCTACAGATTAGAGAAGAGTATTGTAGGTGTTAGCACTGATAATTTCACCATGATTATGTAACATAATCCTTGTTTGCAAGAAATACACGCTCGAGTATTTAAGATTAAAGCAGCATCATGTGCAACTTACTCTCAAAAATAACTATACATGTTACATATACATACACACACACAGAGAGATCAAACATAGAGAAAGAGAGAAAAAGAGAGAGAGAGTAAATGTAGTAAAATGGGAAATCTGGGTGAAGGGTATTCAAGAATTCCTTGTCTATTCTGGCAACTCTTTTGTAAATCTGAAATTATGTCAAAATGAAGAAAGTATATAATTATCTATTGAACCAGTTCACCCAAAGCACTAAAGGAAGTGCATGTTCAAATAATCTTAGCGTGGTTCTTCTTCGTCAGAGTCCAGAAATATTTCAAATGTTAGACAAAAGCTTATAACAAAAAGAAGCTGATTTCTTTAATCTCAAACCAAGATGACCAACTGTCCCATTTGCCCAGAACTGTCCTGATTTTAGCACTGAAAAGTTCCACACCCCAGGAAACTCCTCAGTCCTGGCTAAACCAGGACAGTTGGTCACCCTATCTCAAACTATTTTCTGGACAATTAAAAATCTAATTAAAATGGTAATCTTTTCATTTTATATCTCATACAGAAAAAGACAATGCTCTTTCTTCAATCTAGTTTGGTTGGTACCTCTCAACCACTCTTTTTTTTTTTTTTGCCACTTTTTTTTTTTATTGGGTTATTGATAGGTTACAATCTTGTGAAATTTCAATTGTACATTAATGTTTGTCAGTCATGTTGTAGGTGCACCACTTCACCCTTTGTGCCCACCCCCCACCCCACCTTTCCCCTGGTATCCACTAAACTGTTCTTGGTCCATAGTTTTAACTTCCACATATGAGTGGAGTCATACACAGATTATCGTTCTCTCGCTGGCTTATTTCACTTTACATAATTCTCTCAAGGTCCATCCATGTTATTGCAAATGGAATGATTTTGTTCTGTTTTGCAGCTGAGTAGTATTCCATTGTATATATGTACCACATCTTCTTTATCCATTCGTCTGTTGATGGGCACGTAGGTTGCTTCCACGTCTTGGCTATTGTAAACAGTGCTGCAATAAACACTGGGGTGCACAGGACTTTTGGGATTGCTGACTTCAGGCTCTTTGGATAAATACCCAGTAGTGGGATGGCTGGATCGTATGGTAGTTCTAGTTTTAGTTTTTTGAGGAATCTCCATACTGTTTTCCATAGTGGCTGCACCAGTTTGCATTCCCACCAGCAGTGTATGAGGGTTCCTTTTTCTCCGCAACCTCTCCAACATTTGTTGCTATTAGTTTTAGATATTTTTGTCATTCTAACGGGTGTAAGGTGATATCTTAGTGTAGTTTTGATTTGCATTTCCATGATGATCAGCGATGATGAGCATCTTTTCATGTGCCTATTGGCCATCAGTATATCTTCTTTGGAGAAATGTCTGTTCATGTCTCCTGCCCATTTTTTGATTGGGTTCTTTGATGTTTTGTGGTTGAGTTGCGAGAGTTCTTTATATATTAAGGATATTAAGCCTTTGTCAGATATATGACTTGCAAATATTTTTTCCCAGTTAGTGGGTTGTTTTTTTGTTTCAATCCTGTTTTCATTTGCCTTGAAGAAGCTCTTTAATCTGATGAAGTCCCATCTGTTTATTCTTTCTATTGTTTCCCTTCTCTGAGAAGGCATGGTGTCCGAAAAGATCCTTTTAATACTGATGTCAAAGAGTGTACTGCCTACGTTTTCTTCCAGAAGTGTTATGGTTTCAGGTCTCACCTTTAGGTCTTTAATCCATTTTGAGTTTATTTTGGTGAATGGTGAAAAAGAATGGTCAATTTTCATTCTTTTACATGTGGCTTTCCAGTTTTCCCAGCACCATTTGTTGAAAAGACTTTCTTTTCTCCATTGTATGCCCTCAGCTCCTTTGTCAAAGATAAGCTGTCCATAGATCTGTGGTTTTATTTCTGGGCTTTCAATTCTGTTCCATTGATCTGTGCACCTGTTTTTGTACCAGTACCATGCTGTTTTGATTACTGTAGCTTTGTAGTATGTTTTGAAGTCAGGGATTGTGATGCCTCCCGTTTTGTTCTTTTTTCTCAGGATTGCTTTAGCAAGTCGGGGTCTTTTGTTGCCCTATATGAATTTTAGGATTCTTTGTTCTAATTCTGTAAAGAATGTCATTGGGATTCTGATTGGGATGGCGTTGAATCTGTAGATTGCTTTAGGTAGAATGGACATTTTAACTATGTTTATTCTTCCAATCCATGTACATGGAATGTCTTTCCATCTCCTTATGTTGTCATCCAATTCTCTCAGAAAGGCCTTGTAATTTTCATTATATAGGTCCTTCACTTCCTTAGTTAAATTTACCCCAAAGTATTTTATTCTTTTTGTTGCGATTGTGAATGGTATTGTATTCTTGAGTTCTTTTTCTGTTGGTTCATTACTGGAGTATAGAAATGCTACTGATTTATGCAAATTGATTTTATACCTTGCAACTTTGCTGTAGTTGTTGATTACTTCTAACAGTTTTCCAATGGATTCTTTGGGGTTTTCTATATATAAGATCATGTCGTCTGCAAACAGCGAGAGTTTCACTTCTTCCCTCCCTATTTGGATTCCTTTTATTCCTTTTTCTTGCCTGATTGCTCTGGCCAGGACCTCCAGTACTATGTTAAATAAGGGTGGTGATAGAGGGCATCCTTGTCTCGTTCCTGTTTTCAGGGGGATGGGGTTCAGTTTTTGCCCATTGAGTATGATGTTGGCTATGGGTTTGTCGTATATGGCCTTTATTATGTTAAGGTAGTTTCCTTCTATGCCCATTTTGTTCAGAGTTTTTATCATAATTGGCTGTTGGATCTTGTCAAATGCCTTCTCTGCATCTATTGAGATGATCATGTGGTTTTTATTCCTCAGTTTGTTGATGTGGTGTATCACGTTGATTGATTTGCGGATGTTGAACCATCCCTGTGTCCCTGGTATGAATCCCACCTGATCCTGATGTATGATTCTTTTGATGAATTGCTGAATTCTGGTTGCCAAAATTTTGTTTAGAATTTTTGCATCTATGTTCATCAGTGATATTGGCCTGTAGTTCTCTTTTTTCGTGGTGTCCTTGTCAGGTTTTGGTATCAGCATGATGTTGGCCTCATAGAATGTGTTAGGAAGTGTTCCATCTTCCCTAATTTTTTGGAATAGCTTGAAAAGGATAGGTATTAAATCCTCTCTGAAAGTTTGGTAGAATTCCCCAGGAAAGCCATCTGGTCCCGGGGTTTTAGTCTTTGGGATGTTTTTGATTGCTGTTTCAATCTCTTTCCTTGTGATTGGTCTGTTCAAATTGTCTGCCTCTTCTTGAGTGAGCTTTGGGAGATTGTAGGAGTCCAAGAATTTATCCATTTCCTCTAGGTTATCCATTCTGTTGGCATATAGTTTTTTGTAGTATTCTCTTATAATCTGTTGTATTTCTGCAGAGTCTGTTGTTATTTCTCCTCGCTCATTTCTGATTTTGTTTATTTGAGCTTTCTCCCTTTTTTTCTTTGTAAGTTTGGCTAGTGGTTTGTCAATTTTATTTATCTTCTCAAAAAACCAGCTCTTTGTCTCATTGATCCTTTCTACTGCCTTTTTCGTTTCAATAGTATTTATTTCTGCTCTGATTTTTATTATTTCTCTCCTTCTGCTGACTTTGGGCTTCATTTGTTCTTTTTTCTCTAGTTCAGTTAGGTGTGCTTTAAGGTTGCTTATTTGGGATTTTTCTTATTTATTAAGATGTGCCTGTATTGTGATGAGTTTTCCTCTTAATACAGCTTTTGCTGTATCCCATATAAGTTGGTATGGCATGCTATAATTTTCATTTGTTTCCAGGTATTTTTTTATTTCTTCTTTAATTTCTTCAATGATCCATTGCTTGTTCAGTAGTGTGTTGTTTAGTCTCCACATCTTTGTGCCTTTCTCAGCTTTTTTCTTGTAATTAATTTCTAGCCTTATAGCACTATGATCTGAGAAGATGCTTGTTATTATTTCAATTTTTTTAAATTTGTAGAGGCTTGCCTTGTTTCCCAACATATGGTCTATCCTAGAGAATGTTCCATGTGCACTTGAGAAGAATGTGTATTCAGCTCCTTCAGGGTGGAGTGATCTACATATGTCTATTAAGTCCAATTGTTTTAGTTTTTCATTCAGCTCCACTATTTCCTTGTTGATTTTCTGTCTTGATGATCTGTCCATTGATGTGAGTGGGGTGTTGAGGTCCCCTACTATTATTGTGTTGTTTTTAACATCTTCCTTTAGGTCTGTTAATAGGTGCTTTATGAATCTTGGTGCTCCTGTGTTGGGTGCATAGATATTTATAAGCGTTATTTCTTCTTGATGAAGTGTCCCTTTGATCATTATATATTGTCCCTCTGTGTCTCTCTTTACCTGTCTTATTTTGAAATCCACTTGGTCTGATATGAGAATTGCAACACCTGCCTTTTTTTCCTTGCTATTTGCTTGAAGTATTGTCCTCCACCCCTTCACCCTGAGTCTGTGTTTGTCCTTGGGGCTGAGGTGTGTTTCCTGGAGGCAACAAATTGTTGGATCTTGTTCTTTAATCCATTTTGCCACTCTGTGTCTTTTTATTGGAGAGTTCAATCCGTTCACATTGAGAGTGATTATTGATGCATGTGGACTTAATGCTGTCAATCTGTCGCTCATTATCTTGTTTTCCTGTGTTTCTTTTCCTGTGTGCTTTAGACTACCCATTTAATACTGCAATTTCTTATGCTGGGTTTCTTGGATTTTTCCTTATCTATGATTTGTGACTCTGTTCTGTACTTTATTTTAGTGTCTACCTTGAAGTTTGTATTTAGAATCTCGTGTATAATATAGTCTATTCTCTGGTGGTCTCTTACTTACTTGACCAATACTGATTTAGACCCTTTGCTCTTCCCCTCCTAAATAATTATTTTCATTTTTTATTCCAACTCGTCTTATTAATTTGTAGTTAGAGTGCTAAGATCGTCCTTGTTTTGGTAGTTTCCCTATTTTTACCCTAATGCTATAGTTGAATATTTGCTATCCTGTTCTGGTTCTATCCATCGGTCTCCCTAGTCTGTGGATTGTGTCCCCTTTCTCCCTTTTTTCTTTTTTCAGGTATGAGAGCCTTCTTGAGGATTTCTTGTAGTGGAGGGCTTTTAGTTACAAATTCCCTTAACTTCTGTTTGTCTGGAAAAGATTTAATTTCTCCCTCATATCTGAAGGAAATTCTTGCTGGATAGAGTATTCTTGGCTGAAGGTTTTTATCCTTTAAAGCTTTGAATATATCACTCCATTCTCTCCTAGCTTATAGGGTTTCTGTAGAGAAATCTGCTGACAGTCTGATAGGGGCTCCTTTATAGGTTATTCTCTTTTTTTTCTTACTTCCCTGAGTATTCTTTCCTTATCATTCCTATTT
Source organism: Equus caballus (assembly GCF_041296265.1). Taxonomy (NCBI): domain Eukaryota; kingdom Metazoa; phylum Chordata; class Mammalia; order Perissodactyla; family Equidae; genus Equus; species Equus caballus. Next base: position 88,049,212 of record NC_091690.1, on the reverse strand, counting down.
GCCAACTTTACTGTTATGTGTCTTGAGGTGGGTCTTTTTACATTGACAAATCGAGGAGATCTAAAACCCTCCTCTACACACATTTCTCTGTTGATCCCTAGATTTGGGAAGTTCTCTTCAATAATTTCGTTAAGCACACTTTCTGCTCCATTTTCCTTTTCCATATTCTCGGGAATTCCTATGATCCTTATGTTCTTACTCCTCATTGAATCCATTATCTCTCGGAGATTTTCCTCATTTTTTTAATTCTTAGTTCTCTTTCTTCCGCTCTCTGGCACCATTCAGCCTGTCTGTCCTCGATTATGCTGATTTTCTCCTCTATGTTGTCTACACGGGCATTCAGGGAATCCGTATTCTGTTTTATCTGGTCCACTGTGTTTTTCATCTCAAGTAATTCTGTTTGGTTCTTCTTTATGATTTCAATCTCTTTTGTGAAGTAACTCCAGAACTCGGCTTGTTTCTCTATCTTTCTCTCTACCTCATTGAGTTTTTTGATTATAGCTGCTCTGAATTCATTATCACTTAGTTTACCTAATTCCAAGTCCTCAGGACTTAATTCTGTGTTTTTATTGTTTTCCTTCTGGTCTGGGGCTTTTATAAATTGCTGGATGGTAGAGGAGCAGTTTTTTCTCACGGTGGTAGAATTCAGTTGCAGTTACAGCCTGTCGCCACTAGATGGGGGTCGAGAGCGACGTGTTAGCTCTCCACCTTGGGGCAAGATGGCTGCGCCCACTGGCTTTGTTGGGGGGGAGGGGCTGTTACTCACACGCGCTGGTCTGGGTTCAGATCAGTTCTGTTCTCTGGTCTCCCAAGGCCCTTGGTTTATGGGGTCCCCAAGGACGGAAGCTTTCCCCCCGTCAGCCGGTCTCCACTGAATCAGCAGCAGGAGTCCTGGATGATCCCCGGGTCGCGCAGCCCCTCCCCCGCTCCTTCCCGACCTGCGCCACAGCGATCGCAGACTCTAGGGGAGGGAGCAATGTTCTCTCCTACCGTTCCAGCGCCTCCGAGGCTGTAAGTAGGATTTAAGATCTCCGCCTTCTTGGTATTGTAGGTCTCTAACGAGCTGGCATTATGTTTATTCTCTGAAATTCAGTTCTTCCAATCTTTTGTTGTATTTTGGAGGGGAGAGAATCCCGGGTCAGCTCACCCCACCATTTTGCTCCGCCCACTCTCAACCACTCTTTTAAAGATGTGTATGCACTCATTAACATACAGTAAGCTATGGCATAAATTGGTATACCTTTCTGGAGCAATTTGACAAGATATATTTAAAAACTAAAAAAATGTTCATAAACCTTGAGAATGGTTCTATTTCTGGGAATTAATCCCAGGGAAGTCATCACGCATGCCCAAAAATGTATGAACAAACGGATAATCATCATAGTGTTATTTACTACAGTAAAAAAAAAATTGGAATTGACTCAAAATGTCTGAATCTGGAAGAATGATTATATAAATTATGTTACAACCACACAACTGCATGCTAAGTAGTCATTTTTTAAATCATGTTTTTGAGGACCAGCATTAGCAAATGTTCACAAAATACTGTTAAATTAAAAAAACAGTTTCAGGGGTCAGCCCGGTGGTGTAGTGGTTAAGTTCACACATTCCACTTCAGCAGCCCAGGATTCACCAGTTCAGAGACCGGGTGCAGACCTACACACCACTTGTCAAGCCATGTTGTGGTAGGCGTCTCACATATAAAATAGAGGAAGATGGGCACAGATGTTAGCTCAGGGTCAGTCTTCCTCAGCAAAAAGAGGAGGATTGGCAGCAGATGTTAGTTAATCTTCCTCCAAAAAAAAAAATAGAATTTAAAAAAAAAAACAATTTCACAAACATACAAAATCATTTATACAGTATGAAGCCATTTTAAAAAACAAATAGATATGAATTTATGTGTATATATAAATTAAAAATGGGACAGTATATTGTTTATACACAGTATGCTATATATGTATATACTAAATATACAAACTGCATACTATTTCCAAATTGGCCTAATACAATGCATAATTAAGTGTCTGCCACTGGATGGCAGGATTATAGGTAACTTCTAGTTTATTCTTTAAATGTATCTATATGTCTAATTTTCAAGAGTGAACATTACTTTACACTTAAAAGAGTAGAATTTTAAGAAGACTTCTAATTAGATGCAATATGATGACAAATGAGAGATCAATTGCCACAAGCTTTCCAAGAAATTAAGTTCATTACTTTATAGTGACATTTTATATGAAAAGCCAAGACAGTAAGACTACACATGCAAACATAATGGGGAATAAAAGTTAAAAGTAGAATAGACTGACGTAGAATTTCTTGAACCACACATGCCATTTGAAGTAGGTTCTATTACCTCCCAGCCATCTGGCTCCAAGAATTCCTTTTTTTCCGTAGCTTTCAAAAACTCTTCCAGAGTCACCAATCGGTCTTTGTTAGCATCAACCTGATTAAAGGAAAATGTATAAATAAAATAACCCTTTCGCATATTATTTAGACTCTAGAAACTGCCTTCTACTACACGCTACTAAATAAGCATACAGCCATTAGGAGTAGCCTAACATCTACAGAAACCGAGGGGAAAAAACCATGAATGGAGTACTCAATTACATTAGAATCAGAAAATAGGTATCTTTCTCTTCTATATAATTCAAATTTGAAAATACAATGAGATATCTATACACCTGATACCCCCAAAAATCACCAAGTTTGAGTCTGCTGATCTGACTAGTCAGGCCAGTACTGTCTTCCTCCCTCACTACACCACGTATACTTCCTCTGGAAGCCAAGGGTTTGGGCTAGGAAAAAAACCTTTCCAGAAAGAGGACTGTTTTAGCCAAGAGTCAGAGTTCAAGTTAAAATGCTGTCAATATCTTTTCTTAAAAACAAACAACTAACTAAATCAAAACTAAGGTTGACAATCTCTCCAAATTCTCTTCAATGGCTCTTATACACTATGGTAAATTCAGTGACAAAGGTGAACTCTATAATGGCCAAAGAAATTTATTTGATGCATAGGATGCCAGCAGTCAACAAAGATCCCAATTCATCATTAACAGCTCAAATAGGTGAAAATCACCACAGCAAAACAATGGGCTTTAGTCACTCTGCCGATAATGTCTATATCAGTTTTAACCTTAGTAATGTGAACAAGAAATAGATATTTATTGTTATAAACCATTAATGATACCGACCCTGATATTAGTTTCCCCACATTAAACCCAGCATATATGGGGTTAAAACCAAAACACTCATTCCCTGCTTACTCTCTGGCTTCCTGCCTCCAAAATCCACTATCCTCCATGGAGACAGACATCACCAAGGACAAGCACCTGGATTATCTCCTCCCCAAAAGAGATACAGGCTGGTGGGGAAGCTGCTGACCAGCAAGGTCATGGGCTCCCTCCTCTCTGCAAGTGTCTCAAGGCCAAAGACAGACTGGTGGGAAAGCTCCAACCACCAAGGCCATATGCTCCCCCTCCCCTACCTAAAACCCCAAATAAAAATCCTTCCTTTTAGCTTTTTGGGGAGTTTGGGATTTCAGCGTTAGCTGCCCTCTCTCCTTGCTCAGCGCTGTGCAAAAATAAAATTCGTACTTTCTTCCACCACACCCGGTGTCAGAGATTGGCTTGCTGCACAACGGGTGAGCGAACTCACTTCAGGTTCGGTATCATTAAGGTATTGGGTTTTTTGGATTTTCTCGGAAAAAACTAAAATATGAAATATTGGACTGCATTATTTTTCACTTCTAAAAGAATTTTTATAGCTGATAGGAGCAGCATCTTAATCTCTTAAAATATTTTAAAGTAGTTATAAATTATTTTATCAACACTAAGGGAATCTACTGAATATTCTGGATCAAAAATGCAAAATCTAATTAGATGCCTATTCTGTATATTTCTTTTCCATCCTATGGTAAGATTCATTGAAAGAACTTGAAGAATCTATAGAGGTTAACATATATTGTTAAACTTTTAAAACATACCTCATTCATTACATGTTCTCTCATTCTAAGCCTTTCTTCCTCCATTTCTACCATATCATCCTCTTCATTTTTTGGGTCATATACTTTCTCCAACTAAAAAGAAAATTTTAAAACCAACATAAAAGAAAGGAAGATAATAGAAGGAAAAAGAGAACAAAAACACTGAATACTTAATGAACTCACATACCTCTTTAGTAAATAAGGCTTCTAATTCTTGTTCATCTAGGAAGCCATCACTATTGACATCTAAAGTTTAAAAGTTACAAATGCAAAAATTGATTTTAATGCCTTAGAAAATAAATAATAAAAATACAACTATTGACAAACAGCTTGCAAACGTAGCACTGACACAAAGCATCAATATCCTACAGAAAAAGGTTTCTTCTTTTTCTGAAGCCTCAGATCAGTCCAACTGATAACAATTCACTACTTATTTATAATTCATTACAGTTGGTTAAGAAAATATATCTTAACGAATTTTTTTCCAAAAATATAAAATAAAATAATACACTATAAGAATAAAAGCAAATTTTAACATCATAGCATAAAGCCTGTTAGATATAATCTAGCTAGTCACAGAGATACCATCAGTTTACAGAGAACCTTGCATTAAGTCACATAATGAACCAAAAGTAAAAGCAGACACAGCTACTGATCTAAAATATTTTATACTGCAGACCAACAATAAAGACTATTACATTACTAGAGAAAAACTCTAAACATTTACTATCAACAGGACTCAATAGCAGACCCTGGCAGAAATCAATTAAGAGTAAAGCAACCATAATTTTTCAAACAGCAGATAATAAATATTAATATTTGTATCAAATCTGTTACCATGTAGTTTGAAAAATGTCTTGGGGTCAAAGTCATTAGGATCCAATCCATCAGTCTCTTCCCATACCTCTTTTAGTTGATCTTTGCTTCCCTGTGAATCAATTTTTAAAAAACACTCAAAACAAAATATAATCTAAAGTGTATATACCCAAAATAAAATATAAATTTGAGAAATTTCACAGAATTAAGAATCAAGATTTAAGTACTAGTAATTTATGATAAAATTCTACTATCTGATACAAAGAAGTATCTTCACCTAACTATGGTTTCATAAAGTCTTAATCCTTACTGGATGATTAACTTTGGGATGATTTTCATGCTTTTTCTTCATTTCTTCAAATTTAGATTCTTCTTCTTTTCTCTTTTCTTCATTCAGTGTTTTTAAATATTCTCTCCTTTCATGTTCCTTCATCATTTCATATTTTTTAAATTCTTCATGTCGAGTTTTATCATAGTGTTCCAGATCACTTGTAGCCTATAATGCAATATTTAAATCAAATAAAAAGATGTGTTTGAAAAACATAAATAAAGTCTTTCTTGCATATAGCATACTCTCTAACAGAGGCAGTATAGGAAGGCCAAAACATACTGGACTCCTTTTTAAAATTCTACTATTTTACTTTAGTCATTATTATTACCAGGGATGTAGGCATTCAAAGAAACTAAAAGCTAAAAGCTAGCTTCAACTTTAGGAAGTTTCTCACAAGCAAGTAAAACATAAATTGATTTTGAAAAGAAGAAGAAGAAGAAAAATGAAGGGACTGTATCAAATTTGTACAGCATAGCAAACTAGAATGGTTTCTAACCACTTGACCAAATCTAATAACACCCAGGCTCAAACATCTAGTTTGGTAGCTCCACACAGTACAACATGAGAGGTCTATAAGCTCTCATCTAAAATCCCTGAGACCAGATGTGTTTCAAAATTTTCTGTATTTTAGAAAGGGAGTATGGCATATATGACGTATTACACAATATCCCTGCAGAGTCTGTAATCAAACAGATGAGTACTTCCTTAGCAAAAATCTATGAATACGCACACTAGGCTAAACAAAAACTATAAATAGCCTTACTATAATTCAAGCCAGGTTTCAGTTTTCACAGTGTTTTGGATTTTGGTATTGTGAGTAAGGGATTACAGACCTGTATACCCACACGATTATCTGTCCTAATAAGGGTTGAGCTATCTCCCTTTAAAGATATCCGAGAGAGCATATAAAAGTTATATTACCACTTCATTGAATTTACTTGTCGAATTGCAAAGCCTCAAAGGCACAACAAAGACAACACTTTTTGGAATTATTCTTACCGCTTTGATTAACATATCCAAATCTGTAGATTCAAACTTTTCAGGATTTAGGTGGTTTAGGTGATCAAATTGTTTTAGAAGAGCATGGTGGTCTATTCCTGTATCTGAAAGAAAATGAGAAAACTGTAACTGATCAATTACTAGAAGCTAGAAACATTAATATAGATGGTACAGTAAGAATAAGCATTCACAGATTTAACGAAGGAGGTGAAAGACCTATACAATGAAAACTATAAAACATTATTGAAAGAAATTGATGACGACATAAAGAAATGGAAAGATATTCCTTGCTCATGGATTGGAAGAATGAACTTAGTTAAAATGTCCATACTACCTAAAGCAATCTATAGATTCAATGCAATCCCTATCAGAATCCCAATGACATTCTTCACAGAAATAGAACAAAAAATCCTAAAATTCACATGAGGCAGCAAAATACCCCAAATAGCTAAAGCAATCCTGAGAAAAAAGAACAAAGCTGGAGGCATCACAATCCCTGACTTCAAAATATACCACAAAGCTATAGTAATCAAAACAGCATGGTACCAGTGCAAAAACAGACACACAAATCAATGGAACAGAATTGAAAGCCCAGAAATAAAACCACACACCTATGGACAGCTAATCTTCAACAAAGGAGTTAAGAACATGCAATGGAGAAAGGAAAGCCTCTTGAAAAAACAGTGTTAGCAAAACTGGACGGCCAAAAGAATGAAAGTAGACCATTATCTTTCACCATACACAAAAATTAACTCAAAATGGATCAAAGACTTGAAGGTAAGACCTGAAATCATACAACTCCTAGAAGAAAATATAGGCAGTACACTCTTTCACATCAGGCTTAGAAGGATCTTTTCAAATACGATGTCTACTCAGACAAGGGAAACAAAGAATAACTAAACAAGTAGGACTTCATCAGACTAAAGAGCTTGTGCAAAGCAAAGGAAACCAGGAACAAAATGAAAAGACAACACACCAACTAGGAGAAGATATTTGCCAATCATATATCTGACAAGGGGTTAATCTCCAAAATATATAAAGAACCCATACAACTCAACAACAAGAAAACAAACAACCTGATCAAAAAATGGGCAGAGGATATGAACCGGCAGTTTTCCAGAGAAGACATACGGATGGTCAATAGGCACATGAAAAGATGTTCAATATACTAATCATCAGGGAAATCCAAATCAAAACGACATTGAGATATCGCCTTACACCTGTCAGAATGGCTATAATCACCAACAAAAAAATAACAAATGTTGGCAAGGATATGGAGAAAAGAGAACCCTCATACACTGCTGGTGGGAATGCAAACTGGTGAGCCACTATGGAAAACAGTATGGAGATTTCTCAAAAAATTAAAAATAGAAATACCATATGACCCAGCTATCCCACTACTGGGTATTTATCTAAAGAACTGGAAATCAACAATTCAAAGAGACTTATGCACCCCTATGTTCATTGCAGCATTGTTCACAATAGCCAAGACGTGGAAGCAACCCAAGTGCCCATCGACTGAAGAATGGATAAAGAAGATGTGGTATACACACACACACACACACACACACACACACACACACACACACACACACAATGGAATATTACTCAGCCATTAAAAAAGACAAAATCATCCCATTTGCAACAACATGGATGGACCGTGAGAGTATTACGTTAAGCAAAATAAGCCAGACAGAGAAAGACAAACACCATATGATTTCACTCATATATGGAAGATAAACACATGGACAAAGAGAACAGATTAGTGGTTACCAGAGGGGAAGGGGGTTGGGGGTTAGGCATAAGGGGTAAAGGGGCACATATGTATGGTGACTGACAAATAATAACGTACAACTGAAATTTCACAATGTTATAAACTATTATGATCTCAATAAAATAAAATGTAAAAAAAACCAAGCGGCTTTAACAAGAAAAAAAATGAGCATTCACATTTATTCCTGTGGGGGGATTTTATAAGAAAAGTCAAAGTTTTAGATTATAATCTAAGTGTTCATATTTTCTTTTAGAATATTGTACATATCATTATATTAGGCAAAGGTAATGTCTTTGAATCTAGAATGGAATACAATGTAATACGTACATTTTTATGTTATTTCTAAAAGACCAGTTGACTATCAGTACACTAACAGTAAAAAAATTTTTGCTATTGTAAAACTACCAAATTTCCTACTTTTAATTAGATAAACTATAATATACTGCCCTCATCAAAGGTCTAAGTAGAATTTCTAAAAAGAATTGCTCTAAAATTTATGTGAATTTTTTGAATGCTGATCCAGTGAATCCTTTATGGAACAATAAAAATCTAATTCAGGTAAATTCATTTGAATTATGACTTATTTTTAAAGAAACATCAATTGTTTTTCTTTGTAAAGAATTTTTAAAAACAAGCTACAGTTTATTGTAGTTGAATGGGTAAAGTGATTCTGGACTATTTCAGTTGTATGACAGAAATGAGCAAAATAGTACATATGTTGATGTTGTTAGAAGTCAGGGTTCTCACTTAGGAAAAAGGAATATACAAATATGAAATAATGGAAGGTAAGAAAGCAAGCTGTGGAAATGGACGGGAATTAGTGCTATCTGTGTGAACTTATTATTTCTAAAATATGTACATGTATATGCATGTATGTTTCATGTGTATACGTATGTATATTATACACATATATACATCAACGTATGTGCATGTATGTATATGTGTACAGACGCATACAGATGTGTACAGATGCATATACATATGCATATATATTTCCAACCTCTATCCAATGAAAGTACCTAGAAGAAAATATATTCCAGAAGCAATAAGTACACCTAGTACCAGCTTGCTGGTCTGTAATATTATTCGCCATTAAAAAGAACCAAGAATCCTCAGAGAAATGGCTGATTTCAGGGCTGCAGTAGGATAGGTATAAGATGAGCCTGGCACATTTTGTTATGCCAGAAAGTAAGAAACTGCTAGATTTAGTTCAACTAAGCTTTCACTGAATTCTTAGTCGAGCACTGTACTAGTTTTACTTACGAAGAAAAGATTTGTTATAAGACCCAGCCTTAAAGGATATGACCAGACAATGAAATATATAAATGCATGCTTAACCTTACTCAAAACAAGAGAAATACATATTAAAACTGCACTATTACACCATCTAACAAAATGGCAAAACTCGTAGAGTTTGAAGATACATAGCGTCAGCAAGGCTGTGAGAAATCATCGCTGGTGGGACTGTGCATTGGTACAATAGTGGTGGAGATGGCAGCATCTATCAAAATTACAAATACATATATCTTCTGGTTTAACAACTTTACCATGGGAAATCTATCCTAGAGATAATCCTATATGAATACATAGCAATATATGTACAAGAGACTTCACTAGAAATAACCCAAATGTCCATCAACAGGGGCCTGGTTAAATAAATTACGGTATATCCATATAATAGAAATCTACATAGCTGTTAAAAAAAAAAAAAATGAAGATGGTCTCTGTGTACTAACACAGAAAGATCTCCAAAATGTACTGTTAAAAGAAAAATACAAGGCACAAAATGTATATTGTATGCTATCTTTTGTATAAAAAGAGAGGAAAAATATGAACCTTTATTGGTATTTGCTTATATAAGAACAAAGAAACCCAGGGGCCAGCCCCCTGGCAGAGTGGTTGGGTTTGTGTGCTCTGCTTTGGCGGTCCAGGGTTTCACAGGTTCAGATCCTGGGCGAGGACCTACCACCACTCATCAAGCCATGATGAGGCATCGTCCCACATGCCACAACTAGAAGGACCCACAACTAAAAATATACACAACTACGTACCAGGGAGCTTTAGGGAGAAGAAGGAAAAATTCTAAAAGAAAACTTAAAAAAAAAAAAAGGAAACCCAGAAAAGATAGGTGTTAGGGGGCAATGGGCACTGACAGGCTACAAAAATATCCAGGAGCTTTTTGCTTATACCTTCTTATATGTTCTGGTTTTAAACCATGTGAATATATTACCTACTTGAAAAAATCATACCAAAAAAAATTAAGACCCTTTAAGCCTTTCTCCAAATTATGAGAAATTTCAATTCATAAATTGAATCAATGAGAAAATATTTGTAAGTTTTCTAAGCAAATCAGACTGTTTTCTTTAGATAATGAAATTCACCTGCTATCTTGGAACAAAGAAAATATTGCTAAGATTGAGGGATGGAGGTTATCTAAGGGGAAAAAAATCTCACAACACCTTGGACCTGGCTTCAAGGATGGAATCACCTTGTGTGTCTGACCACCTGAAGTAGTATGGGATGAGCTCATTTTACCCCTCATTGACATCCTTAATTTCAGGATAAGGAGTATTTGGTTCTTGTTTTTAAGTCTATTCACCAGCAGGGAGCTTAATGCTCTGCACAAGCATTTCTCCAACGTGATTTCACTGACCAGAGGTATATGTCTAAAATGCAGATTACTAATCCCCAGAATCAGAATATCTGGAGGTGAGAACCAGTAATCTGCATTTTTAACTAGCTCCCAGGTGATTCTTATGCAAGCTGAAGTTCAAGAACTACCCTTCCACCATGAATGAATGTTCAGATGTTCACTAATGACAATGAATCACCCACACAACCAACCTATGCGGCAAGTCACAAGGACACAGGAGCCAGCCTGGAGGATCTCCCACGTGCCAAATCTGGCCCCTTAATTTTGATTCATAACTAGAAAGGCCATTCCAAGATAATAAAGGAATTCACCTATGTTGTCACCTAGTGCTTTTATAGTTTTATTTTCTACACTTAAATCTCTGATTTGTTTGCACTTATCTTGATGCATATGAGATAGATCTAACTGTACTTTTTTCCAAATGGCTACCCAATTGTACCAACACTATTTATATTTTTTAAAAATCTATCTTTATCCCACTAATAATGAGATACCACCTTTAATGTAAACTAAATTCTACATATATTTAATTTTACTTCTGGAATTTCTATTCTGTTCCACTGGTCTTTCTACTTATACCAAAACCACACAGTTCTAACGACTGAGGTTTAGTGATATATTTTAATATCTAATATATCTAGTCCTTTTTCCTTGTTCTTTTTTCTTCTGAGGTATGTAGCTTTCCTTGCTTGTTTCCTTTTTCATATGAACTTTAAAAGTAACTTGGGGGCCATCCCGGTGGCATATAGTAATTAGGTTTAAGCACTCCACTTTGGTGGCCCAGGGTTCGTGGGTTTGGATCCTAAGCACAGACCTACACACTGTTCATCAAGCCACACTGTGGCAGCGTCCCACATACAAAATAGAGGAAGACTAGCACAGATGTTAGCTCAGGACAATCTTCCTCAAGCCAAAAGAGGAAGATTGGCAACAGATGTTAGCTCAGGGCCAATCTTCCTCACCAAAAAAAAAAAAAAAAAAAAAAACATAACTTGGCTAGTACCAGAAGAAAGTACATATTTTTATTTGGATCATGTTTTGTTTTGTTTTGTTTCTTGAGGAAGATTAGCCTTGAGCTAACATCCGTGCCCATCTTCCTCTATTTGATACGTGGGACACCTGCCACAGCATGGCTTGATAAGCAGTGCATAGGTCCCCACCCGAGATCTGAACCGGCTGCCAACGCAGAACATGCAAACTAAACCATTGTGCCACTGGGGCAGCCCCATGAATCACGTTAAACTTATAAATGCACCTAGGGAAAAGTGACATGTTCATAATGTTGAGTCTTTGTATCAAAAAGATGTTGGGTCTTTCCACTTTTTTTCAAGTCTGCTTTTGTGTCCTTCAGAAGTGTTTTAAAGTATTTGTGTTAAAGTCTTGCACATTTCTTAATAGTTTTATTCTAGGTATTTTATCTTTCTTGGTATTACAAATGGAGTCTTTTCTTCCATTTTATCTTCTAACTGGCTATTGTTTGTACATATGAAAAATATTGGTTTCTGTATATTAAGTTTATCTTGCTGAATTTTCCCATTGTTTATACTAAGTTTTTCAGTCAATTACTTTGGGTTTTCTAGGTATAAAACCATATCATCTGCAAATAGAGATGGTTTTATCACCTCCTTTCCAATTACTTTATCTTCAGTTTTTTTCATTTGTACAATTGCTTTGGCTAGTACCTCCAGTACAATGTTAATTACTACTGGTGACAGCGCGTATCCTTGCCTTGTTCCTGATTTCAGTTCGAATACGTACTTCTGTTTCCCCATGAAGCATGATACAGCTGAATTGGACATATCTGATCATGTCACAGAAGTATCTACTGATTACTATTTTATTACTTTTTTAAAATTAAGAATGGATGTTAACTTTTGTCAAATGCCTTTTCCATACATATGGAGATGATCATAAAGATTACTTTCTTTAAGATATCTTCTCATTTCAAAAATTCTACCTCATAACTATTTAATCTTCTCATAGTCTGGAAGTAAAAGAATATGGAGGATGAACGGCAGAGCACAGAGGATTTTTAGGGCAGTGAAACTACCGTGTATGATAATATAACGGCAGACACAGGTCACCGTAAATTTGTCTAAACCCATAGAAATGTAAACCATGGACTTCACGTGATTACGATGTGTCAGTGTAGGTTCACTGGTTGTAACAAATGCACCCCTCTGGTGGGAGATGTTGGTAATAGGGGAGGCTACGCATATTTGGGGGCAGGGGATATATGGGAAATCTCTGTACTTTCTCCTCAATTTTGCTGTGAATCTTGTATTGCTCTAAAAAAAATAGCCTTAATTTAAAATAATACAAGTTTCAAAGACTTATTCTAATTTATCATTTGTCCTTTGATTCTATGATTTCCTTCGCCACATCAAAATTTTTTTCTTCTTATTTCTATTCATATGATGATTTACAGTACCAGGTTTCCTAATATTGTCAATCTTGCATTTCTGAAATAAATCCACTTGCTATGATACAGTATTTTTTGACGTACGATAATTTTGGTTTTGGCATCAATACATAATATGAGTGTGGAAGCTTTCCTTCTTTCTCTACGCCTGGAATAGTTTTAAAAGCATTGATAATCTGCTCTTTAATGGTTTGACAGAATTCCCTTTGACACTGTCTGGGCCTGGGCTTTTTGTTTTCTTGAAGAAGATTAGCCCTGAGCTAACATCTGCTGCGAATCCTTCTTTTTGCTGAGGAAGACTGGCCCTGAGCTAACATCCGTGCCAATCTTCCTCTACTTTATACATGGGGCACCTGCCACAGCATGGCTTGACAAGTGGTGCATAGGTCCACACCTGAGATCCAAACCAGTGAACCCTGGGCCACCGAAGCAGAATGTGGGAACTTAACCACTGTACCACTGGGCTGGCCCCTGGGCCTGGGGTTTTTAGTGGAGCCAGCTCTCTGACGATTTTTCTGTTTCATCTATGGGAATTGTTCTAATAAGATTTTCTCTCTGCTTTCTTTTGGTTTGCTTTGATGTTATTTTTCATCTTTTAAATCAGTGGCTTAATTCATTACTTTTCATTCTTCCTTTTCATTGATATAATTATTTAAGGCTAATCATTTTGACTTTCAAATGATGTGACTATATTACCTATTCAAAAATTTAAATTTTAAAAATTAAGAGAAGCCAAATCAATACAGTCCTGTGCCACATAATGACGTTTCAGTCAATGATGGTCTGCACATATGATGGTGGTCCCATAAAATTAGTACCATATAGACTAGGTGTGTAGCAGGCTATACCATCTAGGTTTGTGTGAGGACACTCTATGATGTCTACACAGTGATGAAACCGCCTAATGATGCATTTCTCAGATTGCATCCCCACCGTTAAGCAACACATGACTCCACTAACATTAAATTTTGACTACAAGTACATGGCATGTGCTAATGGAAACTGATCTTAACAACCAAATATTGAAATTTTCCTACCTTTTATTTAGCACTTACCTTGATGGGAATCCAATTTAGCTTTAATTAGCATTCTTAACCTTGCTACTTCTTGCCTTTTTAGTTCATCAAGTTTTGTTCTCACATGGTGACTTACTAAGTCCAGCTCTTTGCTTAGCCTCCCACTCTGTTAACAAGATTAATAATTTTATCTATTACATTACATCTTTAGACCAGATACACTATATTAAAAATAGGGTTATAATACAGTAGTGATAAATACTTTTGACTAATTTAGATAAATTTGACATTACAAGTAGAATCTCTTTCAGAAGAGATTCAGTTTGTAATTCTAAAATCAAGATGTCTAAAAACCATAAAATTTAGAAAAGCATAATTAAAGCACAAAGGAGAAACTCAAAAAGTAACTCGAATTGTAAAATGGTACAGCCACTTTGGAAACAACTTGGCAGTTCCTCAAAAAGTTAAACACAGAGGTACACATGACCCAGCAATTCCATTCCTAGGTATATACCTAAAGAATTGAAACATATGTTCCCATAAAAACTTGTAAATGAATGTTCATGGCAGCATTATTCATACTAGCCAAAAATGTAGAGGAAGCAACCCAAATGTCCACCGACTGATGAATTGATAAAATATGGACTATCCATAAAGTGGAATATTATTCAGCCATAAAAGGGAATGAATATACTGAGACATGCTATAACACGATGAACCTTGAAAACATTATGCTGCCAGAGAAGCCACACACAAAGGCCCCATATTGTAGGACTCCATTTATATGAAATGTCCAGCATAGGCAAATCCATAGAGATAGCAAGTGGATCACCGGTTGCCAGGGGCTGAGGAGGTGGTGGAAATGGGAAGTGACTGTTTAATGGGTACAGGACTTCTTTTGGGGGTAACGAAATTATTCTAAAAGTAGATAGTGGCAATGGTTACGTGACTCTGTGGATATACTAAAAACCACTGAATTGTATGCTTTCAGGGGGCAAATTTTGTGGCATATGAGCTATATTTCAAAAATTTTTTAAAAAATAACTTGGCCTCCATAAGCTTTAGTCATTCCATATATAAATAATTTTTCAAAACTCATCTTTTTTAGGTTGTCTCCTTTGAGTACTTTTTTCATAAAGAAGTAATGAGATACATGTTTCAAAATTTAAGAAATAAAATAGCTTGTGGTTTACTTCCTCTTGTTTACAAATGTGTTTGTAATCACAAGTTGCAAGTCTAACAAGCAATTAGGCAGACAAACCTTTTAGGACCGAGTCAATGGGGTCTGCCGACGAACGTAAGAAAAAGAAACCCCACAAGGAGACCAAGAAAGAATGTTCAGAGAGGGAGAAGAACAGGAGAATACACTGTTATAGGAGCAGAAAGAGTAGCATATTTCAAGGAGACAACAGTCATTACCATCAGATGAAACAATGGTTCTCGAAGTGTGGTCCCAAGTGGAAGCATCAGCATGACCTGGGAACTTTAGAAATGCAGGCCCTAGACTGACTGAATCAGCAACTCCAGAGGTGGGGCCCAGAAATCTGCTTGAACAAGCCCTAAAATCTGAGAACCACTGGGATGAAATAAAGGAGTCCAGTAAGAAGAGGAATAAGAAGCATGTACTGAGTTTGGCAATTAAGAAGTCACGGACACCCTCCGCGAAAGCACATCTTTCCACTGCACAACGCTGGGGAAGTAAAGACATGTAGGAAGACTCCCCCTTCAAAATGCTTGGATGAAAAGGAAAGGACAAATTCTAACCATTTTTTCCCAGTTTTTCCTGAGACCAGAGTTTTTGCTGAGCTGTTTGTAGTGATTCTGTTAGCTTGGGTTTTATTGTCTGTTTTTACTCATTTCTTTTTCATTTATGTGCAAAGAATAACTGTTGAGTCACTGAATAACTGTCACTGAATAACTGTTTGAATTACTTCATTTTCACTCTCTGACGTCCCTCAATAGGGAACAGGAACTGATTGGGAGGGGAAGACAATTACAGAATATTCCCGACGCCAAGCCAGGAAGCTTGCTGCTTCCTCTACCCAGGTTATCTCAGGATAGGACCTCCCGTTATCCACATTTTCCGTTACCCCCAAATAATGCTCTTAGTCCTAATTTAAGTAGATAAGAGACACTGAAAGTTCTACATTAAATATCACTCACCCCAGGAAATTAGCTCCACAGGTCAAATTAATTCTTCAAAGAAAGCACAAGATTATTCTCAAGACAATTTGGGGGAATTACTGCCTTAGCGCTGCTGGCTTTCCCCGGGACGGTTCACAGCCTCCTGGAGGAGAATGTGAACTAAAAGCCACACGCAGGCTCTGAGAGTGGCCCAGCCTGACGCCGGTCAGTCTTTCAAAGGAACCCACCAGGGACAGTGACAAAAATAAGAAGGATATTTGACCAAGAAAGGTTCTTTCAAACAAAGTTCTCTGATTCTAGAAACAGGCAAGATCATTTTTTAGGAAAGTTAAAAACAAATAAATAGATAGAAATAAGTAAACAAACAAAACTATCTTGAGAGATATAACTGAAAGTTTAAAACGAAATCGTTGAAAATTTTCTTTATTCTCCGACTCTAAGATAAACCCAACTAAACTGATTCACTGCCCTTCGAGGATGGGCTTCAAAAGAATTTCTCGTGTCAGATCTTACAACTCCCTTTCTTTATTACGAGTACTAAGGAGATGTCCAGGGCTAGGATTATGTCTGATAAGGTTCTTAGGACTGAGGCAAATAGTTAAACCTCCCCTATTGACGTAAGAGATGTCCCATTACCTCTTCTATTAATCCGGACCTGATTAAAACACCAGAACTTAACCTATTCTAAACCTTTGAATAGCTCCCTGCTGTCCTCACATCATGATGGAAGCCCCTTAACATGATGTAAAAGGCCCTCCATCATCTAGCCCATGACTCTTTCCAACCTCGTCATTTAGCCAATCATTGCCTCCACTTCCCACTTTAGGTTCCAGCAACAATTACTATCTCCAGTTTGCTATATATCTCCTGTCTCCATACTCGTGCACCTTTGCGTGGGATGCCTTCCAGTCTCTCTCCTTTTCTCGGTCACATCTTTAAGCACTGGCATAATCTCCACCAGGAAAAATGCCTTCCCGCTTCCCCCATGGCTTGATACTGAATTCTATGTTCATCCTCTGTATCTCCAAAATATATTACACACTCATCATATGTGCTTTTTATTAATCTTTTTCTGGACATTGTTCTCCCTTGAGGGTTCTTTAAGGGTTGGGAAGGCGTCTCATCTTTGTATCCTCAGTACTTAGTTCGGTGTCTGGCATGCTCAAATGTTTGTTAAATAATTATTTAATTACATTTACCTTTATTTCCTCTATATCTGCTTTCTGGAGCTTTTCTCTGAAATGATTATCTGTTTCCAGCACATCAATCACTTGCTTGAGATATTCATCATAATAAAGTCCAGTATCCTTCAAATAAAGAAACAGACAATAATGCTTCTGAAAGTTTTTCCTTCCCTGCATCTAAAGATCTCAATCCTAAAAAAAAAAAAAAGGTTTAGCAAAATGGCACTGAGACATAGCTACTTTGATAGTTTAGACAAAGTTAAAAAGTTGTATTTTTTCTTCCTTTTTTTTTTTTGGTGAGGAAGATTGTCCCTGAGCTAATATCTGTGCCAATTTTCCTCTACTGTATATATGGGATGCCACCAGACCATGGCCTGATGAGCAGTGTGTAGGTCCACGCCAGGATCCAAACCTGTGAACCCTGGGTCCGCAGAAGCAGAGCACGTGAACTTAACCACTAGGCCACCACGCTAGCCCCAAAAAACTGTATTTCTTTTTTTTTTTTTTTAAAGATTTTATTTTTTTCCTTCTTCTCCCCAAAACCCCCCAGTATATAGTTGTATATTTTTTAGTTGTGGGTCTTTCTAGTTGTGGCACGTGGAATGCCACCTCAGCATGGCCTGACCAGCAGTGCCGTGTCTGTGCCCAGAATCCAAACCAGCAAAACCCTGGGCTGCTGAAGCAGAGTGTGCAAACTTAACCACTCGGCCACGGGGCCGGCCCCTGCATTTCTTAAGTGAAGAGTTTTGTATCAGAACCAATACCATATTTTACTGTTACATAAAGGCAGACTTTCTATATGGCTTAGACAATGAAGACTTAAGCAATAATATTAATTGCTTTTACCATATTGCCACCTGTCTCTCCTCATTGCTATCTGTCTCTCCTTTGAATATAATACCATGTTTTCTTGGCTGGTTAGCTCTACACTGGAACTGTATTATGATTAATTCTTCTACGCACTACCTAATACTAACTACATTAAATTAACATTGTCTAACATTAACCAATATATGCTTATTCAATACACTTTTCCCTGATATTTCAGGAATAGTTTCTAAATGTCCAATTTTATAAGTAAGAAATATTAGCAACATTTTAGTTAAAATTCTCCCCACAAGGTTTTCTTTATCGTTTCACTTACAGGTGCTTCTATCTTTGCGCTCTCCACAGGTTGAGTATGTTTTACTTTTGTCTTGTCTATGTCTATAGGCACGGCTTCAAGAGCAGTAAGTAGACAAGTAACCAAGAAAAAATAATATCGTAGTAGGATGGTCCTCCACCTCATCTGAAATAAAGGTATAATTATAGTAGGTCCTGAAAAGATGTTTTCAAACTACATATACATGCATTCTCAATGTCACATCAATAATATCTTCAATTTCAGGAAGTTTAATACAACAAAAGAATTTTAGAAAAAAGGTTAAAAATAGATTATAACTTATCAAAAATAATGCTTAAAATAGATCACTAAAGAAAATCAGGACAGAAATGCTTTTCAGCTAAAATTAAAAAGACAAGGAAACAAAATTTTAAAGTTTAAACTGCTTAGGTACTATAAGAAAACATGTGGTTAATTTAAAAACGTTCATACAAAGACGGTGATGAGGGATTCAAAACTTAAAAAAATAAATAGCCCAGGCTTAAGAAATGGAGAAGTAAAGAAAAACTATATATTTTTTCTCAATTACAATACCAGAGAGTCAAAATTATTTCTTGATATGATATTTAACTTAGCTTCAACCTAATTTTGAAAATAAGTTGCTGTATGAACATAAGTTGATTAAAAAAGCTGAACAGCTAGCTACAAATCTTCTCTTTACCTTACCAAACATTATTTTATCATGACCAATAGTCATTTGCTAAAAGTCTTTTTAGTCAATAATTTTTCAAATAAATAGGTCAATAAAATATCCAGCAGGATCTAACAGGGTTGAAACAGAAAGAGGAGCAACTAGTGCTGGTCCCACAATCTCAGTCAAATTTTCCTTATTCAAACAGTTTCTATTTCATGAGGATCCTAGCACCTCGGGAGGATCGACTACAAGAATTAGAATGAATAAAAATCTCATATTTAATTGATTTTACACATAGACTCATGTTAGGGTCCAAGTCAAGAACCACAGTCTGACCATCAATTTGGAGCATGCATTATTCGACTCAGAGTCTCCCAAACTTAGCTGGCCATGAACTTTTTTTTTTTTAAGTAACGTGTTTTTCTCCACAGAACACAATTTGGAAAAGCATACATTGCCTCATTCTTACCACAACCCTGGGTAGTACACAGGGCAGTGACTCATTTTACAGATGAAGAAACTTTTAGTTATACCAGTTCACTCACAGAGCATTGTCTTGCATTAACAAAATCACTAGAACTCACATTTTAGTGCTACTTCTTGTAAAGCAATTTTTTTAAATAAAGCCTTCTTTGCTCTTACATGGCAGGAAAGGTCCGGGTTTTTTTTTTTAGATTGGCCCTGCGCTAACATCTGCTGCCAATCTTTTTTTTCCCTCTCCGTCTCCCCAAAGCCCCCCAGCACACAGTTATATATTCTAGTTGTGGGTCCTTCTAGTTGTGGCATGTGGGATGCTGCTTCAGCATGGCTTGATGAGCGGTGCCATGTCCGCACCCAGGATCTGAACCAGTGAAACCCTGGGCCACTGAAGCGAAGTGTGGGAACTTAACCACTCAGCCATGGGGCTGGCCCCTAGGAAAGCAAAATTTTTAGCACCTTTATTGATATATAATTCACATGCCATAAAATTCACCTATTTAAGGCATAGGATTTGTTGACTCTGTAAAGATGGACACTTGGGTCGTTTCTACAGTTTTGGCTAGTATGAATAATGCTTCTATGAACATTTGTGTTCAAGTTGTGCTAATGCTTTCAATTCTTTCAGTTATACACACAGGAGAAGAACTGTTGTGTCAATTTGGTAACTCCACGTTTAACTTTTTGAGGAACCACCAAACTATTTTCCATAGAAGCTGTACCATTTTACACTCCTACCAGCAATATATGAGGGCTCCAATTTCTCCACATCCTCACCAATACGTGTTATTGTCTATCTTTCTTATTATAGCCACCCTACTGGGTAAGAAGTGCTATTCACGGTAATTTTGATTTACATTTCATTGGCTAATGATGTTGAGTGTCTTTTCACGTATGTATTAGCTATACTTTTTCCTTTTACTTTTTAATTAATAAAAAGTAGCATTGAGTTAGTTGTTATTTATTTATTTATTTATTTTGGTGAGGAAGATTGGCCCTGAGGTAACATCTGTTGTCAATCTTCCTCTTTTTGCTTGAGGAAGATTGCCTTTGAGCTAACATTTGTGCCACTCTTCCTCTGTTTTGTATGTGGGACGCTGCCACAGCATGGCCTGACAAGTGGTGTGCAGGTCCACAACTGGGATCAGAACCTGTGAAACCAGGGCCACGGAAGCAGAGCACGTGAACTTAACCACTACCCCATGAGGCCAGCCCCAAGTTAGTTGTTTTTTCAAAAGTTCTGAATTGAAACTTTTGTTCATCTTTGCAAGTCCCATGTCCCACTGTGAACAACCTGACCAAATGGCCATTAAAAAGGATAAAAGTTTTAAGTATAGTCATGGCTGAAAAGCCCAAGCAATGACTTAACTGGTCAAGTCAATTTTGATGTCTTCTATATACACTCCTGGAGCTTCACTGAGTCTCCATGGGTCCTAACATGGTACACATATAGTTAGAAAATGAACAATTGCTAAAAAGATTTGAGTAGTCTTCCGTATATGCACCGCAGAAAGTGAGCTCAGTGATATACCTCTGTAACTTCATTG
Source organism: Equus caballus (assembly GCF_041296265.1). Lineage (NCBI taxonomy): Eukaryota > Metazoa > Chordata > Mammalia > Perissodactyla > Equidae > Equus > Equus caballus. Next base: position 88,028,067 of record NC_091690.1, on the reverse strand, counting down.
TGCAGACCTCATCAGGAACTGTGACTATCCCTTGATATGGACAATCTAGAGTTTAAAAGAATTTTTCACATAGACTCCTCCCCTCCACCCCGCATTATCGTCAACATCCCTTAAGCTCTCCTCCTCCCATGACACAACACACGTACACAGAGCAATTAACAAGCAGTTCCATCTCAGCAACTAGCAGCTATGTCATAAATTTTAAAATACGCTCTTTTTTTTTATAGTGTCCACCTTTACTTCCATACACAATAGAAGCCTGAGATTAATAAAAGTAAACTATAGTTAAATCCAATTTTGGAAGTGGAACCCCTTTTCCAATTTGTCATTTCTGCTCTCTCCTCTGCCAAGGCTACCATATACAAGAAGGCAAGTCAAGGGAGGAATACATTCGTTTATATGAATGTGTGTGTGTGTGTGTGTGTGTGTGTGTGTGTGTGAGTGTGTGCACGCACGCACACGTCCTGACAGTAACTCCAAGTGACAAAGTGACAAAAAGGCAAAACTGAATTGACTGAATTTATGGTTCACAAACATTTAATTGGGCCCTGGGCTTATAAATAACAATAGAAACCATCTATTAGTCTTTACTATGTACCAGGCAGTATGCTAAACTTTTTTTTATATTAACGAATTTAATTCTCACAATGGCCCTGTGAAATAAATATTATCATCCTCATTTTAAAGTACTGGAAACTCAGCCACATCAGCTAAAAAACTTGGCCAGGGTCACACAGGAGTAAGGAAGTCAAAGAGCCAGAGTCTGGACCTGGGAGTAACTGACTCCAAGGGCTAGGTCTGCTTTAAGCAATGGTTCTCGAAGTGTGGTCCCTGAGCCAGCAGCAGCAGCATCACCTGGGAATTTGAAGAAATGCAGACTCTCAAAGCTTACTCCAGACTTTCTAAATCAGAGACGCTTTGAGCAGGGTGGGGATCCGGGGGCACGATCCATTTTAACAAGTCTTGTAGTAGGTGATTCTGATGCACGCTACTGCCTCCCTCTGCTCTTTTATTCACAAACCTCCCCTACAAGGAGAAACAAAGAGAATGCTTATCTGAAAAGCAAACTCGAATAATCAAGGGGGAAAAAAACAGGTGTAATCTCTAAGAAGAGTAAGGCAAAATTAAATTTAGGTTTGTATTCTAATTCCAGCTGCACCACTCACCTGCTAGAACCATAGGTCAGTCAATTAACTTTCTCCATTTGTTTTGCCCCTTTTTTAAATAATGGATCTTTTTTAAAAAGGGAATTTAACTTGACCTCATTATTCTTTAAACTCTTGAATTCTATTAACAGTTTATTCTTTCAGACAAAGTATAGATCTTTTCTGTTACATTATCAGAAATACTAACAAAAACAATAAAATTGCTTGTACTCATACTAATTATATGAATTATATAAAGGCATTTATAAATGCCTTTAAACTAAATATTGTTTATTCAGTCAGCTTCAAATTACATTGGTAGAGCAAGTAGAAGATCTGGGTGCTGGGATACAAAGAATTTCAAAAACCAACTAGCAAAGAAAGTTCCCATCTAGATACAATAAAAACGAGGTAAAGACATGTTTCACATTTTGGATATGAGGTGTGAGAAATTGTGCCCTCTGATCAAACTTCCACCTTGCTTCTGTGGAAAGAGAAACTAAGTTCTTCCTTGATTTTAGGTATAGAGACTGTCAGACTTGCATTTCATTCAAGCTGGACTTGTTTTTAACTTCTGCAGGAAGGAGATAATGAGCTGTGACTGCCATTTCAAAACCAAAAGGGGTTTTGCTTTTCAATAATTTTAAAGAACAAAAGACTGAGAGTTCAAGTAGAAACTTGTTTGTTATAAAATCAAATACAACAGAACTGAATAATAAATACAACCAGATGCAAAAGGACACATATTATACAATTCTATTTATATCAAATGTCCAGAATAAGCCAATCCATAGAGAGAGAAAGTAGATTAATGGTTGCTTGGGGGCTGTTGGTAGGTGAGGGGGAATGAGAAATAACTGCTAATGGGTATCGATTCCTTTTTGGGGTAATGAAAATGTGCTAAAATTAGATAGCGGGGCCGGCCCAGTGGCATAGTGGGTAAGTTCGAGCACTCTGCTTTGGCAGGCCAGGGTTTGCAGGTTCAGATCCTGGGTGCAAACTTATACACCACTCATCAAGCCATGCTGTGGTAGCATCCCACATATGAAACAGAGGAAGTTGGCACAGATATTAGCTTAGGGACACTCTTTCTCAAGCAAAAAGAGGAGGACTGGCAATGGATGTTAGCTCAGGGCCAATCTTCCTCACCAAAAAAAAAAAAAAAAAAAGATAGTAGTGATGGTTGCACAACCTTGTGAATATACTAAAATCCCCTGGATAGCACACTTTTAAAGGGTGAATTTGGGGCCAGCCCTGGTGGCCTAGTGGTTAAGTTTGGTGGACTTGGCTTCAGGAACCCAGGTTCGGTTCCAGGTGCAGACCTACACCACTCGTCTGTCAGTGGCCATGTTGTGGTGGCAGCTCACCTACAGAAAAGAGGAAGACTGGCACAGATGTTAGAGCGAATCTTCCTCAGCAAAAAGAGGAAGATTGGCAACATATGTTAGCTCAGGGCAAATTTTTCTCAGAAAAAAAAAAGTGAATTTTATGATATGTGAATCATATTTCAACTTTTTTAAAGTAATGAAAAGTAGAGCAAAAAGTCTGAGCTTATAAAATAAGACGTGAACATAAAAAATGAACAAATACAATTTACAAACTAACATTAACCTATAGCAAAGAAGTATAGAACTAGCCATGCTTATAACTTTTTCATAATTATCTAATTTTTATATCCTTAATGATTTTTGTCTGCTTATACTATCACTACTAGAAAAGTAAGTGAAAATCTTGAGCTAACTAAATCTGGTTTGAATGTCCGAGAGCCCTTCACAACCTGCCAAGTGTATTCGTTTAGTTCTTGCTGCATTCTGAGGCCATACATCTGAATATTTAAAGGATAGCTTGCCTGAAAAGTAACACGACTTGATGTTATTCTTGATGCCATGTATAGACAACTCCAACTCCTCAGCATTTCAGTTAACAAACTAGTGAAGGAGGGGTTGAGGAAACAAGGTGAATCTGAAAACTTTCCGTCATCATCTTTTGAAAAGCACTAGGATCAAAACTTGCAAAATGAGTGTCAGAGTCTTGGAAGAAAATCCCAGGCAAAGGGGCTTGAAGAAAGTCCCAGAAGAAAATCACCCTCACTCTCCACAGTAGCAGAACAATGTTGTGTGGGAAAAACACAGACATTGACAATTCTGAAACAAGAAAGTGTTTCAAAAGAATCAGACTACGAATGTGAAAAAGTCTCAGGAATACCTGAACCAATTTATTTAACTTGTAATTTCTTTATGTACGCATAAAAGCGATGTGAGAAAAATCTATGTCTAAATGAATCTAAAAAAGCACTTTCAGTAAACATAAAATGAAATTGTAAGTGATAAAGCATAGTGTCACAGTCTAATTGGAAGTATTTTTTCTATATGGCATATAACGTGTCTTGATATCACTGGAGTCTTAGAGTCAATGAAATACCAAATCTTGAATTTTAAATCTACCCTCTTCTTTTAAGCTATTTATCTTGCCTCTTTAATATATACTTCCTCTCCTTCCTCGCCTCCGTTTTGATTTCTGCTTTTGATTGACAGAGAATTTTTCAAATACACTTTTCTCCCTCCACTAGGTTCTAATCTTTTAATGTTTATTCTAGAAATAATTAGGACAATGAACTCACTGAAGTCTAAAGTTAATTAAAATTTACTCCTTAATAAGGCCTCAATAAATGTGAACTGTTATAACAAAAGAAACAGAAAACGTTCTGGCATATTAGGTAGAAAAGTCACGACACAAAAATTTCTTTAAATAACAAGATAACATCAAATGTGTCAGAGACAGGTTTACAGATTTTCATAAACCCAATAACGTCCATACAAAAGAAGGAGAGCTAAGCGATAAGGAGAGGCAATGGGAAGAAGAGGGGACGAACCTCCTTTTATTCCATTTCCAGGTCAGTAAGAATGGCCTCCTTTCTTTTATCACCCTCTTCCTCAGTAAGAACAGAGACCCAAACAGGAGACACTGGGCTAAGCTAGGCTGAGAGTAGACTGATCCACACCAGGATAGGCTGATCTAAAGTAGGATGAGCTGCAGTTCCAAATCAGGCAGTGATCTCAAGACAGCAGGAAAGCACTGATCCCAAGGGCATCGGAGCCTCAGGCAAAATTACAAAGTAAGCAGAGTTCTTAAGCTTCTCCTAGCATTCAATAAATACAAAATAATTTCCCTAAATTTTCAAGCCCTAAAAGGAGGCTTATCTTTCTTCCCCTGTCTCCACCAGAACAAAATTCCCATTCATACACAGAGGTAGATTTCTTAACTATTGATTCATACTAGTAGTTATCCAGATTAAGGTTACCTGGTGGGTGAGTAGGTGGATGGGTGGGTGGGTGTAGGGATGTGTGTGTATCAGATAGTTTCCTGTTTTGCTGTAGGGAGACCTATCCTGGAAGTGGTTACAAAGAATGGTTGTGGAGAGAAGAGGGTAGGGTAAAGGAAACTGAAACAAATGTGTCCCTTTTCTTGTAACAGTCTCTATTCCTCCCTCACCCATCTCTTTCCCCATCTCAACCCTGCTCCTTTACTCCTCTTCCTACAAATATAAGAGTGAATTGAAGTACATTTTCTTTCATCTATTGTATATATTGATTAATTTAACAAATATTTATTAAGTACCCACTTTGTACCAGATATTATGCTGGATACAAAGGTAAGTAAGATAGACACGATCACTACCCTCAGAGAGCTTTCAACCTAGTGTGGAAGGCAGCCTATTAAATAAACTATTGCAATTTGAAAAATAGCTGCTTACAAAACGAGGCATAGCATGATCCTTTTGCTGTTAATTAAAAAAATTTTAAAGGCATTAAAATGGTATTCAGCAAATAGACATTTTCAGTCAAGTGACTTACAATGCTAAATGCCTTTTAAAAACAAAACTGGGCTGTTTTTATAATCATAAGGTTCCTGATTATTTTGTTTATTTAGGGTCAATGGTTGTAGATTGGGAAAAAAAGGAAATCGAAGGACTAGTAGCAAAAGAATTACTGTACTTTGTGCCTAAGTGATAGAAGGAAAAATTCAAAACCTTGCAAAAACACAAAGATACTTTATAGAAATAAAATCTTAATTTGTTGGGGCCAGCCAGGTGGCACAGTGGTGAAGTGCACACGTTCCACTGTGGCACCCAAGGGTTTGCCAGCCCGGATCCCGGGTGCAGATATGGCACCACTTGGCAAGCCATGCCGTGGCAGGCGTCCCACATATAAAGTGGAGGAAGATGGGCACGGATGTTAGCTCAGGGCCAGTCTTCCTCAGCAAAAAGAGGAGGATTGGCAGCTGACGTTAGCTCAGGGCTAATCTTCCTGAAAAAAAAAAACAATTTGCTCCTAGATTAGTGGTTAGCAGAGGGGAAGGGGATTGGGGAGTAAGCATAAGGGGTAAAGGGGCACATGTATATGGTGACTGACAAAGAATAATGTACAATTGAAATATCACATGTTATAAACTATTATCACATCAATAAAAAAAACTTAATTTCCTTATCTTCCTTCTAATATTCCTAAAGGATTGACTGAATCTTTAGATTCTTCCCCCCTCCAATTTCCATTCCCTGAATTTCAGTTTCCTTTATCAAAACTTCATTTCAATTCACTTTCTTTACAGATATAATGGCAACAGAATCATTTCACATGACAAGTGTAGGATATATTTATATAATATTTACAAAGAAAAGTCTGGAAGGAAATAAAATATCAGCATACCAAAGTAAGTGAAGCAAAGGCCAGCTAAAGTAAGAGGAAATTTCAAGACAGGTGACAGTTAAGTGGTTAAAAAAACACACACAAAAACTTTTAACTAACAAGGAAGATAAAAGTGTGCCTCATGGGATGATACTGAATTTAAATGTAACTTGAGATGGCTTATACTTTTCAACATAAATTTACTTCCTGATGATCTGTTATGTGATACCCTTGGGACAACTTATCTCTGTCTTTTTAGTGCCTCACACAAAGCAAGCGACTCAATAAATGTTAGCTCTTTTTTTAACACATCCATAAATTGCAGAACAAACATCTATTAAGCATTTATGGGTAATCTAAAAAAATAACCAAAACAAATACCCAATCAAGACAGAAAGGCTTTTACAATGAATCATGGGATAAAAGTAAAAAAAGAAACACAATTTATTAGATGAAAGTTATTTTCTTCTGTAGACAATGGTCAGACTTAAAGTTCTGCCACCGCAAATTACTCAAGTTACTTTTAGTGGCTATCATAGCTTACAGATCTCAGAGATGAAAGAGAAAAAGATCCATACTGTGACAGAGACTTCTATTTGCCTGATGATATCCACATCTTCCCTTCCTCCTCCGTAACAAAAGCCCAATTTTACTCAGGGCAGCCATGCATTCAGCTATATTTCCTTGTTTCCCTCGGAGCCTGAGCTTTGGTTCAGGAAGTCTCCTTAAAGGGAGAAGATGTACCCTTCTTTGTCTTTGCCTTGCTGCCTGGAACTTAGCTGTGATGGTTAGAGCTCTGGCAGCTATCTTGCACTATGAGCACCAGAGCCCCACCTTAGGGATAGCAGACCAAAGAACTGGAAAGAGCTTAGGTCCCTGATGACTTCATGAAGCTACTATACCAATCCTAGATGGCCTACTTCAGGAATTATTTTACATGAGAAAATAAATATTGTGTGTTTAAGCCATCTTTAAGTCTGTTTTGCTTTCTTAACTGATCACTTACCTTCAGAAAGGTAAAGAATTTTTATCTCCTTTTTACAGATGAGACAACTGAGATCCAGAGAGGTAAGATGACTTGCACAAGATCAAATTAGTGAAGAAGTGGGTCTTGGCTCGTAGCTCAATGCTGTTTCACTAAAAACTGACTCTTAGCAGATTCTAAATGTAAAAAAAAATGAAATAAAACACATTAAATATAAACATAAATTTAGCCTTATTACAGTGGTAATGGCACATGATAGTGTCTGTATTTGTCACATCCCGTGAAAAGAAAAAATATCAAATTTTTGTGATGTGTAAGGAAACTAAACAATATCATATTCCAGTGAGGAGGGAGTTGGATATTTAAATAAACAAAATCAAAGACCAGAATAAACAAAGATATTGATTTATTGTGCCCAGGTTGCTCCCCTTTTAATAACTATATTTCCCCTATTTTAAATAACTAAGAAGAATTCAAACTAAAAGCTTATTTTCCTCAGCAATGAGACTTCAAGATATAGGCTAAGTTTTCCTATTAAACCCTTAATTGGAATCTTTCTTTACCCTTACCATCACTTTTAAAAATGAACCTTGGCCCACAGATCAGTCACACAGATCAGTAACAAAGCAAAACACCTCAAATTCTTTTTTGAAACTCCACTACCCAAGTGTAAAATACCAGGCAGTTAGCTCATGTGCAAGCTCACTTGTAAATGTAATCAATTATTTCCAAGTAGTCTGTAAAGAAAATAAGCAAATAAAATATCTTCAAATTTTAAGAACACAGATATTTCTCTCTTTTTGTGGTATATTTAACATAAGATGATCTAAGCAGAAGAGTGCTCACATGCATGTTATATGTTGGAAAGGCATATGACTTTTATGAACACAGCATGGTCAAAAATAAACAAACAGCAGATTGAATACTAACCACTCCCATTTACTGGTAAGCTACTTGCCTGTCTGAGTCTCGATTTTCCTATCTACAAAATTAAACTAATCCTTCTTCATAAGCTTTTGACTGGATGAAAATAACAATGACTATCATGTCACTAGCACAGTGCACGGCAACAGTAAACGCTCGACAAATATTAATGCCCTTCCTGTCTTGAAAATAAAATAGCTATATACTGAAATAATGAAAATCTGCTCTGCAAACACCCAAAGTTATAAAACTTAAAAAGCAATAAACCAGTTTGAACAACCTCTCAATGTCATTTTTGAAGAGCTGCATTAGAGCTCTCCTCTGAGCACCACCACAGCCAAAGCCCTGATGCAGCTGTAGGCCAATGAAAAAACTACAGCCAACAAGAGGAACACAATCTTTTCCTCCTGGCATTAAAACGGAACTTTTGCAAGAGACCCAGGTTTCTTATCCAAGGCACTGCCCAGAGCCAGGAAACTTGGGTTGCTTCTTCTTACTGTCAAAGTCATAATTCTAACAGTAAAAAGGAGTGGGGTGGAGAAAAATAAATGGCTTCTGAGCTTCTTGATGGCAGCAGAGACAAGGGCAATCAGTAAGCTGGTGCTCATCTCCATTTTTCCCTTTGAAAATTAGAGTCAATGGGAAAGTGAGGTTCAAAATATCAGATGTATGACCAGCTGAGCTGTACTCCACCCCTTCCCTGTATCAAGACATCAGCATCGATTTTCGTGTCTCTGATGCTCATATCTGTAGAAAAGGACACCCGTCAAGGAACCCATTACATCACCTTTTTCTCGGTTACAGTATCCTTGATAACAGACTCTTGAAAAGCAGATACTGTTGCTCATCTGTATCACTCAATATACAAATTTATTAAAATTACAATGTCTTCATTATTTACACATACTGTACTTCAAATAACGAAAATACAATACGTCAAAAAGCTCTGCAAAAAATAAAAGCGTGCAGGGTAGAGTCTGGGGAAGGGGTGGCAGGCGCCATGTCTGGCCGCAAAGGTGGCAAGAAGCAGCCCCTGAAGCAGCCCAAGAAGCAGGCCAAGGAGATAGATGAGGAAGATAAGGCATTCAAGCAGAAACAGAAGGAGGAGCAGAAGAAACTTGAGGAGCCAAAAGTGAAGACTGCAGGAAAGGGTCCCTGGCCACAGGTGGAAGTAAGAAATCTGGGAAAAAGTACGCTGTTTCTTGTGCCTGAGGCAATGGTGATCCTTCATTCCATTCCTGTTTAAACATCTAGAGTCCTTGCAATAACATCTGTTGCCACCTATAGTTAGAATGAAGTGTTGTCTTGGAGCCTGTTGTACATTTAACAATAAACTTTCATAAAAAAACAAAAAATCATACAGTGACTCATCTTCTCTTTACTTCTTCTCACTCAGCCATTTCTACCTTAGCTGGGAGGTCCGAGTAAATCCAGCCCAGAATCCTTCTAATGTTCTTCAGTCTTTGATCTATCCCGAATTCTGTACCTCCTGGAATTACACCAATTCATTTGAAAAAATAAATAAATAAAAAAGAAAAGCATGCAACAGCTATCTCAATTTCCATTAGGCTGCTTTAACATTTTTAAGTCAGAGAATTCTGGGACCAGAAATCATCTTTGAGATGGTTTTGTTCAGACTCTATTTTCATAAAATATTCTAAAGCACAGGCAAGTTACTAACTTAGCCAGGATCATTTGGCGGAGCCAGGATTGGAATCTGGCCACCAAATTCTAAGTATACTTTTCACTATATCACGGTGGTTTTTTTAAATTTTAGATTGTAAATCATTAAGTGATTGATATTTTTCCTTGAATAAATTATTTGAAATTGCTAGCAGCCTGTTTTTTAAAGTCTATAAACAAACCGCACATGTTAAACATAAAAATAACAAATTTCCCATTTCTAGACCTTCAGTTATTTAGAAAAAGTTAATCTATCACGCCAAATATAATCAACTCAATTGTGAGTTGCAACCCTTGTTGCCTTAATTGTGCATTTTATTTTAACTAGTATTTACAGAGCACAAAACCAACTTGGCAAAAAAGCATGCTGAAAGGGTACTCACAAAATGTGTGAGATGAGCAGAGAGTACCTGGGAAGATCAAAGAAAGGTAAACACAACATGGACTCGGCTTGCAAGACGGGTGAAATTAGCATAGAGGAAGAGAACAGCATAGGTAACCACACAGAGACAGACGGATTTTTCACTCATACTAGAAAGCTAGACCAGATGGTGGAGAGTTTAAAGACCAAGATGAGAAACAGAAGTTTCCATGTTCACCCTAATAACAAGAGTGATATTATTTGAGATTTCCAATTCTAAATTTACATGTTTTTTAAAAAGTTTTGACCCTATTAACTGAAGAACATTTGTTGAAACATGTTTGTTAAACATTTGTTGAACTTGTTGTTCAAGCTTTATAAGATAACTCACATTCAGCTTAAATCAGGATTAATCCTGAGGCAATTTCTGTGAGGGACAAGAGGCAAGAATCTAGATATTGCCTGACTCTATTCAACAGAATTCACCAGGGAAGGCCTTAAGAAACAGATAATTTAAAAGGTCATAAAAGAAGCTATAGTTTATCTGATCTAAATTTATTATACCACGAGTCATACTAATTTTAACCAATTCCTTAAAGCAACTGTCTCATCGATTCTTTAAATTCTTATAGAGAGTCCACAATCTCCTTCAAATAAATTTGACTATCAGAAATATTTGAATATAACCTCCCTTCCCCCTCTTTTTTTTAACCAAGATAATATATCGTTTGGTGGTCAAATTCATCCACGGATTTAACAGCCTTCACAAAAAGGCTTAGATGGCAGCACGCACTTATTCAATTGCGTAAATGTACATTATCCAATTTAGGAGGTCAGTGGACACTGAGAATTTCAGGAGATTCTGTCTCCCAGAAATAAGAATAATGATTCAATGGTTCATGTTGGCATTATCTCTTTCTCCGTCTCTCTCTCTCAATATTGTAAAATAATTGCCAACCAAGACCATTGCCAGCACCAAGCACAATAACCACATTTGCTCACTAAGTTACCACTCAGCAGGTGCAACAAGGAAGTACTATCTTTCTCATACCCTGAAACTGAAAGAGCTCATCTCACATCTAAAGATTTGTCACTTAAGGGAAAACAATACCACAAGTGGAACGAACTTTCTCCTCTCCTAAGTGTCAGTGGTTGCCTGTGTAACAGAACCGGCAGAAGAGCAGGATTCATGGGCCTAGCTTTGCTCGGCGGCGCGAAGGGTGGCGAGCCTCAGCCCGGCACTGATGGGTATACCTTCCACACCAGTGGACACCTCCCTCGCTGGACTGCCGCCGGGGTCTCGGTCCTGTACCCACCCTCGTCTGTTCCCTGCCAAGAGCCTGCCACCCTCATCGACCCCAAAGCAAGCTTGAGAGCCCTGTAGCGAGTGGAGCGGAGGAAGGGACCCCATGCCTCAGGCTCCAGCTGGAAGCCCCCCATCCTAACCTGTGTCCGCCCACTGTGCGGCCCCCACCATGCTCATCGCCCGCGCAGGGCAAGCGAAGCCTTGAACCTTACTTCAGGACCCGCTCCAGCCTCCTCCCGTGCTGATCCGCACCCACCTCGAGGCCACCAGCCTTACCTAGCCGGGTCTCGGCGCGCGGGCCTCCGCCTGCAGAACGCATGCAACGCACAAACCTGTCTCTCCAGCCCCCCGCCCGCGGCTTTGCTCTAAGCCTCCGCGGACCGCGCGCTCCCGCCCCCTCGCTGCCATGGCGACAGAACCCGGCCCCCGGCAGCCGCTGATTGGCCCGACGGGAATCGCGGAAGGCGCTGATTGGCGGGGGCGGAGGCGAGGCGGTGCGGGCCGGCGGGGAGGCGGGCAGCGTGCGGCGCGTACGCGCAGGAGCCTGGGGGCGGCTGAGCCAAGAGGGACGTGGCGCTCTGCGACGCGGGCGGGGAAACCGCGCCCCTTCCTTCTCGAGCGTTGTGGAGCAAGATTTGGGCGGGTGAGGTGCTGTCCCGGGACCGGGACAAAACCCGGGGATCTCCTCCCGCTTGGCCGGTGGCCCGCGCCGGCAGCGCCCGGGCGGGGCAGAGACGGGCTGCAGGCGCGTTTTCGCCCACAGGCCCGGCTGGGTCTAAGCCCCGGCCTCCTCCGCCGCGGGAATCCTCCTCGTCTTTGTAACTCGCCCGCCCCGCTCGTGCCGGTCCCTCGGCCACTGTGGCTCGATTGCTGTTTACTCCACCTTCTGTCCCACCCGTCTGCGGACAGGTCTCTTTTCTCTACACCCTCCCCCCCGTAGAACTGAGACATCTACTCCACGCCCTTCACTTTAAAGATGGGGAAACTGAGGCTCGAAGATATACGAGGGTCGAGGGATGGAGAAGCTTTTGGAGCCTCGAGGCTGATTTTGAATCTTGAATCTGCGTAATAATAGCACCTTCCTGAGCCTTAGTTTTCTCCCTTGTAAAAAATGGTATCGTCTACCTCAGGGGTGTTACTGGAGATCAGATAACCTTCCAGAAAACCAGTACAGAACCTGATGGGTATGTGAGTCCTGGTAGCTTCCTTTTTATCAGGAAGTATTAGGGGTTGTAGCTAAGTGCACTAATCTGAAGTCAGACTGCCTGTGTCGCCAAACCGGACTTGGCTTATCGCAAACCAACTCCGCGAGTAGGGGCAAGTTCCTTAAGCACCCTGTGCCTCAGTCTCCTTGTCTGTAAAATGGGGTAATAATAGTTCCCACCTTACAGCATAACATGTCAATAGAAAAGTGACTGGCACATAGTAAGTGCTTAGTAAATATTAGCCTTCTCACTTTAGTGGCCCCGCTAAGACCATAATTCAAGTCTCTGGATTCCAATCTTGCAATGTTTACTCTCGTACTCCTCTCCTCTACATGCTTAGCATAGTGCCTCGAGGTTAAGCTCCTTTTTAAGGTTCAGGAGGAAGCTTTTGTCCATTTTGTTTAAATCAAAATCTCAAACTATCTCCCTTATCATCGTGAAAGTCCTAGAATGTTGACTCTTCCTCAACTGAAGGTTTAATAGCAGCGGTGAATGTAAGGAGAATAATAATCTTCAGTTCCAACGGATAGATTAAAGAGTGAAAGCATGAGAGAAAGAGGACATTCAAGAGGCTATGGTGTAGGAGCTCTGAATTTCAATGTGAAAAACATGAGAAATATGATTATTTAGGTATTGGTTTTGTATCGTTTGTAGGGGAGGAAGACATTTCCTCTACCCTCTCTGGGTTCTTCTGGCCGGAGAATGAATTAAATTCACATGAGACAGAATAGCAGAAGAAAATTAAACAAAGCTTTATCTAAAATCTGAGGACCATGGCCCGGTGACTTTCTTCCCAAAGGAAGAAAGGGCACCGAAGAAGTGGGGTTCACAGAGTGGCTGTATACCCCCAAACAGGATGTTTCACGTAGGATTGAAATGTCTCTTTTACAGTAGTCGCGAGACTGCTCTGTCGGCACAGCGATTCATGGAAACAGCAGATAGGTCTGCTGTCTCAGTGAACACAGCAGGGTGGCAGGTCTGTTGTCTCCAGCTGGGTGGTCACAGGTGAGCTGGGTGGTGAAAGGTGAGTGCAGCAATCAGTTCCTAGCCTAAGGAAAGATGCTTATCCTTAAGGAAATACCATTGCGGGGGGGAAGTTGCACCTTTATCTTAAGGCCATTTGTTCTTGCCATAGTAATGTTTTAAAGCAGATATACAGTGCGTGCTCAATGGCCACAGTCAGGCCCTTTTGGAAAAAAGCAAAGTCAGGCCAAATTAGGTTTACACCAAATGGCTTCCTCATGTACACCAATATATCCTATTACTTGCCATTTCTATTTGTCAATGTATACATGGGAGAGGCTCAGGCAAGCTGAGCAACTTGCCAAAATGGCTGAAACCACCACCTTAAATATCACATCCAGCTAAAGACAAAGGAGGATGTTGAGGGTGGGGGGAGTCAGTTACAGGAGGTTACCAGACAAGCACAATAAACAAATGCAGATTTAAGTCCTTGCCTTCCCCACTGATTAAGAGTTTCTAGAGATAAGGGCTTCCCCCATTCTTCCTGGTACAGAGGGAGATATCTTTACAGATGAAGATTTCCTTTACAATGTAAACATCTCTTGCAAAGGGTAAGTAAATTCTACTTTTCAGTTGCTTTCCTGTCTGCAAAGTAACCAGCCCCAAATAATCATCATGCCAAAGAGACATATCTTGGGGTGGCCAATTGCAGGCCCCCACACGTTAATAACCAATGTTAGAGTCAGATCAGAAGACAGTACCACATCCCGGCACTGTGGAAAACACTAAACTGTAAATACATTAAAGGCAGAAACTACCTTGCACATTTGTATTACCCATTATCTACCACAGGGTGAAACAGTACCTGATCCAGGCCCTAAAATTTGGGACAGACTCTTTAAGGGGAGACCCTGAAAGATCTGTAATAATCTGTCTAGATTACTTATAGTAATCCAATGGAAATGAAGGATGGAAAACCAGAAGACTGGATTCGTCCAACAATGCAATGAAAGGAAAAGGGTAATGAACACGCACTTGGTGATTGGGATGCCAGCATCATTCTAAGCAATATTTTGGGGTGAAGGAAAAAGAGAAGACAAGGAAGACAGGGCAAACAGATGAAAGAGCAAGATGCAGGATTAGGAGAAACCTCTGACGAAAATACTTCAGAATGTCATATGCATATAAAGCAGGCAACAGCATCTCTTATACTCATAAAAGTCATTTTGTAGTAGGGAAGAATAATGTTGATAGTGACCCCTGGAAACATCCTATGGTCTGAGGGACTTATAAGGAAATGTTGCTTTACTTAGTAGGTAAAACCCAAAACTTGGGGGCTCAGCACTGATGGAGAATCTCCTGATGGGGAAGAGGACTGAAGAACACACCACTACACTGTACAAGGGAAAAAACAAGTCTTTGGAGTCAGAACTGGGTTCCAGCCCTGCCTGGATTAAAAACCCAGTTCCACCTTTATTAGCTGAATGTCCTCTGGCAAGTTACTTAAATTCTCTCCATGGCATAGCTTCCTCATCTCTAACATGAAGGCAACAATAGTTCCCACATCAAATAGCCATGAAGATTAAATGAGTTTGTATTTGTAAAGCAGTTAGAGCAGTGCCTAGCACACAGAAAGTGCTCTTTTGATGTTTGCTAACATGTTGGTCTCAGTATCTCCATCTGTACCCTGGGATCATAATGCTGAACTTACTGTAAGGATTCAAATGATGTATGCAAAGTGTTAGAGAGGAGATGCTCAATAGATATTACTTCTCTTCCACCCACTCACCCCAAACCCCAGCCTGTTACCTTTGAACCCCTTTCTGATTACCACTGCCACTGCCATCGAGGGGCCGTTACTCAGCCTGGTCTAAGCAAGGGTAAAATATCTTTCCTTAATTTCCCTTGGCTCAGCTGAAATGCTCAAAATGAGTTTCCTGGCGGCCAAGAGAAAATAAAAGGGAAATAACTCCAGAAAACTGGCTGATGTGAAGCCTGCCCCATATGACATCTGTTGGTACTCCAGGAAAAATATGTATATATATGGTGTCAAGGAGATTCTGGCTTGTTAATTCTTCAAGTCTTCCCTTTCTCACTCCTTCTAGGATCCCACGGAACAAGAACTGGCAAGTTTTTCATTGTGTTCAGAAGAGGGGAGAGGGAGATGGTAGTACTTACTCGCAAGAGACAGTAAGTAATCAGGAACAAATAAAGTCTACAGTACACTCTACATGGGAGCCAAGACGTACTAGTTTTATCAAGGGTCAACAAACTGAGGCTCTAGGACCAAATCAACCAGCTGCCTCTTTTTGTAAATGGTTTTATTGGAACACAGCCATACTCAACAGCCACACCATTTGTTTATGTATGGGCTCTGCTTGCTTTTATACTACGATGGCAGGGTTGAGTGGTTGTGACAGAGATTGTACGGCCCTCAAAGCCAAAGATATTTACTACTGTCTCTTTACAGAAAAAAATGGCTAACGCATGATCTAGATAATTCACCCACAATCATCTTCTCAGTATCCCCAGTGCAAAGATTTCCACCTTCACCCAATCCTCTAATCCGTGGCTTCTCGGACTTTAATGTGTTGTCAACCTTAAAAAGGAAACAGCCAGTTGTTTTACCAGAAAGATGGGTTTATTCTAGAATAGCAGGGGAATTGCAATTCAGGACAAGCAAGCTATAGCAAAAGCCATGGGCAAGCCCAGCAAGCAAAGGAGAGGAACATTATTTTATAGGGAAATAGGAGGACGTTGGGAGGAGTTGTTTGAAACGGAAGTCCACTGGTGGAAAGTAAGAGTGATGGTTTCTCATTGGCTGTTGCTGGGGTGCTGGTAGTTGATTTCTTTTTTTTTTTTTTTTTTAAGATTTTATTTTTCCTTTTTCTCCCCAAAGCCCCCAATACATAGTTGTATATTTTTAGTTGTAGGTCCTTCTAGTTGTGGCATGTGGGATGCCACCTCAGCATGGCTTGATGAGCAGTGCCATGTCCTTGCCCAGGATCCAAACCGGCAAAACCCTGGTGAACTTAACCCCTGTGCCACAGGGCCAGCCCCAGTGTAGTTTTTTCTTTTCTTTTCTTGAGGAAGATTAGCCCTCAGCTAACATCGGCTGCCAATCCTCCTCTTTTTTTGAGGAAGACTGGCCCTGAGCTCACATCCATGCCCATCTTCCTCTACTTTATATGTGGGATGCTTACAACAGCACGGCTTGCCAAGCGGTGCCATGTCCACACCCAGGATCCAAACCGGCAAACCCCGTGCTGCCAAAGCAGAATGTACGCACTTAACCACTGCTCCACTGGGCCAGCCCTGATTTCTTATAGGAGATGCAATGTACATCTTCTCCAGTTGGGTCCTGTAATTGGTGATTCTTTCCTGTTGATGATTCTTCTGTTGCGGTCTGTAATTGACAGTTCTTCAGTTCAATTTATATGGGTGGTACTGCATGAGAGCTCCCCCTTCTGGTCTCCTGACTCCCTTTTAGTGAGGTTTCACTTTATTAATTTTCAGTGCATAAAAATCAGCTAGAGGTCTTGTTAAAATGCAGATTCTGATTCAGTAGATCTACACTGAGAGCTGAGATTCTGCGTTTCTAATAAGCTCTAGGGTGATACCAATACTGCTGGCCCCTGAATCTACTTGATCCCATCAGGGTTTTTTTCTTTTTTTTTAATTGAAATATAATTTGACATATAACATTATATTAGCTTCAGGTGTACATGTTTCGATATTACAGATTCAGTATGTGTATATTGTGAAACGGTCACCACAAGAAGTCTAGTTAACATCCATCACCACACATACTGTAGTTACAAATTTTTTTTCTTGTGATGAGACTTTTTAAGATTCACTCTTAGCAACTTTCAAATATGTGATACAGTATTTTTAACTATAGTTACCATGCTGTACTTTATATCTCCATGACTTATTTATTTTATAACTGGAAGTTTGTACCTTTTGACCCCCTCCAACTTTCACCTACTTCCCATCCCCCACCTCTGGCAACCACCGGTTTCTTCTCTGTATCTGTGAGTTTGGTTTCTTTTTTTTTAGATTCCACATGTAAGTGAGATCATATGGTATTTGTCTTTCTCTGTCTGACTTCTTTTAATGCCCTCAAGGTCCATCCATGTTGTCACAAGTGGCAGGATTTTCTTCGTTTTTTGGCTAAATAATATTCCATTGTAACATTATTTACCTTGTAATATTGTAATATTCCAATGTATATATATGTATACCACATTTTCTTTATCCATTCATCCATCAATGGGCACTTAGGTTATTTCCATATGTTAGCTATTGTGAATAATGCTGCAATGAACGTGGGGGTGCAGATAGCTTTTCAAGATAGTGTTTTCATTTTCTTCAGATAAATACCCAGAAGTGGAATTGCTGGATCAGATGGTAGTTCTATTTTTAACTTTTTGAGAAACCTCCATACTGTTTTCCCCAGCGGCTGCACCCATTTACATTCGCACCAACAGTGCACTGGTGTTCCCACTTCTCCACATTCTCACCAGCACTTGTTATTTCCTGTCTTTTTGATAATAGCCATTCTAACAGGTGTGGGGTGATATCTCACTGTGATTTTGATTTGCTTTCCCTGAAGATTAGTGATGCTGAGGGCCTTTACATACTCTTGCTGGCCATCTGACTATCTTTTTTTGGAAAAATGTCTATTCAGGTCCTTTTACCACTTTTAAATTAGATTATTTGGGGGGGTTTTTGCTATTGAGTTGTAGCAGTTATTTATATATTTGGATATTAACCCCTTATCAGATGTATGATTTGCAAATATTTTCTCCCTTTCCGTAGGTTGCCTTTTCATTTTGTTGGTGGTTTCCTTTGCTGTGCAGAAGCTTTTTAGTTTGGTGTAGTCCCACTTGTTTATTTTTGCTTTTGTTGCCTTTGCTTTTGGTGTCAAATCCAAAAAATTACTCCCAAGACTGATGTTAAGAAGTTTACCACTGGGACCGGCCCTGTGGCTGAGTCGTTAAGTTCACACACTCTGCTTTGGCTGCCCAGGGTTTCACCGGTTCAGATCCTGGGTGCAGACATGGCACTGTTCGTCAAGCCATGCTGAGGTGGTGTCCCACATACCACAACCAGAAGAACCTATGACTAGAATATACAACTATGTACTGGGGGGCTTTGGGGAGAAGAAGAAGAAGAAGAAGAAGAAGAAAAAAAACAGTTTACCACCTATGTTTTCTTCTAAAAATTTTCTGGTTTCAGGTCTTGCATTCATATCTTTAACCCATTTTGAGTTGATTTTTGTGTATGGTGTCAGATAGTTGTCCAATTTCATTCCTTTGCATGTGACTGTCCAGTTTACCTAACTCCATTTATTGTAGAGACTATCCTTGCCCAAGTGTATATTCCTGGCTCCTTTATTGTAAATTAATTGACCGTATATACATGGGTTTATTTCTGGGTCCTCTATTCTGTTCCATTGATCTATTGTGTCTGTTTTATGCCAATATCATACTGTTTTGATTACTATAGCTTTATAATATAGTTTGAAATCAGGAAGTGTGATGCCTCCGCCTTTGTTCTTCTTTCTCAAGTTGCTTTGGCTGTTCAGGGTCTTTTGTGGTTACACATGTGGACGAAACTGGGAGTCCTCTCTCTTGTCTAACAGGTGAATTGAGCAAGCAAGCTGCATAGGCTTAAAGTCAGTACAGAAATCCATGCTGTACTGTGAAGCAGCCATGCAGGCCTCATAAGCCTGTGTCTAAATGACCTTGAAACCCCTCATCTGAGGACTGAAGATGCCAGCAGGATGAATCAGCAACAGGAAAGAGGTAATGGGTGTCCCGCTCTCACACGTCCCAGCTGCGTTTCTCAGAGATTGAGGGAAAAAGTAATGACCATGGTCCTTGCCTCCTTCCACACATAGATAACACCAACATTACAAGCCTCATTTGATATAAAACCAGAAGTTCATATTATCCTTGAAGTGGATGACTATCAGTTGTGTAAGCCCTTTCCTGCACATACGCTACTTTGTTAAAAAAGTATATAAACTCTATCATTCCTTAGAATACTCTGTTGGACTATTTCCTGGGATTCAAATTGCTCATTTTGACCATCAAATAAACTCCTTTAATCGACCTTTACCCAGACTCTTTATTTGAGTCAACACACACAAATTTTAGGACTATTTGTTCTATTTCTGTGAAAAATGCCATTGGAATTTCCATAGAGATTGCATTGAATCTGTAGATTGCTTTGGGTAGTATGGATGTTTTATCAATATTAATTCTTCCAATCCAAGAGCACAGAATATCTTTCCATTTATTTGTATCTTCTTTCGTTTCTTTCATTAATGTCTTAGGGTTTTCAGTGTACAGGTCTTTCACCTCCTTGGTTGAATTTATTCCTAGGTGTTTTATTTTTTTTGATGCAATTATAAATGGGATTGTTCTCTTTTCTTTCCCATCAGTTTTTATTATCAATTCTCTCTTGTTATTTCTTCTCTCACTATCCAGCTTAATTTCTCTGGTTCATCAGTAAAATAAGTCCCATACAAACGTCAACTCCCTTGCCTTTCTTTCACCCCGTTGCTCCTACTTGACAAAAACCCAGCCCTAGATGAACCCAAAATATGCCTTCTCCTTGTCTGTACCAATGTAGCTCTACATTTGCAGGAGAAATATCATTTGACCCATGTCTCTAAATTCATGGTCACCAACCTCAGATAGACCCTAACCACTGCCCAGCAATCCTCCAATGTTTCTCTAGCATGCTCTCTCTTCCACACCCTCAAAGACCATTCCATACATCTTCTTACTCCTCAGACTTCCCATTCTTCCTTCCTACTCATTTTCAGCTGACCGTAAGTCAACTTTGTTGAGAATCTCCTTGTACAAGTTAAGGAACTCTTGTTTTAAAGCAAGGTTTCTCAACAGCAACACTGTTGACACTTTGAGCCAAATATGTTTTATTGTGGGGGATTGTCCTGTATGTTTAGGATGTTAGCAGCATCCCTGGTATCTACTCTCTAGATCCTAATAACACCCACCTCCAGTAGTGACAACGAAAAATATCTCCAGACATTGCCAGATATCCATGGAGGAGTAAAATCTCCCCTAGTTTGGAAGCACTAGTTTAAAGTAACAGACACCAATTCCAGCTAACTTAAAGAAAAAGGGGATTTATTGAAAGGATAATGGACAGACTGAGAGGAAAAGAATCCCAGGGGCGGGATTCCAGGGGCTTCTTTCTAGAAGTGATAATCAGGTTAACTCCTTCTGCCTTTGGGTGTTCCTAATTAAGTTTAAAATTCTCAGTAGGAAGAATCTAAGTCCTGTTTAGGTCAGGAATTCACTCCTGTGTCCTAGGGAATAGAGTCTGTAACTAGAACCAAGCTAGGAAGAGGTGTTTAGCAGAAAAAAAGGAATAGCCGCCATACTCCTCCCATATTCTGTGTCTGTATTCAGCTAAAGTGACATAAAACCTGACTGCAGAGACTTCAATGAATTGGAATTTATTTTTCTACTATAAAAATCCATTTGAAGGTAGGTAGTTGTTGGCATTGCTTCAGCTGCTGAGCAGTATCATCACAGCCTCTTTCCTTTTCTCAGCTCTGGCTTTTCATCTTCAAGCTTATGGAAGGTTGAAAGACGGCTATCATACTTCCTGACATCATGAATCATGACCCCATTCAAAAGTAGGAAAAACATGGAGGGAGTGGGCAGCAAAAGAACCTTTTATGTGAGAAGTTTCCTTTCCTTTTATCAGCAAAGGAAAAAGCTTTCACTGAAGCCCCTTCAGCAAATAACCCCTAAGTTCCATTGAGCAGAAATAGGTTATATGGCCATTCTCTTAGCTGCAAGATATGACAGGAAAGTAGTGTCTGACAAAGGTGAATGCAGTAGTCATGACTGGCTTAGACCAATCACTGTTAATCCTCTGGATCTGCGCCCTTTGGGGCCAAATTTTAGGTTCTCTTAGCAAGAGAAGAGGGTCTAAGCTGTTAGTTAGGCAATAGTGTGGTGTCTGCCATGTTTTCCCAATATCAGATCCACAAATCTACATGATTCTGTAACCATTTCCTCTTTCTTCCCTCTGTAACAACAAAAGGCAAACGCTTTACCTGTGCTCTGAATCCTGTTCCCCTCACCCAGTTCTCAAGGACTTTGTTTTCTCACTTGGCCATCCCCTTTCTTTCCTATATCGCTAATCTTCCCTAGCTATCGAATCACGTTCTAGGCATACAAACATGCTGTAGGAGTGTTTTCCATCCTTAAGAATCCCTACCTTATGGATAGATTTTAAAAATGTGATACAACAAGTGTAGTAAAATGTTAATTATAGAACTTAGTGATATTTACTGCAAAAGTATTTCAATTTTTCTGTATGTTTAAAACTTTCATAATATAATATTTGAAATAAAATTCTTTCATTGACCCCAAATCACCCTTCAGCTTATTTCTCTGCTTATTATTTGTTCAAATTCCTTTAAAATGTTCCTTTCTCTTCTTGCTCTCCTCCCTTTTACTCTTGATTTATGCCAATCTGACTTCCATCTCCACCACTCCTCTGAGATTGCTCTTATTAAGCTCCCCTTTGAATGGACAGTTTTCTTTTCTCATCTTATTCAGCTGTTCAGCAGCATTCTTTACTGCTGACGTCTCTCTCCGTGAAACACTTTCCACTCTTGGCATCTGACACCATTCTCTTCTAGTTTTCTTTCTAACTTTCTAGATACTCTTTTCAGTCACCTTTGCCAGCTTCTTCTCTGTTATCCAACTTCTAAAAGTTAGAATGTCCCAAGGGTTCATTCTGGGACCACTGCTCTGTCTATAGCCAATTTTTCCACAGGGGCACCATTGACATTTTGTGTCTGATGCTTTTTCATTGGGCAGGATTTCCCATGCACTTCAGGATGTTTTACATTCCTAGACCCTACCTACTAAATGCCAGTAGTGTCCCCTTTGTCCCTCAATGTGACAACCCAAATTGCCTCCAAAAAGTCCCTAGAGAAGTGATACTTCTCAGGGTTAAAAACCATTTGTCTCTTATTGGGTGATCCCAGCCATTCCATGACCTTAACTATCATATTTATGCTAATTCTCAAATGTCTCTGGCCCAAACATCTTTTCTGAACTCTAGACTGCTTCTAACTATGTACATGACGTTTCCATTTGAATCGCCATTCATAGAAACTCAATAAATATTTGAGGAATGCATGGTCTAATTAACTATCTTAGGCCCCCTTTTGTCTAAAACTAAATTCCTGATCTTTTCCTACTTGTTGTTTCCTGTGGGACATGTGGAGATGTGCTGCTAACATCCATCTTCAAGAAAGGACTGGCTGCCCAGTATGAGGAGTGTGGTGAGCTGACAGCCTTAAGCTGTTACCTGCTTCGGGGTTTGCCTCAGCCTTAGAACCAAAGTTGCACTCTTCTTGGGCTATAACTGAGGACATAGTCTTCTTGAGGAGGCTCCCAGCCAATGACTAAGCAAAGTGGTAGTACAAGGCCTCCCCCAACGCAGAACTTCACTAACTGGCAGTCTTTGCTCTGGAGGTCCCCATTGGGGTGGCGGAGAGTTTGTCAGATTTGCATCACTATCTGCAAGCTCCTCCTACACAATTCTACTTCTGTCTCTTTTCCTTTTACAAGTTTTATTCCTTAGTAAACCTTTTGCATACCTAACTCTGTCTTAGCATTTGCTTCAGCATTTGCTGAACCTATTCAGCACTCTCTCTTTCTCGTTTCAGTAAATGGTATGCAGCCAATTGCTCAAGCCAAAACCCTATGAGTCACCCCTGAGTCTTAGTTTTCCTTCATACGACCTATCTAATCCATCAGCAAGTTCTGTTACTTCTACTTCCAAAATACATAATCTACTTCTTTGTCTCTCCTGCTACCAACCCAGTCCAAGTCATCATCATTTCTCACTGGAATACTGCAAATGGCCTCCAAAGTAGTGTCCTACTCCCACTTTAAACCCTTATAATCCATTCTCCATACAGCATTTTGGGGGTGATCTTTAAAGCATAGCACTACTGGGGCCAGGCTGGTTCCATAGCCATTAAGTTCATGTACTCCGCTTTGGTGGCCCAGGGTTTGCAGGTTCGGATCCCCATCACTGACCTACACACTGCTTATCAAGCCATGCTGTGTCAGGCGTCCCACATATAAAATAGAGGAAGATGGGCACAGATGTTATCTCATGGCCAATCTTCCTCAGCAAAAAGAGGAAGATTGGTGGCGAAAGTTAGCTCAGGGCTAACCTTCCTCAAAAAAAAAACCAAAAAAAACAAAAACGTAGCACTACTCTACTTGAAAACAATGCTCCTAATCCAGACTCCGTACTGTATCTATCTTCATGACGACTCCTGTCTTTCTGTTGAACCTCATTTCTCACCACTCTCCTTCTCAATCACTATACTCTAGCCATGTTGGTTTTTCTGTTCTCAGAAACCATTTCCAGCTAAGGCCTTTGCCCAGGCTGTACCCATTTCAGTAAACCACTATTTTCCCTACATTTTACATGGCTAGATCCTTCTCATCCCATTAGAACTCAAGCACCACTACCTCGGAAAAACCCACTCTAACCTCTCAATCAAAAGTAATTTCCCTCTCCTCCTTCCCATTGCTCTCCCTAATAGTGTGTGTGTATGTATCTATACATGTACCTACATATGAAATTCATTTACATATATAGATATGCGTATATATGCACTTCTTTCCTTGTTTTTTGTCTATCTCTCTCACTAGCCATAAGATCCATGAGAGTGTAGACCACATTTGGTTTGTTTATCACCATTTACCCAGAGCCTAGGACAGGGTCTGATGCATATAGTGGGCAATCAACACATATTTGTGGAATGGATGAGTGAATAAATGAATGAAAGGAAAATCACCTAATTATCTTAGGTCTTCATGTTGTTGGGGATTTTTTCCTCAGTGTTTTGGCAAAGGGATTCGATTTTTGTTTTTATCTTTTTTACCTTTAGAAAGAGAATGGAAATTGTATCCTCTGCTTGCTGATATTATAGTGACTAACATATAGGAGATAAATATTAATAATAGTAAATCATAATATCTAGATCCATGTTACAATGACCATAATTTCAAGAATCTCTTACTTTAAAAATTAGACTATCCCTACCCAAAAAGTTGTATCATATCCTAATGATAATCCTACTCCCACTTAGCAATCGTATCCAAAAAAAAAAAAAAGAATAAACTAGAAACAAAGTAGTAGAAGAATGCTGAAGTATATATTCTGTGAATTACAAGAATTTAGTGAAAATAAAGTTCAGTCATGCTGCAGTAAAGAACATTGTTAAATAATGTATGCAAACAAATGCTGGGTGCATAATTCATAATTTTTGTTTCCTCCCAGCAAAAGACCTTAAAATGTGCAATGACTGCAATTATATAAATCTTATTCCTAATCTCTGGATTTTCATTCCATAAAGTTAGTAAAAGATAACCTCTCACTACCCCTAAGGAACAGACCATATACCCAGAGAGCAGAGTCTCTTTAGAGATCTCCTATAAAACTTCACCGTGATAAAGTTGACCTGAAATGCTTGGAAAACTGAGTTGATACCTTTTACTCACTCTAAAGAGAACTAAATCACAGTATTTAAACATCCTTCTCTAACTTTCATGATTCTTTTTAAAAGCTCCGTTAACACACACATTTTCTTCTGACATCGTGAACTTTCCTAAACATTCTCATCTTTTTGTGATGCCATACAGATTGTATCTGCCCAGTCCCCGTCCCAGGTTGCGTCCTAGGATAAGGTTAACAAGTGATGTCACAGGGGGATGATACCAAGAAATATGCAAAGGATTGCAGTGGAGGAATGAGTTGTCATTCCAAGGTGATAGAGCAATTCATGATGTCATAAAATGTGCAGCCAGGCAACCTTCAAGAATGGAGGGGAAGATTGTTGGTACAGTTCATGATATCATAAGGAGAGGGGTGAAACTTGATGCTTAAAGGGGTGGGCAAACTCTGAAATCACCAGAGGGTGGTCAAAAATAGTACTTCACAAGAAGAGAGGGGTTGAGTCCATATTTAGGAATTCAGTCATGTCAGAAGGGGATGGAACAGTCCTTCATTCCTTCAAGTATGATATCACACTAAAGTAGGAAAGTTTTAGGACAAAGATCACAAACTAGTGCCCAGGGGTAGAATCAGGCCCATAGACGTGTTTTGTCGGCCTGCATACAGGGTTGGCTTTTTTATAGTTGCCAATTTGGGAGTTTCCATAATAAAAATCAGAATTTCTGGCTTCTCTTGAAAATGTTGGAATTCTGACATCCATTAGCCTGCATTCCTACATGGCAGCCTCTGGCTGGAGCAAGGTAACAGCTTCCCTCTTTGGACAAGGCAGATACTCTTAGTTTACCACCGTCCCCATGTAGCCTACTTCACTCTTTATCCACCTGACTCTTATAGGCATTTAAGTTAGTGACACTGGTTTGGGGAATTCCATATAACACAGAGGTGAGTCAATGTCGAAGAAACATGTCAAAGGAGGGGAAGGTAATCTATGACATAAGAAGATATGCATACTTTGGAAAATCCATTGATAAGGATGGAAGCAACAGGATATTTATATGCTGCCATTTTAATCCTAAGAACATTCCTTCTGATCCTGCCAATTTGACCTCAAAGCATTTTGCCCCCATTATGTAGTTGAGAGTTTTGATTTCCTAATCAAGGAATTAAATTGGATTTAATTTAATTCATAAGATACTTTCCAAATAAATTCACTAATATTGGTGTAATTCTTATTATATGTTTATAAATATCCTTGGTGTCAAACATCCTTGGGTCAGGTTTAGAACAAATCCCATTATCCCCAAGTGGTATAAACCATTATGTCTCCAAAGGATAAGATATTCTATTAACATCACCAACTATTTGTCTTTGAAGCATCCTATTCTCCTTACTGCCTGCATGCTTTGGCTTTAGACTGCTTCTGTTTTTTGACTATGTTTCTCTCTCACGATGCTTCTAGAGATTCTTCAAAGAAGAGTGGAAAAATCACTTCCCCTAACCACACCCTGCTAGCATTAAGAACTCCTCCATTAGGCTCTCATAGAATTTTGAAGATACCTTTATTAAAGAATTTATATCTTTATGATAGAGCTGCAGTAAGTTTTTAAAAAATTTATTAATCACCTTTGGTAGAATTAGAGACTGTGAGTTACTTAAAGTATTTTCATGTCTCTAGGCCCTGGTAATCTGAAGACATTTAATAAATATTTGTTGAATAAATGGTCATAAGTAGGTATAGATATCTACTAGGTCAAAAGGTTATGGGGTGGGGCCATGATGGGACATGCTATTATGTAATAAAAAGTTGCCATAAGGGGATGAAGCAGAATATGAGGTCATGAGAAAAATCTATGAGAATGTATCAGATGACTAGTCTGGAAGTGTTGACTACAACAGGAAGAGGAGCTGGACTCTGCATTTAGGCCACTAGGGTGATGCAAGCCTCTTGGAAATCTTCCCATGTCCAGATAAGCATTAATACCTACCCGAGTGCCTGGAACCTAGAAGGCCAACAATAAATACTTGTTGAATAAATAATGAGTGAGTGAGTCTGGAAATGAGCTATCATATTCCGGGCTCTGGGCCATCCCTAAACCAGACTTTGGTTCTAATCTGGGTTAGTCAGGAGTGATTTGGTTTCTGTGTCAAGCTGGACTGGCACATAACGATGTTATGAGTTGGGCTGATCTCTTAATTGAGGACAACATGCTTGTCTATCTATGTCACTACCACTCTGGGTACCACATTGTATTGAGATGGTACTTTGGGATACTGACTGGATTGTAAGCTGATTTCTGAACTGATATGCTTGGACTGGTCAGCAAGTCTGATCTTAGATATGGGTTCCAGTTTGGGCTATGAATTAGTTTGGCATTTTCCTTGGCTATGGAATTAGCCCTTAACTGAAATCATGAACTAGGTCAAACCACAGAGTATGGTCAAAATTAAAGAATAAAAGAGCTAACCCAAGTAACTTCTGAACACAATGTTTTGGCATATATATACTTAGGCTAAAGACCAAAAGAATTATGAGCATGTGGCCAACCAGGTGGCACAGCAGTTAAGTTCGCACGTTCCACTTCTCAGCGGCCCAGGGTTCACCGGTTCGGATTCCAGGTGCGGACATGGCACTGCTTGGCAAAAGCCATGCTGTGGTAGGCATCCCACGTATAAAGTAGAGGAGGATGAGCATGGATGTTAGCTCAGGGCCAGTCTTCCTCAGCGAAAAGAGGAGGATTGGCAGTAGTTAGCTGAGGGCTAAACTTCCTCAAAAAAAAAAAAAAAAAAGACATTGCCAATGAATTTTGTTCACCACTGGGCCTCCATTTCCTCATAGGGATGAGCACACCCATATATCTTGCAGCCAGTAAAACGTATACGGCAGTCCTATATGTAATAACCTCCAATATATATTGTTAAATCAACAAAGAAACAGAAAAGTATGTATGATATATTCTATTCGTGAACACACACACACACAGATAATCCATCCAACATCTTAGTTTCTCAGTTCCTTAATTCCTTGAATTATAATTATCTTGTATGAGCATGGCTGGAGAAAAACATACAATCATGCTAAATTAATCTGACTTTAAATTTCTGACCTCAGTCCTCAAGTGGGCCCTCAGTGGTACCCAGAAACCCTGCTAAATTCCCTGGACAATTTACTCTCCTCCCCTAACATCATTTAACTCCTCCTCCTTCTCAAACTTCTAAGACCCTTTTCCCACTCTCACTCTCCGCTAATGACATTGCTTTTTATTTCACTGAGAAAACTGGAGGAACCAAAAAGAATTTCCACCTCCTCTCACCAATGTAATCTACTCACTGGCCTACATCTCTCTCTACCTATGTGCTTTATTGTCCCCATTAACAGTGAGTGCTTCATCCAAGCTCCCATGTAAGGCCAACTCTTCCATTTGTGATAGCTCTCACCCCCTCTCACCTAACTGGTTGGATTTCAGACCCATTAAATGGAATTTGAGATCCAGTAAATTCAAGAAACTGAGAATTATGAGAAAGTACATACTATAAATTAAGGGAACTATGAATTGACTCCCAAGTATAAGACAGGGGTAGAGGTCCCCAAGAATTTTCACAAGGAAATCAACTGGGCTAAGAATCAGGAGGTGTTAGTGGTTTTAGTAATGGCTATGCCGCCAGCTGTATGAATTTGGGCAAGTTACTTAGATTCACGGACTTGGGAGTGGTGTGGGGAGCCACAGACAAGGCCAGCAAAACTACCTTTTGACCCTTTGATCCTTCCTATAACTACTCTCTGAATTAGTTAGGGTTCTCACTTACAAGCAACAGAAATCAACTGAGCTAAGCAGAAAATAACTTTATTAAAAGGATATTTGTGGTTCACAGAAACTCTAGGAGGACTGGGAACCCAGGATTGGTGGTTCTGTAGCCAGGAACAAAGCCCAAAAGCACACCCTAGAGCTGAGCTGGTGAAGACGCCACAGTGGCCACTAGGCCCAAACACTGTAGCTCGTGTCAGGGATCCCCCAACCTGACACTGGATGCCTGCCTCGGGATCCACTGCCACTGCTACTCTGGGAACTGGATGGAGCTGAGGGGACTGCAGCCGCCTTACTAGAAGAGATTCCACACAGCCCCTGCTTCTTTACGTCTGTAACTTCACACCCACCATCGTTTTCTGAGGAACCTGCCTCACCCAGCCCGCTACTGAGGGAACGTGTGGGAGTCAAGCTATTCTATAAACAGAGGTGGCTACTGGTTGGACTAGCCATGGGACCTGATTCGAGAACCACAAACCCACAGACTGGCCTGTGAGAATGAGATTGCTCAGCCGTCAAAGCTCTGACCAATCGGCATAATGAAAGCTATTTGAATCAATTTGGCTCTACTTCTGAAATCTGAAATTTGAGAAAATATTGAAAGACTCACTGGTTGGCAGCAGGGGGAGATATGAGAAGACACACGAGGAGAAACAGAGATAAGAGAGATGAAAAACTCCCATTAATAATGGGATAATAAATGACAAGGGATAGTGAAATAACCTGAGCCCCAGGCTAGCCTTGCATTCTGAAGGATGACTGCTCTGAGATTTCTGTGAAATTCTCTTTCCCTCAGTGCTACATGTATCCTGCTTGAGTGATGACTACAAAATTATTAATATATTTATTAATTAATGTATTTAACTAATTAATGTAATAAATAATGTCTTTATTAATGTAATGATTTATGTACTTATAACACATATTAAGTGTTATATAAATGTTACGTAAAGATATATGAATAATCTTGCTGCCTAGTGTATTCATTTTCAAGTAATGTGTTCAGGTACACTAAGGCTAAGTGTATAATAATGTTAAAACTTTCTCAAAAGAAGAGTGAGGAAGGACAGGATATATCTACAAAAAATGGAATGGGTTTACTTTTTTTCACCACCACCCCATCTACATCCCCTAGTTGTTTGGAACTTTTGTTGAGGTTGCCTGACATCCCTACTCATGTGCCTGTGCAGAGGACAGACTCGTCCGGGTTCCATTGTAAGATCTCCTTCCATAGCCTGCCTTGTCCTCCTGAGAGTGCCCTTCCTTTCGGTTCCCCTCCCTAAGGCTGCAGTTCTGTTCCTTTGCCCCAGCCCTGCTCCATGGCCCTGCCCAGTGGGAAGATCTCCTGGCTGCAGAATGCCTGCCTTGGCTAACCATACAGATGGACCAGGCATGGCCTCTGCCTTGTGAGTGACTCTGCCCTTAGGTCACTCACAAACCAAGAGGATCAGTACTGTGTAATCTTGAAACTAGCCATTTTGACTATATAAGAGAACTTGACCTGCTTTCATGTGGTTCTCTAGCATAATTTACATCCACACCTTTGACCATAATCAGTCAGTTATGATTTATATTGAGCCATCCAGAAATAGAACCACTTCCTTAGAGGAAATTACGTTAGAACAACGTCTCCTGTGGTTTACTTTGATGCATTTTCATTTTGACAACAGGAAATTTCGTCCCTGGAAAGAATTTTAAGTTGCATGATATTGTAGAAAGTGTTCCTAGCTAGAAGTCAGGCCTCCTGGAGTTTGATCCTAGCTCTGCCCCTATAACACTGGGAGTGAGTTGTTTCACCTCTCTGGGTCTCCAATTACTAAGACATTCAGTGGTATGGGAAATGGCAAATACTTTTTCATGCTCTCGCAATCAAAAGGAGACTTCTACTGAATCAATGGAACGTTGGGACTGGATACCAACTAGTGTAACCCTCATTTTACAGAGAAGAAAATGAAGCTAATAGTGATAAAGTGGTTTATCAAAGTCAGACTATACAATGAGGTCAAAGTCAAGACTACGTGATGAAGGCCTGTGCTCTGTTGTTTGCCAGACCCCACACCATTGTGTGCCAACTGGTTATGATGGAGCGGCAGACAACCTTATGCTTAATACAGTTTTCTTCCTTTATTTAGACAATTCCCTTTGAAAGAAAGTCTTTGCATTTGTTGTGATTTACTTTGAGAGATTACAAGTTTTCGTCTTATGTTGTTGGTTGTAATAATTAAAACTTTGAACGGCTTTAAACATTATTTGTGGGATGCAAAAAAATTAAGTAAAACTTTCTGAAAGATGAAAATGTTCCAGTTTTGTAACTGAATAAGACGCTTAGCATGCAGAAGAAGGGGGGTATTAAAGTGGCTTTTTTTGGATATAAGAATTATAACAGGATTTCCCTTGTGAGAAAAAAAACACAGGGACAAGTTTTTAAGATTTGAAGGTCTTTGATAATTAACACAGTGATAATTAATTTTCCTCTCATATGTTGTACTTTATTCTTGTATAACAACATTCATCTAAAGATTATAGATGAATTTTAATCTTGTCTATAATTGTTTTATATAATCCACTTATATTAACGTCTTTCTCTCAGTTCTCAGAGGAGCAAACCAAACTTCTCAGAAATAAAATGCCCTCAAAAGCTCTGCATTGCCTGTCCC
Organism: Equus caballus; assembly: GCF_041296265.1. Taxonomy (NCBI): domain Eukaryota; kingdom Metazoa; phylum Chordata; class Mammalia; order Perissodactyla; family Equidae; genus Equus; species Equus caballus. The sequence continues at coordinate 87,996,809 of NC_091690.1, read as the reverse complement.
TTATTTCAGCAAACTCAAGTCTGAATATGGCTTGTAAGTGGCCTCTGATTCAAATTTAGCCTTGCCTGTAACAGGAGTGATGATACCATCGTGCTAGCCACCAGTTCAGGGTCTACCAGATGAGCTGAGGTCTCCTAGCTCCAAAGCAGTCATCACCATCTCTTCACCACCCTCCTGGGTTCTCTTCGCACTTACCCAGCCAGTTTTGCTCCAGCTTCCCTTGCTTTGCCTTTGGGCTTCTCCTAGGACCTGTGTTTAACACGCTTTTTTTTCTTGCAGCGTCAGTCTGCCTCAGACAGGATAACTGGCTAAAGCGGCCATTTAGCCAGTGCCCCTGCTGGATCTGCCCTGGACTAGAAAGAGGGAGATTTAGACACCCATTATTGCCCCTGTCTAGGTATAAAAGAACAAAACAAAGGAAATAAGTCAAAAGTTTGCCCCTAGATGTAGAGTGCTTGGGCAAGAAGCCTCAGGTTCTGAATTGGAAACTTACGGCCCCCAAAGGAAAGAGGATGATAAATATTATTGATGACTCCTTGTTGAAAGCAGAGGCGTAACTGGAAGCCGTAGTGTGGGCCTTTTGTTAGTCAAAGTGTGGTCTAGGGACCAGCAGAATCAGCGTCACCTGGGAGCATCTCAGGCCCCACCCCTGACCTAAAGAATCCGAATCTGCATTTTAATAAGACCTCCAGGAGATTTGTGGGCACACTGTCTAAGGTAAGTCTGCCTTGCTCTGTCCTTTCTTATGAAAGGCCTCAGGCTACCCGAAATGCACAGGAGCCAAATGCTGATCTAGTCATCACAGAGGGACGTCACTGCCACGGGACTTACATACGGGAAGGCTGAATGCCGGCTCATTTCTCCCTGTGGGCAAACTTAACCCAGGAGGCTAGATCTTCATCAGGTTACCAGGTGTACCTGGAATGTTCACTCTCCCTCCTAAATGATCCAGTCTTTCTCTGGATACATTATTGCCAGGCTGAGAAGCCTTCGGTCTCCTTCCTCATCTTCTGAAAAGCAATCTTACTTTCCTCATTTTCTCAAGCGTGGGGGACATCTCCTAGTAACTCCCAAATAATTTTGATAATCATAAGTCAGTCAGATGATCTCATTTAATCCTTAGAACAGCCCTATGCAATAGGTACTATTCTCATTTTACAAATGCAGAACCCGAGACTCAGAGATGTTAAGTAGCGTGTCCAAGGTCATACATCGAGTAGTAAGGGATCAGTTCTTGCTGGCTCCAAAGCCTGTGGTTTTAGGTCCTGCAATATACACACCACCTCTTCATCCTTTTCCTTAGGCAAGCTCCAAAGCTGCTTTACAGACGTATGACTGACTTGTTTTCCTGCTCCTTTGTGTGGTTCATAGATCATGTGTCAACCTCATCATCATTATGACTACTATCATTTTCATCATCATCAATTAACATTTGTTGAAAGCTTTTATAGTGCTGGGCGGTATAATTTTAATTCCCTACATGCAGTTGCTGCCTGTATACTCTTCCTTTTAAATAATCACATTGCTAGGAATATAGTATTTCCTTTTAAAAGTGTGACAAACTATAAGCAGGTGCTGAGGTATTTGTTTTAGTGCTGGAAGCTGGAGAAAAACCATTTGCTCAGTTATTCACCATGCACAAAATCTGAACAATTGATACCCTGCTTTCACACTTCATGCTTGATGACTTCAAAGATCAAGATCAATCCTTTCAATCAGAGGAAAAACAAATCCAAAGGAACTTAATCTGTGCTCTATTGCTCCCCAGTGTTGAATGCTTATGCTTTTATTCTATTCTGATTTCCTGTTAAATTTTAAAATGCTACGATTTATTATTGAAATTTAGAGTTTTGATACCTAATCTTCAGATCATGGATATTTGTATCAGTCAATAAATGGCAATGAAATGGAAGTCAGTCTTATATTTGAATTTTGGTTGTTACACTTACCAGCTGGGTCACTTTGGGAATGTTGCTTAACTTCACTGAGCCTCAGTTAATCTACCTATTAGAAGAGGTTAATAAACTCTTAAAAGACTTCTTATCTTTTAGAGATACCTACTGAATGAAATGATATGATGGCTGGGATTTGCTTCAAAATAATCCAAGTGTAAGGGGAAAGTGGGTGGGTATATAGTTGAAACAAGACGGGCCATGTGTTGATAGTTGTCGAAGCAGGGTGATGGGTGCCCAGAAATTATATTATTCTCTCTACTTTAGTATACGTTTGAAATTTTTTGATTAAAAGTATGAAAAAAAAAGCCCTAATGGGTCTTTGTGAATATTACAAAATATATGTGAAAGTTCTTTAGTCTGGAATAATAGCAACCAAGCACTTGCTGTGTCCCAGATGCTGTTCAGAACACTTTGCATACATTAGGTCATTGATTATCACAACAGTTGCATGAATTGGGTATTGTTATTACCCCCATTTTAGAGATGAGAAAAATGTGACACAGAGAATCTAAGCAACTGACCCAAGGTCATGCAGCTAGTAAGTACCAAAGCCAGGATTCAAACCCAAGCTGGCCACCAGAGCTCATGCCACATTGCTTCTCATCTGTTAAGCTTTTGAGTAATAGCCAATAATAACAACCATTGTTTGTGTTCCAAACACATTAGTATCATCCTAAGTGCCTCCTCTACATTATCTCTAATTTGTTCATCTTTTTCCTTTTATTCCTTTTGCACACTCTTTACAAGTATCTGTCTGAAGAGTTGGAGAAACAAAATAATCCCCTTGAAGCCAATAGTTAACAGTTAAGGAGTATTGGTACAAAACTAAATCAGGAATATGTATATTTCCCACAGGGGAAAAGATCAGTACGGCTTGAAGGGATAAGAAAAACCCTTTTGGACCTGGAGCTTCAGATCCCACAGACTCTCTTTGAGAAGCTGAATAGGTCTCTGGACCTTCTCCCCAGAGAAAGCACACATAGACATACACAAATTCCTACATTCTATTGCAAGAGGCTTTTGAGTCCCCTGAAAGCCATCTACAAAACCCTGGGCTAAGTAAGAGGATAGAGAATGTTCTGGGCAGAGGTCACAGGACTATTAGCAGCAGAAAGGTGAGGGGAGCTCCCTGCTGGATGGCCTAGTGCATGTAAGGGGACAGGGCCACCGGATGGGAGAGACAGAATGACAACCAGTCTATGGAGGGCACAGGAGAGGACACTGGGCTTACACTTTGATCCCACCCCTGGGAATTTATCTCAAGGGAAAATTCATATAATCATTATTTACAACACTGACATATCTACATAAAATAATACTAATATTAATAATATTACATATTATACACATAACATATAATAATATATAACAAAATACTATATATGTAATATAGTAATATATAATATAATAATGATATAAATAATACCATCTAACATAGTAAATAAGAAAAAAACCTGAAAACAATCTACATTTCAATAATAGGAAAATGTTAAATATTCGGGTGCTTCAAATTGTTAGAATAGTATACAGCCATTAAACATAGTAATTGTAAAGCCTTTGCATAAATAAGTGTCTAGAAAAATTGGCCAAGATTTGAAAATAGAAGAGATTACTGGTGTCCTTTGAGTAGAACGCTAAGCATTGTCTAGCAGACCAACTGGGGATAATTCAATGCTGTAGGAATGTACACCTTGGATTGTTTTTCTACAGACTAGGCTATTTTACAGTTTTTTGGGGAAGTTAAATTGTAGCAAACTGATGGTAATACAAAAGATTTTTGTCCACAGAAATACATGTGAATTTTGTCTGATAAAAATATAATTAATTTCCACTCTGCAAAAGGATGACCCAAAACATTACATTTTATTGTCCTATAAGATATTAATCAGATTTGTATGTCTTAGCAAATTCATTTCAGCATTCCTAATTGTCTATCTATCTATCTTGGTTTTTTTTTTTTGAGGAAGATTAGCCCTGAGGTAACATCTGCTGCCAATCCTCCTCTTTTTGCTGAGGAAGACTGGCCCTGAGTTAACATCCATGCCCATCTTCCTCTATACATGGGATACCTGCTACAGCACGGCTTGACAAGCTGTGCATAGGTCCACACCCGAGATCTGAACCAGCAAACCCCAGGCTGCTGAAGCAGAACGTGCAAACTTAACCACTGCGCCACGGGGCTGGCCCCTGTCTGCCTTTCTCAGTTTTTTATCCTTCAAATTCTCATTTGAGTTAGTCTTAATATCTTAATGATTCCTTTATCAATTAACTGGTTGAATAAAACCAGTTAGCACCTGTATTAGTTATCCATTGCTTCATAACAACCCCAAAACTTAATGGCTAAAACATCAAACATCTTTTTTTAAACATAGCTTTTTATTTATTTTTATTTTTTAATTTTTTTTCTGCTTTATTTCCCTAAATCCCCCCAGTACATAGTTGTATATCTTAGTTTCAGGTCCTTCTAGTTGTGGCATGTGGGACACTGCCTGAACCTGGCCTGACGAATGGTGCCATGTCCGCACCCAGGATCCAAACTGGCGAAACCCTGGGCCGCCGCAGCGGAGCGACGAACTTAACCACTCGGCCACGGGGCCGGCCCCAACAGCAAACATTTATTCTGTCACAATTTCTGTGTGTCAGGAATCAGTGAGTAGCTTAGCAGGGTGGTTCTGGGTCAGGGACTCTTATGAGGCTGCAGTCTTCTCAAGGCTCAACCGAGGAAGGATCTGTTTCTAAGCTCACTCACATGGGCCTCTTCACAGGGTTGTCTCATGACATGGCAGCAGGCTTCTCCTAGAAGTGAGCAATTTGAGAGAGAGAGAGAGAACACACCATGTGAAAGCCACAGTCTTTTTATAACCTAATATCAAATGTGACATCATCATTTCTACCATATTGTGTTCCTTATGAAGGGGCCCAACATAAAAATTATTTTGAGCTGAAGGCATTTGAGAATGAACAGATACTGGAAGAGACTTTTTTTACCCCTGAACTCCCCTTATCTGTCTAAAAGCAGAGCCTCCCAAAAGAACTGAATTGTCGTAAGTCTTCTTTCCAAGGAGTTCCTTAACCAGTGAAGATTGACCCTTATCACCAGAGCAAGACATCAGCACCAGGATAAGAGGTCACCTAAACAGACATTGTCACAAAACAATTCTCTCTCTCATCTATTCTCCTTAGGACCCATTTATCTTTCCTAAGTCATTTGTTTTCCTATAAGTGCCCTTTCTCCATCTTCTCTTTGCCTGTTAAGATAGTATATAAGCCCCAAATTCTAACTGCCCCCTTGAGTCACATTTTTCTGTGTGCTCCTGCATACATATATGAATTAAAAATTTGTCTTTTCTCCTGTTAATCTTTCTTTTGTCAGTTTAATTTGTAGGCTTGGCTTCCAATCACTAAACATTAGGAGAGTGGAGGAAAAGTTTTTCTTCCCCAACACTTAGAAACCAGTCAATAAGAGCAGCCCTGCTTAAGCGGAGGAGACTACACAAGGAGATTACATGACTAGTAGGAGGCAGGAATCATTGGGGCCATCGTAGAGGCTACACCACAACGTACTTGCACAAAAGTCATCTGTGAAGTCTTTGAAAGCTATATTATAACACAAGGAAAAGACTTTATGATATAAAGTTGCATAAAAAGAATAGACTATGCAAATGAATATATACTGTTATTTTAAATATATAAATAATATGCATGTGGATAAATACTGGCAGAGAAAGAGTAAAAAAAAAGTCCAAGAGTATAACAGCTTTATGAGGGTGAAGATTACAGTCTGGTTAGTTATTTTTCGTTCATTCATATTTTTTTCTTTAATATCTCAAATATTATCTTGGTTTTTTTTCAAAGAAAAAAGAAACAGAGGGCTTGCCCTCATTGGGATAGAAAATATGAAGTCCTAAATTAATCAAATAGGAGTGCATCAGGATGAAAGACTTTTTAAAGTGGGAAAAAGAGAAACTGGATATTTCAGGAAAGCAATCAAAGGATAGTCACTTGCGGGCCGGCCCAGTGGCCGAGTAGTTAAGTTCATGTACTCCGCATCGGCAGCCCAGGGTTTCATTGGTTCAGATCCAAGGCGTGGACATGTCACCACTCATCAGGCCATGCTGAGGCAGCGTCCCACATAGCACAACCAGAAGGACCTACAAGTAGAATATACAACTACGTACTGGGGGGCTTTGGGGAGAAGAAGAAGAAGAAAGAAAAGAAGATTGGCAACAGATAGCTCAGGTGCCAATCTTTAAAAAAAGGGTAGTCACTTGAGATTTGAATATGAAAAAATGAAGAGAGAAAGTTCGCTGTGTTGTAGGAAGCTTTCTTCTTAACATACTTGCTTGTATCAGAACTATAGGCAGACTGGAATAATCAAGAGGCAGGAGATTCCCTGGGGAGCTGCCTGAATCTTAGAGCGCCATGCTATCAGCCCCAGCACCCCTGTGAGGGCCTCTGACACATTCTCCCACCAAAGCTGCCAAAGAAATCCAAGCAGGGAGATGGAAATCGTGATGGCCCAACTGTGAAAGCAGTGAGTCCTTTGAAATCTGTTGATTTGCACACTGCTGAGTTCAGTGGCTTTAAGACACATAGCCACCACTGTTGCTTCAAAGTTAGTTTTGAATAAAGGAATTTGCTTCCGTTTCAGTTGCATTTTCTCTGAATTAACAAACTGAGGCAAATTTGGAGCCAGATTGACTGAACACTCTAAACTCCTTTTGAATAAGTGACATGTCTGGTCTGCTCCATAGCCAATACATCAGCAATGAATGGAATGCTAGTTCATGGTTAGCAACTCGCTCTCTAGGAAGGGGAGAGAAAAAAGCCCTGATTTGTAGCATTTGCAGGGATGACTACTCCTACCATGGCCAATACTGCAATGTCACTGAGTGTAGAATTGGGAAGAGATGTTCAGTTACTGCACACCAGTGTATAGGATTCCCACCCTACAAATACAGTAGATGACCCTCAAGAACAAAGATAATAGTGAAATGTAGCAAAATAAGGAACTGATAAGTTTTGATCATTTTTTTGCCTTTATTCTTAATACAATTTAATCATAAGTTTACATAGTTTAATTTTTAATAATGGCATTGTTTTAACGACTGGCTCACAAAATTCCTGAAAAGTAAACAGTTGGCTCTCTTGAGAAGGTATGAAATGGTTCCAGTATAACACTAAAGGCCAAAAGTTTGCTCGCTATTAGTTAAATGATAGTAAAAAGTAAGTGGTTATTACCAGCAAATTATTGGCCTAAAAATTAGGAATTTGCAGAAGACAGTTTTACCACTAGATGTCATTTCATTCAGAATTAGCTTCCTAGGTATCGTAAAAACAAAAGGATGAGTTGATCTGAGACTCTAGAGGGATTGTGAGTGGAGACATGGATGACTCTAGAAAGAGGTAATTTCTGCTCAACTCTAATCCAATCAAATGACTCTAAAATGCAACCTATCAAGAGATTTGAACAGACAGTTCATAGAAAGAACCAGAATGGCTCTTCATCATATGAAAAAAGACTCATTTTTCAAGAGAATGAGAAGACACACCATAGACCAGGAGAAAATATTTGCAAAAGACTTATCTGATATAGGATTGTTATCAACAATATACAAAGAACTGTTAAACTCAACAATAAGAAAGCAAACAACTTGATTAAAAAATGAGCAAAAGAAAAACCTGAAACCAAAAGGCTTCTAGAAGAAAAAATAAGCAGTACTCTCTTTGACATCAATATTAAAAGGATCTTTTTGGACACCACGTCTTCTCAGACAAGGGAAACAATAGAAAGAATAAACAAATGGGACTTCATTAGACTAAAGAGCTTCTTCAAGGCAAGGGAAAACAGGATTGAAACAAAAAAAATAACCCGCAAATTGGGAAAAAATATTTGCAAGTCATATATCTGACAAAGGGTTAATCTCCATAATATATAAAGAACTCACACAACTCAACAACAAAAAATCAAACCCACCCAATCAAAAAATGGGCAGGGACATGAACAGACATTTCTCCAAAGAAGACATATGGATGTTCAATAGGCACATGAAAAGATGTTCATCATCACTGATCATCAGGGAAATGCAAATCAAAACTACGCTAAGATATCACCTTACACCATTAGAATGGCAAAAATAACCAAAACAAAAAGTAACAAATGTTGGAGAGGTTGTGGAGAAAAAGGAACCGTCATACACTGCTGGTGGGAATGCAAACTGGTGCAGCCACTATGGAAAACAGTATGGAGATTTCTCAAAAAATTGAAAATAGAAATACCATATGACCCATGCATCCCACTACTGGGTATCTTTCCAAAGAACTTGAAATCACCAATTCCAAAAGTCCCATGCACCCCTATGTTCATTGCAGCATTATTTACAATAGCCAAGATGTGGAAGCAACCTAAGTGCCCATCAACTGATGATTGGATAAAGAAGATGTGGTATAGATATACAATGGAATACTACTCAGCCATAAAAAAGGATAAAATCATCCCATTCACAACGACATGGATGGACCTTGAGGGTATTATGTTAAGTGAAATAAGCCAGATAGAGAAAGACAATCTGTATGACTCCACTCATATGTGGAAGTTAAACATGTAGACAACGAGAACAGATTAGTGGCTACCTGGGGAAAGAGGGGTGGGGGTGGGTACAAAGGGTGAAGTGGTGTACCTACAACATGACTGACAAACAATAATGTACAACTGAAATTTCACAAGGTTGTAAACTATCATAATCCCAATAAAAAGTTAAAAAAAAATGAGCAAAAGACCTGACAGACACCTCACCAAAGAAGATATACAGATGACAAATAAACATATGAAAAGATGCTCAACATCATATGTCATCAGGGAATTGGAAATTATACCACTACACATCTATTAGAATGGCCAAAATCCAGAACACTGAGAACAAACACCAAATGCTGATGAGGATGTGCAGCAATACTAATTCTCACTTATTGTGGCAGGAATGCAAAAATTTTCAGCCATTTTTTGGAAGATAGTTTGGCAGTTTCTTACCAAACTAAAGATACTCTTATCATACAATCTAGCAATTGCTCTCCTTGGTATTTACCAAAATGAATTGAAAACTTATGTCTATAAAAAAATCTGCACACAGATGTTTATAGCAGCTTTATCTCTAATTGCCAAAACTTGGAAGCAACGAAGATGTCCTTCAGATGGTGAGTGGATAAATAAACTATGATACATCCAGACAATGGAATATTATTCAGCGCTAAAAGAAACGAGCTATCAAGACATGGAGGAACCTTAAATACATATCACTCAGTGAAAGAAGCCAGTCTGAAAAGGCTACATATTGTATGATTACAACTCTATGACATTCTGGAAAAGGCAAAACTATGGAGAGAGTGGAAAGATCAGTGGTTGTCAGGGACTCGGGGTCAGGAGGGATGAACTGGCAGAGCGCAGGGAACTTTTAGGGCAGTGAAACTACTCTGTATGATACTATAATGGTAGATAACATGTCATTGCAACCTTGTCCAAACCCAAAAAATGTACAACACCAAGAGTGAGTTCTAGGGACTGGCCCGGTGGCGCAGCGGTTAAGCTCACACGTTCTGCTTCTCGGTGGCCCAGGGTTCGCCAGTTCGGATCCCGGGTGTGGACATGGCACCGCTTGGCAAGGCATGCTGTGGTAGGTGTCCCACATATAAAGTAGAGGAAGATGGGCACGGATGTTAGCTCAGGGCCAGTCTTCCTCAGCAAAAAGAGGAGGATTGGCAGCAGTTAGCTCAGGGCTAATCTTCCTCAAAAAAAAAAAAAAAAGAGTGAATTCTAATGTAAACTATGGATTTTGGGTGATAATGATGTGTCATTGTATGTTCATCAACTGTAACAAATGTATCACTCTGGTACTGGATTTTTTTTTATTGCTTTTTCTCCCCTCATCCCCCCCAGTACATAGTTGTATATTTTAGTTGTGGGTCCTTCTAGTTGTGGCATGTGGGACGCTGCCTCAGCGTGGCCTGACGAGTGGTGCCATGTCTGCGCCCAGGATCCGAACTGGCGAAACCCTGGACCTCCAAAGCGGAGCACGCAAACTTAACGACTCAGCCACGGGGCTGGCCCTGGTGCCGGATTTTTGATAGTGGAGGAGGCTGTCCATGTATGGGGGCAGGCGGTATACGGGAACTCTCTGTATCTTCTGCTCAGTTTTGCTGTCAACCTAAAACTGTTCTAAAAAATGTCTATTAAAAAAAAAAACACTCATCCTGATTTATAATAATAGACATACAAATGAGAATCACTGAAATATTATCTTCCACCATCTGATTAGCTAAAAATGGAGAGTTCGATAACATACTGTTGGTGAGACTGTGGGAAAACAGACAGTTGCCTACTCCACTGATAAGCTTGTCAATTTCTATAACCCCAGCGGAGGACAGTTTGGCAATATCTCTCAAAATTACAAGTGTGCACACCCTTTGACACAATGATTTCATTTTGGGGAACTTATTCTAAGGATGTGCTCCCCCATGTGTGAAATGATGCATGTACAAAGGTATTCATTGCAATGATTTTTGTGGTAGCAAAAGATGGAAAACAGATAAATAAATTATAGTTCAAACAAAACTGCCCTGAGAATGAGGAAGTTCTTTGTGTACTAAAATGGAAAGATCTCCTAGATGTGTTAATAAAAAGTAAGATACAGAACTGCATGTTTATCTGTTCTCTTTAAGTTTAAAAAAGAAAGACAAGAAGGAGAATATATTCACATTCCTATGTATTAACTAAATAAATTATATTTCAGGAAAGATATAAAGAAACTAATGTTAGTAGTTACCTATTGAGAGAGTATGAGAACTGAACAGATGAGGAACAGAAAGGAGACTTTTCTCTGTATCCTTAAAAATATTTTTAAACTATGTGAATGTATTACATATTCAATAAATATATAAGCATGCACCCACGACAAAACAAGATACAGCCAATGCGCAAGCTGTAAATATATATGCCACTCCTAGTTAAATGGAAAACATCCCAAATATCACTTTGCTTTTCTTTGAATTTTAGAGTTGGAATTTTAAATGATTTTAATAGAGATATGTATGTATGCATATGCACACATGTGCACACATACATTCATACATATTGTAGGTAGTATTGAGAAACAAAAAAAGCATCCTCTGACGTCAGGACCCAGCCTGGAGTTGCTATGAGCTGGTCTGGCACTCACAGCTAGGTCTTGATGTTCTCCTGTTGAACATGAACTATTTCATGTGTAGGGCAGGAAGACAGATCCTCTACCCTCTAGATCTTTCTGGGTGGGCTATGAGTTAAATTGACATGAGATAGAATAACAGGAGAAAATCAAACAGAGCTTTATAACATGTATACATGGGAGAAACTCAGGAAAACTGAGCAACTCAACAAAATGGCCGAGCTGCCAGCTTAAATATTATCTTCAGGTCTGGCCCAGTGGCCGAGCGATTAAGTTCACACTGCACTTTGGCAGCAGCCCAGGGTTTTGCTCGTTCAGATCCTGGGCGCTGACATGGCACCGCTCATTGAGCCATGCTGAGGCAACATCCCGCATAGCACAACCAGAAGGACCTACAACTAGAATATACAACTATGTACTGGGGGGCTTTGGGGAAAAGAAGAAGAAAAAGAAGAAGATGGGCAACAGATGTCAGCTCAGGTGCCAATCTTTAAAAAAAAAAGATAAATATTATCTTCAGCTAAAGGCAAAGGAGGATGTTGGGGGTAGAGTTTTGGGATTTCGGAAGGGAGGAAGACAATTTACATGGAGATGCAAATGCAAATGTTTGTTAAGTTTTGCTGAGCCAAAAATGGGCTTGTTGGTGCCTTTCTATCACACCTATTTTACATTATATGATAGCTATCTTATGGTATTAGCTCCTTCCTGGAACAGGCCTTCTATGTTAAATTCTTTCAGGCAGTTTAGGGAAAGGTCAAATGTTCTTCCTAAATCTTCTGAGGTTTTACTGTCTTCAGCTCAATATAATCTGCATACCAGAGTGATGCATCTTGGGGCAGCCTGCCCTGAACCCTATCACATGTAACATCAATAGCAGACAAAGCCTCTCTGTGACCATGATAGATCAAGACAAAAACAAGACCACTCCATAATCACATGTGAACATAGACAAAACATGAACTTTGTCCAAGCCACGAAGTACCACAAATCCTCCTATCCTGGCTAATGAGACAGATACTGCTCTACCAATTACAGATTTAGCCTGGCTCTAGCCTGCCCTTCCTATGGATGAGATTTACTGAGATATTCAGTGACAGAATTGTCTCCACTTTCTAACAGCACCCAATCCAGAATGAACGCCCTCTTCTTTGTACCCTCCCCAAAATCACCCAACAAAAGCTCAAGACTGAAAGTAGCCCTTTCTAACACCCTCTTAACTGAGATGCCCTGCACTTCCCATGGTATATGTGCTCTCCTACTGCAATGAATTATAAACCAAACTTGTTCAACTACAGGAGTGCTTCTGGTGGTCTTTGGCCAAAGGGCATTGACAATATATACGAAACAAAGGTTGGATAATTTCCAGTTTAGCCTGACATTTGGACATTGGACTCTGCTATAGGCAAACCTGGATTCACACCTGTCCTAGCTTAGTCAGCCTACGACCACCAGGAACAAGCATACAGACAACAAAGTCAGGTTAATTGACTCCTTGTTATGAGGGAGACTGCACATTAAAGGAGCTGTGGGGCATCTCACCAAACAAAGGAAAATATAGAGTTACTATAGGATTTGGGGAAAGGGCAGAGTTTTAGGTGTAATTGAGGGGAGCAGTGTTTTGATTAGATTCAAAGTGAAACAGGGCTATTTTCAAATGGGTTAATGTCAGACTTAGACTGATAATGAACCAAGGGTCCTGTTTCCTTGGATATTACAAAGTTAAGGTGGATATCTGAAATGTTGCGTCCAGAACTTATCTGAAACTCTCACCTAGGTTGGAAATCAAGGCAGCCTCTCTGTATCAAAGTGACTTAGAACCTCTAGGTAAAGTAGGGTGTTTCCTTTTTCCTGATGTAATTTCAAACAGCAAAGCTTGTGATACTCTATGATTTTAGAAAACATGGTTTTTCAGTGAGTAAGAAAGCAGTAGTCACTCAAAGAAAGGGATCATTATGACACTTTATAGCTACAGTGTGTCCTTGGGAGAAACAATAGTTCTTGCCAACTTTGCAGCAAGCTTTTTTTTTTTAAGAAGTTGTTTCTTTCTCTTTTTTTAAGGTATGCTTTTTGGTGAGGAAGATTGGCCCTGAGTTAACATCTGTTGCCAAGCATCCTCTTTTTTTTTTTCCTCCCCAAAGCCCAAGTACCTAATTGTATATCCTAGTTGTAAGTCATTCTAGTTCTTCTACGTGGGATGCTGCCACAGCACAACTTGATGGGCAGTGTGTAGGTCTGCACCCAGGATTGGAACCAGCGAACTTCAGGCTGCCAAAGTGCAGCATGCCAAATTAACCACTGGACCATGAGGCTGGCCCCTGCAGCTAGCTTTATCTGTGTCTGCCCCCTCAGCCCCCACCCCCTTGCCAGGTTGACGAATGGCAGGACAGACTTTTACTTTCTCCAATTCTATCTATGCCTCTTAGTATGTGTTTTCACACAAGTAGCTTGACCTCTTACACTTCAGTTACCTCAACTGTAAGCTGGGGATACTAATAATGCCTACTATATAGGGCTATTATGAGAATCAAATAATATTTGTAAAGAGTCTAACATAGTACATGGATATACTGCAAGCTCAATAAATGGTCTATCTCCATGGTAATAGACTTCCAAGATCAGATGAGTTGTTTCTTCTGGTCTAGTATATAAAAACAAATCCTGCCTTATGAAAGTCTGTTAGACTTCATCCTGTTGTATGATACTCCATTTATAAAGTGCCTACACTGTTGGGAAAATAAAGATGCTCCATGTTAGGAAAATAAAGAGGAAAAAACTAGTTACCAGCCTTAGGAAGCTTACTGTTAAAGAGATGCACTATTCACTTTGTGGGGGCCAACTGGGAGGGAAACTTTATTACACAAGGAGGAGTCCAGCCCTTTGCTAGAGCTGGCAATGCATCCTGAAAGGTGAAGAGTTTAAAACTCAGGGAGGGGCCGGCCCGGGGCGGAGTGGTTAAGTTCACGCACTCAGCTTTGCCGGCCCAGGGTTTCTCCGGTTCCGATCCTGAGCGCGGATATGGCATCACTGGTCAGGCCATGTTAAGGCAGTGTCCCACATGCCACAACTAAAAAGAAATATACAATTATATACTAAGGGAATTTGGGGAGAAAAAGCAGAAAAAAAGAAAAGATTGGCAATAGTTGTTAGCTCAGGTGCCAATCTTTAAAAAATAAATAAAACTCAGGGAAATGATGGGATCAGGATTCTTTCTTTTTTTTCTTCCAGTTTTACTGAGATATAACTGACATATAACATTGTATTCATTTTAGGTATACAATATGAACAGTATTCTGATTAACAATATTTTAGCACACCCTCCAGGTCCTATGGAGCTATTAGAATTTCCATGATGTTCTCTTCTAATAATGTGTTGTTGAAGGAAGGATGGAAGGGAAGAAAGGAGGGAGTGAGGGAGGGAGACGGGGAGGGAGAAAAGAAGGAAGAAAGGAAAGAAAAGAGGAGGGAGGGAGGGAAGGAGGAGGAAGGGAGACTATAAAGACAAGCCCAGAGATAGGCTATTTTCTTTTGATGTGCTAGAGGACACAGTACTTCTGAGCTGTGAGGACTCATCAACATGTATTTGATCCTACCTGTAGCATTTCTGAACCATTTTGTCTCGAGCATCCTCTAAGACTTTCGATCTTTCTCTTTCTGTCCTGAACTGTATACAATTAAATCTGGATGGCTAGCAATCTAATCCTTTAATCCTAGCTGCATTCAAATATAGCCAGTGGAGCCAGCCCTGACGGCCTGATGGTTAAAGTTCGGTATGCTGTGCTTCCGCGGCCCAGGTTTGGTTCCCAGGGGTGGAACCGTACCACTCGTCTGGCAGTAGCCATGCTGCAGTGGCGGCTCACACAGAAGAACTAGAAGGACTTCCAGCTAGAATGTACAACTATGTACTGGGGCTTTGGGGAGGAAAAAAATAGATATAGTCAGTGAAGAGTATGAAATGCATCGTGATCATTTAGGTGTGAGTTTCAGTCTCAATATACATCCTTGAAGAAAAATCATCAAGAAAAAATCTTATTTCAGCCTTAAAAACGCTTATATCCTTTGACTTAGTAAAAATCCATCTGAAGGAAAGAATCCCAAATATGGGGAAGGTTTTATGACAAAATATTTACCAAAGTATTATTTATAATCGTGGAAAATTGGTAACAACCTAAAGATGCAACAATAGAAGATCTATTAATTATGGTTCTTCAACTGGACGGGCTATTATGCAGCCTTTTAAAAAAATATTTCTGAATAATTTATAAGCCCCTAGAAAAAGACTTATATAACATTGTTAGTACAAATGCAGGACATAAAATTGGCTATACAGTGTAGTCACAACAGCAATAACAAAAAGTCTAGACTTAAAAAAAGGATGAGAAGGAAATAGGTAAAAGTGTCAACAGGGGTTGTCTTTGGTTGTGGGAATATGAGAGGATTAGGATTATTGTCCCTCATTCTTTCCACATTTTGTATTTTTCCAACTTTTTTGCAATGAGCACACTGTATATTTTCCTCTTGATGTTTCTTCATCTGTTCTTATTATCCTTATGTAACTCTTAGAGCCGTGGGCAATAGCACCCTCAAGGAGCTGTGCTATGAAAGAATGGGTATAATACTAAAGAAACAGAGACCAGAACTCACCATCCTAAAACCTCAGGTAGGTTGCATCCAAAGCTAACTAATGTCAGATATTGTTTTTCAAGTGAAATTTTAATTTCCTTAGAATTTTTACAAGTTACCCTCTGGGAGTTGGAAGGGAAGTCCCTAGACAATAACTATGTAGCAGGCTTAGAAAACAGCACATCTAGATTGGAGGCGTACGAGGCCAGAGGGCTTCAGAGGGAGCATCTCCAGGAAAACATGGAGATCATGAATTGTCTGAAATGTTTGACTTTATAAGAGCCTGTAATAAGAAGCTGTTGGAGTATATGGGAAGAATTACAGTAGATATGAGAAAATTGAGCAAATTGAAAAATGAAGCAATTACTACATCTGAAAAAAACCCAAAAAATATCTATAAGAAAGGAAACATAATTTATATACAATACATGCCTCAGTAGTAAATTACACATAGTCATATTGAATTAACTAAACATGTTTATATAATTATATTGGGAGAATGGGAGGACTGGAAGAAGAGAATAGTTGAAGAATGCTAAGACTTTTTCTGCCATAATTATGAAATAATAATGAGTAAAACAGATGAATCAAGAAATAACAGTTTAGGACTATGGACTAAAGGACCAGAAGGCCAATTCAAAGAGCTGAAAAAAGCTGCCTCTGAGGAGCAGGATTGAGGGGCAAAGAGGGCTGAGATAGGGATGAGGACATTATAATCCTTTTAGAATTGCCTTATTTGACTTTTTAACCTCATGCAGCCACTTTAAAAAAGGTTTTACTTTGATTTTTTTAAAAAATTAACCACAAAACCTCTACGAGATAATACCTCATTCCCATTACGTGGCTACTATAAAATAAACAAAACCAAAAACAGAAAATAACAAACGTTGACAAAGATGTGGAGAAATTGGAACTCTTATGTACTGTTAGTAGGAATGCAAAATGGTGCAGACTCTATGGAAAACAGTATGGTGGTTCCTCAAAAAAGTTAAAAATAGAATTACCATATGATCCAGCAATTCCACTTCTGGGTATATACTCCAAAGAATTGAAAGCAGAGTCCCAAATATACCCATGTTCACAGCAGCATGATTCACAACAGCCATATGGTGCAAGCAACCCAAGTATCCATCAGTAGATAAATGGATAAACAAAATGTGGCATATACATACCATGGAATATTATTCAGCCTTAAAAAGGAAAGAAATTCTGACACATGCTACAACATGGATGAATCTTGAGGACAGTAGTGAAAAAAGACAAACTGTATAATTCCACTTATATGAGGTATCTAGAGTAATCAAATTCATAGAGGCAGAAAGTATAAGGGTGGTTGCCAGGGGCTGAGGGGCAAAGGGAATGGGGAATTGTTTAATGGGTATAGAGTTTCAGTTTCGCAAGATGAAAAGAGTTCTGAATGTGAATGTACTTAATGCCACTGAACTGTACACTTAGAAATAGTTAAGAGGGTACATTTCATGTTATCTGTATTTTTCCTCAATTAAAAAAATTTTTTAATTAACCAAAGTAGTTGGGATTCAAACTGTGTATGATTATAACACATGTCCTGCTATTGTACTCTCTTGTGGAGTGTAATCATCCTTGACTGAGCTCTGCAACGCACCTGCACATCTTAAGATATCAGGAAATGGTAAAATTACACAGTCCAAGAGAATGTAATATATTTTTCCTTTTAAGACGAAGTGATGAATACGGCTTACAACATCTGGTTCTGGTCTCCCTTAAGTATGAATTGGAACGGGACGAATCCCTAGAAAGTGGCTTGGCATCATGCTAAAATCAATGCCAAATTAATTGATGTATACATCCAGCACTCACTGAACAAATGTTAATTGAGCACTGACTACGTGCCAGGCACTGTGCTGGACACTGAAACGACCTTTTAATTCAAGAGCCAACCTCAGGAAGAGAAATAGATTGAGTCAGGAAGAGCAAGGTTTGTGTACCTACCGGGTACCAAACACTATGCCAGCTTTACATACATTATCTCCACTAAGCTGCACACCATTGTGGGTTTTTTCATTAGCTGTCAAACAGTAAGCCAATTACTTTATGAAGTAAGCATCCTGAATGTCTATGATATTTTTCCAGTCAACATAGAATGGATTTATCTATTGCTGAAGAATGTATATCTAAGTATGCCCTATCTCTCAAACTACATTTAATACCTTTCTAGTTGACACTTTCTGCTTCAATAACTTTTCTTTGCAATACCCGCCCCCAGCTCCTCCTGAATTCCCATAACCCATTGTTTACACATTTTTTTAATCACACTTTTCTGCTTTATACTAGTTTTCTAAGTCTCCTTTTCATATTCCCACTGGATTGCAGAGGTCAAGGGTTCATGTATTCACTGCAAGTGTCTAATCTCACATAGAATGACTAACTGTTCCTGTTTGTCCCAGGAAGGAAGGACTTCTCGGATTGTGATTCAGTTTTAAAACTGAGAGAGTACTCAGCAAACTCAGCTGTAGCAGCATTAAGTCCCATGTCCTGGGAACCGCCCTAGTCCTGAAGTTAGTCATCCCCACTCTCAGCCTTCTCTTCTCATTCTCATTGTGTGTGTGTGTATTGATATATTCATATATAGTTAAGGGCTCAGCTGTGCAGAAGAAAACTGAGCTGCCAGATGTTCAGGCAACAAGCCAAAAATGAAAGTAACAGTCAAGCCTTTAATCACTTATTGTGATAGTATGAGCAAGAGGGTAAAACCAGAGAAAGCTCTGACTCCCTCCTATTGCCTTTTCTGCCATGGAACCTCTCAGGCCAGGTAGATCAGCACAGATGTGGAGGCTGGGTGGGTGGCTGGGCTTAAAGGAGGACTAGGAGTGGAAAAGTTCTGAGGACTGAGTCAGAGGGGAGAAAAGTGTCTAAAGTGTCTTCAAGGTTTCTCCCTCCCCTCTTTGCCACCAGTAAGAAGGCCTCAGTAGGGACCCTGAGGAAAGTCCTAGATAAAGAGAACTCCAAATGAAGTCTCCTCATCTAGAAGTGCATTATGCTTAAGACCATGACCAGCCAGGGGGGCCTGAGTCCTTAACGAAACTCCCTTCAGAGACTGCAATGCTCTGCCTATGCATCAAGCCTAGTAGAGGCAGCGTTCCCCCGTGAGGCCTGCCAAGGAAAGCCTTCATAATTGCCTACAGTTGGGCCTGAAAAATCACACATAGGTTTTTGGCCAGGAGCTGGAATATATGTATTTACATAGTTCAACAACCCAATAAAAAAATGGACAAAGGTTGTGATCAAACAGTCCACACAAAAAAAGGAAACATTAAATGATTCTTAAACACATGAAATGATGTTCAATCTCACTCATAATAAGAGAAATGCAAAGTAAACCTGCACTGAGATAACAACTTTTGACTTAACACACTGTGATGGTGAAGGAATGGGGAAACAGATACTCACAGCACAGGAGGGTGTATATATCGGTACTGCCACTACAGAGAGCAATTTGACAACTTCTATCAAAATTACAGATTCAGATATCTTTTTGGTTTTCTTTTGCAGAGAAAGCTTTGCCCTGAGCTAAAATCTGTTGCCAGTCTTCCTCTTCTTTTCTTTTTTTTTCCTCCCCAAAGCCCCAGTACGTGGTTGTATATCCTAGTTGTAAGTCCTTCTAGTTCTTCTATGTGAGCCACCACCACAGCATGGCTACTGCCAGATGAGTGGTGTGGTTCCACGACCAGGAAATGAACCCAGGCGGCCAAAGCAGTGAAAGCACTGACCTTTAACCACTAGGCCATCAGGGGTGGTTCCAGATTCAGATATCTTTGATGAGCAAATACATTTTAGGAATTTATCCTGAAGATAGTCCCACACCTGTGGGAGATGACATATACATAAGAGTCTTTATGCATTGACATTCATTGTTTATAACAGTAAAAGGTTGGAAGCCCCCTAATGGTAAAGGACTGGCTAAACAAAATGTACGACATCCATACACAGAAATACTATGCTCCTAGTCAGAAGATATATCATTAGGTTTACAGCAAATGCAGAACTAGGTGTATAGTATACACAGTTTGTGTAATAGCACGGAGGAAATAACATATTTTTTTTGTCTGTGTATAAAAGGGTACATAAGAAACCAATAGCATTGGTTTTCAGGGAGGGAACTGGTTAGCTGGTAACAGATATGGAAAGAGATTTCTTTGTATAATCTTTTAGACCTTTTGAACTTTGAACCATTTTGAACATATATCAAAAATTTTAAAAAACAACAGTAAGCAAACCAACCAACCACAAAAAATGGGCTCTGGTGTCAAACTGCTTGGGTTAAACCCATCCTTTCTCCGTCACTTGGGTTAAACTTTCTCCATTACTTACTAGTTGTGTGACCTTAGGCAAACTACTTAAGCTTATGTTTCTTTACTCATCTACAAAATGGGTATAACAATAGCAACAACTTCAGAGAGCTGTGAGAATTAAAGGAGATAAGGCAGGTCAAATATTTAGATCAGTAGTAAGACTCTGGAGCCAGACTGCCAGGGCTCAATGGCTGGCCCCACCCCTCTCAAGCTGTGTGACCTTGGGCAAGTTATTCAACCTCATTTTTCCTCAGTTTCTTCATTTGGAAATGAGGATAATAATCAGATTGTGTGAGGATTGGATTAGTTAATACTTGTACAGTACTTACAACTGCATTCGGAACATATTAAGTGCCATATAAGTGTTTTTGTTGAATATAAGATATTTATTTTTTAACACAAATATTAGTTATTACAGTTAGATATTATCCAAAATTGCTGAAATAAACCCCACTTAGGTTACTTTTCCAGAATTATCTTACGTACCCTCAACCTTGTTCCTTTCCTATCTATAATTCTACAAATACACTGCCTCTGTTATTTGCTCATATTATTCCCCCAGTCTGGAAGGCCAGTTCAGCCATGATTGACTGAGGAATGCTAACTGTCCCTGAAGATCCAGTTCAAAGCTCTCTTCCTCCCTGAAGGTGGCTGCTCTTTCCTAGTAGCTCTAGTCTCTAGTCTGACCCTTTCCTACTCTGGCTGTCTTCCCTCCTGCCCCAGACCAGCAGCCAGGGTAGGCAACAATTCATGCTTGTCTGGATAAATGGGTAAATGGAATACTGATGTCTTATGCCTTCAAAGGAACCAAAAAAGTGAAAGTTTTCTATTGTGACATGCTTCAACTTTATCTTTGTGCCCTACAGTCTCAGACGGAGAGGAAAGAAAGAGCTGTTCAGGGACACTAAAAAAGAGGTGGAAATAGAATACTTTGGAAATTAGAAGGCATTTTTTTAGTGGGGTTTTTTTGGTTTGGGTTTTTTCTTTTTTAACGCCTCTAATCAACATGGACGTGGCTCCCCCTGCTGGATCTAAAGTAAAATGCTGGGCTGGCCCGGTGTCCTAGTGGTTGAGTTGGCATGCTCTGCTTTGGCTGCCCAGGGTTTGCCAGCTTGGATCCTGGGCACAGACCGACATACCAGTCAAGTCATGCTGTGGTGGCGCCCCACACGCAAAGTGGAAGAAGATTGGCACAGATGTCAGCTCAGGGACAATCTTCCTCACCAAAAAAATAAATAAATAAAATAAAATGCTGTTTTAAAAATCAATCCATTTATGTAAAGGCAAAGGAAACAAAAACTTGTAGCATATTTAAAATAGTATCTAGAACTTTCATCAAGGTTCTTATTACAGATGGCATGGTTGTAGCTATGACATTTCAGCATTCCTATAATGTCTGGCTACATAATAATTATAGTTACCTCATGTATTTGCAGGCAGAGGTGTGGCTTTGAAACCTAAATCCTGGACTACAGGCCAGGAAGTCCTGACTCTAAATCCAGCTATGATGACAACTGCAGAAAGTGGCCTGTGGCAAACAACTTAGTTTGTTTTTTATGTTATTACTAATTTTTATTTTAGTGAGCCGAAATCGGTCTCCCTATCACTTGCATTCGCTGGTTCTTGTCTTGCCTACTCTAAGCAGTCCTCAATAAATGTAAGCTCCCTTCCTACCCTTCTTGCCCTCATGACTGTCACAAGAGACTACCTAAATCCCTTGCTGAAATCCAGATACTACTGGCTGTACCATCAGTGTTCCTCTAATCCATTAGCCAACTAACTAAGAACTCACGATGTGATAGAGGAAACACATCCTGAATCATGAAACAAAGAGGAATCAAAGCCTATAAATATGGTGAGTGATTGTGGTCAGACAGGAGTAAATTCAGGAGTTCAGAAAAGGGAAGTGTTGTTAGGGTACAGAAGAGTCAGAAGAGATTTTCTGCAGTTCTTGGGCTTGACCATTTATTCATTCATTTTAAGACCTAGATGAAACACACAACACAGTACTTTCCTTCACGTGTTCAACCTCTGGTGGAGGAGATAGATAACGAGCAAGTGAATTAATAAAACAAAGATAGAGGTGGTGCTATGAAGGAAAAAAGGGTACTGTAAGGGAGAATAATGAGGTGGGGTGGGCAGGGAACAAACATCAGCTTTAGAGAGAATGGGGGTCAGGAAGCCTCTCTAAGGAGCTGTCAAGAAGAAGCCCGTCATGGGGCTGGCCCTTTGGCCGAGTGGTTAAGTTTGCGCGCTTCGCTGCAGCGGCCCAGGGTTTCCCGGATTCGGATCCTGGGCGCGGACATGGCACAGCTCATCAGGCCACGTCGAGGCGGCGTCCCACATGCCACAACTAGACCTGCAACTAAGATATACAACTGTGTACAGGGGAGGTTTGGGGAGATAAAGCAGGAAAAAAAAAAAAAGGAGAAGATTGGCAACAGTTGTTAGCTCAGGTGCCAATCTTTAAAAAAAAAAAGAAGGAGCCGGTCATGGAAGAATATTCCAGGCTGAGAGAGCAACATGTTTGAGGCCCTTGGAGGATTTGATGAGGAGAAGCAGAAGGGGTGAGGAAAAGCTTAAGAAAAAGGAAGGATGGGAGGGGTTTGCAGCATGGGTTAGAGGACAAATGTTAGAAGCAGTGGAGTATAAGGAAAGAAAAACATGAATTCCAAAGCAAAACTTGTTTTCATGAAAAATATTCGAAGATAGCATTTAAGGAAACATCTAGCTCAACATCTTTTGTTTGTTATTCCAAATACTTGAGCATTACTTTATATATAAACATATACATGCAAATACATTCTCAAACATGTAAATAGTTTACATGTTCCCAAAAGGATTCAAAGCAACTTATAGAAATATAACAGGAAATAAATGAGCTAAGTAATTGGGGTGGAGGTGAGAAGCAAAGGCAAACAGGAGAAGGAAAATAAACTAAAGTCAACTGTTAGGATTGGCATAGAAAAGTGCATATTATATAGTTCTAAACAACAGCTAGATCTGGGCTGTATATTTGATTCTGAGCTTCCAGGAACAAAACAATAGGGAAACATGAACGACCAGGAAATTCAGTGTTCCTATGATAAAAAATGAAGTAGTCCTTGAGAGAAATACAGCTTCCTGGTATTAAGATCTAAAAGAAATGTTTCTTCATTATGAGTCACTCTATGACATAATCGTCAAAGTCCTCGACAATGTCCCTACGATAAATACAACAGTAACATTCCTAGGGCCATCTCTTATAACTAACTTCAACACATAAAGTCAAAGTGCAACTCAGTCAAAGCAATTCTACAAGGGACCACAGGCAATCCAGCTACACAGCTTATTCTAGTTGCCGTAAATCAGGGATAACATTTAGAATGTCTAGAGAAATGAATGGATTACTTACCCTTCAAGTAATCCTCAATGAATAATCCTTTTTTTACCTGAGCTTTTGACGAATAATGTGTAGTAGAGAGCATAAAGTTATTTCTCTGGCAAGAAACTAGAATGGAAATAATCTTTGCTGCTAATTAATAGTTGTTTTGACAATTAATGGAGCTGAAAGTAGGACTGACATTCTTTCGGAGAAGTAAGGAGTGTGATAGCTTGAAAGTAAGGCCACCCTATAGCCATATAGACATGGGCCTAAGACTTTCCTCAAAAAATAGATCTGGGGGCTGGCCTGGTGGTGTAGCAGTTAAATTCGCACATTCTGCTTCTGCAGCCCATGGTTTGCCTGTTCGGATCCCAGGTGTGGACCTATGCACCGCTTGTCAAGCCATGCCATGGCGGGCGTCCCATATATAAAGTAGAGGAAGATGGTCACGGATGTTAGCTCAGGCCCAGTCTTCCTCAGCAAAAAGAGGAGGATTGGGGGCCGGCCCCGTGACCGAGTGGTTAAGTTCGCGAGCTCTGCTTCAGTGGCCCAGGGTTTCCACAGTTCGAATCCTGGGCACGGACATGGCACTGCTCGTCAAGCCACACTGAGGCAGCGTCCCACATGCCACAACTGGAAAGACCCACAACTAAAAATACACAACTATGTACCTGGGGGCTTTGGAGAAAAACGAAAAATAAAGTCATTAAAAAAAAAAGAGGAGGATTGGCAGCAGATGTTAGCTCAGGGCTAATCTTCCTCAAAAAAAAAAAATTAAAAAAAAGATCTGGACTCACTTAAACAAATGGACAGATAATGACTCAGGCCCCAAAGTTCTTCTACACACATGTGGTCAAGATCATTCTAGCCTCTATTAGTTAAGAGAATACCTTAATTAATAAATTAGTCAAGAAATTTACTTTCTAGATAACTGCATAGTTTATGTGCTGTATACATTTTTTGGTAATACATCAATTAAATGTTGGAAGACAGCTACCAAAAACAGTATGTGAATGTAAGAAGATTTGACCTCAAGTCATGCTTTCCGATGATAATTATACAGAAAGATTCAAAGCCTGCTGAGTGGTAACACCACCCTATCCTTAACACAGAGGCAAATAATTATCTTTCCCTTCTTAAAAAAAAAAAAAAGCCATGTACTAAAGCTCATCTAAAAGGGGTTTCGGTTCATTAAGGAACACATTTTGAAAAAAAAAAAAGGGAAGCTTTTGGCTTGAACCAATAGAGTTATCTGATCTGTTGGCATGACAGAGACTGGGTAGTTAGCAAACTGGTTTCCTATCCCTCTGGGCCCACGGTTCAACTATGTTTCCCAGCCTCCCTTGCAGGTAGGTGTGGGCAAGTGAGTTCTGGCCAGTGGAACAGGATGTATTTCACCTCTAGGCTGGTGCAAGAAACCTTAGGGTGCCCTTGGATGCAAGGCATGAAATAAAGTAGACTTGTTCATCAGTCTAGGTCCCTCAACACCCAACCTCTTATTGGGCTTATGCGAGAGGGAAATAACTTTCTATTGTGTTAAGCCACTGAGATTTCAAGATTTATTGTTACAGCAGCTAGTACACAGTCAATATAGCATTTGAGTCAAAAATACACTTCTACTTCTCAGTACCTCAATTTTCTCAACTGTAAAATGGAGATATTAATAGCTCTTACCTTGTAAGTTTAAGAATTAAATACGTTAACGCATGGAAAGTGCTTCAAACAGTGCCTGGCACACAGCAAACATTCAATTCACGTTAGCTAGTATTGTTATTATTATAAACCTTCCTAGTAGTATTAAGATGCAGCTTCCATACAAGTATAACTCAAATTTTCTCTGACTGTTCAGATTCTAGTAACAAATGATATCATGTTTATGTTACTATCTGCATTGTGCTGATCTGTGCCCCCATCCCTGCAAGGTTCAATACATTTCTGGGCACCTTGGGTCGTCCCACACATGCTTTGAAATTGTTCTTCTCTGATCACCATATTGTTGTCTGCTAACCACTTTTGAAGTTACTGGGGAGTAAAGGGTGGCAGAATGAGGAAGGCTTGCCATCACAGTGTGCTGATCCCGCCCAAAGTGCTGCCTCGCATTCGTCCCAGAGCTATAGACCCTCCAGACGCCAAAATAGACTCATATCCATTTGTATTTGTTTTTTTCCAAATTTACTTTAATTTAAAAATTTGTGTAATAATTTACTGCATTTCAGGAAATGTTAGAAATACATTTAAGGAATTATTCTCAGATATCACAGAACAAGTTTTAATTTAATTTTCCACTGTCAATCAACAGGCTTATGGGAAGGGATTATCAGTCCACACCACTGAATCTAGGAGTTCCTGATCAGTTGCCTGGGCCTCTTCTCTACCCACTTCTGGTCCATACACTATGTCACCACAGTATACCCAGAAACTGCTCCTAGGTTTGGTTGACAGGGACATTAATCTGAGGTCTATAGATCTCCCCACCCCCTAAATAGCCCCCAAGAAATCCATGGACAGAATTCAGGAGGCCTATGAACTTGGATGGGAAAAAAAAATCTTTATTTTTACTCACCTCTAACAGAAATTTAGCAATTCCTTCTATTACTAATGTGGACAAGAAGTCATAGTAATATTAGCAATATCTGTGACCTTGTCACCAACAGATATCCCAAGAGATATTTGTCATGTTATAGCAGTTAAAAATATCTTGAAATCTCATTTATGCTCATACTACTATGAAATTATGGTAGTCACTAGACCTGCCACTGGATCTTGTTTAGTAAATTAATAAAGAAGTGTGTAGGGCTGGCCCAGTGGTGCAGCGGCTAAGTTCGCATGTTCCACTTCTCAGCGGCCCAGGGTTCACCAGTTCGGATCCTGGGTGCAGACATGGCACTGCTTGGCAAAAGCCATGCTGTAGTAGGCGTCCCATGTATAAAAAAGTAGAGGAAGATGGGCATGGATGTTAGCTCAGAGCCGCTCTTTCTCAGCAAAAAGAGGAGGATTGGCAGTAGTTAGCTCAGGGCTAATCTTCCTCAAAAAAAAAAAAAAGAAAGAAAAGAAAGAAAGAAGTGTGTATATTGCTATAGCAAATGCTGATTTAATAGTTTGAGAACTATATTTCAATGCAATTGGCTTTCAATTATATGTATGCTTTGCATGTAAAAACATGCTTTGTATGTAAAAACGTTATTCTGAAAAAGGAGTCTATAGACTTCACCTGACTGCCAAGAGGGTCCATGGTACAAAAAAGAAAAACCTGTGGGTTATTGGGTTTGACAGTTACCTCCACACCCCAATGTATTTTTCCTTACTCACCCTCCTCTACAGAGTCCTCTCAGAGAGGACTACAGTGGTGACAAACATTCAGACACATTGAAATGTCATCCCCTAGGATAGCATGATGTATGATTAAGAGCTTGGGCATTGGAATCAGCTTGCCCTGCTCCACCATTTAACTGTGTGACCCAGGCAAGTTACTTAACCTCTCTGTGCTTCATATCTGTAAAATGGGAATTATAATCATTCCTTCCTCAAAGGGTTATTGTGAAGAATAAATGAGTTAACCCATGAAATCTCGAGTCTAGCACATAGTAAGCTCTCAGAAAATCTTAGCTACTCTTTCACGTGCCTGTCACAGCTCTTTCTTTATGATATTTATAGGGAGGGGAGAGGAGGAGAGAAGAGTAGGTTGGCTATTCCTCTTGTGAGCCATAGCCTACACATTTTACTTTTATGATGCACAAAATTGATATCATTTTTTAAAGTACATGAAGGAAATGATTGATACTTCTTCCTTGAAAAGTTTCCAACTTAATTTTATGTTTTATATAGTAACTCTCAACTGAGTCTCTTTTAATGCTTCAGTGGCAGTACAAATGCTCCCCACCCTTGGTTTACAAAGCAGGGCCTCTATTTAAATAATACTAGCCTTACATAATTCATGCTCATTTTGAAGCCCTTTAAGAGATGAGTTTTGGCTCTGTCATTTTATCTGAGTGGGGAGAAGGTATTAAATATAAATGGAAGTAAATTCATTCATTCATTCAACAATTAAGCTCCTGCTCCGTGCCAGGTACTGCTACAAATGCAGAGGAATGAGTGGTGAACACGACAGACAAAATCA
Organism: Equus caballus; assembly: GCF_041296265.1. Classification (NCBI taxonomy): domain Eukaryota; kingdom Metazoa; phylum Chordata; class Mammalia; order Perissodactyla; family Equidae; genus Equus; species Equus caballus. The sequence goes on along the minus strand of NC_091690.1, from coordinate 87,969,225 downwards.
TTGAGCTTACACTCTAGTGTGTAAGACAAACAATGAACTAAAATAAATTTTTAAAAGCATCAGGAGTGATTGATGCTTCACAGAGCATTAAGGTGATGTTATATACATAAGGACCAGGTGGCTATTTTAGATTGGGTGGTCAAGGAAGTTCTCTCTCAGGAGGTGACCTTTAAGCAGAGATCTGAATGACAAAAAAGAGCCAGCCAAACTCAAGGGGATAGCATTCCAGGCAAAGGGAATAGCTCATGCAAAGTCATTAGAGCAAAATTGAGGTTACCTGTTCTTATCTGTTTAGGAATAGAAAGAAGGCCACGGTTGCTGGAACATAGTGGGCTGGGGGCAGAGCCATATAGGAGAGGTAAACAGGGATCAGATAGTGTAAGGCTTTATAGGTAAGGCAAGTTTTATTCTCAGTGCAAAAGGAAGCTACTACAGAGTTTTAGCCAGGGGCAAGGTGATCTGATTTACCATTTTAAATCCCTCGTGAGTAGTTAAGTTCACACGCTCCTCTTTGGCAGCCCGGGGTTCACTGGTTCAGATCCTGGGCATGGACCTATGCACCGTCACCAAGTCATGCTGTGATGGCATCGCACATAGAAGAACTAGAATGACCTGCAACTAGGATATACAACTATGTACTGGGGCTTTGGGGAAAAAAAAAAAGAAGAAAAGAGGAAGATTGGCAACAGATCTTAGCTCAGGGCCAATATTCCTCACCAAAAAATAAAAAATAAAAATAAATAAAATCCCTCCAATTACCACATGGGGGATGAACTTAGCAGGGCAAGACTGGGTATGGGAATACTGGTTAGACAGTGGCTTGGACAAGGATTACCGCAGTGAGATAGCGAGGAGGGTCATTTTAGGCATTAGGGTATATTTTGAAGGTACAGCCAGCAGGACTTAACAATTGGGATGTGAGGAAATTAGAGGAATCAAGGATGACACCTGACCTTTCGGCCTATGTAAGTAGGTTGATGGTGCCAATTATTGAGATAGATAAATTCTGGGGGTGATGAGGGGATGGGGAAGTGGGGAACAGATGTGGGGTAACAAATTGAGAGTTCTCAATTTGTACTCATCTTAATTTTGAGCTTCCTATCAGACATCCAAATGGAGATATCAAGTAGACAGTTATACAAGTCTAGAGTTCAGGGGAGAATTCAGGAGCTGGAGATATAAATTTGAGAATCATTGGCCTAGGAATAGTATTTAAAACCATGGGACTTGATGAGCTCACCTGGTTAGACTGTATAAACAAAGAAAAGAGAATTGAACACTAAGTCTTGGAGCAGTCCTACCTTTGGAGGTCTGATCAAGGGGAAGGAACTGACAAGAGACTAAGAAACAGGCAGGAAGATAGAAGAAGAAAAAGGTGGACCTCGTGTCATGGGAGCCTAGAGAACAAAGCACTTCCAGAAGGGAGTGATCATTAATGTCAAAAACTGCTGAGTTGGGGGCCAGCCCCATGGTCGAGTGGTTAAGTTCATGCGCTCTGCTTCAGCGGCCCAGGGTTTGCCCGATTTGGATCCTGGGCATAGTCATGGCACCGCTCATAAAGCCATGCTGAAGTGGTATCCCACATGCCACAACTAGAAGGACCCACAACTAAAAATATACAACTTAAAATCTTAAAAAACAAACAAACAAATCAAACTGCTGAGTGGTCCAGAAGGATGAGGACAGAGAGCTGACCTGACTTTGGCAAGTTGTGGGTCAATAGTGACTCGATAGGAGAAAGTTCAGTATATGGAGGGGATGAAAGCCCAGTGGGGTGAGAAAAGAGAGTCAGCAACTGTAGACAGTTCTTTTGAGTTTTGTTATAATAGGAAGCTGAGAAATCAGGGAGAAGCTGGAGGTGTAAAGTAAAGGGAGAGTGGGAGGTTATGTGTATAAGGCGGTAAAATGGGGAGAGACTGGGTAGGGAAGCTGTGAGAATGGGAAATATAGAGCTAAACTTTGGTTTCTGCCCTCAGGGAGTTTATGATCTTGTCTGGGAGAAGTTGAGGATAGTTGTGGTAAAAAATTCAAGCTTCGGATTAAATAAAACACTATCTGTAATGCTGAGTGCAACGTCTAGCAGTAAGAACTCAATAGATAGAGGGAAGCTATAATTATAAAACAATTTGAAAATACTCTAAGATAGGGGGTAATTAAAGACCAAACCGAATAAGTAATTAGATGTTAGGATTTCAGAAAATGGAGAGATCACTATCAGCCACAGTGACCACACTTTCCAATTAAAAATCAGGACTCATCATATGACAGTGGGTTCAAAAAATCTGTTAACATATTCATGTGAAAAAATTTGCAAAACTCTACGGATTTTAAAAACTTGTAGCCACCTACTTAAACAATTGGCTTTATTGGGAATATTTATATTCCATGTATCTCCAATTACCCTGAGCCATTTTGAGGCCTCTGTGCCTGTGCTCAGGCTTTTCCCTCTGTCTGAAGCACCATCCCCCATCCTAACCTAACACCTACTCGTTTTTTCAGGCCGCTTCCTCTGGGAAGACTTCCTTGTCCCTCTCTCCCCTCCAGTGGGGCTGGGTGCTCTTCTGTTGGCATCTGGTGCACAATTATACCATGGCTTTCGCCACAGTGTACTGCCGTTTTCTATTTGTGTACTTTTTGTGTTTTTTCTGTTCTGTATTTGGGTTTAGAAGACTGTAAACTTTTCAAAAGCGGGGTCAAAATTGTATTCATCCTTATTTCCCTTGCACCCAGGCCATCTCCTAGCTGATCTCAATTAATGTTCATTGAACCCAACTGAATCCAACATTGGGAATGTGCTGGAAAATCCTGCACACAAGTCTTTGAAGAACTGATAACTAACACCCCACTGCAACCTTATAACAGGTTTATAACATGAGAACTAATCAGGATCCCATCCTTCATCAGACCCTCTGAGTCTATACAGCTCAGATATTTCCTGAGCTGTTTTACACCACTTCCAAACAAATCTGGGTCTTTTTTTTTTTTTTATCATTGTTTCTAATCAAAATATATTAGCATCCAGTGCAGTCTAAATAAACTTCATGACAAAATTACTAAGCTCTCTTATGTTTCTTTATTTTTTAACTTGAAAGTCGTACGTGCTCATGGTAACAAAGTCAACCTGTATAAAAGGAGTATATACTGTAGTAAAAAGGAGGTCTTGCTCCTCTTGCTGACCCCCAGCCTCCCAGGTCCTCTTTATAAACATAGCCACTATAGTCACGTGCCACATAAAGTTTCAGTCAATGATGGATCACGTATACAATGATGGTCCCATAAGATTAGTATCAGATAGGGCCGGCCTGGTGGCACAGCGGTTAACTGCGCACGTTCCACTTTGGTGGACTGGGGTTCACTGGTTTGGATCCCGGGTGCGGACATGGCACCCTTTGGTACACCATGCTGTGGTAGGCGTCCCACGTATAAAAGTAGAGGAAGATGGGCACGGATGTTAGCTCAGGGCCAGGCTTCCTCAGCAAAAAAAAAACAAAACAGGAGGACTGGCAGTAGTTAGCTCAGGGCTAATCTTCCTCAAAAAAAAAAAAAAAAAAAGATTAGTATCATATAGCCTGGGTGTGTAGCAGGCTACACCATCTAGGTTTGTGTAAGTACACTCTATGATGTTCACATAATGACAAAACCACGTAACGATGCATTTCAGATTGTGTCCCATCGTTAAGCAAGGCATGACTGTACTATCAATTTCTTGTGTATCCTCCAGAGGTATGTTATGCTATTACAACACACCACATTTTTTAAGCATAAATACCAGAATTCCGCAGATTATTTGGCAACTTGGTTTTTTCCTTTAACAGAATATATTGGAGATTGTTCCATATTGGAGATTTTTCCTTATCAGTACATCTTTTTAACAGCTACATAGTATTACATTTCCTATTTTATGACATGCCATAACCTATTTACTCATCCCCTATTGATTAAAATTTACATTGTTTTCACTCTTTTCCTACTATATGATTATTAAGGGTTGAATTGTGTTACTCCAAAAATTCATATGTTGAAGTCCTAACCCTCAGTATCTCAGAGTGTAATCTTATTTAGAGAGAGGGTCGTTATGGAGATAATCAAGTTAAAATCAGGTCTTTAGAGTGGACCCCAATCCAATATGACTGGAGTCCTTATAAGAAGAGGAAATTTGGACAGAGACACTTAGGAGGGAAGATGATATGAAGACACGGGGAGAAAACAGCCATCTACAAGCCAAGGAGACAGGCCTGGAAAAGACACTTCCCTCATAGCTCTCAGAAGAAACCAACCTTGCCGCCACCTTGATCTCAGCTAGGCTCCAGAACTGTGAGACAATAAATTTATTGTTTAAGCCACTCAGTTTGTGGTACTTTGTTATGGCAGCTCTAGCAAACTAATACAATGATGCTTCAATGAATATCCTTGTATATATATATTTTTTCACAAAGATGCAAGTACATTGGTAGAATTCAAAGAAGTAAATTTATCATCTTTCGACCAATGGCATTTCACCTCCTCTTCAAAGTTTCCTCAGTTGAATCTGTGATATTCCCTAAGTCCCCCTCACTTGGTCATGGAATGGCCAACAGCAGACCTCTGAACACATGAAGTTCTTTCATATTTCTGTATTTTTATTCATGCCCTTTTCTTTGCCTGGAATGCCCTTCCTCCTGAGATGCTTCTGAAAAACTCCAATATAGCCACTTCAAGTGCTGCATCCTCTGTGAAACCTTCTCGAGTAGTCAGCCTCTACAATGGCCCCCAGTGACCTTCACCTCCTGGTATTCAAGTCTTGTATATTCCTCACCTTTGTGTATTCTCCTCCTGTTCAACATGGACTGGACTTACTGCCTCACTTCTATTGAACAGAGTACAGCAAAAGTGATGTGACATCACTTCTGAGATTAGGTTACAAAAGACTGTGGCTTCTGTCCAGGAGTGCTTCTCTTACATACTCTTGTTCTCTCTTGCTCTTTCTTGGTCACTCATGTGAGGGAAGCTAGCTGCCATGTTGTGAGGCAGTCCTGTGGAGAGGCCCATGTTTCAAGATCTTCTAACAACCATGGGAGTGAACTTGGAAGTGGATGTCTCCCCATTTCAGCCTTTAGATGAGACTGGCAGCAGAGAGCTTGACTGCAACCTCATGAGAAACCTTTAGCAGAAGTACCCACCTAAACCGCACCTGGGTTCCTGCCCAAAGAAACTGAGATAGTAAATTTTTGTTGCTAAGTATTGGAGTAATTTGATCTGTAGCAATAGATAACTAATCTACCTTCCATCCTTCTCTCTTCTTTCCCCGAGCTCCCAAAGTTACCTGGACATATCTCTAGTAATGCTCTTAGCACACTATATCATACTTGTTTCTAAGTTTCTTTCCCCTACTTGACTCTCTCTGAAGAAGGAACCCTGGCTCAGCTTTATATTTACTGACTTATGCAAAGTTCAAGCTACCATCATCACTTCCCTACATTGTTGCAATAACCTCCAAACTGGGCCATCCAATCATCTATGGCCCCTCTCTAACCCATTCTCTACCCAACCCCAAGAAACCTTTTAAAAATGCAACTTGGATCATTTGGAGCTTAAAATCTTTCTCCTCGTTCTTAGGTTAAAGACCAAAATTTTTTATACAGCCTCCCAGGCCTGGCATGATCTGCCTGCCTCACCACCGCATCTAAAGCCACTTCCCCCTTGCTTCCAGGACTACAGCAACACTGGCCTTTGAGTTCCTCAGTGAACCATGCTCCTTCCTCCCTCGGTGTCTGCACACACTGTTCCCTCTGCCTGGGATGCTTTGCTCCTCATCCTTACTCAGTTTCTACTCATCCTTTGAATCTCAGCTCAATGTCACTTCCTCAGGGAAGGCCTTTCTGCCTTGCATTCTAAATCAAAGAACCCTGTGGTTTTCCTTCATAGCACTTATCACAATTGAGATTAAATGATTGTTTAATGAGGTGTTTAAGGTTTGTCTCCCCTGTTGGACTCTAAGCTCTATGAGGGCAGAGACACCTAGTCTTGTTCACTACTGTATCCCCAGCACAGACCATTGTGCCTGACATATTGAAAGTAGGGGCTCAGTACTTTCTTCTTTCTTTCTTTCTTTTCCTGAATGAATTACAAGGCAAACATTTCTTATTCCTTCTACAAACTGCACATCCTTTCATCATCAACACATTTAATGTTCTGAGTGTCCTTTCTCTCTGATGGTGTTATCTACCTTAGGTAATGATCTCTGAGAGGTAGACACCACAGCTTTTAAGTTGTGTGGAACAGTATCAAGCAGAGCCCTCCTTACTGGGGCAAGGATAGAATATTGGAAAAGGAAAGAGAGGAATAGATCTACTTACTAACGGCCTTTTGCAGCTACTTTATTGTCGTTAAAATCTCCTTGGCCTGTTGGGGGCAGTGCAGTCAGACTCGGGTTTGGATCCCAGCTGTACTATTTAGTAGCTGTGTCACTCATGGCAACACTCTGGACAATGCTCTCCTGTTCCTCAAATTCCTCAGCTATAAAATGAGGATATAATAATGGTACTTTACTGTAAGGTTGTTGGAGAGATTCAATGACTTGTAAAACACTAAGAACAGGGCCTAACCCTAGCAAATGCTCAGTAAATGTCAGCCACTATTTTTACCTGTGGTAAAACAAGGTCACCCATTTCTCATTTGGGACTGGAAGAAGTTTGGGAATATTTGTGGTGCTGTGAAGTTCTCTGTGGGAGGTTAGGATTGGAACACTTAAAAACATAATACCTCCTCAATTCTTTTCTTTACCTTTTAATCTTTTTTTTGTTTTGTTTTGAGGAAGATTAGCCCTGAGCTAACATCTGCTGCCAATCCTCCTCTTTTTGCCGAGGAAAACTGGCCCTGAGCTAACATCCGTGCCCATCCTCCTCTACTTTATATGTGGGGTGCTTACCACAGCATGGCTTGCCAAGTGATGCCATGTCTGCTCCAGGGATCCGAAGCGGGGAACCCTGGGCTGCCGAAGCGGAACGTGTGCACCCAATTGCTGTGCCACCAGGCCAGCCACTAACTTTAAATCTTAATATTGAAACTGGAAAGATTAATATTGAAGTACGGAAAGAGGAGAAATGGCTGCTACCTATGTTCTCTTCGGTTCCAATGACAGCAGCACCAGTATGCACTTTCTCCTAGAAGTTTGTGTTTCTATTGTTGACACGTGCATCTTCACACGCCATTGTCAGACAGATGAAATATGCTAAGGGAGGGCTACCAGTGCAGATTCTTGACACCTGGCAATTTGTGAATGCTGCTCTTTTCGAAACTGGAGAACCATCAAGCTCCCTTCCTTCCTCTTCTTCTTATTGGAAAGCTTCTGGTCATTCAAGAGACGTAATGAAATGCTGAAGTCGGAACTGCAACAAGGAACTCACTCCAGCAAGGGCTCTCTGCTGCTAGGACCCAGGGAAAATATTTTCTCTTACAAAAAATATAAGATACAAAAAAGTTAAACGGTTAACAGTTAATCTTCCCTCAAGACACGGTGTTCTCTCAAAGCTTCTTCCTTCTTTTCCGAAGGCACACTCAGTTCCGGGCCAGGAGTTAGGAAACCAACCCTGAGATAAATCTTTTTCCCCTCCTCTTTTAATCATTTGAAAGTGCTGCCAATTCTAGAAATTCCTCCTTTGATCAGGAGATAAAGCAGAACAATGCTGTAGAACTAAGCGGATTCCTAAGGGACATTCTTCTAGGGTGTGTAAACCCTGTCTGGAAGTGTGCGTATGGGGGAGAGAAGGGAAGCTGGCGAAAAGCTAGGAGTAGGAAGGGTGGGCAGACAAGAGTTGGCAGCCACAGCCACAAGGAATAATCATACAGTTGCTTCTAGATTTCTCCATAGGATAGCAACTCTATCCAGTCTCCTCATCTCCTGGGAGGTGTAGGCATGTTTATTACAGTGATTAGAGGGCTACCTCCACTTCACATCCTCCCTCCAAAAAAAAAAGAAAGAAAAATCAGATTTCTTTCCTATTATTTGTTGTAGGTAAGTTTCTACTTCTCTTAGTCTTCTTACAATTACACACACAAAATTTTTTTTCACTGAGAATTGTAGCCCAAATCAGTCTCCCACATTAGTCTGGAAGGATCGGACCCTCTTCTCTTACTGTTTAAGGGACAATCTGTTGTAAAATGCTGCGGATTGGAGTCAAAAATGAGTTTGAATCATGCCCGCAGCTTCACCATCTGTAAATGGGGATAATTTTCCTATCTGCTTAACATCGTTATGTAATTTTTTAACTCTAACATTTGAGGGCTAAACGCTTTACAAGCATAATCTCATTCAATTCTCATGAGGAAGGTATTATTATGGATATTGCGTGTGAAGATATTTTGTAATGTAAAAGAGCCGTCTGGCTGTGAGTTATCACTGGGCTATCTTCCTTATCTGGCTGTGGGGAATTAACATGAGACACTGATGTGAAAGCGCTTTACACAATCCACGCGATGGGCTACTAATTACACACCCCACAGCACCTGATCCACCGTGAGACTCGGTAAATGCTGGTTAGAGAGGACGATTTTTTATTTTGCCTGTTCCTTTCAGTCTTTCAATCACAAACCAATTTCGGCGCGGCCTGGGGCCAAGACCGCGAATCTGGGACCCGCAGCCCGGATGGAAGCGAGCGCGGAGTCCCTGGAGAGGACACGGGAACAATAGGGTACTTCGGTGGTTGGCGGCGCTTCCGACGCGCGGCCTGAGAGGTGGCAGCTGGTGTCCCGGAGGCCCGCCGCCCCCAGTCCGGGAATGCAGGGAGAGACATCCAGAGGCGGCTCAGCATTCCCTGGGGCACCCGGCCCCCAGCCCCCGGCCCCAACTAGCTGGGATGCAGCCTCACGGGACTCGCCCAAACCCCGCCCACTACTTCAGGTAGGCCGTCTACACCAGCCAATCCGCAAGAAGCCTGGGCGCGGAAGGCGGTGCCTCCCAGGCCGGAAGTGACGTACTGTGCTTGGCTGGCCGCGGAGTCCGCCGAAGCTCTCCGCGGCGGCTGAGGCGGCTGAGGGGAAAATGGTTGGGACCGCGGCGGCTGTGGGCGCTCGGACTGTGGTGGAGGCAGAGGCTCAGGCAGCGTGAGGTGAGGAGCGGTAGGTGCGGCGGGGTCGGTACCTGGGACCCTGCTCTGCAAGGCCGGCGAGGGGCCCCGGGGATCTCAGGATGGGAGGGTCCCTCGCCGTGGCCCCCAGCCCCCCGGGTGCCCGCCTCTGACCCTCCATCCCGTACTCTTGGCGCTGCCCTGGCCCGACTCACCTCCCTCCGGGCCTTGCTTCCCTCCGAGCCGTTGCCGACTGCCCCGCCGAAGGTGCCAGGGGCCCGCGCCCCCAGCAGGCCCCCCCGGTCGGGGTGGGGGGCGTCTGGGAGTTAGTTTTGCCCCAGAGGGGGAGGGGAGGCCAGCCGCCTGTCTGAGAGGACCGGGCTGGAGCTCCGCGGCCGGTCCTGTTCCCCGGTCGAGTTGTTAGGTTCTGGCGACTGTGTGTGCTGCGCTTCTCAGTTATGCCCCCCTTCACCTCCTTGTCCCGTCTCCCGCTTTGGGGGCTCGGGATCCTTTTTCTCCTGCCTTCCCCCCGGTTGCCTTTTTGCCGCGAATCCACTTGCTTCGGCAAGACAGTATTATTTCAGTGTGTATTTAGCGCATCATCTTTCTGGGAGGGCGGTGAGATTAAAAATACTTGCTCCACTCTTCCTGAGTGACGGCGGAACAATAAATAATTGAAGGAAAAAGCACGTACTTATTTTCCTCAGTAAATGGTTTGGCTTTAAAAACGAGATTCTCCAGCTGTGGAATTTTTTTTTTTCGGGGGGGGGAGCAGGGATTGGGGAGGGCAATGAGGAAGGAGAAGCTCAGCGAGGAGGAAGGTCTGGAGATGAAGGACGTGGGAGAGGGAGCCTGTGGTCGTTCTCTCCCTGCATCAGCCTGAGGAAGTTGGGGTTGCAGTGATGTTTTTATTTTGAACAGTGGGTGTTGAGTTGACTTGAGGGAAGAGGCCTTCCTCTTTGAGCAAGATTAACTATTAAAGAGGTACCCTAAAATCTTTCGAGGAGGGCGTCAGGCAGAAAGGCTCTGTGGGGAAAATGGTTTAATATTTTTGGAGCATCAAAGCGACAGATTAGAAGAGATGCAGAGAAGAGAAAGCTATTCCTCGAAGAGTGTTGAAGATACTGTATAAAGGGGGAAGGCTGTGCTGACGTCCAGGAAGGCTGATTCCAGGAAGGCTGATTCCGAGAGAGACTTTGTACCTTTGCTTCCTGGGCTGGTGGTGAAGTCTCCGCGGGAGCCTCCTCTTAGCGGCTCTGCCTGGTTGGCGTTGGGGCTCTTGTTCATGCTAGCGAATTGGACTGTGTGGTTGAAGATAACTTCTTGTTTAACGTTAAGACAGTCTGTGTACTGAAAAGCATTATGACTGAATGAGAAGAGAGAGATTTTATTATTTAATAAAGAGATTTTATTATTTAAACTTAATTCAGAAGTGATTTTATATAGGCGCGAAGCACATACAGAGCTTCTTCCACGAGTAACTTGGCCTAAATTAACAGATTCTACAGCAGTTTTTTTCCTAGGAAAATCTCTTGCTATTTTTGTTTTGTGTGCATGTTGCTTGCAGTTTTTCTTGGCAAGCAATACATTTTAATGTTTTCATCCATAGGTTTCACAAGTTTTTCTGTTTTATGGAATATGAAAGTTGGCATGCTTGCATTTAGGAATTTTACGCACTGTAACTTTATGTAATTAGCTCTATGCTGAACCTGTGATGCTTTGTTTCTCCCTTCTGCCATTCTAAAGTTTTCAGTTAATGGAATATTGCTGCATCAATTCCCATGTCTAGGAATCTTTTTTTAATCTAGTACAGTGTTTTTGCACTTAGTAAGCACATTCAGTAAGTGAATTTATACCTAACGAGAGTGTTGAATTTCCCAAGAGATCAGAGTTCTTATCAGAGCGTCAGACCAAACTTTTCTGAGCAGCAGTACAAAGCACTTTTTTTAATGCTTTGTAACTTGTGTTGCTTTGATAACATAAATTATCCATTTTATTATATTTGCCATATTTAAAAAGAATTTAAGGCAGGTAAATAACAGTGAAAGTTTTCGTGCAGTGCATTCAGATAGTATGTGATTTGATTTGTTCATTGTACCTGAGTAGGGCTAAAAATTGACCCTCTGAAAGATCTTGTTTTCAGAGGGCCTACAAAGCTGCCTGCACTGCACTTGTTCCCGGAATAGAAAAATGAATGAGGCACTGCTTGTCCTCAAGAAGGTCTCTGTTCCATCTGGGGAGACAGTCACACAAATTTTAACAGTGTGGTTATAAGGGCAGTGGTACATCCGAAGTACTAAAAAAGATGTGATTACCTGGGCTGGGAGAGAGAGAGGGAATGAGTGCATCTGATGAGGAAGATGATGCTTAAGTTGAGTCTTAAAGGATGAATTCCTTCTGTTAATAAGGGTGGGATAAAGGTGATCAGGTTCTAGACCCTGCTGTGGTAGTACCAAGCAGTGAGATATTAAACAAGATGTGTAATACCTCTGGTATCCATTTTTTATTCGAGAGTTGACTACATCTAAATCAGTGCTGTCCAGTAGAAATATTAAATGAGAGCCACATATGTAAGATACTTCACATTTTTTTGGTAAGTCTTTGAAATCTGATGTGCATTTTACACTTGGAACACATCTCACTTTGGACTAGCTACATTTCAAGCTCTGAATAGTGTGCTGCATGTGGTTAGTAGCTACCATATATTAGATAGTGCAGATCTAAAGGATGAAAATTCTGCTTTTCTGTCTTGGATTCCTACTTGAAAAGGAAAAGCAACTCGTTTGAGAAATGTATTACTAATAATTTATAATTATTTTGATAATATCCATACATGATGCCCTTTTTTTTTGGTGAGGAAGATTGATTAGCCCTGAGCTAACATCTGTGCCAATCTTCCTCTGTTTTTTGTATGTGGGATGCCTCCACAGCATGGCTGATGAGTGGAGTAAGTCCGCTTCAGAGACCCAAACTCACGAACTCAGGCTGCTGAAGCAGAGCACGGGGAACTCTAACCATGGGGGTGGCCCCCACCTGATGCTCTTTTGATTGGAATTATGGTCATTAATGATATTGCTGTAGGATATCTTTCAGGTTGTTCGTGGGGTTACGGTTGGGACTAGAAGAAACTTCCTTGTCTCTGTCATGGAGTCATATTTTTGAAATCTTTATTTTGTGCATTTATGTATACTTTGTATCCCTCCTTTTCTCTGCAATCTGTTATTTATAACGTGATGGATTCAAAACACAATGGGAGAGTGCACATGGACATTTTAGGCAGTTAAAAAGGAGATTTATACCATTTTAAACTACTTTTTGGAGTTCTTAAAATTTTAGATTCAGCTATTTGGATACAAAAGAGAATGGGATTTTTATACACTCTTGATTTTAGTTGATTTGAAGGTACTAATTATTGGCTTAGCAGCAAGTATTTATCTTTTAACCTTGAGAGTGCATTAAGATACTATATAATTAACATCTTTACTGCTAAATATATGGCTTTCTGTTAGTCTTATAGGACAAAAGTTATTGATATGAGTAAATGGTGTGTTGATTCACTTATTTTGCTGTGCATTGAGTTTAGTTTAAAAAAACCCCCCACTAGAGGCTTATTTTAGGCAAGATAACTATGATTAACAATGATAAAGTAAATATTCTTACATTTGTATTGATTGATGATTATAGCTTAACTATGCTTCCCCCCACCCACCTTACTCTCTGTGAAGTAAAATATAAAAATAATATTTTTATCATTTTCTTGAAGAGGAAAATGAGGCCCAGTGAGATTGTGACTTGTTTAGCCTAATACATTAGAGGTATTGCTTGAACTTACAGTGTCTTGCAGTGCTAAGCCTAGTGTTCTTTTCATAGTTTCTATTTATATGGTACTGGATTTAGATACATAGCACTTGCCAGATTTTGGAATGTATATGAAAGAATGGGTATTTCCTGCCTTTAGGGAGTTTATAGTCCAACTGCTATACATACAGCCAACTACTAAAGTACTTTATACATATGCTATATGTACACATATATATGTGTATTACGTATATACATATATGTGTGTATACATATAGTCTATACATATAGTATAAAGTACTTTAGTTATTAAAAAATTGTTAATGGGGAAGAAAAGATGTAGAGGGTGGTATAGTTACATTTAAAATTGATGAGCATTGATTAGACAAGATTTTTGATTTTTGAATAAAGAGTTTAGATCTTAAATTGTTACTGTAGAAGAAGAAGGTGAAGAGGTGTCAAGGGCAGTAATTTCGATGCATAGGGAACAACTTGGGGAAAAACTTAGGTAAGGAAAATAAAGTACAGGTTTAAGGAAGGATTCACAAGTCTTATTTGAAAAGATAAGGACAGAACAGGTGAAGTAAGAGGTGAGAATAGACATCTGCAATAAAGAATTTAGAGGCCGGTGGTCAGAACTTTTATATTACTTGGATGATTCAGGAAATCTTAGCATGGGCTGTGAACTCGTTGTGGCTTGAGTAGTGTGGAAGACATAGTTAAGAGGACTGAAGGAGAGGTTGATGACTGTAGATGAGCAGCAGAGTAATGCTAGTTCCTGTTGTGAAATGAGTAGGCATTTGATAAGGAATTTGACTATGAAAAGAGAAAGGAATAGACAGTGTTAAGAAAAGAAAATTGGTTAAAAGTTTGCAGTATGGGAAATCCTAATTGAAATAGGCCATTAAAAAAAATTTCCTATAAGAACAGAAATTGGCAGTTTACCTTCAGAAAATACCAGTAGAAGCAGGAGGACATTAAGTATTAAAGTTCTACTGTGAAATGAGAGGAAAAAGCAAAGATGAAATCCTTTCAAGATAAAAGGGTGGGGAAAATGAGAGGAGACAATAGAGGGAAATCAGTGCAGGTACTTTTCTTCTGATGAGGTGGGAAAAGAACATGGATGTTGATGGAAGAGATAAACGCCCTTAGGAAAATGTCTAATTGGCGAACAGGAAAATACTTTTTCAGATGTTTTATTTGCAGTTTTGGGAATTATGCAAAGTGTGTGTTTTATTCCCCCAAGTTAAACTCTGAAGGAGACCTAATTAAACCATAGTGCTATGAGTAGCCATAACCAAATTGACTTAAGTCATTTATATGTGTTTATAATGTAATTTGTAACTGTTCTGACTCCTCTTTTTAGTTTAGTGTGTAAATGTTTTTTAGACTACAATGCTGAGTTGAGAAAAGGTGCTCTTTGGCTTCAGAGACTATAGCCTGGTTTCATCTGACTGGATCTCATAATGACATTTATCGGACTGAAATTCTGCCTGTGTTGAAATGCATGACATGAACTGTAACTGTTTAGGTTTTTTAAAAAATCAGGTTTATTGAGATATAATTTACTTATAGTAAAATTCATCTGTTGTAGGTTATTAGTTTAGGTGTTTTAGGTTATACAGCTCTATAAATTATGGGAAATACCAACAATGTGTAACTGGCCACCACCACAATTAAGATATAGAATATTTCCATCACTCCAGAAAGTGTCCTTATGCCCCTTCGTAATCAGTCCTTTCCACTCACCCTCTAATCTCTGGCAACACCTATTTTTTTTTTAATTCCTATGGTTTTGCCTCCCCAGAATGTCGTGTAAATTGGCATCATACAGTATAAACAGCCTTTTGAGTCTGGCTTCTTTCACTTAGCATAATGCTTTTTGAGATTCAGTAAGTTGCCTTTTAAAAAAAACCCAACTAATTTTTAGAACAGTTTTAGTTTACAGAAAAATTGTTAAGATAGTACAGAGAGTTCCCGTAAACCTTGGATCTGGTTTCCTCTATAATTTTTTATATACGTAAACTGTTTATATTTGCTAATCGTCAAAAGCAGATTGTAGAATTAGTTTTTTGAAGACAGGAAACTATGTGAACATTTCTATCAAGATGATGACTTTCTAATGACTTTTATGTAAATTATATTTAACAAAATTTGTCATTTTAATCATTTTTAAGTGTCCAATTCAGTGACATTAATCATATTTACACTGTTGTACAATGTTTACCACTGTCTGTTTCCAGAATTTTTCATCACCCCAAATAGAAGCTCTGTACCCATTAAGCCGTAACTACCCATTCCCCGTCTTCCCAGCCCTGGTAACTGCTAATCTACTTTCCGTCTCTATGAATTTACCTATTCTAGATATTTCATATAAGTGGAATCATGCAATACTTATCCTTTTGTGTCTCGCTTTTGTAACCTTGCATAATGTTTTCATACATGTTGTAGCATGTATCAGAACTTTATTCCTTTTTATGGCTGGATAATATTCCATTGTATGTAATATACCACATTTTGTATATCCATTTATTGATGGATACTTGGGCTGATGCTACCTTTTAGCTATTGTGAATAATGCTGCTGTGAGCATTTGAGTACAGATGGCTAAGTCCTTGTTTTTAGTTCTTTTGGATATATATCTAGCAGGGGAATTACTGGGTCATATGGTAATTCTGTGTTTAATTTTTTGAGGAAACATCACAGTGTTTTCCAAAGTGGCCGTATCATTTTACATTCCCATCAGCAAAGGATGAGGGTTCCAATTTCTCCACATCTTTGTCAATACTTGTTATTTTCTGTTTTTTTAATTATAGCCATTCTGGTAGGTGTGAAGTTAGCTCATTGTGGTTTTGATTTTCATTTCCCTAATGACTAATGATGTTGAGCATCTTTTTATGTGCTTATTGGCAGTAAGCTGTCTTTTTTAATGGTAGGAACATACTGATGGTTGTTCCAATAATTGGACAGATGTAATATATATATTTTTTATGCCTGTTATATACCAGGCATTTTATATATATATATATATTCTTTTATTTAACCCTGACAATACTATGAGATATGATCTGTGTTTTACAGATGAGAAAATAAGACAAAGGGAGATTACATAGCTTGCTGTAAGATTACACAGTTAATAAGAGGGAAATCTGATATTTGAGCTTTGGTCTTGCTACTGCATCATTTTCTTCTCTTTGTTATCACTGTTGTTCTATAAAACTAGCAATTTTGTGTACTTGGTATCACGTGAAAACAAGATGTTTTTAGCCATAGAAATTGATAGAGTTTGGGGGAAAATTCCAGAAGTATTCATGTCAGTTTTTCATTATTATTATTGTGTATTTGGGGGTTCTCAGTTGCAACTCAGTTTTATTTTTTCCTGCCTTAAACCGTGTTGGAAATGGAGGCATATACCATAACTTTTAGCACAAAAGCTTACTGTTATTTGTCGTGTTGGAATTGGGGTAATGTCAGAGTATGTTTAATGATTCATGTTAAATGAATGAACAATAAAGTAGTCCAAAGTTCAGTAATTATCTCCACAAAGCAGTACTACTGTTGGGATTCTGAGTTAGATTGAAAACTGCTTTGTCAGTAAAATGTCTTTCAACAGGAACCTCTTGCTGTGACTGTATCCCCCCTCTTCCTTGTCCCCCTCCCAAACACATAACAGTGATACACATATGCAGATATGGGAAGTTGTTCTGGATGAAAGTGTTTGTTGTGAATCTCTTATGTTTAGGATGTTGCTCCTAAGGACTGAAGGTGGTATAATGACTGCTAGTGATTATTAGACTATAGTGTAGCCATTGCTTTTTGTCAAAATGGAAGAATTAAGCCCTTTATAATTGTTTGTAGTACTTGGGCAAAGCATAATTCTAAGTGTGGTATGGAGGTTAAAGAATGCGGGAGCCAGTCTAGGCTTATCCATCTTTAAACTTGTGAAGTAGATTAGGAAGGCTCTTCTCTTAGCTTTTCCCGTGACTCTCTCTTCTTATGTCCAGATTAGGGCTCCAATTTCATCTTTTCCCTGCCTACACTATTAAAAATAGTATCCCTTCAGCTAAATCATTCTCTGTCACATTACTGTTTCCCCCCCATTTCATTTACTGTCTGAACTTATCATTTTTGTTTGCTTGTTTAAAATAAACCACTTCTTAACATTTTCATTTGTCATCCTCATTCAAGTCAGTGAAGTTCTTTTCTAGACTATTTCAGTTGTCTGTTAATTGGTCTCCCAGTTTCCATTTTTGTTTTGCTTATGTCTGTTTTCCACAGAGTAGATAAGGATGTTTGAACAATGTAAATCAGGTAACATGAATGTCTCTGCATAAAACACACCTTTGGCTTCCTATTGCACCTAATAATTGAGTGTACCAGTGTTTTTTTCCCCTTGGAGGTATATTAAATTTAATTATAAAAAGTTCTTATTAATAGATGGAAATTTTAGGATTTTTTTTTTAAGATTTTATTTTTTTCCTTTTTCTCCCCAAAGCCCCCCGGTACATAGTTGTATATTCTCAGTTGTGGGTCCTTCTAGTTGTGGCATGTGGGACACCGCCTCAGCGTGGTTTGATGAGCAGTGCCATGTCCGCGCCCAGGATTCGAACCGACGAAACACTGGGCCACCGCAGTGGAGTGCTCGAACTTAACCACTTGGCCACGGAGCTGGCCCCTAGGATTTTTTTTTTGAGAGAAGATTTTTGATTTTGATTGAGTTTGATGATTTAACTTACTCTTAATTTTTATCAAAAAACGTTTCACCAAAAATCCAGAGTAAAATTGAATTAGGTTGAAATGAGGAAGTTTGATGGTGTAATACCGCAAACCTAGAAATATAACTGTGCACATTTAGTGTATTTAAATTTGGAGAAAAGAGCTAAATTCTACAAGTTCCTGATTTCTTTAGGAACAGACTCTAGATATTAGATTGATTTAACCCTAACTCCACGAATATTAGTAAGAACTGAAGCTATTTCATTCAAGTAGTCATTGAATCTACATTACTCTGTGACTCCGTTAGGTTCATTTTCTACTTTATCTTTATCCTTGCTTGGTCTTCCCTGAACTTAGATTTGTTTGGTTGATGTCTTTCTTCACTTGTAGAAAGTTCTTGGCCATTTTCTCATCAGATATTTCTTCTGTTTCATTCTCTCTGTCCTCTCCTGGGACTCCAATTATGTATATATTAGACCATTTGAAATTGTCCCGCAGAACTCAGGCATGCTGTTTTACCTCTCCTCTCTCTTTTTTCTCTGTTTTAGTTTGGATATTTTCTATTGATTTGTTTTCAAGTTTACCAGTCTTTTCTTCTGCTGTTGAGTCCATCTAATTCTTTATTTTTGATATATTTTTCTTTTCTAGTGTTTCTTTTTTATTCTTTTTTGTAATTTGTATCATTCTGCTGAAATTTCCCCCTCTTCATGCATATCATTCATCTTTTCTGTTATATCATTTAGTATTTTCACGTAATTATTTTAAAGTTCCTCTTTGGTAAGTTTAACATTTAGGCCATCTCTATATCTATTTATTTTGACTGTTTCCTTGACCATGGGTCATATTTTCATGCTTGTTTGCCTCATAATCTTTGATCATATGCCAGTCTTGTATAAAATGACAGTGGAGCTTGAAGTTAACTTATTATTTACTTATCTTCAAAATGCCCTTTATTATGTCAGGCCACTTAATGGAGAAAGTCTATAAGTAAGATCAGTCTGTGTTTTGTTGCAGCTTTAATTGGATTCACTTTAACACTGGGTTGAAATACTTTAGAGCAGAATTATGACTTTCTCTTTAGCAGGATTTGGGGTCTGAGCACTGACTTGATTCCAGAGATTTGTTTGGCAGCCTAGCTGCTGGCTTTTTAGGTTGCTGGAAAGTCTCTTTGTTCTCTAGTCGTGCTTCCTGGCTTTCTGTGTCTCAGGCAGTCTCACCTTGCTGTCCTTACCCAGCCTCTAGAGGACAGCTGTTTTACAGTCTGTGAAGGCTTGGAATGCCTTGGAGGACTTTTTCTCAGCTCTCCTGCTCCATCCCCAGCCATTGGTAGCTGAAAGCTTGGAGTGCCTCAGATGGATTTCTGCCTGCTCACTCGCCCAGCCTTCCTTTGGAGGGTGGCTGCCGTGTACTTTGGGAAGGCCCACATTGTTCAAGGGGGATCTCTTTCAGCTCTTCTGCCCTGTCTCCAGCTTTCAGTGTGCTACCTATGCATTTACTGAAGACCTGTGAGGAAGAGTTGGAGGGTGGGTACAGACTTCTTCCATGACTGGGACTCCTTATAATTCTTATTCCAGTGCTTTAGACCACTCAGACTTAGCCCTACCACTCCTCAGAATTCTAATCTGTCAGGCTAGCCTTTAGGTGACTGTTAAAAGTCTGACTTGTTTCTCGTTATCCCCATCTACGGTGCATTCCTCCTGCTGCTGCTGTACCAGGGATGAGAGCAGCAGTGGGTCTACCTTTCCTATGATGGGTTTATTACTTTCTGGAATTTAATTCGTTAGGTTTTTTGTGTCCTCTGCTCGCTAATATGCCTTAAAACCATTATTTTAAAAACTTATTTAGCTTATTTTTCTTTGTTGGGGTCAGAGTGACAGTATCTTGCCACTTTGTGTATCCTAATAAGAAGAGAAAATTCCTCTATTACATATTTATCAACTTTGTTTTAAAATAGTAGTGGGGGTGGCCCACTGGCCGAGTGGTCAAGTTTGCACGCTCTGCTTCAGCGGCCCAGGCCGCCAGGGTTTCGAGGGTTTAGATCCTTGGTGCGGACCTAGCACCACTCATCAAGCCATGCTGAGGCAGCATCCCACATGCCACAGGTAGAAGGACTCACAACTAAAATACACAACTATGTACTGGGGGGTTTTGGGGAGAAGGAAAAATTTAGAAAAAAGAGAGAGAGTGTTAAATAAATAGATAGATAAATAAATAAATAAATAAAATAAAATACTATGGCTTGCAAATGATGAAATATTTAAAACTCTCCAAAGTTTAGATAGTGGAAAGTAAATCTGCTTTCCACATTAGCTCCCTGAAGTCCTCTATTTTTAGTTATTGCCTTCCTGTTTCCTTACCATGATCACCTCAGTCTCCTAAGGTGTCTCTTCCTTTTCAAGTCAGACCCTTCTGTCTATGCATCTGATTCCATCTTATTCAACTAGTGTACCCAGATCTGATCTAGTATTTATCTTCTATCTCTTGTGCCTTTCAATCTTTGTCCCCTGAATCCTTCACTTCAACCTACCTCATGTTGAAGACCTTTCCCGTTTTAATTACTTCATCCTATTTACTTCTCTCTCCTAGTTCTCTTTAGTGTCAAAGAATTTAAAGAATAATATGCCCTTGTTACTTGTAATTCTTTTTTCAGTTTTCCACACTTCTCTTAACTGTCTTCTTTGAAAATTAGTAATGAGGGTCTGTGGGAGAGGGAAAACAGGAGTGACTGCTGATGGGTGAAGGGTTTCTTTTTGGAGTGATGAAAATATTCTGAAATTTGGTAGTGATGATTGTCACACAACTCTGAATATACTAAAAACAACTTGAATGCTTTAAATAGGTGAATTTTATAATAAGTTAATTATATCTCAGTAAAGCTGTTATTAAAATAATCACAAATGAGCTCTTAGATCTAGGGTGTTTTTTCCAGTCCTCATCCTTTGTCACCGCTTTGTAGTTTCTGACATTACTGACCACTTCCTTCTTAGGACGCTCTGTTCCCTTATTTGTCTGATACCAGTCTTCACACCTATCTGTTATTTCCCTTTGACCTTTTGTTTCCTTAACCTTTGTTACGTGTTAGTGGCCATCATGATTTCCTCCTTGTCTCTCGTTCCCTCTTCTCACTACACATTCTCCCAGGGCAATCTCACCTACTTTCATGACTTCAGATCTTCAGAAAACACCCAAAGATTCATCATTAGCCAAATTGTTCTGTTGAGCCCAAGGCCAGTATTTCTAATCAACAAGCAGACATGAACTATATTTCCTACAGGTACTTCAAAATTGTAATGTGTTTTGGTCTGACGAAAAAGGGCCATGTGGCTCTGAAGAACCGTTCTGGGAATACATACATTTAGTTTCCTTCCCTCAGAGAAGGAAATTAATGGTTTATTATTTGGCACATTTAAGGTGACTCCCAGATAGTTTAAATGAAAACGAATGTAACAAGAGTGGATTAAAAATCTGTTGTATCTTTTAGGTTAAAATATTCATTTTAAATGTGATATTTTTGTGTGTTCTTGAGTGTCTTACAGAATACCAAAGACACGCTGTTGGGAAGAATTGCTTCCCTATCTGGTCCACATTAGATTTAATTTCGTTTATTTGTATAACAGACGTGAATGAAAACTTGCTTGTTCCAGGACTGTTCTAGATGCTGTGTATACAGGAGTGAACCCAACAGATAAATCTCAGCTTCATGAAATTTACAGTCTAGAGGGGAAAGACTATAAAATAAATAAGTAAAATATATAGTTACTGGATGGTACTAAATGCTAAGGGGAAAATAAGTAAAGCACATAGGCAGCGGAGTTAGAGAAGGTTGCGATTTTAACTAGGTTATCAGGGAAGACTTTACACAAATGTCACCTTTTCAATGAAAACTTGAAGGAGGTGACAGAGTGAGCCATTCAGCTATCCAGGGGAAGAGCAGTTCAGTTAGAGGGAACTGAAGAGCAAAGGCTCTGAATGAGAAGCATAATATGTTAGAGCAACAACCAGGAGACCAGTGTGACAGTATCACAGAGGAGAGTTATAGGAGAGAGGTAATAGGTGGACCAACTATTAGAGTGCCTGGTGGAGTACTGTAAAGATTTTACCTTTTCTCTAGGTGACATAGGAGCTCATGAAAGTTCTGAGCAGAAGGTTGAGAAGATCTAGGTTTTTCAGTATCACTCTGGCTGCTATGTTGAGAGTAGTCTGAAGGTGGGGAATGGAGGGGTGGTGGAGACTGGTTGGGAGGCTGTTTCAATAATCTGGGCAAGAGATGATGGTTGGTATAGGATGGTAGCAGGAATATAATGAAGAAATGCTCAGATTCAGAAATATTTGAAGGTAGAGCCTATAAGATTCTATGTACAATACCTATAACTATCTCATAGAGCTACCACCAAGCCTTGCTGCCTTCCTGACAAGCTCTAATTGAATTAGGATTTTCTAGTTTAATTCAGATAACAAGTAAAATAAACTTACTGGACATACATACAAGTTGTGAGAATGTGCAATCATCTCTCTCACTGATAGGAATATCTTACTATTCATTTTAAAATATTTTACTTGTATTTTAAAATGCAGTGAATATTTTTTATGTAAATTGATCGTGCTATGTGCAGTGCCCACTAAGTGATTCACAGATAGTGAAAATTTGACAAAAAAAGTTCAGAGTTAGATGTTAGGTTTATCTTGAATTGATTTTTGCTTAAGGAGTAAAGCAAGAGTCCATTTCATTTTCCCTCCATTTGTTCTAGCATATATTTATTGAAAAGACAGTTCTTTCTCCGTGCTCTGATATGCCACTTTTGTCTTAAATCAGATGTCTATGTAGATGTGTCTGTTTCTGGGCTCTTAGCCTATTTAGATTTATCTCTTCCTGCATAAATACCATACTATCGTAAATAAAGTTAGCTTTATAGTAAGTTTTTATTGGGTAGAGTAAGTCCTCCATGCTTGTTCTTTTTCAAGAGAATCTTGGCTATTTTGGTCCTTCTGGTTACCATATAAATTTTAGAAGCACCTTGTCAAATTTTATTTTTAAAGTCTGTTTGAATTTTCGTTAAGGTTGCATTGAACCTATAGGGTTTCAGGAGAGGTGGCATCTTTGTAAAATTAAGTCTTTCATAAACATGGAATAATATCTGTTAGATTTAGATAG
The DNA here is from genome assembly GCF_041296265.1 of Equus caballus. Lineage (NCBI taxonomy): Eukaryota > Metazoa > Chordata > Mammalia > Perissodactyla > Equidae > Equus > Equus caballus. The sequence continues at coordinate 87,946,515 of NC_091690.1, read as the reverse complement.
TCCTAGTATTTGTCAGTAAAATTTTATAATTTCTCCTACAACCTTTTATTACATGTATTGTTAGTTAGTTGGTGGGTTTTGTGTGTGTGTGATTGTAAACATTACCTTTTTGAAAATTGCTTTTTCTAACCATTTCTTGCAGGTATATAGAAATACTATGATTTTGTGTATTAGTATCATATCCAGCAACTTTGATAAACTCTGGCATATAATTCTATTAATTATTCTTTGTATTCTTTACTTTATCTGTAAATAATATTTTGGTTCTTCCTACTTGGTTCTACCTTTTATTTATTTTTCTTGCCTTTCTGTGCTGTCTAGGAGTCTATAAAGTGTTGAATAGAAGTGGTGATGGGCATTCTGGTTATTCATAGTCAAAGGGAATGCTTTCAAGTTTTATTTACCAGTAAGTATGATTTTTGATACTCTTGGTCAGATAAGGACCTGCTCATAGTTGGCTTTTCTGCTCAAAATCTATTGAGATGAACATATGCTTTTTCTGTTTTAATTCTTTAATTATTGATGTGGTGAATTGCATTTTGTATTTACAACTTTGGTTTACTATTATTTTCTTTAGGACTTTTTGTATTTGTGTTCATGAGTAAGACTGATTTGTAATTTTCTTATCCTTTCCTGGTACTGTTATCAAAATTATAGTAGTTCCATAAAATGTTTGGGGAACATGCCTTTTTGTCTCTTCTCTGGAAGGGTTTGTAAAAGATTGTTATTGTTTCTTTCTAATATGAAGCCATTGAAGCCATCTGTCCCTGCAGTTTTCTTTGAGGAAAATATTTTTAACTATGAAATCAGTTTTGTTAGTGGTTATCAGATTATTCAACTTTATGTTTGAGTCACTTGTTACTATCTTCTAGAAATTTGTCTACGTTTTAGAATGTATTCGCTTAAACTTATTAATAATATCCTCATTATCTTTCTAATGTCTGCTGCATCTGTTGGATGTCCTTTTTAGATTCTTGGTGTTGTTTATTCCTGTCCTCTTTTTTTCTTGATCGGCATCACCAGATATCTTATTAGTATTTTCAAAAGAACCACCTTTCAGCTTTGTTGTATATTTCCTATGACACTAATTTCTTCTCTGGTCTTTATTCCCTTCCTTCTACTTTTATTTTGCCATTCTTTTTCTAATTTCATGAGATGGGTGTTTATTAACTTTTCAACCTTTTCACTTTTCTATCATCACTTAAAACTATAAATTTTCCTTTATCTGCTTTTTTATGTATCTAACAAGTTTTGGTATGATGAATATATTTTTTCACTTTCTCTGTGTGTTTGTTATCAATATGGTATACAATTAGGTTTAGCATAATTTTTAAGTTACTAATGCCTCAACAGGAGTGAGGGTAAGGATCTTTACTTTTTTTGTAAACTGTTCATTCAAACTCTTTGTCCACTTTTCTTTATAAGCTCTTTGTTATGTATTAGTAAAATTAGCTCTTTCTCTGTGATATGAGTAGCAAATATTTTTTCCCAGTTTGTTGGTTTTTTATTGACATTTTAAATAGTTATTACTATTTTACTTTTCAGCACCTAGAACAGTGCCTGAGTATGTAGCCAGTAAATATTTGTTGAAGAAGTGAATAAATTCACTGGTGCTTGTTTGCCAAACAAAAGTTATTTTGTAAGGTGTTTATGTACTTAAATATTCTCTCATGGCTTCCAGGTTTTGAATCATACCTCTAGGTTTTGAATCTTTATGCTGATGTTACATAGGAATTCTCTGTTTTCTTTTGGTTTTATGATTCTAATTTTTTTTACACTTAAATATTTAATTTTTTGTAATTTATCCTGTGTGGTCGATTGTGAACACATTTCTCTATGAAATGTTAACAATTTTCTAATTATAGAAAGTTAATTAGAAATTGTATACTTTAAAAGTACACAAGTTATAAAGGATAATAAGACAGACCTTAATTAAAAGGCTATATGTTATCTCTGGGACTTAAAAAAATAAAGTGTTCTTCTCCTGAAAAATAACTAATAGGAATTTGAGGTGCTTTACTGACTTGAGGGAAGGGGTGACTTTTGGGAAGATAAATTTTTCCTTACCATCCAGAAAGTAATGATGCTTGTTCACCATGCTTTTTGTTCCTTTCCTCCTAAATTCTAACCGAGCGTTGTCCACTGCTCACCTTTGGCTGTTGAGCACTTGAAATGTGGCTAGTCTAAGTTGCAATGTGGTAAAATATATACCAGATTTTGAAGACTTAGTGTAAAAAAAAGAACATAAAATATCCCATTCATATTTTTTATATTTGTTACCTATTGAAATGATAATATTTTGGATGTATTGGATTAAATAAAGTATATTATTAAAATTAATTTCATTTATTTCTTTTCATTAATGTAGCTATAACAATTTTTAAGTTCCATGTGTGTTTTGCATTCTATTTCTTTAAACATTGCTGCTGTAATCTAATCTCACCCAGCACCTGAACATTCTTCCATTTTGTCTTTTTGACAAATTTGTATAGTGCCTAATACCAAAATACCTGGTTTCTTTTGTCCACTGAGTTTTTTTCCCTTCATGAATCAGTAGAGATAGGAGAATGTTATCTTTTAGCACAGATGGGGCCCGTCTCTCTTATTTTTAGTTTTCTGTTGCCATCTCACTCCTAGTTTTCAAGATAATCTTTTCTTCCACCACTTGTTTATTCTAAACTCAACCATGTGATTGTTCAGTTTTAGTTGAATTATTAATAAATGAGCTCTTTAGTCTGTTTTTTGTTTCAGAATTTGAACTTCTCTTTGGTAAAAGGAATGGTGTCTTAAGTTCTTTAGTCATCGATGCATTCATTTAACAACTACAGCAGAAGTTTGCAAGTAGAGGATGGATAAAATAAGAATCCATGCCCCCAATGAAAGTATAAATTTACTGGTCATCTAATGATAATGAATTGACTGGTAAATTGGTATATGTTATTACTAAATAGCAGTATTAACTAGTACATGACAGAATCAAAAGAAACAATAAAATTTATTAATGCAGAAATAAATAATCCTAGGATTGAGGAAGAAAGTTGGTATTTATCATGGATAAGGTATGTTTAGGTACTTACTGATTCCAGATAACTATTAACATAAAAATATATTGAAGTGAATTAGCAGTGCCTAGGTTTGAGTCCTGATTTCACCACTTGCTAGCTGATATGAGCTTGGGCAGATTGTATATAACTTGTGTACTTAAGTTTCTTCATTTGTATACTAGGGATAATAATAATAGCTACTTAATAGCATTTGTGAGGATTAAATTAGTTAATACATTGCTTAAAGCAATGTTTGGCATATAGTATCAATATATCTCTACCTATACATAGACATATGTATAGATAGGGATTTGTAGATATTTGCTACAGTTTTAACAGACATTTCCCGTGGTTACTGCAGTCTTCATAATTTTATTTTTAATGGTATAATATTAAATTCCATGGAGGTACTGTAATTTGTTTTTCTTTGAGATTCATTTTCATTTTAGAGGAGAAATATTTATATTGTTGAGCTCAAATCATTGTTTCTCCATTTTCTCAGGTATCTTGAATTTTAAGATGAGAAAGCAGTTAGATGGTAGCAGGACTGACTTGTTTTATTTTTTTCTGAGATTTAAATTTAAATTGTTAATGAATGTCTACCACAGAAGAAGCCAAGAGCTTTTAAATTAATTCTTTTGGGTCTGCAAATGGTATCCAAAATTTAACTGAATAGTTTAATTGCCCTCTTTTGAAGAATTTTAAGGTAGCTACAGCCTTGTGATCATCACTGGGTTACTTTATATTGGGAAATTTTTGGCAGATGGTATACAATCATCATTCAAAAACTAGTTATATTGTCTTTTCCAGCTTGAGTTAGGGGAACATTAGCATTGAAGTTTTCATTTTGAATTAGCATGTAGGAAATTATTTCCTGCTAAATGTTCGTCATCAAATGAAGTTTTATTTTAAAAAATTAATGGAGCATGACTGTCAGTGCAGCAACCTTAGAAAAATAGCTGAAGCCAAGGTTACTTTTGGACAATCTTGTAACTCCTTTATTACTTTTTGAATATACATGCATGATAATCTTTTGGAAAACTAAAATATGGTAATTGAGCTGCTCAGAGACCGCTCATTGTTACTGACTACTTAGCGTTGAATTTACTTGAGTATATATTGCTTTGGGTTGGTGCTAGGGATAGAGCAAGCAAATGAATTGATGTGAAAAAACACTACATTCACTGTTAAAATAAATTTGAGACTGTTAGTTTTAACCTTTGTTAGTAAATGAGAGGTAACATTAATTTGAAATATTTAGAATAAGTGTATTCTCCACTGAAAAAACTGTATCTGAAACGCACTTAAAAAATCCAGATCTCCCTTTCAGTACAATGTCATATCGCTACCAAATATGGTAGCCAGGAGAATACTTAAATAACAAGTCGGCGTTATGCTTGTAGAAGATGAATTGTAGTTCGGTATCTTTTCTCTCTCTGTGAAATATTGTTTTGTTCTGATCCATCTGATTTTGTGAAATATAGGCAGTGTGTTGTGGTGTTCAATAGCAGGCAATTACATTTCTCCCACCATATATCCATACTTTTGTGCCATCTGAAATCGCTTCTTCAAGACTGTCCAGTAGCCCTCATTCCCTCCTGTTAAAACACATGTTCATTAAATTAAGTTCCATATTTATTAAGCAAGGTGCTTTTAAATGTTGTGGGGAAGGAAGGGAAAAAGCAGGCTTCTGCACTTAAGAAGTTTATTCTAGTCTGTTGGGTGGACCTATAGGTTATAGATTCCCGTGTTAATCAAGATAATTTTGGTTATCATGGCCAAAAGTAATTTTAAACTGGCTTAAGCAAAGAGGGGGATTTATTGGCCGACATTGATGAAAAGACTGGCCTTGGACATGGGTTGGGTCCAGAGGCTTAATGTAATATCCAGAATCAATCTCATTTCATTTATCTTAGCTCTGCTGGCTTCTAGCTTCGATTCAGTCTTGGGCAGCATCTCCTCAAGTGGTGGCAAAGATGGCCAGAACAGTGCCAGGCTTACCTCCTATCAGCTTAGCAACCTCAATGATAAACTTCCTTTCCGAATAGTTTCAGAAGTCCTGGGGTTGGTTAACTCTAAAGGGCCAGATTTGGATCCTTGGGCGTAGATGGAGGGTGGGGGGAGTAAGGATGGTCCAGCTGTATTCAAACTAGGTGGAACAAAAGGATGATAAGTAGTTTCCAGAAAGGAAGTTGTAGATTCTGCTACTGGAAGAAAGGATGCCAGGGAGACAAAAACAGCATAAAGTCTACAAAAATTAAAGATAAAAATTTTTAGTTGAGCTGAAAAGATGAGTTTTGATAGGAGCTGCTTAAGAAAAGCTTCAGACAGCTTTTTTGAATCGGGCCCTGAAGGACAAGTAGAATTTTTCCAAGGCAGAATGGGTAAAGAAAGGACTTTCTAGGTCACTCATTTGAGAAGTTTGGCAGTGAAAGGAGAAAATTAAAATGGAAGCTACTGGAGTTTAAAGGGGAATGTTAAATCTTTTTTTCCCACTCATTTGGAGAAAACTTGAGCATTTTTATGGCAGAGGGAGGAAGCAAGTAAAGGAGAAATTAATAATGCAAAGGAGACAATCATTCATAGGGGAGAAGGGGAATTCAGTGAGATTAAGGGTATTGGTGGAGGGGCAGCCTTAGAAAGAAAAAGGGAACTGTTAATTCTCTGAGGACAAGTGAAGGAAGGTGGTAGTGATTGTGGAGGTTAAAACAGAAATTTGCTGTTAAATAGCTAAGTGGCTTCAGTTTTGTTTTCTAAAAGTAAGAAGAAAAGGTTTATCAGTTATCTATTGCTATGTAACAAACTGTTCCAAAATGATTTTGTGGGTTAATAATTTGCCTTGAACTCAGGTTAGGTGGTTTCTTCTGCTTTTTCTTGCCTTGGGTCACTCATGTGGCTGTGGTCATCTGGACTGTGGATGGATGGTCTAAGATGGTGGCTTCACTCACATGTTTGGTAGTTGGTACTAACTGTTGGCTAGGCCTCTCTCTCCTTGTGCTCTCTCGTCTTCAGTGAGCATTTACACGGCAGTGGCTGCACTCAAGAAAGGAAGAGCTGAAGCAGCCAGGCCTCTTTTAACCTAGGCTTAAAATTCTAAAACAGTGTCACTTCTTTCACATTCTACTGGTCAAAGCAAGTTGCAAAGCCAGCTCAGATCAGTAGAGAGATGGACTCCACCTCTTTATGGGAGGAGTAACAAATTCACATTACAAAGGGCAGAGTATACTGGAATGGGAGGAATTTGTGCCCATTCCCCTTCCCAACATTTTGTTGTGAAAATTTTCAGTCATGCAGACAAGTTGAAAGAATTTCAAAGTGAATACCCATATACCTACCACCTAGATTCTTCTGTGTATTAGCATTTTCCTATACTTGCCTTGTCACATATTTATCCATCATCCCTCTATCCATCAATTCATCTTAGTTTATTGATGCATTTCAAATAAATTGTAGACATCAGTACTTTCCCCTAAGTACTTTGTGCATATTTAGCAAGGGTCAATATTTGTTTACAGTTTTTTTATAAAACATTTACATACAATGAAGTGTACAAATTTTAAGTGTATGTCATGCCTAGTTTTGCAGTCTACCACAGAAGGGAAAAATCTGGAATAGCTTTTTACTGAAATACCTCAGAAATTCAACTATAGTTGTATAAAAGAATTGCAAAAACTGTCTTCCTTAAATACCACTTTTTTCATGTCCCTATCGCTAATAGTTTTTTCATTTAGTATTACCTCAACACTTAGAATTGTGTTACAGTAATTTGAATTCACTTTGGGTGTTTCCCTACCTCCTTTCATTAAGCATTTATTGAGCATGTACTGAAGACAAGCACTATGCTAGAAAAAGGATGTAACAGGAGCTCTCTTGCTTTCTCAGTATTCAAACTAGGTATGTCTTAAACCAGATTAGATTAATAGTAGATGCCATTTATTTAATGCTTATGCTCAAGGCCAAGGATAAGCACTTTTAGTTGCCTTGTTTCATTTAATCTTTATAATTTAGGAGATAGGTACTTTTTCATTTTCAGAGTTAGGAAACAGGCATATGGAAAAGTTTTCACTTGCCCAAGGTCTTATAGCTTCAGAAATATGACTCCAGAACACACAATTTAACTCCTGGATCATATTGATTAGAAGCAGGAATGTGCCCTCTATAACACGCTAGATTACTAAGCCTTTAATTGGTGATCTTGCTTCATAGGGTAATCTTAATCTGAATTAAGTGTTTATCTTAAATAGAGAAGTATTAATTTTTATTAACTGATCTATGAGAAAGTTTAATAAACTATCTTCTAGTCTATGAATAAATAGTTTAGCAATTTGAAAAGAAGAAACTTTAGTAGTGTAAGTATTAATTTAACTGCAGATAATCAGAATAGACCTGTGATCAAAACTATGTGACAAACACAGTCATAATTGAACTTGGAGCGGAGTATTACAGCTTGTTATAGTCTTAACACTTTTGTCTTATTATTCTATGTTATATTATACATATTTAATATTTCTAGAACATTATAAACAGTTTTTCACATGATATTTTGATAAAATAATATTTCCTTGATTTTATTGACTAGGAATTTGAGTACTTTTATTGCTAATTGGCTTTTGAGCAATTTAACAAGTAACAAAAGATTGAAAACATTTTGACTTACTATTTGCATAACAGTAAACCCTGTCCAAACTCTTGAAAACATGTGACTAGCATTTATGCCATTTCATGCCAAAAATTCTGCCAGAAGTACCACTAGTTAACAGCAGCCATTGTGACGCTGAAGTGAAAGCTTCTTGAGTTCATTTACTATGCTGGCTTTAGGTCAGGGAATGGGGGAATTGGGTAAAGTCATGTATGTCTGAACATCTCCTTTAACCCAATAGTATATAACATATTTTAAAAATCTTCTTTAACTCAGATTTACCAACACTTCATTTTATTTTATTTGGTAGTGTATTTTTAAGTGGTTTAAATCCTAAGTCATATGCGGTACTTACAAACAAAATAAATTTGTGTTTAAAAAATCTAATTGTGTTATGTTTATTTTTATGTATAGGTCTTGCTGTTTTGGAAGCTACAAGAAAAAAATACTTTAGGGGAAGGCTTGGTCTTCTAAGTGGACATGGCTCAGATATCCAGCAACAATGGATTTAAGCAGTGTTCATCTTCACATCTGGAACTGACAAGAACAAAAGATGTGGACAAAGCAGAAGCATTACAGATGGAAGCAGAGGCTTTAGCAAAACTGCAGAAGGACAGACGAGTGACTGATAATCAGAGAGGCTTTGAGTTGTCAAGCAGCACCAGACAAAAAGCACAAGTTTATAACAAACAGGATTATGATCTCATGGTGTTTCCTGAATCAGATACCCAAAAAAGAGCAGTAGATATTGATGTAGAAAAGCTCACCCAAGCTGAACTTGAGAAATTATTGCTGGATGACAGTTTCGAGACTAGGACAGCACCTGTATTGCCAGTTACTCCTGTTCTGAGTCCTTCGTTTTCAGCACAGCTCTATCTTAGACCTACTATTCAGAGAGGACAGTGGCCACCGGGACTATCTGGGCCTTCCACTTACACTTTACCTTCTATTTATCAGTCAACTTACAGTAGTAAACAGACTTCATTCCAAAATGGCTTCAATCCAAGAATGCCTACTTTTCCATCCACGGAACCTATATATTTAAGTCTTCCAGGACAGTCTCCATATTTTTCATATCCTTTGACACCTGCCACGCACTTTCATCCACAAGCAAGCTTACCTATCTGTCGTCCATTAGTCAGTCCTGACATGGCAAAGCTGTTTGACAAGATAGCTAGTACATCAGAATTTTTAAAAAATGGAAAAGCAAGAACTGATTTAGAGATAACAAATTCAAAAGCTACAATCAGCAACCTACAGGTGTCTCCAAAGTCTGAAGATATCAGTAAATTTGACTGGTTAGACTTGGATCCTTTAAGTAAGCCTAAGGTGGACAGTGTGGAGGTATTAGATCATGAAGAAGAGAAAAATGCTCCAGGTTTGCTAGCAGAGGATCCTTGGGATGCTGTTCTTCTTGAAGAGAGATCACTAGCAAGTTGTCACCTAGAAAGGAAGGTGAATGGAAAATCTCTTTCTGGGGCAACTGTAACAAGAAGCCAGTCTTTAAATATTCGAACAACTCAGCTTACAAAAGTCCAGGGCCAAATGTCTCAGGTATAGTCTTTTCTTTATTAACTACTCAAACTTAGAAGTATAACAGAATTCATATTTGTGTACATAATTTAATAGGTAAAAGAAACATTTTTCATTTTGAATCTTATTTTCTTTGTTCTTAAGTGTGCTGTGAATTTTAGATTGTATGGTAAAGGATTAAATGTGTTTAGGCCAATTGAAAAATTGCTTTGCTATTAACATTATCTTTTCTAGGATTATAAATTTAAAAAAGCTCTAATCAAGGACCCGGCTGTCACTGATAGGCATTTAAGATGATTTTTATCTGTCTCTCCATGTCTTCTCATTATGTATGGTCCTACTTTCTCTTCATCTCTTATTTTTCAGAGGAATTTTGTTTTTTAACTACCTTATAGAAACTCTCACTTATGTTGTATTGTTGTTTTTAACCATGAATGAATGAATGGAAGAAAAGGAAGGAAAAGAGAGAAAGGAAGAAGGAAAAGCCCAGAGAGATGGGAGAAAAGCCATTTAAAGGACTCTCTTTAAACACTTAACATTGATAAAAGTGAAGAATGGAACTATAGCCTATATGGTATAGTTGCTGAGTTCGTATAGTCTTACTATCTGGAAAAATTAGTTAAGGGTGGCTGGGGCAGGATGTCTTCCCTCAAGAGAGGCAAGCAGGGTTTAGATTTTTCCTTTCCAAGTATAGTATACCATTGCAAATTCATATTTTGCTCATATATCTGTGGATCCTGGGAATGATTAGGCCTCATTCTCACTTTAATGTGAGTTACATCATTCAGCTAATTAGATCAGCACCTAGCTGCTCTTTAGGCAATGAGAATCAACCTAGCATTTGGGGGAGAAGTGAATTTTGCATGATTTGGATGGATTTAAGTTGAATTATTGATTTAAAGCCATTTTGGATGTTTTAGGGAGAAAGAAGCAGGTATTAAGAAGGTTTAAGACAAAAGATGAAGATGTTTTTGGATGACATGATCGGAATCCAGAAAAATCTTAACCAGTACAATGTTTTCCCATTTTTTTTTTTGAAGAAGAAGATTAGCCCTGAGCTAACATCTGCTGCCAATCTGTCTCTTTTTGCTGAGGAAGACTGGCCCTGAGCTAACATCTGTGCCCATCTTCCTCTACTTTATAAGTGAGATGCCTACCACAGCATGGTTTGCCAAGTGGTGCCATGTCCGCATCCGGGATCTGAACTGGTGAACCCCGGGCCGCCAAAGCAGAACGTGCGCACTTAACCACTGCGCCACTGGGCCGGCCCCTGCAAATGCATTTTGACTACAGCTCACACTAAGAAATGCATGTTACTAAGTTCTCTGAAGCTTTTCAATCCTATTTACAGATTTAGTAACATAATCTCTTAACATCTTCCCATTTAAAAAGCACAAGTTAATTGCACACTTTAAATTGGAATCATAAATATTATGTCAGATTATTTTCTCTTAATATTCCATGTCATCTTGTCATGTTTTTTTTCCCCCACAAAATAACAATCATTTCCTAAAGTATTTGAAAGGAGAAAGGAAAACCTTAAGCCAAAAATCATTAAAAAACAAACAAACGAAGGGAATATACCTATGTGTGGAATTGCTGGTAAGTGTTTAGCTTTTTGAGGAACCACCAAACTGTTTTCCATAGTAGCTGTACCATTTTACATTCCCATCAACAACATATGAGAGTTCCAGTTTCTCCTTATCCTTGTCAACGCTTATTTTCCATTTTTGGATTATAGCCATCCTAATGGATGTGAAGTGGTATCTTGTTATGGTTTTGATGTGCATTTCCATGCTGACTAATGATGTTGAGTATCTTTTCGTGTGTTTATTGGCTATTTGTATGTCTTTTTTGAAGAAATGTCCATTTAAGCCATTTGCCCATTTTAGAAATTAGGTTGTTTATAGCAGCTTTATTCATAATAGCCAAAAATTGGAAACAACTCAGATGTCCATCAGCTGATGAATGGGTAAACAAAAGTGCTATATTCATACAATGGAATATTATTCACCCGTCAAAAGGAATGAAGTCTTGATATATGCTATGAAATAGATGAACCTTGAAAGCATTATAAGTGAGAGAAGCCAGATGCAAAAGACACATATTGTGTGATTCACTGTGTATGATATGTCCAGAAAAGGCAAATCCATAAAGAAAGCAAGCAGATTAGTGTTTGCCAGGTTAAGGGTGGTTGAGGAAAGGAGGGAATGAGAAATGATTGTTTAATGGGTCCAGAGCTTTTTTGGGGCTGGTAAAAATGTTCTGGAATTAGAACATTTCAGTGTTCTTACTATAGTGGTGATGGCCACACAACATTGTGAATGTGCTGAAAGCCAATGAATTGTGCATTTTTAAATGATTAAAATTGCAAATTTTGTGTTCTGTGAATTTTACTTTAATTGGAAGGCACTGGTTCCCCTGATCCTCCTATCCTGCTTATGCCAGGTCACTGGATTCACATTTATGTCAGTGTTCCAATAAAGAGATCCTTCTTCAACTCCTTTATACAGATTAAGCATGAGAGCATGAGGGCATGGTGTTTGATTAGGGATGAGGGATATCAGCTGTTTACAGGAGTTGTTTGGGAAGGGCAGCTGCTTAGAACATGGATATCTCTGGAGCTATGGAAAGTTGCAGTCTTTGCTGTCAGAGAGAAAAGCAAGTCCCTGGTCCTGTAGGAAGCTGAGTTTAGGCTCAGCCCTCCCACTGGTAGAAGACAGAGCCCCTGGTTGTCCAGGCAACCCAGAGTGAGCATCCAGATCACTCAAATAATCCTGCTCCTTGTATCACACCTCTGTATTTATGCATTCACACCTCTGCAATGTATGCATTGTAGCCACAATGCATAGGTTATCTTGAATTTAATAAAATATTTATAAGTGACTTTGGTTTATTTCAGTATGTCTATATTGGTTTATTTCATTCTCTCTATATCTCAACTTCTAACCCTCCCAACATTGGAAAGTCATTTATGCACTAAAGGAAACAGATTATTCCAGGTGAGCTGAGATTACCATTCTAGGTGAACTGTGGTTATCTTAAACAAGTTGAGGTTTCTGGCCTTGACTGGAATTATTTTCTGTCAATGATCCAAAACTAGAACTCAGAATCTAAGAGCTGCATCCTTTTTTATCTATGCCATAGATGATGCTCAAACTGATTTCTTTTTATAGTCACCGAGACAGAGAGTTTGTAAGAATCCTATGAGGCCAAAGTGACCCATACCTATTTTACAGTTAAAACTGAAATGTACAGAAGTTAAGGAATTATTAATTTTTTCACGTACTTATGGTATTGTAGTTAGTTAAATGAACTCTTATATTTTAGAGATATATGCTGAAGAATTTACAAATGAAATTTAATAAATTACTTACAGCTTTAATAAAATTGAGGAGCTGGGGATAGAGTGCTTATAGATGAAAGAGGATTGGCCATATGTTGATAATTATTGAAGCTGGTGATGGATATGTGGGTCTTAGTTTATTATTTTCTCTGCTTTTGTTTATGTCTGAAAATTTAAGGAGAGGGCCACAGAACTATTTGTAAGAAAAAAAGCTGGTATCAAACCCATGTGACTCTAAAATCTCTCCTTTTTTTCTTTTTTTTACCTCTAGTGATAGAACATGCTATTTTGGAAGTAATAAGTTCCTTGTTACAGGAGATATTCAAACATGGGTCACCTTCCCAATCTTGTATGTCACAGTATCCTGCAGAGGAGTTTAGGCCTACTCAGTCCTGATTTTGTGTGTGTTTGGGGGTGGGGCTGGAAGGGGGAGATAGGAGTGTAGAATTTGAGGAGAAAGATAACTATTTTTTCAAAAGTTTCCATAAGAGATTCTAATGCAGCCAACCTGTTGCCTTGGACTGGCATTTGGAACCTCTTGACTTCAAAGTTTCATCAATACCTCAGGAGCCATTAAAGTTGGGAAGGTGGCAAGATGAAGAGCAAAACGTAAAAATAGAGTACCTGGAAACAGTTTCTCTGCAACTTAAAACCCCTAGCATAGGTTGCTAATGCTTTTTTTTTAAGATTTTTTTATTTTTTCCCTTTTTCTCCCCAAAGCCCCCCGGTACATAGTTGTATATTCTTCGTTGTGGGTCCTTCTAGTTGTGGCATGTGGGACGCTGCCTCAGCATGGTTTGATGAGCAGTGTCATGTCCGCACCCAGGATTCGAACCAACGAAACACTGGGCCGCCTGCAGCGGAGCGCACGAACTTAATCACTCGGCCACGGGGCCAGCCCCGGTTGCTAATGCTTTTGCTGCAAAACTCCGCATTCTTTCTCTGTTGCCCTCTTTAGTTTAGGCTGGTCACTTAAGGGGTTTTAAGTTGCAGAGAAACTTTTTCCAGGTACTCTATTTTCCTTTGGTGGAGGCAGGGCTGTGATACCCATGTGCATCTCTTTCATTGTCTCCCTGCATATATCTTTTCCTGTTTATTTTCAATATTTGTCACCATCTTGATGTTTTCCTTATTTGAAAGTGCTTTCAGAAAGCATCTTGCAGGACTAATGCAGATAGGTAGTTTCCTAAAGATAGAAAGAAGTTCCCCTAGCAAGATCTGGGGAGTCAGGTCACCTGGGAGTTGTAGAGAACTGCTAGTTGCTGAGACTCTAGGAATTAACTAGGCTTCTGGGCAAGATCAGTTTTAGCAGAAACGTGTTCTTAGATTTTGTTTAAAAGTGTAGGGGGAAGGATCAAGAACTAAGTAAATTGGTAATGAGAGATATGAGTCAAAGCCAGGTAAGCAAAAATAATGTGACTTGATCAGCTGATCAGATTTGAGCTAGATTACTACAATGTATTACATCAACAGCATTACTAAATGGCACAATGTCTGAATTGAGGTGGTTTAGGCTACGTGCCCAGTCTTAAAGGAGTCTAACTGCAGCATGGCTGAGGACTGTGTGGTTGTTAATCATTCCATTTTACTCTGCTCTGTTAAACCCCCATCTAATAATTATGTTTGAGCACCATATTCTAAGAGAGGGGTCACTGGCAACCTAGAGTGTGTCTTGAAAAGAGAAGACTACAGTATTCGGGATCTAGAAGCTACATCATCTCAGGAACTGTTGAAAAGATTGGAGACGTTTTGCCTGAAGAAGAGAATAGTAATTGGAGATAAGTCACTCTCTGGATCTGAGTTTCTTCATCTGTGAAATAAAGTTGGTTAGACTAGATGATTTCTGAGATCCCTTTCAGGAATAATATGTAAAGTTTGGGAAGTTGCCATGTAAAAGAGGAAGTTAACCTTTTTTCTTTTAAACCATTGCACTTTGGATGTGGGTTCTCAAACCAATTTGAGGAATAGAATACCTGAAAATCATGGTATTCTTGTAAAAAAAAAAAAAAGCAAGATGACGTAGTGCTATACTAAATTTGATGCTGCCTCAGCATGGCCTGATGAGTGGTGCCATGTCCGCACCCAGGATCCCAACCGGCGAAACCCTGGGCTGCCGAAGCGGAGTGGACGACCTTAACTACTCGGCCACAGAGCTGGCCCCTAAATTTTTCAATATATTATGTTATTTTGTGCTACATTGAATAACACTTTGTGTTAGATTTTAATAGACAAGTGATAGCAGGTGCTGAAAGTTAAAATACATTTTATAAAAAGCTTAAAATTAAGCAAATTCTATTTGTTTATATTTTTCTCTGTGAATTGAGAAATTCAATTTATTAATGTAATTTTAAAATCTATTGTCCCAGCAAGTAGAACAAGGACCAATGGGGAAGAAAATTCAAGGAGGCAGGTATTGTAGTTAAATATTGACAAAAGAACTTAGAGCCATTTGATAATGGTTCTTCTCAGGTTTTCAATGCACAATTATTGGAGTTCTTCAGTCAAAAGTCTGGTATGCACTTGTTAGAAATGCTGTAAAAGAACTTTTATACTCAAATAAAAGTTCTAAGCCCTTTTATTAACACTGAGATTTCATCATTTTGTTTATGTATAATATAAGAAGATAAAGTTTGGTTTGATTTAGGCTAAGCGGGAGAGGTAAACAACACTAGTAATAGGCTGACTTGGGAAGTCTGTGGCACAAACAGTGGCACTGAGCTTTTAATTTTTCACACACCATTCATCTCTACTTAAAAATATTCCCTGGAGGTTCCTATTTTTGTTGGGAAATAAGATTGCAATGCCTATTCTTTAAATTACTTTACATACTGAAGTATTTGTTTCCTGTAAGAATTTTATGCTTTGTGGTAACTCAGAAGGGTGTTTTTCTTCTCACTCAGCAATCTGACTTCCTGTTTCCTTCTAGTGTCTTTTGTTTTGTTAATAATAATCTAAATACTTTAGTTCAAATATTTTGTGACCAAAGCCAGGAAAAGGCATAGTACTTGAAAATGTCTTCTGGCAATTTAAGTTTAAATCAGACTTTTAGTTATCTATAAATTTAGCTACTTTGAGCAGATTTCAAAGATTTTAGTAATGAATCAGGGTTATTTTCATAGAAATGGTTTTGCGAAGTCCTGTGGATATTGACTCTTTCTAAATGTTAATTATATTAACAAAACATTTATATTCCCATTGGCAGAATGTCTGTCATTAATTTTAAAGAAGGAAGCTTGAACAAAACGTGATTTTCATTGTCTGGCTGAATGTTGTACATTATTCGAATAGCTTACTGAAGTCTGTAATATTTTTAAAAAATTCAAATGAAGTGAACAACTTTATTCTGAATAGTAACACATATATGTATATTTTAATGCTTAAAGTACATTTATTGAAAAGTAGGTGTTATATTCCATCTAATTTCTGGGTAATATGGCATGAACCTTGGACTTGTATTCTTATAACTGCTTTACAGAATATGTACCGATAAGTTTTTATGAATTATTTCAAATCTTTACCACTTTCTTTAAACCCTTAATCACCCTTTCCCGCCTCTCAAGTAGATGACCTCACTACCTCTTTTTTTTTATACTGAGGTTGAGGCCATCCTTTATATGTACTTGCCCACCTCAGATTTAGCTCTTCTTTCTGGTTTGAAGGGAAGAGATATTCCTTCCCTTTTCGAAAACTTAACTCTTTTACCTCTTTTCTTGTTCTTGTCTCCCCAAAGTATTTTCTACCATACTCTTTAAAGAGGAATTTTGTACTTACTGTCTTTCCAGTCTCTCACCATCCTCTCTTGTTTCCGTCATATTGCAGAAATTTGTTTCTGGTAATATGGATACTAACTGCCAATTCAGTGACAATATTCACTCTCCAACCCTTTTGCTTCATTTGCAGCAATTGACTTCGTCCTCTTCTTGAAATTTACCTTCTGTTGCCCTAGTTAAATCTACTTCTTAGTTTTCCTCCTGTATCTTTGATTCCTTTTCCTTTGTCTAGCTTCTAAACATAAGCATTCTTCCGAGGTTTTGTTCTTGATTGTCTTTAATATCTCTTACTGTTCTCTCTCGGTCAGTGCTTTATTCTTGAGGCTTCAAGATACAGAGTTTGAAAGTTACTGGTCTAGACTCTTTTTCTTAAGATTTTATTTTTCCTTTTTCTCCCAAAGCCCCCCAGTACATAGTTGTATATTTTTAGTTGTGGGTCCTTCTACTTGTGGCATGTGGCATGCCGCCTCAGCATGGCTTGATGAGCGGTGCCATGTCTGCGCCCAGGATTTGAACTGGCGAAACCCTGGGCCGCCGAAGCAGAGCATGTGAACCCAACCACTCAGCCACGGGGCTGGCTCCTGGTCTAGACTCTTGTGGCAGTGTGACTCCTTGGCTCTCTATGGTTGAGATGCTGTGATGGTTAATTTTATGTGTCAATTTGACTGGGCTGTGGGATGCTCAGACATTTGGTCAAACACTGATCTGGGTGTGTCTGTAAGGGTGAGGTTAATATTTTAATTGGTAGACTGGGTAAGGAGGCCCATGGCCCTCCCTAATGTGAGTGGGCCTTGCCCAATCAGTTGAAGGCCTGAATAGAACAAAAAGGCTGACTTTACCGCCAAAAAGAGGGAACTTCACTAGCCTGACTGCCTTTGAACTGGAACATGGATTTTTTTCCTGCCGTTGGACTCAAACTGAAACATCGGCTCTTCCTGGGTCTTGAGCCTGCCAGACTCAGACTGGAACTACACCGTTATCTCTCATGAGTCTCCAGCTTGGCAACTGTAGATCTTGAGCTTGTAAGCTTCTGTAATCACATGAGCCAATTTCTTCTTAAAAAAAAAAATACATATATATACACATATTTTTTTTTTAAGAGAGGTGTCCTAGCTTGATGCCCAATGAGTGCAGCCCCTTATGTATCCCTCAGCCTCCTAAAGAGACTTTCTCCTATTGATGGAGCTTGGACTCAAAATCCCTTTGGCTGAGATATTGCTCTCAATGATCCTAATTGATATGGATAGCAGTTACCAGTTAGCAGAGAGAAATCTCCCTGTAGAAAATTGCAAAAATTGGATGATCCCCAAATCTATGCCTTCAGCTCTAGAATAGAAATTCTGGAATAGAGTATTTCTAGATGATGACCAAACATTTACATGGATTTCCAAACCGAAAGCATTTACTAGAGAACTCAGTAACTTCTTTTTTTTTTGTTCCATGTATTGGATAATGGCATCAGCAATTTTTTCTTATCATTTGTCTCTTTGATTCATTGAAAACTCTTTGAAGATACATTATAAGGGTTACAAATATTAACCTCATCCTTAAAGAACTTGGGTTAGAATAGGGGGCTGAGATATGTATGCATATAGCTACAGTAAAAAATAGGAAGCCTTGAGTGTCACACAAAAGTTTGTCCAGGAGCTGTGGAGCAAAGAAATGATTTGATGCTTAGGTTGTTTGAGTGGAGTTTGAGGGAGGGATTGGGGGCAAGAGTTAAGGGAATAGGCGTAAAATTTAAAAGAATTTTTTTTTTTGGTTCCAGACAGAGTGAAGAAAAACGAAAAATGCTAATGTTAATGTATGAGATGAAATCATTGGCAGCCCAGCTGTTTTTTCACTTGTGGACAGAACATTTGAGTTAACTTTCCAGATTCTATTATTACCTTAATATATGACTAGATAATTAGTTATTATAATCCATTTCTTTCACTGTCAACTGAAACTTATAAGCTGCTTGATAGGAAGGACCTAATTTATGAAAGGCACTATAAAAAATACAACTCTTTTTGTTAAAGATCTAGAAATGCCACTAAGGAGGTTCAAAATCTATTAAGTAAAACATGAAAAACAGTTAAAGAAGGAAAGATGATTATTGGGTCAAGCAAAAATACAGATTTTCTATAGGATTATTCCTGCAAAGGTCCCAATGTTGTTTTTCTCCATGTGTTTTAAAGGTTTTTTTAGGAGATGTTTGAGAGGTAGAATGGCATAATGATTAAGCATGTGATTCTGAAGCTACGCTGCCTGAATTGAAATCCTAGCTCTGATTATATTGGCTGTGTAACCTTGTGTGAGTTAATTAACTTCTTTGTGCCTTATTTTTTAATGTGTAGAATGGGGATAATAATATAGTACCCACCTACTAGAGTTTTGTGAGAAATAAATAATATATACATACAGACCTATAAATTTCCTATAGCAACGCTGACATGTAATAAATGCTCAGTAATTGCTAGATTTTTTTTTTTTGTGGTAAAATACACATAACAAAATTTACCGTCCTAGGGGCTGGCCCCATGGCTGAGTAGTTAAGTGCGTGCACCCCTCTTTGCTGGCCTAGGGTTTCACTGGTTCAGATACTGGGCTCAGACATGGCACCGCTCATCAGGTCATGTAGAGATGGCGTCCCGTATAGCACAACCAGAGGCACTCACAGCTAGAATATACCACTAGGTACCGGGGGCTTTGGGGAGGGGAAAAAAAAAGACTGACAACAGATGTTAGCACAGGTGCCAATCTTAAAAAAAACAAAAAAAACCCACCATACTAAACATTTTTTAAGTGTACAGTTCAGTGGTATTAAATACATTCACATTGTTGTATAACAATTACCACCATCCATTTCCATAACTCTTTTCGTCTTGTCAAGCTGAAACTCTGAACCCATTAAACAGTAACTCCCCATTCTCCTCTCTCTTCCCCTCAGCCCCTGGCAACCACCATTGTACATTCTGTCTTTATGATTTTGAATACTCTAAGTACCTCATATAAATGGAATCATATGGCATTTGTGTTTTTGGGACTGGCTTATTTCACTTAGCATAATGTCTTGAAGGTTCATGCATGTTGTAGCATATTACAGAATTTCCTTCCTTTTTTAAGGCTGAGTAATATTCCACAGTATTTATATACCTCATTTTGCTTGCTTATCCATTCACCTGTTGATGGACAGTTGGGTTGCTTCCACAAGTTAGGTATTGTGAGTAATGCTGTTATGAACATGGGTGTACAAATATCTCTTTGAGACCTGCTTTCAGTTCTTTTGGGTATATCCCCAGAAGCAAAATTGCTGAATATGGTAATTCTATTTTTAATTGTTTGAGGAACCACTATACTGTTTCCCACTGTGGCTGTACCATTTTACATTACTACCAACAGTGCACAAAGGTTCCAGTGTCTCCACATCCTTGCCAACATTTGTTGTTGTTTTTTAATAGTAACCATCCTAATGGGTGTGAAGTGGTACTCACTGTAGTTTAGATCTTATTTTTAATAATACTAACAATTAGAAAAAGCTTATTTTATAGAATCAAATGTTGAAAATTGTTGCCATTCTGTTTAGGAGATTATTGAAGGAGCTATATAGTGCCTTATATTCTTTCAGTGTTTTATGATTGCCATGGGAAATTCATTGGTCATATGGAAGTGAATTTTAACTTGTTTTTAGTGGGAGCAAAGCATTCAACAAATTGAACCAGTGGTTGAGTGCTTTCTGAACTGGAAGTAAGATTCTACAGAAATATAAAATTCAATAAAATTTGGTTCTTCAAGGAGCTTTCACATTAGGACAAATATAAAACGGTGTAAGATACGGTGTTTGGTTCAGACTGAGTACTTAGAAGTGCTAGAAGGCGAGAATTGCTTCAGACTGAATAATGATAACAGGCCTTGTAGATGAAGTGGTATTCCATTGGGCCTTAAAAAATTAATAGTCTTTGACTTATGACGGCAGGTTAAGATGAAGGCATTGAAGACAAACTGAAAGGTTTAGAGGCAAGATAGCTCAATTTGTATTTTATAGGAACAGGATATGATTCAACCTAACTGGAATGTTTGGGAAGTTCTGGGAAATATGATTGGATTAGACTGTAACAGACTTGGAGTATCAGGCCAGAGCATTTGTTAGAAATATTGTTACTAAACGCAAACATAGGAGGGCCCGTAACTGGAATGCCAGGCTTGTGGCAAGGAAAGAGGCAGCTAGACAAGGAGAGAGGAGTTAAAACTCACATCTACCTCCTTGAAGGGAAAAAGGTAGGGATTTTTATCTGGGGTTTTAGGTGGGGGAGGGGGAGCATGTAGCCTTGGGAACTGAAGTTCTAAGAATCCTCTGCACAGGTGCAGCTGTTTTTCATATTTCTTCATAGGTCACACGTGCAGATTGGGGGGGTTCTATGTGGTGCATGTGGTGGATGTTTAGTTTGTGACATGTAAAGTTTACAGTTCGTCATTTTAGCTTCTTAGTGCTCCTGAGTGATGCTTGGGGGGCGGGGGCTGTCAGCAAGCTACTCTGTCTTCTCACTGGTCCTCCTGCCCTTGGCCAAAGCAAGCTCAGAAACTTTGGTTACTTTGTTTCCCACATTAACCTTGTTAGGTACAGGCAGGGTTTCACCCTAATCTCATTGTTAGGGTCTTACGCTCTATTTGCTACAATGCTTGTTTCTATAACACAAATTAATTATGTAATTGGTAAATATGAGATTCATATGAGTATAATGGGGAAGTAGCATTACTTCAGACATAATCTTTTCCAGCATATTAACTTTTTAAAGCAATCAAGAACAATCTTTCTCACAATTAAAGAGAAAGCCTTAGTAATATAAGAAAATACTGAGCCAACCTTGGCCTAGTCGTTAAAGTTTGGCGCACTCTGCTTCGGCAGCCTGGGTTCAGTTCCCGGGCGTGGAACCACACCATTCGACTGTGGCTCACATAGAAGAACTAAAAGGACAACTATGTACTCGGGCTTTGGGGAGGGAAAAAAGAGAGGAAGATTGGCAACAGATGTTAGTTAGCTCAGGGCAAATCTTTCTAAGGAAAAAAAAATATTAAGGAAAACACTGGAAATCCTGCGGAAGTGTTCTCTGTTAGTGAAAATTGTGGTTGGATGAGTGTCTTCAAGAACGGTTCCACATTCCAATGTTAAGCTCTCTGCTGAAGGAGTGCAGACAAAGAAGCTGTGAAGACATTTCCATTTGCATTAAGAACTTTGTTTGTTGGGTGAAGAAGTCTACAACCAGGATTATATTTTTCACTTCGTTGAAATTGGTCTTGACTAAAAGCAAATGCTCTCAGGAATCCATATCACAAATGAGGAAGCAGGAACTCTGTTTAAGCCTTCAAAGGATCGAAGACCATATTGTTAGGTGCCATTCAAGTGGAGGTTTAACTGTGCTAGTACTTTTATAAGGATTTATTTTTGTTTTAGTGAGGGCTTTGATTACAAAGTTACACTGATTTTGAGTAGTCTGCCATAACCCTTTTTCCTATGAGCTCTTTTATTTTTAGTTGCGATTTTTTAGAACTCAATGCTTGTTGGTTTTTTTCCTCCCAAATGTGCATATCACATTCTAGCAGAAATGACCCTGCCACATTTTAAAAGAAGCAATTTCAGAAAGGAATTGTTGCTCTTAATTTTCAGTTTAATTTTCTGACAAAATCCTCTTGTGTGCCATGGTCAATGAAATCCATTACAACTCTTGAAATTTATACACTCTTCTCATTCACTTAGTTTTGAATTGAGAATGTGCCAATTTTAATTTTTAAGGGGAATTTACAGTTGAAATTTGTGCCAAATCAAGTATTTTTATGTAGTAAGCCAGAATACCTCTAAATGGACTCTGCTGTTTGGCTATACTTGGGTGGTGAATTCCTCTCCATAAATAAGACATAAACTTAACTTTGAAGGACTGTCAGGATTTTTGTGTAAGTTTATTAACATAGAAAATGCCTGCTAACTCCTAAAACTCATTTTCTTACATAAAGACCCAACTGCTTTCTTGAAATTTGAGGACTAAGTTCAATATGTAAAGTTCCTGGTTTATTAGAGGAGTCCCAAATGGGCTTGATCTCTTCATTTTCTTAAAACAGGGGGTAGTCCTTTAATTTCATTCAGCTGCTAACTTTCTAAAGCATTCTTTTAAGGAAGATTTTGAATGGAAATGTCTTTAACATTCCATTCTTACTGACCAATACAAGGTACAGCATATTTCTACTTTTGAGCAAGTAAAACCAATGAACTTTAAAATAGGCTTAGTTGGCATTACTTTTACAAAGATGGAAATCCATAATGTAAAACTTTGTTACTGATACGATTTTTTTACCTCCATGTCTTTGTATATATTTTCGTCAAAATGTGTTTGCACTATGCTGTTATTTAGCATTTTGAGGATCTTTTACTTTTAAAATAAAAATACTTTTTTGATTACAGAAAGACTCAAATGGGACCAGTAGTTTGCCAACAGGAAGTTCTCTTCTACAAGAAATTGAAGTACAGAACGAGGAAGTGGCAGCTTTTTGTCAATCCATTACAACGTAAGGAATTTTTCTTTATAAATTAAAGATTATTTTTTATTAAATATTTGTTTAAAAAATTTAACTTGAAAACCAACTTAGTGCTAATAATTCTAAATTTTTTTAAATTTTAAATATTTTCTCCCAGTGGCTAATATTTCAAGACAGTTAATTGGCACATTAACACAAACTACTGTTGAACCTGTATCCTTACCTATTAGGTTTCTGAGTATTTAGAAGAAAAAACTGAGGTCTGACATTAGACTTCTGATGCTCTATTAACCAGTGAAAATATAGCTTAAACATAATATGTAAGTTTTTATGCTTAGAAAATGCCTATTTTTGTTTTCGGGAGACTTAATTTTGCCATAAACATTGTAGTGTTCTAAATACTGCCCTACTTATGTTAGAGATGATATTAAACAGGCAAGATTAGAGGAGCAGATATATTTTCTGTAGCTTAGAAAAATGCATTTCTAAATTGTTCTTTTAATCTTAAGTGTGTCTAATCTTTATAGATGAGGAAACTAAGAGAGGTTACCTACCAAAGTTTACTCAACTAGTCAGTAACTGAGCCAGGTCTTTGCCTCTGGTTCAGTGTGTTTTCTTTCCGTTATATCACTGTACTAGTTGGGACTTCTGTTACGAATGCTAGAAACCCATTTTAAACTAGCTCAAATCAAGAAAGGTTATGTATTGGTTCTCAAACTTATATAGCAGAGAGAGGGAGGAGGGGGCAGAGCTCAGTGACAGCAAGATCCAGGAATTCACACCCTCATTGATCCTTCCTCCCTTTGTACTCTCCTTTCCCACTCCCTATCCTTTCTTGCTCCCTCTTCTCCCCTGCCCCTTCCTTCCTGCATGTTGGCTTCATTTTCTTCTGCAGATGGGGTTTTGAAAGCAGGGAATGCAGCCACTGATAGCTTAGACTTCGTATTCTAATGATTTTTTGCTAGCAGAGAGGAAAGGGAGTCCTCTCAACCAGCACCAGAGAGAAAAATCTCACGGAAGGAAAGAGTGGAACAACAAACATTGTGGCCAAGGGGATGAGATCTATTATCAAAAGAAGGGAAAGAAGATCACCACTGGGGGATTTATTTTGAATCCAGTACTTTCCCCAGTGTAGTCTGCTTTAAGCAAACAGAGTTTGGGGTTCCCAGATCATTTTTGAGTATATACATCATTTTAATGTTAAGGGACTTATTAATACCTAACTAGATGTTCTAGACTATTGGTAATATTTCATTAAAACTCGGTCTTCCTTTATGTTATCTTTTAACTAGCATTTCTTTTCTTCAGAATACCTTAGGGGGAAAAAAGAAGAAAAATATCAGTAGAGCCACTTTTTCTTCCCTGCAAAGGTTGCTCCTAACTGGGTTTCTAAACTCATATTTTTCGGTAGGCATTTAAAATAGAAGAGACATTGAGGTGACTGACTATGCAAAATGCATGTGTTAGGTATTACCTATGCCTTTATGTCATTATACCATTGTGTTTGTGTGGTTAACAATTTGGAAATAATCTTTTACCTTTGTGGTTTGGAAATAATCTGTGTGTTCATCTAGTTCCTTTAATTTTCTCCCCAGACAAGCTGTGTATGCTTTCTCTTAGACTGTGTTGAGTGACTATTGTTTTTAAGCTTACAAGTTGAGAAATTAGGCGCTCTGTGATCTACTTTTTCCCCATTTGAATCTTAGAGTTATTTACACAAACTTTGCCACTAAGCTAAAATGATTATTTCCACACACACGCATGCATCACACACACACACACACAGACACACAGACACAGACACACACACACACACACACACACACAGAATGGCTTATGTAATATGAAACCCTAGGTGAACTGAAGAGAAAATGAGGTTCTTTTGTAATTTTATTTCCTTTAGTAGAGTATGCTTGCAGCAAATATTTCAGAGCAGTACAAAGTAGAGGTGGTTTTGAAGCCATGTTCTTGGAACTTCTCTTGTTCTCCTGTGACCTTGGAGATTGGGCCAGGAGATGTCCCTTGAGGAAATTAATCATTCTTTCTATTTTTTCCGGTATGCTCATTTCTGCAGTAGATTTTTAAAACAAATATTTATACTCTTAGAGAGCCAATTCTTTACTTTTTGAAATCTCCTGAAATGATCCATTTAATCATTTTAATTCAGCTATGAAGTTAGTGTAAAACTATCAGGATGATGTTTCTTTACAGTTAAAGATGATTGTAGAACAGACTTAGAATTTAGTGTCAGTTCTATGCCTCATTTTTTTGCTTCTGTGAAATTAAGGAGTTGAACTCTTGATTTCAAGGGTCTTTTCAGTATAAAGTTCTGTAATACTTTGATTCAGGACATTTTGTTATTGCTGCATTTTTCTGGTTGTTATTTCTTGTTTTCTTTCCTTTCACATTCATCATAATTGACAAAGCTTTGCTGTATCTACTAGTTACAGGTCCAGAGAAAATTCTTAGAGGAATGTTAGATAGCAGTAGAAGTTTTTGCTGCTTCATTTGTGGTCTCCTACGATAAGATGAAAAACTACACTTGTCATTCTGAATAGCCTTCTATTTCTTTTCTTCATATATAGTTCAGATCTAATATTTATATTCTACAATAATGTCTGGACCCCAAGGAGTCCTTATATGTTTTCATGGTCTTCACCTCTGCATTTAGTTAAAGAAAAAGAAAGGACTCATTTTAAGAAAAGGAAATGAAATGTTTCTTACCTCCAAATTCATTGAATGCAACTTTTATCACTGGAAGTTTTGTCTAATAAATTCTTATTTTCTGAGCTATCATCAGGAATTTCTGATTTTCCTTTTATCATCCTTAAGGATTTCTGAAAATTGAAGGCTTGCTTGGATGTAGATAAATTTCTCTACCATTTCATGTATTAATTACATGATTTGCTGTGAGCATCTTTCATACTTTAGAAAACAAGAGAATACCAAGTATGTGAGAAACAATAAGAATCTTAGGCTGAGTCCTGTGAAGATCTTGTTGTGTTGCAGAGGGTAAGCTTGGCAGCAATCAAATATCTGAAGATAATGTGGTCACATCTAAAAATACATTTCCAATACCAATTTAAGTTTATTACTTATGTTACCTTTTTTCAATTATGTTTCTTCTTTTTAGTATTGAATCCTTTGTGACACTTAAGATCACAATGCAGAAGCGAAGTTTATTTATTCACGCATTCGTTTATTTGACAAGATGCTTACAGCGCTTACTCTATACTAGACACTGTAAACTTAATTTGCATGATTCTGACAACAACCCTATGAAGTTAGTAGTAGTAGTAGTAGTAGTAGTAGTAGCAGTATCTTCAGTTTAAAGAAGAGGAAACTGAAGCAACAGGGAGATTCAATAACGTGTCTAAGGCCACACAGCTAGTAAGAAGTAAAATCAGCATTGAAACTCCGGTAGTTTGGCTCTAGAGCTTGTACACAAACAGTTAGACTTACTGCTTCTCAGACCCTTTCTTTCTGTCAACTCAAACTCTTTTATTCTGTTCCTGTGACTTGATTATTTTAGTCTCTGCAGAAGCAAATAGATAGTATTTCTAGCATTCATTCCATTTATAGCTTTATGAGAAGCAGTTGGGAGGACTGGAACTTACCTTCTAACCTCCAGAAAAAAGTCAGTTAAAGGAAGCCCACAAGTTTAAAGAAGAAATCGAATCTATCTTTGTTTTATAACAGAAGTGCTGTCTGGAGATGAGCCATACACCATGCTCATGTATTTAAAGTTAAACTATGTTGCTCCCATGCATACCATGAATTACCTTCACAGGCAATTCTTGTAATTTCCTAAGTTTTAGAAATCACATTGAGGGAACACAGGCCTCATAGCACTATAAAAACCTATTGTGTATGATTTTTATCGTTGTCTAACACCCAAAACAATGTGTAGGAAAAAGGACCTTAGAAAAAAACATTTTAAAAAGACAACAAACTTTTTATATTCCGACAATTACAATTTAGGGCCGTATTGCCTATATTATCAGTGGTTCATTAAAAGTGTACCATTTTGTGTAATTATACTGTGTAGTAAAAGAGTCTGAAGTAGAAAACCTCATTTAATGCTATGTATCCAGTGTTTGCTTGCTTACTGTTTTTTTTTCCTTCTTCTCCCCAAAGCCCCCCAGTACACAGTTGTATATTCTAGTTGTAGGTCCTTCCAGTTCTGCTATGTAGGACGCCGCCTCAGCATGGCTTGACAAGTGCTGCTAGGTCCATGCCCAGGATCTGAACCACAAAACCCTGGACCGCCGGAGAAGAGCGTGCCAACTTAACCACTTGGCCATGGGTCCAGCCTCCTTGCTTTCTGTTGATAGTGTTGCCAAAGATATCCTGGCAGTACTTAATCTCTTTTCTTGGATTCCTTTTGTTTAAAAGGCAAATGCTGGTATTTGGAGTTTTGACAGGGGTCCATTCATTGCTGTTCTCATAAGCTACTCTAGAATTGGACAAAGACTCAGAATAGAATGGCTGTAAGCATGGAAAGCCTTGTTCAGGGCCCTCAAATGGAGCTTTTTAAAAAGAATTTCTTCTTTCTTGTGAACAGATTGAAGATCAATTTTCCATATACGAATCACTACACAAATCCAGGCTATTTGTTAAGTCCAGTTACAGTGCAAAGAAACATATGTGGAGAAAATGCTAGCGTGAAGATCTCTATCGAAATTGAAGGATTTCAACTACCGGTTACTTTTACATGCGATGGTAGGTTTGTAGTTCTCTAACCATCTTGTTTTGCTCTGATTAAGGAGAAAAGATTTAAAATGTTAATATTATCATTCTTTTAATAAATTGACTCTGTTATCATTAGGTATCCTTTTTAAAAAGATTATTTTGTGTGTGGTAAAATGCTTAACTTTCATTAGTTATCCTTTTCAAAAAATTGGCATTCATATGGATAGTTTTCTGATTAGGACTAGAGGGAAAACAGTTTACCTTTATAATAACATATTTCTCTGAAGAATGCTGAGTAACTTTGGTTAATGAGTGGCTCTTGGCCAAGGCCCCAAAGCATTAGATAGAAAGGCTACTTATAGTCCAAGTCTTTGTTTTCTTTCTTAATTTTATGGCAAGAAGAATGCTTGTTTATAAAGAGCTGTCAGTGAAATTGAAATCCCGGTTGTCTTGCTAAGCTCCTCGAAGGAGAAGATAATTCTCCTTTGGTTCTAACTCTCCTTTCCAAACTTGATGTGGATATCCTTTCTAGAGCTGTAGCCCCAAAGTCTGTAGGAAATTTTTTGTTATAGTTTTAAAAACTACTTTTATTTTCTTTTGCATTTTATTGCTTTTCACAGTGTATATTATTTTAATGAGATTCCAATAGTAGAGTGAGATCCTATATTTTAACAGTACTTTGGCCTAAAAATTATGCCTTTCTTTCTTTTAATGGTTCTGACTAGGAATCTGTCCAATATTTGGATACTTTCTTTGTAGCTTTGTACTTTTCTAGGCCCTTTGAAAAAATATAAATCTGAAACAAAAATGTTAGCCAACTATAACAATCATTTTCTTTTAGTTTCTAAGGTAAGTTATTCTTTTTAAATATACCTTAAATTTTGGTTTGGGTAACTGTTTAAATCTAAGTACACAGTAAGAATTAATGCTAAAATTGAAGAAAATAAAAAAGGCCCCTTGATTAAAATAAATATGAGTAAGCATTGACATTGATAGCAAATGTTTTAATTTGTGTCAAATTTCGAGTTGATTTATCAAGATCTGATTAATTTTTTAAAAAATGTTTCAAATGCCTGTCATTTAGTTTTTTATAAATGTGCACATTTATAATGTACATCTCTGTTAACAAATGTAACCATATTATGGTAGAAGTAGTTTGTGGGTTCAAATGACAAATGTTTCCATACATTTGACTATTCAGAAATGTAGCCATTGTATTAGATAGAGGTTTTATGGCCCTTTTCTACTAAACTGCTAATTTTCATGAAGTTTGAATGTAATCACTGTGTTCTAAATTGAACATAGGAGCTCTAAGTATAGAAATAGGTTAATTTAAAAGGTTGCTTTATTTTTTAATGTGTTGTAATCTTAGTATCCAGCTATTGCCAAGAATAATGATTGAACAATACTTCCTGCTTGCTAGATTTTTATTCTTCGTTGGAAAATTTATCAGGCAAAGGTCAAACAATTAAAATAGTGATTCTTTTTCCTTGTGATTTGGTGTAAATCATTGTTTGCTAGATCCTGCTAAATGTCATCCTTTTTGGAGGAATCTATGATAAGAAGGTGGATTTCTTAGCTTAGATCTGCCCTACTACAGTAACCACTAGCCACATGTGGCTATTGGGCACTTGAAATGTGGCTAATATAGATTGAGATGTGCTATAAGTGTAAAATACACACTGGATTTCAAAAACTTAGTTTGAAAAGAGAATGTAAGATGTCTCATTAGTAATTTTTAAATACTGTTTATATGTTGAAATGATATTTGGATATATTAGGTTAAATGAAACATATTATTAGAATTGGCTCTACCTGTTTCTTTTTACTTTTTTCAATGTGGCTACTAGAGAATTTTAAATTATATATGTGACTTGCATTGTATTTCCGTTGTATACTGATCTTAGATTATCAGAAATACAACCTGAATAAGTGTGTACCTAGAGTTAAATGAGGAAAATGAAAATGATGACTAACTCTTTTACAGTGAGTTCTACTGTAGAAATCGTTATAATGCAAGCCCTTTGCTGGGTACATGATGATTTGAATCAAGTAGATGTTGGCAGCTATGTTCTGAAAGTTTGTGGTCAAGAGGAAGTGCTGCAGAAGTAAGTTTATATTCATTTAACTACTGAGCAACATTTTTGGAAATTTCATTTTTAAAGGCTTAAATTAGAAAAATTTCAAGTTACATTTGTAATCAAAAACTACATTGGGTCCTACTGAATTGATTCATTGGATCAGTAAAGTTGTATTGAGATATAGTTTATCTAAGACATCATGTCTAGGACAGTGGAGGGATTTCAGAGATAATTAAAATGTGGTATTGCCCTTCAGAAGCTTATAGTCTTAGATGGGAAGAATGTGGGCAATTGGTTGATAAGTGAATTTAATGGATTTTTTCTTTCTGCAAAGCATCAATAGACACATCATTATAAACTGCATTTTCCTTTTGTAGCATGCACTATTACTTTATACACAGTGGTCAACTCTGATTTCCGTTTAGTTGCCTGAAATAATCATTATACGAATCTTTTTCTGAACCAGGTAATTATTGTATCTAGCGTTTAGTCTAGTTATTTTACAGATTTCATTCTCTTGGGCTACTAGAAATGACCTGTCCCTATTTTTCTTATTCCCTCCTTCATCTTCATCTTCTTTCTTCTTTGCTTTGACTCTTCTCATGTAGAATAAGTGCTCACACTTAATTAAGAAACTATCTCTGTATTTTACTGTTCTCTTCAATTTCTGATGCAGATAGAATGTATATTTTACTTTTATATTCACCTCTATAATTTCTAGTTTGAAGAGAATAATATTGATGAATAATTAATATATTTTAACAGTAATCATTGCCTTGGAAGTCATGAACATATTCAAAATTGTCGAAAATGGGACACAGAGATTAAACTACAGCTTTTGACCTTCAGCTCAATGTGCCAAAATCTGGCTCGAACAGTAAGTGTGTACCTTATAACTGACTCACTTTTCGTCATTTGGTTGAATATGAATAATTCTGCTAATTAGCCAATTTGCAATTTCTACATTCTCCAAGATTTCTGGGATGGACTGGGAATGATAAACTCTTTAACCTCAACCGGAGTCTTTTCAGCAGATGGAATATTTTCAATTGTGGAGATTTAGGTGGCATACTACTCAGAGCTGGAGGCATATTTGAAAATCAAAGTGGAGGAATTAAAAGTTTGATTTGTAATAGTTTTACACAAGAATGAAAACATCGTGGTCAATCAAGGAGAAATGAAGAAGAAGGAAAGATTTTGAATACTAAATACAGTTTGGGGGAAAGAAAGATCCACATTCACCTTTGCACCAAACTGAGAAAAATACATTATTTTTCACCAAATGAAAACTAATTCTCTGTTTTAAAAGTACAGTACTTTCTTTTGAGGTTAAAACAAAATAGAATGCAGGAAATTACGCCTTTTTTTATTACTGTGTATAAACACTAGATGAATTTTAATCTCTAAAAATTATCCTTCATTTAATAGAATTTTGGAAGGAAAAATATCATTTTTACTTTCTCTTAACTTTTTCTTCTTAGGTTTTGCTCCTATGTTAGGTAGAATTTATTTGAGTCGGGTAGAAGCTATTTCACAGAATTCAGTACATTTTAGGAGTCAGTGACTTCTCTTTTCAGTTTCTTAAGGAATGATGTTCTTCAGTATATTTGCATATGGTAGAAGAGACCAGTACCTCATTTACTGGAGTAACGTAGGGGTAAACTTGATTATCATTAGAAAAAATGATGCAGAAATTGAGATGATTTCCTCTTCATCTGGTCCCTACCCCACCTTTGTTTGGCTGTCAGCCATCTTTAAAAGTGTTTTTAGCTCTCCATTCTCTGTATATAGAATGGGAGTGATCTTTCCTTTGGTAGCTATTTATATATATCAGAGGCTAGGCTTAAAAGCATGTATGGTTTTTCATTTAAAAAACATTTTTTTCAGAATATTGATTTACTTTTTTTTCTGAGTCAATTATAAATAATATTTAATTGTGACAATATTTTAGCTTCAGTTCTAAAAAATCACTTTAGTTTCAATTATTTGTCATACACTTATCCATATTTAATTTGGCAAGAGAAGACCAAAGAATGGCTTTGATTATTTGGTAAACATTTGTGTGTATATGTTTGTTTAGGCAGAAGACGATGAAACACCTGTGGATTTAAACAAATATCTGCATCAAATAGAAAAACCTTATAAAGAAGTCATGACAAGGTGTGGCATCTAAATCATTAATTGCAGGTTTTCAAACTTTGCTTTTGGATGTGAATACATTTATTTTGGTGAATAAAACAATCATTTTTGCATACAGTATCCTTCAGCCACAATAACTGTTCTTTATTTCAGACACCCTGTTGAAGAACTTTTAGATTCCTATCACAACCAAGTAGAACTGGCTCTTCAAATTGAAGTAAGTCTTAATTCATATTTTGGCATGATGCCTTAAAAATTTTTGTCTCTGGTCTCTTAAATACTAATGTTGGCATTGGATTAATTATTTTAGAAGGACTATTTAAACTATATTCTTGATGTTTGATGACTTGTTTTATTATAATAAGAACCAACTTACTAGTAAAAATGTTTAATACGTAACGCTTGAGTCAACATGTTTACTCTCGCTTCAATTCAGCTTTATTACTAAGAGGAACCTTTAGTTCAATTCAGAAAGCCTTTGTTGAATGCTTACTATATGCTAGCTGCTGGAGTTATGAAAGTGAATGACCTAATCCATACCTACCAGGAAGTTAAAACTAGTGATTGGGGATTTAAACACAATTTCAGTATAGTATAGTAAATCTACTATAGAGGTATGCGTTGGAGTTCTTTGGGAGATCAAAGAAGGGAACTTCTCCCAACTTGAGGGTTCAAGGAAGGTGTGATTACAGTAGGAGTGGTGAGAAGGGGTTGAATTCTGTCATATGCTTTGAAGTTAATGCTAGGAGGATTTACCAATAGATTGGTTGTGAAGCATGAGAGAGAGAGAGGAGTTAAGCATAACTCCAAGATTTTCTACCTGAGTATTTGGAAATCTGGAGTTGCCTTTTAGTGAGATATGGAAAACTCTGAGAGGAGGAGGTTTGTGGGGATGATATGCAACTCAGTTTTGGACATTCTGTTTGAAATGACTGTTATTCATCCAAATAACGATGTTGAGTAGGCAGTTGGATGTGAATCTGGAATTTAATGAGGAGATCAAGGCTGGAGATAATAAACTTGGGAATCATCAGAGTATAAATGGTATTTTGCAGCCATGAGACTGGATGAGATCACTAAGAAAATCATCGCAGGTAGACAAAAAAAGAGTTCCAAGACTGAGTCCTGGGAATATCTCCCATCTTAAAACAAAAGGTCCACATTCTCCTGCAGCAACCACTCCACTTCTCTATTCTCCTTGCAGCAAAACTCCTGAAAGTTAATCTGTTTTTACTGCTTCCGCTTCTTCTCTTCCTGTTCTCTTATGCATCCACTCCATTCAGGCTTTCATTCTCAGCACTTCCCTGAAGCTGCACTTATTAAGATCAGCAGGGACTTCCATGATCATGATTCCGCTAATAAGCTCTTAGTCTTTATTTCTCTCAACTTTTCTATAGTGTTTGATACAGTTGATCGTTTCTTCTTGAAACACTCACGTGACCTCTGGGATATCACATTCTTGGTTCTCCTCCTTCTGTTGTCTGCTCTATTCTCACCCTCACTTATGGCTTCCTCCTTGTGATCTCCTTATCTTCCTGACCTTTAAGCATTAGAATGCCCCAGGGCTCAGTTCTAGGACCTCTTCTCCCTATATATTCACATACTAGCTGATCTCACTTAATCTCATATTTTTAAGTACTCTGCATATGCTGATGACTCTGAAATTTATATCTCTAGCCTTAACCTCTTTTCTCAACTCCAGATTCAAATATCTATTACTTGACATTTTTATATGACTATCTAATTAACTAACACCTCAAATTTAAGATACACAAAACTGAATTTTTTATACTACCTTCATTTCTATTCATCAGTCTTTCCCTTCTTCATAATTGGCAACTCTGTCCTTCCATTTCCTCAGGCCAAAACCTTGGAGTCATATTTGATTTCTCAGGAAAAAGATCTTTCACATCCCATATTCAGTTCTAATTCGTGTCAGCCTCTACCTTGAAAATACATTCAGAATGTGACCATTTTTCATTACTACCAAAGCTACAGTCCTCATCAATTACAGTAGTCCCAATAGTTCTTTCCTGATCTCCCAGCTTTTACCCCTGTCCTTCTACAGTCTATCTTCCACAGGCAAGCAAAATAATCTTTTAAAAATAAGTCACCAGGGGCTGGTGCCATGGCAGAATGGTTAGGTTCACGCGCTGCACTTCGGCGGCCCAGGGTTTTCGCGGGTTTGAGTCCTGGGCGCTGACATGGCACCGCTCATCAAGCCATGCTGAGGTGGCATCCCACATGCTACAACTGGAGGGACTCACAACTAAAAGTACACAACTATGTACTGGGGGGCTTTGGGAGAAGCAGGAAAAATAAAATCTTTTTAAAAAAAGTCACTAAATGCAATGTGGTATCCTGGATTGTATCCTGGAAGAGGAAAAGGACATTAGTGGAAAAACTGGTAAAATCTGAATAAAGTTTACAGTTTAGTTAGTAATAATGTACCTGTATTAATGTCTTAGTTTTGGCAAGTATAACCTAGTTATATAAGAGGTCACTTAACCCAGTTTCCTTTAATATTATTTGGGAACTCTCTGTGCTATTTTTACAACATTTCTGTACATGTAAAATTATTCCAAAATTAAAAGTTTACTTAAAAAAATGAAAATAAGCACAGAAAACAAATGTAAAATAAGAGAAAATCAAAGCCAAAAGATGCTTCTTTGAAAAGATTAATAAAATTTATAATCCCTTAAAAAATGTTAAATCATGCTAAGTCTTTTGCTCACAATTCTGTTAATTATCTCAGTCAGTAAAATTCAAATCCCTAATTGTAGCTTCATGGCCCTGTATATTCTGACCCACTACCTCTCTGATCTGACTTCCTACCCACTTCTTCCTTTGTTCTGGTCAATCTGCAACTGGGACCCTTGTATTTGTTGTCCCCTCTGCTTTTAATGCCCTAACCAAGATATTTGCATGGTTTATCCTTTTAGTTCATTAAGGTCTGTGCTCAAATGTCTTTTCAGATGGCTCTTCACTGACCATTTATCTAAAATGGTGACTGTTTCATATTTGTTGTTGTTAGTGCGTTCGAGTTGATTCTGATGCCTAGCGACCCTGTGTACAGCAGAGTGGAACCCTGCTCGATCTTTTTGCACCATCCTCTCATCTTCTGGCACTGTATGAAACATATGCTCTGCTACTATTCATAGGGTTTTCATGGCCAGTTTTTTCAAAATTGGATGGCTGGGTCCTTCTTCCTAGTCTATAATGGTCTGGAAGCTCTGCTGAAAGCTGTCCACCATAGGTGACCCTGCTGGTATCTGAAATACTGGTGGCATAGCTTTTAGCATCACAGTAACATGTAGCCACCACAGTATGACAGCCGATGGACAGGTCATGAGGTTCCTTGACTAGGAAGTGAACTTGGGCTGTGGCAGTGAGAGCACTAAATCTTAACTACTAGACCACCAAGGCTGGCTCTATCATATTTACTCCCCATATTTTTTACAGCTTTATTGAGATATAATTTATATACCATAAGATTTACCTACTGCATGTGTACAGTTCAGTGATCCTTTTAGTAAATGCGTAGAGTTGTATTATTACCACCCCAATCCAGTTTTAGGATATTTTTATCACTCCCAAAAGTTTCCACGTGCTACTCTGCAGTTGTTCCCCATTCCCAGCCGCAAACAACTACTGATCTCGTTCCTGTCTCGATAGATGATAGATGATAGATGATAGATGTCTCGTTCCTGTCTTGCCTTTAATGGAGATTTCAAGTAAATGGACTCATACCCTAGGTAATCTTTTATATCTGATTTCTTTCAAATGCCATACTGTTTTTTAAGCTCTCTCCATGTTATAGTGTATAAGTAGTAGTGTGTATCCATAATTTGTCTTCTATTTTATTGCTGAATACTTCCCTTGTATGGATACTACATTTTGTTTATCCTGTCACCAAATAATGGACATTTTATTGTTTATGGTTTTTGGTTATTATGAATAACGCAGCTGTAAACATTCATGTATAAGTTTGTGTGGATGTATGTTTTAATTTCTTTTAGGTAGGTTTTAGGGGAGATAGGGAAGTTGTAGAAGTTTTGGTTCCTCTTGGCCTTAGTTTCCTAGAGATAAGATGTTAATTTATTTTACTAAAATGAACTTACGGTGGTAGTAGGGGGTTTTGAGGCAAGGAATAATGGTTTGGCTTCATATTCTAAGGGGATGGGAAAGAGAGCTGACCAAGAGCAAGTAAAAGGAATGTTAAGTGGCATGCAGGTTCCTGCTGAAATTGGGGACTGTTGAATCTGTAGGGTTGTGAGATTTTCTTTAGAAATACTCAGCTGCCTGGTAGAAGAAGCAGAGAAGTCTGTGAACTCAAAGAACAGATTTGGCCAGAATAAGGGTATGAGGGCTAGAAGCAAAGGAGATTGTGGTGAATATGATATTGTAGTTAAGATTCTGATAGGGTACAATTTTTAGGTTGAACATGCTGTGAATTTTTGTCATGGACATTTATGTAACTGAGAGCCTTATTATAAGATAATAGGGTAGGAAGTCAGATAAATATCCAGAGCAAAAATATGGCATGCAGTGGGAGGGATGACCATATGTCAGTGGCAAGGCAGATTAGTTAGTGAGGGCCAAGTCAGGAGACAGAAACTAGAGTAGTTATTTGAACAGAGAAATTTAAAGAATTATTAATTAGTAAAAGGTGGTTAATTACTGCAAAGGGTAAAAGAGGACTCTAATGCAGGAGTTGGCATATTATGTTTCACATGCCAAATCTGGCCTGTTGCCTCTTTTTGTAAATGATGTTTTATTGGAACACGGCCATGCTACTTGGTTTGTGTATTATCCATGTTTATTTTCATGCCCTAATAGCAGAGTTGAATTGTGTCAGAGACTGTATGGCCCGCAAAGCCTAAAACATTTACTATCTGGCCTTTAAAAAAAAGTTTGCCATCCTGCTCTAAGGGGTCTAGAAGTAACGGGTGCAAAAAAGCAGCTGTCAACTCTGGGTTGAGGAACAATGGATAGTGAAGGAACTTTGAGGATTTAGGATAGAGCCTCTCCCCCCAAACCTAGGCTGAAATTCAGCCTCTTTGAAGAGGGTCTAGCTATTACAGGAACACACAGTTTGCCTATGGCAAAGAAATGTGCCAGAGCTATCAGATTGGGAGAGCATGACCTGAGGATGCAACTGGAGCTTGTCTTTGGGACCACTGGGCTCCCATGCTGTATTACAAAATGGAGGACTGGAACCCTGATGAGAAGTGTCTGCATGCTGCTGTTTCCTCTGAATGTCCCTTCTGTGTCCTTTATTGACAAAACCTAACATTGTGCCAGCTGGCAAAGGAGAAATGTTTATAGCGTCAAGCTCCAGTATCACAAAGTAGAACAAAGAAGGGTGGATTTGGAACTGATAGACAGTAAATTGATAACTGGCACATAAAAAATGATAGAGAATAGTATAGAAGAATAGCATGAGCCTCAAAACTGGAATGGTTTTTGCATGAAGGTGGGGGAGTAAAAGTAAGCAGAAATATAAGTCAAGTAAGCAAAAATGGAAAGTAGAAAACAGCCTTCAGGCCCTGAAGACTGCAGAGTAATTGGGTGTTTGAGAAAATGAGGTGGTTTCGTGTAGGCGTGAAGGTGAAGGGAACATTTGGTTTATGGTAGCCAAGCCTCAGGGGTGGGAAAACTTAAATTTTTAAGGAATGGTATGGTACTGAGTTTCAGCCCACTCCAGCAGTACTTGGCATAGAAGTTTGGCATAAATGTTTGATGAATTAATTCATTATATAAGAATGTTTCTTAATGAGATATGTACTTTGATGATGGGGAAGTGGAGGATTTTTAAATCATTCTCACCCGGTAAGTGATTTTGTAATATATTTGTACATGTATACTTTTGAATCATGGTAAAATCAACTGTGGCTGAAGAGTACAGAGGGATTGTCATCAAGGAAGTTTTTTCATCAGACAAAACTTAAAAAGTGTTGGTTGTATAGATGCAAATGATGCTGGAAAGTTGACTCACTTCTAGTAACTGTTTCCTAGTGTTATTAATATG
The DNA here is from genome assembly GCF_041296265.1 of Equus caballus. Classification (NCBI taxonomy): domain Eukaryota; kingdom Metazoa; phylum Chordata; class Mammalia; order Perissodactyla; family Equidae; genus Equus; species Equus caballus. The sequence goes on along the minus strand of NC_091690.1, from coordinate 87,908,730 downwards.
TGACCAGCCTCTGAAGAATTTGTTTTTTGATACCATATTTTGCAAGAGAGAGAGAAGGGTTGATGTTTTTAATGTGGAAATTATTCCCAAATGAGAATAAAAAAGATAACTCCAATTTATTTAGAGTAGTTTCTTGATTTATTGCTTTGACTTCTGATTCTAATAGGAAATTAATGGCATTTGCATATGAATAATTGTGTCAGGCAAAGTGAAAATTAACCAGGCCTGCTTTTTCCTACTTCACAGTAAACTGTCGTTAAGAAGGTATCTTGTTTTTTCTTTTTCATCACAAAAGAGTAAAGGATATCTGTTCTTAGGCACATCTAAAATTTCCAGTTTTCTGACTTCATCTCTGAAATTGATCCTTTAAATTCCACATACTTATGTTTATTTTACTTTTTATTTTTAAAGAACCAGCACCGAGCGGTAGATCAAGTAATTAAAGCTGTAAGAAAAATCTGTAGTGCTTTAGATGGTGTAGAAACTCTTGCCATTACAGAATCAGTAAAGAAGCTAAAGAGAGCAGTTAATCTTCCAAGGAGTAAGAGTGCTAACGTGAGTATTTTTTAGTAATTAGTGTTTTATTGCATTCAAATATATACTCAAGTATCTATCACTTAAAGTGGGAGATTTTTGCTTCTGCTACACAAAATGTTATCATTTTAACTTTGACTTTAACTTTTGAGTTAATTTGGTCACTTACGTGGTAAGGTGGGGAATTCCTGAAAGGAGATGGGCTACCTTGGAAGAGCTTTGTGAGAGTTGACATTGAGTAGGTAGATGCCAAACTGTGAACCTTTTCTCTGTAGAAGAGGAACTCTGGCATAAATGAGTTGGTTGGGACTTTTAAGAGAGATACCGAGCTTGAAGGGCCTGGATGATGATAGCTACCATTTCTCTTTCTGAATGGAAATGTCCATGATTGCCAATGGGGGAAGTTCTACTTTCGACTATACCTCCTCCCTGTTGAAAAGACCCAGAAGCCTCCGTAATAGTGACTTACACTGCCTCAGAAGCAACCAGATTGGAAGCCTTCTCTTGATATCATACTGTTGGCTTTAGTAGAAGCTCTCCCCATGATATTTCCATGGGGATTTATTTAACTCTGTTCATAAGGATGTTCATAGCTCTCGTTGGAAGGATGAGAGAAGGTGGAGCACAAGAATTGATAAATTTAAAAGAAGGTAAAGTTATATTGATGGTATGCCCCTCCGGATATCTAGGAGATAGCTCAATCTATTCATTCTCGCGGAGAGCTTACCCATACAGTATACAGAAATTTGGGTCTCTTTTCTTTCTTTCTTTCTTATTATGTCCTTGTTTTTAGAAATTAGAAAATATATATGAAGTCACCTGGAAGTGATCATCTATCACGGTCCTGATGTTATCTGAGGCTTCTTATCCATTATATTCATTTGCTGGATAAAGGAGCTCAATTTCAAAAATTATAAGAACTTTTTTGAGACACTAACTGGTAATAGAGTTCTAGTTTCTTTAAGGATATTCTTATCATGCTAATATTAGAGCAACTAATGGAAAATAAAATACTGTATTAGTATATCACTTTTTGGTTTCCAATCTTAATTACTAAATTGGTTTAATGAGGCAAATTTTGTTGAGTTTCTATATTTTGCAGTAATTTTTTGCACTTTTTTTTTTTTGGAGGAAGATTAGCCCTAAGCTAATGTGCCACCCATCTTCCTCTTTTTGCTGAGGAAGACTGGCCCTGAGCTAACTTCCATGCCATCTTCCTCTACTTTATATATGGAACGCCTGCCATAGCGTGGCTCCATAAGCAGTGCATAGGTCCACACCCAGGATCTGAATCAGTGAACCTCAGGCTGCCGAAGAGGAACGTGCCAACTTAACTCCTGTGCCACCAGGCTGGCCCTGCACTTTCCTTTTGCATTCTTTTTTATGGTTTAATTAATTCTGCAGACACTTTTGGGAGATTTCCCCTACAAAGGGTGTCTTTGATATAGCATTTAATTAAATATATTGAAATTAAAGGTAAACATTTTATATTACATCATAGGCAGTTTTCTGACTAATTTGTATGTGTTTATGCAGATGACTTCACTATCTGGAAGAGAAGACACTAGCAAGAGTTCAACTAGGGGTATGTCTTTAAGTTCTTTAAATTTTAGCAATAATTGTTGCATTTTCAGAGAATTATATTAACAATTTCTTTAAATCTAGGCTCACTGAATTCTGAAAATCCTGTTCAAGTAAGCATGGACCAATTAACTGCAGCAATTTATGATCTTCTCAGACTCCATGCAAGTACTGGTGGGAGTCCTGCAGACTGTACTCAAAGTAACAGGAACATCAAGGAAGCGTGGACCACAACAGAACAGCTCCAGTTTACAATTTTTGCTGCACATGGAATTTCGAGTAACTGGGTATCAAAGTAAGTAACTGTTTAAAAGAAAATATGTATAGCTTTACCTAGAAGCTATTCTAATCTTGTAAAATGTCAGCATCTACTGTTATCTTTGTGTTTAAATGGATGATACAAGAATCACTACATACTTTAGTGGTTTTCATAAAAATTAAAGAGATGTTTGAAGCTGTTCCAGTAAAAAATGTGACTCCCACGGCATACAAAAATGGCAGTTTAAACTTACAAGGACAAATACCAATTTAATAAATTAGTCACTTCATGACTGCTATTTTTTCTGCCTTTCCTTTAGAACTAGGATAATTTGAAACAAAATGTAATGGAACTAGACTTTGGCACATTTTTTTCTTCTTTAGTAGTTTACTGATTGCTAGGCTTTGAAGCCTGCAAGAGCGTATTTCTTCTATTGCATTTTTAATATGGGTTTTTCCTTTTTGATTCTTTGTCAATGCTATAAAGTTTACCAACTTCAACTTATTTGGAAATGATTACTGTAAACTGAAAAGTCTGAATTGAATATTTTTAATGAAATAGTTGGATAATAGCTTAATGTTGTAAAATAAGGTAAAGCCTAGTGAAGAGATACCAAACATAAATTCTTCTTAAATTGAGCTTTAGATTAAATAAATAAATAAATATAAAAAATATATAATGACTTTAAAGTTGTATATTAATTCATTCAATAAGTATTTCATGAGCACCATCTGTGGGCAGTGTTCTTCATACTAGGGATTCAGCAGTAAACAAGGCAGCAAAAAAGTCTCTGCCCTCCTGGAACTTGCATTTTAATGGATACTACTGCTGTCTGAAGGTATTTCATTCTTTTAAATAGTTACAGGGATAATACCCTCCACATCCTCCATACACACATATACACACACAAACTTAGGGACACTAGTGAGGAGAACAAATACTCAGTAGAAGACAGTACAGAAAACCACACTGGTAATTAAGATAAGAAGAAAGTTAATAAAATGCTGAAGTAAAGAGGGACAAATGGAATGAGACTGAGAAAAGCAATCAGATAGTTAGCAAGGGGTACTTTGTGAACCAGTGAGATTAGATTTGAAATATACTTAGAATGATTAATAGATTGTATACCTGGACAAAGTGGTTAACATGTAAGCCAAGTGATAAGTTAGAATACTAGTAGAATACAATTTTATTGAACCTAAGACTCCTTCCCTATAAGATTGAATGACTGTATCTAACCAGCTCTGTACTTGCGGCAATTAGGGGCTAAATCATTTTTATCTAATGAGGTAATACAACAGATCTGTCCCCATGGATGGAAGCCTCCTAGTAGATTGGGAGGACTGGCTCAGTGCAAGTCAAGTCCATACACCATTAATATGCTTGATGGACTCTACTTCTGTGGCTTAACAAAGGAAAATGGCACCTGGGAAGATAATGTTTGTACTCTTTCTTCCTACAATTTACCTAGAAATGGATAATTATTCAGTATCATTCTACTAAAATCTAAAAACAGAGCACAAGATTGAAATCTATTCTCCAGCAGGTATTGTTATGGCCCCCTTAGAGTGGCACCTAGGGATATATTCCCTTCTTTACTCCCTTTGCTCTACCTATTTTCTGTTTGTGTAGAATTTGCAACAGTTAAATTTCAGGGTTTTTTCCAAAAATTCAAATGAATGGTGACCAGATTATTTCAGAAAGTAATCACTTTTAGGAAAGAATGCCTAAGGATATGTATTTGTATTAGTTAACTAATCTGTATTATTAAATAAAAATCAAATTAAACTCTTTCTTTCCTCAGTTATGAAAAATACTATTTGATATGTTCCTTGTCTTATAATGGAAAGGACCTTTTTAAACCTATTCAATCAAAGAAGGTTGGCACTTATAAGAATTTCTTCTATCTTATTAAATGGGATGAACTGTAAGTGAAATTTCTGGCTTTTTATTCTTTCAGTATGCCCTGTTCTTTACTTTTTCCCATGTATACATCCTAGCTTAATTTTTATTACATTTTCCATTAAAATTCATTAAATACTGACTGACATCTTGAGATCTCTTCTTGGTGTGATTCTATAGAACAGACTGAAATTCTCATTTAAAAATCTGAAATAGTCTTTCAGATCTGCATATTGTTAAATGCAGAAATATGCCATTAATTGTTCCTAGACATTGTCAAGTTAAAAATATAAATTTACGTATGATTCTAGAAAGATGATGTTTCATAACAATGTTTAGTTTAGTATTTATTCTGTAACACTGTATATGTGAAGCCTAGTTTCTGGTTAACAGATTTTAAAAATTATCTTAAATCCATGTATAAGGTGATATTTTTCACTGTTTATATTTTTAAAATATTGTTTTTAAACTAAGGAAATGCTTTTATTATTTAGGTAGATAAGCAGTTGCAGAGCTCTTTACTTTTTTTTTTTTCTTTTTTTTAAAGATTGGCACCTGAGCTAACAGCTAACAACCGTGGCCAATCTTTTTTTTTTTTTCTGCTTTACCTCCCCAAATCCCCCCTGGTACATAGTTGTATATCTTAGCTGCAGGCCCTTCTAGTTGTGGCATATGGGACGCCGCCTCAACGTGGCCTGAGGAGCGGTGCCATGTCTGCGCCCAGGATCCGAACCCTGGGCCGCCGCAGCGGAGCGCGTGAATTTAACCACTCTGCCATGTGGCCAGCCCTGCTTTTTACTTTTTATCCTGCATTTATTAAATGGATTCCTATCTTTTATTTTTTAAGTTATAAAAATAACACATCTGTGAAAGCAATCAAATAATACAAAAATGCATATAGGGTAAAAAGTGTCACTTTATTTTCAAAACTTACCATCTCCTGGCTCCTCAGAGTTACCACTGTTGACCTTATATGTCCTTTCAGACTTAAAAAAAAAAATAAAGTATTGGTAAACATGTATATCTGTTTGTGTATGTAATGTGCACGCATACATCCCAAATCAGAAATACTCATGGACATTCATCTAGTTTTTCATAAAGGAAATAAAGATGACCACTATTATTTAGCCTAGAAATTGACATTTTGCAAGTCTTTTTTTCTTATTATTTAAAAATTTTTTTTTCATTTATTTCTTTATTTTCGGATGTGCATCATAATGTATTTCAAATTCTGTGTAGATTACATCATGTTCACCACCCAAAAACTAATTATAGTCCATCTTCTCACATGTGAGCTTAATCACCCCTTTTGCCGTCCCTCCTTCCCCCTTCCCCTATGGTTACCACCAATCCAATCTCCAATGCTGTGTGTTTGTTTGCTGTCGTTTCATTTTACAAGTCTTGAGTAAAGGCACTAACAAACTTTTGAAGAAAGAAATGTTACATATTTGAAGTTTTAATGAAATTTATTTTAAGATTTTTACAGTACATGTTAGTCAGCTTGCTACTTAAGTAAAGGTTACTCAGGATTAAAGATTATTTGATAAGTCAAATAAAATACCTAATTGTCAGTCTCATTAAAGGGTTACAGTTCCTATTCAATCTAATTTGTTTTTTCTATTAATACATTTTTCCCCCCATAGAATCATTTTTCCCATCCAGATATCACAATTGCCATTAGAATGTCTTCTTCACCTTACTCTTTTTGGAATTTTAAATCAGAGCAGTGGAAGTTCTCCTGATTCTAATAAGCAGAGAAAGGGGCCAGAAGCTTTGGGCAAAGTTTCTTTACCTCTTTTTGACTTTAAACGGTAAGTGTTACTGAGTCGTGATGGTGAGTTGCTATGGACACATCTGCAGCATGAGAATTGGCTAGAGGACAGGGTGGGGAACAGTGATGTAGATGAGACAATGAGCTGCCTCAATTTTTCCAGTATGATGACAGGAGGTCATTTCAGAGATGCAGACCAGAGGAAACCAAAGTTATTCTGCTATAGTTTGAACATATCTATATGGATATTCAGAGGATTGTTTGCCACTCACTGTTCCTGGAGTAAAGCAGCAGCCGGTTCACTCTTTAGGTGTCATTCATGCAAAGCACTATATTATTGACATCATACTCATGGTCTTACAAGTTCCCTTGATATTAATAAAACAACTCCATTTTTCCCCTTCTCATCACTTTCCCATCCATCTCCAGTTTCAGAGTCTGCAACCACACATTTCCTTTTCTTTACCTGACTGATCTACTCTTAACTGCTATGGGCCCCTGGCCTTTAATCTCCAAAGGTCCCACATATGTACAAAAACTTATTGATCCTTAGGGGTAAAAGAATTCTTTTTTTTTCAGCTTTGTGTCTACTAATAGCCATTGGGATAGTGTAATCTATCTGGCCTTTCAGCTGACTATTTTAATTATGTTTTAAGTAATAGTATGTTCCATGAGACCATTAAGAGTCTTCCTAAATGAAAAAAAATCAATTGAATAAGTTTGAGATGTTTCATATAGAACGTGGTAACATTTTGGAGAGTGATAATACACATTAGCATGTTGAAGTATCTCTAAAGTTCTACAGTCAGGAGGCCTATTGTGTTTAATAACCATATTACTGTAATAACAAACATAGCATTTATTCTGTTGGGTGTTAGTCTCAGTGCTGTATACACATCCTTACATTCCTCACAACAACCTGATGAAAGTAGGTGGTAGTATTATTTTTCACAGAGGGGGAAATTCAACTATTTAAGTAACTTGCTCAAAGGCACTCAGCTAATCGGTAGAATTGGGATTTGAATCTAGGCAGTCTGGCCCCAGGATCTGTGTTTTTAACAGTTGTTTGCCATTCTCAACTTATTTGATACCATGGTACTTTTTTTTGTTCTAGAATATATCTTTTGAAACATTGTGTCCCATGGGATGGTTTTGGAAATGATTTAATAACTGATCTATTTAACCTACAATAAAACAATTAGAAATTAAGAATGAAACAGTTCTGCTGATTTAGTTCTGCTTCCTTTTTTCTCTGAAATGGCAAGCACAGTTTGCTTTTCTGTTAATTTATTAAAATCATGTGATGTTTGGAACACTGACTTCAGAAATTTGTTCTTGAAATATTCTTTTTCCACGTACTTAAATATAACTTTTATTTCTATATTTTTCTTCCTTTTAGTCACTTCCCCCATATTTGAGGAAGTAGTGTAAGATTTTTTTATTCTCTACCTTTTGGTGGGCTCAAATTTGACACCTGACATAATTTTGAATTGCCAAAGGCTAGAAAAAAGCAGTTGAAGAGATTACTATTAATGATATGTATTTAGAACTTTTTGCTAAATATAATCCATAACTATGCTAAAACAGAATATTGGCCACATGAAGGAGAGGAATTGTGCTTTCAATTGTCTTTGTTAAATTACTGTCAGGGAATAGTTATGTGAGAAAATTAAAGATAATTGCATCATTGTCATTAATTAATTTTATTTTTTTTGGTGAGGAAGATTAGCCCTGAGCTAACATTTGTTGCCAATCCTCCTCTTTCTGCTTGAGGAAGATTGTCACTGAGCTAATATCTGTGCCACTCTTGCTCTATTTTGTATGCTGGATGCTGCCACAGCATGGCTTGATGAGTGGTGTGTAGGTCCATGCCTGGAATCTGAACCGGCAAACCCCAGGCCACTGAAGTGGAGTAGCTGGCCCCATCATTAGTTTTTATAAATAAGTCAGTGCTGACAACCTTCCTGCTCTTGAAAGCACTGGGAGTCTTTGCTTCATTCAGATCATGCCTCATTAGAGAAGTACCATTGCTTTTTGCCACTTTTGTTGTCTAGTAATAGATGTTTATTTTAGATGAATGATATAACATTCTTTCAGAATTCAAGAGAATAAGGTAAAGGGCAGTTGACTTCTGTCTGACAGTTAAATAGTTTGCTTCCAACACTCTGCTATTAAAACTCTGAGCAGATGGTATTAAGCTCAAGACTTTGCCAAGTAGTCTAGTTGATCTAGGTAGTGTTAGGACTTAACATTCAAGAAATACTCAGAAATTAAGAGGGAGGATAATTTTACATTATTACATATAGAGAAACAAAGTGTTAATGATTTAGTTCAGTTAAAGTACTGTAGTACTATAGTGATAAGAAATCCAGGTCTTGAAATTCTTTTAAAAATAATTTATGTTTAAGGTACAACGTGCATACAACCTGATGAAGTCACTGTCATGGAAGCCAAATGAATTAGAGGAATTTCAGTCAGCCTCAGTAACAAATGAGTTCTTAACTCATTTTTAAATAATCAGAGTCAAGCATTTAACCTGCCTTTCTTTCTTTTACATTTTTATCGCAGAGTTACCAAGTAATTGATATGAGAAAGTGTGTTTATAGGAAAATTCCAGCTAATGCAGAAAGAATGATAGAATTAGAATATCAAAATTTTGCAACCCCTACTGAAATAATAGATTTAGGCCAGGGTTTCTCAGTCTTGGCACTATTGACATTGTGGGCAAGATAATTCTTTGCTGTTCTGTGCATTGTAGGGTGTTTGGCAGCATCCTTGGCTTCTGCCTACTAGATGCCAGTAGTACCCCCTAATTGCCAACCAAAAATGTCCCGCAATATTGCCAAATGTCCACTGGGGGCAAAATCACTTTTGGTTGAGAACCATTGATTTGCAGTGATTATCAATTCCAGCCTAAGACCATTAAGTGATTAACTTTTCTGGAACTTTATAATGGATGGTTTCGACTGACAGCACTGGAACAAACTGATTATCTTAACGTTACTGAGAGAGACACCAAGGTGTGCCTCTTTATTTGATGCAATAGGAAGTAGTATACAATACAACCTATAAAGTATTAAGTATTCTTGCCAGATAACTAAACTTGAATCAGATCAAGCCTCTGGATCTACCCACTACTTAACAGAAAATATAGGAGACAAAGGGACATGCTAAATGACACCAGAGGAATGTGGTCAGTAAAATCCAGGATATAGAAAATTTGCAGAACAAAAGACCTGATTTCTTCGACAAATGGCAGGGGATAAAAAAGAGAGAAAGAATATACAGATTAAAACAAGAGTCAGCAAACTTTTTCTGTAAAGGGGAGCAGATGGAAGTAGTTTAGGCTTTGTGGGTCATACAGTCTCTGTCACAGATGCAAAAGCAAAGGCAAAAGCAGTGATAGTATGTAAATGAATGAGTGTGGCCTTGTTCTAATAAAAGTTTATTTACAAAACCAGATGACAGGCTGGAGTTTCTTGACCCATGAATTAAAAGATACTTAAAAAGACATCAACCAAATACAAGTGTTGGACCTTGCTTGGCTCCTTATTTGAACAAACTGTAAAAAAAAAAAACTTGAGATACAATTAGGAAAATTTGAATACTGACTGGCTAGCTGAAAGTTTTAAGCAATTATTGTTAATTATTTTAGGAGCGGTAATGGTATTGTACTTACTTTAAAATAAAAGTGTTTATTGTTTAGAGATATAAAAAAGTATTTACAGATGAAATAATAAGATTGGAATTTGCCTTAAAATAGTTGGCGGTAAGGGTGGTTCTGAAAAACAGAGTATAATGTGTCAAAGATTTAAAGGCTGGTAACCTGCAAGAGAATACATTAAGATTGGAGTTTAGTCTGGGAAAGGCTATTTGCTGTTTCAATAAGATTAACAAAGTTTGATCAAGTGTTTAGTTTCCTGCTTTTATAAACAGGTAGCTTATGTTATTTTTTAGAAATTTCTTCTGTGTAAAGATATGTCAATATCTTTATTGATAAATGTTTTTAATTTAGGCAGGCCATAAATTGGTAGTATATGGCAAGGGTCAGCACACTCCAGTCCACTGCCTATTTTTCGTAAATACGGTTTTGTTAGAACACAGCACACATTTATTTATGTATTGTTTATGACCATTTTTGCACTGTAACAGCAGAGTTGAGTCTGCAACACAGATTTTATGGCCCAGAAAGCCTAAAATATTTGCTATCTGGCCCTTTACAGGAAAAAGTTTGCTGACCCCTGACCTAGGGCACAGATACAACTTGTCATCTCAAACCGTTAGTGCTTTGTCACAAAGTAGGTACTGGTTTTCTTGGCATGTGTTTTTGTTCTTGTGGGAAGAGTCAGGGAGCAGTTCTATAATCCAGACCACCACCTCGAGATGTATTCCTTTGTAGATGATCTTCAAAGACTATCCTTCACCTTCCTATTTCTGGAAGTTGTTTTGGGGACAGATGACTCTGAGTCTTTACCTGTGTTCTGTCCTCAGCCCCATTCCTCCCAAGATACGTTCTTTCATTCTCCCTCCCTTTGTTCCAACCTCCACACTTCAGTACATTTACCTAAAGTATCCATACACTATGGAAAGTGACTCCTTCGGATATGTTCCTAAAGATGATATTCTTTTTATGTAGAGGGTGTTAATAAATGTTTGAATACTAACATTTCAAATTCATTACCATGTGTTGTGAGGTTTGAATTAATTTTTAAAATGAAAATCACAGTATTCTTCTGTTTATATTCATGAAGGTTTTTAACATGTGGAACAAAGCTTTTATATCTTTGGACTTCGTCACATACAAACCCTGTTCCTGGAACAGTCCCCAAAAAAGGATATGTGATGGAAAGAATAGTGTTACAGGTAATGGTACTTTTTGACTCGGGGAGAGGTTTAAATTTAAATTTCTTTATAAAAGGTATATGTATACCATGATTTGAGTTGTTACTAAATAAGCCTAATTGATCTTGTTTCAATCTTAGGATTTAAATGTCAATAAATCATTTCCTATTTCTCAGAAACAGTAAAAAAAAAATGCGTTTGTACCCATCCCAGCAATATACATGCTATTGAGAATTACCAACAGTGGTAATCACTTTCAGCAGAAGGACAAGCACTAATTTACCATTCAATCTAAAAGTCTCCCGGATGGCTAAGAAAGATCAGTTTTCTCAAAGACGAAGTTAATGTAGCAGATATGTGGACTGTTCAGCTGTAATTTGATCAACTTCTGTTAAATTTTTAAGGTTGATTTTCCTTCTCCTACATTTGATATCGTTTATACCACTCCTCAAGTTGATAGAAGCATTATACAGCAACACAACTTAGAAACATTGGAGAACGATATAAAAGGGAAACTTCTTGATATTCTTCACAGAGACTCATCACTTGGGTATGCTCCTTTGATTCTGTTTACAATGTAAAGCTCAAGTTAATGGTTTATTAAATGCCCTGATTTAGTTCATGATTTAGCAATGTTCTTGGTATGGAAAGTTTTCTATTTCTATTTTTAATTATATAAAAAGACTATATGACTATATAAAATTCAGAAATTTGTACAAGTCAAACTTTACATGATCAAAAGGCAAACAACAGATTGGGAACTATATTTACAGTAAATATCAGTAGATTAATTTCCTTAATATATAAAGAACTTTTTCATATCAATAGAAAAACCAACAACTCAGTAGTAACGTTGGCAAAGAAATGAACAGGTAATTCTTTGGAAAGGAAATACAATGCCTTTTAAACCTCTGAAAAGGTGTTCAACTTCTCAATAATCAAGGAAATGTAAATTAATATAAGATACCATTTCACACACATCAGATTAATGAAAATTAAAATGCCTCAGCATATAAAGTTTTGATGAGGATACAGAAAAATGGGCATTATACTGTTGGCAGAACTCTGAAAAGCTTTTGGAGAACAATTTGGCAAAATCTATAAAGATTACAATGTGCATAGTCTGTGACCTATAATTCCACTTGTAGTTAGTTATATACCCTAGAGAGAACCTGTTATATTTGCTTATGGAGACAAGAATATTCATTGCAGTATTTATTTGGATTATTGTAAAACTAATAGGGACTGTTCGTCAATAGGAGTTAAATTATGGTACATTTATCCAATGGAGGATTATGTAACTATTAAGAATGAAGTTATGGCTGTATGTACTAATATGTAAGACATGTTAAATGAAGAAAGCAAGGAGAATAATGTATATAGTGTGTTACTATTAACATAATGGAAGACAGAATCTTCATACACCTGTGTATATACTTCTCTATGAATAGACTATCTCTGGAAGAATATACAGGCTTAGGCAGTTGCCACTGGGAGGGGCTTTGGAGGGAGAGAGACTTCAGTGTGCACCTTTGTGCAATATTTGAATTTTTTAGTACTCTACATGAAATGAATACATTTCAGTGCATGTATTATACACACAAAAGTAGATGGATGGGTAGTAAAATAGTGAAATATTTCATTCACATAAACATTTGTTATTAAGATTAAATTAGAATCCCCAAAACAAGTCACTTTTATTTTGACTGTTCTTCAGTTGAGCTGTATAATCATCTATCATTTTGTAATAGCATTTGTTTTTTGCATGACATTTGATTTTACTGGTATAAAATGGATGAAATCCTTGCTATCTCTTAGGGTGGGTTCTGCTTATTCAACTCTGATTTCTAGTGCCTGGCATCTGTTTAGAGCCCAATAAATTTTTATTGTACTGAATTATCCTTCATTTTCATATCTAGGACTCTTTTATCAAGGCAGAATGATTTCTTTTTATTTCTCAAATTAGGGCAAATTAGTGGTGTTTGCTGTATTTGTGTTTGCGTTTTTCCAGTCCAAATTAGTATTAATGATTCTACCAAGAGTGGCTGTCCTAAAATGAAATAAATTTCTTTGGTGTACTTTTAATCATTGAGATTATAACTGTCATTATGATATCATTGAGAAGTAATTTAATTTTTCTGTATGCAGACTTTCTAAAGAAGATAAAGCCTTTTTGTGGGAGAAACGTTATTACTGCTTCAAACACCCAAATTGTCTTCCTAAAGTACTAGCAAGTGCCCCAAACTGGAAAAGGGTTAATCTTGCCAAAACTTACTCATTGCTTCAGGAGTGGCCTCCATTGCACCCACTGACTGCGTTAGAGCTTCTTGATTCAAAGTAAGTCAACTGTGACTGAATTTATTTGCTCCATTTTATTGTTTTTCAGTTTTTCCAGTAAGGTGTTATATTGCAGGAGTACTTCCCTTTGTTTTAACATGAAAGCAATTCAATACAATATAAATATGTAAATGTACATTTCTATGAGATATCTTATGCATTGAGGTTCTTGAAAAGGGATGTCATATCATTTAAAATTAACCTAAAGAGAGAGTTATGTTGTAAATTTTGAATAATTTGTTATATTTTTATGATGCGGGCCAAAATTAATTTTCTTAAGCTTAAGGTTTCTAAACAGTCCCAAAATTGCATTTGTATAGCACAGTAAGATTTTCTTCTAAGAAAAAGAAGCACATTGCTTTTGAATAAAGAGGTATTTGAATATTCTTTGTCAGAAATAGATTAAAACTGTGTTTTCAGGAAATAAGCTTCATTAGAAAAAAATCACTGTCAAATCTTGATTTTGTGGTACTCTTCTAGATTTGCTGATCAGGAAGTGAGGTCCCTAGCGGTGACCTGGATTGAGGCTATTAGTGATGATGAACTAACAGATCTTCTTCCACAGTTTGTGCAGGTGAATTTTTTACTAGATTACCTACTCTCTTATTCTCCCCCAAGTTTTTGTGACTAGGAAACTTGCTAAGGGATCCCCCTTCTGTTTTGATTAAAAGTACTTTTGTAGTATGGGAATGTTGAGGTACATTGCATTTGGATTTAGAGTGAATTTTATTCCACTATTGTCAGCTGCCCCGCTTGAATATTATATATATGTACCTGGGTTTTTAATTCTCAGACTTTTTAGATTCTCAGAATAAACCAGACTTGAGCTTTTCTTTGATTTTTCTTTACTAGCTGTTTAAACTTAGCTAAGGAATGTTATTCCCAGGTCTGTACTTTTCTGCTTGATTTCATTAATTTAGCCTAAGTTAATTCATCTGTTTCATTTTTATCAGTATCATCTTTCATCAATAAAAGTAATACTTGCCTTATATAGTTTCTCTTTTGATAATTTTATCCTAACAACGTAGTATGAGTTTGACCACTAGTAATTCTTATTTTCATTTGCCTATAGGCTTTGAAATATGAAATTTACTTGAACAGCTCATTAGTGCGCTTCCTTTTGTCCAGAGCACTGGGAAATATACAGATAGCACACAATTTATATTGGTAAGATTTAAATTTTCTTAAGTACTTTACTTCCAATCCTAGTATTTATAGAGACGACATATTCTGAAAGTCTGAAGGGTATGTTCAGACTACTTACTGTGGATATCAGGTGTTTTATTGAAGGCATTATTTTATTTTATTTTATTTTAAGATTTTATTTTTTTCCTTTTTCTCCCCAAAGCCCCCCAGTACATAGTTGTATATTCTTAGTTGTGCATCCTTCTAGTTGTGGTATGTGGGATGCCACCTCAGCGTGGCTTGATGAGCGGTGCTGTGTCCGCGCCCAGGATTCGAACTGATGAAACACTGGGCTGCCTGCAGCAGAGCACGCAAACTTAACCACTCGGCCATGGGGCCGACCCCTGAAGGCATTATTTTAAAGAAGCTAAATTTTTATGTCCTTAGAAATAAAACTAAAAATAATAAAACCTTCTCTCGCAAAGATATTTGGCATGTTAGAGCTCTATAATAATGAATGAGTTTTTACTTGCTTATATAGCTTAAAATAAGTTCCTGCGTACTTAAAATTGAACTTATTAAATTGTTTTTTGAGAGATGTTTGTCCAATTCTCAGAAGCAGCTAATAAATATTTTGCTGTATTAGGCTCCTCAGGGATGCCCTTCATGATGCGCAGTTTGGTGCCCGATATGAACATGTTTTGGGCGCTCTCCTCTCAGTAGGAGGAAAAGGACTCAGAGAAGAACTTTTGAAGCAGACAAAACTTGTACAGCTTTTAGGAGGAGTAGCAGAAAAAGTAAGGCAAGCTAGTGGATCAGCCAGACAGGTATGTACCCATAAGAGGGAACATAAATATTTTGATGTTAAAGGATCTTTACACTGTTGACAAGTTAAGTTGTTATTTTTTATCAGTAGACACTCAGTAGAACTCTTATCTACACCTCTGCGGTTTTGGGCAGATGAATTGAAAGGTTGTTTAAAATCTGTAAGAATAAATTCCACAGCCTAAGTCAGAAAATCAGTGCTTTTTAATTCCCATGATTATTAATTCCTTTCTGGTCAAAATTGTTCTCTTGAGCTTCTTTTTCATTATTTTGCTTTTCAACTTTTTGTAATTGTAAAAGTAATAAAAGTATGAATTGATGTTAATGTTTAAAAAATCAAAATAATGAGGAAGTTTATAGAATAAAAAATTAAGACTTTCCCAGTTTCACTTTATCCCTGTAGATATCTATTTTTCATAATTTGCTATATGTCCTTCTTGGTCATTTTATGACTGTACACTCATATACACTTAGGTATATATACACATTTTTGGAGTTTAAAAAATTTTTTTATTGAAACGTATATATATATTTGTTGTTGAGGTAAAATTCACATAACATAAAAATGCACCATTTTAACCGTTTTTAAAGTGTACAATTCATTGGCTTTTAGTACATTTACTATGTTGTGCAACCACCACCACTATCTAATTCCAGAACGTTTCATCACACCAAAAAGAAAGTCTGTACCCACTAACCACTCGTTCCTCATTCCCCCTCCACCCAGACTGTGGTAAGCACTAACCTGCTTTCTGTCTTTATGGATTTGCCCGTTCTGGACATTTCATATAAATGGAGTCATGCAACATGTGGCGTTTTGTGTCTGGTTTCTTTTACTTAGCCTAATGTTTTCAAGGTTCATTCATATTGTAGCATATATAGGTACTTCATTCCTTTTTATGGCTGAATAATGTTCCATTGTGTGGATAATACCACATTTTGTTTATCCATTCATCAGTTGATGGACATTTGGCTTGTTTCTAGTATTTGGCTATTATGAATAATGCTGCTCTGAATATTTATGTGTAAGTTTTTGTTTGAACACCTGTTTTCACTTTATGTTGGAGTGGAATTACTGGATCATACAGCAATTCTATGTTTAACTTTTTGAGGAACCACTCAAGTGTTATCTGAAGCAGCTGCACCATTTTATATTCCTATCAGTAATATATGAGGGTTCCAGTTTCTCCACATCCTAACCAACCTTTGTTATTTTCTGTTTTTTTTAATTATTATTATTATTCTAGTCATCCTGGTGGGTGTGAATTGATATTTCATTGTGGTTTTCATTTGCATTTCCCTAATGACTAATGATTTTGAGTACATTTTCATGTGTTGATTGGCTATTTATCTTCTTTGGGGAAATTTCTAAGTCCTTTTTTAATTGATTTGTCTTTTTGTTGTTGAATCGTTAGAGTTCTTTATATATTCTGAATGCCAGACCCTTATCAGATAGACTATTTGCAAATATTCTCTCTTATTCTGTGGATTATCTTTTTATTTCCTTGATAGTATCCTTTAATGCACAAAAGTTTTTAATTTTATGAAGTCTAATTTATTGTTTTCTTTTGTTGCTTGTACCTTTGATATCATATCCAAGAATTTGTTGTCAAATCCAAGGTCACAAAGATGTACACCTATGTTGTCTTGTAGGAGTTTTATAGTTTTGTTTTTGTATTTTGAGTCTTTGATCCATTTTGAGTTATTTTTTTTATATAGTATGAGATAAAGATCCAACTTCACTCTTTACATGTGGTTATCCAGTTGTCCCAGCACATTTGTTGAAGAGACTATTCTCTCCCATTGAATGCTCTCGGCATCCTTGTTGAAAATCAATTGACCATAGATATATGGGTTTATTGCTAGACTCTCAATTCTATGCTGTTAATCTATATGTCTGTCCTTTATGCCATACTGTTTTCATTACTGTAACTTTGTAGTAAGTTTTGAAGTCAGGAAGTATGAGTACTCCAACTTTGTTCTTTTTCAAGATTGTTTTGGCTATTCAGAAGTCTCTTGCAGTACTGTTTGAATTTTAGGATCAGCTTGTCCATTTCTGCAAAAAGGCAGTTGGAATTTTGATAAGGATTGTGTTGAATCTGTAGATCTATTTGGGAAATATTGCAATCTTAATAAGTCTTCTGGTTCCTGAACATGGGATGTCTTTCCATTTATTTAGATCTTTAATTTCTTTGGGTCTTTAATTTCTTTCAGCAATTACACTTTTTTTTCAAGTTGCTTTTTAAACTTTGTTTTAGAGAATTCATGTCAGTAAATATAGTTATGCTTCATGTTTCTTAATGAGTACATAATAGTGCAAGGTATTGTAGCATAAATTATGAACTATTACTTCTATGTAGGTTGTTAATACATTTTTCTTTTCCCAAACAATCCTGCAATGAACTTTACTATATAAATTTTTGCCAGTATTTCTTTATAGGATATTCCTGCAGGTGAAATAACTGAGTCAAGAGCTATGTACATTTTTATTTATGATAGTTTCTGTTAGATTGCTCTACCAAAGAAAAAAACTATGCCTTATACACCTTCCTCCCCATCAATAGATTATGAAAGTATCTGTTTCCCACCCTGTTGCCAGCACTAGATGTTATCTTAAAATTTTCGTATGTTAGGTCAAAAATTGCATCTCATTTTTGTTTGGTTTCTATTTCTTTGACTCTTGGTGAGTTTTAACTAATGTGTTAAATATGACTATATGTACTTTCCCCCCATGTTTATAGCCTCTGCCCATTATAATTTCGTTTTTATAGTAAAAATTAGCTCTCTTTAGCAACAACTTATTTTGACCATTTGACAATTGGGTATTTTAAAAACTGGGTCCATATCATAATTTTGTTGTCTTAAAACTAGGTCTTCATTTTCATTATGTATTTACAGTATCAATTTCTTTTCCTAGGTTGTCCTTCAAAGGAGTATGGAACGAGTACAGTCCTTTTTTCTAAAAAATAAATGCCGTCTCCCTCTCAATCCAAGTCTTGTGGCAAAAGAATTAAATATTAAGGTGACACATAAAATACTTATAAGTTCATATTACATTTCAAAATAATGGGTAGAAAGAAGGCAAATGGGCAAGTATACTTAAGGCAAATGAGGATAAAACCTGCAGAGGTTGGTTATAATATAATATATAGGTTGTCTATTTGTGTGAGATCCATATTTATCTCAGTATATTTTTACCTAATCACCATTCTTAGGGGAAAAAAATAGTGTAAAATTATTTATTACCTTGAAATAATTTTTTTTTACTATGATATAATTGCTACGAGAGGCATATGTTGTAATTCCAATGATAAAACTATCCAGTTACAGATAGGCATTTTTCTTTTCTTTCCTTATGAATGGCCAGATAGACTCTTCCCAGGTTTATAACACTTTTTACAGCCATCAAAAAGTAGTTGTGTAATCACCAAAATTGAGTAATTATATTTTGAACTGGGCTAATAGTAATACAATATTGGATACAAAGGCTAGGGTACAATTATCTGTGATGGAGTCTCAGATTTGATTTTTTTTAATGTTGACATATGGCTACTCTTCATTGAAATATAATGGTGGATGCCTGAGTTGTATAACTATGTCATTGAGTGGGTGAAATTACATTTTCCCCTTGGGTTTTGTTTGAATTAGTTTTTAACCAGTTGCATTTTAAAATAAGATTTTATCTTTTATAATGGAGTTGTTAAATTTAGTGTTACTATTTGATTCCATGGCTAATTATTAATTATAATAGTACCATAAATAGGAGAAGTAGAGATCTCATTTCAGATCTCACTGATGTAGAGGAAAGATAAGAGTATACAAAATTTCGTGCTCTGTTGAGGAGTTATAATAAAAGCTCAAACTTTTAATTATTTTTGTCTCAAGTTTTTAAGGTTTTATTTCTCTGCGTAGAGAGTAGTTGATGATATTTTACTCATATATGCTATGTTTAAGTTTCAAAAAGTTTGTTTGTTTGTTTTTTGGTGAGGAAGAGTGGCCCTGAGCTAACGTCTATTGCTGATCTTCCTCTTTTTATTTGAGGAAGATGATCCCTGAGCTAACATCCATGTCAGTCTTCCTCTGCTTTGTATGTGGGATGCCACACAGCTTGGCTTGATGAGTGGTGTGAATGGCAACCCCCTTGGATCTGAATGGGCAAACCCCGGGTTGCCAAAGCAGAGCATATGAACTTAACCACTACGCCACCAGGCCGGCCCCTCAAAAAGTATTTTTATATACCTTTTATTGGTCAGATAACCTAAAAAAAGCAGTTCACATGTGGTATTTCATTTGCCATAGTTCAAAGGAACAAGTGAAAGGAGAACTACCTAGGACAAAATATCTCAAACCCATTTTTTTTCCAGTGTTATCTTACTAATGCTTAACTCGTTGCATTTGTAGTCATGTTCCTTCTTCAGTTCTAATGCTGTGCCCCTAAAAGTCACAATGGTGAATGCTGATCCAATGGGAGAAGAAATTAATGTCATGTTTAAGGTAAGAAAAATAAGGTTACTTTGTTTTTAAACCATAATTTAGAATTCTTTTCTCAAATTCCTTTTCCAAAAATTGTAAAAGTAATTTTGTTTACTTAATATTTAATTAAATTGAATAATTATGTGAAAAATTACCACTGACATAAACTGTTCCCAAACAGATTTGGGAACAAATGTAACTCTGGGCTAGAACTGCTGCCTATGCACATCATAACTCTAGGCAGTGCCTTTCACACAGATGGTGATGTGAATGGTATTCGCTAGAGTTGTGTATTGTGAAACCCAAAACCGTGAGCAGTGGCACTGGTTTTTGGGAACGTATAACTTATCTGTGGGAAGCAGCAGGAGTGAAGTACTTACAGAGGAATCTATTACCAGTCAAAATTCTGTGTGTTGTGATCATAATTAGTATATTTTGAAGAAAGAATGGAGAGTTAGTTAATTCAATGAACTTGATTAGTAGTAGTAGTTCATAAAGATAGCTTCTCTTGAACCACCTTTGATATATATAGCAAGTTCCCCTATACTCAGATCTGAATTTGGACTCATTTTATTTTAGTGATGTAATTTGCCTTTTCCTGAAACAGTACCATCTGTTTGAATACAGAAATTTTGTATGTTGAGTTTTGATATTTGTTAAGGCAAATCCCTTCCCTTATTTTTTTCCAAAATTTTCTTGGCTAGTCTTAAAAATGTATTCATCATTATGTGTTTTTTAAAGTTATTTTATCCAATTTTAAAAAGAAAATGAAAACTCGATATGATTCCAGTTAGAATTAATTCATTTTGGCAGAGTTAACTTTTTTAAGTGAACTTTTTATTTTGAGATAATTATAGATTCATAGTCTGTTGTAAGAAATTATACAGCGATCCCGTGTACCCTTTACTCAGTTTCCCCCAATGGAAACATCTTGCAAAACTATTATACAATATCACAATCAGTATATTGGCATTGATACAGACAAGATATGTAATATTTTGATCGTCACAAAGATGCCCCATATTGCCCTTTTAAAAAACTGAATATAATTCACATACCGTAAAACCCAGCCTTTTAACGTGTACAGTTGAGTAAATTGAGACATGAAGAGGTTAAGTAACTTTCTTTAGAATGCTGCAGAAGAATAAAAAGGCAGTTCTGTTTTTCTCATTCTTCGCTCTTTTTGAAATTCCCCTCTACCCCTCGTTTATAGTATGTAATCTATTAAGTCTTTTGGAAAGGTACGAGTTTCATTTTGTTTCCTTGATTTCAAGGTTGGTGAAGATCTTCGGCAAGATATGTTAGCTTTACAGATGATAAAGATTATGGACAAGATCTGGCTTAAAGAAGGACTAGATCTAAGAATGGTAATTTTCAAATGTCTCTCAACTGGCAGAGATCGAGGTAAGTCTGTTAGCTGTGTCTTGGTATCTTATTTTTTTGTGTGAACTTAGCTCTGAGTGTACCTTCTCTAAGGGTCCTGATGCTGGTGCACTATGATCTCAGTAGTTTCTTACTTTAATTTAGTGTAACTTTATTGATTCATTTGCTCACTATCAAATAACTCAGTAAGTAGTTCTAATAAATGCTTTGTGCTTTGCAGTAACCAGAGGTGTCCATTAATTGACCCAATGGGGACTTTATGGTCTTTAGCTTTTGACTTAAAAGCAAAGCCATGTCTAAGTAAAACCAATTTTGATTTCAATTCTGCAAAATAAAATAATGTGTTTTTTCCTACTAAGAGCAGACTTCATCTTGTTATTTATTGAATAAGTCTTTTTCCTTACCACATACGTTAAGTGTGAATAATAATAGTACTACACTCGTGGGAATATTGTGATAATTAAATGAGATAATGAATATAAAATACCCTAGTATCTGATACTTACTAGGTGCTCAATAAATTGCAGCTGTTACCATCATTCTTATGCAACAAATGTTTTCTGTGTTTCTACCATCTAGCTGCAAAATGCTAGTAACATGTAGTGCTTATATTTTAGAGGGAAGCAGTTAAACACGTAAGTAATTAGAAATGCTTTAATAAGCTAAAAGTTCTAACAATTACAAAGGCAATGCTGTGGGATTTTAAAGGAAAGATCACCTATGGTTGGTGGAAACGAGAAATACTTCACAGATTCTAATCATAGACACTAGGAAGTCACCTGAAAGATTATATAATCTAACCTTTGTTTCTAATATTTGCCATTCAATTTATGCTTAAGTGTCTATAGTGAAGGGAATTCGCTGCATTTCAAGCTAGTCCATCTTATCCTGGATAGCTCTGATAGTTGTAGATTTCTTTCTTGTATTCACGTGAGTGGGAACTGACTCCTGGTGTCTTCTACCCATCAGTTGTAGTTCTCTTCATAGACTATCATATAATTAAGTCAAATCCTTCCTCATGATGACACGTATATTGTGGCCTCAGATCCTGAGTTTCATATTCTTCAGCCGTTTATCATATGTGACTTTAAGTTACCTTATCACCTGATTGTTCTCATTGTAAAGGGGTCAAGTGATCCATAGTCTCTAAGAATGGCACCTGGATTTTGTAGAATGCAGAAGGATGGGAAAAGTGGAGCTTTTTCCACGTGGAGCTTATTCACAAATAAAACCATCATACTAGCTCCTGCTAAACCGTGTCTTGACCATTCTATACTTATACATTTTGTGTCTTAGACCCAAGTGTAGGACCTTAACTATTAACTTTCTTGTTACATTTGATCCATTAGTTTTCAGCCTCTTGGGTTCTTTTTAAAATCTGAATTTTGTTATCTGTCATTGAACCTCTTAGTTTATGTCATGAACCGATGTGAAGCACATGTATTCTGTAGCTTCTGCTAAGTCATTGAAAAAAATGTTTACTGAGAGAGGGCCAAGGACCAATCCTTGTGCCATGTCACGAGAGATCTCCCTTTGGGTGATTGCTAAATTTTGGGGTACTGTATTTTGCTTGGTTACTTATCTACTTCATTGTGTTATCAGCCACTCCACATTTCTCCATTTTATCCATCAGGACAGTATGAGAACCTTACCAGTTTCTTTTCTCAGGTTACGATATACAAACTTTATCTTGTCAAAAAGGAAATAAGGTCAATTTAAGGATTCTTGCTGGTTGATTTTCATATAAGTCTTGTAAGATGGAAGTTGTTTTATCAAGCAGGATTCCTCAATGAGAGCCTATCATTTCGTTAGATTGGTGTTTCTGTCACCACACTTTTCATATAGTTCAACTTACTCTTTCTTATAGAATTCTTTATAACTTTGGAGACAATCAAATTCCTCTTGTTTTTTATGTTGATTCTAACTAATGGTTGAGTGCTAACTTTGTGCCTTGCTCTGTGCTAAGTTTTTCACTTCTGTTATCTCACCGTATCCTTAATTTTTCAAATGAAGAAATGATATCCACACCCTCTGAAGTTTTTAACAAGCACCTCAGTCTATAGTAATCCCTCCCTGCTCCAGATTCAGCAATTGTCTTTAATACTCACCAGACATTTACTGCCTATTTTGTACCTTCCCCACTGGATTGAATTTTTTTTTTCTTTTTAAAGATTGGCACCTGTGCTAACATCTGTTGCCAGTTTTTTTTTTCCTTCTCCCCAAAGCCCCCAGTATATAATTGTATATTCTAATTGTGCCTCTGGTTGTGCTATATGGAACGCTGCCTCAATATGACCTGATGAGCGGTGCCATGTCTGCACCCAGGATCTGAAGCCGTGAAACCCTGGGTTGCCGAAGCAGAGCATGCAAACTTAACCACTTGGCCACAGGGTCAGCCCCCCGACTGGATTGATTTTATGTTCTCTTAGGGCAGGCACCATATCTTACATATATAGTAGTACTGTGTCTATCTTATGACCTTTGGTCCACTGTTTTGTACCTAGTAATTTGTACATATGTATATTTGATTATGAAATTAGAAATTTGTATGTATATTAAAAATTTGATTAAATGTAATCATAGAATCAAGGTACAGGTACTCATTGAAAAAGGATATCACTATGAACTATAAACTAGATGATGGAACCAAACAAACAAAAGATACAAATGAATTCCTTCTGCCAAGTGTGACCAGACTACTAGGATTACAACCTGGCCCTGCATACTCTTTTTGGGGGTGACCTGGAAGCCTTGTTGACTTGTTTTCTTCCAATCCTTTGTCCAAAGCAGGTCTCTGTATCTATATCTTTTATTTTGACACCAGTGCATCTGCCTGATTTTTAAAATATATAAAACTAATGTTTAAATTATATAAATAATATATGCACGTAGTAAAATATCCATATAACATGTAATAGAATAAATTGAAGAGTAAATCTTAGTTTTCTCCCACACCTCCATCCTCGATCCTAGGCATCCCATTCCCAAAATATAACCACTTACATAGCCTTCTGGGAATATTTTGTGTATATTCCATCATACCTAATAGTCTTTCTTTTAAAAACAAAAGGTACAGTGCTCCATCTGGATTTTGTCTTTAAAAACATATTTTTGAGATCTTTCTATGTAAGCTCATAGAGATCTACCTCGTTGTATTCCATTGTGTAGATGTCCCATAATTTATTTGTTTGATACTTGTTTTAACGGAGTTATAGAGAAAACAAAAAATGATTTGCCCCGCCAGGCATTTACATTTCAATTAGGAAGACTAAACACTTACTTGAGACTGAAGGGTATCACAAGGACAGTCTTAATCTGTTCTTCCCTTTGAACGGGCTTAATGTACTCTGAAACACTCTTACGTTGCCCAAATATATGACTAGAGAAAATTTTTTGTGCTGAAATGTGACGTGGTGTATCTTGTAAGTAAGTGTATTAGCGAGGTCAGTATCATCTGGGTTTGTTGTTATTCCCTGTGGGGGTAGCACATGGATGTACAGACTATAGAGTCTCAAATAGTCAAATTCAACTTTATATCTTGGGAACTTCTGAAAATAAAAATAATTTTGATTGCTCACATTTTCTACCGTGGGCTGCCAGACTTGATTTTTTTTAAATGATAATTGCTAGCTGGTGTCTTATGTCGAAGATTGAAAGCTATAAATTTTTTAAAGGCTTACTTTTGGGAGATATTTTCGCATAGCTTAATGTTTTGTTGTTAAAGGCATGGTGGAGCTAGTTCCTGCTTCAGACACCCTCAGGAAAATTCAAGTGGAATATGGTGTGACCGGATCCTTTAAAGATAAACCACTTGCAGAGTGGCTGAGGAAATACAATCCCTCTGAAGAGGAATATGAAAAGGTGATTAGCATGTCTCCTTATTCTAAAAAACTTTGTAAAAAATATATTACATAGGTCTTAAGTGCTTTCATTTTTCAACTCTAGTGACTAGCCGTTTAGTCTAAGTTGTGAAAACAGCATCTTTCTCCAACTAAAGAAAAGAATATGAAAACAGAAAGCATTTAATGGTAGGAATCTTATGAACCAATGCTAAATGACCCAAAAAACATTTCAAACATGTATCTAGAGGCCAGCAAGACAGGTATTTTTATAATTCAGAAAGTTATATTTCACAAAGATCTTGGAAAAAGTTGTGGAAATGAATAAGAGTGGCTGCATGTTGTGGCAGTTAAGAGCAAGATTATGGGCCAGACTCTCTGGGCTTGAATTCAGGTCCCAAGTCACTCCAGCTATAGAGCCTTGGGCAGATTATTAACCTCTTTGTGCCTCAGTGACCTCTGCTATAAAACATTATAGTACATATTATAGTATTGAGTATATATTATGGTTGTAAAAAATAATAGTAGTATAAAGTTTTGTGAGAATTAAATGAATTAATATATGTAAAGTGCTACATAGAGTAAATTCTATAATTGATAGCTATTCTTACTATTGGAGGCATCAATTTTTTGTTTTAGTATACTTTTGAATTACATAATAGGAAAGGGAAATTTCTTAGGACACGAGGCTTCTGATGATCCTAAATTGGCCTAAGGAAGACTCAGGAACTTCCAATAGTGATTTAAGATCTCGGTTTCTTCTTCTTCTTATTTTCTTACATTATATTATTTTAAAGTGTACATCATTATATTTCAATTTCTGTGTTCACCAACCAAATAAAGTAGAATTTTGTCCTTTGTTGGTCTTTTAAACTGTTTAAGATTATTCCCTTTTCTTACTTCTTTGTGGCTTGGGGAAAGCAGTGTAGCAGAAGCCAATACTTGTTTATAGCAGTGTTGGCTCTTTTGTGATTTTAGGTAAGTTGTTTCACACAAAATAATTGTCAAGTAACATACATTGAGTGCCTTTTTTGCATTTGGCTCTTTTATGTGCTTTACTAAGAGGGAATATAACATTGTGGAGTCACATCGCCTGGGTTTGAATATCGGCTCTGCTACTTAACACTTATGTGATCTTGGGCAAATAACCCCTCTGTGTTTCAGTTTCCCTCATATATAAAATGCCAGTAATAACAGTACCTATGTCATTGGTTTGTTGTGAGATTTTAAATGAGTTAATGTATACATACAAAACACATATGTACACATGTATTCTGTGTGTGTATGTGTATGTGGAGAGAGAGCAGTGCAGTGCCCAGTTTGTGATAAGTGCTGTATAAACATTTGCCATTATCATCATCAGTAATTGATGATGATTTCTGGGGATTACAGGATAAAGTTAACCATATGGACATATAGAGCTCATATATGACTGCTCCATTCAGGAATGTAGTATCTTGAGAATAAACTAAATGTACATGCTTTAGATCAAAATATTCATTGTATGCATCTTGCTGTATTCTTCTGTGTGATATTATTTTAGTAGTTTAATTCTCAAGACAGACAGGCCTAAAAAAGAAGGTGTGCAGGTTTGAGAAACTTGCAGATGACACATAAGAGTCACCAAATGGGCAACAAAACACATTAATTATATTACTGGATGTTTAAAGATATAAGGTGACTTTCTTTACACATGCCCTCCCTACAAGCCAAAAAAAGGGAAAATTTTTTTTTATTCAGATTAATCTTGGGCCCAGTGTTACCACTTGTGGTAAGCAGCAGAGCCTATGAGGAGCAGGGTTCCACAAACACGATGCCTACAAGATGTTCAAAGGCAGCGTGTGCCCTAAGTAGGGACTGGTGGGATCTCTGCCTGTTACAAGACAAAAGCTACAGAGAAGGGGCAATAACCATCTCTAGCAGGGTGTTTTTGTTTTTGAAATATGAAAAGGCTGGCTTTTGTTACCATAACCGAGTTTATAAACTGTTGAGAAAGTGGATTACAACAGTGTTTTCAAAGAGTGATGAATTACTTTAAGGTAACCCTGCCTCTTTTAAAAATAATTTTTTTCCTAAAATAATTTTATCTCTTTATTATAGGCTTCTGAGAATTTTATCTATTCTTGTGCCGGATGCTGTGTAGCCACCTATGTTTTAGGCATCTGTGATCGACACAATGACAATATAATGCTTCGAAGCACAGGACATATGTTTCACATTGACTTTGGAAAGTTTTTGGGCCATGCACAGATGTTTGGTAGCTTCAAAAGGTACTAATATTGTTACTGTTATTGCTAAAGAAAAGAGGTGCTTCCTATTTCACAAATTAATGTCCCCAATCTTTTTTCTTGCTGTTTTTTGCCTTGTAGCTCCCTTTGAGCATAACTGGGGATGAAAAAGACCCTAAGAGATGACTTTACCTTGTAGTAGACAAGAATGAGTATGTGTGTGTAACCTTTGTTGAAATGAGTTAAGGTGTATTTTATTTTATCTAGTTAGTGATACCTATTAGAAATGTTCCTATTTGCATAATGAGTACAAAATTTTTCTCTCTGTATGTTTATAACTACTGTTTGATCTCAAATATCACCTTGAAAAAAATTTCATTTATAAGTTCTATCTAAATAATGAAATTATATATGATGGCTTTCCTGAAAATGTGAATTTTTTAAAATTATGCAAATTGAAAACTGCCTGATACTAAGTTTCCCAGTTGGAAATTGCTTTGGTTCAGATAACATAGTTCAATAACCATGGAATAGAAATAGCACTATTTTAATATCTTCTATAAATAATACTTTGTATGTGCTTTCTTTTAAATAGAGATCGGGCTCCTTTTGTGCTGACCTCTGATATGGCATATGTCATTAATGGAGGCGAAAAGCCCACCATTCGTTTCCAGTTGTTTGTGGACCTTTGCTGTCAGGCCTACAACTTGATAAGAAAGCAAACAAACCTCTTTCTTAACCTTCTTTCACTGGTAACTCTGTTCTTTACAAGCATTTAATTAATTTTATATTAATGCTACAGTGTATCAATATCTAAAGCAGGGATATTTTGTGAGTTTTTGGAATAAAATTTACCATAGTTTCAAATGTCAGGGGCCGGCCCAGTGGTGCAGTAGTTAAGTGCACACATTCCGCTTCAGTGGCCCGGGGTTCACCAGTTCGGATCCCGGGTGCGGACATGGCACCACTTGGCACACATGCTGTGGTAGGCGTCCCACATATAAAGAGGAGGAAGATGGGCACAGATTTTGGCTCAGGGCCAGTCTTCCTCAGCAAAAGAGGAGGATTGGCAGCAGTTAGCTCAGGGCTAATCTTCCTCAAAAAAGAAAAAAAAAGAAAGTAAATGTCAGATATATTATTACCAACATATTTAAAAATTACTGTTAGGTGAAATATGCCAGCTGCCATTTATGCAAAATACAAAAAAATAAGTCACTAGAGTGGTTGCCCTGGGAATGAAGGGTATCAGTAACTAAAAGGGATCCTCAGAAGGTTATCTGGGATGCTGATAAATAATTTTGTCTTCATCTGGATATTTTCAGATTGTGAACATTCATTAAGCTGTACACTTAAGATTTCTGTACTTTTCTGGATGTATATTAAGTAAAAAGTAAAAACAAACAAATAAACCCACTATGATTTTTTATGGTGACTGAAATTGATGTAGGGACAGATGACTAGACAAAAGGTCTGGATTTCACAGCTTTTATTCCATAAATTGGCTCTGTGACTTCCAACAATTGACTTCCTTGGCCTCAATTTTTCTCATTTATAAGAGAATCACTTAGGTCCTAAAAACACTAACAAAACTCTTCAAACCTGTGATTGTTTTTGTTTGTCTTAGTTCGATTACTTGGCCACCTTTTAGGGAGGAGTGGGGAATAGAGTTTTAAAGAATTTAACTCACAAACTTCTTTTTCCCTTTCCTATAGATGATTCCTTCAGGGTTACCAGAACTTACAAGTATTCAAGATTTGAAATATGTTAGAGATGCGCTTCAGCCCCAAACTACAGATGCAGAAGCTACAATTTTCTTTACTAGGTAAGACATATTTGGGTATATTAGAGAAGGCACATACAGTTTAGTTTTGATTTGTTTTCCTTAGTTTAAACAAATGCTATATATCAAAACACTGACAGGAAAAAATTGTGATTCACAGGATTAACAAATAGTAGATTTATCAAAAGTTTATTTTATGTCAAAAGTTTATTTAATGAATAAATATAAAGGATTTGCAATAGTACTTTAAAAAATACATTTATTTCTCTCAAAATATGATCTCAAGGTTTATTATGTGATTTCACTTATAAAGATCCTATTTATGAACTATTTCTGTGAAACATATTTTCTACAGTGCCAAATACAAGGGTTTTTTTCTCACATGATAACTGTACCAATCAATTTTTCAAGATTCTGCCATAACAGTTTTCAGGCATGCCATAAGTGCTTACAACAGTGAATTCTGGGACATTGCCCTAATAAAGCGTTATTATGTGACATAGTACTTGGAACACATATACCAGTGACTGGCATTTAACTTGTCATTATTGCTTTAAAAGCAGCTCTTCCTAACAAATATGTTCTAAAGGCCTGGTGAGCAGGTTGGTTACTGGCTAGTGGTACCACTTCATTATAATGCCACATCAGGGAGGGGCACATGAGCTCATGTTCTTTTCTTTCCTATTCTCTTGCCTTCTTCCTCTCAGTGGAGAAGAGGTAGAAAACACTGGACTGGGCTTCTCTAGTCTCAAGAGTCTGGGCTGAATTGAATTGGAGGAAGCTGACTTTTGTATAGCCTTCCAAACTAAGCCTGATAGTTTAGGTATTGATGGGTTTTTGTTTTGTTTTTCAAAGAGATCTGTTGGCTCCCCTGGGCAAAACTATAGAGCAGGCATTTATTAATCAGCTTGGGCTGCCATAACAGAATGCATAGACGAGGTGGCTTAAGCAACACAAGTTAATTTTCTCAAAGTTCTGGAGGCTAGGCAGTCCAAGATCAAGGTGCCAGCTGACTCGCTTCCTAAAGTGAGGGCTCTAGCTTACAGATGACTGCCTTCTTGCCGTTTCCTCACATGAAGGGGGGAGATAGAGCAAGAAAGCCTGAGATTTCTTGTCTCTTCTTATAAGGACACTAATCCTGTTGGATCAGGGCTCTACCCTCATGGCCTTATTTAACCTTTATTACTAACTCCATAAAGGCTTAATGGGGTCGGGGCTTCCACACGTGAAGTTGTGGGGGCACAGACATTCAGTCCAGCGCAAGGCAAAACTCTTTCCAGGAGGTTCTCTGACTTTTCTTGTTTAACCTCTTTCCTTTTTCTGTACTCCTTTATCCTGTTTCTGAGACTTCTTATTTCCTTTGCTTGCCTAAAATGTTTTATCCAGGCCTGCCTTCCAAATTTATCACAACCAAACTCCCCATCCTGTCAAAACTTCTTTTTCCAACTGAGGGAAATTATGATTGTCTGAAGAAGGTATCTAGTACTAGATTTTACTATTCTACTCTTTGATAGAAGAGATTTTTTAAAATTTGGATTACTTTGGATGCTTCCTTCTATACCTGTTTGTCACCTTACCCGTTTATTACAGGAATAAAATAATGAATCATCTTTTTGGCATTATACCAATCATCTTCTATCCCTAGTAGCTTTTTAATTAGTGTTCGACCCCACAGAGCTCAAGGAATCCAAGCATCATTTCTTGGAGACAGTGGGATGGGATGGAATGGAAACTTTGTGCTAAAATTTTTTGGGGGGGTGAGATATATTTTAATGGGTTTTTGGCCTATAGAACAAAGGGAATCCTTGGCAAAGTGAGAATCTGTTTAATATGAATGAAAGTGTTTTTTATCTTTTATTATGTTAAAACAATTGAGCATGTGTTCTCATGAACATTTACTGTTTACACATTTTCTGATTATTTTGTAGGCTGATTGAATCAAGTTTGGGAAGCATTGCCACAAAGTTTAACTTCTTCATTCACAACCTTGCTCAGTTGCGTTTTTCTGGCCTTCCTTCCAATGATGAACCCATCCTTTCGTTTTCACCCAAAACATACTCCTTTAGACAAGATGGTCGAATCAAGGAAGTCTCTGTTTTCACTTATCATAAGAAATACAACCCAGATAAACATTACGTAAGTGTGTAGAGACTCATGGCTGCGTTATTGTTGTCCGGTCCCTCTTCCTGCACTGACTGCTGAAGTGCCAAGAATTTGTTCTTTTCAAACTTCTTTCTTCCATGGATGTTCCAAAACTAAGTAATCGTACTGAGAGCATCCCTAATTGTTTTTTGGTATTTATTTCTTGGTAAATTTGCTCTAACACCATGAGGGACAAATGATATTCTTCCTTTCACAGATAAGACTAAAAGGGTGGTGCTATTTTGCTTTTGTCTTTCCTAATCTTCAATTTGTTCTTAATTTCAAAGGTAAAGCTTGCTCACTGTAACAAATTCAACCAATGTGGAAGCATATAAAGTAAAAGTCTTAAGTTCTCATTCCACTCTTCAGAGATGAAATATTTTAAAACACACACACAAATAAAGTTTATTTTTGAAAAAAAAACAAGGTCTTCAGCGTGCTTTTTTCCCCCAATATATTTTTCACCCCTGTGCTAATATTTTTGTTGGATAATACTTTGCAGTACTGTCAGTCTTTAAATTTTTGACAAATTGATAGATTTTAGAAAGTGCACTATTTTAATTTTCATCTGTTTTATTATTAGGAAAGTTTTGCATGTTTATTGAGTATCTTATCCTAACACCATTTTATTGAGTAGTCCATTCTTTCCCCCAGTGATTTATAATGCCACCTTTAAATATACTAAATTCATATATATCCCTGAATTTATCTCTGGTCTTCTGTAGATCTGTCTGACTCTTTCTGCACCAGGGTTTTACTCTTCAGAGTACTGTGATTGTATAATAGATAAATATCCAGTAAGATATGTTTTCCCTCATCCCCTTGCTGCCATAAATTTTGCCTTTTTTCTCATTTACTCTCTTAAATGAACTTACTATTTTCATTCGAAATGCACTAAGTTTATAAATTTGGGAAATACATTTATTATATTTAATCCTGGAAATAAAATGACTTTCACTTTCCACTTCTTGTTTATATTCTTGCAGTGGTTAAGATCACTCTTAGAATGTAGTTAGATGTGCTATATATATGAAGACTTTTATATTTGCTGTTTCCTATTGGTGACATATATATTACCAAGTGAAAAGCACTTGGGCTATGTATAATGGTCAAGCTCTAAATCTTCTTCCTGTCAGGAAAGGTTGTATTATAAATCTAATGTGTTTGGGGTATGATTTCTTTTCAGATTTACGTAGTCCGAATTTTGAGGGAAGGACAGCTTGAACCATCATTTGTATTCCGGACGTTTGATGAGTTTCAGGAACTTCACAATAAGCTCAGTATTATTTTTCCACTTTGGAAGTTACCAGGGTACGTTCCCATCTTTGTACATTAATCCTTTTTTTTTTTTTTTTTTTTAAAAGATTTTATTTTTTCCTTTTTCTCCCCAAAGCCCCCCGGTACATAGTTGTGTATTCTTCGTTGTGGGTTCCTCTAGTTGTGGCATGTGGGACGCTGCCTCAGCGTGGTATGACGAGCAGTGCCATGTCCGCGCCCAGGATTCGAACTAACGAAACACTGGGCCACCTGCAGCGCAGCGCGCGAACTTAACCACTCGGCCACGGGGCCAGCCCCTACATTAATCCTTTTTTTACAGGAAACAATTGAGTATCTAGTGTAGGTCAAAGCTTTGTGTTAACAGTAAGATACTATGAACCATGTGTGACTTATTTTCCTTTGTCTCATAAGGACCTAATATAGTACTAGACATAGACAAGAAACTGTAAGTTTTTGTTGAATGAATAAACAATGAGTAAATGATCAAGATCTTAAACTTAAAACATAGGATATTCCAGCCTTCTGATTTTAGTCGAAGCTTTAAATTTGTTGTCTCTACCACAGTAAGCAACACAGGATAATAGTTTGGAATCTTGGTTTTAAAAAGTCAGATTTTTAATCACTGAAGAAATAATCTGTTATGGGCATACCGAACTTCTCTGAAAAATAATAAGCTGAGGCATTGAGACTGTATATCAAAATCTTAGTACTTAGATTTGTATCTGATACCCTTTGGAAACTCTCAGTTTTAATGTAGCTAACGACCAGTAGTTTTCCTGTATCAAATTGCTCATATTCTTCTCAGAATAGATTTTAAAAGTGAGGAGGCAGCAAAGTGGGCATCAGAGTTTTATTTCCATGTGCAATCTCATTTTTCCACTGCCACCAAAATAAGCAGAATTAAGATTATCTTGGGGCCGGCCCCGTGGCCGAGTGGTTAAGTTTGCGCACTCCACTTCTGAGGCCCAGGGTTTCACTGGTTCGGATCCTGGGTGCTGACACGGCACCGCTCATCAGGCCATGCTGAGGCGGTGTCCCACATAGCACAACCAGAAAGACCTACAACTGGAATATACAACTATGTATTAGGGGGCTTTGCAGAGAAGAAGAAGGAAAAAGAAAAAAAGATTGGCAACAGATGTTAGCTCAGGTGCCAATCTTTTAAAAAAGAAAAAAAGATTATCTTGATTTGGGCCCTATGTAATTTGTTGATTTTACTGGCATCTACAATAGGTATGGCTGGTTGAGTAATGATTATTTTGGAGGATAAGATCTGCATAAAATATTTGTGAATGATTCATTTTAAGAAGAAATAAGTAGAAAATAAGTAATAAGCAAAACAATACCTTTTGTACCAAGGTTCATAAAAGGATAATGGATACTTGAAGTATTTCATCTCTAGTACTCTGAAGAGAAATCATGACAGATTATAGTAGATTAAGACTCCATTTTGTATTTAAATATATAAAAAAGTGTATTTTTAAGTAAATATTGTCCTCGAGTCTGCAAATACAATATGAAATAATTTTAAATCCCATTTGTTTTTGTTTTTGTTTTGTAGCTTTCCTAATAGGATGGTTCTAGGAAGAACACACATAAAAGATGTAGCAGCCAAAAGAAAAATTGAGTTAAACAGTTATTTACAGAGTTTGATGAGTGCTTCAACAGATGTAGCAGAGGTGACTGTCCTAACTGAAAAATAATAACATGCTATTTTTTGTGCTACACTATATTTAAATTAATAAATCTTTTTCTTCCTCTATCTTAGTGTGATCTGGTTTGTACTTTTTTCCACCCTTTACTTCGTGATGAGAAAGCTGAAGGAATAGCTAGGTCTGCAGGTGAGATTCTTTTTTCTCTTTATTGATAATTCATGGCTTCCCTATGACCTGCAAGTCTGTAACTTCTCAGTGGATGTGGCAGAGTGACAGCGGGGTTATTGGCTGTAGTCTAGTGAGAATGAGAGGAGGGCATTCTTTCTAAGCCAGTCTATTTCTGGATACACTTAATTTTCCTGATGGAGTGTGATTACTAAACAAATACTGTCAGTGACTACCAGGTTCTTTACCTTTTTTCCCCCATGTGATGGTCCTGGAATTAAAGTAAAATTTTTTATTGCAGCTTGAACCACTGCAAGCAAGATAAAATAAAGATGAGCATATTTCTATTTTCAGATGCAGGTCTCTTCAGTCCTACTCCAGGCCAAATAGGAGGAGCAGTGAAATTATCTGTGTCTTACCGAAATGGTACTCTCTTCATCATGGTGATGCACATCAAAGATCTTGTGAGTGATTGCAAATAATGATGAGTGTAGAGGGAACCTGTGCCTTAGTAGGAAGCACTACTGTTAAGGAAATGCTTTTTTTTGTAGGTTACTGAAGATGGGGCTGACCCAAATCCATATGTCAAAACATACCTACTTCCAGATACCCACAAAACATCCAAACGTAAAACCAAAATTTCACGAAAAACTAGGAATCCGACATTCAATGAAATGGTAAGTTAAAGTAATTTCTAAAGGTTTCCTAGTTTTGTTGTTTTGAGATTTTAAAATTTAAACACTTTAAAATTTTTAGATATCAGTTGCTGAACTATGTATTGTACTAGTTAAGCAAAACAATAGTAGTCCAATGGTATTTAATAAAATGGTGCAGAATTGAACCCTTAGTCATAGACCTTTAGACCTTTTAAAAAGATCTCAGGGGCCATTATTCAACTCCTTTTCCAGTGCTTGAACCCTCTCTATAACGTTTTCAAAAGTGGATGTCCAATCTGTGCTGAAATAGTTCCAGGCCATCTAGTTGGTTTTGGGCAGCTCCAACTCTTGTTTTTTTACTGAGCTGAAATCTTCCCCCCCGTAGTTTGCACCTGTTGGTCTCAGTTGTCCTTCTTGGAACCACACAGAACTCCTCTTTTCCTGCTACGTGGCAGCCCTTCAGATAATTGAAGTTAGGTGCCCCTCCTGTTTATTCTTTTAAAGCATCTTCAGTACCTTTACCTTTGTTTGATAGAATGTAGTTTCAAAATCATCCTCCTAATTTGTTTTATCTGTCAGCAACCCTCTTAAAATAGATTGCCCCCAACTGAAAGCAGTAAGCAAAGCATCAGCGAACAGTGGGGAGCAGAACTGTGACCCTGCTGAGCTACTCACGGTCAACTTATAAACTTACTGATTTATTAAAACCCACTAATCCTTAGTCAGCTACTTCTTTAGGATAAACACCACGTTATTTGTGTGCATGAACATTACATCCACACAAAAATGTCTGGGTAGAGATTTGGAAGCAAATAATTCTGAATTTTCATCAAGCTTATAAACTTATGAAAATCATAGAATGTCCTTTCAGCCCTTTACAAGCATATAAAATGTTTGGTGAAGACCAGTTGGTATTATTCTCAAGAAGTGGTATTGGCTTTTTTCTAGTTAGTGTTGTACTTTCAAGAAAATGAAGTGTGGTCAGTTTTTTAGTTTTTATAGTCAAACAGTGGGAAGGACTAGGTTACGGAGATGTTTCTCAGAAGTTATGGTGAGGCTTTCCTGAAAAAAAATTCTAAGTGTTTAATGTGGTAAATGTTTGCAAGAATAGTTTTCAACACTCCGTATTTGCTGTACACTGCATTTATAGTTTGTGAGTTTGCACTGAATTATGGATAATCAGAAATTATCATTTCATGGTATATAAAATCCAACAGGAAAAAGACAACAAAAGGAAATTTTAATTTCTCATTTTTTGTAAAATAATTATAATTATGCTATCCCTACTTGCTTCCTTCCATTCTCTTTTTCCCAGCTTTAGATCATCTTAAGACATACTACCATGTAATTTCTCTTCCCTTACCCCTACTTCTGTCTCAGAAAAAACATGCTTTTAGTTTTTAGGCAATAGTAATTTTCTACTTTGTGCATTCCTATGTCAGACACTCAGAGGAAGGATAATACAATCCAAGACTCCTGAAATATAGAATGTGCATCTGAAGTATGAAACAAATCCTACCAGATGTGTCATGATCTCAATGTCATTAATTGTAGTCATGCTAATAATCTCACTTATGTTTTTATTTAAAATAATCCAAGAAACCAGACAAATAAATAATTTGTAACTTACTGTTTCTTTTTTGCCTTTGCTGTAGCTTGTGTACAGTGGATATAGCAAAGAAACCCTAAGACAGAGAGAACTTCAACTAAGTGTACTCAGTGCAGAATCTCTGCGGGAGAACTTTTTCTTGGGTGGAGTAACCCTGCCTTTGAAAGATTTCAACTTGAGCAAAGAGACAGTTAAGTGGTATCAGCTGACTGCAGCAACTTATTTGTAAGCTAGTGAATTTCTGAGCTTTGGAAGCACGAGCAGTTAGACTGGTACACACACACACTTGTGAACTTTGTATAGTATTTTTATACTTGGACAGAAATTATAAAGTAAATGTACTTGCTGCATTTCAACACATCTTTTGGACCAACAGTCATATAACTTTTATGAATTTGTTGAAGTCATTGCCGTTTTAAAGTCATATAGAATACTATAAACCCTACACTTAATATACAGTAAGTCCTGAAAAAGAGCTTGAGCTGGTGAAGGATTTAATCCTTTCTTGAGTAATTCCGTTTGGTCTGATAGTACTGTGTCAGCTCAGCCAGCTGTTGTGCATTGTTTCTCACACAGACACAGTGTGTTTGTTTTCCTGTTTTGCACCTTTTACAGCCTTTACCACTGTGTATGTTCACAAACACCAAAGGAAAGGAAAGGTGCAGGATGATCCCATAAAATGAGCTGCTATTCACAGGGCCGAAAAGCAAAGCACAAATAATAGTTATGTTAAGAACTACTAAGTAGTTTATAGAAGTAGAGGAAAACGATATTGCTTTTAAAAATTCATGTCTTCAAAGCCTTTTTCAGAATAAGTGCCAATCACTGAAGTTGTAAATAATGGTGCCTTAACTTCATATGCTTCCCTGGCACTTCATTCTGAATTTTTTCCTGACTTGATAAATAACTAGAAAGTAGTTTTCACTCACTTTCAACTTATTAAAGACAAGAAATTATGTATACTAATGCTTTTCTCACAGAAAGATCATTTTCTCCACTTCTGATATGTGACTTAGTTATTTAAACAGTCAGCCATTTGATTTATTTTCATTGCCCAGTAACTGAATGAAATTCATCAATACAGCATACACTAAATTCCGTCATTCCATTATAATCCTACATTTATTCCCAAGAATGTGAGTTGAAGTTTGGTAATTTCACCTCCATATATCTATACTTCACTCCCTCATTAAACAGGTGAAAATTGTTCACCATGTGCCCATTCCTGTTTGGTAGAAGATCTCCATGAGTAGGGCAGACGCTTCACAAGAGGCCCAGGACAAGAATTCTAGTGTCCAGACTGAATTTTAATGTAGACTTTTATGGCATAGTTTGTCTTATAAGCTGTCTACTTACATTTGTAAACATTGTACATTCACATGAATTACTGTCCTTAATATAATGGAATTCAGAATCATAAGGGACATGACTGAAATTATTCTACAGTAACCATTAAGCTTCATTTTTATTGTTCATTCGACTTCACACATAATTTTATGTTTAGTTTGGATAAATATATATATATATTAATTCTCATGGCTAGAATAGAAATTCAGACACTTTTTAAATGGTAATAGAGATTGTAGCAATCTAGTTGCTATGAGATAACTGACAAAATATGCAATGAAGAATACCAAGAAAGGAAGGACAATCTCCAATTCAGTTGCCCAGAACAGAATTTTTATGAACTGTGCAAATGTTTAATGTACATGCTGATACTTGCAGAGCAGAAGTAGAAGAGTTAGGGATGTATCAGTGGGACAGGTTAAAAAAAAAACTTGAAATTTTTGGTGCCTAACACTAATGGTCCATTTGTAGGAAAGTCCGTATGATATATGAATGTCTTTTTCTTTTTTTAATGTTAAAATGTGTTGTCTATTTAATAAGTTAATTAAAATGCAGATCAAAGCACCACCGTTTATTTGCTTTTTCCACATACAGTTAACATGTCCTTAAAGTGTGGTAAGTAGCTTTGCAAATATGAAGAAGTACTAGATATTTTCACTTAAGCTTTTGAGATCTAATTCCATTCCATGAGTTGTCACTTAGCCACTGTAAAAAAAAAAAAAAAAAAGTACTGTCTTGGTAAAAGGTCATTGTTAATTGGACTCAATGTATACTGCCTATTGCAGTCTGTTACAGCAGTGTCTTTTAGCACAAATAATAGAGCTAGAAAATGTGCTGTCACTTTTCAATTACAGGATATCTGGATTCTTATCTAAAAGTGTATATTATGATTAATACTGTATAGTTAACCAGAATTCAGGACATGTGGTAATATTTTCTCTTAATTTAATTCATGTTGTGCCTTCTTTGGTCATGAAAAACACACACACATTTTACATATATTTTAATATAACTTATTTCTTTGTGAAATGTTAATCTTCAGCCCTTACCAAAAAAAGGGACAGAGGCGCCTCTTTGCACTACTACTATCAGTAGATTTTAAATCAACTGTTTTTTTAAACCTTTTGTTAAAGCTTGCATTAAAGTAAATCTGAAACAAAAGTTGAAACTGGCCAAGACACTAATTTTTATGTATAATCACAATGTTTTATACCTATCTTTATTGAGTAAAAATAATTATGCTACGTGGAAGTCCTGCACCAGAAGAATTCTTTCCTCTTGCAGTGTTTTTGGATTTGAAAATAATGGTTTACTCCAAGAACCTGTTATTTTCTCTACTGAGGAACCCAACGTAGAACTTGCACTGACATTTTTATTACTGCCTTTATAAGAATCTCTAGGTATCTAAATTTTAAGGCATGTATGATCTTTGATAAAGTATTCTTTTATCTTTTCACATTAAAGTTGTATAAAAGTTCCAATATCTTGCCTTAAATTGGTTGACTGTTCTTTCTAGGATTCAAGTATTGTGGCATTTAAACAAGAAAACATTCAATTTTGATACTTTGATTTCAGATCAAAAAAGACTGAAGCCCCACTACCATAATTCATAGATTTATTGACATGCTTTTTGACTAGCAGTGCAAATATGAATGAATATGGCAATTAGTCTCATCGATAAGAACCAAATACTTTAATTATATTAAGGTAGCAAGTAAAGATGTATAATATTTTTATTAATACCTTGAATATATTCAGTGGATTGATTGTGACTTCATAACTGTACTATGATTATATTAAAATATTTCTGGAATAAAGGAACTCTGCTATCATTTCTTTCCTCGTCAACATATTAAGATTTTTGGTTCCAAACTTTGCTATGGACTCACTGCTGCTGTTCTTTGTCTCTCACCCAGGAGTTTACTAGGTTCCAGTAATCCTGAATTTCAGAACTGGCCTGTCAGCTGCCCCTAAAAATGTCCAGATACTGTGTCTGATTTCTAAGTGTGGTTATTTAAAGGTTTGGATTGCCACTTGCTAGAGCCTGATCACCATTTCATAGAAGTGAGATGCTTCTATGAGTGTGGTCTCTGGTCTGTGGTAGTTTACTTAAATAGTAAATAGTATTGTAACATCATGTTACAGACATCGCTACAGAACAGAGAAATGGAGATTCTTCTAATACCATACCTCCCTCCGGGAGCGGTAACCAGTGTGAGGCTGTGGTTCCCTGACCCTAGAGATAACATGTAAAAGGTCCCAGAGACGATGAAAGAACAATCACTTAAACAATTAGAGCCAGTTTCTTGAGGTGATAAACTCAGTTTCTATCAGGAAAAAAATGACTTTATTTCACCCTTAATTACTCTTTTGAAACGCTTTATCAAATTTTAGACATACACAAAATTAGGTAACCGTATAATGAACTCCATGAATGAATCCATTGTGTACCTTCAACACTTATGACCTTAGAGCTAATCTTGTTTGATCTGTATTAACTAGGATGTGCCTAGGTGTAGAGATCTTTTTATTTTTTTCTCTTTAGGATCCTTAGATCTATGGACCAGTAACTTTCTTCAGTTCTGAATAATTTATTATGACTTCTTTTCCACTTCACTGTTTCTCTCTTCAACTGTTTAACCCATCCATGGAATTTTTAATTTTGGTTGTTGTAGTTTTCATTTCAAGACAACTATTTGGTTACTTTTGTTTCTTTGAATCATGATCCAGGAAAGACACAAGACTGCCAAGATCAATGGGGAAATAGTTTTTTCAATAAATTGTCCTGGGACAATTAGATAACCACATGCAAAAGAATGAAGTAAGACTCTTAGAACATACAAAAATTAATTCAAAATAGATCAAAGACCTAAACATAGCTAAAATTATAAAACTCAGAAGAAAACATAGGTGCACATCTTTGTAATCTTGGATTAGACAAGTTTCTTAAGTATGACACAAACAGCACAAGCAACAAAAGAAAAACAAATTGGGCTTCATCAAAATTAAAAACTTTCATGCATCAAAGGACACTATTAATAAAGTAAAAAGACAACTCACAGAATGAAAGAGACTATTTGCAAGTTATAGTTCTGATAAGGGCCTGGTATCCAAAATATTGTATAAAGAACTTTTAAAACTCAACTACAGAAAGCAAACCCAATTTAAAAATGGCCAAAGGACTTTGAATAGCCATTTCTCCCAAATGGCCATCATATGAAAAGATGCTCATCATCATTAGTCATTAGTGAAATACAAATCAAAACTACAATGAGATACCAATCCATACCCATTAGGATGCTAGAATAAAAAACAAGTGTTGGCCCAGCCCTGCTGGCCTAGTGGTTAAAGTTTGGCACATTCTGCTTCAGCGGCCCAGGTTTGGTTCCCAGGCGCAGAACCACACCACTCATCTGTCAGTAGGCATGCTGTGGTGGTGGCTCACATAGAAGATCTAGAAGGACTTACAACTAGAATATACAATATGTATTGGAACTTTGGGGAGAGAGAGAAAAGAAAAGTGTTCGTAAGGATGTAGAGAAACTGGAGCCCTGTTACATTGTTGGTGGGAAGGTAAAATGGTGCAGCTGCTGTGGAAAAGAGTTTGGCAGTTTTCAAAAAGTTAAACATAGAGTTTACCTTATGACCCAGCAATTTGAAATATATGCATAATCTCCAAGAGAACTGAAAACAGGTACTCAAATACTTGTACACAAATGTACATAGCAGCATTATTCATAATGGCCATAAAAAGGAATGAAGCACCGATACATGTTACAACATGGATGAACCTGGACAGCATTATGCTAACGGAAGAAATCACACACAAAAGGCCACCATTGTTTGATTCCATTTACATGGAATGTCCAAAATAAGCAAATCCATAGAGACAGCAAGCAGATTAGTGGTTGCCAGGGGCTGTGGGGGGCGGGGAGAGTGGAGAGTGATTGTTTAAAGAGTACAAGGCTGTCTGGGGTGATGAAAATTTCTGGAATTAATGGTGATAGTTGTGCAACATTGTGAATGTACTAAATAGCACTGAATTGTACACTTTAAAATGGTTAAAATAGCAAATTTTATGGTATGTGAATTTTACCTCAATAAAAAAATGTTTAAAAGTCCATACAGTCAATTTTTAGAAACCATTTTGGGGGCCGGCCTGGTCACACAGCAGTTACATTCACATGTTCTGCTTTGGCAGCCTGGGGTTCACTGGTTCAGATCCCGGGTGCGGACCTACGCACCGCTTGGCAAGCCATGCCGTGGTAGGCGTCCCACATATAAAGCAGAGGAAGATGGGTACGGATGTTCGCTCAGGGCCAGTCTTCCTCAGGAAAAAAAACCCAAACCATTTGATCACTGAACCTCTGCCTTTTTTAATAAATAATTGTGTTAACAGTGACTATTTTTTAGATAGAACTATAATTTTCCCTTTTTCTGTCTTTAAAAAGTCAGAAGGTTCCAATTTACAAAACTTCTCAAAACATGCCACATATAAAGGCACTAGGGCATGGCTTAATAGAGGCAAACAGCATTTGATCACAATTCAACACCTGGGGCGGCCCAGTGGTGCAGCAGTTAAGTGCACACGTTCCGCTTCGGCAGCCTGGGGTTCGCCGGTTTGGATCCTGGGTGCGGACATGGCAGCACTTGGCAAGCCATGCTGTGGTAGGCGTCCCACATATACAGTAGAGGAAGATGGGCACAGATATTAGCTCAGGGCCAGTCTTCCTCAGTGAAAAGAGGAGGATTGGCAACAGTTAGCTCAGGGCTAATCTTCCTCAAAAAAAAAAAAAAAGGAAAAAAACATTCAACACCTATCATAGTTAATCACATCATAGTTAATCTTTGATATTACTGAATATACAAACATGGCCAGATGAGGTGAATTAAAAACTAGGGCATGGCTTAAACATCACTAAAACCCCAAAAACCCCTGAAATGATAGTTATAATTCCTATTCCATGAAGAAATATTTGAGTCAACATTTCTGTATCCTTATTAGAAAAGTTGTATGGTCTTTTTAACAACTGATTTTTTTTAACAGTGGTATTCTCACAGCAGTCCAGCACGAGTGTTGGTTATATCACAGACATCCCTCAGTCATTCCACTACAAGACATAACTAACTGACGATGTGGGGGGCTGAGGGCCAATCACTCCAGCAATGCTTGGGACTTAAAAAACTCATGTGGAACGAAGTGACCTGATTCCAACCTCACAGATGTACTCTAATCCAGGTCTGCATTGCTAAATCATATTCTTCCCACTATCTTCTGCTTCCTGAAATAGAGTTTGTAGTCTAGACATCTTCAAATGGGGGAAAAATTACTTATTTAGGTTCATTCTTTCAAATTATTCAGTGCCAACTTCTTGCCTGCCTGGCACTGTTCTGGAGGTAAAAGCAATGAACAGTCTACCCTCCGAGTTCAAATTGTATTGGAGGCAGGCGACCAAACAAGCAACTAGAAAGGAAAACGTTCGAGACTCACGTGCTATGAAGATCATCAGCAGACTATCGTGCTGGGAGGGGGAAGCACTACTTTAGACGGTCTCCCTCAGAGAAGGCCTCCCGGAGATGACCTACAGGCCAGGATCTGAGAGCCAGACCTGGGAAATCTTAGGGAAGAGCCCTTCAGAGAGTGGTAACAGCAAGAGGAAAGGAACATGCTTGGTTACCTTGGAGGGTCAGAAAGCAGGAAGTGTGGCTGGAGTATTTAGAACCAAGGTGAGTGTGGCAAGGCACGAAGTCAGGAGTCTGGATTTCATTCTAAATGCACTAAGTACAGCAAGGATTTACTCAGGAGAATAATTATCTGATTGACATTTTTAAAAGCTCACTCTGACTGCTAGGTGGAGAATGGGTTATATGTGTTTGGGGTGGGGACTTGGGTAAAAGCACAAACAGCTGAGCTACCACTGAGTTACGCAGATGAGAGATGATGGGGTAACAGTGGAAATGGAAAGAATTGAATGTATTCATGATATATTTTTGCGGTAGAGCTGAGATGACTCTAATGGGAATAAGACATAAAGGAAAAATCGAGATGCCAAGGTTTGTAGTTTGAGCAGATGGGTAGTGTTTAACTGAAATTATGGGGTCTGGAGTAGGTAGCTAGGGGTGGGGACTGGAATTGGGGCCATGTGAAGCTTGAGATCCTTATCCCCTATCTGGGCTAAAAACATAAATATGGCCAACGATAAGAATGCCTCTTTGCTGGGAAAAAATAGATTATTCAGTCTGAATGAAGTTCCTAATGCTTTGGAAAAAATTACTCATCAAATAGTGATAGGTTGAAAGAGTGGGGGTAGCTGTTCTAGTACCTAGAGTTTCTTTCAACAGGCGTTTATTGACCTCCCTCCTCCCCAGGGCCACGCTGTTTTAGAACAAACTCCTTCATCTGCCCAGTCTTTCAGCGGATTCCTGTGTACTAGCACGGAGTCAGTCTTAAAAGAGTTTCAGGCCGTTCCTGAATTTGCCAGGAAATTCAGACCCCTCGTTTTCTCCCTCATCCTCCCCACTGCACTTCA
This sequence comes from Equus caballus, assembly GCF_041296265.1. Lineage (NCBI taxonomy): Eukaryota > Metazoa > Chordata > Mammalia > Perissodactyla > Equidae > Equus > Equus caballus. The sequence continues at coordinate 87,864,469 of NC_091690.1, read as the reverse complement.
CCTCCCTACACCCAGCCCCTGCCTTTGCAGTCTTCTTCCCAAAGCTCTGCCCTGTCGCCAACTCTCACTCGGCCACGCAGCCCAACGCTCCTCCCCGCCGAGCAGAGCGCCCCACAGCTCTGCGCAGGGGAAAGAGTGGAGGGGTCCCAGGTGGAGCGGTAGGTAGCAGGTAGAGGTCCGCCAGGGCCTGGTTCAAATCCCTGGGCTGGTTCTTCTCTGTGTTCCGGGACCCGTCTCCGGCAAGATCAGATTAGAGATAATGGTAGTGCTGGCTGGGCCGTAGCCACTACCCTTACTGCCGGTGTAGCACTTACACCATGGTTTGTACCTGCGAATTTATTAGGGGCAGGGACAGACCTTGAGATATTTAGTGCAAAGACAAAGCCTGGCGCTGCTGAATGAACAACTGTGGCTGAAGCCACATTTGGATTCGTTTCAGGAGCCCAAATTCGCCAGGCGGCGGGGGACAGATAACGGCTTTTCTAGGACAGGGACCAAGTGCACCAACGCCTGCCGTTGTACCTGCTCCATGCCGACTCGCAGGCAGAGACTTGAACCTGCACATTCTCGGGGCTAGCAGCACCTCCAGAAATCGCATTCCCAGCTGGAGTCTGACTCAGTTTCCCGCTCTGGCAACGACTGAAAGACCGATGCATGCCGGGAAGTGTAGTCATGTTGTATGAGGAATCTGATATAACGTGGCAATGCATTTCGGGATATGTAGTCACGCGGGCGCCGGGGTCCACGCGGCGTGGCTCCGCCTCCTTCATGCGGGAACGTGTGAGGTCACTTCCTGCGTGCTAGGTGGCTTCCTGCGGCGTTCGGTGGTTTGCTCTCTTTTTCGCTGCCTGACCGACGCCATCATGGGTCGCATGCATGCTCCCGGGTGAGCTCGCGTTTCCCAGCTGGTTGCAGGGCTGGGCCGCGGGGGCGGGGGAAGGAGGGAGTGTGGGCGGCGGGTCCAGGGGGTGATGTGGTGGGCTGCTGGGGTATTGGCCCCCCCCCTCACCGCGGCGCTGCTCCTCTCCCCAGGAAGGGCCTGTCCCAGTCGGCGCTGCCCTACCGCCGCAGCGTGCCCACTGTAAGTAGCGCGCGCGAACCGGGAGGAGTCGGGAGGAGACTGGCAGCGGTCGCGCGGGGCGTGCCGGGTGGGCGCGGGCAGCGGGCTCCTTGGGCGCCGGCGCGGCTCCTCGGCCTCAGGCTGCCCTCTCCTCCATGCGCAGTGGCTGAAGTTGACGTCTGACGACGTGAAGGAGCAGATCTACAAGCTGGCCAAGAAGGGCCTGACGCCGTCGCAGATCGGTGAGCGCTCGTGGCTAACGGAGCCTCTTCCGCCCGGCCTCGTGTACCTGCCGGAGAACGCTCGGCGGTAACCGGGCCCCGCGCGCTCCGTGGAATGCTTTTGCCCGTTTTCCCGGCTTTTCCTGTCGATGACCGAGGGCTCGTGTTCGTTTGGGGAACTCTCAAGTTCTTACTTGGGAGACGGTGGAATTAGAAGTTCTGGTGGTTCCCCCCGCTTCACACAGCGCGGCTGCATGACCAGCGCCCGGTCTCGTTAAGGGGAGGCGTTGGGATTGCCTGCTGGCAGTGCTTGTCGCCCTCTCAGTTAGATGTGCGAGTCTCAGCTGTGTGTGACTGTGCAAGTGGCTTCATTCAGCAGATGTTTGCCTGCTGCGTGGTTCTGGGCCCCGAGGACACAGTGAGCGAAAAGAGGGCAAAACATCTGCCCTCCTGGAGCTGAGGGTCCAGTGGAGGGATTACACACGAGGAAATAAAGGATTCGTGGCCAAGTAGTGAGGCTGTGCTGTTGTGAGATTAAAAAGGAATGTATGTGAGTGTCTGGTCCATGTTTAATAAACGTTAGCTGGTTTTAATTATTGAACACATACACAGCCGGAATCTCATGGATTCCTTTGGTGGCCTGTCATCTAGCACGCTTACTATGGTGCTGGTCTTCCAGCACTCGCAGTTTCCACCAGAAGCGTTTTCCTTGCTGTTGGGTAAACCTTCCTTGCATGTCCGAGTGAGCTCTGCGTGCGTTCTCCTGTTGGTCTCTGTGATGTGTAAACTTAAGCCCCGTTTTACCGATGGGGAACTTGGAAAGGGACTTGACATCACCTGCTCCAGTTTGTGAGTTTGGTGTGAGAAGTTATAACGTGATTCCTTTTCAGGTGTGATCCTGAGAGACTCACATGGCGTTGCCCAAGTGCGCTTTGTGACAGGCAATAAAATCTTGAGAATTCTTAAGTCCAAAGGACTTGCTCCTGATCTCCCTGAGGACCTCTACCATTTAATTAAGAAAGCTGTTGCTGTTCGAAAGCATCTGGAGAGGAACAGAAAGGTGAGAGAATGGCACTGCTTGTACTAACTTATTTCAGTAAAACTCAATGCATCTGTCAGCACTATGGTTGTTTTGAAATAAAAATTCTACCGGAAGAGTTTTGGGATAGGAGGCCTTTGGCTGCCCTAGATACAACATGTTCAGTTGGTTGAAAATGTTGAGGTGTTTATTTGCAGAGATTTGCAAAGCATTCCTGTCGAGTCTTCTGGAAGCCTTAAATTTTCTTAATGACTTAATCTAGCCACATGAATCCTAGCCTGTGATTCTGTTACAGGACATTGGGTGACTTTTCATTAGAGAAAGTGCATCGTGTCTATACATTTCTTTGTTAAAATAATGTTCCATAGTGTTTAGTTGTTTTGAATGGCTTTCTTGAATTCTCTCCATTTTTAATTTTAGGATAAGGATGCTAAATTCCGTCTGATTCTGATCGAGAGTCGTATTCACCGGTTGGCTCGATATTATAAGACTAAACGAGTCCTTCCCCCGAATTGGAAATAGTAAGTATCAGCCTTTTTGGTTAACAAGAGCAGGAGTTAACCAGATAGTGAATATAGTAGTAATTATTGTAAAAGGCTTGATGGTAAATGTTTTAGGCCACGGGCCATATGGTCGACTACTCCTCTAGCTCTGCCATTGTAACAGGAACACAGCCATAGATGTTATATAAACAAATGGGCGTGGCTGTGTTCCATTCAAACTTGACTTACAAAGACAAGCAAAGGGCCATAGTTTGCAGACCCCTGATTTAGAACATGAACAAGCCCTTTGAATCACTTTTAGACGGTGGGTAAAGTTTTAGTTCATTCCTGTGCTCCCAGGTGTTTATGTTTTCTTAATTTTTGCATGGATTGCTCATTATGGTGCTTAATTTACAAACATTCAGTTTCCACCAGAAAAGTTTTTCTTTATGTTGACCAGTTCTTCCTTGGATGTCTGAGTGAGCATCTTCATTACACTTCAGCACAGTGAACTGATTCAGGAACTTAGCAGTTTGGTGCATTTTATATATTTGGGGTTTATTTTAGCTGTTGGGAAATAACTCATTGGCTGAGAGATTCTGTTAAAGAAAACGGAGGACCTGTATTAATCCAGCTCTTCTCTCTTTCCCCTTTTTTCCTTTTCAGTGAGTCATCCACAGCCTCTGCCTTGGTTGCATAAATTTGTCTATGTACTCATGCAATAAAATCATTGTTTAACTAGAAGCACATTTTGTATTTCTTTCCCTTAAAAAATTGTGTATCAGTCATTCATGAGTGTTGATCTTTGTTGATGTGGAAGTGTTTGGGCAGAATTAGAATTGTCTAATTCCACAGGGAGCAGTAAGCTAGAATCCATCTATTACATCCCTTCACTGCTCAGCTAGTTGTAGTTGAGCAGTTTATAACTTCACGGGTGGTTAGTATATACAGGGCAGTGCGGGGAGGGACTGGAAGCGACTAGGAAGTAGTGACTTGTTTTGATGTCATGGCAAAAATGTTTAAGTATTTTTGATAGATTTGATGTTAAATAGACGTGTGATAGAAGTAGACGTGATAGATGCTATCCACAGTGTAGTCTAGCATCAGAAATAAATACATGAAAGTGCCTCTGGAAGAGTGTCTTTAGTATGGAGGGACCTTTGGAGGCAGTGACATTTGATCCCAGTCTTGCTTGTGAGGTTAAAGATGAGGAAGAAGGGATTTAGGGAACAGTAAGCGAGCATAGTTCCATCTGAAGCAGAGGGAACGGGAAGAATTGTGAGATGAGCTCAGGTCCCTGAACCTTGCAACTTGTGGGTGAGTTAAAATTAACCCACCTGGGTGTTGTCAGGATGTTTTATTTAATTCATAAAACCACCTAATGAGGTACATGGGTATCCCTGTTTGAAAGAGGCAAGTCTCTTGAACGACGAGTGAATTGTTCAAGGTTGTGAGACCAGGAAATGATAAGCTGCACGTCTAGCTGGTTCACAGAGCCACAGTCTTTCAGACTTTAGAAAATGTTCAAGCAGGCCACTTGTATGTGCTGATTTTTTCCTAAGCGTTTATCACTTGAATGAGTATATTTAGTAATAGGCTTTTTACTTAAGCTTTACGCCAAGCAGTAGTCAAAGTTGAGTTTGAAATCACACTACCAGGCAAAGTCCCTTGTTTTCAAGAGGCCAGTATGGTAACCAGCATTGACGGCCTGTTGGTGCTGGGCTCAGGAGGTACAGATACCCGAGTCCCGTTATTCTGTAGGACACATATACTCGCCTACCTAGCATGTGCTCTGTGCTGGGTGTGCAAACTGATTCAGTCTCCCCTTCCGCATGGGCTCCCAACTATGGGAAACAGGTGTGGGATCTGTTTAGTATTTCACCCAATTCTTACTTAGTGTTAGATGTCTAAGTTTTTAATCTCTACAAGAGGCTAACCATTATAAACCAAGATATTTATTAAGGCAGCCATCTCCAAGAGTGATGAACAAGTAATACAAGGTAACACACCACACAATCCTTTGCAAGCCCTACAAAGTTAGGCAAGTTGTGGAGTATGGATAGTTGTGGATCAAAAACTAGTCAGTAGTTGTACGTGGGGCATTTGGTGTTTCAAAGCATCTCTAGGTTTTCTTTTTAATTATAAGAAGTATTTACAGGGGCCGGCCTCGTGGCTGAGTGGTTAAGTTTGTGCACTCTGCTTTGGCGGCCCGGGGTTTCACTGGTTCGGATCCTGGGTGTGGACATGGCACTGCTTGTCAGGCCACGATGCTGAGGTGGTGTCCCACATAGCACAACCAGAGGCACTCACAACTAGAATGTACAACTATGTACTGGGGGCCCTTGGGGAGAAGAAGAAGAAGAAAGATTGGCAACAGATGTTACATGGCAGTCTTTGTAGAAAAAAAAAAGTAATGATAAATACTCAAAGTGCATGAGCATGTCATTTCTTCACATCCTTTCAAAACTTTTTAATTGTTTAAATCTTTGTTGAGAGAATATTTTGTTTCTTTGATTACTATTGAATATCTTAGGTTTGCTTTTTGTGCCTTGCCTATTCATCCCTGTTCCACTTTCGCTTTTGGAACATTGTCATTTTTAACTCTTTATCGTGTGTTACAAATACTTTTCCTAGTTTATTCTCTCTCTTTCCATCTTGTTTATGGTATTTTTGCTGTAGAAGTTTAAGAATGTTGTTGACACTGTCACTAATGATTTTTCTTTTTCTTTTTTATTGAGTTATTGATAGGTTATAATCTTGTGAAATTTCAGTTGTACATTAATGTTTGGCAGTCATGTTGTAGGTGCACCATTTCACCCTTTGTGCCCACCCCCCACCCCACCTTTCCCCTGGTATCCACTAAACTGTTCTTAGTCCATAATTTTAAATTCCTCACCAATGATTTTTCTTAATGAGCTTTTTTCTTTTTTTAAAATGAATCAGTTTGGTTAAATTTTTAATTTTTCCTCCTCCCTTCTGTTTAACAAAGTATGGTCATCATCTGTCTTCCAGACTTAGACATTTATTCTTCCTTTTTAAACAGAAGTTTCCATATGCTTTTTCCACGTAACATCTATTTTGGCGCAGGTTGAGTCAGCTTATGCATATTATTTGTCCACATCTACCCCTATGTGAGCACCCAGGATTTGAAGGTTTCCTTCAACAACTGTTCTCTTCATTCTTCATTTAAAAATGATCTTTTCTCTAAGTGACAGGTGTTCATCTTTTTTTTTTTTAAGGATTGGCACCTGGGCTAACGACTGTTGCCAATCTTTTTTTTTTTTCTTTCTTTTCTGCTTTATCTCCCCAAACCCCCCCGTACACAGTTGTGGATCTTAGTTGCAGATCCTGCTAGTTGCGGGATGTGGGACGCCGCCTCAACGTGGCCTGACCAGTGGTGTCATGTCCGCGCCCAGGATCCGAACCCTGGGCCACCACAGCGGAGCGCGCGAACTTAACCACTCGGCCACGGAGCCGGCCCCACATCTTATTTTTTAATTGAAGTTATGCATACATGTAGTTTTAAAAGTCCTATCATTTTATAAGACTTATAACTAAAAACAGTCCCTTCCCTTTTCCCAGCCTGAAGTCTAGAGCAACCACTTTCAACTTAGCGCTGTTTTTCTGACATACGATATGTTCTTATTTCTAAATAACATTCTTTTTTAAAAAAAATTGAAGTGATGTAAAGTTCATTTTAAAGCGAACAATTCAATGGCATTTAGTACATTCATAATGTTATACAACCACCCTTATCTAGTTGTAAAACATTTTCATCACCCCAAAATAAAACCCCATACTCAAAGCAGATGCTCCCCGTTCTTCCCCCCAGTCCCTGGTGACCACCAGTTTGCTTTCTGTTCCTGTGGGTTTACCTGTCTGGATATTTTATATAAGTGGAATCATACAACACGTGACCTTTTATATCTGGCTTTCACTTAGCATGATGTTTTTGGGTTCATTCAAACTATAGCAGGTATCAGGACTTCATTTTTCTGGCTGGATAATATTCCACTGTATGTATACACCATAATTTATGCATTCATCAGTTGATGGATATTTGGTGGTTTCCACCTTTGGGCTATTTTGATAGTGCTGCTATGAACATTTATGTACACGTACTTGTTTGAGTCCCTTTTTCCAATTCTGCTGGATATGTACTTAGAAGTGGAATTGCTCTAAATAACATTCTTATACTATGATTTCTTGGTTTTTAGTTTGTACCTCTTCCTCAGGAATTCTCATAATTTATGATTAGATCAATATTTTATGTTTACATTTCTGTGATTTATATAATTTTTATATATAATTGTGTACTTTACATTTCCGTAAATGTATATATTTACATAAAATGTTAGTAATTACCTTTTTCTTCTATCTGCTTAGTGTTCTGTGTGCCTATCTGTAATTCATCCCTAAACTCAGAACCATAGTTTAATCTCAGTATGTTCAATCGAGTTTACTTTTGTTTTTTCCTTGGTGCTATCCCTCTCAGGACCCTTATACTCTAGCTCCAATTCAGACAGGTTACTCTTGAGACCTAGGGTTCTGGGATCTCCTTTTGCCATCAATAGGGGGATTCTTTGTGCTTTCAGTGTCAGATTCCCTATTTCCACGTCATGTCTTCCTTTTTCTTGGTTTACTCCTTCCTTTTGGTGAAACATCCTCTAGTAGCTCCTGAAGAAAGGGCTCAATCTTTGAACCTCATTTCTTCTCTGCTGATACCAACTCCTAGGTAATTTCATCTATTCTATGGCGTGAAATGCTGTCTTTGAGGTTACACTACAATTCATACCTCCAGCACAGACCTTCCCTGAACTCCACCTTAGATGTGGATATGCCCATTCAACATCCCCACTTGGGATCGCTAATAAACACCTGGACTTTATCCCAAACTGAATTCTTGATTTTTGCAGCCCAAACCTGCTCTCTCCCCAGACATCTCTGTCTCGGCAAATGGCAACTTGATTCATCCTCAGACCAAAAACCTGAGTCTCATCCTTGCCTTCTTTTCTATTACACTACATATCCACTTGAGCACCAAATCCGCTTGGCTCTACCTTTACAATATATCCCCAAATCTGACCAGTTAGCATCTCTACAATTACTCTTGTCCAAGTCATCACCTCTTTCCCTTACTACTGTACAAGCCTCAACTTCTCTCTCTACCTGTCATTCCCACCAAGCTCTTTTCTACATCCAGCATCTGGAGAGATCTTTTGAAATGTAAGTCACATGGTGTCCCATATGCTCAAAAACCTCCAGTGGTTTCCCATCTCATTCAGAATAAAATCTAGAATCCTTATCTTGCCCTACAAGGGCGAGATAGAATCCTGGCAGGAAACAGATGGATGTCACCCTCGAATTCAGAGAGTGCCTACTAACGGAGCTCTTTACAAAGGTGTCAGTGGGGTTTAGGGGAACCACAAGGATAGCGCATGCGGTTCCCAGGAACTAGCAACCATGGGAGGCATTAGGCATTCCCACCCCTCCCCTGAAGAGCATGGGGAACTCGGAGCTGGCGGGAGTCACCTGATAGAAGTTGTGGCCCTCAGTAAAGAGGACACCTGCCCTCTGGTTTCTTGTAGGTGATTCCCATTGGCCAAGTCTCATAGGAAGCCAGAGGTCAAGGGAGCATGTTGATGTGGTCCATAAACGTCAGCTTCCCAGAGAGTAGAGCAGGGGTGAGAGTGGGTCCAGAGGGACAAGAGGAAAATACTCAATCCCAGGGCCCCTGTGATCTGGCCTCCAGCTACCTCTGCTTTCCTCTCTTACCACCCTGCCTGGTCACACTGGCCTCGTTTCACACTCTTCCCAAGGCCATTGCCCTTGTCAACTTCTCTGTCTGGAAGGCTCTTCCCCCAGATGTCCACATGGCTTGCTCCTTCATTTAGGTCTCTGTTCAACTGCAACCTTACCAGAGAGGCCCTTTCTAAAAGAGCGCCCTCCCACCCCGCACTCCATCCCCCATCCTGATGTTCTTCAGAGGACTGATTACTCCCTGACATGTTGATGATTTCAGACTGAGTAAGCCCGTTACAGCAAGGGCCTTGTTTATTCCTGCTGTATCGTGAGTATTTAAAATAACGTCTGGCACATAGTAGGTTCTTAATAAATATTGGTTAAATGAATGCACATAAGAGAAGAAAAAAAATTCCAGATCTTGGAAAAAGTCTTTTCAAGTCTCTGTTGATTGACAGAGAATTTTGGGAATAGAGTAGGAAATAATTTTTCCTAAAAATTTTTAGCATTGTTTACTGTTTCTAGCTTAAAAACAAACAAAAAACTGCTGTTGAGAAGTCAAATGTCATTCTGATCCCTACTTTGTTTGTAACCTGGTTTTTTTTTTTTTGACTTAGTTTTAGGATCGTCTCTTTATTGCTTGGTGTTCTGAGATTTGCAATAATGCCTGGTTTTATCTTTTTTCATTTGTTCTGCAAGGTACTCAGTGAGCTATTTCAGTCTCAAAATTGTCTTGCAGTTCTGGGAAATTTCCTTGAATTATTCCTTTAATATTTTTTCACACTATTTTCTATGTTCTCTCTCTGGAGCTCGTTATTTTGCACATTAGACTTTCTGGACTGATCCTTTTACCAATTATTGTCCATTTCTTTTCCTACTTTCTGGGAGGTTTCAACTTTATTTTCCAATCTTAGTTTTTCATTTCTACGCTCAGATGTTTAATTTCCCAGAGCCAGTGGTATGTTGGTAAATGTTGCTATATGTATGTTGTTGTGCATATATATATATATGTTGTATATACATATAGGTATGTATGTTGGTAATTGTTTAACTTGGGGGGAGGGGGACAACTGATTTGTAGTGTTTACCTATTTCTGGGTTGTAAAACTCCCCCTATGGCCAATTTTAAGCTACCAATGGGACATCACAATGTGGAGTTGGGAAGAGACGCTTGGTAGTAGACCATTATATGATATTTCTCCTATACAGAAACAATTAACATAAATGACTTCAAGACCATGGGTAATAGTAAAATGCTGTAAAATAATTACAAAGTGATGAGTTTGCAGTATTTATTACATTGGTTTTGAATACAATTTATTTGCCTTTGAGTTTATATAATTTTTAATAATGCCTCTGCTTAACTGGCTTGCAGAATTCCTGAAAACTTAGGAGCCAGATCCAGCTCACCACTGCTCAGAGTTCATTTTTGTTCTTTGAATTTTCTTTTATAGAAACTTGTTTCATAGTTATAATATATTCTCATTTCTGAATACATTAAGGATAATCTTAAACTTTTTCTGCCTCTAAATTCTTTGTTTTCTCTGAGCTCCTTTTTTCTTTGTCTTTTCTTAGAGGGTTTCCTCAAATGTTGGGTAATCCTTGTAACAAGGACCTGCATTGTATGCCTACTATTGCGCACTATTTGAATTGTATACAGACACAGTTAATCCCTTTTGCCACTGCGTGGCGTATATTGCTTTTGTTGCTGGTGATGCTAACACTGCCATATATCGCAGCTGCTTATAATTTAGAAGTACTCTCACATTTATTTTTATTTTTTCTGAGGAAGTTTAGCCCTGAGCTAACATCTGTGCCCATCTTCCTCTACTTTACATGTGGGACGCCTGCCACAGCATGGCTTGCCAAGTGGTGCATAGGTCTGCACCTGGGATTCGAACTGCTGAACCTTGGGCCGCTGAAGCCGGACGTGTGAACTTAACTGCAGCGGCACTAGGCCGGCCCCTACTCTCACATTTATTATTTCTTTGATTTTCACAACTTCCTAAAGAGTTGAGTCCATATTTTTTTGGAAGGAGGTCTGGCATAAATTCATTAATTTAAAAAAATTTCCTCCATTTTAAAGATGAGGAGATTTAGGCTCAGAAAAGGTAACTGAAACTAAGGCCTTGAGGACGCCTAGTGTTCCCATCACCAACCTCGAGGCTCGTATGATCCTTTTTCTCAGGTTTTTTTTTTGGTTTTTGAGAAGTGCAAATAGAAAAGATCCATGTTCTTCTAGATAAATCAGCTTAAAAATCATTAACAGTAACATTTTAGCTAATTCCTAATGTAGGAAAATGTATCCACTAGGGAAATCAAATTTTAAAATCTCCATAAATCTTAGTGAATTTAGGTACTGTTCTCTTTTATATTGTTTCTCTCTAATTTTGTTAGCTATGAGTAAAAATTAGAGTTCTCTTAAGCTAAGGATAAGGGTTGCCTCTCGGCTCCAAGCTAGTGCAGCTCCCCGCATTCCAGCCTCACCTGCAGCCACACTGCCTCTTACACAATTACCTGCTGCCGTAGCTCCACATACAGTGACATGTGTGGCAGTAGCTCTGGAATGACAAAGCCCAGATAGGAGGGTGGCGACCCTCCCCAGGGAAGGAGGCGGCAGGATTGGGCAGAGCCACACGGAGTTTCCACTGTGTTGTAATGTTCTCTTTCATAAGCTGGGTGGTAGATACAAGAGGCTTTTGTTTTATCCTTTGTCTTTCTACACTCAATTCATTTAAAAAGTCTCTATGAGGTCTGGAATTATAAAAGCAGTTCATTCACTCAGCAAATATTTATTGAGCACTTTTGTGACATGCATCTTCCATGCAGTGGTGAACAGCAATTTTGGGTCTAGATTCGTGGCTGATTCGTTCAACGCACATTTACTGAGTGCCTGTTACAGGCAAGGTGCTAGGCCAGATGCTAATAAGGTAACTCACACCTACCCTGCACCTTAAAAGAGAGCCTAGTGTGGGGTGGGGCATGTTATTCATTGAGTGCACAAACCTCACAAGGTAGAAATTCACTTCAGAAGAGAAGTGCAGATAAAGTGTTAAGGAAAAATCCTAGAGAATTTAGGAGGACTTCACAGAGGAGATGGCAGTTAAGCTGGATCGTGAAGGACATGTTGGCAAGGAGGGAGGGGGTGCAGCCCAGGCAAAGAGCCCCCTATGCAGAGGGAACAGCAGGAGCAAAGGACAGAGGTGGGAGAGTGTGCAGTGTGAGGGCCCAGTGAGTATTTTAGTTTGGCTGGTGAACTCAGTAATAGTGAGCAGTCTGGGGAAGGAGTTCGGTCAACTCCCAGAGGGCTCAGGCCAGGCCAAGCTGCTGGACTATTCTGTTGGGGACGTGGAGCTATTTGCTGTTATTAAGGGCCAGCAGGGTTGGGGAATGGCAGATTGCTTTCCAGAGCCTGGGTGGGCACAAATAGGTCCCGGAGAGACAGGAACAGGTGGGATTTGGATCACAGGAGTAGAGTCCACAGCACCGGCAGCTGTTTGAGTTTGGGCTGGGATCACTACTCGCAGCTGGCTGCTCAGCTTCCGCATGAACTCCTCCAGGGATGAAGGTCACCACTCAGGAGGAGCTTGGTTTTTACTGCTGGGTTGTAATTCCTCACCTGTCTACTGGGTCTCGTGTGGAGCTCTGCTCCACCCAACTGTGGTGAGGGGAGAGGGGACAGAAGAGGAGAACAACTTGGACAGGGAGAAAGCATGCTATCTCTGCGAGGTATTCGGCATGCCTGGGGGGATCCGGGCTGGTGGGGACCCAGTGGGAGAGGCTGCTTTGGGGGTGTGCCCTTCTCCACACAGGCAATAACCAACAGGTGGGAGGTTGGAGCTCCTGGGTTGCCTTTGTGGTGCCCACATGTGGACACCATAGTGCTGGGCCTGGGACGCCACACCTATGGGGGGGGACCTTGGGACAGAGAGAACATCTAGTGCTGGAGGTGTGGGACGGTCCTGTGTCACCCTGGGGTCCTGCTCTGCCAGCATCTACTCTTCTAGTCCAGGGGAAGGACACTTTCGACTGATCTGGAATCTGCCCAGCATGGGCCATCAGCATTGGCCCTCACATCTCACCAACATGGTTTTGGCTAAAAGATTGGGGCCAGACTAGTCATCAAGGAAGACTGACGAGGTACCCTCTGAGGATCACTAGACAGAGCCCGTCCCTGTTGCCCTAGGTCTCTCCAGCTACCCTGGTGCAGAGCCTGAAACCCCGTCATGGGAGAGGCACATACATTTCCTAGAGGGTCTGGCACTTTATTTGAGAGCCTACACTAATATAGTTATTTATTAACAAATTCACAAAGATTCAAAGGGTGTGATTGGTTCTGCAAACTGTAAAGGCCTACACTAAAAAAGCATCATTATGTATGCAAACCGCCCCTGAGCACTAACCACCCCCACCTCAGGGTCAGGGAGTTAACGGATTACAAGCTCTTTTCCCTCCATCATCACCCCGGAGCCTCAGAGCAGCCCTGTGCTGCAGAATTATTAAACTTCTCTCTGCCTCAGTTTCTTCTTGTAAATGGATGTAAAGTCCCTTGCCCAAGGTCGCATGGCCAATATGAGGCCTCAAGGACTGGACACTACATTTTAGAAACAGAAGGGCTTACTACTTCCTGTTTTATCAAAGCAGCCTGGGGGGTGACCCCTCAACCCTGCTGGAAGACCATTTTCTGACCAGGACGGTCCTCAGACCTCTGAAGCAAGATGAACAATGGGCGAGGCTGGAAAGGGAAGATGAGTCATCCTGGGTGGGTGTGTGACGGCACCCGGAGTGCATGGCAGGAGGGTCACGGAGAGAGTTGAACTGGGATTTTGGGGTGTGGTCAGTTAGCCATTCAGGGGATGAGACTTGGGTGCCCACCACCCCAGGGGAAGAGCCCAGGATGCACAGTCAGGATGGAACCTGGGTCTGTCAGTGCCTAAGCCCAGTTTTCTCCATCCCTGCACGGTCCCCCAGGGGTGCCATGTGAACTCTGCCAAGTCTCACCGTCTGGCTCATCCTTGTCTGGAAAAGGAGGACGTTGGACCAGGTAGGCTCCAAGCCCCTACTGGCTGTGCCCTACTAAGTTCTGGAAGCAGGTGAAGCTATTCAAGTCGGCAAGAGCTCCAGAAGAGAGGCCTAGGGGCAGGGAGGATGAGTGTTTCCAGCCCTGAGTGGATTACATCTTCCTACATCCTAACAGATTCCCTTCTGGCCTTGTGCCTGTCAAAGGTTGGAAAATCAGGTGTATCTGTGAGTCATCTGAGCTCTGCCCAACCTGCCCATTTCTTCATTCTTCGTTCATTCTCTAAACTCTTACAAGGCCCTGACCCCTCTCCTCTCCTCTTTCATCCATCCATCCATCCATCCATCCATCCAATCAACAAATATTTATTGAGGTATGCGTCAGGTGCTATTTTAGGCTTTGGGATACAACGATAAGGAATAGAATTCAGAGAAGTGACACTCTGGGGCTTCTCCAGCTAGGGCAGAAAAGGCCTTGTTGGTTGGGACACTCACGCTTGGGGTCCTGAGCTGCCAGGTAGGAAGGTGGACCCTGAGACCTCCCTGCTGCCAGAGAGCCTGGGCCACACGCAGAGGCTATGTATAGGTGCTCCAGAAAATAGCCACAGCTGAGGCTCAGGCAACAGCCAGTATTAACCCCCCAGCATTGGGGTGAAGATAGCTCCACGTGATTCCTGCCCCAAACCCTTGAGTCACCCCCAGCCACCAAATATTCCCAGCTGAAGCCCCAGACATCTTGGAGCAGAGACGAGCCATTGCTGCTGTGCCCTATCCGAATTCTTGACCTACAGAATCCTTGGGCATAATAAGATGTTTGTGTGGAGGCACTAAGTGCTGGGATAATTTGTTTCACAGCAGAAATAATGGGAACATTTTATTGAGGAGGGAGAGGCTGAGTTTCTACAGCCTCACGGTGGCCAGAGGGACACGGCAGTGGCTTGCCTGCCTCTCTCCACTTAGCATGACTTGCAGTTCTCACCTCCTCTCGCCCTGTGCTGGAATTACGTGGGGATGTGCCTGTCTGTGCTGTCAGACAGCATGAGCCCCTACGGGGGAGGATGGCAGCACAGTCCTGGGCACCTCGTAGACCACGTGCCCAGCACAGAGCCTGATGAGAAGAGGATCAGCAAGTGCTTGCCGGCTTCCTGCCGGCCGCAATTGGTCTGAGGTTGCTTTCACCGGGAGCGGGGACCTCAAACTCTTCCAAGGACCCGAGGGAGCTGGACGGAAGCTCTTGCTGGCTGCCTCACACAGAGACATATAATTGGGCTGAAAGCAATTTTTCTGAAAGCATTCTCATGAATACAACATTTTGATTCAAACAATGATTTGACTGAAAATGAATCTTCCCTAGTCGCTGTGTTGTTTTTCCTACAGTGCCTGTTTCTTTTCATGCTTCATAAGGCAATTTTCAACCCTCCTGAGTTTTTAAGCATTTTTGTCCATTTTCAGAACTTTTCAGAGTTTTCCCCCTAATTATTTGTAATTTGCTTTAGCCTACTTTCACTGCTTTTCAGTATTTGTAATAGTTGACAGGTGGAACTGCCTAAAGGTCTAACTGACGAGTGGACTGCTTGGGATCACTGACTTAGAATCAGTAAGGAGGAAAGCCAGAGGGGGCACTTTACTGGGGGGCTCCTTTTGTGTACGCTTCAGTTGAGGCTCCGAGAAGGGGCTTGCCCAGGGTCTCACAGTGAGGGGACAGTGAGGACTAGAGTCCGGTGTCCAGGCTCCTGGCCTAGTGCCCTTTCCCCTCTGTTTCTGCTCCAGGTGTGAGCAGAAACGGTCTCTAGGTGGAATTATGGGAATTGTTTAAATCTTTCTTTGTATGTCTCTATTTTCTGATGTTTCTGTAAGAGTATGAATTGCTTTTGGCACAAGATAAAAAAACAAAGAGTAAAAGAAAGAATAAAAGAATTCTCTTAAAGGTATTTCAGCTGAGGTCCCTCTGCTGACCGCACACACGTTCACACCGGGCAGCACCGTCTCTCAAAGACAGTGGCCTTTAGGGACATTCTGGCTCAGACTTAGCATCACAAACATCCCAGATCTGAGCCACAGGGCCCAGGGAAAGTCAGTATATTCTGGGTGCACAGATCCCTGGGGCCTGCCCACCCAAGGGGGAACTTGATGCCAAGTAGGGAGAGACAGGCTGCAGAGGAGGGGGACCGTGAGCCAGGGAGCCCCACCAGAGGGCAGCAGGAAGCTGGCCGCAGGCTCCTGTGAGTCCCTCTGCTGAGACTATCACGGGGGTTGGGAGGCTCCATGGAGAATCAGGTCAGGTTCTGAAGGAAGGGAGCGGGAAAGCTGCTTTAGGTTAGTGCAAGGGGACGGCCTGAACAAAGCTAGGGAGGCAGGAACTAAGACAGCAAAATGCCAGAGGTGGAGATGGGGACTGGAAGCTCCGTGCAGGCAGGGAGGGACTGTGTCTGTTTTATGTGAGCAGCTGTACTGTCAGAACAGCAACTGGCATACGATATGCATTAAATTAATATTTATTGCTGAAATGCACAAATGGAGATACTGTTGGGTGGGGGAGGGAGGGAAGGAAAGAGATGGCAAATGTTTGAGTGGAAGACAAAAAAAGAAAGGCATTTTTACTTACTGAGTACCTATTTGTCAGGCAATGTGCTAATAATAAGCTTTTTTAAATTCATGATCCCTCTTTTCAAGTTAGTTTTTTGATTTAAAAACAGTACATGCTTAAGGTTAAAAAATATGAAATGTAACAAAAATTAAAAAATAAGCCTCACTCTCGTACCAGACCCTCAAGCCTCCTTCTCAGAGGCTAACTATGTATTTTGCATATCTTTTTAGAAAGTTTATATGCATGTCCCTTGAGGGTCACCTGCTCCCTGCTGCATCTCTGAACCCCCAGGCTCAGAGAAGAGCGCATTTCTCAAAGTGTGCTCTGGGACCGCCTTCAACAGAATCACCTGGGGGGATATCACGTATTAAAATGCAGAAGTTCAGCCTTCACACAGACCCCAGAATCAGGGTAAGAGAATCCTTGATTTTAACAAACTGTCCCAGGGAATTCTGATAGCCACTAAAGGGTCTTGGCCAAGTGTTAAGAGGTGTGGTTAAGTCTAGACTATGTTACACGACTAGCCACACAACCATAGGCAACCCACTTGCCCTCTGTGGGCCTCAGTGTCCTCCTCTAAAAATGGGGATAAGAACTGTTGCCCTGCATGTCCTAAGGATGCTGTGATTAGAAAAGAGGAGAAACTATGTTCACTGCAGCATTATTCACAATAGCCAAGATGTGGAAGCAACCTAAGGGCCCATCAACTGATGATTGGATAAAGAAGATATGGTATGCATGCACAATGGAATACTACTCAGCCATAAAAAAGGATAAAATCGTCCCATTCACAACAACGTGGATGGATCTTGAGGGTATTATGTTAAGTGAAATAAGCTAGATAGAGAAAGACAATCTCTGTATGACTCCACTCATATGTGGAAATTAAACACATGGACAAAGAGAACAGATTAATGGTTACTGGGTTCTGGGGGATGGGCACAAAGGGTGAAGTGGTGCACCTACAATGTGACTGACAAATAATAATGTACAACTGAAATTTCACAAGGTTGTAAACTATCATAATCTCAAGTAAAAAAAAAAAAAGGAGAAAGCATACAAACCTTCTGTGTTTTAAATCTGTCACCAAGACCATCCACTCAGAACCAGCTCAAATATTAGTAACTGGACTCAGTTGAGGATCACATAAAACTTAAAAACAAAAAAAGAATTCCTTACTTTTTGTTGTTGTTGAGGAAGATGTGCCCGGAGCTAACATCTGTTGCGAACTTTCTGCCTGAGGAAGATCTGTGCTGAGCTGACGTCTGTGCCAGTCTTCCTCTATATTTTTGTAAGTGGGTCACCGCCACAGCACGGCTAATGAGTGGTGTAGGTCTGTGCCCGGGATCTGAACCCGTGAACCTGGGCCGCTGAAGCAGGGCATGCTGAGCTTAACCTCTGTGCCACAGGGCTGGCTCTACTTTGTTTTTATCAACTGAAAAATTTGCCATGATCAGGCAGCAGGCTGGGAAAATTCACATCTTGTTTTGATCAGTCACAGGAGGAACTGATCCAGAATGGAACCAGCACCACATCTTTGCACTCAGATGTTACTTCTTAGCCTGCAGAGTGCCTCTCCTTAATGGTATGAAATGAAAAATGCAAAAAAGAACTCCTTAGGGCCTCATAGCTTGGGGTCAGTAGCAGCAGGTGTCAACCTTGGGTGTATGTCAGAATCGCCTGGGGACATTTAAGATCACACCAATGCTTGGGGTGGGGCCCAGGCAGTGCTTTTTTTAAAGCTCCCAGGTTATTCTAAGGGACAGTAAGGTCTGGGTACATGAAAGTGTGAGATGAAAAAGCTAGAACGGTGATGTCCCACTGAAATGTGTGAAAGCAAGCCAATATATGTAACTTTAAATTTCGTAGTAACCATTATTTTAATAATATATTTTACATATTCCAATATACCTAAAATATTATTTCAACGTGTAAACATTATAAATAATTATGAATAAGATATTTTACATTTTTTATACTAAGTCTTCAAAATCTGCTGCGTATTTTATACTTAGATCACATACCAATTCAGACAATGCAGACTAGCCATAATCCATGTGGCCAATAGCTCCTGTCTGGGGCATAGAGCTAGAATATACAATACAAACACTTTTGCTAATAATTCACAGGGTTATGTTACTAGTAATTGCAAGAATTTCTAAATATTACAAAGACACTTAGAATGCATGCATTGCTTTCATTGTTGTTTTTACAATTACATGTTTAAATTTGAAGCAGTTTTATAACATTCACTATCTCTCAGTAAAGCTTTGTGGTTTTCATCATATAGGTTTTACACTTATATGTTTTGCATACTTTTTTTGTTGGGGTTATTCCTAAGTTGTTTATATATTTGCTACTATTACAATGGTTAAAAGGGTTCAATAACTACCGACTTTGTGATATTATCTTAGTCCTGAGCTTCCTTATTAATTCTAAGAGTTTGGGTGTTGTTCTCCACATTTTAAGGCATTATGCCATATCATCTACAAATGAAGATAATTTTGTTTCCTCCCCAACACTTAAATCTTTTTTTTTTTAAATTGGCACTTGAGCTAACAACTGTTGCCAATCTTTTGTTTTTTCTTCTTCCTCTCCCCAAAACCCCCCCAGTACACAGTTGTATATTCTAGCTGTGAGCACCTCTGGTTGTGCTGTATGGGACGCTGCCTCAGCATGGCCTGATGAGCGGTGCCATGTCCGCACCCAGGATCCGAACCGGCAAAACCCTGGGCCTCTGAAGTGGAGTGTGTGAACATGACCACTCGGCCAGAGGGTCGGCCCCTAAATCTTTTACTTTTGTTTCAGGTCTTACTGTATTGGCAAGAACGTCTAAAACAACGTTAAATAATAGCATCGCTACAGGTACGCTTGGTGTTTTTTTTAAGTTTACTTATTTTAATGTCTTTAAATGTTTCATTGTTAAAGAATGTTTGTGTATATCTGAGAGATATACTCTTCAAAAGAAACACTTGGTTATTTGTAATTTTCTAACACATGTTTTAAACTTTTTATTTTGAGATAATTATAGATTTATAGAAGTTTGCAAAGACAGCAGAGAGGTCTCTGTTTACCCTCTACCCAGTTCTCCAATGGTTACATCTTACGTAACTACAGGACAAGATTAAAACCAGAAAACTGACTTAAGTCCAATGTGTATATAGTTCTGAAGTCATTTTATTGATTTGTGCAACCACCACTGCAGTCAAGATATAGAACTATTTCATCACTGCACAGATCTCCCTCATGCCGTTCCTTTACCGCCACCTCTCCCCTCCCCTCCACCATCCCCAACCCCGGCAACTACTAATCGGTTCTCCATCTCTATAATTTTTTTATTTTGAAAATGTTAAGGAATCATATATGACCTTTTCAGATTGGCTTTTTTCACTCAGCATAATGTCTTAAGACCCACTCAAGTTGTATGTATCGACAGTTTGTTCCTTTTTATTACCAAGTAGTATTCCCTGGAATAGATGTGCCATGGTTTTTTTAACCATTCACCTGTTTTAGGACGTTTTGTTTGTTTCCAGTTTTTGGCTCTTATAAAAAGCTGCTATGAACAATCATGTACAAGTTTTCATGTGGACATATGTTTCATTTCTCTGGGATAAAAGTCCAGGAGTAGGATTGCTGGGTCCTATGGTAAGTGAATGGTTTAGTTTTTTAAGCAACTGCCAAACAATTTTCCAGGTAGGTTGTACCATTTTACATTCCCGCTAGCAATGTGTGAGAGACAAAGTTTCTCTGAATACTCAGCAGCATTTAGTATTGTCACTACTTTGTATTTTAGGTTCTAACACATACATTTTAAAAATCAGTGATCAATTCTGGGTTTTATCAATATTTCTGAATTGTATTATTTTATCTATCTATCTATCTATCTATCTATCTATCTATCTATCTATCTATCTATATGACTTTTCTCCCCTCAGCATTGTTTTACTTTCCTTGGGAGAGGATAGGAGGGGGAAGGGGAGGAGAACAGTATCCCACTGGAGTGTCCAGTGTTTGAGACTGGTAGTACAAGGATGGGATGAGATGGCCAAGCAGATTAGACGCAAGGCCCTGGAGATTGTTGTTTCTACTGATTCCTACACTCTAATGAAAATGGCATGACACGTATGTAAGTGCTTAGCACATGGTATTCAATAAATGTTAGCTGCCTTTTCTAGCAGGGTTCTCCACAGGCTGGGGTGTACCTAGACATCATCATCCTTCTCCTTTCAGGGAATGAAGCTCCCTTAGAAAACTAGGAAACTGAAAGTGCAGCACAGTTTGGGTAATGCAGTTGGCTAGCTGGCTCAGCGCAGGGTCTCCGTGTCTCCCCACCCTCCCCACTCCTCTGTGTCAGGGAGGGGCTGAGGTAGAGTTTCCCAAGGGGCGGCCCTGAGGCATAGCCAGCTTGACCTAGCAAATTCCTTGTGGAGGGCTGTGGGCTGCAACTCTCTAGTGCACAGTCCTCTGTTGTTGGTGATGATAATTGTACGGAAGGAAGGAGACATGCATGCATGCTGATTTCGTGGGTTGTCTTCAGGATCTCCACAGCCTTGCTATGCTCAAGATCTTGGAAATCCACATCATTCACAGCTAGGACTTGGTTCCCTTCCTGAAGTCCTGCTCAGTGTGCCTCAGAGCCAGGAATCACCGTGGAGATGAAGATGCTCAGCTGTGAGGCCTTTCGTCCTCGGATGTTAAATCCCCACTGAGCTCCAGGGGGCTTCTTCAGTGTGATGATTCGGGGCAGAAAATGGCTCAACTCATTGTTGCAGCATGCACGGTATACCCTTCATATACCAGGCTGGGGGATTCTCACAGGCAGGCAGGAAAACCACTGGGGAGTCAGCATACGGAATCTGGCCCTGCCAGCAGGCCTCAGCCACCTCAGGCTCTGCTCACCCCCAATTCTACGTATATGTGTTATGTGGTAAAATTATCAAACAGTACAGAAAGGAACACAAGGAAAAGTAAATCTCCTCCCACGGCTGTCACAGAAACAATCCCTTTACCTGTTTCTTGTGTTTTCATCTAGGGACTATTCCTGTATATATTTTTTCTAGCCTTATTGAGATAAAATTCACAGCTAACATTGTGTAGGTTTAACATGTACAACATCCTGATTTGATACACTAATATTGTGAAACGATTACCACAGTAGCATCAGTTAACACGTCCATCCCCTACGTAGTGACCATTTCTTTTTCATGGTAAGAACATTTAAGATGTAGTCTTAGCGACTTTCAAGTACATAATACAGTACTGTTAACTATAATCACCACATGTACATTAGATCTCCAGAGCTTACTCATCTTACAGCTGGGTGTTTCTACCCTTCGACCAACATCTCCCCCTTTCTCCCATCCCCCAGCAACCACCATTCTCCTCTCTGTTTCTATGAGTTTGGCTTTTTTAGATTCAACACACGTAAGTGATATAGTATTTGTCTTTCTCTGATTTATTTCACTCAGCTTAATGCCCTCAAGGTCTATCCATGTTGTCACAAGTGGGAGAATGTCCTTCTTTTTTTTTAAAGATTTTATTTTTTCCTTTTTCTCCCCAAAGCCCCCCCCGGTACATAGTTGTGTATTCTTCGTTGTGGGTTCTTCTAGTTGTGTCATGTGGGACGCTGTCTCAGCGTGGTCTGACGAGCAGTGCCATGTCCGCGCCCAGGATCCGAACTAACGAAACACTGGGCCGCCTGTAGCGGAGCGCACGAACTTAACCACTCGGCCACGGGGCCAGCCCCGAGAATGTCCTTCTTTTACATGACTGAACGATACATATACATCACAACTTATCCATTCATCCGTATGTAAAAGGACACAGGTTGTTTACGTATTTGGCTGTTGTGAATAATGCTGCAATGAACATGGGAATGCAGATATCTTTTTGAGATCCTGATTTCAATTCCCTTGAACATATATCCAGAAGTGATATTGCTGGATCATATGGTAGTTCTATTTTTAATATTTTGAGGAACCACCATACTGTTTTCCACAGTGGCTGTACAAATTTACATTCCCACCAATATTGCAGAAGTGTTCCCTTTTCTCCACAGCTTCGCCAACCCTTGTTATCTCCTGTCTTTTTGATGACAGCCATTCTAACAGATATGAGGCAATATCTCATTGTGGTTTTCACTTGCATTTCCCTGATGACTAGTGATGTCAAGCATCTTTTCATGTATCTGTTGGCCATTTGTATATCTTCTTTCAGAAAATGTCTCTTCAGCTCTTCTGCTCATTTTTAACTGGATTGTTTGTTTTTGGCTATTGAGTTGTATGAGTTCCTTATATATTTTGGATATTAACCCTATATCAGATATATGATTTGCAAATATTTTCTCCCATTCTGTAGTCTGCCTTTTCATTTCGTTGATTGTTTCTTTTGCTGTGTGGAAGAGTTTTAGTTTAATGTAGTCCCACTTATTTATTTTTGCTTTTGTTGCTTATGCATTTGGTATGATATCTAAAAAACTGTTGCCAAGACCAATGTCAAGGAACTTTTTTCCTATGTTCTCTTCTAGGAGTCTTAGTCTCAGGTCTTATGTTTAAGTCTTTAATCCATTTTGAGTTGTGTAAGATAGGGGTCCAATTTCATTTTTCTGCATGTGATTATCCAGTGTTTCCAAGAACATTTATTAAAGCGACTATCCTTTCCCCATTGAGTATTCTTGGTTCCCTTGTCAAATATTAGTTGACTGTATACATGAGGGTTTATTTCTGGGCTCTCTATTCTGTTCCAATGGCCTATGTATCTATTTTAATGCCAGTACCATACTGTTTTGATTTCTATAGCTTTGTAGTATCGTTTGAAATCAGGAAGTGTGATGACTCCAGCTTGGTTCTTCTTTCTCAGGACTCCTTTGGCTATTTGGGGTCTTTTGTGGTTCCATACAAATTTTAGGATTGTTTTCTCTGTTTCTGTAAAAAGTGCCATTGGGATTTTGATAGGGATTGCACTGAATCTATAGATGACTTTGGGTAGTATGGACACAATATTAATTCTTCTGATTCATGAACACAAGAAATCTTTCCATTTCGCTGTGTCTTCTTCAGTTTCTTCCATCAAAGTCTTATAGTTTTCAGTGCACAGGTCTTTCACCTCCTTGGTTAAATTTATTCCTAAGTATTTTATTGCTTTTAATGGTATTGTGAATGGGACGTTTAAAAATTTCTTTTTCAGATATTTCATTGTTAGTGTATAGAAACACAACAGATTTTTGTATGTTGATTTTTGTATCCTGCAACTTTACTGAATTCGTTGATTAATTCTAAACAGTGTTTTGGTGGAATCTTTAGGATTTTATATACATAAGATCATATCATCTGCAAACAAGACAATCTGACTTCTTCCTTTCTGATTTGGATACATTTTATTTCTTTTTCTTGACTAAACGCTCTGGTTAGTACTTCCAGTAATATGTTGAATAGGAGTGGTGGGAGTGGGCATCCTTGTCTTATTCCTGATCTTTGAGGAAAAGCTTTCAACCTTTCATGGTTGAATATGATGTTAGCTGTAGGCTTGTCATATATGGCCTTTATTATGTGGAGGTACAATCCTGCTATACCCAATTTGTTGAGAGTTTTTATTATGAAAAGATGCTGTACTTTGTCAAATGCTTTTTCTGCATCTATTGAGAAACGACTTTTATCTTTCATTCTATTAATGTGGTGTATCACATTTATTGATTTGCATATGTTGAGCCATCCTTGCATCCCAGAGAAAAATCCCACTTGATTATGGTGTATGATCCTTTTAACATGCTGTTGAGTTAGGTTTGCTAATATTTTATTGAGAATTTTTGCATGTATATTTATCAGGATATTATCCTGTAGTTTTCTTTTCCTGTAATGTCCTTATCTGGCTTTGGTATCAGGGTAATGCTTGCCTCATAAAGAGAGTTTGGGGTGTTCCCTTCTGTTCACTTTTTTGGAAGAGTTTGAGAAGGACTGGTGTTAATTCTTTTTTAAATGTTTGGCAGAATTCACCAGGAAAACCATCTGGTCCTGGACTTCTCATTATTGGTAGGTTTTGGATTACTGATTCAATCTCCTTACTTGTTATTGTTCTGTTCAGATTTTCTATTTCTTCATAATTAAGTCTTGGTAGGTTGTATGTTTCTAGGGATTTATCCATTTCTTGTAGGTTATCCAATTTGTTGGCATATAATTGTTCATAGTAGTCTCTTATGATTCTTTGTAATTGTGTGGTATCAGCTGTAATGTCTCCTCTTTCATTTCTGATTTTGAGTATTCTCTCTTTTTTTCTTAGTTAGTCTAGCTAATGGTTTGTCAATTTTGTTTATCTTTTCAAAAAACTAGCTCTTAGTTTTTTAATCTTTTCTATTGTTTTTCTGATCTCTATTTCATTTATTTCTGCTCTGATCTTTGTTATTTCTTTCCTTCTGCTAACTTTGGGCTTAGTTTGTTCTTCTTTTACTCATCCTTTGAGGTGTAAAGCTAGGTTGTTTATTTGAGCTCTTTCTTTTTTCTTAAGATAGGTGTGTGTCTCTATAAACATCCCTCTTAAAACTGCTTTTGCTGCATTCCATACATTTTGGTATGTTGTGTTTACATTTTCAATAGATTTGTTGATTTCTCTGTTGATTCTGCTTTGACTCATTAGTTGTTCAGTAGTATGTTATTTAATTTTCAAGTATTTGTGAATTTTCCAGCTTTCCTCCTGTTATCAATTTCTAGTTTCAAAGCATTTTGATCAGAAAAGATCCTTGTATGATTTCAATCTTCTTAAATTTGCAAAGACTTGTTTGGTGACCTGTCATATGATCTACCCTGGAGAATGTTCTGTATGCACTAGAAAAGAAGGTGTATTTTGCTGCTGTTGGATAGAATATTCTGTATGTGTCTGTTAGGTCCATTTGGTCTAAAGTGTATTCAAGTCTATTATTTCCTTATTGATTTTCTGTCTGGATGATCTTTTTATCATTAAAAGTGTGGTACTGAAGTCCCTTACTATTACTGTATTGTTGTTTCTTTCTCCCTTCAGATCTGTTAGTATTTGCTTAATATATTTAGGCTCTCTGATATTGGGTGCATATATATTTATGATTGCTTTATCTTCTTGATGGATTGGCCTTCTTTATCTCCTGTTACCGTTTTGGCTTAAAGACTATTTTGTCCAATACAAGTATAGCTACCCCTGCTCTCTTTTGGTTTCCACTTGCGTGGAATATCTTTCTCCATCCCTTCACTTTGGGCCTATGTGTGTCCTTACAGCTGAGATGAGCTTCTTGTAGGCGGCATATAGTTAGGTCTTTTTTTAAATCTATCTAGACACTATGCCTTTTGATTATATAGAATTTAACCATTTACATTTAGAGTAATTAATGATAGGTAGGAACTTACTAATCATCTTATTAATTGTTTTCTGGCTGTTTTATAGTTTGCTTGTTCCTGTCTTCCTCTCTTGCTGCTCTCCTTTGTGAACTGATGATTTTCCACAGTGGTGTGCTTTGATTCCTTTCTCTTTATCTTCTGAGACTCTATTGTAGTTTGTAGTTTGCAGTTACCATGAGGCTCACATATAACATCTTATGGATATAACAGTCTATTTTATGTTGATAATAACTTAACTTTGGTCACATACAAAACCTTTACCTTTTACTCCTCTTTTTAGTTTTTGATGTCACAACTTATCTCTTTTTATATTGTGTATTCATTAACAAATTATTGTAGTTACTAATTTTTTTTGAGGAAGATTAGCCCTGAGCTAACATCTGCTGCCAATCCTCCTCTTTTTGCTGAGGAAGACTGGCCCTGAGCTAACTTCCGTGCCCATCTTCCTCTACTTTCTATGTGGGATGCCTGCCACAGTATGGCTTGCCAAGCAGTGCCATGTCTGCACCTGGGATCTGAACCGGCAAATCCTGGGCCGCTGAAGTAGAACATGCAAACTTAACCACTGTGCCACCAGGAAGGTCCCTATAGTTAGTAATTTTTAATACTGTTGTCCTTTATCCTTTTTACTAGACTTAAGTGGTTAACAAACCACATTACTGTATTAGAGTATTCTGAATTTGTCTATATATTTACTTTTACCAGCGTTGTGTATTTTCACGTTACCAATCAGCATCCTTTCATTTCAGCTTGAAGAACTCCTTACAGCATTTCTTGATAAGGCAGGTCTAGAGGAGATGAACTCCCTTAGCTTTTGTTTCTCTGGGAAATTCTTTACCTCTCCTACATTTCTGAAGGATAACTTTGCCAGATAGAGTATTCCTGGTTGGCAGTTTTTTTCTTTTAGCACTTTGAATATATTATTCCACTTTCTCCTAACCTGTAAGGTTTCTACTGAGAAATCTGCGACAGCTTTATGGAGGTTCCTTGTAAGTTACAAGCTTCTTTTCTCTTGCTGCTTTTAAGATTCCCTCTTTGTCTTTTTTTTTCTCCCTGAGGAAGATTAGCCCTGAGCTAACATCTGCTGCCAATCCTCCTCTTTTTGCTGAGGAAGACTGGCCCTGAGCTAACATCCATGCCCATCTTCCTCTACTTTACACGTGGGACGCCCGCCACAGCATGGCTTGCCAAGCAGTGCCATGTCTGCACCTGGGATCCGAACTGGTGAACCCCGGGCCGCTGAAGTGGAACATGCAAACTTAACCGCTGTGCCACCGGGCTGCCCCCTGCCTTTGTCTTTGATTGTTGACAGTATTTTTATAATGTGTCTTGGAGAGGATCTCTTTCAGTTGAGTCTGTTTGGTGTCCATGAACTTCATGGACGTAGATATCCAAATCTCTCCCCAGATTTGGGAAGTTCTCAGCCATTCTCTCTTTAAAGAAGCTCTGCCCCCTTCTCCCTCTGAAACTCCAGCTATTCATAATTTCTTTGGATGGTATCCATAGATTGTGTAGGTTTTCTTCACTCGCTTTCATTCTTTTTCCTTGTTCTTCTCTGACTGGATAATTTCAAAGTTCCTACCTTCTAATTTACAGATTCTTCCGCTTGATCCATTCTGCTGTTGATGCTTTCTCCATTGAGTTTTTCATTTTATTCATTGCATTCTTCAGCTCCAGAATTTGCTTGGTTCTTTTTTATGATTTCTATCTGTTAAACTTCTCATTTTGTTCATGTACTGTTTTCCTGATATCATCGAATTGTCTTTCTGTGTTTTATTGCAGCTAAGTTTCCAGAAAACAGCTATTTTAAATTATTTATCAGGTAAATTGCAAATCTCCTTGTCTTTGGAATCAGTAACTGGAAGATTATCCTTCCTGGTGATCCTTTGTTAGTGTTATGATTCATTGATTTTTCATATTTCTCAAAGTTTTGTGTTGCTGTCTTCACATTTGAAAGAGCAGTTATTCCCTCTAGTTTCTACTAACTGCTCTCTTCAATGCATCAAAACTTGTATTTTTTGCTCCAGCAGTGTGCTGGAACTTCTCCGCTGGAAACCTGGACTTCCACAAAGACTCTCTTGTCTGAGGGTGATTGTCTAAGATAGCGTCTTCCAGGGGATTCTGGAAGCTGAGAGGGGGTGGAGTTGGTTCATGGGCCACTGCAGGTCCGTAGCCAGGATCAAGGTCTGTATGCCTATTTCCCCATACACATGTGGGTGAGACTCCTCCTGGGTCCCTTGGCATATTTTGTGGTGGATCCCACAGCTCCCACAAAAGCACTTTTGTCCGTGGATGGATGTTGAATTGTTTTTTTTCAGGGGGAACACAAACGAGGGATATCTTATTCAGCCATGATGCTCCCTATGTATTAATAGTAGCATCCGTCTCGTATTTTGTTTAATATCTTAGAGACCATCCATATCAGTACAGACAGAGCTAGCTCATTCTTTTCAACAGGTGCATGGTATCCCATTTAGGAGGATGACAATTTAACTAACCCATTCTTTTTTTTAAATTGAGGTATAATTGACATATAACATTAGTTTCAGGTGTACAACACAATGATTTGATATTTGCATGTGTTGTGAAATATCACAATAAGTCTAGTTAACATCTATCACTATACAAACTTGTTTTTTTTTTTTTTTAAAGAGGCTAGTAACCTTTTTTTTTTTTTTTTGATTTTATTTTTTTCCTTTTTTTCCCCAAAGCCCCCCCGGTACATAGTTGTATATTCTTCGTTGTGGGTCCTTCTAGCTGTGGCATGTGGGACGCTGCCTCAGCGTGGTTTGATGAGCAGTGCCATGTCCGCGCCAGGATTCGAACCACCGAAACACTGGGCCGCCTGCTGCGGAGCGCACGAACTTAACCACTCGGCCACGGGGCCAGCCCCAAACTTGTTCTTTTTTGATAGACACTTGGGTTGTTTCCAGTCTTCTGTAACTATTGACAACGCTGCATTGAATACTCTAGTACAGAGGTCTTTGTGCCCCTGTATGAGCACCAACGTAGGATAAATTTCCAGTAGTGGAATTGCTAAGTCAAAAGGATATGCATTTAAATTGTAATAGCTCTTACCAAATTGTCTTCAAAGAGACAACCATTTTATAGTCCCACCAACAATGAACAAGAATGTCTTTCTCTACAATGCACATTTTTGCCAATCTGATATCTAAAAAATGGTATTTCACCTTAATTTTAATCTGCATTTCTCCTATTATGAGGTAGTCGAGTATCTTTTCATTTGCTTAAAAGTCACTTGTATTACTTTTCTGCGAATTGTGCGTTCATCCTTTTGCACATTTAATGTATTATTTTAAATTAACGTTTGACAATAAAAACACTACTTTCCTACTGTCCTTTGCTCAAGACCCGAGAACTGAAGGCAGAAGCTTGTGATCCCTGCAACTTCAGGGCTGTGTGTGGGGGGAGAACCTGCGCCCTCTTGCTTTATATCCCAGCCGCAAACTCAGGGTTCAGTTAGGGACTTTACACCATGGGTACTTCATTTAATCTACACAACAAGCCCGAGTAGTAGTTACCATTAACTTTAGTTTACAGAGAAAGAAACCGAGGCACGGAATATGGAAATAAGCGGCTTAGGTCTACACAGTTCAGAAAGAAGCGGCGTTCCCGGAGAGGGAAGTTCTCCGTGGGCTCCGGTGGGGTGTACCGGGGCAGGGGGGCGCGCCTTGATGCTGGAGTTTGCCCGCGGCGCCCGGACAGCGGCCCCCGCCCCGCCCCGCCCGCGTCTGCCGGGCTCAGGGGCAAAGGGGCGCGGGCGGCGGGCGCGCCCTGGGCCGGCGGGCTGGGGGCGGGGAAGGCGCGGGGACAAAGGCCGCGGCCACCGCGCCCAGGCCGGCCGACGCGGCGGTGAACTCGGCGACCGCGCCGGGACTCCGGGTACTCGGGACCTGGCGGCGCGCGCGCGCGCTCGAGGAGCCCACGCGGGATGGAGCGCCCCGGGGCGCCGCGGGGGCCCGCGCAGGCCGAGCCCGCCGGCCCGCCGCCGCCCCCTCCCCCGCCCCCGCCCCCGCCTCCGCCTCCTCTCCCCCGCCCCGCGGCGGCTCCGAGCTCGGCGAACATGGCGGCGGCGGCGGTCGGGCGGGACACTTTACCTGAGCACTGGTCCTACGGCGTGTGCCGGGACGGCCGCGTCTTCTTCATCAAGTGCGGCGCGGGCCGGCGGGCGGGGGCGCGGGCGCGGGCACGGGCGCGGGCGGGCGGGGTGCGGGCCGGGCGGGCGCTCCGCGGGCGGCGGCGGCGCTAACAGGTGCACCTCTCTCCCCGCAGTGACCAGCTCCGCTGCACCACCTGGCTGCACCCGCGCACCGGGGAGCCCGTCAACTCGGGCCACATGATCCGCTCAGGTGGGCGCCGGGCGGCGGGGGGCGCGGGGGGGCGCGCGGCGCGTCGGCCCAAGTTTGACCCGACTTTTCTCGCGATTCCGCAGACCTGCCCCGCGGCTGGGAGGAGGGCTTCACCGAGGAGGGCGCCAGCTACTTCATCGAGTGAGTGACCGCGTGCCCCGCCGCACCTGTGCCGCCCGCTCCCGGCCCCGGGTCCCCGGCCCTCCGCCGCCCCGGGCCGGCGAGTTGGCGCGCACGGCGCCGCGGCCGCGCTGGGGGGTTTGTGTGCCCGAGTTGTGTGGCGGGCTCCGGGAGGGCGGGGCGTGGGGTCCGCGTCTC
This sequence comes from Equus caballus, assembly GCF_041296265.1. Classification (NCBI taxonomy): domain Eukaryota; kingdom Metazoa; phylum Chordata; class Mammalia; order Perissodactyla; family Equidae; genus Equus; species Equus caballus. The sequence goes on along the minus strand of NC_091690.1, from coordinate 87,834,272 downwards.
CGCCGGGGTCCCCGCGCGGGGGTCCGGGGTCCCTCTGGACCCGGCTGTTGGGCGGGATGCGGGCACTGGTCCGAGGGGCCGGACACGCCTCCACGCCGGGGTCTCTGGCTGCGCGGAGCCTAGTGGCGGCCCGGGCCGGGGCCGGCGTGGGCGGGGGGACGAGAGAAGAACTGGGAGTTTGTCCGGGTTCTGGGACTGGGGGTGGGGAGGGGGCTTCTCGCTGGGGGAGGCCTTTCTCTTCGGCCGCGTTCTCTGGGAAGGTCGGGGAGAGTCGGCACCGCACCCATCCCCACGGCTAGCGCGGGCCTGCGGGGTAAGAGGGGTGGGGAGGGGAACCGATCGGCCAATGATATTGCTCCAACACTCCACGTCCCTTCAGTCGGTGCTGAACTGGGACGGCCGCTCCTGCCTCCGCTAGTTCAGCGGTAGCTTTTCTGCAAAACCGCAGGAGCGTTACCCCAGGAGCCAGGTCCCCGAGACCTGGAGCTAGAAATGAAATCGAGGGGCCGTAAGTTAAGGAGCCGCTCAGTCGCCAGCACTAGTGTAGACGTTACTTTCGCGCGCCGGGCGGGGACCTGCGCTGCAGTGTTTCTGTGTCACACGCTGCCCTCTCGCCGGCGAGCTCCGTGAGGTCAGAATTGCCTTGATCCTCTGCCCCAGTGCCTGGCACGGAGTAGGCGCTCGGTAAATGTTTGTTCACTGAATGAATGAACTAGCCAAAGGTTGGGGACTGTGAGTCAGAATTCCTTTCTTCGCCACCTTGAAAACCCTGCTAGTCGGTAGTGGAGCAGGGTATTTGACACTCAGGTGGTCCCAGAACATCCCGGAGCCTCCCTCCCCAGTTTGATCTCTTGCAGCATAGTGGAAATCGTGGTGGGTGATATTTCTAGAAGTGAGCACTAGTACTGTGGTTCTGCTGTCCTGCCTCCTGTGTGTGTGAGAGGGAAATTGGGGAGCTGGCCGGCACCATCAGAGTCTCTTGGTCAGAGGGCCTGTCTGGCTCATAACTGCATCCACCAATATTTATTAGACTTCTCCTGTGTGCCACACATTGATCTAGGCATTGGGACTATCGAAGTGAATGAGGCAGACAAGCTCTGGGTACTCACGGAGCTTGCAGTCTAGTCGGGGAGGGGAGGGAGCAGAAAATGAGTAAGTAAACCGAGAAGAATAATACCAGGTAGTGGTAACTGCTCTGCAGAAAATTAAAATAAGACGATGTGATATCTAGTGACTGAGTGCTGTTGTTGGTTTGGGAGGTCAGTGATGGTGTTTCTGAATAGATGACATTTAAGGTAAAATTTGAATGACAAGAAGGAGCCATCCTTGTGTTGGTGAGGTGGCAAAGCATTTCCAGAGAGGGAACAGCCAGTGCAAGGGCTTTAAGGCGTGAAAGAGCTTCTAGTTCAAGGAGCAGAAAGGCCAGTGTGAATGGAACGTCGTGAACAAGGTTTACAGGTTAGGAAAAGAGGCAGGTTCAGCAAAGGAGACTGAGAAGGTGGGAGAAAACCCAGGAGAATGTAGGGTCACAGAAGCCTAAAGGACAAAACCTGGCTGGAGTAGGTGGAAGAGAAAATACAGGGCAAGGAAATAGAGTCAGTAAGTATAGGCGAATCTTTCCGGCAGTCCTGTTAGGAAGTGGAGTTGAGAAATTAGCTGAGGACCTGGGAGGATGTGGGTTTGAGGGAGGGGGTTTCTTTTTTTTAGTGGGAGATTGTAGAGGATGTTTTGTTTTGATGGGAGTGATCCAGGAGAGAGAGACAAACAGACGACGCAGGGAAGAGATGGGACAGTGGCTGGAGCAGTGTTTCTGAGACTGTGAGGGGGAAGGGCATACCCACTGGTCTCACACGGGCACAGGGCATGTTATCCTTTTGATGGGAGGAAGGGTTCGAGTGCCAAAGCTGACGCGAGGAGGTTGATAGGTTTGGTGAGGGGAGAGGTGGGTCTTCCTGTCTGCTGGTTTCTGTCTTTTCCATCAGGTAGCAGAGCTGGGGAATTGCGGGGCGTGTAGGACTCTAGAGACCACAGTCCCAGCCTCCCTACCTTCGTCTCTTTTGCTGACTCTTCTACGGTAACTCTTTGCGAAGTCCCCAGTGATTATCCTGCAGCGAGCCCTGCCTCCCCATCCCCGGGGCCTTGGCTGAGTCCTCCCAGGCCTGCAGGAAAGCAGTGTGTGATTGTTCCCTACCCTCCAAGGCAAGCCATGTGGGGAGGCTGGGACCCTGTGGCAGCTGATTATATTTCCTACCTCCTTCTGTGACAGTTTCTTGAGAGACTTAAGGGTTTGGGAGTAATTCTTCTCCTGTCTGCAGTCTCTTACTTCAGTCTGCTTTCTTAGATTTGCCGTGAGCATTTCTGAACGTTGGGTCTTGTTTTGGACCCTGCTCTAATGTGGCTCAGTTAGAAGGATGAAGCTTTGGCACAGCTGATGGTGTTTCCCCCCGTGGAAGGTTGTGTGGGGTTTTCAGGATGCCTCAGTTGCTCCTTGTATTTAGCAGATGTTTGAATACTCTCCAGAGTCAATTTCTTGAAGCAGAAAAGCTTGAGCTAAAGCAGGTGGATTTTAGTTTTGATTTCTGCACTTTTTGGTTCAGTTGTGGATTTACTAGGAACAAAACACATAAGGAATCTGTTCCAGGTTCTCCCAGTTCTAGACGAGGTGACGCTGACATCGCCTTGAAGAAGGCTTCTTGTACTCTCAAACTTCTCCCCTTTCTTGTGAGTCTCTTAGCCAGGTAGCAAGATATAATAGTAATTGTGACAATAGTGTCATTAACAGCAGCAGTGATAATGGTAATAGCAGTTATCTAGTTGCCTCATTTTTTTGAGTCCTTGAAAAATGCTGGGAACTGTTGTGTGACTATTATCTGATTTAATTCTCACAACAATTCGGTGACGTAGGAACTGTTACTAGTCCCGTTTTACCCATGTGGAAACTCGTAATAATCCTGGGCTTTCCGATAGCAAAGGGCGGTTGGCTTTTTCTGGTACCTTTTTCTTACTTTATCCTTGCAACAGCCCCTGGAAGAGCAGAGCAGAGATTATCCTGTTCTTCAGATGAGGAAACTCAGGTTCACGAAGGTTCGGTAATTTGGCTGAAATGTTAGAACTGGGAGGAGCGGAGGTCTTCAGTCTGTAACATGGTACCCATGGTAGTGGTGGTGGCTCCTACCCCAGGTCACAGGTGAGATCCGGTGTCGAGACTTGAAGGAGGCTTGTGCCATGTGCCCTTGCTCTGAGTTGACTGCCTGAGGCTCACGGGGCCAGACCCCTTCTTTGCTTTTTCTGGGGGTTGAGGCACCTTGGAAGGGCAGCAGCCCCTGGTCTCCCATGCTGATTGGTGCTGGTGCATGTCTCTGATTAGTAAGAAGTGGAAGACATTAATTATTATGTAGTAAAAACTGTTTGGCAGTCACAGCCCTCTCAAACGTGAGACCCATGAGGGATAGTTTTAGAAGAGGCCTGGGGAGCTAGAGTGTTACACTGGGCTGCTCTTGAGGGGTTTCATGGAAGCCTCTGGGTTGGGTTCTCCCTACAGCAGACTTTGAATAGGGCCTGAGTCAATAAGGAGAATGAATGGCACTCAGGAGGGGTCTTGGCTACCCTGCCTGTGCCAAGGTTGCTCCTTGAAGGCAGGGTCCCTGTTCCCCACCTCTGAGACTCTGGCACCCGGCCCCGCGCTGGGCACTGAGTACGCACTTAGGATTTATTGAGGCTGCAGTGTTTTAAGGGTCCCAGTGAGTTCAGTAGGTATTCCGGGTCTCGGAAAACTCCTTGTTGGGGAGGAGCTTTGGGGGCTGGGGGAGACTGGGCAAGGTGAAAGAAGCAAAGCAGCCTGGAGCCGCGCCTGTCAAGGCTGCTGCCTGGAGCCCAGGCTTCTTGGATGGAGATGCTTGCTGTTGAGAGCAGCACTCAAAGCAGGAACCCGGCCTCCTCTGGCTTCTTCACTCATGAGCCCACGCCCTGCATGTGGGGAGTGGGGCGTCTGTTGGCCATTGGCCCAGGCCTCTCCGCCTCCCTGGTTGCCAGGCCTTGGTGTTCTCTGTGACTTGGCTTCACGGTCCTGGCGGGAAACAGCTGATTGCACAAGGTCTTTTCCAGGGTGAAGTTCCTCAGTTTTGGCTTTGGAACCTCACAGGGCCATCTGGTGTAGGTGCCCTTCTCCTTGTGGGTGCCTGTCCCCAAGTGAGGGCAGTGAGACTCTGAGCAAAGACGTTTCTGAGGCTTAGAGTAAGGCCCACTTTCCTCTCCCCAGCCCTTTGGACCTTAGGGCAGGACTGGCTGCATAATTCAGGACTCAGAGCAAAATGAAAGTGCAGGGCCACGTGTTCAAAAAGCCATAGAAAAGTGCCATTAAGGGTATTAAAGTATAAAACTTTTTCCTTTCTTCTGAAATCCTTTCCTCAACTTGTCATGGTGTTTTTATTTGTTATTTAATGTCAATCTAAGTTAAAAAAAATAAAAATTTAAATTATTAGCATAAATCTTATGGCTCATCTTTATATTGTGGAATATAAAGTTTTAAATGCAAACATCAGAGCGTTGACCTCGTAGGCTGACTCGCCACCACCATGTCCCACTTCCAGACACCACAGGACAAGAGTGCTGGTGCTCAGGACCCCCTGGACAGGAGTGGGGAGCAGGGAGGCTGGGCGGGGCTTGGGGCTCCAGGAGGCTGGGAGCAGGCAGGTAAGAACCTGTCCCAGGGAGGCAGGGAGTGGGGACCGAGTATGAGCCAAGGCTTCAAGCCTCCTTCAGAAGGGTTACCCTTTTAGAGATAACACTAAATATCTAGAGAGTGTTTTTGTGTTCTTAAAACCCATTTTTCAGTCTGAAATTAAAGAGAGAGAAGAGGAGTTGGGGAGTGGAGACTGAACCAGGGGTGACAGAATGTCCAAGTGGGGACCCCAGTTGGCTGTAGGCCCCAGTGTAGAAGGCCTTTCTACACTGTGAATACCAGACAGCCCAGGAAGCTGCCCTCTTGAGGTTTAATTATGCCATCATCCAAGGGACAGTCTTCCAGGCCACCCCTAGGCTGTCCTGTCCTGTCTGCCACATCTTCCTCCCCAGACAAATGTTGCACTTCATGTTAGTGAAATTTATCATGTAAAGTACCAACCTGGTTTATTTATTTGTCATCTGTCTCATTGAGCTGTTGCTGGAAACAGCGGTCCCAGAAACTTTATTTCAAACCAATAAAGCAGCAGTTCCGCAAAGAATTTCTGGGAAACCAGCAGCTTACATCTATTTAAAATGGAAATTCTGAAGCCTCTTGTTGTTGAAGGTTGAGAAAAGGTTCTCCCAGCTTGGCAAGGTTTGGCATAATCCCACACTTTACGTTTCATTTCCTGGTTGTTTTATCAAGGAGAAAACTGGCTCACGGATTGAAATGATAAGTTCTGTGCAAAAGGAACAACAGCGGTGTTGTGCAGAAAGCTGAAGGAAGGATTAAGAGCCATGATTTGTACCACGCTCTCAAAACCATCCCAGAAAAGATCTGGGAAAACTTTTTTAAGAAAAACGGTCGCATGTTGCTTCTTAAGGCCCTTTACTCCTGGGAGGGGTGTGCTTCGGAGAAAGGACAGGAGTTGGGGAGAGAGGTCACCCCGGTTTGCAGTGCTGTGTGTGTGCAGGTGCGTGTAGGTTTCTTCTGTGCCGATGGCACTCTTTCCACTCTCTTGCGATCTGTGTGAGACTACATTTTGGATTTCCTAAATTGAGGCTTTTTGAAAAAAGGAGCTTGTTGCAGAAAGCACTTCATGATGTGGACTGTTTGGTCACTTTATGAGGTACCTGCTCCAGTTTTCTGTCTTCAGAAAAGAGCACGGGTTTACATCTTTTAGCTCAGCCTAAGACAGCAGCATCTCAGTCAACTGGCAGGATGTCCTAAGTAAATGTTGTCAGAGGGAAAAACACAGAAGAATATGGTTTTATTTGCCTGTTGTTTTTAAGTGGCTGTCAAAACATTGACTTTTCAATTTTCTGAAATAAGAAGTGTTTTGGGTTACTGTTTTATTGTTTACGGAGTGCTTCATGAACATTATCTGGTTGGAGGCTCACAATTATTGCATTTTTTAGTGCATAAATGTGGGATCAGAGCGATAAAGGGACTTCCTGAAGTAGCGTGCTGTATGAGTCCAGCTTTTTCAGGATTCAGAGAAGAGAGTGGACGTGTGGTTGTCTCAGAGCAGGGCTTCTCAGACTTCTGACCACAGCCCTAATGGCAGATGAGGGTGAAGCCCAACTTACTTGGGAGACTGGATGGTAGAGTGTCTTCCAAAATGTTGGTTCTGTCCAAAAATTCATGAAGACTTTACCCTCAATTTAATTTATTATAAAATTCCCTCCCATATCTCCCATTAAGGTGAATCTGTGGCAGGATGCATCATGTTTATCGTATGGCTTTGTGTTTTCCTAAACAGAAACTTGTACCCATGGGGCACCAATTCCCGTGTTCAGTCTTAGGTGACAGGAAGGAGTGGGGAGACCACTCGGTGGCCTTCCAGCCTCTCTGGCCCCTGCGTCTCCCAAAGGAGATATGCAGGCCTCAAGGAAGACAACGTCAGCAGCTGCTGTGACCTTGGGTCGTCTTTTGCCTGGACTGAGTTGTGCCAGACCACCTCTCTCTCTCGCTTCCAGCCTACTCACAGTCACCTGGATGCTGGCCTGGCAGTAGGGTTGGTTTTTCTGGAAGCCGAAAGCACAGCCAGGCAGCTTCAGCATGTAGAAGAATTTATAGGGGTTGTGTATGTGGTGTGTAAGGAGGCAGTGGGGAAGTGTGTGGGCTCTGGAATCAGACTCCCTAGATTCTAATTCCGGGTCCACCATTTATAGCTCCCTGACCCTGGCAGGTTACCTGCTCCCTTTAAGCCTCACTTCCTCACCAGTAAAATGGGGATAAATATGAGAATTACATGAATTAATTGATGGAAAGAGTTTAACAAGTGCCTGGCACATAGTAAATGCTCAATAAATGGGAGCTCCTTTTTGGAACATCCACACAGCTATGGGGTGGGCATGCGAATTCTGAGTCCTAATGGCATTCAGCTGCTGCTGCAGGAGAAGTCTGGTGTCCTTGAAGTGGGGTTGCCTGGGTCAGGAGGATGCAAACTGTAGGACTCAACTCAGAAATTCGTTTGGACCCATAGAAACTACATGACCATTATGGTTATTAAAAGGATGTCTTCAGTCTTGGGAAATAGACACAGAAATATTTGCTCTTAAGTGGTTGAGGAAAAAAAGTGTGTGTGTGTGTGTGTGTGTTCCGGGGAGTGGATAATAGAGCAAACAGAGCAAAGTGTTAACAATGGGTGAGTCTGGATGAGGGGTGTGTGGAGGTTCTTTGTTCTGTTCTTGCAGTTCTCCTGTAAGTTTGAAATGATTTCCAAATAAAAAGTTAATTTAAAAAACAGCACTATAAAACCTTGTCCATCAGGGTTGTGCTGTCCCAAGACCACAGGTACCTTGTGCAGGCTGCAGGGACCTGGGGACCAAGAGCCCAGGGTAATGAGGTGTGAAAACGGCTCCTGGTTTGCCTCTCCCCTGGGCATTCGGAGGGCTGCACAGATGTCCGCTCCTTAATCTGGGCAGCCACCTGGTTATCAGCTCTGACCGCTGAAGGACAGACTTATTGTCTGGTGCTGCCCGGGCCACAGATGTCAACAGTAATAATCTTCAGAGTGCTCTATAGTTGAAAAACACATACATTCCTTTTAGAAGCACGTATTTTTTTCTTCATTTTATATATCAATCACTTGAGGCTGGGGGTGGGAGGCGAGTTAAAAGGTCTCCCCGGGGCTAGAGCGTCAGTGGGGGAGCTGGGACTTGAACCTGAGTCTTCTTGGCTCCAAGTTTGGGTGCTCTTTCTACCATGGTATGAGGTGTCTTCTGGCTCCCAAGGCCACTCCCTCTGTCCTGAATCCTCCTTACAGTGTTGATCCCCCCCAACTGGTCCTTTGTACGTTCCCTGATGACCTAGAGACAGAAGCCTCCTTGGATCTCCCTCAGAAAGTCCCCTGAAGGGTTGATGAATGATGGGTGGGGTGGATGGTCCTCAGGCAGGGCAGTGGGCAGGTCACTGGTGCTCTGGGAAGTGGACCCCCCCGCCCATGTCAGCTGACCACAGCTTAGGGGCTGATGAGCCTCTTAAGCCTGCTTAGAGCCAGGCTGTCTCTTTCAGGTTCTGCCAGAAGAGCATTTCCAACGTCATGGCCAGTGTTCTCAGGGTTTCTCAGGGGCTTTTCCTGCCAAGGCAGAGCCCTCACCCTCTTGGGGTCTGACAGCTTGGGGTTAGCATGCAGTTTCTCCCAGGGGCTGCTGGTTACCTCCCTTGCTTCCCTGGAACCCTCCAAAGTGCAGGGGGGGGGGGGGTGGGCATTTTGCTGGGGGTATGGAGGCAGCAGAGGGCTCATTCCAACCCTATACCCAGGCCCCTGGCTATGCAGCCTCTGCGCTGCCTTCCCCTGGGTGAAGTGGGAGATGAGACCTTCTCCTGCCTGGGAGGAGTGGAGCCAGAGCAATGTTTCAGGTTAACGTAATAACCTCTGCAATAATCATATCCTCTGTACTTGCAAACTGCATTGTCCTTGCATGTCCATGGATGGAACCAGTGGGCCACCTTGAGGAGCAGTGAGCACCTTATCGGAGGAACAGTCTAATCAGAGGCTGGATGGCTCTTGGTCCAGGGTCCATATGTTCAGTCACTGGACTCTGATGAAGCATCTGCTATGTGCTTATCTCCACACTACGTGCTGTGGAGGGCAGTAGCGTTCACCATCTCTGCCCTCCAGCAGACAGTTTCAGTATGGGTGACTGGGGCTGGGGCCCTGAGGAGGGGGCCCTAGGGAGCTTCAGGGTGAGTGTGAGGAAGGCCGGGCTGCTGTGGAGGAGAGCAGTGGGCAGCCTGAGGCAGGGGAGGCCTGTGGAGGAAGTGGGAAGGCGCTGGGGGGCAGGGGCGAAGGTGTGGTACGTGTGTGCCTGTCTGTGCCTGGAAGAGGCTGGCGTGGAGTTGAGGAGTAGGGGCTGGTCCTGGACAGCATCCCTCACAAGTAGCTGGGCTTCAGAAGAGTCATGTAATTGGGGGTTTGCCCTAGGGCTTCCCCAAACTCCTGTTTCTAGGGTCTGGTGCCCCTTGGGGGTTACAGAACATGAATTCTGGCGTCTGAGTGTCGGCATTGAAATCTTGGCTGTGCTGCTGGCTCGGACAGGTCACTTAAGCCTCTCTGTGTCTTCAGATGTTTTTTCATCTGTAAAATGGGGCAATGATGGTACTGCTCACTTAGAACAGTGCCTGGCAAACTGTCCATGCTATATAAGAATTAACTGTTACCATTTCTCCTCCTGTAAAGGAAGCCCCTTCCCATGGTGAAGTGTGGCACAGGCAGAGAGGAGCGGTGGTTTCTTCTCTCTGGGGAAGTCTCCTGAGATCAGGCTAGCCAGAGGGAGAACTGTGCTGTCTTTTTGAGACTTGTCTATAGAGGGAAGTTGGGCACTAAATGGTTGGTGCTAAGGATCAAAGAAATGATCCCTCATCTTCAAAGCCCTTTGTGGCTGTGTCCAACCAGAGAGGAAATGAACAGGTTGCTTGTACCTGCGATTGACACGTGTTCCAAAAGGGCAGTTTTGATTTCCTTCCCGTCTATCTATCTGCCCCCACCCCCACCATGAGAGGGTTCCAGGTGTTAGTGTTCGCTTTTGCACTGCCTGGCAGGGCAGCCGGCTCTTTTTGTTGGAGGCAATAATCCTGGTGTCTATACTAGAGCCCTTGTTGAGGGAGTGGGGAGGGAAGACGGGAGGTAGAAGCAGTATTCTAGAACACTGAGTCAGAACCTCTGGGGGGGTGGGACTGGGAACTAGCATTATTACAAGCCCCACCGGTGATTGTGTGGACACTGAAAGTGAAAACGGCTCTGAGCTGCAGCTCCCCGGTCTGTACAATAATGACAGTGCTACTTTCCTCCCTGGTGTTATTTGAGGATTAAATGTGATGGCCCATGAAGCTCCTAGAATGCTAGCTGGCACATAGTAGGTGCTCAGGCATTGTGAGCCCATTCATACAGGAGGACATCTGTTGGAACTGATCAGATGTAACTGTGTGAAAGGCCTTGAGAAAGTGTCTGTAGGGGACAGCTGTCTCTTAAACCCAGGGTAGATCCTGGCAGGCCTCTGGTTTCCTCCGAGAAGGTTGGGAATGTGCTGCCCTCCCCTCTGCCCAGGTGATGCTGTCACTCCCACAGGTTGGCTGTGGGGCTGGTCTTGTGGGTGACATTGAATGGGCACTGTACCTGCCTGGAGGGTGAGCTGGCAGTTCCACATCTCAGAACCCCATGACCATTTAGAGACCCTCCCGAGGGCAGAGGAGGGGCTGGGGCGAGCAGTGGGTTGTTCTCAGTGACTGACATTGACAACCAGAGCAAGCAGGCAGGCTGCAGTTAAGTTGAGAAATGGGAATACTTCCTCTGTGTGGGAGAATCAGTGTGTCCTGGCAGACAGTGGTGGCGATGACTAAGCTGTAGAGGTGTCTGGCATTGCAGTCTTCCCTGCGCTGGCCCTGGGGGTGATGGAGCAGGGACAGGATTGTGACTCAGTGCCATGAACAGCTCACCAGCTCCCTGGGGGCAGTGTCAGGCACAGAGTCGGTGCTCAACCAATTTGGTGTGGGTTGGTTTATTTGACGTTTAGCATGGCCCTCTTGAAACTGGCAGATATACAGGGAGAGAGGGTTGATTGAAGTTGGGAGTAAATTGGGGTTTGTAAGTGGAAGCAGGCAGGAGGCACACAAAGTCAGCAGTCAGGGTCCCAGGAAATGGTTTCCTTCCCTGCTCATGAGAGTGTTCGGAAAGATTTTTTTCTCAACACCTTTTGACCTGGGGATTGAAAAAAATAGAGATGAATGCTGCGAAGCTAAATATCTATAATTACTGTACCCGTTAGTGCATTTCTAAATGGAACAGGTGGTACCTGAAATTACATCCGTTTACCGAGGCTTTGAATAATTAGATTTTTTTAGCCCTTGTGAGTGGGTGGGAGCTGGAGAGAGCTCAGCGGCCTCTGCTTCCACTTCTTCTTGGCCTTTCTCACCTGAAAATGTGGAGACGTGTTTGTGTGTTTGGCACCAGCTGGTTTCTAAAACTCAGGGGATATTAATTCTTCAGGGGAGAGGCAAGTAATTGGCTTCCTGTTCTGCGAATAGATAGGTATTGAAGTTAGAATCTAAGTCACACTCTCTTTATTTCAAAAGCTCCATGTGTCTGAGGAGCGCCGTGATTTAAGGTGTAATAACCATGTTGTGCGGTGATCTTGCCGGGCCCTTCGAGGCTGCTCCTTGGGGGTGAAAGGACCTGCTTGGTGCTGATTGCCTCCTTGAGTCGGTGGAAAGGTTTGAGAATTTTTCTTTAAGGTCTGTGTTGGATTTGGCTTGGTTCTGGGGTGCAGTAAGCTGAGCGCTGGGGCAGAGGGACTGTTACACACTTTGTTGAGTCCTTGTTCGTTTATTGTACAAATGTTTGTCCAGTGCTCACCATGCCTGCCATTCTAAGGGCTTAACAGACATGGGCTCACTTAATCCTCCTGCCAGCCCTGTGAGGTGGGTCCTATCGTTCTCCTCATTTTACAGGTGAGGAAGATGAGGCATGGGGACTTGTAGCACAGGTCTTAGGTGGCAGGGCCGGCATCGAACCCAGCTGTCCTTAATTGGCATCCTCACAGCCTCTTGGGCCCTGCTTGGCCTGTCTCACGCTGCTCTGTGGAGGGCTGTGCTCCAGTTTGTTTCAGGGAAACTCTCAAGCTTCACGCAAGTCACTTAGGGGCTGTGGCCACGGAGAGGGAGGCGAGGGTGCGGCCTGGGCTCCTGGTCTAGGACTCACTGGGAGCAAACCCTGTGAGGCCTTCGGTTGTGTCAGCTCTGTAGCCCTGGCTGACCTGGTGGGAGATGTCACCCTGTGCCCCCAACATACACATGTCGATTATAGAGAAGGCCCCTGGGCTTTGCAGTGGTCTCCTGAGGGGGGTGGTGTGGGCTGTGCCTGGAGAAGGCTCAGCAGACTCATCCAGAGGACTGCACCCTGGGCTCAGAGACTGGCTGAGGCAGTCCACCCAAAGTGGAGAGAACATTCTGAAAATAAACAGCTCTTCATGGTGAAAGGCTTGGGCCTCTGGAAGAGAGTTAGTATGAAGACCTCACATTCACTGCTTTCCTGCAGCCTCCGGGCTGTTGCTCAGGTCCTTGTCCGTGGACGTTAGTCTGTGGGGTGAAGCAGCGAGAAGGTGGCTGGCTTTTGTGTCCCCATAGGTACCTCAGGGTATTGTGCAGGGTGTGGTGACGGGAGCAGTGGCCGCCTGGGAAGGGAAAATGAATGTCCTTGGCTTAGAAGCAGAGCCTCAGGGCAGGGGAATTGCACTTGGTCCTGACAGATCCGGAGGCACCCCGTTCTGTGTGATGGGGGGAAAAGGGCCTGGTAGCTCCGCCTGGGGCCTGTAGGCAGAGAGCCAAGGGATTCAGCTTTGAAGTTATGTTAAGCATTCTGTGGCCCAGGAGACTTTGTCCCTGCCGGGGACCTTGACTTCCTTCCTGCAGGTTGGTAACGTTCCCCTGGCTCTCCCATCCCTGTCCGTCTGAAGCCTTTCTGGAGCTAGATGTGGCCCCGGGACTCCCTCGCTCCCCAGCCCCCAGGCTGTCGGATGATCGTGCCTCCTTCCGTGGGAAAGCCCTGCCTGCCTGATGGATTGTTGTCAGGTGGGACAGGTGGAGGGACCGCCTCCCTGGGACCACTGTCTCATGTCGAGTGCTTCTGACTAGACTGGGCCTTGCACACAGTTTGGCTCTTCCCACTCCAGGCTTTAGATAGGGCGGCTGCAGGGTCACCATAGGTGAGTGAGCGCACAGGCTCAGCAGCCCGACTTCGTGGCTGTGGAACTGGGTGAGTTATCTAACCTCTGTAAAATGGGGCAAAGGCTGATGTCTGCCCCATGGGTCTTTTGCAGTGATTAAATGAGAATACTGCATGTAAAGTACTCAGTTTCTGAACATAGTATATAGTTCAATAAACTTTAGCAAGTATTTCCATTGACACCAGGTACTTTGTCTTTTCTCTGTAATGGCTCCACTGGTCCAAATATATTGGCTAATTCCTTGACTTACCTCCCACAGGGACTCTCTTTTCTGGTGTGCACAGAGGGTACCTGTGTGTACTGTCCAGCTCAGATTCTGTCATGGGCATTTTCTAATAGGGGGCATTGACCGTCTCGATGGGTTTCACCAAAGGTTAAAAACATCCACTTGCTGTTTTTTACCACAGCGGTGCCCTAGTTAAGACCTTGGCTGGTACAGTTTATAGGTTTAGGCAGTTTGGATATAGTCACAGCGGAGGCTCTGTCTCACCCGAGCCCTGGCTTGTTCCCCTGGTAAGAGGGAAAATAGCTCTAGCGATAATGGAAAAATGGAGAGGGAGGCCGGATGCGTTCAGTGTTTCCAGATCGGTTTTTGCCATGTCCCTGGCACCACATTTGTTGTACCCTGGGGCTGTGGGGAGCCCAGCGAGCTCTGCACAGCTTCGGGGGATAGGATGGCAGGTGTGTGGAGGAGGCGTCAGGATAAGGAGTGTGGGTGCAGGATGGAGAGGAACATCCCAGATGAAACACTTCAGTGGCTGGATGAGTCAGGAACACTTGAGAGGGGGTCTTGTGAGCGGGGATTGGTTGGGGATGAGAGGAGGAGTGGGTGCTCAGGCAGGGGGACCAGCAGTCATCGTTCAGGGGTCCCTTCATTTAGCAGGCTTTTACTGAGCGCTTGGTTATGCAAGCACTGGCATGGACACCCAAGTGAGTAAAGCAGAGAAGACAGCACTGAGAGGCAGAGTGGATGGGAGCATGGTCCCTGGTGCAGGATTGCCTGGGCTTGAATCCCATTCTGCCGCTTACTAGCTTGTGGATCCTGAGCAAGTTGTGTAATCTGGAGCCTCAGTTTCCTCATCTGTAAAATGGGGGTAATAATCATTGTGGTGGGGATTAAATGAGTTAGTATAAAGTACTCAGAGTCATCTTGAATATGGAAAGTACTCTGGTGTGTTGGCTGTTACTCTCACTAGAATGTGTGCTCCATGAGGGCAGGCGTTTTGTCTGTCGTGTTCACTGCTCTGTCGCGGGCTCCTGGAGGTATCTGGTACATAGTAGCCGTTCAGTTAATGAATCAAAATGCCACTGGTGTCCCCAAGGAGCCCAGGAGCCTGTGCTGTGGTGGGGACACAGACATGTCAGCAACTAGAGGACATGGTACAAATGATCTGATATGGGCAGCATGGGGACTGGTGGGAAGGCTTCTGGGGGTGGGAGACCTGAGCTGGACCTTGAAAAACAGGTGAGGATCTGTCGGGTGATGAAAGTGGGTGTGGGTGTTCAAGGGAGAGGAAGCAGCACCACGGCCAGAGCTGTGAGAGAGCATGACGCGTTCAAGGACCTCGAGAGAGGAAGGAGACTGCAGAAAGCTGCTCAGGAGAGTTGGGGCTTTGTCCTGAGGGCGATGCGGATCCACTGAGACCGGGGCCCCACCTTGGTTGTGGGGAGGGAGGTGGCGTCTGCTGGGGGTGGCTGTCATTCCCTCAGACTACAGCTCAGACTGTGTGTCCGCAGGGGTGGGGCCGGAGGAAGTAGGTTGGAGCCTGCGAGCGATCCCACTGTGCAGGTGAGGGGTTTGGCCTCCACAGGAGAAGCCAGGTAACCCACACCACTGCCTGGCTGCCCTCTTGCCTTAAAATAGAAAGAGACGGAGATAAAGAGCGGGTGGTGTGAGTGTCCGAGGGGTGACCTAGTTAAAACCTGGCCCCCTGGAAGTGCGAGAGCCGCCCTCACCCTCGCTGGACCGCCAGGGCCTTCTGAGGGGCAGCTGCCGAGGGCGGCCTCGCTCCCCTTACCTCGTCCCTCCTCAGCCCTGGGCGCTGGACAGAAGTCCTGTCACTGCGGCCTTGGCCCCAACCCCTGACAGTGGAGTCTGGCTCCCAGGCTCGGGTGCTCAGTGCTTCTAGGGGAAGAGTGGGGGCTGAGAGGAGGGAAAGTGAGGGCAAGACGCTGGGTTCGGGCTAATGGAGCCTATGTGTTTATCAGCTCCAACTGAAGAAGACTTTGAGGAAAAACTCTTTATATTTAGGCTTTTGTTCCCTGTAGTGTATCGTAATTCTTCATAGACCTAGTTGTCTGACAGATGGTAACACCCTCGTACTCTCTCATTCCCCCCCGGTTCCAGCTCCCGGCTTCCTCACATACCACCCAGAGACAGCAGGGAGGAGGAGAGGTGGGGGACCCTTTCATCACTTTTTTCTTAGGCCTGCTGCCTTTCTTCCTTTTGTCTGTCCTGTTCTGGGGCCTTCAGGACTTGTTTCCATGGCTGCTGTAGGTGCAGGATATGCCAGAGGTCCTCCTGCAGAATGTTAACTGAGGTTGTGGGTCTGACAGAAACTGTATAAAAATGACGTCTGCAGGCCTGTGAAGTGGAACCATCCAGCACCCCTGCTCCTGGTGCTGTTTTTCTGGTCTGTAGTCCAGTGTCCAGAGAGTGTCCTGGACTTGTTTCTGTAACCTTGTAACCAGCACTTATTCTGCACCTACTGTGTGCTCACTGGCCCTTCACACAGTTACGATCCTCACTTACACATGTGGGACCGAGACCCAGACCCAAATGACTTACCCAGAGTCACACAGCAGGAGATAGGAGAGCCAAGGCTTGGACCACGTCACCAAGCTGCCTCGCTGGGCTTCCTTGTAAAGGAGTTCTCCTTCCACCTTGAAAAGCCAGGAGCAGTTTGCTCACGAGCCACCCAGCCCTTCAGAACCAGGGCAGGAGGTGAAGGGTGATGAGTCCTGCTGGGGGAGGCCCCTCCCAACCAGGTGAGAGGCCAGGTGAGAACTTCCCTACCTCCCTTCACACACAAACACAGTCATGTGGCTTCCTGCCTGCAGCTCTGCGTGACGCAGCTTCCACACGTGCAGGCCCAGGCTGGAACTCAGTGGACCAAATTCAGTTTGTCTTTAGCTCTACCCTGTACAAGCAGCTGGTAATGCCCAGGTAGCAGGACTACCTGCATCGGGCACATTTCCAGGAAGCTGTCAAAATCCTGTTGGCTCTACTTTGAAATGTAGGCAGAATCAGACTGTTCTCAGAGCCTCCAGTGCTACCACCCTTGTCCACGCTGCTGTGATCAGTCACCTCGACCTTTACAGTGGCCACCTAATGACTCCCTGTGCTTCTCCCCCGTCCCCAGTAAGCAGCCAGAGATTACTCTGCAGTGGCAGCTGGATTATGTCACCCCTCAGCTCAGATCACCTAAGGGCTCCGATCTCACAGCAGAATCCAAAGTCCTTACAGTGGCCCATGAGGCCCTGTGTCATCTGCTCCCCCCACCCCCATTACCTGTCCAACCTCATTTCCTCCTGCCTGCCCTGCTGCTCTGCTCCAGCCACGTTAGCTTCCTTGCTGTTCCTCAGACATGTGAGGCACAACCAGCCTTAGGGCCTTTGCACCCACTGTTCCCTCTGGGGGATGTTTTCCTTCGCATATTCCCGGGGCCTCCTGCTCCCTCACTTTCTTCAGGTCTCTGCTCCAATGTCACCTCAGGTGGCCATCCTTGACTCCTTTCCCCCAGCACACTCTATTACCTTAACTCTACTTCCTTTCTCTTTAGAGTCCTCAAACCGACCCAGGCATATTATATTTTAATTTATTTGTCTCTTCCACTAGAATTTGGTGTCTGTGAAGACACAGAATAGTGCCTGTTTTGTTCAGGGCTGTACCTCTAGTGCCTAGAATAGTGGTTGGAACCAGTAGGTGCTCAGAAAACAATTTTTTTTTTAAATAACTTTATGGAGCTAGAATTGACAAGTGAAATGGTTTACTTGACCATCGACAAGTAAATCACTTAAATTGACAAGTAACATTTAAGGTGTACTCCTTGACGTTTTCATGTACGTATACGTTGTGAAATGGTCACCACAGTCAACCTAGTTAACACAGGCATCACCTCACATGGTTACCTTTTTTTTTTGTGGTGAGAGAAAATAATTGTGGAATGAATTTATTAAATGGTCCAGTGAACTCTGTGACATTCTCTCCTTGGGGCTGTGCCTGAGAAGCCGCTCAGGTACGCGTGGTGCCTCCCTGCATCCGAGGGAGCCATAGCACGAGTCCCAGAGGCAGAGGGATGGCCTTGGGTACTCTGGTCTGGGCATCCCCAAAGACTCCTCTCCAGTCTGGGGACCACATGGCGACCTTATTTCTATCTGTCTGGCTTCCAGTCACCTCTTCTGGGGAATGGTCTGAAAATAGACGTTTCTATCATGCCTGTCCACAATGACCACAGCGAATTAAAATGGGTGGGCTTACCAGCTGAGTGTCGGGAGTGTTGGAGTGCCTGTCGAGTTCTCAAAGTTGTGTGAATGCTTGCGGTGCTCAGAGATGCCATCCACGCTCTGGAGGTTCTCACTGCCGAGCTGAAGCTGAGCTGTGCCGAGCACAATGATTCAAGGCTCTGGGATGTAATAGGAGGGAAAGAAACCAAGGTGGAGTGAACACCTATCGTGTGTGGTACATGGCCGCATGCTTGTGTGGTTATATCACACTTAACCATTGTACAGCCCTGGGGTTGATGATTGTGTACCCATTCGATGGGATGGGGAAATTAAGGCTCAGAAGTGATGGAACCAAGGTTCTCACTGACTCCAGAGCCTTAGGAATAACTGGGAAGGTCTCTAAAGAGGAAGCCACAACCAGACCGTGAAGGACTGGTAGTATTTGGGTCACGGGGACAGTGTGGCATTGAGCAGTGGCACAGATGGTGAGACAGGAGTGCTCTCTCAGGTGCGGCTTGGATGGTTTTGAGATGGCCTGTTGCATATAAACAGGTGTGTCTTTCTTTTTCCTGTTATTAATTACCTGGGAACAGGGAGAAGATGTTTTTAATGAAGCCCCAGAGCTGGGGCTGGAGAAATCCTGGCATCAACCCTCCCCCACATAGGACCTGTGCCACCTTGGGGTCACCAGGGACCATCCCAGGCGATGCTCATCTGACTGCATGCAGCTCATTCTGGCTCCAGGAACAGCTTAGAGCAAACCTTGCTAGGCTTGGAGGTTTTGTGGTTGGGGAAGGCAAACATCGCTGTGTTCTGGGTAGGGGAGGAGACCAAAGAAGGAACTGGGGACTGTGAAATGGGCCTCCCCGTCTGGGAGGAAGGGTGCTGCCGTGATGTGGTAGGTAAGCAGTCGTGAAATAAATGC
The DNA here is from genome assembly GCF_041296265.1 of Equus caballus. Classification (NCBI taxonomy): domain Eukaryota; kingdom Metazoa; phylum Chordata; class Mammalia; order Perissodactyla; family Equidae; genus Equus; species Equus caballus. The sequence goes on along the minus strand of NC_091690.1, from coordinate 87,816,010 downwards.
TTCTTGCTACCCAGCTCGTGCTGGTGGGATTGGAGCTGCTGAGAAAGGGCGAAAGAGGTGCCTGTCTTCCTGGTATCAGTTGAAGTAACTTGTTCATGCAGTAATTCGCTCATCAGCATGTATTCGCTCCTACTCTATACCAGGCGGCACCATGCCAGACTCGGGGGCTACAAGGACAAGGGTGTCTCAGGGAATCATAGTCCAGGGCAGGGAGAAAGACGAACCAGAGACGATATTCAGGTGGTAGAGCTGTGGGACAGGAAAACAGGGTGGAGCTGAAGCGTGGTGCCTAAGGCCACAAAGCTCTGGGTTGGCAGCCCTGTGTTTGACTCTTATCCCAGCCCAGCCGCCTACCAGCTTTGACCTTGAGCAAGTCCTTGGTCTGGGCCAGGTGCTTACATACTTTATTTATTCCTCAAATCAGCCTGGTGTGGTAGTATTTTTCCCCATTTTGTAACTGAGGAAATTCAGAGTTGGAGAGGGTGAGTAATCTGTCCGGCTCCCTCAGTAAGTAAGCCGCAGGCCTAGGACACCAACCCAGGTCTGACTCCAAAGTTTCTGTGCTTTCTGCTCTATCCACCTGAGGAGAATGAGTTTCATCCATGCCCCTTCATGGCCAGGGCCCTCTGGGAGATGCAGCTCTGGGACAGAGGGGTTTATTGACCATGTCTTCATAGGAGTCAACAAGATGAACTGACCACTCAGAATGCTAATTTTGCTTTAGACTGCATTAAAGGAAGTACAGTCGTCATAACATGGGAGGTGATGGTGCTGCTCTGCTTTGGGGAGATCACGGGTAGAATACTGGGGCCTATTCTGGGATGTTTCTTGTGGGGAAGAGGAGACCCGCAGGGAAATAAGAGCTAGCTGCAAACATCTGAAGGGCTGTCACATACAAGAGTCTTATTCTCTGGGAAAACTAGAGAGAGAAAGGTTTTAGTTCCACGTTTACAACAGAACCTTCTGAAATAGCTCAGGATGTAGTGAGTTCACTGTCACCAGAGGTAATCAAGCATGGGTGGAAACAGTGGAGAGTATGGAGTAAGTGTCCTCTGCCATTCCTAGGTCCAGAGTCCACGACTGTGACTGTGTCTCTGCTGCTCTGGATGTGGCTCCTGGGAGGGAGTCCGTAGGGGGAGGATTTAGATTGTGTCTCCTCAGTAGACTCCAGAATTGCGTGCGCTTCCAGGGGTGGTGGGGAGAACACAGGGTTAGGATGAAATTTAGAAGACCTGGGTTTGAATCCTGGCTCAGCCCTTATAGCTGTGTGACCTTGGAAAACACGCTTGCTCTCTCTGTAAAAAGGGAGCCAACGAGGCCTTTTCTGTTGGACTTTCGTGGGTCGTGAATGAGGAAGCTCTTTGTCAAGGAAAGGGTTCGAACGCTGATTACTAACAGGTGCAGTTCTGGCTCCCAGGAGCGTAGTCAACTTCAAGGAGCCAGACTGCCTGAACGGTGTCTGGGAAACTATACCCAGTGATGATGGAGGGCCTGTTAGGGGCAGGTGCTTTAGGATTGTGCAGGGCCCTCTGAAATATTTTGTGATAAAGAGAGTTTCCTGTCACTAGCGATAAGGCAGAGATTCCTGTGCCCTCAAGGCCCGTTGAGTGGAGAAGGCAGGAGAGACTGAAGGGAGAGATCCTGGAGGCCTTCGTGGAGGAAGTGATGTTTAAGTAGGGCCTTGAATGAGGACTTCATTATGCAGGGAAAGGGCAAAGGCCTGGAGGAGGCAAGGCAATGACATGGAGGGAGAGGAGCAGTTGCTGGGGTGGTGGAGAGCCTCCTTATTGGGGTGGGGTGCTGCCTGCCAGCTGGAAGACTCTTCCCTTCCGGTCAGTGGAGCCTGCAGCTCGGGCGGTTGAAAGAGATCCAGGTTTACTGCAGTTGCTGGTGAGACTTGGGTCATGAAGAGGGTGGATGGCAGGTTCCTGGGAGGCTGTTTTACATTCCCTTCATTTCTCCGATGAAGGTGAGGCCCGAGATGGGAGGAGGGTTTCCCAGCAGGTATAGGGTGAGCTGAGGTGAGAACCAACGCCCCACATCTCATCAGGGGCTGTTTTCATGCCTCCCATGGATGAGTCTGCCCAGGAGACATTTTTCCCAGTTCTGCCTCCGGAAGGCTATTCCTCTTAAGGAGAAAAAGGAGGAGAGAGCAAAAGTTGTATTTACCAAAGGGGCTGGTTGGGCAGGTCTTGTTGCTGAGGCCAGAGTCGAGGCCAAGGTCAACTGGGCTAGCTGCTGGTGGGTGGAGGTGGGCAGAGTCAGGCCCTGGCCGGCCACCAGCTGGGGGGCTTTTGGTTGGGGGCGACCACTGGTAGGAACTGAGGTTTTTCCAAGGCATTGCCCCTGAGAACAGTGGGCTGGAAAGATTACAGCCCACACATTCTTTCTCAGGAGATTAGGGCCATGGGAGATTATGGGATACACAGGAGGCTGTAGGAGGCCTGTAAATTTCCCATTTGGGGCAATTAATTTGATGGATTGTAAAACAGCTCACCACTTCCTCTCCCCCTCCTGGGGCTGGGCTGGGCAGTCAGACTGGCCAGAGAATGTGTCCGAGAATGCCCTCCCCTGAGTCTTGCACAGCCTGCTTGGGTCTCCTTGTTCAAATCTTCCCCGGGGGCAGGGGCTGGGCATGTCCTTTTCCTCCCTCCCCTCTGGTACAAGGAATTGCACACAGTAGGTGCTTTACAGAGCCAGGCAGAGCTTGTATTTATCTGATGGGAGCCTTTCCAGGATGCTGTTAGGAGTGGGATGGGGTGGGGCTCGTGCTGGCAGCCCTGGGTTATATAGATGGGGAAGCTGAGCCCAGAGGTGAGGTAACCTGCCCAAGGTCACTCCAGTTATTGGTGATAGCCGGGCCTCCGGCCAGGTTTCTCCTCTCCTGTGCCGGGGCATCTTCTCCCCAGCTCTGGCGTGCTCAAAGTGAAAGTGAAATGAAGCCGGAGCACTTTCTCTGGTTTCTCTCCTGACTCCTCTCTGCCCCTAGGCAGTCACAGGGAGCCCTGCTCTGGTGATTACGTCCAGGGCGTGACATGGTTCTGCTCCCAACTCCCTCAAGCAGTTCTGCGGCGTCCCACAAGGGCCGTGGCTGGGCTGCGCTTCTCCCGCCTGCTCACAAGTGTGTTGGGTTCCTCTTGGCTGCCTCCCTCCTCAGTGGGGTCTGACACAGTCCCTCTCTCTGGTCTCTACTGAAGGCCCTGCCCTCACCACCTCATGCTGGTGCAGCTGGTCCTGGCTGGTTGTGCTGCCTCCGTCCTGTGTGCCCTCCTGGGGCCCAAAGACCTCATCCTGATGTGCCGCCAGGTCAGGGCCTCCCCAGGTCCTCCTGACTCGGGCTTCTCTTCATGTGCTCTGTCCTGTCAATCACACGTTCACCTTGGCCTGAACACACCCAGAACATCACGTTGCTGCCAGCACTCTCTTGCCTCTGAGCCTTTGCTTTTGCAGTGCCTGTCACCAGGGATGCCTCCTTTGCATCTGGATCACTCCCGTGCATCCTTAAGGCTCAGGCATTATCTTAGGAAGCCCTCCCTGACCAGCCTCCACTGAGGCTTTGTATCTCCTTCCACTGGTGCTTTCATTCATTTACTCAACCAATATGTAACGAGAAGCTTCTGTGAGCCTGACCGTGTTCCAAGTGCTGGAGAGTAGAGCAGGGAAGGAAATGAGGATGTCTGTGCTCATGGAGCGCACATCCTCACATCCTCTCTTGCCACGGATCACCTTAGTTTATACTGATGTTTCTCTGTCTCTTCCACATTAGCCTGCGGGTTCTCTTCATGTTTTATTTGCTCGTCTCTCTACCCCCAGCACTCAGCAAAGAAAGCCTTGAAAGTTAATGTTAAATAAATGCGTGAACGAGCAGCCTTCCCACCTTCCTCTTCTCTCTCTCCCTGCTCTGGGGTGTGAATGTCCAGCTGCTTGTGAGCAGTCCCCCCACCCTGCTCTCCTCCCCCTGGCACTCCTGGCACTGTGGGTGCTGCTCACGTGGCCATCCTGCTTCATATTACACCTTTCTTTGTTTACCTCTTCTCTCTCTCCCTCACCCACTGTAAATTTCTTCAAGGCAGGGTCTAGTTCTAGTTCAATTTTCTGTACTCAGAATTTCTGCCCCTTCTCCTATTCAGTAAAATGAAGAGCAGTATGTGAAGTGGTGCCTAAAGAAGTCAAAATATAAGGACAGACCAAGTGCCTAGAGGTAGGTTGGTTTATTCACAAGCGTCGGATAGGCACCTGGTGTGTGCCAGCCCCGGGCCAGGTGCTGGGCATTCTTAGATGAATGAGGCAGAGGCATCTGTCTTGAGGGGCTCAAGTGGAGGAACATGCAGGAGGTGTTCAGCTGTTGGCATCCAAGATACTTGTGGTGTAGGATGCCCAGACCCTTCCTTTTGGCCAAAGAATATGGCGCCAGAGTTAAGGAGGGCGTGAGACAGGCTAGATTTTAATCCCATCTCTGTTCCTTGCTAGCTGTGTGACTCTGGACAAGTGAGTCAACCTTTCTGAGCTTTGGTTTCCACATCTGTAATAAGAAGCTGGGAAGAATGCCTACCCTGTAGGGTCGGTCATTCATTCATTCATTCATTCATTGAAGGATTATTTAACGAGTTCCTACTCTGTCCAGGCATTGTTCTAGCTGCTGGGGATGGGACACTGAATAAAATCAACAAAGGTCTCTGCCCTCATGGAGCTTACATCTTAGTGGGAGAGAAAGACAGCAAACCAAATGGGTAAAATATGTAGTATCAGAGGAGGAGTGCTTTGGAGAAAAATAAACTGAGAGAGAGGCTAGGGCTCTGGAGGAGGCCTGGGGGGGAGTAGAATGGTCACAGGAGGCCTCTGTGGAGGTGACGTTTGAGTAGAGATCTGATCAAGCATGTAGACATCTGGAGGCAGAACATTTCATGAAGAGGGAAAAGCAGATGCAGAAGCCTGAGGCTGGAGTGTGCTTGGCTTGTTGAGGGACCAGCCAGGAGGCCAGCGTGGCTGGAGCTAAGGGAGCCGGAGCTGAGGTCAGAGGGGTGTGGAGGTGGTTTGCAGGCTTTGAAGGGGCTTTGACTCTCACCCTGAGTGAGCTGGCAGTCCTCACTTTGAGGGCTGAGCAGAGGAGGGACATGGTCTACCTTTTGATTTAGAAGAAGGATAATTCTGGGTATTGTGCAAAGAATAGACTGATCAAAGACAGTGTATGTAGTGTGCTCAGCACAGGGCCTGGTGTAGAATAAGCCTTCCTTACATGGTAGTTTCAGTCTTGATGGTGATAACGTTATTAGAGATTGACCCGGATGCCTGCTGGTCTTGGCCTGGGCCGTCATCCCATCTACCCTCTGCCCTCATGGGAGCTGCAGCTTCCAGGATGCTTTCTCCCTGCTGGGGAGAGTGATGGATCCTGGGCTTGGGAATGAGGAGGGAGAAGGTATCTGAATCTTTGTTCCTTTCTTGGTCTTCTGTTCAGTAGTCATGGTGAGGCGTGGTGGGGGCAGTGGTGATGGTGGCAGTGATGCAGGAGAGGAGGCAGGAGAAAAGTCTTGGCCTCTACAAACCTGGACTGGAGAGGTTGACCTGGCGATCAGGGGCTGCCAGCCAGTCACGTGGCTGCTCCTGGGAATGCCAGGTCAGCTGCCCCATGGAATGTCTCCCTTCTCCATCTCTGCTTCTCCCTTGTCTTGGTTGCCTGCTGTACCCTAAGAGCCACTCCGCTCCTCCGAGGACTTCACTGTGAGCATCTCTCCTCTGTTCTTCCACCCTGCTCAGGCCTTTATGGAAAGGTCTTGGGTCTCTGTTGTGGTCCCTGATGTGGTCTACCTGCTCACCCCAAGCAGAGAGACCTTTGGCTGCAGTGCTGATCAAATGGTCTCTGACTGATTCCTTTGGATAACAGAAAGAGCTCGCTACCTGACAGGGTAGCCCCTCCTGTAATCGTCACATCCTCATCATTAGGAAGTTCCATTTTAAGTTGAGTTGAAATCTTTTCTGCTCTGACTTCCCCCATTGCTTTTAGTTCTAGAATACAGGGAGTCAGTTGTAGTCCCTCTCACCCCTTCTGTCCCCTGCCCCCTCATTAGGGAGAAGTTTCCTTGTGTCCCGGGAGGCTCTGTGCAGTTCTTGCTCTGTTGCTCAGAGTGATCAGCTAGTTGGGGAGGTCAAGGAGAGGTTTGTAAAGGATGTGATGCTGGAGTCGGGTCCTGAAGGGTAAGGATTTAGCCAGATCAGGAAGAAGAAAAGCCTTTGAGGCAGAAGATAAGGTGGTATCTTCAAATAGTATATAGAGTCCAGGAAGTCTAGATAGTTCACGTCGCTGGACCAATAGGGAGTGTGTGTGCGTGTGCGTGTGTGTGTGTTGGTATACTGTGAGGGAGGTGAAGCCTGAGAGGTGGGAGAGTAGGCCAGAGCCGAGCATCAAGGGCCACTTGTGACCTGCCAAGTCATGGACCTGAGGTCAGAGGGCTGCCTAGGAGAATGGGTTTTAAAAACGAGTTTGTTCGGGCGCCCAGGTAGCAAGAGTTTCACATTCTCTTAGAACTGATGAATGGGTTTCTGAGTACCTTTAACTCTCCTTCCTGCTCCCGTCTGGAGTTACTGATTAAACCTGTCCTTGGGACCTCGGCAGAGTGGAGTGGGGACAAGGCAGCACCTTGAATGTGCCAGTCAGCCTTGGCATCCTGTTTCTGAGCTCGGCCTCCTGGGTGAGCCTGGCTCCAGGCCCCTGCCTCTGGAGCGGCCCTCCCCTGGTTTGGGGTGAAGGCTGGGATGGTGTAGCCATGGCCAGCTGGCTGGCCTCAGCTTGCTCTGTCTCAGAATGGGCTGGATGCACAGGCCTGTCTCTGCCCTGCAGGGTTTCTCATTTATGCAGGGAGTCTGCATGAACAGCGCCTGGACTCCGAGCCCTTGGCCAAACATTCCAGATTCTTTGGGCATAAAGATCTTCTAAAGGGGCCTGGGTCCCTTCCAGAGCTGTTTCTGCCCCATGCAGATAGCTGTTTGTATCTGATTTTTATATATTCTCGAAAGTACTTTTTCAGCATCCGGGTGGTGGGGGGGCCTGTGTCTCCCAGCCTGGCCAGCTCATTGGGAATTTTCTGGCAGACCCGCCTCACACTGCTGGCATATGGAGTGTCCTCCCACCACCGGCTGTCCTTCCCTGGTGTCTTGGATGCTGAAGGGCCGAGGGTGGAGTGGGGCTTTTTGTTTTGTTTTTAAATAGGGGCAACGTGGGTAAACAGAGCGGCGTTTCTGGTGCTGTCGGGAGGGCCAGGACCCCGCATTCCGGTGCCATGACGACAGCCTGTTCGTTGCTGCTTGCTGGGCTGTGGGCAGCAGCAGTTTAGACGGAGACAATGGTGGCTCTGTTGAGATGCTGCTGCTGAGCACCGGCAGAATGCATTTTAATTGAACACTTTCCGCCCTGAAATCTGAGGGGATCTGGTGGCCCACTCCTCCTCATTCGTTCATTTTCTCTTTGCCTCTCAAGAGCCAACTTTTTCTTGCAGCTCCTTTTCCCCCCTCTAATATTAGCAGCCTTTGGGGGGAAGATGGTGCTTCCAGCCTGGGGGTCTTTTGCATTTGGCTGACTTGGTGGTAGAGAGAGAGAGGAGGGCTGGGGGGGAGGGGCTGGAGGTGGCTGGGAGATGTACCTGTGACCTGGTCCGGAGTGTCGTTGCAGGGCAGGGAGCAGCAGGTCCCGGAGGAGGCTCTCCTTCCCTGGGGCCAGGGCCACCTGGGGCTTAGGAGCACTGGCTTTAAAGTCAGACCTATTGGGTTGGAATCCCAGTGGTAACACTTCCCAGCTTAACCTCTCTGGGCCTCGGTTTTCCCATCTGCAAAATGGGGATAAGAGTAGCATCCAACTCATAGAATTGTTGTGAGAATGAAATGAATTTAACATACATAAAGTGTAAAGGTTATACCTGGCATGTGGTAAACACCTAATAAGTGCATTTATCATTATGTCATTTTAATATTCTGATCATCATCAGTATCACATTTACTCTGCAAGGGCTTCATCTGAGATGACAGGAGGAACAGAGAAATACTCTTTCTAAAATGCAAATTTGATTTTGTTACTCTTTGGCTTAGAAAGCCTTGGTGAGTCCCCATTGGCCTTTCTGCACAAGGAGAAAGGAACTTTTGTTTATTGAAGGCCTACTGCATGCTAAGTACTGGGCACTTGGTGCACCTCTGCTCATCGAGATTAAGTCCAAAGTCTAGCCTGATGTGTAAGACCCTTCAGCAATTGGCTCTATCTTCTCCCCTACCCCCCAAACCCAAACCAAACAAAAGCATAACTCCACCTCAAAGAATGGCTTGTTCTTCTCTGATGCCTCATTGGCTTTCATCTGCATGCCTCTGTGCATGTTCTGTCTTCTGCCAGGAATGTCCTGTGGGTGGGGGCTGTGGATCCAGGGAAACAGACTGGACCAGGGGAGAGTTTGGGAGTTCCCTAACCACCGTCCCCTGTAAACCCAGCCTGTGTGAGAGCCCACTGGCCAGGCTGTCTCTGGTTGAAGCTTGGCTCCACCACTAACTGTGTGGGCCTAGACGTGCCCTGATAACAGCACCTGTCTCATAGGCTTGTTGTGAGGAGGTAATCCACGTAAAGTGTTAGAACAACGCCTGACACACTGCGAGCGTTCAACAGATGCTGGTGGTTCTTGCCGTTGTACTTCCTTCCAAAGGTCTGATGTCGCATCTCTCTTTTTGGAGTGTGTCTCTTTCTAGGCTCCACACTGGACCGGTTTTCTTTGGGAGTAACAGGAATTGAAGAGGTGCAGTGGATCAGGGAAGTCTAAGCAGGAGTTCCTTGTCCTGCCTGGCACTTCCTGTGGCCTTTGGCCATTGCTGTGGGTCAGGGCCGTTCTTGCTTCATTCCAGTCTGCCTGTGGCAGGACCCCTTCTCAGCTGCTGACTGAGCTCCTTGATGTGGCCACTCCTATGGTGACAGAGGGTGACAGACACATGGTAGCCTCACAAGATGTGGAGACCCTGTGTACACACACCCACCTGCTTATGGATGCCCTTGCCTGTCGGTGGAAGGGACACTTGGTAACCAAATGAGGAAGATTTATAGACAAAGAGCATTGCCCTGACTTGAGATGAGCCAGATAACCAATCTCTGGTCAAGAAGAGGGGAATACCACTTATTGAAGAGACTTCCTTTCTCCATTGTATGTTCTTGGCTCCTTTGTCAAAGATTAGCTGTCCGTAGATGTGTAGTTTTCTTTCTGGGCTTTTAGTTCTGTTCCTTTGATCTGTGTGCCTGTACCATGCTGTTTTGATTATTGGCTTTATAATATATTTTGAAGTCAGTGATTGTGATGCTTCCAGTTTTGTTCTTTTTTCTCAGGATTGCTTTAGCTATTTGTATAAAATAATTGAAAAAAAAGAAGGAGGGAATATATCTTTTTTCCATCTTGCTGCCTTTATAGAGCTGTATTCTCAAAGACTGAGTATCTTGTATCACCTCTCATTGAAAACAATGAAAATGGCAAAAGGCATTAGAAAGAGAAGACGAGCAAGATTTCACTTCAGGGAGCTGTGGTGATGTATATGGTTTGTGCCACTTGACTTCTCTGATTATTAGGCTCAATAGTCAGGAGGATTTGGGCTTTATCCTGGTTCTGTCACCAGCTGACTCTGTGACCTTGAGTAAGTTGGGTATCAAATTCCATATCTGTAAAATGGGAATAACCATCTAGCTTTACCTGCCTCCCAGAGTTTTCAGGAGCCAGAGATCATGCGTTCTTGTGTATTCCTATTTATTCATTCAACCAACCAAGCTTTGCTAGACCTACTGTGTCCCGGAGCTAGGCATCTAAGGATCTAGAGAATATGGTCTCTTCCCTCCTGGAGCCCAGAAATGGAGGTGAAGGTGTGAGTGGATGGACACCATGAACATGGCAGTCTGGCAGTGCTTTGCTATAAGCACATAGAAGGTTCACTGGTACTTAGCTCTGGGAGGCAGGGGGGGCTTCCCAGAAGAGGTGCCACTTGAGTAGGGTAGAGGTAAGAAAGGGAGGGGGTGCAGGGTAGAGGACAAGCACACCTCGGCACTGTAGAAATGTGCCACTGGGTGAAGGTGGGGCTGTGGGCATTGGAGAAGAGGCTGCCCTGTAGATCAGGCTGTAGGTGGGCTAAGGGTCGGGGCTCTGCCCTGAAGGGATTTGGGCCGGGGGCGGAATGACTTGAGGCATTGGAGTGCAGAATCAGGGTGAAGCTTTACAAATCTCGTTCTGGTGGCCTTGTGCAGGGAGATCTGCTGGAGGACTCCCATGACAGTGAGACTGAGAGAGGATGCAGGCCTGCACTGAGGCAGGGGTGTGGGCACGGAGGAAGACACGAGGTACATTTGTGTGTGTGCACATTTGTTATTGTGTTTATATGTCTATGTTCTGGGAAAGGGTAAAACTCTCTATATGCGCATTGGATGGTTTTGTTGTTTATTGAGAGAATCAAAAGTCCAGATGCTGAGCAGTTCCTTCGCTGTGGCTCCGTCCCTCCAGGATAGTAAGTAGACAAATTGCAGAGGTACAGGTACAGGGATGTTCACTGAAAACAACCTATCTGTCCATCAGTTAGGAATCAGATAGCTGAATTATGGAGCCATGCAGCCGTAAAATGATGCTGCAGGTCAGTTTTTCTAAACTCAGCAAGATGCGTGTGTATATCAGCTGCAAGAATGGAAGGACGTATGTGCAGCATTTAGCCATTTTAGCCTTTGCTGTTGTTCTCCGTGATTCGAAAGCCCATCAAGGTTGGGTTTACTCTTTTTCCCTGTGTGTGTCTTTCTGTCTTATGTTACTTGATAACTGTTTTGTGTCTGGGTCTCTATGAACAAGGACCATGCCCTGTTCTTGTTGCCTTGTTTCCCTCAAGCAATAGGAGTAGGTGGCCACTAATTACTGCAGAATTTAATTGAGGGATGTGAACAAAAGGCCTTGTTCTCAGCATTAAGTGATATTAAGCTGTAGGCTGATTCTCCCTCCCTCTTACAGACAGGAACAGTGTGTCGGGCCCATAAAGGAGCTTTCAAACTAAAGTTGTGTTAACAAAGACCTCTTCCAGAGACCTCCCTGCTTGGGAAGAGCGGGAATAAATTCGGGCTTTGTTTCCTCTGTCTTAGGGAGCCAACTGGAGGTGAGGGGAGATGAGCTGTGCCTGTTGTCCAACCGGTTTTCACGTACAACATCTGAGCCCATGTGTTTTTATTGGGATGGCAAAGAGGGCGGGGAAAGCTTTGCCTTACATCTGCGGAGTGCTAGCACCTTATGTTGTTTCGTCCTCACAGCAGCCTGAAGATGAAGGAAATACCTCACCTCATTTTGCAGACAAGGATACCAGGCCCAGAGAGGTTAAATAGCTTCCTTAGGTTGCCCAGCTAGGAACTGCTGGAGCCAGGATTTGACCATGGGTCCATCCACCCTCAAGCCCGTGTGTGTTGCCTTAGCTGCCAGTTATCCTAGAGCAGGGACTGGGCCATGGTCTGGGCAAGTAGGTAGTGTTGCCCGTGTGTGTTTGGCATTGGATGGTGAGCAAGGGGTGGGAGGCTCTGAGTTGGGGCTGGGTGAGAGTTAACCAGTCAGGTATTTATTTCATATGATGCTGGACAGTGAGGGACACAGAGAAGAGGCCAGGATGACACTGTCCTTGTCTAGTCTACCATCTGCTTGAAGTCACTGGTTCTCATCTGGAGAGATACAGCAGTGGGTGGTGAGGGATAAATCGGAGCACAGAAAGCAGGAGGCGGAGGAATCCAGAAGAGGAGCAGCCAGCGGGACTGAGGTGGGCAGGGAGAAGAGGAAGGAGGGGTGTGAGCTGGTGTAAAGATGATGGATCTTGGCTGAAGTGGGGCTTCCTTGGAGGTGAGGAGTGTGGGAACTTGGTTGGAAAGGGAGGGAGGTTGGTGAGTTTGGAGGCTGGACCGAGGAGTTTCACCCCATTCTCTGGGTGATGGGGAGCTGTTGAAGGCCTTCAAATAGAGAGGTAACATGGGGGAAACAGTTCTAGAGTGATTCACTGGCCATGGGTCAAATGTGGAGTGATGGAGGCGGGCGAGGGATTTGCCTCACCTCTCTAGACTGTTTACCCATCTGCAAGAATAGCAGTGGGAGGGGTAGGGATACCCCGGCTGAGGTGGACTAGGGGTGTCAGGTCCACTTTGACATGGGTGTGTGGTGGTCCCCACAGTAGAAAGAAACAGATAGCTGTGTCCAGGGGTGCTCTGGTCTAGGGGTGTGTGACCACACACTGCCCGGTGTTCAGCTTAAGGAACGGTTGGCGTGCATGTGTGCATTCATTCAACAGTTATTTATTGAGTGTCTGTCCTGGCACTTAAGCTAGGCATATGGTAGTGAGCAAAGCAGACATGATCCCCTCCTCAGGTCTGGCTTTGAAAGGAAATGTCATGTGAGGGGAAAAAAAGGAACAGGACAGACATCTGAGCTGCTCTAAGAAAACAATTTGCTCCATAGCCTGGTTGTTCCATCAGAGTGAAAACATTGCTTCTCACTGCAGAGATGAGATCTTACAAAGCAAGCTCCCAGGTAGAGCTTGCCTGGAGGGGTGGGGTTTTACACAGCAACCCCCTTTCCTGAGAGGTGAGTGAAACAATGGGGCCTCTCAGCGGTTAGGGGAGTTCCTTCAAGCTGTACAGCGCTTTCCTGTAAGTCTGCTTCTCGGCACTCCTGCCCCATACCACGGCGGCTCTTCTCTGGCTGAGCCAGTCTTTCCAGCCTGGTTTCTGCCCTTGTAGGGGAGAAGGGGTATCGGGGAAAAGGAGATAGGGTGGACATTAGAAATGGAACAAGAAAAATGTTTCGAACAGGACAAGCTACAGAGATCAGCACCCTCCCTTCCTCTGTGGGCCAGTGAGGCCCCACATCAGAAGTTCAAAGAGGTGTTAGCTGGGCTCAGATCTTCGCCAGTGGCCCAGGGCTCAGTAGCTCATTTCCAACCCTTATCTCTGAAGGCCCAGGTGGTGGGGACCAAGATGTCACTCACTTCAGAAGGCCAAATACCCTGAGAAATTCTAGAGGCTTTCCTTTGGGTCTTTGGGTTCTGGCCAAATGGCCCCTGTGGCTGCAGCCTCAGGTCCTTCTTAAGTCCCTATGCCCCACCTCCCCCCCGCCCCCCCCAAGGGCTGGGCCACCTGGGCCCAGGGAGCCGGGCAGTGAGCAGAGCCCTTGCCTGAGGTGGGAGTGGGCTGGCCCACAGCAGCTTGCTGAGCCTCTGAGTGGAACGGGTCTTAGAATGCAGACTCACCTGCAATGCCTTGCTAGCTGGGAGGAGGCCACAATTTTGACTGGAAACTTTAACGGTGGCAAAATTGGAGCTTTACTCCAAGCATTTAAAAAAAAATTGCTTCTTTGTGTTATAAAGTTATTCATCTTCATTGTTGTAAGTTTAAACAATGCAGACAAACAAGAAGAAGAAAATAAAAATCCCTTGTAATCCTATCACCCAGAGGTAATCGTTATTAACATTTTTTGGTACAGTAGTCTCCCTTAGCCACGGTTTCAGTTACCTGTGGTCAACTACGGTCTGAAAATACTGCATGAAAAATTCCAGAGATAAACAATTCATAAGAGTTTCTTTTTTCTTTTTGATCTCTTTGGCTTGATTATTTTTTTATTTTTTGGAAGATTGGCCCTGAGCTAACATCTCTTGCCAATCTTCCTTTTTTTTTTCTCTCCCCAAAACCCCAGTAGTTGTATATCCTAGTTGTAGGTCATTCTATTTCTCCTATGTGGGACGCTGCCTCTGCATGGCTTGGTGAGTGGTGTGTAGGTCTGGGCCCAGGATCTGAACTGGTGAACCCTGGGCTGCCAAAGTGAAGTGCATGAACTTAACCACTCGGCCATGGGGCCGGCCCCTTCCTAAGTTTTAAATTGTGTGCTGTGCTGAGTAGCGTGGTGAAATCTCACACCATCCTGCTCTGCCCCACCCACGATGTGTGTTATCCCTTTGTCTGGCGGATCCTAACTGCATATGCTATGAGTATTGCAGTGCTTAAGTTCAAATCACCCTTATTTTACTTAATAATGGCCCCAACGCACAAGAGTAGTGATGCTGGCAATTCAGATATGCCAAAGAGAAGCCGTAAGTACTTTCTTTAAGTGAAACAGTGAAAGTTCTCGACTTAATAAGGAAGGGGAAAAAAATCGCTATGTTGATGATGCTAACGTGTATGGTAACTTTTATTACAATGTATCATTTTAGTTCTATTTTATTATTAGTGATTGTTGTTAATCTCTTACTGTGCCTAATTTATAAATTAAATGTTATCATATATATGTATATACTGAAAAAACATAGAATTTGTAGAGTTTGGGTCTCTCCACGGTTTCAGGTATCCGCTGAGGGGCTTGGAACATATCCCTTTCAGATAAGGGGAGACTAATGTATACCCACATGTGTCTATGTATATGTGTGTGTTTTAATAAAAATAGGGTAATACAATATATACTATTTTGTATTTTTTTCACTTAATTATATATTGGAAAAAATTTCCATGTCCTTAATTAATGTTTATCTCATCAGTTTTAATGGCTGCATAATATTTCCTTATACAGTTTTATCATGATTTAGCTAACCAGTAATGGATAAGATTTTTGGAGATTCCTTTCCAAAAGGGAGTATCTTTCTTGTGGTCGCTGATCATAAAATAAATGAATGAATTAGAATCTCTGGAGTTGGGCCCCGGCAGTGTTTTCTTTAAGCTCCTGGTGATTTTAATGTCCAGCCAGGGTTGAGACCATGTGGTGAGACCATAAACGCCTTAGTTGTCTCTTTTATCCCAGGACTCAGCACCGTGCATGGCATTTAGGAGGGGCAGGGAGAGAAGCATCTCGCCTCACTCCCATGTTTCTTCCCGCTTCTGCTGTCAGGGTGAATGTGAGGCTGGTGTGAAGGTGGTTGATCTGGGAGTCCCTGCTGAGTCTGATGTCTGTATGCTGGTGGCCCTTTAACTGAGGTTCTAGCCCCCACATCTCCTCTTTACCTTGTGCAGACATGGTTGCTAATTTTGAACATTGCAGTTGATGGCTTTATGTGGCCTGAGCCCTTGCCCACTCAGAGGGAAGGGCTGGAAAGGACTGTCGGAGGGCTGATTTGGGGCGTGGTAAGCATCCGGAGGGATCAGAGGGAAACCATGACATTCCCTACAGATCCCTGGCATTTCAGGTCACAGGATGCTTTTAGAAATACGGGCTGACCCAGACATAACCAGCCTGTAGGGCAGACGACCCAGGAAGTCTTATTCCTATTGTATAGCTGGGGAAGCAGAGACGCTGAGAGGGTCTTTGATTCAGAGTTGAACCTCTCTTTTAACTACTAGTCCACTTTTTTTCCACAAAACCATTTAGGTCCGTGGAGTTGCTAGAGGCTTTGGGGTTTATGCCTCTTTGGGAAACTCTTTGTTTTATTATGCTAAGGTGTATGGTTACTGGCCACAAGGTTTCTAGTTTTTCAGGCATTTGTGAAAATTAGGTGCTGTGACAGCACATGTGTATGTGCACATTAATGCCTATTCATCAGAATGTTTGGAAAACAAGAAGGCAGGCAAGATTTTTTCTTTTTTTCCTGAGGAAGATTGGCCCTGAGCTAACATTTGTGCCAATCTCCCTCTATTTGTGTGTGGGTCACCACCACAGCATGGCTGCCAATGAGTGGTGTAGGTGCGCGCCCAGGAACCGAACCTGGGCCACCAAAGTGGAACACGCCAAACTTAACCACTAGGCCACAGGACCAGCCCCATAAGATTTTAAAATATGTCTATATCTGCATTTTTCCTGGCTTCCAGAGAAACATTTTCAAAACCTGAAATATTGGACTGAACTTGGCTACCTCACTGGAACCTGAGTAGTAACAATAATAGTGGCTATGGAAGTAATAATAGCTTGCATTTATTGAGTGTCTTCTACAGTCCGGCACCCAGAACACCTAAGCTCAAAGGGCTGCTGAGGAGATGAACTATTTCTACGTTGGAAACCAAACCAAGCAAAAAACTCCTACTACTCACGCTAGTCATACAGTGAACTACTATGCATCTATTTAAAATGCGCTGTAAAATATTAACTAATGATGTGGAAAATGTTCCCTTTACCTTAGCAGATAAAGGAAAATTACGAAACAGGCTGGCATTGGGAGGTTCTCAGTGAATAAGTCCATATACGTACAGAGCAGCGCTCTCGCCCTCCTCATTTTATTGATAAGGAAATGCACTTTCCTGAAGGTCACAGAGAATCTTGAATCTGGGTCTTTTGTAAGAATCCAATGTTTTCCTCACTGTCCTCACCTGTTTCTGTCTATTAAAAAAATAGAGAGTAAGACATTCTGTAATCAAGGACTAGTTGCTGTGTTCAGAGCAAAAAAGACAAGTGAGGCAGGGAGCCCGTTTTGAGAACCATACTATTTTGTTTCCGTAGCTCTTTACAGTTGGTAAAGCACTTTAGAGCATATGTAACTTTTTCCTGATTTTACAAAGAATACATATTTATCATATGTTAGGAAAATAGAGAAAGGCCCAAAGAATGAAAAAATATTATAATCCCTCAGGGATGATCATGATTAGTGTTTTTTTCTTCCTGTTTTATCATCGCAAATATAAATTTTACAAACTTGGGATCATGTACGTATGGTTTTGATTCTTGCTTCATTCACTAATTTGTTGTAGACATTTCTCCGTATCGTTAATTATTCTTCTATACCTGATTTCCAATGGCTGTACAGTATCTGGTTTTTATGAGGGATCCCCAATTATTGGACGTTAGGTTGTTTCTGATTTTTTTTCATTATTATGAATGATGCTGTTTTAACACCCTTGTCTTTATGAACATCTGTGGTTGTTTCCTCGGGATAAATTCTTAGAAGAGTCGTTCGTGGGTCCCAGGATATCAGCCAAGGACAATGCACCCTCCATTTACATTTTTTCTTTTGATCCTTAAAATGACACCATGGAGCTGTTAGGGGAGGGAGTATTATCCCCATTGTACAGATGGGAAGCTGAGGTTTATAGAAGTTGCAGTTTGTTCAAGATAAGCTACTTTGGAATGAGAAAAGGAATTGCTTTAATCCAGTGAGCATGAGGGAATGGAGTAGGAGATGGGTTCAGATTCATCAGTTTTGTTGTTTTATTCAGACTTCCCAGAAATTCCCCTTTCCATAACTTCCACCAATGTCTTGGGTCTGCCCTCTGGCCCCACAAAGAACAAGTCTGCTTCCTTTAAGTATTTGAAGAGGCTCCCATGTGGCTGCAAGCATTCCTTTTTCTGAGTTAAATCATCCTTGTTCCCTCACGAAGCATGGTTTTTCGTTTATTCACTGTCTTTGGTACCGCTCTGGACATATTCCATTTTATCAGTATCCTCTTAAAGTGCGTATTGGTCAGCACTTCACTCTGGACATGACAGAAACCCAACTCAAACTACCTTAAACATAAAAGGAAATATAAAAGGAAATGGTCCCAGTAACTGGGAACTCCAAGGGTAGATCTGACCTGGCCTTGGCACTGTTGGACCCAGCGCTCAAAGGGCATCTTGAGGGCTTTGCTCTCTCTCCACCTTTCAATTCTGCTGACCCCTTTGTCAGGAAGAGAGAGGCTCACTCTCCCAGGATGTGTGTGTCACTTTGTAGAGAAGATTCTGGTTGGCCCTGCTTGGATCATGGGCTCATCCCTGAGGATGGAGCATGGTGGCTGACAGTCAGAGCCTGGCCGTGTGGGGAGGTATGGCTTTCTCCAGTGAAGGGATGTGTGTGAGCAGTGCTTGCCCGTTATACTGTGATATGTAGAATTGAACACTGTGTGCCGGGTGGTGTCATCATCTCTCTTTTTCTCAACCTTATACTTCCATTAATGCAGCCTAAAATCAAAATAGGTTCCCTATTAATGTGTAATCGTGTTCCATCGAGTGCAGCTGCTCAGCCTCTCCTTCCCCTCTTAGACCACTTTTCCTGAGAGATTTTGGACTCACATTTGGGTCTTTAAGCTTATCCCGATTAGATTTCGTATGGCTGTCCTGGGTGCAGAGAATCAGCCTCTTGAGATCCTTTAGCCCTAATTCTGTCAGCTGGCACACCGCTGTCGCATGATGGATGTGATTGACACTGAGTCGCAGGGAGGGGACAGATGAGGGAGTGAGATAGCTCCAGGCAGTGACCTGCATCAAAAGAGCCAGAATCTTCTCTCATCTCCCCCTATCCTCCCAAACCTTTACAATTTCCTTTTTGTGGCCCACGAGGTCAACCTCCTGGCTTCATGGTATTTCAGAGGTCACCAGGAAGGACATTAGGCAGCCTGCTTTTCTACTGAGGTCCCCAGCGGACTTAAGGTGAAGCAGGAAGGATCTAGGTTAGACCTTAAGCACTTCTTGGCAGGGGGCGGGTGGGGTATAGAGAGAGAGGTAGATCCATTTCCAGAGACTGTCAGGCACTAGCAGGTTCCCCAGAAGTCTGCGGTGGTGTAGGGTGGCAGGCAGGGCAGTGGAAGTCCCTAGGAGCCTTGTTGAGGTTGCAGGTCCATCGTGCCAGCCTCTGCATGCAGGCGTCTTGGTAGTGAGCTGGGAGGCCTGGGTGTGCCGGGTGGCTTTTGGCCTCCATTGCTCTATTGAAGACTCCAAGCTGTGTTTTTCAGCTGCAAAAACAGTTTTCTTCCTTTGCTACAAGAAACACAAAGCAGCCCTTCAGAGAGGGCGGGTGGGCGTGTGGCAGTTCTGGCAGTATGTGGCGCTAATCTGATGCAGCACAGGGTGAACCACCCCAGATGGCCTGGCAGAAGCCGAGTTGGACAGCAGCATCTGGAGGGACCCCTGGACAGTGAGAGGAGCCTTGCCCTGGAAAGCCCTGCGTCCACAGACGGTGGCCGGGAAGAAGCCTGGTGTAGGCACTGGCGCCCCTGTGAGTTGGGCAGGAATGAGACTGGAGAGTGGCCTTTTCCATGGCCCAGTGGGTCTCCTGGAGCCTCATGTGTGCTGTGCGTGTGTCCTTGTGTCCAGCTCTGAGTCTGGGAACAGTTTCCCTCACAGTTGCCTGAGGGGAGAGGGATGCAGGTCTCTCTGCTGATGAGCATTCGGGGTGCCTGAGGCCTCCTACTTCAAGGTAGGTTTGTCAAACTAGTCAATACTTTGGCAGCCTGTTCCTTTGACTTCCTTCTTTTCTTTCTTTCTTTTTTTTTTGGTGGTGAGGAAGATTGGCCCTGAGCTAAACATCTGTTGCCAATCTTCTTCTTTTTGCTTAGGAAGATTATCGCTGAGCTAACGTCTGTTCCAGTCTTCCTCTATTTTGTATGTGGGATGCCACCACAGCATGGCTTGATGAGCGGTGTGTAGGTCTGTGCCCAGGATCCGAACCCACAAACCCTAGGCTGCCAAAGCAGAGCTTGCAAACTTAACCACTACACCACAGGCCCGGCAGGGCCGACCCCGCTTTGACATCCAGATGATGTCCTGAGGGTAGAGCCAGTAGCTCTTTATTCCCTCTGCCTGCACCAGATCCCAGCTGGACTTTGGTTTTGGCTTGGGCTGAATGGGGTTCTGTCTGCTTGTCCTCTCTCTCTCCCTCCCCCCCTGCCTCCCTCCCCCACCTTCTCCCTCTTTCTCTCCTTCCTTCTCTGTATCACTTCTTTCCCCTCTCCTGCATGCCCTGAGCCCCCATTCCACCCCAGGGGGTTGATTAGGGAACAACTTACTCTTATTTGGATGAACCCTCGTTTCTGGGCAGTAGGTCCACAGAAGAGTCTAGAGTCCAAGGCTGAGGTTGGCTGGTGAGGAGTGGGGTGGAGGCAGCACGCTGTCTAGTCTCTGTGTAATAGAGGTGCTTACATCACTCTGGGACCTGGAGGGCACAAGACATGGGCTTGTCTGGGGCTCATTCTGGGCTCTTGGCCTGTCACACCAGAGGAACCTAGTTTGGGGAGCACCTTTGCATTGGAGAAGGGAAGCTAGTGGAGGGAGGTGAGGCAAAAGTCACGGCTGGTGTGCTGCTCTCTCCTGGATTCAGGGTCCACTGGGGCCCTGGACTCCCTGGCAGGAGGTGACTTGTCCACTGTGGCTTGTAAGGAGGGCTCAGGAATGGCGGGCCTCGTGGTGTTAAGCAGAGCGGTTTTCTCCCTCCCCTTCCCCAGTCTGGTAGAGAGTCACCCTTGAGTGCCTCTTTAGCACTTGTCCTTGATCAGCGCTGCCCAGACCTCAGATACCCAGCCCAGGGTCAATTTGAATGGTCCAGATTTTCACTTATCTCTGCTATGGGAGAATAGAAGCCAGTTTGGGAAAATCTTTTGTGGAGGGAGGTGGGAGGGCGGTGCTAGTTGAGATTTGCCCTAATGAAATGTTCTCTGAGTTATTTTGGAGGTTGCTGGAGAAATTATATTTTAATGGGAATGTTCTTTTCTAAACTTTAACTAACAAAGCCACAGAAGTGTTTGGAGTTAATAATGTACCTGTTGAGTTGTTGAGCTGAAGTTTAACAGTCAATTTAAAAAACAAGGTAGGGAACTTAAAAAAATAGGACATCGAGAGCATGCGTGTCCTGGAATGATTTCAGTGTTTCTGCTGGAATAAGCGATTTTGCGCTGACTAGGAGGGTTTCAATGGCCTTGTTATGGTTGGTGGCCTTTCCAGGAGGCCCTGATGCCAGGCTCCCTGTCTCTGACAAGTGATTTACTGTGCAGCCCATTTGTAGGTGAACCAGGAAGCCGCTTCACCACTTTGTGAAGCCACAAAGCTGGGACTGCTCTTCCCACGGTGGGACAGCCCGGTGAAGGTGGCTGAGGCAGAAGAGGGAGCCCCAGATCGTGATGCAGGCAGATGCTCCAGGCACACAACAGCAGTAAAACCCTCATGGCCCAACGCGGGTGGGGCGACTGAAGGAATAAAGCAGGGAGTGGAGTTTCTGCTCTGGTATCTGAGATGACAAAGTCCTTCTGCAGAATTTTCTTTGGAAAAAAGAAGAGGTTGAAAAAAATCTCTCAATGGAAAATTTAGGGAAACTGAAACAAAGGCTCCTCTTGGATTCTGAGTGGTGTGTGTTACTGCAGGAGGTTGGTACCTTTTGTCGAGGCCCTGGATCTCAGTCAGGCCCTCTCCAGCTTAAGCTCCTAATTTCACTGTCACACCCTGCCTAGTGACTCCAGGTGGCCCTGTGCCTTGCTCGCTCTCTCTGGTGCCCTGGCAGGTTTGTGTGACACCTGGAGAGGAGCTTAGACTCATCTCTGGCTTGTACTTACGTTCCTCAAGGTGCCCCACACTTGTGGTTGCTCAGTGGATGTTTGTGGCACACATGGGGCAGTTATTACGACTGTGTGCACACAGGCCTCCCCCCGCCTCACTCTCCCAGCTCCATCTGGAGTTTTCCTTCTCTTGCCTCCTGTGTGTCCTCAGTCCTGTCTGTTTTCTTAGAAGACCTCGGATATGCCAGGCAGGCACCACAGTGGTGCTTCATGTCGGCTGTCTCATTTGCTCCCCACAGCCTCCCTATGAAGTAGGTGCTGATATTACAATTTGCCATTTAACAGATGAGAAAATCAAGGTCAAGAGAGATGACCTAATTTGCCACAGAAGTTAATGGGATACCATTGGTCACCCACAGGTATCTCTGATTCAGAGGCTAAGTGCTTTTCTTCTTCTTTTTTTTTTTTTTAAGCTGAGGAAGGTTCGCCCTGAGTTAACATCTGTTGTCAGTCTGCCCCTGTTTTGTATGTGGGTCGCTGCCACAGCATGGCCGCTGATGAGTGGTATAGGTCTGTGCCTGGGAACAGAACCCAGGCTGCTGAAGCGGAGCATGCCGAACTTAACCACTAGGCCATGGGGCCAGCCCCAGAAGCTGAGTTCTTAACTTTTAGGCTACCAAGCTCCCTTTTCTGGGCTTTGAGCTAGAGTAGAGTGGGTGTCTCATGGAGAAAAAATGCTGCCTGTCCATTCTCCCCTCCCCTCTGCTCCACAGCTGTCTCTCACTTCCCCCTAAAGGTGAGTTAACAGTAGAGAAGTGTCAGGCTCTGAGGGGCTGGTGGGTTTTGTGAGTTTATTCCCCCCTGTGTCATTATCATTGCCATTGGTACAATATATAAAAATCAGAAGGGAAAAACAGCGATAAAGAAGAGATTGGTCTAAGGTAAGGGTCTTCAAACTTTTTTGATTATATATATCCCATGAATAAATTAGCATGTACCCCAAAATATATATACTCATTTATAAATTATATACATAAGCTGCTGTGCTAATGTACCTATAAGATACACACACACCCCTTTAAAAGGATTATATCAAAATAAACGTGATAAACATGTTCTAATATTTTCTTCTTGAACTGCAGTGGGTCATCTTGAGCACCTCATAGTTGAGTGTGCCCCACTTTGGAGACCCCTATGTCCCCCTAGTTATCTGCTGAATGCTCTGCTTCTGCAGCCCAGCGACCTGTGAGAGAGGGCTCATCTGGCTGGACCCTCCATTTTTAGGCATTCTGACTTTCAGAAGCAGGCAGGCCCTGTCCTTCCAGCTTTCTGTTTTTTGCTTAGAGTTTTACCATATTGACTAGAAGCAAGGGTGAAACTCTCTTAGCTGGCTGCAGTCCTTTGCCGTTATTCCTGAGCCTCTCAGTTGATGTCAACACCTTCAGACATCCTAGGGTACAAGGGAAAGGCCATTTTCTGGGGCTTGGGTACCCAAGGATTGGTGAGGATTTAGAGAAATTGGAACTCTTGTGCATTGCTGGTCCAAATGTAAAATGGGGCAGCCACTGTGGAAAACAGTTTGGCAGTTTCTCAAAAATCTAAACAGAATTAACATATCCAGCAATTCTACTTCTAGGTATATACCCAAAGGGATTAAAAGCAGAGGCTCAAACAGATCCTTGTATACCAGTGTTCATTGCAGCATTATTCACAATAGCCAAAAGGTAGAAATAACCCAAGTGTCCATCAGCAGATAAATGGAAAAACAAAATATGGTATATACATACATACAATGGAATATTATTCAGCCATAAAAAGGAATGAAATTCTGATGCATGCTACAACGTAGCTGAACCTCGAAGACATTATGCTTCCAGACATAAAATGACAAATATTATCTGATTCCATGTATGTGGGGTCCCTAGAATAGATACATACAAATACATAGAAGTAGAAAGATTAGAGGTTACCAGGGCCTGAGGGAGGGAAGGGAGGAATTGGGAGTTATTGCTAACTAATGATTATAGTTTTTCTGTTTAGGGTAGTGAAAAAGTTTTAGAAATAAATAATGGTGATGGTTGTAAAACATTGTGAATATAATAAAATAAGGCAAAAACCAAAAAAAAAAAAAAAAAATCAAGGAGAGGAGGCTGGGGGCTGGGATGGAGGGATAGGCAGTTAATTCTTTTGTCCGAATGTGTTGCAACTGCTGATCAGATGCCAGGCTGTTCCTCTCCCTGTGGACACCCGTGCCGGGCATTAGGGATGCTAGAATGGGACACCTGTGGCCACACCCTGGCCATTCTGACTGGCTGTACCAATAGCTCTCCAGGCCCCCAGGGGAATGGTCATCAAGATTTAGGCCATGAAGTAAGGCCATTTGTCCCCCTTCTTGTCCCCTCTCCCCAGTCAGCTGATGACAGATCTGGTGCTGCAGCCCAGGGCCCTGTGACTGAGGACACACCTCTCTGGGTGCTCCATTGTCAGAGCTCTCTGATTTTCACAAGCAGGTAATGGTTTTTCTGAGAGTAGGAATCATGAAGTAGGGCAGACAGGTTTCTTTGGAGTTAAATTTAGGGCTCAGAATCCAGGGGTGGCTGAGAGAAGCTGTATTTAACTCCTACCCCACCACTGAAAAGAAAAAGAATGTCCTAAATTAAGCAAGGTACATGGAACCTGAAGATACCTCAACCAAAGTGGAACACGTACCTCTAAAAATAAATGATGTTCAAATCTGGAAAAACCAAATATGGCTGCTTGGTCAGGTGCTTGCTTCTCTGCTTTTCTGTTTTCGCCACCCCCCATCCCAGCACTGGAGCTGCACAGGGACGGTGTCACCCTCCTCCCAGAACACTGGACTGTGTACAAGGTCTCGCCTTTCATGATGTGTGGACCCTGGGGTGGGGAGTGGAGGCCTCTTGTTCTACAGATGGGGAGGTGGAAGCCAAGAGGGGACTTGGCAACTGTCCCCAGGGGCCACAGTGGCTGCCCCTGCTCCTCATTGCCCTCTCCCAAAATGTCTGTTCAGCCCTTGGTTTCTCCTGGGGAGAGGTACCTTTAACTCAGAAACCCCCTTAGTGCCACCTAGTTCCCAAGGCTCCAGGGGCAAGCCCCACTGCTGGGGCACTGTGATTTTTCTTGTTGCTCCTGGGCGCTGGGCAGACCGGGGAGCATGAGAGAGTCAGAAACACAGGTTCAAGCGAGCTGCCCAGGGGCCCGTCAAGGTGCCTCTTCCCACAGGCGGAACTTGAGTTTGCGGGAGAGGAGACTTATGGTTGTTTTAGGGAGTGATTTCCTTTCCAGGAAAGATGCTGGGGCAGAGGTGGGTGAGGAGGGTCCTCAGCACCTCCCCCAGGGGTCCTGCAGATCCTACCCTGGGGAAAGTGGCAGCTGGGATGCCCCTTCAGGCGTGGCCAGGGGCGGGTGCGGGGCTGAGGGCCTCTTTTCTGGGCCAGTTCTCCAGTTGCCTGCGCCGTAACTGTAAACTCTCCGGAGCTCTTGGCCGCTGGTTGGGAGCCGAGGGAGCGTCAGTGCCTTTGAGGGACAGGGCAGGTGTGAGGAGCAGGTGGTCTTCCCAGTGAGACCTGTCTCTGAGGGGCCACGTGGAGCCAGGCGTCTGGACCACTTGAAGAGCTGGGGCCGCTCCGTGCCCTTCCCAGCTGAGGTGCTAAGATTCTGCCGTGTCTTCTGGAGCCTCCGTCGTCCTGGTGAGGGGCAGAGAAACCAGCTCGCGGTGGGGCCGGTTTGGAGACCTAACTCGGGACACTTTGCTCAATGACCTGATTTTTCTAAAACTTGAGGGCTTTGTGTTTGGGGTTTGAAAACTGTAGCTAGGAAGGAGGAATGTATTTCAGAGAATCAGGCTCTTCAGCCGAGAGCCCCAAGGGCACAGCCGGCACTGGGCTTCCTGGAGGGGGCAAGGGGGAGCTGCTGGCTGGGTCTGTTCTTGGGGAGGACGGGCTGGAGATGGCGGGGGTGAGGGGACGACTGCGGTGATGAAAGGAAGCCAGAAGTTTGAGGACAACCTTGGGTTCGAGGAGTTGGTGGTAACTGGAGTGAGAGCTTCTTCCCTGCCCTGGGCCAGCCGCCTCTGTGCCTCAATGTCCTCCTCTGTATGTTGGGGTGACATTCCCTCATGGCGGTGTTCCTGCTCTGAGGCATTGGGAGGCCTCGGCCGTGGGCTGTAGCTGTTACACAGTCGTTGTTGTCGATATTTATTATTTAAGCACCTCTCCTGTGGCTGAGCAGGGCCTGTGGGGCAGAGTATCACCTTGGGCCACGGGTCCCCTTTCTCCACTGGACACTTTGTTCTCCTGTTTGTCCTTAGCACCTACTGCCTGCGGGGACCCAGATGCTTCCCCCTGGTTAGTCACGGAGGCCGAGGAGCCTGGAATCCCCAGGGAGACTCTCCCCACGCGTGTGCTCCTGTAGCCCTTGTTTCTGCCCCTGCGGGTGTGCATGTCCCCTCTCCTCCTGCCCTCCCTGGGGACTGGGCTGATCCTCACTCTCCTGGTGCCTGGCGCCCAGGTCTCAGGAAACATTTGAGTGAATCCAGGGGGGAGTTTGGAATCTAGATCTTTAGCGGCTTCTCGTCTCATTCCTGTTTCCTGGCCCAGCTCAGGCCCTGGGTGCCCATGCCTTCCACTCTGGATGCCGAATGCTTGGGGGCTGAGCTGGCTTCTCCAGGGCTGGGGGCACTTGAGGCTGTGATGGCTGCAGGAGCAGAGGGGCTGCCTGTGGCTGGAGACCGGACAAAAGGGAACAGGAGTCAGCGTCCAGAAGTGAAGGTGCCACAGGGACTGAAAGGACGTTTGGCCTAAGGTGGACAGAGAAGCCAGTTCACAGGAAGGGGTATGGTTGGAGCCATGGGAGAGTGTGAGGGGAGCGTGTGTGTGCATGTGCTCGGCCTGGGTGGGAGAGTGGAGGGCTGGGGTGCGCACTGCACAGGAGTCGGGGCCATCCCTCATCTTCTGGTCATCAGTGGATCCTTTGGGGCGGTAGGTTTCAGCTCTAAAAATCCACCCATGTCGCCTGGGCTCCTTCCCCTGGGTGAGCCCCATACGGAGGTGCAGGACTCCCTGGCCTCTGAGGGAACCCTCAGCCTCCTCCACCCGGGAGCCACGTTTTATGGGAGAGCTGGAGCCAGGAACCACACACTGATAAAGCAGTGTTTTCATTCTCGGGGGCGTTAATTAACACAGATTAGATTTCAACTGAGTGGGCCTTTTGTTGCAGGAGCCTTCTGATCAAGGTAGTTTAATACCACTGAGGCCGCACTGAACCAGTTCAGGTTCATTACTCTGGTCTGTTACCATCCCAAGTATTCAGCCCTGATGTTATTACTTATGGCCCCACTGGGTCCCGTTCTTCAAACTTGATTTGACTACTGGCCTGACCTCTCCCTCAGACATTACCCTTGTAGGGTGCTGAGCCCAGGAAAACGTAACCCAAGCATGTAGGCACGTTTTCTTGGCTCTCTGAATTTTATTAAACATTTACCAACATGTTTTCTTCAGTTTGCTGAGGTAATCTGGCACAAACAAGATGAGCTTTAAATGTTCTTTCCAGTTGTCATGTTTATTAATAATTCCTTCAGTTCCCACGGCATGGAGAGAGACTGGAAATGAATTGGACGGTGGTGGTAGGCAAGCCAGGCTGAAAGGAGAGAGTGCCGTGGCTGGTGGCTGGTCACCAAGTGCAAAGACGGGGAGATTCTGGGCTTGGGCAGAGGTGTGGCCCCACGTCCCTCCCAGCCGTGATACTTCCTTGCTGCAGGGGGCGCTGCTGGGGCTTCTAGTTGTGGAGTCTTCACGCTTCTGTTTCCTGTCAGTTTCTTTCTTTCTGTTTACATCTGCTCTGTAATTGAGGAATTAGCAAAGAAGAAAACAAGTCACCCGTAATCCCACTACCCCAAGATAATGCTAGCTAAGATCTTAGCATATTTCCTTCTAGGTTTTGGGGGGGCATTTAAAAATATTATTGAGGTCTTACTCTCTCTGTGTATAAGTCTGTATATCTTGCACTTGTGGAATAGTTGTTTTTTTATTACAGAAATACAGTAATGCATATTTGATTGTAGATAATTTGGAAAATACAGAGGAAAACATAGAGGAAAAGTGAAAATTACACTGACGATTCCTCCATTCAGAGATACTGTTTGCATGCATCCATTGCCAGGCTTTTTTTCTCTAGCATGTACACACTTTCTCACCACGGGTTGGAATTCATCCTTTTTTCCCCTTTTTACTTAAAATACCCCATAAATATGTGTCATGACAAAGGAAGTTTTCCTTTGAGACATGATTTTTAAAAAAGAATTTATTTACGTGAAATCTGTGTAACAAAATTAACCATGTACAGTGACTAACTCAGTAGCATCTGGTGCATTCACAGTTTTGTGCAACTAGCCCCTCTGTCTAGTCCCGAAGGAGGACTTCTGACCCACTGAGCAGTTTCTCCCCATTTCCCCCAGCCTCTGGCCACTGACTAAGCTGCATCTGTCTCTATAGGTTTGTCTATTCTGGATATTTCTTGTAAATGCAATCTTACCTGAAACATGATTTTTAGGGGCTGCATGGTATGCTTTTATTGATCTATTTGAACAGGCCCTGGGTCTTCAGGGTAAGGTCCTACCGTCAAGAGCTGGGATTCTGTCATATGGATATATCAGAATTTATCTAAGTAATCCCTTGGTTTTGGACGCGAGGTGTCCAAATGCCTGTAAGTAATAATATATTGAACATCTTTGTGCCTAAACTTCGTTTCTGTATTTCAGATTAGCGAGGACACATATTCTTGACTATCCCATTAATTTAGTTTGAAAGTGGTTATGAAGTAAACTCTTTCTTTCTTTTTTTGGTTGAATGCCTCTAATCTTTGGGCTCCCTGTTGCTTTTTTGACAGTGTTATCTCTTCCATCAAAGCAATTCCGTAGCGAAGGTGACTAATGCTGCCTCAAACCATGCAAGGTGATAATATTTCACATTGCTTAGGAAAGTAGCACTTATAAAAACCTGCCACTTCTGTTGGGACCACCTGGGCTGTTTTTGCTGAATCTTTCTGTTCCTCAAGGGCAGCATAACTTTTGCAGAGGCTGGTTAAACTGCTTTAGATTGAGTTGACGGGGCTGGCCAGTGCTTGTGGAACTTGTAACTGCCAGAAACCTCAGGTAAAAGTGATTTACTGCTTCCTGTCTTTCTTTCAGGTGCCGGAAGTGCCAGAATAAGGCTGGCTGTGAGATGCCATGTGTAGACAGATTGTAGATCAAGGCACAGCCACGAGCAGACTTTCTGGAGAGACTTCAGACCTCTTGCAGAATCTGAGATGGGCAGGGTATTCTTTTATCCCTGTCGCAGACCTGGATTAGGCCTTATGAAAATATGAACTGCCTTTGACTCTTCACGTGGCCTTATGAGCATGGGATCACTGAAGAGTTGTCAGCTGGTTCTGTGGAGGGAGAGAGAGAGGGAGCCGCAGAACCAGCTCATGGGAGGAACACTGAAGTGAGGTCTAGTCTTCACTCTGCCATTAATTAGCTGTATGACTTTGGGCAAGGCGCTCCTCCACTCTAGGAATCAGGTTGTCTGTACTTTAGCGGGGTATTGACTTGCCCTGGGGTTAGTGTCCCCTTCAGAATTGCACTTGCCAGCCCGTCATTGATGACTCTTCCCTTCAAGCTTAGCACAGTGCCTGGGACAGAGTGAGTGTTCAGCATGGACGTGTGTGGGCACACATTTGCACACACACATACACACTCCCCTGAGCTGCTCCATTGTGGTGATAGAATGTGCCTGTTGGCCTGTTTGCCTGGTTCCTATGGAAGGTTTCCAAAAAGAACATCTTTCTACAGTCTGGATCACTAGGTATGATCCTCCCCCACCCTGCTTTCTAGGCGGCTGTGCATGGTGTCTACAATCTCCCTGTTCAGATGACTGGGCCTCTAACCAGGCCCCAGTCATTTTAGATCCCTTGTGTGGGCTCACTAAGCCTGTCCTCATTTTACTTAATTGAGGACAGTCCTTAAAATGCCATCCTTCCCACCTCCTTCTAGAGCTTTCTGGAGCTAGTCTTTACTGTCCGTTATGGACTTTATGGACTGCTGGCTCGTGTTTGACACGGCCTGGAGAAAAAAAATTAGAACTCCATCTAGATGAGTAATTTTATTTAAGCTTCATTGATTCTGAACTTAAGTGTGCACATTTTCTCCTTTGTTAGTCTGTAAGCAACTGACTTATTCAATTGATTCAAACACTAACTGAACCTATACTGTGTACCCGGCACTATACTAGATGCTAGGGAATCAAAGGTGAGCTAATCCTGGTCCCTCAAGATGCCCCAGTCCAGTGGGGACAAGCGGATACATACACAACTGTAATGTGACATGTGTCCTCTTGAGGATTTGTGTTGAATGCAACAGGAACACAGACGTGGGGAGCAATCCATTTCATGGGATAGCCTCAACAGGAAGCAACATTTGAACTGGACCTTGAAGGACGGGTAGGAACTTGCCATATGGATGGGTAGGGGAAGAGTATGCTGAGAAAAACCTTTCATTCCATTCATTTATCATTCATTCATTCATTTATTCATTCATTCATTCAGCAGGTCTCTCCGGTAAGCCTGCCATAGTCTAGGCCCCATGGTGTGTTGGGAGTTTAGATTTTCTTGTTTGTATTCTCTAGGGTGCCCAGCATAGTGCTTTGTATACAGTGGTTGGGAAATATTTGAGTAAATTTTAAAAATCCATCTGATAAGGGAAGTGAAAATCCTTCTGACATTTGCAGAAACTGACTTTCAAGTGAAACAATGTATATGAAAATAAAGCATGAGGCAACTGTAAGGGATGTAGTTAATATTTAACTCTCTAGGCCCCGTGGCCGAGTGGTTGAGTTCGCGTGGTCTGTTTCAGCCACCCAGGGTTTTGCCGGTTTGAATCCTGGGTGCGGACATGGTGTTGCTTGTCGGGCCATGCTGAGGCGGCATCCCACATGCCACAACTAGAAGGACCCACTACTAAAACTATATAGCTATGTACCAGGGGGCTTTGGGAGAAAAAGGAAAAATGAAATCTTTAAAAAAAAAAATTTTAACTCTCTTGCTAACTGTTTTTATTTTGTTCTCTTCCCAAGAAATTTATTTAGAGGGCTTCTGTGACCTTTCAAATAACTAAAGCATCCTAAATTGCTAGTTTTTTGTTCTGTGCTCTGATAAGAGAACATTTATGGTGCTGTTTTAATTTTTATTTCATGATTTTTTTATCATTGTTTAGCAAAATATATAGGGCCAGAAATCCTGCCATCTGTTTTGTGGAGTTTCTTTGTCTTTGGGTTAAGTTTGCTACTTACCTGGTGAAGCCTTGAACTTCCTTTTTGTCTCCTTGGTTCAGTTTAGCTTCCTGTGGGTCTGAGGGGTCAGTTTCTGAACTTCATGGCAGTTTCTGTTTGGTGAGTCAACTTTCTAACCATGATAAAGGCCATATTATTCTCTTATAAACCTGATGCAGTTTGTCACATTCCCGTCTTGCCAGTTTCTTGAGGGGGAAGGGAAAGAAAAACATGAGCACACTCTCAATCTGCTTTGCATTTTCCTGCAGAGTAAATAATAGACTTTTCATTTATTTGAACAACAAAAGTAAAATAAAATAAAATAAACAAAAACATCATTCAATCAACCAGGTAAAGTTACCTTTAGCAGGTAGCTTAAGTTGTGCCCTTAAATGCAGTAAGTACTATTTATTCAAACATTAAAAGTCAATTAGTAAAGGGCTCTGATGTAAACTTTGTCCGTGTAAGTTCTTCTGTCTATTTCGGTGCAAAAATATGTAGAACACAAAATGAAATCTTATATTTCAAACTATTCTGAAAATCCCTGGTTCTTACCATTTGGTCTAATTTATTTAATTTTTAAATTGGGATTGTGTACATAATTGTTCTTATTTGGTGTTTTTTTGTACAAAATCTTAGAACTTTAAGGCTTTTTATAGATTACTGTCACTCTAGCACTCAAGAAAGAACTTTCTTATAACTTTCTTTGATTTCTTCATACTCATTTATTCTTAAGCATTCATTTTGTCAATCAACCAACACAAGGCAATTAGCTGATTACTGTGAAGAAGACCAAGGTTTAAGACTGACTGTGAGAATGTACAACGCAGTGGGATCGAGCGGGGTCATTTCCATGCCTCTACATATGCCGTTCCCTCTGCCTGGAGTGTCCTTTCCTGTCCCCTCTTGTGCATGTGGCAGCTTAATCCCTAGTCTTTAAGGCGCAGCTGAAACCTCCATGAAGCTTTCCCTGACCTCCTCTTTGTCTAGGGCAGGGGATCCCGACCTTGGGCTGTAGATTCCTTGAGAGTAACCTCAGAATTATTGCAGTGGATCAGCAAATTCATATGGATACTAAACGCTATCTGTAGACTGCACAAACAATATGTTATAAGTCAAAATTAGGATTTTACAAATATGTGTAGATGCCAGTGTGAAAAATGAAATAAAAATTCATTTATCTTCATTTAATTAGTTAAAAAGCCTTATTGATTACATAGTAGCTCTTTGTCCTTTTGTATTTTTAAAGTCAGCAAATATACTGAAAAATGTAACCATTATGATGGAGGTCTATGAATTTTTTAAAGTTAAAAATCACTATTCTTACTTGTTTTAGTTAGAATTATGTTTAGTTGCAAATGATAGAAAACCTGACATAATAGTGACTTAAACAGATTTATTTCTATTTCACACAAAAGTCTGGAGGTAGTCATCCCAGAGCTGTTAGGTTGGCCTCAGAAAGCCTTTTGGGACCCAAGCACTCTAATTTTGCTGCTCTGCCATCCCTAGCACGTGGCTTTCATCTCAAAGTTCAGTATGGCTGCTTGAGCTCCAGCCATCATGCCTGTATCCCAGGCAAGAGGGGTTAGGATCACCTCCCTTCTCTACTTCCCTCCCCAAACACACAGAATTGTGCCTCTAGGAATACTTCCCAGAAGTCCCACCTGAGCCTTCTACATACATCACATTTATCAGGACTTCTTCACATGGCCATTCATAGTTGCATGGAAATGTCTTTTACACGGGTTACAGTGTGCCCAGCTAAAATTCAGTGGTTCTGTTGTTGAGGAGAACAGATCTTGGTGGAACTGCATGTGTTCTACTTTCGGTCAGGCATTAGCCCTCAGCAGTGTAGAGGGCTAGTCAAGATCACAGTCCAGGTGCTGTGTGACATCTCACAGCTTCCCTGCCTTGTCTGGGCCTTAGTTTCCTCTGCAGTCATACTTGCTTTGTCTCTTGGGGTGGAAATTGGAGATAAATGGAAGCGCAGACATGTTACTACTCAGATACGGTTGAGTACTGTAGACACATCTTTATTGGCACATTGTCATCCCGCCTGTCCCTTCTGAGCCCCCAGCTGTATTCCTCTCTAAAACCTGCAGCCGTGGACCAACTCTTCCAGAAGCATTCTCCAGTGAACACTGACCAGTTACCAACCGAGGAATGTCTCTGACCTTCTCCTTTGCTATATGTTTTTGTATTGCCTTTCATTTTTTTATTTTAACTTGCTCAGCTTACTTAGATGATGCCATGACGCAGTGGATGACAGCCTGGGTGCTAGAGCTGGGCTGCGTGAATTCGTGTGTGGGTTCTGTGACTTGTCTCCAGGTCTCGATTTCTGCGTTGTACAGATACTTTCATTAAAAAGTATTTACTTCGAAAGGTAAAGATTAAGTGAGACAATCCAGACAAATCCCTTAACCTGGAGCCTGTGGCATATTAAGTGCTCAATAAAATGCACCACTGTTATTGTTGTCTTCCCCCTCTTTCTTCATCCTCATCTCTCCCTCTAGACTGAACACGCCCAGTGGAGGCGTTCTCAGCCATCCCCACTCACTCCACGGACACTGACTACACACCTTCCCGTGCGGAGTCGGGGCGGCTGGAGTGAAGCTGCACCCGGGCGCTGGTGCCCGCACCCCACCGCAGCTAGTGACCTCGGGCAGGAGACTTCATGCTTCTGAGCTTCGATTGCTCATCTTTGCATGTGGATGGTGCCCGACTTCATAAGGTCATGAGCATTCAATGAGATAATACAGATAAATTCTTTGCATAGTGCCTGGCATGTAGCAAGCACTCAGTGAACGTTATTTAAAATACGAATAAAAGGATGCTGGGGACATAAATAAGTCTGGTTCCCTGCCCTCAGGGAGCTCACAGTTTGAGGGGGAGGCAGATGTGTAGTGGATGGTTTCTACTCAGTGTGGTGATGCCAGGATGGAAGGACTGTGAGTGTTGTGGGAGCGCAGAGGAGGGCATAGCCGGGGAGATGTGAGCAGGGAGGTGGAGTGAGGGCTGGGGTGGGCGGGGGGTACTTGATCTGGGGCTTAAAGGCCTGGGAGTTAGGGGGAGCACCCGAGTCAGGGAAGGATGTGGGAGAGGTGTTCCCTGCAGCATGGCCGTGTGCACATTGGGCTGGAGGTGTGGAAGCCTCAGGCTGAGGGAATGGTGAGGTGGTGTGTGTGGCTGAGGGTCGGTGTGGAGGCTAAGCTACCTGGGCGTCCGTGATGGCAGGTCAGGCTGTAAAGGTACTTGAGCACTGGATTGGGCCTCATGGACCACGCTTCATAGTTGGGACTTTCTTCTGTATCCAGCAAAAGTTTTCCTTTTTGGAAAAAAAAAAAAAAATCGATCTGATCTTCCTGAAGGAGAGGAAAGTAGGGCCTCTCTCCTTCGTGGATCTGCACAGCCTTCCTGATTCCCTGATGGCCTGGAGGAGTTGCTCCTCACGCCCCTTTCTGTCCGGCTCCCCGAAACATCAGGGGACAGCTTTGTGCCAGGAAGAACTGGATCCCTGGAGTCTTCTCCGGAGTGGGCGTCTCTCCTCATCCTTGGTGTGGGAGCTCTTCTTCCATTCCTTTGAGGGCTACTCTGCCTTAACCTGAGATGTCACCTATAGTGGTGGTCATGGCTGTCACATTGGTTCTCCACTGTCTCAACTCACAGATGCTAGGGTGTGGCCTATCGCAAAGGGGAAACCCTTCTCAGCTCCTGGAAGATCATTGCCAGCTCCCTGCTCTCCCTCCCTTCTCCGTGGCCCTCCTCTGCCTCCACTCACTCGCTCACTCACTCTAACCATTTGCTGACTGGTTTTCACCCTCCGCTCTCTGAGATCTGCTGGATTCCTGCTCACCACATCGAAAGGCTATTGTCACGCCTAATTCTCTGCACTCTTTGTAGAGCTTGACTTAACTGGCCAGTCTCTCTTTCTCAAAACCTCATCTTGGGGGTTGTTCTGGTCTCTCGCTTCTCTTCGACCCTCTTATCTTCAGTTTGGTTTCTCTCCCTCTGAATTTCTATGGCTCATGATCTCCGCACTTCGATGCTGCATTTGCTGCTTTCTTTCTTTTACTTTGGTGATTTGTATTCATGTCTTTTCACTCCTGTGCTAGACTCTCAGGGCAAGATCTGACCCTTGATTCTCCTCTTTATTCCCCCAAGAGCCTAGTACAGGCATCCAGTGGGCAGTCTGACATTGAGACAAATGAATGAATGAACAAACAGTTTGGGGGATTTCTTTTTTTTTTTTTTTTTTGAGGAAGATTAGCCCTGAGCTAACTACTTCCAGTCCTCCTCTTTTTGCTGAGGAAGCCTGGTCCTGAGCTAACATCCGTGCCCGTCTTCCTCTACTTTATATGTGGGACACCTACCACAGCATGGCGTGCCAAGCAGTGCCATGTCCGCACCCGGCATCCAAACCAGCGAACCCTGGGCAGCTGAGAAGCAGAACGTGCGCACTTAACCACTGCGCCACCGGGCCGGCCCCCATGGGCAATTTGTTATAAGTTTACTGCTTAGTGGTGTTTCTCACAGTGTTTTCCGTTGACTGTCTGCATCAGATTCACGTGTGTATGATGGGTTGCTTGTTAAAAATGCAGGTTTCAGGGCCCTATCAGATTTATTGCACCAGAAATCTCTGGGAGTGTGGCTCTGGAGTCTGCATTTTTACCAAGCACAGTCCCTCTCCCCTTCCTGGGCAATTTTATTTACATTGAAATTTGAGAACTCCTGGGTTAGACAGTGAGCCAATGTTATAAATGCGTTTCAGCTGCTGAGCATCACATGTCTTCCAGATGAGGCCTGGGGGGTGAGCAGGATCCCTGTCCAACCCTTCCCGCCTGCATGGGAGATGGGGCTAGGGGACGGCATCGCTTTTGTGAAGTGGTGAATGGCAGGGGAGCTCAAAGGAGGAGGGGGTTACACTGAAATGGTTGGACAGATAAGGCTTCCTAGGTAGAGATGGGGGAGGGTAAAGAGAGAGGGAGTTGAGGGGCTTTGTGGGAGGAGGAACCAATATGAGCAAGGCCTGGAGGTGAGAAACTCAGAGTGTGGGAATGACAAGGGGTCTGGGTTGGCTGCATGGAAATACATGAGCTGAAGCAGAAGACAGACTCAGGTCAGGAGGGCTGGAACGCCATGTGAGGAGTGGTGGCTTCCTGCCCTCAACATGCTACCCAGGAAGCTGGAGTATGGGCATCTGTGTGGACCTGTCACCTGCAGGGCCTGCTCTTCTCTCTCTGTGTTAGGATGTCCCTGGGGACCAGGAGAGTTGGTCGAGGGCTTCATGGAGGCGGCTTTGGGAAACCTGGAGCTCATGATCAAGTCCTTCTAAAAGACTTCCTTCCTGTTTGATATGAGAAATTATCTTCTAGTTTCGAGTGCCTGTGCCTTTTTTTTTTTTTTTTTTAAATCTTCTCCAGCTCCTGTGAACTTCCTGGAGAGGCTGGTGTGTGTGTATGTCTCTCCTTCATCCTGCTTCACAGCTTACCCGGCCATCTGTATAAGTGTATGAGTGTATGAGTGTATGTGTGTGTTTATGTGTGTTTGTGTGTGTATGTATGTGTGAACACGTGTATTTATGCAGATACTGCCTTACCTGTCCTCCTTTCTTCTCATTGCTATGACTGCTGTCACCTTCCTGGTGCAAGGGAAATGGAGGGCAAGGCAATGCAGGACATTCTGATACGTCCAGATGTGTTTTTACAACCCACTAGTCGAGAAAACAGTAGCCCATTCTGTGGTGACCACAGGGCCTTAAAAATGCTACAGCTCCCCAGGCACTGTGTTCTTCACAAGCTCCCAGGGGAGCTCCGGATGCTGATGGAGCTGCATGTGGGAACCATCAGCCCAGATAACCCAGTCACTTTGCTCTTCCACGCAGGGATTAGGGGCCTGCGAATGCTGGGATGCAGGTTTTTAAACTTGAGAATGACTCCTTCCTCCACTTTGATCAGCAGAGAGAAAATAGTTTACAGAGCAGAGAGGAGGCTGAGGGAACGTCCCCCCAGGTCTTCTCTGTGTGGTGGGCGTGTGTTGCCAGCGTCTGAGTCTAACAGAATGCTCATTAAGACCCACAGCAAGTTGGGGCCTGTCAGTAATGAGTACTCTTCGCTGTGTTCTACAGAAATTTACTTCAAAACCTGATTTGCCTTCAAATAAACTGATTTGCTATTCTAATTAGGTGCTGAAGTTGGGCTTTGTGGGCAGGTCTGTGGTACCCTCTGTGCCTCCCGATTCTGTGAACCTCTTGGGATACACTTGAAGTGAAATTCTTTGAACACATCAAAAAAATCAACACAAAAATCCCAGTGATTCCCAAACCCGAAAGCTATTCACTGTTGAATTTCAGAGTTCCTGTCGCCCCTCACTTTAAGGTTACTGTCATCCCGTCTTGTGATATGAAGTGAGGAAGGAGGGTTTCACACTTTAAGGCGGGGGGGGGGTCCCAGGGCTGGGGGCTCTGGCAGGTGTCCAGTCCTCTTCAGGGCTGGTTATCCGGAGCCTGGACTGGGAGAAGGCACTGGGAGAAAACCTGGAAGCCTCAGCCTCTGCTGACTGGACTCTGGCTCGCATGGGTGCCGGACCCCCGTCTGACTTTTCCCACCTTTAGGGCTCCAGCAGTGGAGGGCGGGTGGTCCCCACAGTAGAAGTGCCCTGATGG
The DNA here is from genome assembly GCF_041296265.1 of Equus caballus. Classification (NCBI taxonomy): domain Eukaryota; kingdom Metazoa; phylum Chordata; class Mammalia; order Perissodactyla; family Equidae; genus Equus; species Equus caballus. Next base: position 87,778,869 of record NC_091690.1, on the reverse strand, counting down.
GGAGAGTGTGGGTTGTGCCACCATTGGTGCCTGCTGCCCCCGTGAGGAGGACTCTGGAAAGTGAGCAGCTTCCCTGTGGTGGAGGCTCGGGTTTCCCGTAAATGAGGAGGCCGAGGAAACCAGAGTGGAAGGAATCTGGCTGGTTCCTGTCTGTGGCTCCGTCATGAGCAGACTGGGATGGCACGGTAGGGTATGTTTTTTCCCTTAAGAACAAAACCAAAAGCACCAGTGACCTAAATGGGAGAGCAAAGCAGTGATGTCCTCTGAGGCCAGAGAGTGAACGTATGAGGCTTTGTAGGACTTTTGTCCCTAGAGATGTCCCTCCTGGGCCCATGTTCCGGCTTTTCCTAGGTCCAGATCCCTGATTCCTTTGAAACTGCCTTTTCATGCGGCCTTTGCTGCATTCCAGCACTGTGCCTTCTTCCCTTCAGATCTGCTATCTGTAGGGCCTCCCAACTCCCCCCTGCCCCCACCATGTTCCGTCACCTCCAGAGAGTGCCAGGTACTCCTGGACCAAAGTTTTATCCTGTCTCCTGCTTAGAAACCTTATGGAGCATCCATTTATTCACCTGATAAAGTCCTGTGGTCTAGATCTTCCTTCCCTCCTGTCAGGCTTGTATCCATCCGTCCATCCTACACTTATCAGATACTACAGGGCTTTGTGAAGTTCCTGGATACAGAGATACATATGAGGGAAAGACCTACAATCCTTAAGGAACTCTCAGGCTGGTGAGAAGGCAGACAGCAGTCACGTACAGGGGCGGGAGGAGGGGCATCTGTGTAATGGTGGGCCGAATCTGTTAATGGCCATCCAGTGTTTGTAAGAGCAGAACACACTAGATATTGGAAAGAAACCCAGTGATTTTTAGTATTAGGAGGAATAGTGATAATGAAGCTTTTGCATTATACAGACCTACTTCAAATTAAACTTGATTAAAAGTATTAACTCTTTTGAGCCTCAGCTTTCTCATCTGTAAATTGGCTAAGGCACAATATAGTACCAACCTCATAGGGTTGTTAAGGATTGAATGAGATAAGGCGTATTTGTAGAACATGGTAACCGTTTAATAAATGCTGGCTACTGCAATTATTTTCAAGGTCAGAGAAGAAATTTTCTCCAGGATCCTTGGAGGGAAGTCACTGAAAATGCAGAGAAAAACATCTCCAACAATTTGCTCAGCGTGAATTCAACAAGTCTTGTAAACCTGTCTGTTGTGACGTACCTCCACATACGTGAAAGGAGTAACTCCAACAGTTGAGTTCAGTGAAAGAAATCTACTGGATGGAGAGAAACACCCTGTTTTGTCAAATGTGGGGTTTGCACACTGGATTTTTTTAAAGGAGAGGCATTTTAAAACTTGCAAGGTGGTTTGGTGAAGTCATTCCCAAAGAGAGGCAACATCAGAATCACCTGGGAAATGTCTTTAAAAATACAGGTCCTGGGGTTCTGCCTTTCTCCGCCCTCCCCTAAAGCTGCTCCGGAAGTCTGTGTTTTAAGTAAGTGCCAGGCAGTTCTGCTTTGGGGCTCAGTTAGGGAACCCAGGACAGAACTCAGGACTCTGAGGCCCAGCCCTGGGCTTTGTTTCTCCTGGCGCCGCCTCCCTTTACCTGGGTGACCTGCTGGTCACTCAGGCTCTCAGAGCCCCAGGGTTGTCAGGCGTGGGTATCTGATGAGTATGTGCACTTCTATGTGGGCTCCATAAATGGAAGGGATTATCATTCCTATTCATTCATTATTATAATCCCTTCTTCCCAGTCCCACTCCTTCCCTTAATGATTTAATCAGAGTTACCACTGCACAGCATTTATCTTTTAAGCTGGCACTTGATTCTGATAGGATTTAACATTGTAAAATAAGGAGCAAGAGCCTGTGCTTTGGCCTAACAGCAAATTCTTTGCTGTTAAAAAGTGTCTGGTGCTGAGCTCTGGTCTGTCTGCACACTTTCCTGTATCAGGTGAGGGGGAGCCCGTGCCAGCCATTTGTGATCAGGACTTGAAGGCTTGAGGTCTGCGCTGTCCTAAAAGATGTCGCCACGAGCCACATGCGGCTACTGAGCCGAATCGAGATGTGCTGTGAATTTGAAATAGCTCCCAGATTTAGAAGACTTGATGCTAAAAAAGAAAGTAAAATATATCCACGATAATGTTTATACCGACTACATGTTAAAAATGATATTTTAGAAGTAGTGAGTTAAAGTGTACATTTAAGATTAATTTCACCATTTTCTTTTCACCCTTTTTAATGGGGCTACTAGAAAGTTTAATATCGCGCATACGCATGGCTCACATCCTGTTTCATCAGGCAGTGCTGCTTTGGGTTTTAAGTCAATCTTGGGGGCCACTTCGAAGTTTACAGTGTTTACTTTGCAAATTCAAAAAGTGGGTTTTACCTCTGAAATGGACATCCAGGACAGTTCCTCTGAATCATCTCACTGACCTTGAACGTTTTCAGTACTGTTTATTGTCACTGGTGCTTTTTTTGAAGTGGGAATTTCATGAAATTCAGTCTGAAGGGCATTTGTGGCTTATCTACTATTTTAAAGAGAGCCTTCTAACATCTCCAGGAGGGGCAGGAAGAAAGCCTAAGTGGAGAGATTGCTTTGCTCAGATTGGATTTTTATTGCAGAGCTGCAAAGCTCAGAAGACAGCAGTTTACAGTGGACACTGCAATTCATTTTTTAACTCTGGGCTTGGGGTTGAAACTGCTGTGAAATAGCAGTGAAAGCACCGCTTACCCTTTTTCCTGATCATTTTTGGCCTCCCTCACTTTCCACTTTCTCCCTCCCTTCCCCTGATGTTGTTTCGTGATGATTACCGTGTGTGAGGCCCAGCTGGGCACTCACATGGCGAGGTTGAGAAAAGCAGATTTTGCTCCTAAGCAATGGCCAAGTTGGAGTGGGCACTGCTCACCGAATTTCTCTCCAGATGGCAGCATTCCTGGGAATTCTGAGCAGTTTCTCCATCTCTAAAGTGGGAATGCTAAAGCTCTTGTGTTTACCTAACAGTGGGATTATGAGAAATAAAAAGGCAGGGCATCAGGGGTGCACAAATAGTTGATAGTATAAGCCCAGCTGAAGATCAAGGTCGCCTGCCTTTAACTACTTCTGTGGCAAACAGTCTCTCTTCTATCAGCCTCATGTCTCTCTCCTGTTATAAACTAAGGGAATTGAATGGTTCGAGACAGTTAAAAAGACACAAAGTCCAACCCCAGATGAAATTCCGTTTCTGCTACCTACTGGGTGTGTGACCTTGGGAAACTTACTTGACCTTTCTGTGTCTCAGTTTCCTCATCTGTAATATGGAGATAATAGAACCTGTTGGAGGTTAATCAAGCTAATACCTGTAAGGTCCTTAGAACAGTGCCTGGAAGACGGTAAACAGTGTGGATATTGGATTGATTCAATCCGTGGTATGTTTTGAGTGCCTCTTACATGCCAGGTGCTGTGGTAGCCCTGGGCACAGCCGTGAACAAAACAGTACAAGTCCCTTTAAGAAAGTTACTTTTAGTAGAAGAATTCAAGGTATATTTATTCATTATAATTATCAGAGTATGTCACTGCCACAGGGGCCTCCATACACAGGACTACTTTATTTTATTTATCGGGTTTCATCGCTAGCCCACCTACTTCTTCACTGTGTGATCTTGGGCAAGTTACATGAACTCTCTGAGGCTTCATTTCCTCAGGTACAAAGAAGTTAGCAGATAATATCTTGCTCAAAGGAGAGCGCGGGCATTAAATATTGTATTAACTGAGATAATGCCCATAAAGCTCTTAGCATAGTAAGTGTCCTGTAAATGTTAGCTATTATTGCTTTTGCTTCTAGTTCTAGAGATTCTGGAAGTCGGTGGTTCTGTATTAATAAAGTCCCCCAGGCTGGTGGAAGGGGAAATCGAATCCTGTTCTCCTGTAGTGCCCTCTCGATGGGCGAGGTTGTTCCTGAGGGCCGTGGAAGCCATCTTCCTTTTCAGAGAAAAACAGTGGAGAGCTAGACTTGAATGGAGTTGCCCCAAGATGGAATGGGTTTCTTTGAGAGGTAGTGAGTCCCTCATCATTGGGGGGGTGTCCAAGCAGGACCACTAGTCAGCAGGGATGTTGCAAAGCGATAGACCTTGGGTTTGTGGTTCTGAAGATCGCTTCCAGCTCTGAGATTATGGAGCCTTTGTTCAGACGTCAACATTTGACCCAACTGCGTAAGGACGGCCTAGGGAAGGGCACCCATTTCTTTGTTTTTTTTTTAAAGATTGGCACCTGTGCTAACATCTGTTCCCAATCCATTTTTTTTCTTCTCCCCATAAGCCCCCCAGTATATAGTTGTATATTCTAGTTGCAGGTCCTTCTGGCTCTGCCATGTGGGACTCCGCCTCAGCATGGCCCAATGAGTGGTGCTAGGTCCACACTCAGGATCTGAACCAGGGAAACCCTGGGCTGCCAAAGCGGAGCACAGGAACTTAACCACTTGGCCACGGGGCCGGCCCCAGGCCACCCATTTCTAAAGGGCAACTGGGGACCTGAGAGGCTTGCTGCCCCACCCAGCCAGGCAGGGTGCTCACTTGGACATTGCCTCTCATGTGTCTCTTCTCCTAAGTGTAGTAATTTCCTGGAGGCGGGCACTGGGCTTGAGTTGGAGAGAGGCATGTCACTCCTTCACCACACGTTTATCCAAAGAGTGGAGGGGAGCTGGGTCTTGGTGCCACACTCATCCTTGAACTCCATTCTCTGGGGATGGACTAGATTGAACTGACTTCAAAGCCGAGTGGCTAATGGAGGAGCATGCCTGTGTCTGCACCACTCGGCCAGCCCTGGGGAGGCACAGCCAGCTTTTAATTTTGGTCTCAATCATTCCTCCAGCTTCCTTTGCCACCCTGGACTTGCCTACAAGAAGTGAAAAAGCAAAAGGACTGTGTTTGCTGGATTCATTTGCTCTTTTTTGAAAAAATGGTAATTATCTTAAAAACGACGATGACAACAGTTATTGGTTACGTCAGGCAGTTTATTTGCTTTTAAAGAGCCATTTCCTGAGTACCTCCTGGTACAAAGCACCTGCTGGCCACCGGAGGGCGGAAGAGAAAAGATGTGATACCTTCATCCCTTTTCCCAAAGTAGCCCAGTTCTTCCCTTCCTTCAAAGTGCCTACTGTGTGCCAGACACTGTGCTAGGGCCTGGAGATATAGAGCTGAGAAGAAGACACAAGTGGTCCTTTTCCTCCTGAAAGGTATAGTGCAACAGGGGAGATGGGCATTGAGTGAGAAATTTTAAGGTGCTGATTGATTGTGAAGGAGGAGATAGACCCACATGGACACTCTGAATGGCAGCTCCTCCCTACCCTTCTTGCCCCAGCCCCCAGTGGCCCTGGCTTTAGTTTGGCAAACCAGGCACTGTTGTCTGATCTCCTGGTTTCTGACTCACTTCCTGTGGCCAGGTCTGTGTCTCATCAGCTCCCGTGTGTCAGTGAAATGCAGCTGGTCTTTGTCATCTCACCCTGGTCAGTTACCTCTGCCCAGGCAGCTCAAGGGCAGTCCCCAGCCCTTTCACCCCATACGCGTCTCCTTTGCCAGGGCCGCCTTTCACCTTCATCATCTGCAGCAAACCAGGAATCCTCTGGCTCGTAATAGAAGGTAGGCCTGGAGGGATAAGAGTGACATGGGGGTATGTGTTGCTAAGCTAGCTGGTCTGGAGGAACATGAGGAGAGAAAAAAGGAAAAAACAATGGCTTTGAATGAGCTGCTTTATGAGAGTGACTTTTTTAAAAAAGTGGACTTTATTTTTTAGAGCGGTTTTAGGTTCACAGCAAAATTCAGCAGAAGGTAAAAAGACCTCCCATATACTCTTACCCCCACATGCGTACAGCCTCCTCACTATCAACATCCCCTACCAGAGTGGCACATTTGTTACACTTGACGAACCTAAGTGACACTTTACTATGACCCTTAGTCCATAGTTTACATTGGGGCTCATTCTATTGGAGTACATCCTGGTGGTGTACATTCAATGGGTCTGGACAATTGTATATTGACTTTTAGACTGTATCTGCAGGATTTTAAACCTAGATTTGGGGAATCCCCTATGCAGTATTCTGTAAGCTTCAGGCATTCCCAACTGTAGGCATTCCTGTCCCTCCTCGGCGTTTTTGCAATAGCCATGTGATATCTTTGTTTAAATCGACTCACTTCAAAAAAGCCACTGGGGCCGGCCCGGTGGTGCAGCGGTTAAGTGCACATGTTCCGCTTTGGTGGCCCAGGGTTCGCTGGTTTGGATCCCAGGTGCGGACATGGCACCGTTTGGCATACCATGCTGTGGTAGGCGTCCCACATATAGAGGAAGATGGGTATGGTTGTTAGCTCAGGGCCAGTCTTCCTCAGCAAAAAGAGGAGGATTGGCAGCAGTTAGCTCAGGGCTAATCTTCCTAAAAAACACACACACACACACTAAATAAGTGAATTTTAAAAAATAATTTCATATTCATTTTTTATTAACCTTCAGGGCTCTCATGTACATCATATATAACTCTTATTTATGGTGTTTGTACTTTTTCAGATGTTCTTGCCTCATTGCCGTCTCGGGCACCCTTGGGTATTTGTTCCAGCTTTAGGGAGATTCTGCCTAAGAAGTTCATGAATGGACTTTCAGGAGGTCCTTGAATCCCCTAAAACTGTGCAAAATTGTGTTGATGTATTTTTTTTCTTGAGGGCGACAGTTTGACGTTTTCATCGTGTAAAGGAGGCGAGGACCAAATAAGGAGAAGAGCCGGAATTATGTCTAATTATCCTTTATAAAAATTTCATTTTCCCAGGAAGAACAGAGTTTTCTATGAGAAATTGACTTTTTATTCATAAAACATCCTATTTTTTTTTAACGAGGTGCAGATCAACTGCAAATTGAAGAAAGGTGATGGCCTCTCCCACACTCTGTTCTGTTTTCAACCTTCAGCATGTGAACGTTAATTCATTCTAAGAGGAGAGGGACTGTTTTCTGATCTAGAAATCGTGACGTGTGGTCTGATGAAGGATTTGTATGTAGGAATCATGCCTTTCAGAGGGATAAAAGGAAAACTCCAGTTATATATTTAATGAGTTGTCTTTATTAAACAGAAAAATGAAAAAAAGAAGGGGAGGGGGCACCTATCCTGGAATATCCAGAATGTAGGTTCACTGTAAATATAGGTCAGTGCACGTTTCAGAGAAAAATGAGCAAAAGGAAAGCTCCTCGTTAGGGTAGAAATATAACCTGATAAAGCAGCTCTGGAGAAAAGGACCATCGTACTGGATCACATGAACCACAAGGAATGCACTGCTTGTATAAAAGTGGACCAAGCCGCGTGTCTTTCTCTGCCTCTGGGGTGACACACCAGGCAGGGACACAAAGGGCACTCTGTTAATTCTTTCCAGCTCAGCCCCTTGCCTTAGAAAGGGTATTAATCAATTTCTATTTGGATCCTGCTTCCTTCCACCGAAGACCCATGAACACTAGATAAAATGATAAAATAGAAATAGGAATTTGAAGTCAAGACTAGGGAAAATGTAAGAGGAAGAAGACAAACCGAGGGGGTGGGGAGAATATAAATACACATGCTTTAAGGGTCTGTGTTATTGCTGAGCTGCATATTTGACTCGGAGCTTCCTGGCAGCCAAAACAAAAGGGAACAGAGTAGGTTTTCTGGATTTTACTGTTAGAAAAAAAGTCCTAGTAATTAAGATGAAGCTAAGCGCTTCCTAGTTTGTTCCTTTAGGCACTAAGAGTATGGACAGTAGGGTTTTCTTCAGCTTCTTCTGTGTCTTATTAAAGCCCTCATCACCCTATGGCTCCTCAGACTAGGCCGGTTTCCTCATTTAGGTGGCCAGGTTACAGATGGCCGTCTGCCTCTTCTTTGAAGTACTTATCGCAGATGTACGTTTACATCTACTCGTGTTTATTTCGAAAGCCTGTCTTCTTACTAGACTATAAGTCTCATGAGGCCAGGGCCATGTTGTCCTCAGTGCGTGACACACTGGAAGGTCTCGGTAAAGACTTGTTTGAACAAACGAATAAGGCAAAAGCAGCCAGTGGTTTTACGTGACTGCTTCTTAGAGCGTTCTCATGGAAAAGTGAGGCCCTTTCAAGGTTGCCAACTGTTTCTTGTCCAGAGAGCTTGACCACCGTGGCACTGAGGACATCTCCAAGTTTGTTTTACTCCACTGTACCCTTCAGAGATAGTTAATAATAACAACTTGCTTAGGTCCAGTCCTGTGGTCGGCACTTGGTTACACATTGCCGCTAGTCCTCCTGGGTGAGGGAAACTGAAGCTTGGGGAGGGAAACAGCTCGCCCAAGGTCACATAGCTGGTACGAGTCAGGGCGCATGCTCTTTCCTTGCTGTCCGCTGCGTCTGAGCCCGAGCCACAAGTGTCTGTGTGAGTTCTGTGTTCTTATCTCTTGGCAGTTAGAACTGCGCAGCGAGGGTATTTCTGGCACGGGTCATTGCTGCTTTCTGACAGCTGTTACATTCCAGTCTCTCTTGAGTTTGGGAAAAGAAAGCCCACACCTGGGGGTGGCAAAAGGCAGTCTCGGGACTCATTTTCCCTGGTTTTTGCACACAGGGAATGTGTTTATTGCTCTTGTCACACTGTCTCCTGAAGTGTAGGTGCATGGAAGTTGAATATTATTTTCATAAAAGTCAGAAGGGAGAAGGGAAGAAGAAAGGCACAGTTGGGTTGTCTCAGGAATAATTGGATTTGCCCAGCGATTGGGAGAGTGGAGGTGGGAAATGACAACATGCCAGGAAGTATATTTGATGGTGCATTTGATTCCAAATTTGTCAGGCATATATTTTTAATTACTTTGTGCTCATTGTCATTATTTTGATAGAGACCGAATTTTTAGAATGGGGTTCATTATTAAATTTTCTCTTGATTCAGCAAGATTGGCAAATGGGATCTTCTCATGGCTCAGTGTTGCCACCTACCGTGCACTGCGTGGAGTGTCAATCTTCAAAAATTAGAAGAAAATAAAACACATTTCAAACTGCAACAAGGCGTAATTTGGTCTGTTCCTCCACAGGGTTGCAAGTCCTCAGGGTGGGCATTATGAGCATCACTGTGTGCTCTTAGTGCCAAGATTCTGGTTCCACTGACTTCTGGGCATAAAAAACGCTAGTCAAAATACCGCTTTTCCTTTGCTCCCTTGAGAATGAGCCTCCTCAAAAGCATTTGCCGCCTGCACATGGGGATCTGAATAATTGCCACATTCAGGTCTACGTGAGAGAGAGTTCCCAAAGAAGGCACTTCAGGAGATGTTTGTAAATGTAATGAGGCTTTTGGTTCTATCTTTGGCCCACTAGTCTCAGTGAGAGTTTTGGCTCATGTCAGTGATTTAGAAAACCTAATAATTTTTATGTCTCCAAAATTGTGTTTGCAGGCTGCTGGCTATTTCATATTCTAAAGCTTGTTTCTGCATTTAGAAGGACACCAGAGAATAGCAGTGGACATTGACATACTTTTGCCTCCCCACACCAGAAAAGGACCGACAGGCTCCTGCTTTGTTTGTGGATAGATTTAGATTGAGTCTTATTCCGATTCCCTTCAGTGGCTTTGACAAGTCTTATTTGGAAGATGAAGTGGCACAGTTATTGCGCTGCCATCCTGTTCCTAGTTTGAATAGTAAGAGCCACAAAATCATCCACACATATGTAGGACATAAGATTTCACCCACTTTCCCCATAAATTATTGTTTAGACAATTAGGGACAGAAAAATATGGAAAATGCAAGTGTTAGTTATTACCAGATTCTCCTTTGTTAAGTGTTTTACATGTTAATTAGGATATTTCCTCCCCCTAACCATCGGTTAATATCCACAATAAACAACCTTTATTGATTAAGTGGATCTGAAAGTTTAATTTTCGGGAATGTCAAGATCGTGCACTGTCTATTCATCTATTGCTTTATGTTGTTCCACAGTGGATTCAAGGCATCTTATGGGAAGGGGATAAAATATGAATAAAAAAGAAAACAATCAGCACCAGCGAGAGTGTAAGTTATATTAGGAGATTAAGCCTAAGGAGACAAGGAGAATGAGAATGGCCTGGTACTATTTCTGTTAAGCTAAGAAGCCATTTCATTGGACAAGTTGATGTAGTCATTTTTTTAAAGCTACTTGGAAGCTGCTCTCAGTTTTGGAAAGCTCTGTGTAAACATGGGCTGTTTCGTGTTCCTGACATTTCAGCTGAACTTTAAAAATTACGTTTTTTTCCTTCCAACCTCTACCTGACCTCCAGCACACAACCACTTCCTCTGAGCCAAGGAGGTGTCAATACCGAAAGTATTTTATCAAGCGTGGCTGCTATTTTTCTGGAAATGCTCTAGCCTGGACGCCAGCCGGGCATTTGGGAAGCCTGAATGTGGGAGGTTATTTTGGAAACCCTTTCATTAAGGTCCTAGTGAGCACTTCCAGGGACTCACACCCGATGGGCTTCGATGATAGGAGCACTGAAAAAAGAAGTGTTGAAGTGGAAGCGGGAGGCAGAAGTCCCCTTCTCACAAGCCAGCAGATGCCCGATAACCTTCCCTCCACGGCTCCTGTTTCCAGCCTCTCCTCCAGACCTCCAGGCTCTGTGTTGCCTCCTGCAAATCTGGCGTGCTGGAGGTCATCCTGAAAGAGTGCTGCTTAGATAGGCTCCCAGGAAGCTGGTTCAAAGGATGGGGCTGAGGTGCAGACTTTACTGGGCCAGGGAGGCTGGGTTGGGCAGGGTGCTTTCAGCCTTAGAGTGAGTTGTCTTTGCTGAGATGCGGCTCTGCCCTTGCTTGTTACGGCCAACCACAGGTCTGGAGCTGGGAGAGCCCTCCTCCGCACCCTCACAAACACACAGACACAAAGTAAGGAGTCACGTGATAATGATGTATCTCTGATTACATCTCCAGCCTTGGCCTCTCCCCTGAGTGGAGACTACCACAGCTCACTGCCTTCGGGACTTCTCCACTTGGAGCTCTGATAGCCACGTCAAACCTAACATGCCCAAAACAGAGTTCTTGGTTCATTTTAATGCCTCCTCTTTCCTTTGGCTTCTTGTTCCCACCAGGCTTAATCAAGTCTCAGGAAAATGCACTGGCACCCACTCTGTTGCTGAGACTAAAACTTGAGAGTGTTCTTTGCTTATGTCTTTCCTTCACCCCTGTCATAAATCCCATCAGTAGTGAAATTGGCTCCTGCCACCAAGACATTTTGCACAACTGAATCCCCTTCAGCATTTTCACTGTTGCCGTCTTGCTAGCCACCTCCCTCTCTCGCCTCTCCTCCTGCAGTGGTCTCTTTATCTAGTCTTTCTATGTTCCCCTGCTACTTTTCAAAGGCATTGGAGTGGCACTACACTCAGACCATCCAGGTGTGCATATCGGGTCCTCTACTCATTGTGATGGACAAGTGACCTAATCTCTCTCTGCCTGGGTTTTGTCATCTGTAAAACTGTGGTAATAATGGTACTCACATCAGAAGTTTTCCAGGGGATTAAAGGAGATCATACATGTAAAGGTCTTTGGACAGTTCAGAGCACATAGTTAAAGCACTAAGGAAATTGTTTTTTTAATTTATTGTCCCCAATACCCAAGCCATTCTCCATGTAAAAGCTGCAGAAGTCTTTTTAGAAAGCAGCTCAGATTATGCCTCTTCCATGGTATGATCTTTTCTTTTAAACCCTTCCGTGGCTTCCTATTGCATTTGGAAGAGAATCCGAATTCCTACCAGCAATTACATGGCCCCCCATAGCCTTGGCTGTCTGACTCCCCAGCTCCACCTTTTGCTGTCCTCCTCACTGGTCACTGAGTTCTAGTCTTGCTGTCCTTCTTCCCTCCCAGGAATGCACTTATATGGTTTGTTGCCACCTGTTTTTGTACCCGAAATGCTCTTCCTGGAGATCTTAGTTTAAATGCTACATCTTAGAGAGGCCTTACCTAATACATACCCTGAACCCACATGTCACTCTACATATCACTCTTTTATTTCCTTCATATCAATCTCTGAAATTGTTGACGTGTTTATGATCTGTATTTTTGTCCCTCTGTCTCTTTTGTCAGTCATTCCTGTATCTCCTGTGTATACAGTGCCTGACTCGTAGAAGGCCCTGATGAATGTTTACCTATTGAATGAATAATGATTGCTAGCATTTATTTAGTACCTACTGTGTCCCATGCACTTAAAAAATTCTGGTATTTCATCCTCATGATAATACAGGGATAGGTATTTTTAGCTACATTTTAGAGTTGAGGAAATAGTGGCTCAGGGAGGAAAAAACGTATCTGAGGCCACTCAGCTGGTAAGTGGTAAGCCCAGATTTTAACTCAGGTCTGGCTGAGTCCATGGAGTTTTTAGGTGATAACACTAGTGAATTCAGAGAGTTCATACCTGGCTTATGAGTAAAGGTGAGGCTAGACAGGTTTCAAAAGTACAGCATCCTCATCCTTTTAAAAGAAGATGGTTTTAGAGCACTTCCTATGTGCTAAGTGCTTCCTTTACTTGTCTTTTCCTTTTTCTGGCATTCGTCATCATGCCCTAGTTGTGTTGTAATTTTGTTGAGGTTTCACAAGAGGTATCAGTTGGATTCATTCAGCTTCAATTATCAATTGATTCAAGCCTACTTGGGTGACGCCCGGTAGAAGGCAAGGGGACACAGGTGTGTGAGGCCTTCCTGGCCTTTTACCATTGAATGTCTCAAAGTGTGGGCTCCAGACCACACAGCCAAATCACCTGGGATGCTGGCTAAAATGCAAATTCCTGGGTTCGCCCTGGACTTTTGCCATGAGATTCTCTAGGGATGGATCCCTGGAATCTGCTTTTTAAAATAATCCCCTGGAGGTTTTTCTGATTAAAATGGGTGTATGAAGATCATTGGCCATAAACATGTGCTCTAGCTAATTAAAAGTTTTGTGATTTGGTTTTGTTCTGGATTTTTAAAAAAATCTTTGTAGATTTTATAGCTTTATCTTTTGTAGTTTTATTGGTATATATTTAGTCATAAATTCGTTTTGTCAAAACTCTCGTTTGGGTAGCTCTTGGTCTCCGGCTGTCGAGCAAGTAGGCTGTTTTCCCATCCTGCACATTCTTAGGCTCCAGGTCCCAGGCCCAAGGTGGCTTCCATAGTCAGTGTTCAATCTTTCCTGCTTAGGTGGAGCAGGGTGCCTCATTTCTGTCCCTGAGCTGATGCCTGGCTGGGTGGGTGCTAGTCTGTTCTCGAGGGTGCTCTATAGTTGTACAAGAGCACACTTTCTCATACACTTGGCCCCAGTAAAGTCATTTTTAAAAAAATCAGGTTTGTTCTTATTACTTCCTTCCCAGAAATAATTCTGGAATAATCAAAACTCTCAGCTCTTGAAGTCTGTGCGTTCCTCCACTCTTTCAGTCTCTAAACAAAGGCCCCATGTTTTAATAGACACCATAACAGTAAAATTAGCTTTATTAGACTCTAGGTGGATTTAAAATGTAACCTAATGGCTGCTGTCTGGCTTGGAAGTCATGTGTTTTATTTTGAGCAGAGAGTATGTTTAGTTGCAGTGCCTGGTGGGAGATTAAATAATTATTGAATTAAAGTGGCCAAAGAACACAAGCATCCCTCATCTTTAGATGCCGCCTGGTGGCTTTTGCCCTTTGTGTTTTGATAAACCTGGGCCCCCGGCTTGGAGGTTTAATCCCCCCTGCCTTCTGTCCTTGACTTGAGTTCCTGAGTGATGCCACAGAGAAAGTCAGCACAGCTGTCTTTCCCACATCAGCTCCTTCATCTGGTTTGTGAGCACTCTAGGTTCTTGGAAAGCTTGAAATGTGAGGCAAACTGCAGTTTACCAGCCTTCTGCCTAAGAAGCCACAACTAGCCAGCTCTTCCCCCCCAACAAAAGTCCCAGCACATACTTTCATTAAATAATAACACCCTACAGTGAGGTGGTGCTGTTCACTTTGTCATAATGCTTTTATTTCCACCACCTTAAAAGGAGAGCCTTTATTAGGCTGTTTAACGGAGGGAAACTGAGGCACACATCATCCAACTAGTTACTGGCTGAGCCCAGTCTGATTTATGGCCTGTTCTTTTCCTACTGGTCCTTGCCAGTGTGTTTGGTGGCACCATCAGGTCTGGAAAAAGCAGGCTGAACAGTTTTTTTGTCCTTAGGACCAAGGGTATACACCTTACATTTTGTCAGTTTATTGAGAACCCAGAATATTTGGTAGAGAGTTTCAGGGGTAGGGGAGATCCATTAGTGGATGGTCTTGGCTGCTTCATTTGGGACCCTTTAGTCTAAGCTTCTGGGCATTATTATAAGCACAGCCCAGGAGGTAAAGGTAAAAATAATTTTCTTGCCAGTTTTTCCTGCATGGTATCCTAGCGACGATGTACTGTCTGTCCTTGGGTGTCAGGGCACCAACTAGGGCAGTATCAGAGCTTGCAGAGGGGAGGGCTATGAAGGGCATGGTCGGGGTCACCTCTGTTAAGGTCAAGGCATAGTTTCTTTTTATCTTTCGGAGAGTTTTTAATCCACTTATTTTTAGGTAGCATTTTATTTTCTGATTACCAAGATAATATATGTTTATTGTCAGACAACTTGGAAGACACAGAAAATCCCAAGGAAGGGAATAAAAATCCACTGTAATTCCAACATTGTTAAGGTTTTGGTAAATATCCTGGTAGTCTTTTTTCTGAACTGTCATACAGTGGTTGTAAACTCAGAGTATAAGGGAAAAGAATCTCATAAAGTCAAAATTACTCTAAACCACCATGGACAGTAATTTTTATGCACTCTAAAGTTTGGAAACCGCTGAACTAGACTCAAGGAGAGAACAACTGAAAAACCTGTGTGAAATGAAAAGTTGGGGGAAAAAACATTCCACCTTTAAGATTACTATGAAATCCCTAATGGTGAGTGGATGGTGGAAAATCGAACTATGTTCCTGCCTGTAAGGTTTATTCCATTCTGTTTTAATACCAAGCTTCTGTAACTTTAATATTGGTTAGTAGATTGACTTGTGAGGATGACATGCCGTGGTGGCACCACAGTTTGCTCCAGGGGGTTCTGAGTCAGCCAGCAAGGGGAATGAACAGAGTGCAACTCCAGCATAGGTGTTTACTACCCTCAACACACACATGTGCACACACACACAATTGGGAGCATTTGTTTTGTAAACTTTGTTTTATTCAACAGTAAATGTTCTATGTATTATTTTTTAAAGTTGCATATGTTCAGTTATAAAGATGTACCACAGTTTATTAACCAATCTCCTGTTGTGCATTTAGATTGTTTCCAATTATTTGCTGTTATAAAAAGGGTGAAATGAACAACGTTGTGGATAAATCTTTGCATTCATTCATAATTATGTCTTGAGGATAAATTCTTAGATGTGGAATTGATGGTTCAAGGGATATGAACATTTTTAAGGCTTTTAATTCATATTGCTAATTTGTCCCCAGGAACATTGTGTGCTTCCTTCAAAGTGTCTATTTCCCAGCATTACTGGAAATTATTATTCAGAAGAGTCTTCCATAGCATGACCTTTTTTTTGTTTTTTTTGGATGACCCAGGGTTTCTATTCATTGCCTGGCCAATTTATCCTGGAAAGAATAAAATAAGGCTAGAGATGATAAATGCTGGTGACCAGGTTCGTGTGGGAGGGACAGGGACAGATAACAGGAAAAGGATGAGCTTAGAGACCATTTCTTTACTCCTGCCTCCAAGTTATCTTCAGCAGACATCTAAAGACAATATTACTTAATACTTAAAGGGCATATGTAGTTTTAAGAGCATATTCAAATTATAATTTTTGATTTGGAAAATGATTTGATGTCTTGTCATCGTAGATGCTAGAGAACAGGAATGACGTTTGTATATTTCCCCAAAAGGGAGTATGTATTTTAAAAAATAAAATGGAGAAACACTGTCCTAATCCAACCCCTCATATTAGATAGAGAAACTGAAATCAGAGAGTGGAAGGGATTTCTGTAGAGCCACACAGCAAACTGGTGATGCAGTTGGAGCCAGAGGTAAAAGCTCCTGACTCTTCAGAGCTCTTCCATTGAGGTGGGACAGCTTGGTTCAGGGAGAGACAAGAAAACAGACATAAGAGCCTCCTTGGACAGACGACCAGGCTGTATTCCAGAGCCTGTGAGCTCCCCCATGCCCCTCCTGGACAAAGGTCCAGGGGTCTCCAGCATGGCCGTTCACTTCTGCTTGATCATCTGCATCTGTGAATGGGAGTGAGCTTACACTTTAATAACCGTGGTCTTTGCCTGAACTTTCTCTCCTCCTGGATAACTTCTCATCATGCCCAGGAAGCTCAAATGACACCTCCTCAGGGAAGCCTTTTTGGACTGCCAAGGTAGTTGAGGTCTCTGTGTGAATTCTTATAGCACCTCTAATCTGGAATACCCTTGTAACAATTATAATTACCTTATTTTGTGTTTAATGTCTTTCTCCCTGACTAGACTATATGTTCTCTGAGTGTAGGTTGTTTATTTTATCTGCTGCTTCTGGTACATACTGAGCCTTAAATGCGTGAATGTTTGCCTATTTGTATGCATGCTAATGAGTGAATTAGAAGGCTGCTAAGCGGTGCTGCTTCTGATTGCCTGCAGAACCAGTGCACTGTCCCTTATTGCCAAGGACATTAAGAGAAGAGAGAAAGAAAGAAGACCCAGTTGAGGCAGCTAACGTAGAGACAAGCCAGAGGGTTCGGTCTGCTTCTCTGGGTGCCCGAGAGCCGCCTCCTGGGTGATGGGGTCAGCAACCACATCAACCACACAGTCATTGCTGGCTTGGCAGAATCAGCCTGGCAATTTAGGAGGGGTGGTTAGAGAGGAGCCTCCTTGAGTCATTCTGGTGAAGAGAATTCAAGGTCAGGGCTCTCCTTGGCGGGGAGAGGACGGCAACGTGGGTCTTCACAGTCGATGGGCGCTTGCGACCAGGGCTGTAAGGTCTGCTGGTGGCTGGCTGGGCTCCAGAGCAGCGCTGCTGTTAAGCGGCAGGTCCTGCCCCTCCGCCGGTTTCCTTCCCCCTCCTTGGTCTCCCTACCCGACTCCTGCTTGCAGCATCCTCTGCAAGGAGAGGGATGTGCCGCGCTGGGACGCGCTGTCCTGGCCGAGCGGCGGCACCCGGGGCGCGCTCTGGACCGCCGGGGTCCGCCGTCTGGCGCTGCGCCACGTGCTTTGATCTGCGCTGATGTCAAGTGGGTGTGGGCTCTCAGGGAAGGCCCAGGCGAGGACGAGGAGGGCGCGCGATGCGCCGCGGGCGCGCTGAGGCCACAGCGCGCTTCACCGCCCAGCGCTGCTGACCGGTGGCCGGCCCGGGCGCATGGAGCCGCGGCGCTGCCCGCCCGGGGACGCGTTCCCCTCCGCCCTGGGGGCCTGGCAGGGGCCGCTGCGGGGGGCCTGCAGGTGTGTCCGTGCGCCGTAACTTTCGGGGGGCTGCGGGCTGTTGGGTCGGCAGGGTGCACGGTGCACGGGTTGCATTGGGGGGTGCTTTTGTGCCTGGCCGTTGGCTTGTCGGGAGCCGGTTTGTCCCCGGCCGGCCATCGGCGTGGGAGCCGCAGCTCGCCGCTGGAGTTTCAGCGAGAGAATTCACTGAGCCGGCGCCGGGCTTTGGGTTACTCATTGGGAAGGGCGCCGAGGGAGCTGCCTTGTTGTTTTGAGAATTGTGTCCAAGTACAGGCTGCGTTCATGGTAACAGATTATCTCTCAGCAGACAGCGCTGCTTCCCAAAATCGGCTGTAGTTGGGGGCACCAGTCGCGGAGGGGGGATGGGGAAGTGGGCAGAGGCGACCTCACCACCAGTTCCGCCCCGCGTGCCCGGGCGCCCGCCCCTCCTCCCCTCTTTCCCCCTCTCCCACCCCATCCCCGTTCTGGTTGGGAGCTGTCTAAGGAGGAGGTTTAGGGGTCAGCTTCTCGCCCGTTGACAGGTCTGGTTTCAGACACACCTTCCCGGAGGAATGCGGAGGCTTTGTTCCAGACGCCCGTCCCAGCCCCGAGCCCAGAAGCCGGCGGGCATGGGGCCGGGGCTCCGATGCCATTACTCATCTTTTATGGCAACGCCGGCGAGCTCCCGGGTAGGCAAGTTAATTATTAATGTGTCTGGGCTGGAGAGAGGGAATCTGGAAATGAGATTGGTAGGTTGCAGGTTTTTCTTTCCCTTTTTGGCAACCAAGGATTAAGCCCAAGGTATTGCAGCCTGTTTCCTGAGAAAGATCCTGGCATTCCCCCGGTGACCGGCGCTCCGAGGAAGGGATCCCTCTTCCCGATCCGTGGGACAGCTCATCTCCCCCGGGAGGACAGAAAGGGAGCATCTCTGGGTTTTTAACCACTTTTGAACCAGCCGGTACCTTTCCTCCTTTGCCTTGTGAAACTAACCTGCTTCCCACCCCCTGCCTCAGGGCAGCTTCCTGATGAAGCTTCCAGGCCAGGTGTGTGAGACCTGACTCCTCAGCCGGCAGTCAGAGGCACAGTGAGAAGCGCTGCCCTGTCCGAGCCCTATGCCTGAACACCTCCACACCGCTCAACAAGTGGCCTTGGCCCTGGTCTCTAAGACAGGCCAACGTGTCTGCCAGGTGGTCACCTGACCTGTCCCTCCCAGTGCCTTCAGCGCCCAGAGGAAGGAAGAGGTCAAGGTGGGAAAGAGCCGAGGGCGGAGTTCCCTCAGAGCGGTTTCAGTTTCCCTTGCCCCTGGCTGGGAAAAGGTGGCTTCTGTCTCACAAGGTGTGCTGTGTGTGCTGGGTTATACTGAATGGGATCGGGAGGGCGCAGGCTTAATGGAAGGCTGGGGGTGGCGCTCGGTTTTGGGGAGGTTGGTTGGATAGGGTGGTTGGAGGCAGGCCTGAGCAGATTTTGCCCCAGCTGGGGCCTGAGGAGAGTCACTAAACTCAGCCCTCCTGGCAGCATTGTGCCTTAGAGACCTGGGAAACTGTTTTTTCTTTGCCAGCTTAGGATAGAGTCCTCAGCCTTGTAAACAGAAGAGTTGATGGATCTGTAGAGTAGGAGCGTTGAGAAGAATAGCATGTCTTGGAAGCTGATGCTCAGAGGTACAAGAGGGGACTGGACTTATGGGGGTGAGGAGTGTGTAGAGAGGGATGGGCTTATGGGGGAGAGGAGTGTGTAGAGAGGGATGGGCGTATGGGGGAGAGGAGTGTGTAGAGGAGGGATGGGCATATGGGGAGAGGAGTGTGTAGGGGGATGGGTGTATGGGGGTGAAGAGTGTTTAGAGGGGGCTGGGCTTATGGGGGAGAGTAGTGTAGAGGGGGGATGGGAGTATGGGGGAGAGGAGTGTGAGGACAGGGATGGGCTTATGGGGGAGAGGAGTGTTTAGAGGGGAATGGGCATATGGGGGAGAGGAGTGTGTAGACGGGGATGGACTTATGGGGGTGAGGAGTGTATAGAGGGGGCATGGGCGTATGGGGAGAGGAGTGTGTAGGGGTTGGGCTTATGGGGGTGAGGACTGTAGGGAGGGAGATTTTAGCACTGGCTGTGGGCTGTGCATTGTATCAGAAGTTCTCTGAAACAGCCTGCTGTAGTACCCCACATCCCTCCCCCTAATTTTCTGTCCCATTCTTCAGTGACTTGGCTCACTGTGTTCACCTTCCTCCTGGCTCTGGTCTCCAGGGCTGGACTGTCCTGATGGCTGTCCAGGGACACACAGGCCACATCTCACCCCAGCCTTCCAGAGAGGCAATGATAAAGGAGGGCTTGGCTTCAGAGAGACTGCTGACCCTGAGTCCTGGGTTACTGGGGAGTCCGTTCCACTTGTCCTCCCACTTGAGTTTGTGGTATGTAAATTCAGTGGCACCCCTCCCCCAACACATGCTTTTAAAAGTGCCACCTTCTCCAGCAGTGCCCCAAGCTGCTGGTGATCTGCTGGCACTCTGCAGGTTGAGGGTTTGGAGATGGCGGTGATTAAGAACAAGTTTTTTCTATTATGGGAAATCTGCCCAAGGCTGCCATCTAATGTCTGCTCACCTTGCAGACGTGTTGGTCTTGGCTGAATGTTCACTGATAATGGCCTGGCCACTGTCTGGGGAAGCTGCTCAAGGTGATTCTACAAAGAGAAGGTGGTAGTAGGGTCCCTGGGGCATTGAGAGATGAGCAGAAGGCGGGGAGGGCACTATGGGTGGTAGGGTCAGAGGAGTGAGCAGGGCTGGTTGGAGATTCTTCCGTATGTCCTGTTCCTGCTGTCTGTGCTTGGCAGAGCAGGCGCTGATGAGTCCAGTATCAGCCGAGGCCTCTCTCCTGGGGCCTGATAGCTCCTGCAAGCTGGGAAAAGGCACGGCTTGTTTCTGTACCCTAGCTCCTGGGCTTTGTCTTCTCTTGTCCCTCCTAGCGGAGGCCCTGGGGCTGATGGCGGCTGTCACTGTGTTCCTCAGTAGCAGCCATGGCAGGGAGCCCCTTCCTGAGACAGGCAGCAGGAGGAAGTACCCAGGCTAAGGGAGAGGTGCTCTGAAGGTTTGTTCTGAATCACGTAAGATCAAGAGGGGCCGGCCCTCTGGTGCAGCGGTTAAGTTCCACACCATCCGGTTCGGTAGCCCAGGGTTCTCCGGTTCAGATCCCAGGTGCAGACATGGCACCACTTGGCAAGCCGTGCTGTGGCAGGCGTCCCACATATAAAGTTAGAGGAAGATGGGCACGGATGTTAGCTCAGGGTCAGTTTTCCTCAGCAAAAAGGAGGATTGGCAACAGATGTTAGCTCAGGGTTAATCTTCCTCAAAAAAAAAAAAAAAAGACCCTGGCAGCCGTTGTAGTCTTGATTTGCAAAAGCACGAAATCCTTCCCTAGGTTTTATACTGTCCCTGAAGAGAGAAGAGCCTCGTGTTCCAGGCCTGTGCCCTGTGGGTGTGTATCCAGGAGCAAGGGGAAATAGAACAAGGGGTTAAATTCAGGCGGATGGGTTCAAACTGGATTCGTGTCCTTGTGCCTCTCTGAATCCCCCATTTCCTTGCCTATTAAAGAGGGATGCGGATACCTCTCTTCACCTCCGCCCAGATAATTGTGAGGATTATGAGATGTTTGTAAAGGGTTTAACATAGTGCTTGTTAATTGGTAGCTGTTTTTAATTAATTACAGGTAACTAGACGATCCTTGGAGCAGCAGCTGAGAGTTGTTTTATTATGTAGAAAATGAGAATGTCAGAAATGTCATTTTGTGCCCACCCCAGAGGCGATACTCAGGCTCCCAGGGTCAGATGTGAGTCCTGTTCTGGAAGGGTGTCATCTCACCTTCACATCAAACCTGTTTTCCAGCCTCAGGTTATTCAGAGAGGCCTTGGAGATCGTGAATCCCTGACTGCAGGCCCACAGTGCAGTTGAACTGGAAAGGTACAACTCCTGCTAAAGCAGCCATCTCTGGTCCAGCCATGATTAGGGAATGTTAGTCCTAAGAGCAACTGGATTCCTGGCCCTTTAGCTTTGTAACTCTGGACAAGTCCTTTATCTCCTTGAACCAGTGTCCTGTGAGAATAAAACCTGCCTCGCACACAGTTCTTATGATCAAATGGGATAACGTATGAAAAATTGTAATGTGGCGTGCGAATAATTATTGGTAGCTTGCTATGTACCAGACACTGTTCTCAGTGCTTTTGTGTATTACCTCATTTAATTTTCACAACAATTTATGATGCAGTTGATTATTGCCCACATTTTATTGATGAGAAAGTTGAACTGTTAGGAATTGTAACTGTTATTGTTGGGTGACTGACCCCTGTGGAAATCATGCATCTGAAGACCTCTGTCTCCCAGAGGAAGGAATAAACGGAAGTTTCTGCAAATACATTTGCACTCTGCCTTCCTTCCATTGACCTACCTTTCCAGCTAATTTTGGATATAAGTTTGTAACGTGAGTAAAAGAGGTCCGTATTGGTCAGTTTGTTCTTTTGGTGCCCCTTTCTTGTCCTTTCTTGTCCTCTCCCCCCGGCTCTGCAGGGCTAATGGACACAGCCCCTTCTTGGCTGTGCCTTTTAAGAGTCATCTGTGTGGGACTGTCACCCTCTGTTCTCACTCGCCTAATGGTGCCTTTTAAGAATGAGGGTGCTGGTGGATCAAAGATAGTTGCTGTTAGGATGGTGGTGCAGTTGTACATCAGCTTCCTCAGTGCTGGGCCACACCTGCATGCTGAGAATCAGTTGTATCTCCTTCTGACTTGAGTGTAATTCGTGTAAATAAACTAAATGTTTATGGATTAAAAAAAGAGGTTGCTAGTTTGATTTGACTTTAGGCAGGGGAAGTGTTTGGTTTAGAGCCGACAATTAGGCTCCAAGTTTCCAAGGTCCCAGCTTTCTTTCTGATGGTTCTGGTTAGCTGTTTTGCCTCCTTCCCTCTGATCCAAACGATCTGCCAGTGAGTACTCAGGTCTGAAGTTTTAAGTGTATTAGGAAAAAAAAAAAATGGAAGAAAGAAACAAAACACACTGTGAAAATAAGGGCTCACAGCTGGTGGTGTTTCAAACACGGGTGGTGCTCATTAACAGAGAGTTATGATCACAGCCTCAAATTCGTTCTCATTAGTTTTGTAGCACGTTTATAGGATGAGAAAAAGGCTGCAGCTTTGTGGGTTATTATTTCTTTTTATGACAAGAATAACATTTATGAGGGTATGACACAAATAAAGGAATAAAGGTCTGGTTAGGAATAAAAAGTGAAAACTCGTGGGCCTCCAGGCATGCTTGGAAGATTCCAGAGCTCTCGTCAGCGGTGATAGGGTGTTCGTGGCCTGGACCTGGGCGCCCTGGCTCCCAGCAGCCTGGTGATGTCATCAGAGTGGCTATTGTTCCTGTCATTTCATTGGAAAGTGGAGTGATTTGCCTGAGGTCAGGTAGCCAGATATGTAATGGGAGACTGGACCCCAGGTCTCCTACTTTCTGATTCAGAGTCAAGCATTCGCATTAATCCTTGTAATACTTTAAATAATTTTTCCTATTATGTACACATTGTGGAAAATTTAGAATGTTACAAAGGAAGATAGAAGGGAGGGATCACGCCCCAAGCACCAAAGACAACCACTGTTTACTTTTGGTGGATTTCTTAAGACTTTTATTTTAGGAAGAGGGAACATTTGTTTTTTGTTGGGGAAGATTCGCTTCTTATTTACACGTCTCCGGTCATAGCCAGTTTCCTGTGGTGGAGCAAGCACTCTTTCTGCTCCTAATGCGGGTTGAGATCTTTATTTTGTGTGACACGCTATGCTAGGCACAGTGGAGGAGTGGAAGATGAGCAAGGTGTTCCTGCCTTCAGAGAGTTTGTAATTGAGGGCCAGAGGCAGACACGTACTCCTCCGCTTAGTACAGGCACGATAGTCATAGCGAACAGCGGTTGTAGCCAGCCTGTGCCAGGTGCTTTAGACAAGTTACTCACACTTAATCCCCAACCCCAAGGAGGTATTACCCATTTTACAGCTGTGGAAACTGCGAGGTTATATGTCTTGCCTCAGTTGATAAAACCCGACAACCACCCGAGCTGGGATTCACATCTAGGTTGTCCCCTTTACAAAACCAAGTGCCCTCTCTGGTGAAAAACTGCTGATGTAATAAATCCCATGAAGGAGAAGCACAAAGTCAGAGTCTTTGGAGATGAAGGAAAGTGCGGCCTATCCCTCTTTGTCATGCTATTTCTTATCCTTTTCCTCCATCTGGTTTTAAGATGAAGGACTCTAATCATTTTGAGTGGTATTCGTTACCTTCTTAGAAAGTTCCCTGCTTGGATTCTTTTGCTTATTTGGACCACTTGATAATAAAGCTCAGAGCGGGAAGGAGAAGGAAAGGCTGTCTACACCATCCTCTGTATTATTTGGAGGAAACTGAGTCTCAGAGAAGAGCATACATAATAGTTTTTAATTAAGCTGAGACCAGAACTCAGGTTTTTTCACCAGCGTTTTCCAAAGAGTGACAGGAAATGAGATAATACAGGGGTGAATATTTTTTATTTTAATAGTTTTGTACATGAGTATATGATTTTTCTCGCGTGTGTTTGAAGAGAACTATAGCTCGAACGTCAGACTCATTGTTTGGCAGCTGTTATTGCTTAGGATGTGGCTAGTCTTTGTGGTCTATTTCAAGAAAAGTGGAAGTACAGGTTGGACAGGGACGTGGCAGAAATCATGGAGGTGTGTGGGGGCCATGCGTATCATGCACATGCACCAATTTGCACCCTCTGAGAGGGTGTACTTGCTCTGCCAGCTTGATTCTTTCAGTGGCAGGAAGGAGGGGGCCAGCCCCACCCTAGGCATTTTACCTGTGGGTATTAATGGATTCATTGTGTTTATATTGAGAAAGCTCAGAGAGGTTGATTAATAAGCCCATGGTCACATAGGATAGATTGGAGAGTCAGGGTTCAGGTCTCAGCTTGGGCTCCTTCCATTGCCCCTCCTTACTTGCCACATTCCACATCGTGGGTGAGCCCTGGACCTAGCCTGCCCTTTTCCTCTGAGGTTCTGACACTTTCTTGTTCAGGTACCAGGCTCAAGTGGAAACGAATGTGGTTGAGTTGCTAGGTTGCCACTGTAGCCTGCTAATTTAAAGCTTGATTTTGATGAAATTTCAAAGAATGTGCTGTATTTATAATATGCGATATTTATCAAATCTGACTCATGCTGGTAAGTGATAGAACCCTTATCCTGCTGCCTTTTGGCTTCTGTTCACATTGCAATGACGCTCTGTGGATTGTGAGCTCTAGGAAGACATAGACTGTGCCTGTCAGTCTTTCTAAAGGGCAATTACCGGATGGTTTTTGAGATTGATTCATCTATCCATGCTTTCAGAGTTCAGAGAATCAACTAGTAGGTTTTTACCTAACGTGGAGGTGTGGAGCGTAGGTGTGGGCTGCTTCCATGTTAGCCAAAGAAACTCGGAGTTGTTGGTTATGGAGAGAGGGCTCCCTTTGGGAGATTTTGGCTTTCCCCCCCCAAACCAGCTGGAAGGTTCTACTTCTCAGTGGTTTAGAACCACGTGGAACATGGTCCCTTGCATGAGGCAGACAGTCCCCGTCCGCCTGCTGTACCCTGGGTGCTGTGATAGTGAAGTAGGCCGAATGATGGCCCCCTCCCCAAAAGATGTCCTTGTTCTAATCCCCAGAACGTGCAAATATGTTACTTTATGTGGTAAATGGTGTGATGAAGTGAAGGATCCTGGGATAGGGAGATTATCCTGGATTGTCTGGAGAGCCCAGTGTAATTGGAAGGGTCAGAGTGGAGAGGAGGGAACGTGACAGCAGTAGTAGAGATCAGAGTGATGCGGGGGCGGTGAGCAGGGAATGCAGGCAGCCTCCGAAGCTGAAGAAGGCGAGGATGGATTCTCCCCTGGAGCCTCCAGAAGGAATGCAGCCCTGCGGCCACTTTGAATTTAGCCCCGTGAAACTGATTTTGGACTTTTGACCTCCAGAACTGTAAAATGATAAATTTGTGTTATTTTATTTGTTATGGTAGCAGTAGGAAACCAATCCAGATGGCTACGTACTGAAGATCAGACCGTGCATGTAGCACAGTCCCTGCCTTTAGCGGCTGAGTCTAGTGGGGGAGACAGGAAGTGCAGAGCCAGTTTTGATAATTGTAGCGAGCACCCCAGTAGGAATCTGTGGGACCCAATCCAGCCTGGGGAGGTACGGGAAGACTTCCTGGATGAGCTGACCTCAGAGGTGCCACTGAAGGAGACTTAGAGAATGAAGGGGGACGAGGAAGAGCCTTGATGGCAGAGAGAAGAGCGTAGTCAGAGTCGTCTCAGTAAGATCTGAAGACCAGGTGGGGACTACTGGCCAGGCCTCGTAAGACAGCAGCTGGCTCCATGTGAGTTGGCACAGGCCCTCATGGCCCTGTTTTCAGACTAAAGCTTTTCGGGCCTCGCATAGGAGGGAGATGAGATGGAAAAGTCCTGCTTCTCTGCCTTCAGGGTGGGGTGATAATAGAGCTGACAGCATCCCAGGCTCCTGCTAGCTCTTTATATGTATTATCTCATTTAATCCTCACAACAGCTCTGTGAGGTGGGACTGTTATCTTCTTCTTGTTGTGATTGAGGAAAATGAGACTTAAGTCATGAGCCCAGGGCACACAGCTTCTAAGTAGTGGGGCTGAGATTTGGACCTAGGCCTCCAGGCTTCGGAGCCCAAGTCCTTATTCTCATCTGTGGTAGAAAGCTCACTGGGCCAGAAATCAGTGACCTGAGTTCTAGTGCTAGCTCTGCTGCTTATTCGACTTAGAACAGGTCAGCCCGCTCTCTAACCTCGGTTTCCCCATCTGTAAAAGGGGATAAAGGCCTGCCTGCTTCAGAGATGTTGTGAGCATAAAGGAGATCCTTGGAGGAATGTGTTTTTGCTGTGAGCTGTAGGACCCCCTCCTCTTACCAGAGCTTCAGACACCACCAGAGAGGGCTTTGTCAGTGAGCGCCATCCCGCAGAGCATCATCTTTAAGGGTCATGAGGCAGGCTGGGGAATTTGGCTGCAGTGGATCCACATGAGGCTAGTGTGTTTGCATCCATGGGTGGTGATGGAGATAGAAAGTGGGCAAGAAACAGTGAGTGGACTGTCTCAGGGTACCAAGAGTGGGGTGTAAATCTGTAAGGAAGAAGTGTGGTCTGCATCGTATTCCCTGCGAAGATGCTGATGCTAGAGGTGACTGAGGAGGAAACCTTTCCTGACCTGGAGCCAGGTGAGCAGCATTTGGTCTCAGCCCTGCCACTTACTATCTGTGATTTGAGGCAAGTTGATGTGAGTTCTGGAGCTTCAGTCTCTTTATGTATAAAATGGGGCGAATGAGTCCTACTGTGCAAAGTATGTGAAAGCATCCTGCCCAGTTCCTGGCTTATAGTGGACATTCAGTAAATAGTGATGGTCTCTAAATCTGGCAGTTCGAAACTTAGCAGGTTAATCCAGTAAATCCCAATTCTTTGCAGGATTCCACCTTTCTCCCTTGCCTTTCAGAGGATGTGAAGGGAGGGCCTGGCCACAGAATGAGAGCCCCATGAATCTTTGAGGGGGAGACCCTCTGCCTCTCAGTGGGAAATGGTGACGAGTGGTTTTCAGGTGGCTGCAGTGGGTGTGCTGAGCCATTTTGGAGTCAAGGATATGTTTGTCTTGCCAAGTACAAGATTGAGTGTCACTGTTTTGCTTTCTGGGAATAATGGCTGTGCAGATGAAGTAGATTTATGGCGCTGAGGGACGTCAGAGAGCACACTGCTCTTTTCTTTTTTTTATGTCTACATTTTCTGATTATTAGGGTAATGTGCTTATTTTAGAATACTTGGAAAATACCAAAAAAGAAGAAAATAAAAATGTTTATCTCCACACCCAGAGATGATTATTGCTAACACTTTGGTGTATTTCCCTCCATTCTTTTTTGAAATGCACATATACATTGTTGGTTTTGTTTTTTGTTTTTTTTTCCAAAATACACAGTTTAAAATACTTTATTCACTTAACATTATATCATGCATTTCCCAGATTATTACGTATTCCTTAAAAACATTTTTATTTGCTACATAATAGTCTTGGGGTACATGTATCATAATTTTCTTCATCATTCCTTATTCAATAGGTGGGCGTTTAGATTGCATCCACTAAAATACATAAATACATATTTTCCCCTAAAATATATAAAAATATTTGACTGGATTTCTTTTTACCATTTTCTTAGATTCCTAGAATTGGAATTCCTAGATCAAAGAATAAGTATATTTAAAAGTGCATGTTGCTGGGGATTTTCAGACTGTTCTATTTATCTTATTTTAAAAAGCAAAAAAGTTGTGGATGTCAGGCGGCTGTGGGCCAGCCTGGTGAGGTCCCTGCTTCTGACCGTTGTGCACAGAAGGCTGCCTCCTTACCTCTCATTCGCTTGCTGGCAGACAGTACAATCAGCCCCTTGTTGCTCTACCGTGAAATTTAAGTAATGGGTCAGCCTTTCCAGTGCTTCCCTCTGTGTCAGGAAGTTCATCTGTGAATCTAGCCTAAATCTCATCTGCTGCATTTTAAATCCTCACCCACTGCCGGTTTCCCTCGGTGGAGTGGAGTGGAGTGGAGCTTCACACTGTCTGCAGGCAGCCCACTTGCTTCTCTCCCCACTGCCTGACCGCTGCAGCTCTGGCCACCAGCCTTATGTTACCCTGGAGGAAACTTGAGGGTCTCTGGCTACTGCTGTTGCGACTGGGAGGGCGGTCCCCGCACCGGGTTGCTGCCGATAACACCAGGTAGGGTTTCTAAACCCAGGGAGTGCCCACGCCCTGGAGGCCATCGTCCCAGCCTCTCCTGAGCCCTCTGCAGAACTCCTGGGGTAATTAGCATTCAGAGTGGTACTCTCCTATCGACACTGCGGGTCTATCAGATTCATTCTCTGGGAAAAAAGAAATGTGGCTAGAGCAGGGATTAATTCTGTTTCAGTCCCAAGCGCATTGGCCAAGTGGTAAATGTGCAGTGAGGGGGGATGGCCATTCAGGGAGGGGCTTTTGAGTTCATTCTGGTGGTGAGAAAGCTGGCTGTCAGTCTGGAAGGTTAGGGTCCCCCTGTGGGCCTCCCACCCTTGGCATCAAGTAGCCACTGTGCCCTCTGCTGGAACAGCCTTGGCCACCTTTCTTAGCCAGTGTCCTTTGTTGGGAGCTGACAGCTTTATTACGGAGCAGTGGAATGTTAATTTGGAAGGGAAATTAATATAGCTGCAACTTCATGGGCAGCAGGAGGCCCCTTGTGTCCCTCACTTAGACATTTTAGAGCTGGCTGGCAATAGGCCAGCAGGGTGGACCGAGTGGTACAGGAAACAGACTGGAAATTGAGTCCTGCAGCACCTGTGGGAGTATCTGAGTGTGGCTGGAGCCTGAAGCATCCCTGGGGCCTGGCGCAGCCTGGTTGACCTCTAGCTCCTTGCCGTCCCCTGCACATCAGCACCAGGAGATCCTGCCTTAGTAGGAACCGCTCGATGCTTCCAGTTTTACTCCCTTAGAAGGTCTACACTCTGAAGACCAGATGTCTTACTTCATACTTTGCTGTTCTCTCCTGTGCCTGATACAGTGTTAGTACTTGATTGAAATAAAACAGGCATTTATGAGGCAAAACGCATTGGTTTTCTGCCCTCTGTAAAGAAGCTGGTTCTCTGCTCTTCAGCCTCTATTTAAAATTTCCCTGTCAGATTGTTTTTCTTCCTTTTGAAGAGAGGAAGCTTTTCCTTCTGTCTCCCTTTATTGTTATCCCAAATTCACTTTGGGTATGAATGTCGCTGGTGATTTTCACTTTGCGAGTTGGAGCTCACTGTCCCCACTGTGAGACCGTAGCCCTGTGAATGCCATCCCTGGCTGTACATTAGAATCCCTTCGGGAGTTTTTTCAAAAATATTGATGCATGGCACCCAACACCAGAGATTCTGACTTACTTGGGCTGTGTTGGGACTCTGGCATCATCATTTTAAAAACAATTCACAGGTGATCCTAACGTTCAGTGATTTTCTCAGAATAAAGAGTAAGATGTGCCTGCCGTGTCCTAGCAGCAATTTCCCTTTATGGGAAGATGAGTGTTAGAAGCCTGTGATACCTGTGGCAGTAGGTTGTTCCACATCCTTTATGGAAGCAGAAAGGGTAAAATGACAAGTGAAAGGATTGCATCGGTCTTTCATGTGTGGTATTGGCTTGTTGGAAAGCCCCTGTGGATGTCCCAGGCTCCCCTTTCTGTTCCCAGGCTGTGCCCTGACCGTGTCCCTCTGCCTGGTAATTAAGCAGGAGATCCGGACAGGATGAGGGTGCTTTAATTAAGGTGAGAGATGAAAAGGAATGGACAGGGTGTGAGTCTGCCTATATTTGGTTCATTAGCCAGGGCCTGGATTCACTTATTTCTCAACCTTTTGGGGTATGGGACACAGGAGGGTGGGATGGGGAACAGGGCTGTGAATGAATGGCAGGGGATGGCTTTCAGTTTTGGTCTAGAGGACAGACAGGTCAGAGTAACGGGCGCCTGCAGTGCGTGTTCAGCCCTTCCTGGCTCTCAGTTACCCCTGCAGGCTGGGTCTCTAAGGCCTCTCTTCTGCTAGTCTCCTCTTAAATGTTGTAGATACCTCTTCCCAGAGGAGGTAACAGGGGACCAAATGATTGTCATGAGTAAATGAGACTCTTCACTGAGTGTGTTCAGGTCTTCCCATGGGCTCCTGTCTGTGATTTGACAATGGTTCTGCTCCTTGTTGGCTAATGCATTTGACTTGATGTCCTAAGTCCTGTCACCTCTCCCCACCCTCTTTGGGGTGTTTGTGGTTTTGTGGTTGGGGCTTTGTTCCTTGAGCAGCCTCTCAGGTTGAGGGACTACTTTTGTGGTTCTAGCTGCTCCTTAGCTCCTGTCTCATGGCTGAGCCACCTCCCAGGCCCTCTCGGCCTTAGAGAAGTTGGAGCCCCATTGAGATGGCCCCCTGTAGTTTTCCCACAGGTCAGGAGGCTTCTAGATTAACCCCTGGGGTACTGATGGCACAATTCCTCAAACTCACAAATCCTGCTTAGAAAGAGCCACACACATTTTTTGTTTGTTTTCTCATGCTATTCAAACTGCAATTTGCTAACCAACTACAACAGCTTCCCCTGGGGTACTTGTTAAAAATGCAGAATCTCTGGGAATGGAACCTAGGAATTTGCATATTAGCCAGAATCCCAGGCCATTATCAGGTACAGAAATGTTTGAGAATCACTTTGTTAAAAAATGCCACCTCCCCCCCTTGTTTTATAGGGGAAATATGACAGAGTGGTTAAGTGACTTGCCCAGAGTCACAGAGTGAATTAGAGCTGGATCCAAGCCTGGAAAAACCTGAAGCCAAGTCCAGAATATTAATACCACCTCATATTAGTAGAGAGCTTTGTTCTTTGAAAGCATAACCTATCTTTCTGCTGCTCTGGTTTGCTAAGATCGAGAGCGTCATCCATCATCTATTTTTAACAGATTATTCTTTGCTATAGGGGGCTGTCCTGTGTGTTGTAGGATGTTTAGCAGCATCTCTTGCTTCTACCCCCTGGATGCCAGTAGCATCCCCCAGTTGTGACAATCAAAATGTCTTCAGGCATTGCCGAATGTCCCCTGGGGGGCAAAATCACCCTCATGGAGAATCACTGCTTTAGCAGCAGAAGCCATGTGTCAGAGATGTTCCCCAATGGCATCCCACAACATTTATTTTTATGTTTGGGGACTTCACTTTTAAAATTTGCATAGCTGGCTTCTTCCCAACTTGGCTACTGTGCTGGATTGCACACATAAATGAAGTCACGCCGAATATAAGCTCTCTCCTCCTCTCTGTTTTGGCCTGCAGAGGAAAGGCATAAATAAGCTTGGAAAGACCAGTGAACTTGGACTCCAGTCCATGCTTGGCCTCCCAGCCCTGCACTTCTTAGCTGTGGGATCTTGGGCAAGTGTCTTAACCGTTTTGAGCCCGTTTCCTCATCTGATTATGGTAGAAAGAAGTGTTTGTTGTGAATGAGAATTAAGTGACACCTTGAAGGTGGAAGTGTTTATAAAACATTACTCATATATTAAGTGGCGATGATAAGATTCAGGTCTAATTACCAGCTCTTGAGGTTTTCTCAAATTCAAAAGTACAGAACTCAGCACGGCAATTCTAGACTTGTATTTGGCTAAGTATATTACCCTTGTCATCTTTCTGCCCATAAAGTTAATCTTCCCTTCTCTCGCTTTAAATTTAATCTCCTTCTTCTTGGTGGCCATTGTGATACCTCTTTTGGGTGATTGTCTCTGCAAGATTAGTTGTTAGTTTATTACCTGTGGCTGGCAAGAGCCAGTTTCTTTTTATGGTGAGGTTTCCAAAGGGCTGTCAAATATTTTATGAAAATCAAAACCAGTGCCACCTTCCTTTCTCTCCTTGCCAGACCCAAAGAGGTACATGATAATTGGTGCACGAGGCCTGAAGGAAGGCAGTGAAGCCAGCATTAGTCTGCAAAGAGATGCGTGCAGATGAACCTGGAGATGAAAGGTCTCTGAGCTCTTTGGTGCAGTAAAGCTCAGCTAGTTGAGCACTTCATTTTGCAGACAAGGAAACCGAGCCCGGAGAGGGGACACGTCCGAGGTGTCACAGTGGCAGAGTGAGATTGCGGCTCCAGCTTTCCAGGAGCCGAGGCTCTTGGTGCAGTGTTCACCTGTGTCCAGGCTGCTGCCTCAGGTGGTGCAGGGGGAGCAGGCCGCACTCCGTATCTGGGGTGCTATGGCTGCCTTCTGTTTTACTTCAGAGGTTGCCTTGTGGGTCTTGTGAAATCACTTCTTTCTGATCAGTAATTTATGTATGGAAATTCACCAGAATTCACACAGTCCATGGCATGGTTTTCACTGATTCTTCTAGCAGCGCATCTTGAGGGGAGAAGTCACTGAACATAAAGGGGCTCTAGCTTCCCAGTGAACATATTGAAGAGGAAAAAGATGGAGAAACTGAAGCTCCTTCGTTTCTTCAGTAACCTCTGACATTGTCCCTTGGCTACACATTTTCTCCCACTATGATGTGCTCCTAAATCATCATGACTACTAATATCAATTGTCAGGATTATTAATACTGCTGCTGTTTATTGAGTGCTTACTGTATGCCAATGCATGTGAAGTGTTTACCTCAATGCACACCTCGTTTGATCCCCCCAAAAACTCTACACCGAGAGCGCTGTAACTATCTTTGTTTTGTAAATGAGGGAACAGGTGAAGTTACTCAAGGTCACAGAGTAGGAGGGGGAGCTGAGATTCAAACCCCTCTGATTTGTGAAGCCTAGATGGGCTGGTTCCTGGTCTGTAGTTCCTGACTCCTGTGGGGGCGGTTACTGTAAACCCCCCCCAGCCTGCTCCTCCTCTCCAGCCAAAATCACTGTGTCCGAGGACCTGGTGTTTGTCGGATGGTCAGTTGGAACCTCTAGGCTGTCCTGAACTGAGTGGCACCGGCTTACTAGGCCACCACCTGCCCCTGAGCATTTCCTCTCAGGCTGTGCCAAGAGCCTGAATGAGAAGAGCTGTCCCTGACTCAGGATCCTAGAGGCTGCCTGTGAAGGGAAGCGTAGTCTTTAGAGACTAAAGCCTGGATTTTTGTTGGATGGGTCCCTTAGCCTTCTGAAGCCTCATGTTCCTCTGCTATAAAGCGGAGGTGTGATTCCTGGTACAAAAACTTTTTTTTCTGAGTGTTAAATGAAACACTTTTTAATACTGAAAGTGTTTGTAAACTCAGAGTTTGGGTGGGATTGTGAGACTAATGATTACTCAGTGCCTGATCCATCACCATCATGATTCCAGAGGAGGGTGCCGTGGGAGCTTGGGGAAGGGAGCTCAGGGACATTTGGAAAAAAGAAGCACTCATCTCCTTTGCCAGTCGTTTCAGAGGCCTTCTCACCCAGCCTTTCACCTTCAGGCAGTACCACGACGCCATGCGTGGATGCATTTCTGCATCCCTACTCACTCTGGAGGAAGTGCTCACAGGTGTTGATGGGGGACTAGGGTTTCCTGCAGGCCCCCCCCCCCCCCCCAGATATTCACCAGAGGGCCCTGTCCTGCTGATCCCTGGGGCTCTGCAGCAAAGAAGGCTGCTTGGGGGCACTCAGGTTGTTTAAAGAGAAATTGCTAATAGATACTTTGAATTAGGGTGACCTTGAGGAAAGCATAGACTTTTTAAAATTATTTTTTAAAGTGGTATAACTATATTACATCAAAAATTGGATAATAGGGAAGAGGGGAGAAAAACACCCATATTCATTTCATCTTAATATATTTCTTCTGGAATTTTGGAGGGAAGTGGGAGAATAATAATTTTCATTTATTTTAAATAGTTGTATATAACAGCACAAATTTGATAGGGTACAAAGCAGTGAAAAATAAGTCTTTTTACAGGATGTTCTTTTACTCATATTGTACATATAATTTGACTCTTTCAGTTAACAGTACATTATCCTCGTATGTCTCAGCATTTTTTTTTTTTAAGATTGGCACCTGAGCTAACATCTGTTGCCAATCTTCTTCTTTTTTTTCCCTCCTGCTGCTTCTCCTCAAAGCCCCCCGGTACATAGTTGAATATTTTAGTTGTGAGTCCTTCTAGTTGTGGCATGTGGTATGCCGCCTCAGCGTGGCTTGATGAGCAGTGCCATGTACTGCACCCAGGATCCGAACCAGCAAAACCCTGGGCCACCAAAGCTGAGCGTGAGAACTTACCCACTCAGCCATGGGGCCAGCCCCTAAACAACGTTTCTTTTTTTTTTTTTTTTTTTGAGCAATATTAGCCCTGAGCTAACTGCTGCCAATCCTCCTCTTTTTTTCCTTTCTTTCTTTCTTTCTTTTTTTTTTGCTGAGGAAAAGTGGTCCTGAGCTAACATCCATGCCCATCTTCCTCTACTTTATATGTGGGACACCTACCATAGCACAGCGTGCCAAGTGGTGCCATGTCCGCACCCGGGATCTGAACTGGCGAACCCCGGGCCGCCCAAGCGGAACTTGTGAACTTAACCGCTATGCCACTGGGCCGGCCCGTAAACAACATTTCTTATTCTTCCCCATTTTAAAGATTTTTAAAAATTTTGCAAGGAATATATGCAATATATATATTTATGAATTTTTATTCTCACATATATAATGGACAGCAAAATACCAAATTAGTAATAGTGGTGGCATGTTAGAGGTGATTTTTATTTATTTTTTATACTTTTATTTTTTAAATTTTCTACAGTGAGCAGGAATATTCAGAGAAGTATGCAGAGGAGATATTGCCCATAATATTAAAATTAACATTTTGGCCTATTCTTACCTATTCATTCTTTGCATTTTATAAACATAATTGAGATTATATTCTATGTTGATATGGGTCCTGCTTGGTTTTCATTTAATATAAGCATTTATTAAGCTTAGCCTGCTTATAAACTTTGTTTTTAATGGTGGTACAATATCCTATCAAGTAGAAACATCATATTTTGTTTGACCATTCCCTTATGGTTGGTTACATTATGATTAGGCATTGTCCAGTTTTTTGCTGTTAAACTAATGCTGTAATGAAAACAACTTAGGAGACACAGCCTTTAGGAGTGTTGACCCCAAAAGAATCAGTCCAGAGCTTAGAGGAACTGTGTTCTCAATGGATGGGCACACAGTAGGCACTCAGCAGTTGCCTGTGCTTAGTGAATGAGGGGACATGAGTGAAGGAGTGTTTTAGACATGATTTCAATAAATGATAACATGGAAGAACAAAGAATGTTTTACAGTAATGAAGGCCTGTCAAGAGGGACCCCAAAATAGACTGCAAAATGCAAACCTGTCATATTCTGATAGCTGCGGGGTTCTTGCAAGGCTTCTGCAGTTTCAGCCATGAAAGATATCTGGGGAAGACAGTGATTTGCAAGTTTGTGCATCAGGAATGTAGAGCCTGCCTGTCTTTGCGCAGTGTGGCAGAATCAAGTGGCCGTGATACTTTTCCAGGCTCTGAAGGAAGGGAACGTGGCAAGTAGGACAGAAGCTTAAAGGATGGTTTGTTGTCTGACTGCGTGCTGCCCCAAATGGCTGCTGAAACCAAATCGATTTGTGGGAGGCTATCAGGGTTTTCTTGACTTGACTCTCTCTTTCAGAATTGAATAGCAAAATAGGATTTCTCTGAAAAGTGTCTCTCTTTATTTGCACCTGGAGCACTCTGTAATTTGGACCTTGTCAGAATAGCCTGTCTTTATTTTGAATTTGGAACCATTGACTCCCGTTTTCTTTCCACTGTGAGCTATTTATATGCCAAAAAGCTTAAGTGGAGGCCTTTTTACCTTCTCACTCCTGACTTCAAGAAATAAATAAAAGAAAGTAGCATTCTCTAGAGTCTATAATCCCTGAGCGTGGGCCACAAAAAAATGATAAGTATTCTATTGTAGAGTCTGTGCAGCGGTGCTGGATTACAGACGGTTATGGAGAAGCTTGGCTGCTGCCAGGGCCCTCTGGGGCGGGGGATCCTCATCACCTAGCTGGGCATGCATTCCAAACATATTCTGGTGTTTGTCCATTTGTTCATTCCATTCATTCATGTACTCATTCATTCTATTTGGTTCACTTCAGTTATTGATCACCTAATGTCATATGTCATGTAGTGTGCAAGGCTGTAGTGATACAGCTGTGACTAAGACTTCCTTCCTCCCTGTTTCTGTCAGGGTTCAGTGGCAGTAAGGAGAAACTAGCTGTTCTAAACAGAAATGGATTTAATACAGTGAATTAGGTGCTTAAATCATTATTGGAAGGCTGGAGGAGCAGGCTGTCAGCTGGCATCTGGCAGTGACTCCTACAACTCTGAAAATGATCTGCCGATAACCGTTTTCTTTTTCCTTTTTTCTCCCCCTTTTGAACTCCCCTTGCCCCCTTCTCCCAGCTTTTCTGGCCCAGATCTTAGATTCTCCCCTTATGGGAAGAACTGTTTCAAAGAATTTATGGATCGTAAAGTGTTAATGATCAAGTCTGTTGTTAACAATAATAGTCCTCACTGCTGACCACCTATTCAGTGTCCAGCTGTGTGCTAAGTTCTTTACATGCCTTATCTCAGTTCTCACTCCTTTTTTAGATAGTTTGTATTATTATCTCCGCATTACAAACAAGGAACCTGAAGCTAATAAAAGTTAAGCGAGGGGCTGGCCCGGTGGCACAGCGGTTAAGTTCGCACGTCTTGCTTCTCGGCGGCCCGGGGTTCACCGGTTCGGATCCCAGTGTAGACATCACACCGCTTGGCAAGCCATGCTGTGGTAGGCATCCCACATATAAAGCTGAGGAAGATGGGCACGGATGTTAGCTCAGGGCCAGTTTTCCTCAGCAAAAAGAGGAGGATTGGCAGCAGTTAGCTCAGGGCTAATCTTCCTCAAAAAACAAAAGTGACTTACCAAAGATAATTCAGCTAATAAGTAACATTTGAATTTGGACAAGGTCCCTGTCCAGAGGTACTTGCAGTTTAAAAGAAAAGCTAGACCAAAGAAGATACACTACTGGCTGATAACAATATGAAAAGATGCTCAACATCATGAGCCATAAAGGAAATGCAAATCAAAAACATTATGAGATAGCACTTCATACGCACTAGAATGTCTGTATTCAAAAAGACAGATAGTTAATAAGTGCTGGTAAGGACGTGGAGAAATTGGAACACTAATACACTGCAGGTGATGTGAAATGGTGCAGCGTCTTTGGAAACCAGTTTTCAGGTCCTCAAAAGGTTAAACATAGAGTTCCCATATGACTCACAGATTTTTCTCTTAGGTATATACCCAAGAGAAATGAAAACATATATGCCCACATAAAAACTTGTACATGAATGTTCATAGCAGCATTATTCAGAATACTTCCCAAGTGGAAATAGCCCAATAGTCCATCAGTTGACGGGTGGATAAATAATGTGTGGTATATCCATACGGTGGAATATTATTCAGCAATAAAGAAGAGTAAAGTACTGACACATGCTATGAGGATAAACCTTTAAAACATTATGGTGAATGGAGGAAGCCAGTCCCAGAAGATGACACAGTCTATGAGCCCATTTATATAAAATGTCCAAATTAGGGAAATCTAAAGAGATAGAAAGTAGATTAGTGGTTGCCTAGGGCTGGAGGAGGGATGATGGCAAGAGAGAGAAGAAAGGCTGGAAAGGACAATGTTTACCCAAATAAATGAATCGCTAATGGTGAAATTTAGGGAATGGTGGATAAATGCCATACAATTCTTTTAAACTTTTGGCTTACGTTAGTTTGTCCTCACTAGAATCAACTGAAAAAATGGATTTAATTTGGCATAAAATTAAATATTTAGTTCCCAGTTGATTGTCTGGTTGGTGAACCTAGAGGTGATTTTTTTTTTCTCAGCCGTCTACTTTTCTAGGTTTTTTGGTTTTTCTCTAAGAGGTCTGTATTACTTTTTATAAGTAGGGAACCAGAAATAAACTGTGTCATAAAATGAATGTTCCCTTGGGATATACAGAAAACATCATGACTTCCACGTGTTGTGCCACTTGAAATAGTTTGAGAATTTTTGTTCTCGAAAAATAGTTGGAGAAAGAAAGCGAGAGGTGCCATAAATGTTTGTCCCTGGATTGAGCTGGTGTCAGAATCCAGCCACTCCTGCCTTTCACCCTCTAATTTCTTACTTGCCCTTTGAGTCTGTCCAAGGACCACCAAGTTGTTAATGCTCACAATGTTGTGTACAATTTTGTGCACAACTTTATTTACAAGGAAAAAATGAGTCGGGGGGTGTTGGATAGTTACGTCAAATTGAATGCAAGTAAAAGGAAGAAATGTAGTAGAGTATCTGTGCCTTGGATAATTTGTCCCATTTTATTGTCCAGGTATAATTGCTGATGCCAGCGTTTTTTGTAGTCTACTTGTAACGCAGTAAAAGCCTCATGCATTACAAGGCCTTCACCGAATGGGTATTCACTGCAGCCCCCTCCTTTCCACCTGAGCTTAGGGCAGGCTGGACCATGCAGATGTTTCTTTAACAGGATTTATGGATCAGCGAAGTGAAATTTATTGAGATCCAACTGTATGTTTGAGGGCAGAATTTGCTGTCATGCAATCAGAATAAAGCTGAGGATTTACAACCTGTGAGAGGCTTAGATGTGGAGAATTCTTTTCCCATTATGCATTAAGTTGGCAACTTGGAGCATGACTTGGATTTCTCGGGCTGGAAGTGGCAAGCTCTGGGGCTCCGAGGCCTTCCATTCACTGTGTACACGGGTATTGGGCTGCAAGTAAGGTCCAGGCCCCTTCCGGGTAGAAGCGGGGAGTGGGGAGTGAGGACGAGGGGAGCAGGTCTACTAGGTGCCTGCCCTCCCACCTCACCCCAGTGAGCTGCCAGCACTTTCCTGCATACCCCTGGCACCTGGGCTCTCTTAGCAGTCCCTGCTCACACCTGGGACTGCTAAGAGCAGGCCTGGAACAGCTCACCAGTATGGTGGAAAGAGAAATCCCAGAGAG
This sequence comes from Equus caballus, assembly GCF_041296265.1. NCBI lineage: Eukaryota > Metazoa > Chordata > Mammalia > Perissodactyla > Equidae > Equus > Equus caballus. Next base: position 87,740,018 of record NC_091690.1, on the reverse strand, counting down.
CAAGGTTCAGCTCCTCACCCCACCGCTTACAAGAGCTCTTTGCCTTTGGGCAAATCACTTATCCTTCTTTCAGTTTTCCTAATCTCTAAAGGAAATAATGCCACCTACCTTGCACGCTCCTGGTGACTGGTATTTGAAGGTTGTATGGAAAGCGCATAGCACAGGGCCTGAGACGTAGGCCTTTGGTAAAGACCATCGCTTCCTTCCCAATCTGCGTTTCTTCTTTGCCTCCCCTTTCCCTGGCCTGGTCCTACACTAGGTTGCCAGAGAGTTCCCTGATTTTCTCCACCTCCAATCAGGGGTCACCTGTCAGTATTTTTTATTAAAATATTTTCTCTCCACCTACCTATTTTTGTGCTAAATTTTAGTTTATATTGAACACATTTCTCCAACATGAAACCCATTGAAACAGAAGTTGTTTACTTTAGAGTAACCCTGTCCAATAGAACTTTCTGCAATGATGACACATTCTTGGCTAGTCTTGTCCTTTTGCTCCCTCACTTAGATTTTAAGATCAGTTTGTGAAGATCCATGAAAAACCCTGTGAGATCTTGATTGGTTTCACATTTAATTTATAGATTAATAGAGGGAAGAATCAACATCTTTATGAGATTGGGGTTTTCTAGCTCTCCTTTCATTTAGGCCTCTTAAAATATTTTTCATTAAAGCCATTTTTTCCCCATGAAAGTCTTATCAGAGGTTCATAAAGAGCACAGTGACTGGCACGGATCTGGATTTTAGAATAGCGGGTGGGTGGCCAAGAGGACAGTGAACTAGAAAACGCAGAGTTCAGAAGCCAGGAAGTCAGTTAGGAGGCTGTTGGAATAGTCCAAGTGAAAGAAGATGAAAGCTTGGATTTAGGACTATGACAAGGGAAAGGAGCCAACACACGGCAGAGACATTTCCTAGGAAGAGTGGACAAGGCCTTCTCAATTCTTTCAGGGCAAAAATAAGGCAGAGTCATAATACTACTTGCTGCCATTTATTGATAGCTCAGTATGTACCAGGCAAAGTGCTGGCGGGTTACTGTTATCATTGCTTCTCTTTGCTCCAAAGTAGGCGTTATTACTTCTGTCCTCCAGATGAGGAAGCTAAATCTCAGAGAGGTTAAGTAACTAACCTAGAGTCACCCAGGGGAACAAAGCAAGTGTTCAAAGCTAGAACTGCTCATGCCAAAGGCCACTGAACAGCCGTCTGATTTTGGTTTGTCGCAGTTTATTGGAAGTACTTTATGAAAATGTACTAGACCTTTTGAATTTTATGACTGAAATAAAAATGACAAAAATCCTGTTCTCAGTCGTAGCCAGAAAACTAAATTGGAATGTTTACCTAGTTTTACAATGTTTGCTATAAGATCTAGAGAAGTCTGAATTTATAAGATCTATAAAATTTGAGTTGTTGAGAGGGCAGGAGGGCAGGCTTGGGGGTTGTAGATCATGTGACTCTGTGGAAAACAGAATTGTTTTTGAATTCTGAAAGTGTTCCTGGTCATGTATTTCTGGGTAACCTTTTGTTGATGTTTTTTTGCCATTGGTCAGGAAAAAAAAAAATGAATGGCCTTAATTAAAATTTCTATTGTTTTTGCCGCAGAGGAAGGAAGCCTTTCGATGGTTGTCATGGTGATGTCTGAATGTCACCGGTGAAGTGGGTAGTGATTGCCATCCAGAGCCCTGAAATGAGCGTTTATCATTTTTCTTGCCCCCTGAGACGCTTGCACAACCAAACTGCACATTTCCTTAATCGCCTTTTAAATTTGCATTTGTGCCAAATGTGTGTGAGGGAATGTGCTCCTCTGCAGCCATGGTTAGAGTCGTGAAGTCTGAAACCCCATTTCTAATTGCTTTGTGCTCCTGAAGCAAAATGGCATATGTGAGGTGCTCATGAAAACTCTCCAAAAGTAATTAGGAGCTGCCAGCCCTCCACGCGGCACAGCCGGACAGTGTGCAAGGCCGCCTCCCTCTCCCAGCTCTCCTGCCCCCTCCCAGGCCCTCAGAAGTCTTGCCTGATACTCCTCTGCAGGCAGCCCATGTAAAGTGCCTTGCCCTGAATGCATGGCAACTTACACCAGTCCTGCTCTTCCCTCCTGCGCCCAGCCGCCTCACTGGAGCCATCGTGCTGCATGCAGGCAGAGTGCGGCTGTCTCTGACGGGAAAACCAGGCTCTCTTGCTGGCTTTAGGCTTTCTGCACAGTATGATTGAGGTGTCGGAAGGGGAATGGGGAAGAATGATGTTGTGCAGGTGGGTAGCATGGATGGGTTTTCAGAGCTCTGTCTGCTCATGAAGTTACCTGTCCTCCCCACCCCCCACCCCAGGCCTGAAGAAGACAGCACAATGATACCCCTCCTCCCCAGTGGTGCTGTGCAGCTGCATAATGTGGATGGATTTTCAGTTCAGAGCTCCATCTGCAAATGAGGTTACCTCCAGGTCTGAGGAAGACAGGCTTTATGACCCCTCCCACCCCCAACTGGATATCTGTTTTATATAACCTTTCATGTAGAGTGGTGTTGTGACAAAGAGCAGAGTTTGCCATCAGAGAACCTGGTTCAAGTTTAGGCTCCATCCCATGTGAACCTGGGAGAGAACTTGACCTCTCGGAGCCTCGGTTTCCTCTTCCGTAAAATGGTAGTAATGACGGTAACTGTCTCACCAGGTCATTGCATCACATGAGATGATGTCAGCTGTAAGTGCTTTATAAGCTGCTGTAAATTCTAATTCATTGGTTATTCATTAAGCTCCTATTGTACGCTGGCTCTGTGCTGGAGAATTGGAACCAACAGAGAGGCAGGGCAACAATACAACAATGAGAATCAGATGGTAACTGTGTGATCCCAGTGTGCAGCAGCAGGCACTGAACTCCCCTGGTGTCAGGGAAGGCTTGTAGGAGGAGGTGACCTTGCACTGAGTCTTGAAGGATAGATAGAAGTTAGCCAGAGGGGCAGGGAGACAGCCTTCAAGAAAAGGTAACAATGTGTGCAAAGACACTGAGGCACCACTAGAGCCAGGGTATCCATGAGGTAGCAGTGAAGCACGAGTCAGGGAACAAATAGAGGGTGTTGTTTGTCTTTATTCAGGAGGTAAGGGGAACTATCGGATGATTTTAAGGTGAGGAGTGACACAATTTGTAGGTTTAGAGATATTACAGGTAGCTGTGTGGAGGGAGCAGGTGGTTGGATACAGAGAAAGGATGATGACCTCAGAGGCTACTGCCATCATCCCAGCGCAAATGGCTGTGGGAATGGAGAAGATGGCTGGAGCGATGATACGGGACGTAGAGTTGGCCTCTGACTGACAGGCAGTGAGGAAAGAGGCAGGATGACTTGCAGCATTTCTAAATGGTGCTACTGTTGGCATTTTAGTCGGGATAGGTTTTCATTGTGCAAAACAGTGTTGTTCAGCATCCTGAGCCCCTTGTCCACTAAATGATCCATAGTCATTGTGACTACAAAAATGTCACTGCCATTTTTCCAAATGCCCCTGGTTGAAAACCACAAAATGGTGGTTTCACTAACATGGGGGAAAAAAGAGGAGAAAGAGGGTGAGAAGGGTTCCATTTTGGAATATGTTGATTTAATGGTGCCTGGAGGATATCTTGGTGGAAGTGTCCTGTAAGCAGTTGAATCTAGGGATCCCAGCTCAAGAGAGTGGACAGCACTGGAGATAGCTTCGGGAGTCATACCCATGGCAGCAAATGAGCTTTCCCAGGGAGGATGTTATCATGAGAAGGGGCAGGTAGATGGTAGAACCTTGGGGACCATCTGTGTCTCATTTGATCTTGCAAGCTGGGGAGGACTGATAGTATCCTAGGGCCTACCGAGAAGGGGAAATTGAAGCTCAGCAACAGCAAATATTTCCAAGTTTCTTTTTTATTTATTTTATTTACTTATTTTTGTGAGGAATATTAGCCATGAGCTAACATCTGCCACCACTGCTCTCTTTTGCTGAGGAAGATTGGCCCTGAGCTAATATCCATGCCCATCCTCCTCTGTTTTATATGTGGGACTCCTGCCACAGCCTGGCTTGATAAGTGGTGCATAGGTCTGTGCCCAGGATCCAAACTGGTGAACCCCAGGCCACCAAAATGGAGCACGTGAACTTAACCGCTGTGCCGCTGGGCTGGCCCTTGACATTTCCAAGTTTCTCTTTTAATCAGTTTTGGCAGACTCTCTCCTTGGCCCAGCCAGTGTCCAGGTGAGGCTGGGGAGAAGTGGATTTTATCCCTTTTAGTTGAGGGCTCTTTAAATGTCTTGCTTTCTGGTCAGTTGGACCAAGTGTCTCAGTGACTGGCTGTTACTATCACTGCCTTACCTCGTGTGCCAGTAAGGAGGCTCCTCACAATTTGCTTTTTCCCCTGCAGTGGCAGATTTTTCCTTGGCGCCCTCCGTGTCCTTGGTTCACTGATTAATAGACTCTTGAGGAATTGCAGGGAGGCGTTTAACATGCATCAGATACCATCACTAGCAGAGAAAGGGATCCACTGAGCCCTGTCTCTGCAGTCTGCATCCTTCCCCCGCCGACACAGTTTTACGCTGGGGAATTGAGTCTCGATCTGGAAGAGTGCCGTTTAAATGTGTGGTTCAGAGTCAGTGACGCGCAGCTGTCTCCAAAGTGAGGAGTCCAGGAGGCTTTGCATCCCCATTTCCTTGACATTAGCTCCTTCAAAGGTAGGAGTCATTCCAGGTTAAAGATCGCCACCAAGTTCTGGGCTCTAACCTTCAGGCTTTCAGCCAGTACCCACGCCAGGGTGTCGGGGCTTCCAGACAAGGATGTGGAGGGCTGGTGATTGATTTTCAGAGCATGGAGATTCTAGTAAGAATGGCTTGTTCTGTTAAGCCCTTACTTTGTACCAGTTTTCTTGTCCTGAAAATGTAAGGAGCTGGTTTTACCATGTCGTCTTCGTGGGGAAAAGTCCAACCTTTGATTCCAACTCTGGAGTCAATGGACCTAGGTTTGAATCCGGGCTCTGTCCCTACCCAGCTGTGTAATCTTGCACAAACCCCTTAATTCTGCTCATCCTCAGTTTCCTCATCTGTAAAATGGAGATAATAGTACCTATTTCCTGGAATTATAATAAGGCATCGGATGTCTGCACGTGTCTAGAACGTGATACGGTGTGATATGATATGCTCACTGAACGTACTTTTATAGAGCTGTCTCTTTTATCGTATGTGGTTCTTCAGCCACCACCCCTCCTTTCTGCACACACTTTTGGCTCTGTGCAGAAGTCTATTTAAGGATGTGGAGAGCTAGTAGGTTTTCTTTAGGGAGAGGGGACCGCCATAAGACCACTACCCTTATTCACCTCCTTGAAACCAGGCACTGTTTAGAAGTCTGTCACAAAGCCCACACTGGCAGTGTGGGGCTGTAACTGGAACCCAGTTCTAGCTCCAAACTCACACTCTTCCACTGTCTTTGATGCCTCTGCCCTGCCCATCCCCTCTGAGTCCTGCTTTGCCCCCAAATAACAAAAAAGAAGTGAAAGAAAGAAATGCTAGAATAAAACCAGAAAAGTCTGTCCAGATCTTCTGTCTGGACTCAGTGATTTGCTCACTGGAAAGTCCGGGTACTCTGTGTCTTGTGGGTCAGGCGCCTTCTTCCTGCCTTGTTCCTTACCCTGGGGTTCCCTTCCTGAATGGGCATCACTAGGAAGTTGAGAAGGAAACTGGGTTGGGTGGGGGTTTTCCTAAATCATCCCATTTTGCTCTTTCCTAGAAGTGAGATACACAGAGAGAGCCCCTCCCTGACCGGATGTCTGGAGTCCTTCTCCCTGCCGGGCCAGTTGCCCTGTGCGATTGGGCCTCTGGAGTCCCTTGGTTCTGTTAATACCATTGTTAGGAGACCCTCAGAGGGGCAGTTGGGAAATAGGCAGCCTTAGGTCGTCCCAAGCCGGCATGTGAGAAGACAGCTGTGGCAGTTGGAAGGGTGCCTAAACCAATTCAGGACAGCTTGGAGGCTGTAGGAGCAGCTGCAGGAGGCTCCTCCCACCGGAATGTGGCTGGGCTACTTTACCTCTCACACCCCGCCACAGCTTTAGCTTTTGCGAACAAAGACCCCGTGCTTCAATTTCTCATGGACGTCACCTGGGCTCTGGGCACAGGTAACGTCAGATCTGTGTGCTGACACTTGATAGCACAGCCCTGGTTTATGGAGTAAAGTGCTAAATGTCGAGGTGTGTGTGGGTCATTCCATGCTGCACACCTGTGAGTGAGCTCATACTGCGGACTTTGTTCCTGTCTTGATTTCCTCCTTCCGCGGCTGCCCTGACCTCAAGGCAGCATGGGAAAAGTTACTAGCTGTGTTTCCCCCTTGTGGTGAGTATCAGAGAGTTACTGCCTCCCCTGTCGCCTCTTTTTCAGCTCTAACCATGTGGAAGTGACACAGAGAAAAGGAATCTAGTAGAGTAGCACCAGGCATCGGAGCTGGAAGGGCTGGCACCCTGTGCTCATCATTGCCAACCTTTTCCCCTTATAAAGGTGAGGGGCCTGAGGCCCAGAGAGGGAAAGCCACTTGTTTGCCTCCCACTTGCCTGGTATTGTTGTTATTTACCTTGAACAAATTAAATGCCTGAAGTAGGGTGCCGGCAGGGGAGACATCAAGATGTAGGAAAAGAGTTTGTCTTCTGGACTTGGATTCCGACAGGAATCCTAAATCCTTCTGAAAAGTATGGCCTTGGACAAATGACTTAAGCCCTTTTAACCTTGGTTCCCTAAGATGATAATACCTTGCAGCGTTGAAGTGACCATTAGAGGTAATACGTGCAAGCATCCCAAGCAGTTATTCACAGTGGTAGGTGTTTAGGAAACAGTTACTGTTATTTTAACATAGTCCCAGTGGTTTGTTTAAGGTTACTGGCTCCATTGGACTATTAAAGCTGTGTATCTAAAAGAAAAAGCTTGACATAGGAATTGTGAATCTCAGTGGAAGCTTCCTGTGAGAAGGGACTAAGGAATCTAACCCAGCTTCCACCGTGGGGCTGTGACCACCTGCTCCTGCGGCTGGCTCCTGGGAGTTGGCCTAGCTTCTCAGCCATAGCTCTGTGCAGGGCCTTGTTTCTTTGTTTTCCCACCAAAATGTCACCTGATGCTTAGGAGCTCTTCATCCCACACATGTATTTCAGCAATCTCTTGACTTCCATAATTGCCAAATGGTGTGTTGGATGGATTAATAGATTCACGGAGCTAGAGAGGAGCATAAGGTCATCTTGGCAGATTGCAGGCCTGGGGTTTGTGTTCTTTCTTTAGCAACATCTTGCCAAATGGTATTTTGACCTGGGCTTGGAAAATTCCACCAACAGGATGCACCCAGGCAGTCTAGTGTTCAGAGGCCACTCTGTGACATTGTTGACACTTAATTCCTTGAAAAATATGCTTCCCAGTGACTCTATCCACTGATCCTAGTTCTACCATCCTGGTCCTCAGGGAACAAATCAAATTACTCTTCCTTACAAGAGCCCTTCGGAGATGACAACAATGGTCATGTGCCCTGCGTTTTCCCAGGCCATCAATCTCCAGTTTTTTCAGCAATGTGGCTTTGACCCATGGGTCCTCTTCACAGTTCTGGCTTGGCTCTCCTGGATGTGCTCCGGCTTTCCACTCTGGCCTGGAGGTGTGGTTATCAGAAGTGAACACAATATTTGAGTGGAGTCTGATCAGTTCAAAATAGAACATTTTTTACCTCCCTTGTTTTGGACTCTATACTACCATTAAGTGAGTCCCAAGGTCCTAGTGGTTTTGTGACAGCTTTTCCACAATGTTGACTGATTGGGTTTGTAGCAAATCAAAGCCACTGAATACAGACTCTGTGTTGTTTCTTAGGGCTGCCATAACTAGTTACCACAAACCTGTTGGCTTAAAACAACAGAAGTTTATCCTCTTACAGTTCTGGAGGCCAGAAGTCTGAAATTAATGTGCTGCAGGGTTGGCTCCTTTTGGAGGCTCTGAGGGAGAATCCATTCCATGTCTGTCTCTTGGCTTCTCGTGGTTGCTGGCAATCCTTGGCATTCCTTGGCTTATAGATGCGTCACTTCAGTCTTTGCCTCTGTCTTCAGGTGGCCTTGTCCCCTGCGTGTGTATTATATCCTAGTTGAATCCAAACCAACGACACTGGATTTCTATGCCAGGTCTTTTAACTGGATACAAGTATTCCCATCTCTAAAATATATTTTTCATGTTTGTTAGTGGAAATGAGTCACTGGAAGGTGGATTTTGAGACAGGTAATTAATTTTAAAACAATGTATGATTTTTTTTCATCATCCTTGTTTTCAGGAGCCTAGTGTTAATTTATGGTTAGTAATAACTATGCCCTTGAGAAGTTCTCTAGCCCTCTGAGATCTCAGTTTTCTCATCTCTAAAACAAAGAGATTGGATGAGGTGAGGTCTGTGTCATTTTCAGCGCTAAAACTCTTAATACTGTGATTTCTGGAAAGCAAGGATTATTAATAAACTATGTCTTAAATTGGCTTAATAAACTGATTTGAGAATTTATAGCTCTTGACTGAGAAAGCATTATCATTCATGAGTCTGAAAAATGTGAAAAAGTGTATTGTTTGCTTTGTTCACCTTTAACAGGATATGGAGACCAAGCTATTAATAGCCTCATCCTTCTTGATTACTCACCTTTCAGGTGTAAGACACTATAGGATTGGCATCTGGTTGGCTCTCAAATATTTGTTACACGAATGATGAATATACTTATGTCACATATCATGGTTGGGGCTAAGTAATGCAATATCACTCAGGTCTGATCATCTAGTAATTATGGACCTTTTAAGATTCTTCCTGAATACCTAGTGGAAGCAATTATTTTTCAAAGATGGTAGCAACTTTTCCAAGTTGCTTTCTGGAGCAGTTTCCTTATCTGTGACGTGAGTGGCTGTTGAGGGCTGGACTCCAGGGCCTGTGCTCTAAACACCACAGTAGACGGTGCATTGTTCGGGTTGAGGGAGGTCTGTGATCTTGTTCTAGGCAGCACCTGGTCAATGCTTCTCTGTGGCAGGAGCCCCCGCCTGCTCTCAGTGGCCCTATGGGTGTCCATAAGGGGCTGCAGCCACTGGTACCTCTCTTCCTTTGGATTCTTTAGGGAGAGCACTGTTGGCGGTGCCTCTCTGGAATTTTCACTCTGTAGAAGAAACAGTCTGCTGGCTGTCTTGGGGCTCACTCTTCAGGAGACCCGTCAGGGAAGGCTGAGGGTAAGTCCACTCACCTTCAGTTGTTGGGAAGATTCTTCTAAGATTTTTTTTGTGAGAAGGAAAATTTTTGGTCTATTTTTGCCATCTTCTTTTAGCTCTTACTCTTCTGCAAGAAATCTTTGTTTTTTAAAACGGGTCTCCTTCCTAAAAGAGAGATCTTCTCCAGAATCAGTGGTAGTGGTACAGGGTAAGGGTTGCAAACTCAAATGTCTCCAGAGGCTTAGCAGATAAAAAAGCAGCCTGTGCTTGTGCTCTCCAACTTGTTTTTGGAATACTTGGTCCACTCCATTTATCTTGCCTTTTCCCAATTCTGGTTGAGATATAGGTACAAAGAAATTTCTCTCCTATAAGAAAATAAGAATGCAGGTGTGATGATAAATGACACTAGGTGTACACCCTCAACATGAGGAAGCAGTAGGGAGTGGTGGGGACTGCAGTGAACTAGAAGAGTCATGCCACCTCTCATGGGAGCCCAGAGTTGGCACAGTTTTTGTTTTTCCAAGATGAGCTGGATTTTTACATGAAATTTTCCCATTGTTAAACTTAGGCTCAATTTTTAAAATTTGTATGGCTCAAATAAAACTAATTTTGGGGATGAATTAAGTCATCAATTTGGAGCCTCCGAGACATGTTGGGGCAGGTTGGCATATGAGATGGGCTCCCAGATCATCTCTGTCTCTGGGTTGGTCTGGTCTGGTGTAGGGGTCCTGGGGGAGCTGTGTGTGGAGGGGACTGCTTATGTTCATCCTTGCATTCGAATATGGAGGAGTCAAGATATGTAAAGTAAAAAGCAAGTTATATAATTATATGTATGGTTTTATTCTATTTATGTGATTTTTTTCTAAAAAGATGTGTAGGGGCTGGCCCCATGGTGTAGTGGTTGAGTTCGGCACACTCTGCTTCGGCAGCCCAGGTTCACAGTTCAGTTCCCAGGCATGGACCTACACTACTCGTCAGCCATGCTGTGGTGGCAACCTGCATATAAAGTGGAGGAAGATGGGCACAGATGTTAGCTCAGGGCTAATCTTCCCCCAGCAAAAAAAGAGGAGGATTGGCAACAGATGTTAGCTCAGGGCTAATCCTCAGCAAAAAAAAAAAAAGTGTATGTAAAATTTTAAATGCATAAAAATTTCGTAAAGGCAGCAAACAAAAGCAAAGGATACACAAGAAACTGGTAAAGTTGTTGCCTGTGAGATTGACACTGAATTGGAAGCAAAAAAGGAAACTTCTGCTTTTTTAGTTTATACTCTTCTGTAACACATAGTGCTTAATTTTTGGGAGGCAAAATGAAAAGAGTTGTTGGGAAGTGTAATTGCTATATAAAGAGTGTAAGCCTTCAGTGCTGAGAGTATTGAGGAAGGAAGAAAGCAGAGTGGCCTGGAGTGATTAGGAAGGACTCCTGGAGGAGATGGGGCCTTGAAGATTGGGCAGAATTCATTAGGGAAGAGGACAGCCAGAGCCCAAAACCCAGGCGTAGGAAAGACAGGGTGACTCGGGGACTGGGGAACAGTTCAGTTTGGCAGGAGCTGGGGCTATAGGGACGTGGAGAGAGAGAAGGAGGCCTTAGCAGTGAGGAGCCATGGAGGGCATGTAACAGAACATAATGGACTGAGAGCTGTGCTTCAGCATGATCAATATGGCAACAAGGACGAGGGAGCGTGGAGGCAGGGCCACATGGTGAGAGCCTCTCACATGGCCTCGTGTGGCTCTCAGGTAGCTGTCACTGATCCCTGCTAGGGTGTTGCCTGGTGAACGGGGTGATGCCCCTACACCTGATGAATAAGCTCCTGCCACTTCCTGTTCCTCCTCTCCCAGGAGTGTGGGCTTTGGTAGCTTGCCAATCTCTGCCAGAGCTCGGTGTGGTTCCTGTACCTCTGAAGCCAGCATGTCTCCCCAGACGTTTCAGAGGTTCTCTAGAGCAACTGGCTATTGACTGAAGTGCAGCCACTCAGAACAAGCCCCTACTTTGGAGCTAGGCAGATCTGGGCTTGAATTCTGAGCTTGCCACTTACTGGTTCTGTGGTCTTAGGACGGCACTTGATCCCTTTGGGCCTCAATATTGCCGTTAAAATGGGGATAATGTGATTGACCTTCTAGGGTTATTGTACGTAGCAGATTGATACTTCACAAATACATGTGCCTTGCTTTATATTATGGCACCCATTCTGACCTGTGGTTATTTATGTTTACATTACTTATAGTTAACATATAAAATATATATTTATTTGTATCTATTTATGACCATATCAGTTTATTCTGTTGGTTTGTAAGCTCCTATTTGGAGGGGATAATTATGTTCTAATCATTGTTTTACCCCAAAGCTCTCATAGTGCTAAGCACATAGTAGGGCTAAATAAATGGTGGCTGCATGGAGTTTGTGCTGTTAGACCTCATCCAGTCTTTACAGCAATTGACTTGGGATCAATTAGGATGTGTCTGTAGGCTGGGGCCTATCTCTTCTGTGGTTAAAGTAAGTTTTGTCAAATGTCCTTGTCAGATAACCTGTCAGGATGGCTTGTGACTTATTCATTCTTTCATTCTGCTGTGGCAGATCTATATTTCATGGGGCTCAATGTTTATGCAATTTGGGAGGCCTTCTTTAAAAATACATATAATTGCAGAAAGCATGTAAACACATTGCTAGGGCCCTTCTAGGGCTTGGAAGGGGCTTGTGAAAGTCAGGGGCCCTAGACTGTGAGCTTCATTAGTTTCACAGTAAGTCACCTCTGCACTTAAAGATTTATGGAACACTCCCTGCAGGCAGGAGCCGGAGTTAGAAAGGATGTGGAGATTTCTAAAAGGGAAAAAATGGTGGTAATGGATACAAATTTTAGTAAAACTGTTATCCCAAGTAGAGTCGGAATACAATCCCTGTATTCTTTTTTTCATTCAACAAACATTATTGAGCACCTACTGCGTGCCAGGCACTATGTAGGCACTGGAACATCGCTTGAAAACAGAAGTCCCTGTCCCATGGAGCTTCTATTTCAGGTGGTCACCTGCCTTGTGACTTGTAGTCTCCATGTACCTACTTGCGGACTTGGAGAGCACCGGTGTTGATCTGTGGCTGTGGCGGTAAAGCCACAGGCAGTCAAGGCACCTCGAGGCCTTAGTTTCCCTTTCTAACCCCCTCCCCTTCTCCTTTCCGGGCCTCTTCTGGGAGTGAGAGCTGCATGGTTAATTTGATGCTGAGGGGACTTTAGCCATCCCAAGCAGTGCTGGAGGAATCATAGATTGTTACTGGGGGAATGGGTGGTGGTGGCTTGTAGCTGCTCAGCTCCTTCCCGGCTCTGACCATGTGCAATAGTGATAAAAGAGCCATCATTTCCCCACCAAAGCCTCAGCTTTGGGGCTGATTTCAGCCCCAGTGTGGCAGAACAAAACTGAGTGAGCACTTTCTTTTGACTCCAGAGCTCATAAGTAGAGGTGTTTCTTATGTCCTGCTTCTAGAGGGGCAGCCAACCCCACAGTCTCAAAGAAGAACAGAAGACTCGGGACCTCGGGGACACAAAGTGCGTGCCTCGCTGTTTACTCCCAGCCCGTATTCTCCTTGGTCACAGCGGGGCTGTGACTCAGAGCTGGAACTGTGTTCCTGTATCATTGCCAGATTTTGCTTCGGGGGTGGGGAGGAAGGAGAATGAATGAGTAGGAGCAAGTGCCTGCTGAATTTGTAGCACCTTGGGAGGCAGCTGCTCCAGAACCAAAACTGAGAGAGAGCAGGCGGGTGGGCTGGCAGCCTCCGCTTCACAGGTGGCTGGGTCGCCCTCCCTGTGTGATCTGAACCGGAGTTTTCATAAGGCCAAGGCTGAGGAAGACGCAATCCTGAACATGGAGCTCAAGGAGAGAGTGAGTGTGTCTGCCACCTTTCCCGGCAAGAATGGGAGAGCAGGTTAGTCCTGTACTGGTTTCGTAGGGGTTCAGTTTACTGCAATGTATTCTGATTCATGAAAGCCTAGTAATGACTGAGAGAAAGGGAGTTTTCAATGGCTTGGTTGGGAGCGCCTGCAGTTAAAAAAAAAAAACAAAAAACCCAGACAATCCAATTTAATTGGGAATAAATAGGACAAAAGTATCATTAACTACACCCCCCTGATGTCATTCCAAAGGATATTCTGTCGCCAAGTGAGAGGGGAGGACAGCTGTTCTGCCTCGTCCCTTTCTGCTTTCAATTATGTGTAGTGTTGTTACACTTCAGTCTGTGGCTCCGGCAGCAGTCTGAGATGAACCTCCGCGTCTTAAGCTGTTATAGCTGGGAGATACCTGAAACATCACCTGCTCCAGCCTTCTCATGTTACACTTGAGGAAGATGACTTATTGACGAGTATTAAACAGAAGCATAAAAGTGGGTGTTCTCTGAGGTCGAAAACGTTTCCCGTGAAGTTTTAAGTCTTTGGTGGAGTGTGTGTCCCAGCTCAGCGCACCCTCCTGGGGGGCGGTTTTTCGTGGGCAGTACTTTCTGAACCATCAGGCTCGACCCAGTGAGGGACAGGAGTGTGGCTGAAGGAAGGTGCCTATTGATCTTAAGCCACTTTGCCTGGCAGGCAAGTTCTTTAAATAGAAGTTTAAACAGGAGGTTGAGTGTTGTGTCTTAACTCAAAAGGAAGAAAATGTGTTCTTGATCCGCTGTCCTACAGCAGGCTAATAATACTGGAGGTTGCAACATGGAAAAAGGCAAAGCAACTCTGTTAGAGTGGAGCTTTAGAGCTAGCAAAAGGAAAATATGAGGCACTGAAGCTTGAGTGTCTGCTGTAGGCCAGGCACATTATCAGTGCTCTTCATAACAACCTTGCAGGGTTGGAATTGTCTTCTCTTTCTCCAGATAAGGAAGCCAGCACTCGGAAAGGTCACTAACTCGTTCAAGGTCGTGCACCGCCGCTGTGCGGCAGAGCTGGGCTTTGAACTCCAGTCTCTGTGACTCTGAGCAGCCTTGGGTTCATGCTCTGCAGGCCTCATGTGGCCCCTCCAGATGGAGAGCCTCACCCCCTCATCGGACAGATGAGGAAACTAAGACCCAGAGAGGCTGAGTCTTTGTTTGGGGGCGTGGAACTGGTTGGTAGTAACAAAGCTGGCACCTCAACTCCTATTACATTGCTTCCCTGCCAGCTTCCTTTAAAAAAGTTAGGGGAGGGGAGGCTCTCTGGGTTTGATGTCCTCATTCTATCAGGAGTTTGGCTTTAATCTTTTCATGTTTATTGAGGTCCTGTGAAGCCAAAATTAAAACTATTAAAACTTGGTATCAACCAAGTAGCAATCTTAAATTCTGGAAGAAGACGACTTTGTAGCAAACTCCGGTTTACAGACGGGTTTGTGGGTTACTGGGTCAGAAGAGGTAATTTATGAAATGAGTTGGCCACTGAATGGATCTGAAAACATCTGGAGAGCCTAATGAAAGAAAGAGCTTTTCAAGTCATGCTGGAAGACTTCAGTCTGTTAAATCTAGAGTTTGGAGAGGACAGACTTCCCTCTTTGCAAGATATGAGAGCTTTAAGTTCGCTCAGTTAATTTTGTGACTCTCTTATGCCTGGCTCTGTCTGTGCCAGGCTCTGCCCCTTTTGGCACCTTTGGGGAGGAAAGCCGTTTCTGACTTCCCCTCCAGGAGGTGGGTCTGGGGTTTGGCTGGATTTCAGTGTCTCTGCCTGGTTGGGTGTGTGTGTGAGTCAGATGTGGACAGTGTGGGAGTGCGGAAGGCCCTTCCTTGGTCTGTGCCGTGCTCCCCAGGGCTGGTGGAGTCTCCTAGCCTAGGTGTAGGATCCTTTATCAGGCCTCCCCTGCCTCCCCAACTCTCTGGGGGATCTGTGATACCTTGGGCTGCTGAAGTCAGACAATGAGATGGGTTCTGCACAGCCTCTCCCTGAAGGTGACATGTGTTTGTGCTCAGGCTGTTGAGATAAAGGAGTTCAAGTGCCTGCACCATGGATGTTACTGTTCTGTGATGCAGGAGATACAAGAGAAATAAGTGAGTGACTGCTCCCAGCCCTCCAGGGACTTAGGATCCTACTGTAGGTAGAGGTGAGGGGGAGGAGAACAAACATATGAAATAGGCAGAGAGCAGTATGAGAAAGGGTATAATCAGTCACCAAATTGTAGGTTTCACACCAAATACTCTCCCAGTTCACAAAAGGGAGATACAGGTGATGCTTGTATTATCCTCCTGCATGTTTTTAATCACTCAGTAATTTCCTCTCGGGTGTTTGCATTCCATTCTTTGATTCTCTCTGTTGATATAGTAACTCTCCTTTGCAGGGATGGGGGAAGTTACAGGGGAGGGCTAATTTCTCCAAATTATATTGTAATACAGCTGGGAGAGAGCCAAGGATGAAGCTTTCTTGGCATGTTGGTGTCTCGTTCTTCCTTTGGCTGTAAGAGCAGAAGCCACCACCTTCTGCTGGCTTATGACCCTTTAGGTTCTTGTCTCTTTGTTACCTGAATCCAGACGTCTGTAGGGTTACCTGGCCTGTTTGGAGGCATGGCCTCAATTTAAGGTAGGAGTCTCCTTAGTTGTTTCTCATTCATTCGTTCAGCAAGTGTTACAGTGCCAGACACTGTTATAGGCTGATAATAGCAGTCAAAAGACGGGCAAGGTGCTTGCTCTCCTGGAATACACATATTAGTCAGGGAGACTGACAGTAATCAAGCACATCCATAAGTAAGAAAAATAACAGTAATAATTAAAATAGGGTGACAAGATATGAAGTGACTGGGAGCCTACTTCAGTGGGTGGCTGGGAAGGACTCTGAGAAGGTGATAATTCTGCTGTGGTCTTAATGATGGAGAACCAGTTATGAGAGGATCGGGGAAAGAGCTAGTACAAGGGTTGTTAAGTAGGAAAGAGCTCAATGACCAAGCAGCAGAAAGGAGGCCCGTGTAGCTGGGACAGGATGGGGAAGCAGGAGAGTGGTACAGGAAGAGGATGGAGCTGAGCAGGACCAGATCATCTAGGATCTTGTACGCCAAGGTAAGGAGCTTGAATTTTATTCTTTCTGTGTGATGCGGAGCTGTTGAGGGTTTAAAGGAGGAGTGTGATGTGATCTGACTTATGTTTTAAAAGATCAGTTAGGCTGCCATTGAGGAGAATGGGTGGTACGGAGCCTGGGGTGGGAGCAGGAAGAGCAGTTAGGAGGCTGTTGCAGTGTCTTATCAAGAGATGACTGGGGTGGTGGCCATAGAGATGGAGGAAGTGGATGAATTCAGCGTAGACTGAGGCCACAGGACTTGCTAAGATTACTGTATGTGGAGGTTAAGGTAAAGCCAGGAATGGAGGATGACTCCATGTTGTTGGATAGCGATGCTGTTAGTGGAAATAGGGAAGCCTGGAGGAGGAGTATCAGGTTTGGTGGGACTTGGGGGAGGAGGCTCATTGTGCTTTAGCCCTGTTAAAATTTAGATGCCCGTAGTCATAGCCATAGTCAAGGCACAGTCAGGTTCAGCAAACGTTAATTGAGTACTTTCTGTATGCCAGGCATTGTGCGAGGCTCTTGCATATATGTTCCTTCATTTTACCCTCACAACAACCTTTTAGAAGGATATTATTATTATTCCCTATTTGCAAATGGAAGAGCTGGGGCTCAGAGAGGTGAGGTGGCTTGCTTTAGTTTGACCCCAGATCTTCTGACTCCAGGGCCCTGGGCTGACTTGATGCTCAGGGTGGATATTCAAGGAGGCTGGTTAGTGGCTGTGTTCATGGCTTTCACTTGGAGAGAGGATGGGGGACCATATGTTGGCTCATCAAGGCCTGACTCCCATGCTTCTGGAAGAAGGGCCTATCAGAGTAACGCCCATGTGAAGCAAGCTGTTGAAAGTCTTGACGTTTTCGAAGTAGTGCAAGCTCCAAAGATCACTTGAATAAGATCCTCAGCCCCCTTAGGAAATGCCATGTGAACAATGGTGACGTTTTGCACTAAATGAGCAGTTTTGTAAAAGTGTTAAGTAGAATAAAACAAAAAGAGCTTAACAAATGTTGAGGGACTGTGGAGATGCTGTCCCAGCTCTTGGTTGCCACCTCTTTACTCTGCAGCCCAAGTGGGAACTAAAGAAGACAGGGAGGCAATTTCTTTGGTTCTTGGGTTTCAGTTATCAATTTTGGGACCTAAGCAGGAGCATTATTAAGTTACCTAGAATCCTTGGTTTTCTTAAGACATTGGGAATTAGAATAAAGATAGTGAGTGCCTTAACAAGGCTGGAGGCAGTGCTGAACATGGCTTCAGGCCTGCAAGGTGACTCTTCTCCAATATTCTGGGAGCTGCCTTGAGGAGCCAAAAGGTCCAGAGTGGCAAGTGCTGCCAAGCATACCAGTGAGAAGAGCCTTGATAGAGTCCCTCCTTAGGCTTTGGGGCCGGATACCCTCCTTACACTTGAAGCTGTTTCTTCTCCTCTTTATCGCACAGGCCAGATAAGAGCTGGTGCTGACAGAGCAGATCTGTCACACTCTCAGGATACCAATACCACCCCTGTCAGAAGACCTGATTTATCAGGATGCTCTGACCTCCACTCTTGAGCACCATTCACATAACTCCAGAACTTCTCCCCGTGCCCCCCAAAATTGCCGTGCTAAGTAATTGGAACATTTATGTTTAACCAACCAGAATCGCTGCTCAAATTATAGTCAAAATCTATATGAATGGAAAATTAATCTTGCAAAAATGTTATGAGAAACTGTAGGACCTGTTTATATTTTGACTGGCCCTGTCTGGGGTTGTAGGTGGGCTCTTCCTTATGTTGAGCTCAAATCCGTCTCCAGTTCTTCCTGGTCCTCACTCTGTCCCCTTATGAAGTCTCTTGGGTTTGCTGTCAGACTTCTTTAGGGCATAACCCAAGTCCTTCCTGGCCCAGGGCTTGTGAAGATGTGCTTACTTCCAGGGATGATTACCCAGGGCCCACCTTCACAGGGATCATCCTTCCCTGCCACCTTCCATCCATGATCCCTGGTCTTCTCCTAGGTGAGGTTGGCTGCCCATTAACTTGGAGGGGCTGCTCCTGGGAGGAAGAGCGGGGCCTGGGAATAAAGGCTAGGTTGTTTCAGCTCATTTGCCAAGTTACTTTCTCAGTAGTCTGAAGAGAAATAGAAGCCCTTGTATGGAGGAGAGAGAGTTTCTGTGCTCATTGAAACCAGCCACCTGGCTCCCAGCCGGGCCATCTCCATCACTCCCAAGAAGCAAGGTGGCAATTCAGGTTTAAGAACAGGTATTTCAGGGGATTTGTCTGTGCCTGCTAAATGCGTCTTAGGTTGGGGTGGTAGGACATGAGATTCTTCATGAGTTTTAGAAAATCAGGAAATGGAGCAGGCTGGGGCTTTTGAGCTGAGGGGCCAGGATAGCAGATAAAGTCGGAGGACTTTGTGGTCTCCAAGTGAGTGTGGGGATCCAGTGTTTGATAGGCAGCCTTGGTTTGGAGGGTGAGTCTGGAGTAGTGGGAAGAGATCAGAAGGGTGGCGGTGTGCAGGAACACAGGAGTTGATTGTTGTTGTGGGCAAGTCATCTGCCCTTTCTGGGCCTTGTGTGATGACACATAGCCTACCCTACTATTTGGGAAGGTTGAATGAAATAGCTGAAGGACCCAACTCTTCTTCTTTTGCTCAAAAAGTGCTGAACCAGAAGCTCTGCCATTAGCAAGCTGGGTGAGTTTGATCAGAAATGATCAGATCTGAAGACCTCAGTATTCAGGAGACATTAATCTGGTTCATCTCTTTTCTCTTTTCTCAATGTATGTGTCCTATTTTTAAATTTAGTGTTCCAATAGCATGCTATAACCCACTTACTCAGTTTCCTTGTGAGTAACATGGGGATAAAAATATCTGCCCTGCCTACCTCAGTGGGTACTTGGGAGGGTCGGATACGATGATGAATGTGACTGCACTTAGAGCTTTCTGTAAATGCAGGAAATGGTGGTGATGATGCTGTGGTTGATAACATTTTTGGCAGAAAGGGCAGGCAGCATCCATATTAGGGAAGAAGGGTTGGGGAGCTGCCTCTAGGTCTGATCAAATGACAGCTATATTTTTGTCCACTTTTAAAAACTATCCTCCTCCTAATGTTAGAATGTAAAATTCGTCTTAGGGCCTATACCTTCCAGCTCAGAATTCTTTTACCCAAGACTCGGAGCTTACTTAAGCTGGTACGAGTTGGGTGTGGTGAGCCCAGGAGTTGTTTTTAAGGTTGTGCAGCGTATATGAAGTGGTTGCTGGATGCTGGATGCTGCTCCAGGCGTGTAGAAGATGTGCTCTTTGCCTTCACTTACTAGAGATCCACCAAGCTGACCTTGTGATAAGACCCAAGGCTGTTTGGGGGCTCCTGAGTGCCACACAGATGATGTTATTCAGAACTTTGGCCCTGGGCCCAAGGGGAAGGAGAGAGGGAGGAGTAACAGTGGGTATGCTGTTTTGCTGATGCTTTGTCTGTAGGGTTTTCTGATCATGGCCGGGAAGCTGCCAGCCCCGCAGACTCCTAAGGGAAGGGACAGCAGGTTATCATGCAAAGAGCATTGAATTTAGAAATAGAAGACCTGGATTCATGTCCAATCATTACTTATTGATGAAGTTGTCTTGAACAAGTCACTTAACCTCTCTGATCCATTTCCTCATTCATAAAATGGGGTTCAATGGTGTTAATAGCTAAGATGTGTAAGAAAAGGCTTTGTAGACTGTAGAGCCCTTGAGAGGTAATATAGATAGTGGTGGTCTTGCTTTCTTCTTATTCCCGTTATTAACAGGGCGTTTCTTTTCTCCAGGTGGAAATGAGGCAGGCTTAGACTAGAGTTTGTGTTTTCAAATTCCCTGGTGAATGGAGATGACTCTAAAAGAAGCTGGGAGGAGCAGATAAAGCCTAACCCTTGAACATGGTGCGAGGATTTCTGAAACAGGTGTTAAGGGGTCTATTTCTCTTTCCTGTCTAGGTGCTCATGCCTTAACTCTGCTGTTCTGGGAAGATCAGGCTGCTGCCTGCCAGATGAGGTCCTAGGATTCCAAGGGCTTGCCTGGGACCAGGAGCTAGGAATTCAGAGGCTGGCGGTGGTTGGGAGGGGTGAGAGGGTGCTGGGGGTGGTGCATAGTCGCGGGGCCAAGGAGCAGCCTGGCCTGATGGCTCTGCCTGCTTCACGTTTGGCTTATTAGGACTCAGGCTGCTCTGACCTCAGTGCCAGCTTACCCCAGACACAGAACGCAGGACGCTCTGACTAGACCCCAGGGCAGAGTAAGAGAAACCTCGTAGACCTAGAGATTTTTTCTTTTAACCTTGCACTGTGCTTATTTAAACCTACTAATCTCCAGGGTGGCTCAGTTTGGAGATGAGGCTACTATCTTAACACTACCAAACTGAGAGGATCTCTTGACTCTGACAGTAAAAGCATTTTAACCATCTGTATTAGGAGCTTTAAAAATGACCTTTAAAGTCATTTTACCTCTGGGACTTTAACCCAAGGAAATAATTTGAATTGCAGAAAAAGCCTGTATTCAAAGATGTGTTGATTATAATGGGGGTGGGGTGGGGAGGAGGAGGGCACATCTAAAATGTCCAGTATTTGAAGACTGTAAAACTTTCTAGAATGTAGACACCATGGGGAAGGACTCTTGCTCACTCTGTGTCTCCAGAACCTAAAGCAATGCCTGGCACACACATGACCATTTGAATGGTTGTGAAAAAAATTTACATCCATATGGTAAGACTATTATTCAGCTCTTTCAAACGAAGACGTCTTAAAGACATAGGAAATTTTCTGTGTTAATAGGATGTGAAAAAGCAGGATAGAGATTTCTAAATACAGTAAAATCACAATTCTCTTATTTTAAGAGAAGGAAAAAAGGCTAAGAAGGAGAAGATACCCAGGTAAAGCTCTAGAGGGTGAGATCCTGGGTGACTTTTCTTTCTTTCTATATTTTCTAAAATGAGTATGATGTTGTGGTTGGGAAAGACATTTTATAATAAATCATATTCTTTTAAAAACAAGGAGGTTAGATCAGTTTATTCATGGAGCAAACCAGCAGCCTCTAGATCCAGCTCCTCCTTCCTTTCAAAGAGCCAGGCAGCCTTTGTGAATACACAAAACACCTACACACTTTGGTTGTGTCTGTCAGCTTGGCGTGGAAGCTGATCCCTCCTAACTTCAAAAGGGTGATAGAAACTGCACAGTGTTGAAACTGTGCAGGTTCACGTTGCAGAGACATGCCCATACATTTATATCCCATCACTGAAGTGAAGACGTTTTGTAGTAGAGAGAAGAATTTTAAGAAGATAGATTTTTCTGGGTGGGTGGTTAATTCTTAGAATTCTTTCCCTGGTTCATGGTTTTGGGAAGCTGTTGAAAGTGCCGTCTGCTTTCCTTCATTCTTGTTTTAGCTCGTGCCATCTTAAAGTCACTTTTTGCTGAGCGGCTCGTTTGATGGAATGTTCCTCTAAGAAGCAGTGTTCTCATCAAGCAAAGACTTCCCTAGAATTAAAATCCCCGCATCTTAGGTGGGCTTTGGCACCTGAGCTGGAAGTTCTTAGTTTTAAATGCAGCCGGGTTCTGATAGATTAAGGGCCTCTCGGAGGAAAGGCCCACTGTCTCACCCAGGGAGGAAGCTGTGATGATGGGGGTTTCTCAGACATTACTGACCTATTGTTGTGTCTGTAATCCTTTCCATTCACATGACTTCTCCTTCATTATCTCTTTCTTTCTCTTTAGCCATAACCAGCAGACCACAGCATTCAGGCATCCTGTGAGTGGGCAGTTTTCTCCAGAAAATAGCGAATTTATTCTTCAAGAAGAGTAAGTACTTTTATAAATTCTCCTTTTTCAGGCGGAGTTTGGAAGCTTTAAGGCACTTGCTCAAAACAAAGCTTGTTGGACTATTTTCTCTCTCAGAGGGGCTTGGAGTAAGTTGTGTGATTCAAAGTGAAATGCAACGGGGTGGGCCCGGTGGCGCAGCGGTTAAGTGCATATGTTCAGCTTCACCGGCCCGGGGTTCGCCGGTTCGGATCCTGGGTGGGGACATGGCACCACTCATCACATCATGTTGTGGCATGTGTCCCACATACAAAGTAGAGGAAGTTGGGCACGGATTTTAGCTCAGGGCCAGTCTTCCTCAGCAAAAAGAGGAGGACAGGTAGCAGATGTTAGCCCAGGGCTGATCTTCCTCAAAACAAACAAAAAGAAATGCGAGAATTTTGTTTTTCAATCTCTGTACTTCTCTCAATGGGAAGATGTGGAAGTGGGGAGAAGATATGGGGATGTGCTGTGATTGGTATTGTCAGAGCATCTTAAAAGCTCCCTTTCCCCTCGAGCATCATCTAACACATTAGCTGTGCTCTGAGAGAACACGCTCATCTGATGTGAAAGTACCTTAAATATAGCCTCAGACCAAGCTGAGCCAGCCTCCCAGGGAGGCCTCAACTAAGAGTCCAAAGCCAGGACTTAGAAGAGAGGACTGGTGACACTCATCGTCCCTGAACATTTTGCATCCTTTCTGCTTGCTTTCCTGACACGGGAACTCTCCTAGCTCTCCAGTCCCATTTAAGCAGGGCCTCTGGGGTGCTTGGAGGCAGGCTCTGCCAACCAGGGCCTGTCTACTTTAACAAATGCGCGTACAACCCCAGCAGGGTGTGTTCTTCTTCCAAAAATGAAGGCAGAGAAACATGTGCAAGTAGCTCTGTTTCCTTCTGCTCATCTGGAGCAGTGCTGTTTGGAGAAAACAATTCTGCCTGAGAATCTATTAGATGTTGGCTTTAAGTTTTTTTTTTTTCAAATCATTTTTCTTCTGTTCTGTCACCTAGACCAAATAGGATCTTAAATTATCAGTATTTATATTTTTACAGCATTTCCCTCCCTCGGTACTTACACCATTGAACTTTGTATTATGGAAAATTTCAGACATATACAAAAGTAGAGATACAGT
The DNA here is from genome assembly GCF_041296265.1 of Equus caballus. Taxonomy (NCBI): domain Eukaryota; kingdom Metazoa; phylum Chordata; class Mammalia; order Perissodactyla; family Equidae; genus Equus; species Equus caballus. The sequence continues at coordinate 87,716,969 of NC_091690.1, read as the reverse complement.
GATAAATCCAATGTATTTACTGCCCATCTTCAACACTTTCCAGAACGTGGCTGATTTTATTTCATCTATACTCTCCCCCTCACTCCCTGGATTATTTTGAAGCAAATTCCAAACATTTCATCTCTATAGTACGTTCAGCTTAGAGTCATTATCCTACAGAACTTTTAAAACCAGAAATCTATAATTATGATAATACTGACGTTCTTTGCATGTTTACATGGGGATTTTACGTGCATATCTCATTTTAATACAATAATCCTGAGATATAGACCATCCCCGTTTTAGAGATGAAGACACTGAGACTCAAAGAAGCAAAGTCATTTGCCCAAAGTTGCATAGTTAGAGGCACAAAAGCCTGGATGGATGTCATCCAAGCTTGATCTCTTTCAGTAAGGTCTAACCCCCTCCCTAGTCAGAGGCTGCTTGCTAAATTATTTTGATACTGGTGGCCCATGGGACATGACAGCCAGACTCTGGGGTTGGGAGTCTGACTTTGAAAGCATTAAAACCGTAAGAAAGAGTGGGTAGAAGGTAAAGATTGTCTTGTCTCCTACATCGAGAAAGAACTGTTGTGTAAAGACAGAGCCAGAATGTGGATTCTTTGAATTCCAGCTTGGAGTGAGTTTGTTTATAGATTCCTGAAGGTCAGAAGTACTTGGGAGGTCATTGAGTTCAGCCCCCTTCCTTAGGCATCCTGGAGACACGAGTGCCTGTCATTAAAGCTCTGCACGGAGAATCTATCAGAACACTTAGCTTGGAAGTTACCAACTTTAATAGAGCTTCTAGAGAAATGCAGACTTTCCATCACTCAACACTTCTGTACACACATCATTTTCCTCCTTGTTAACAGAAGACTTTGTCTGCTGACCACTTCTGAGAAGGTAGCCTCTGTTATCCTATGAACATATCTCTGTAATTAATCTCAATTCAGTCCAGTTTTCAAGAAGATTTTTATTCTTTTCACGAGTCACTTTTTCCCTCTAGGTCCCATTTCCTGAATGTCGTAAGACATGCTTGCTTGTCTCAGGTGGTGGGTGCAACTGTATGGGCAGACATTCCTCGAAGCAGGCAGGATGTGCTTTAGGCATTGAAAGTAAGGGAGGATTCCTATGAACTGATGTGGTGATCCCTGCACTTATTCATTGAATACTTAGTAAGTCCCTACACTGTGTCTGGGGCTGCGCCAGACTCTGCAGTTACAGCAGCAAGCAAGACAAATGTGGTCCTGTCTGTGAAGAGCTTACGGTTGAGTAGGGAAGATAGATGACTTAACAAGAGATCACAAATGTGATAAATGTTCATGATGGCGGAAAGATAGGGTTCAATGGGAGTTGATAGAAGAGGGTTCTAACCTGGCTTAGGGCTCGTGGAAGGCCTCTCCATCCTGGGAAGGGCTGTTGTTTAAATTGAGATCTGCCCAGTCAAGCTGCACAACTCGGGCAAAGACCTGGAGGGGAAAGTGGGTAGAGCCTGGAGGATCTAAACCAGTTAAGTTAGAGTGAAAAATGAAGAGCCCCGGATGGACTCTGGAGATGCTCGGGAGGTAAAATTGACAGGACTTGGTGATTGATTGGCTGTGATGGGGATGAAAGAGAGGGAAGACTTTCTTGAAGTGTCTGGCCCCAAACTGGAGGAAGGGGGAGGATTTAGATAAATGAAGATAAGTGTGCATGTGTGTGAGGGCCCGTCAGAGCTGAGGGAAGTGTGACCAGCCTCGGTGGGGTCAGAGGGCAGGAAGACTGAGCTGTAGTGGAGGCCTGCGAAGGGAAGTGTGGAGATAAGGTTGGGGAGGGAGGTTGCCGCCAGTTATCTAAATTGCTTCCTTCTGAAATAAACCCAGATTTGCCTCCTGGTGGAGCTCTGGAGGGTGAGTGAGGCATGATTTCCCCGCACAGAAACCAGTTTTTAAAAATGTGACAGTGAATAAGATGCCTGTTTTGTTCCCTTAAAGGAGCTTAATTTTGTTGTGTTATGTGATGAAGAAAAAAGACGGAGATGACCATTTGTGCCATTTACACATCAGCTCTCAGACTGATGTGTTTGGTGGAAAGGGGAAAACCGACTCTTTTCCTTCTCCAAAAGGGTCTGTTAAGGCCACATCAACTCCTCTTGCCGGAGCCTCCACCCTGGTTTCCTGGAGTGAATTCTTCTAGAGCAGTGGTTCTCAAAGTGTGGTGTCTGAACTAGCATCATCTGAGAACTTGTTAGAAATGCACACCGCCCCCCAGCCCTGCTGAATTAGAGACTCTGGAGGTAGGAGCCCCTAGTCCACCTACAGGTGATTCCGATTCAGGTAAACTTTGAGACCCACCGATTTAGACAACTTGCTATTCCCATCCCTCCTAAGTTACTCCCAGTTCTTCTGGCATCCGTAAGTCTCCTCCACACACCCTGCCACAGTGACAGTCTTAGATGGATTTTAGTCCAGTGATCTTGGGTTCCTTCTCCTGTGTGTATGTGGGGAAACAGTCTCCATGGTGGCTTCCTTAAAGCATTGCGTCTCCCCCACTGTTGGCAGGTGGGGCTCACCTGAGCTGCTTGGTGTAACAGGTGCACGCCCACCAAAAGATGGTTTCCTATCTTACAGATTAGAAGCATGCAGAAGAGAAATAATGTGAAAGCTATGATCTGGTGGATCCAGAGGACGCAAGCTCTGAATATTCTAGTTTCTGTGTTACTAAAACAGAATCAGTCAGGATGGGCTAGGGGCTGCTGTGCTAACAGCAACAAACAAAATCCCTGTGACTTAAAGCAATTAAGTTTACTTGTCACTTTTGCTCCGTGTCTGTCACAGGTCACCTGAGGGGTTCTGCTCTGTCATCTTTGCTGAGGGAGGCTCCATCTCTGTGCTTCCATCATTGCCAAAGGCAAGAGAAAGGGAACTTGGGGATTTGCTCACTGGCTCTTTCACTCACATCTCATTGGCTAAAGCAAGTCACATGACCACTCCTAACTTCAAGGGGTCAGGGAATTGCATTTCTACCATGCACCTGGGGAGAGAATCAGAAATATTTGTTGGTCAGCACTAATGACTACACTTCATAACCTACAATCCAGATTTATTAAGGGAAGCAGGACCTTTTGAGTCTGTCACTTCTTTTGCTGCATGACTAGTGTGTTTGCTTTCTCATTTCTCCTTTTCTGCTATGGTACCTAGTTCTTTGTCAGAACCCCCAAGGTGAGTGGGTATCCATCATCAGATCCTGCAGCCTTGTCCCCCAGGGGACTCCCCTGCATACCCAAGCCAGCAGGCATGTGGAAATCCCTCTTGGAAGAGCTCATTTAAGCTCGGGTCGCATTAATAAAAGTGTGATGTGCAGAGAAAGGGGGAGAATGGTTCTGGTATACCATGGTGTTTGTGGACTACTGCATTCACTCATTCCAAGTTTATGAAGCACCAGGGACATGCCAAGTAAACACTGTGATCTGGGTACTAAATTTCAAGAGGGGTGTTGAGCAATTGAGATTCCCCTGAGGAGAGAGACCATTGTGGTGAGGGGCCTGGAAACCCTGTCCTGTGACCTCTCATGTTTAGTCTGCAGGAGAGAAGATGAAGCAGGGTCTGCTGTAAGTCTTCAAGAAGGGCTGGCAGGTGCAAGTGGGGTACATTTATTGTGTGGCTGCCAGAGGCAGGCATCAGATCAATGAGTAAAAGTTTTAGGTTGGCAAATTTCAGCTCAGTCCATAATTTTCCAGGAAAGAGATTTTCTAGCATCCCTTGTTTTGGGATCTAGAATTTCATCTTTACCATTAAATGAAGTGACCTACCTCCCAGAATAAGAGTTGGCTTTTTCCATTAATAATAATGTTATTATTTTTATAGCTAACACTTAGAGCCCTACTATTTATTACCAGGTCCTTTTCTAAGTGCTTTACCTATATTAATTTAATTTCCACAGCAGTCTTATGAAGAAGATACCATTATTATCATGGATACTGAAGCACAGAGAGCTTAAGAGTCTTGCCAAAGTCACACAGCTAGTAAGTGGCAGAGTTAGGATTTGAATCCAGGTAGTCTGGCCCCAGATGCTGTGCTTTTAACCACTATACATACTGCCTCTCATTTCAACAGTCTTCAGGAGACAATCTCCTTCCTTGGCTGTTCTCAGGTGTTAATGTGCCGACTAAGCAGGCCATTGCTGCTTAGAGATTGTAATTGTAATTGTATGTGCAGTAATGGAATTTGATCTAATAACTTCACACTTGCTTGAAAGACACCAAGCCTCCGTGGTAGTCTTTTCTCCAGAAAAAATCCTCAAGCCTTTTTAGAGGGCCTCATTTCCAGTGATTGGATCACTTGGGCTCCTCTTCTTAAGCTCCTGCCTGATTCTCCGTGATTTCCTTGAATTGGAAGCTGTGGCTTGCCCTTTGTGGCTTAAAGGACCACATCCAGGGGCCCTCCTGAAGGGTCAGCCTTGGCACAGGAACTTCCAGGCTGAGGTTTTGGTGGTTGGTGCCAGGCACAGGAGCATTTTCTCCTCTTTCTGGGCTGCCCAGGAAGCCGCTGACAGACGCCTCTGCAGCTCTCGGGAAGAGGAGAGAAGCATTCCGGAGCCATGACGCTGGCAGCTGACTGACAGAGGCTGTGCACACTTATCTCCAGGCTCTGTCAACCATTTGATGTTGAGGTGGGGCCTAGTTGAGAGAGTGTGCGCTCTGGAAGTTCAGGAGCCTGCTGTTGTGCTCAGAAGCCAGCTGCAAGGTGCCCAAAATCCCCTTGGAGTTTCTTACCCTGGAGAGGACCCTTGCTTGGCCTGCCTTTCCCAGCATCCTAAGGAGTTTAGTTTGTTCCTTCCACTGGGATCTGAGCAGCCCTTGGTTTTCCGAATGGATTGTTTGGAAAAGAATCACAAGTTGGAATTGCCTGGAATGTCGTGAGTGGTGTTTGGAGGATACCACTTAAAAAGATATCTTGTGGAGGTAAGAATTACCTTCCCGACCTCTGACCTCTTTGGGGGTTCATTTTGCAGGTTGCAGGGCAAGACTGCAAGGCACATGCTGATGATGGCCCTGGGGGTGGGGTATCCCCTGCGGCTAGGAGATGGCTGTCTTCCATTCCTCCTGCAGTTACAAGTTGGTAAAATCTCGCTGTGGAATTGAGAGCACAGGATGGGGTGGGGGTGCGCTACAACTCTGAGCTCGGAGAAGGAGTCCGTCCTGTCCTGTTGTTCGGCTGTGAGGCTGCTGAGTTGCTATCTGCTGCTGATACAGCCAGACTGGCAGTCTTGGGTTAGCTTTGCCTGTTGGCGTTTGGTTGCCATGGCAACAGAAAAAATGAGGAAAAATGGAAACACCTGGCAAGCAGATGCAGAAACTTGGCTGTGCAGTTTTCCTTCCTGGTATAGGAGACGGTGTTTGTGACAGTCACAGGTAGGGGATGAGGTGGTGATGGTGTTCTCAGTTCATTCAGACACCTGGGTTTGGGCTTGGCTTTGATGTTGGTGTTCGGAAGAGCACTGGGGATGTAGTCATTGCCACACAGCACCGTCCCCGGCTCTGTCTGTGCTGGTGAACACGCTGCAGTGGTGGCTTTGCTGTGTGTGGAAGGGAAGCTGCTGCTTGCCAACAGTGATTTTGTTTCTCCTGTGCCTTCCCTTCTTGCCCTCTTCTTTCCCTCCCCCTGGTCTGGGAAGAAATGGCTATTTTCTGATGAGAAAAGTGGCTGCGGGGTAGGCCAGGAGGAGCTGATAGGCTAGCAGAGGACTTGTCAAAGGCTCAGGTTAGAATGGCAGCAGTCTCTGAAACAGGACAGCAGAGGTGGGAGGGACAGTGGAGGAGGTCAAGATCTGGTTCTTCCCGGGCACAGCGGAAGAGACTGGGCCCAGGGTCTTACAGCAGAGCGGGACTCAGGCGGAGTGAAGGGCAGTGCTGGAGTTTCAGGGCAGGGGAGGGGAGCCCACGAGGCTCGGTGGGTTACTTTCATGCCAGGTGAGGGGTGCTGTTTGGGCTGGTTTCCAGCCCCTGAGAGGGGGTGGGGTGAGGAACTGGAGCCTGTGTTTGAGAGAGGCGCTGTAGGGTGAGGGAGTCGAGCACAGAGAGCCATAGCTGAGTAATGAGGCCACAGTTGCTGAATGAAAACCTGTGTCAGACAGCCTCCCCCAGGGTGTTGGGAGTGTACAGTGAGCGTTGGCGGTCTGTCTGTGTGTGTCTCTTTCTCTGGGAAGACGGGGTGTGGAGGTGTCTGCCTGTTTGGGACAAGAACTTTCTTTTATTTCTGCTTTTCATTGTGCATTGCTTTTTCCCAAACCCCTTAGGTGGTGGGTGTGAGAGCCTTAAAAAATGTGCTGGTTGTTTGTAAGTGTGCCTGTTCTCGTGCACTCCTCCTCTCACAGCAGTAATTTTAGCTGCGTTCTCTGTGTAGAATCCTTAAGGACAGAGTGTGAATTTGGGGGCCTATTTTTCCAAGAATTAATGGGATACAGGTGTCATGTAATGATGTCTTCTCAATAAGAGATTTCTGATTCCCCATAGCTTTCTAACCACCCATCATAGCTTTGAAGACTCTTGACATTATCATTCTCCTGGGGAAAGAATGGGAGCCCCGTCCCCCAGCCACAGGGTTACTACACTTTAAAGAATCCCCAGATAAGGTGTTTTTGGGAAATGATTGTTTCGAAGTTAATCGTTCGGTACCTTGAGCTTTCTGGAGAGAAATTCTTGGAAATAAAATAAGGTATATTTGAGATTTAAATTCTGGGGTTTCCATTGGTGGCCTCAAACAGTGCTTTTCATTTAGTGCAATGCTTCATGCTTTTCAAAGTGTCATTTCAATCCACACAAGCACCTTGTGAGATGAGAGTAGTTTTCACCCCATTTTGCAAAAATGGAAACTGAGGCCTGGCGATGTCATGTGACTTGCGGAAGAGTCAGTAACCTGCAGAGCTCTGTTGAGACTCACTTATTCTGGGCTCATGGTCTTCCCACCACCCCAGGATCCTCTTGGTTTGGGGGTTGGCCTTGGGGCTGCTTGTATCAGACCTTGGGACTTGTCATGGGACAGTGTCTCTCTGGCAAAGTACGGGGTTTGGGAGTCCAGGCTCTGTCTTGGGCAAGTCGTTAATCTCTCTGAGCCTCAATTTCCTCATCTGCAAAATGGAGATGGTAAAATTAGCTTTGCCAGGGTTGAGTGAGATAATGTGGGTAAAGTGCCTGGCACATAGTAGGTGCTGGACAAGTACAGCCCAGTCCCTCCGGTTGCCAGGCCTTGTGTACCTGTCCCTAAGGGGTAGTGATACTTGGCTTGGTGACATACCTATTGTGACAACGATAGTGTAGGGAAGGGTCTTGCTGTGACCCCACTTCTGTCTGCTCCAGTTCATGATGTTGACTAAGAGGCAGCTGAGGATCCCATTAACCCAAACTTGCCTAAATTCCGACCCAACAAAGACAAAATGGCTTCTGAATTTATAACCTCCCTTTCTTACGACATCTGTCAGTGTCATATGCATTTGATCCTGGATATGTCAGAAGCAGAAGTAGCTTCTTTTAAAAATGCGGAAATTGGGCTGGCCCCATGGCCGAGTGGTTAAGTTTGCGTGCTCTGCTTTGGCGGCCCAGGGTTTTGCCACTTCGGATCCTGGGTGCAGACGTGGCACCACTCAGCAAGCCATGCTGAGGTGGCGTCCCACATAGCAGAACCAGGGGTACTCTCAACTAGAATATACAACTATGTACTGGGGGGCTTTCGGGAGAAGAAGAAAAAAAAAAAGATTGGCAACAGAGGTTAGCTCAGGGGCCAATTTTCAATAAAATAAATAAAAATTGGGAAATTGAGGGACAGAGAAGGTGACTTCCTGCCTAGGCTCACCTGACACATCCTTGAGGAAGTTCAGAGTAGAATGAAGTCACTTTCCTACTGGGCTTCTCTAGACTGATTTTTGTTTGGTCTCAACTTCTTTTGTTCATTTCACATAGGAAGCAATTGAGTTAAAAGTCTAGCTCACTGTTTTGAACTTCAGCCCACACTCCTCCAGCAAAATGATCAGTATTCATGTAGCCCAAGTCAAGGAAAGAGAAGTCTTTGTTCAAATCATCCCACTGTACTTTGGGAATCCAGATAGCACAGAAACCTGGCAAACAGGCTTTCAAGTTAATAGATTTTCTTTAATGACACCAAGAGTCTGCCTTCCTCTCGCCTGTGCAGGTTTTTTGGTCTCCTCTCCCGGGATCTGTGTGACTCATGTGCCTGAGGGTGTGCTGTTGAGAGCTGAACTGCCTATCACAGCTGCTCGGCTCAGAGGCACAGGCTCCTCCCTGGGGGAGGGGGAAGGTTCTTGGGTGAAAGCTGTCAGGAGTGCACCTCGGTCTGAGGAGTTGAGGACAAATCAGTGTCAGCCCTTCTAAGTTCTTAAGTGGGGACATGCCTGTAAGATGTAACTGATTCAAATGTTCCAGAATGTGCACATCCAAGTGAGTGATGATCCCTTCAGTGTTGTCTCTTCCGGAGGCTACACACATGCACCATTGATGTTCCCATTGCTCAAAATGGTATGGTAAACGACCTCTAGAAGTTTCCATCAAAGCCAGCTCTACAGCCAAGTGAGGAAATCGTTTTTGACACTTTTTTTTCATATCCTCATTTTTGAATACCAAAGGGTGTCCTAAGCATGACCACCATTTTTTTTTATTAGTTGTAATTCTGGATAATTTCTAGTTATTCAAAAAGTCACATTTACCCATGGAGGACCTACAAGATTATTACCTACGTGGAGGAGATTCAGAGAAACATCCTCCGAAGACAGATCTTGTTACTTGAGTGACTGGGTAGCTGTGTGTGTCTTGTTCTTTTAAAGAGCCAAGTCAGGGACTGCCAGGTAATGGTTGAGTCTGTTCTTGAGTTGGGAGACGTCCTTGCCTGTGGGGAGCCCTGTGAAGACATGCTTCTGTTTATGGAGACAACATGGTTAATTTGGACTTTAATCATATCCCCTGATAAGCCAGCTTTCTCTGGGTGTGGCTTAGCAGAGGTCCCTGTAGTCATGAAGAATGAAGTTGTCTTCCTGTGTTTCTTCCTCCTCCTCCCCTCCCCACCCCCGCCACTGTCCCTCACTGGTGTTCAGTGTCAGGACCATAACCAGTCCTCCTCCAGCGGAAATCTCTTCACAGCTGGCTCCCTAGGTGGTGCTCGTACCCTCTTTCTTCACCTACCCAGGGCTACAGGCAGTCATCTTTCTTCCTGTACTGTTGGCCAGAGGTGCTCTCTGGCCAGCCAGCATCCCAGAAGCTAGTGTGGGGAGGGGATGTGGGGTCAGAATGCAGGGGGGTGGTTAAAGTTAGAGCTCAAGATTGTAAGGTGCAGAAATGGCAAAAGTGGCCATCCGTCCTGGATTTCCTGGGCCAGTCACAAATCCAAATAGTCTTTTCTTTGTCCCACAGAGGAGAAGTGGCATATCAAGTTGTTGGAATGTGATGTAGTCATTTAAAATGACGTGGATGAGTTTAAAATAATAGAGAAAATGTTTATATTACAATAAGTTGTTTAAAATCAAGATGCAAAATCATAAACACAGTATGATCGCAATTATATAAAAACAAAAAAGCACCACCTCTCCCAAAAGTCAGGCATATAAAAAAGAATGGAAGTAAATATCCCAAGTGTGAAAAATGATTTTCCTTTGGATAGCAGGACTCTGGGTGATTTTTTTCTTTCCTTTCAGCTTTTTTTCTTTTATTTCTCAAATATTCTATAATAAGCTTCTATCAGTATCTTAAATGGGAGTGAATTAAACTTGATAAAATACCAAACAAGCCTTTGTTGTTGTTGGACTTTGTGTCCTGGTTTTAGCTTAGAGCTACAGCTGCCGTAACTGAAGTGAAGGAACTCTTCTTCCTTGTCTCAGCCTCTGGAAATCTGAAAAGTCAGGCTCAAGACCAGGTTCCAGGAAGTCGTTTTGGACATAGTTCTGCCTGGAGGAGGCAGGGCCTGGACAAGGCAGCCTCTCAGAGCCCCTGCCCACCCCCGGTCGCCGATTATCTCTGTGCTGCACACAGCCTGTGCCAACATGAGCGGGCTGAGTGTGGTGACATTCTCTGAGTGGGGAGCCATAACAAAAGTCTGGCTGGGTGGAGGCCGGGGGTGGGGAATCTGGAGCGAGTGCCTGAGCTGATAAGGAGCCAGCAATCTTTCTGCCTGGTGAGTCTTGCACCTCCAGCTGCCAAGCATCCAGCAGGGCCCAGCCCCTTGCAAAGCTGGTGCCCGCTGCAGAGGTCCAGCTGCTGGCACAGCTTGGAGAGCACGGTGGTCACGGCTGCTTCTGCGGAGAACTTCCCTAATGGTACAGTGTGTCGCGGCTCTGTCTTGGGGCACAGGAAGAATCATTTATCCTTTGAGCCCCAGTGATGTTTGAAGGAAGCAGCATATCTCCAAGGTGGAAATTAGGATTTTTCCTTGTAGCACCTTTGGAAAAGTGAGCCTCGTGGATGGACAGCAAGAGTGCTTCTTCAGCTGTGTCTTGCCTGGATCCTCCATCTCCATCTCAGTTTACTGCTGCTGCCTGAATCCTGTTGCTCATCAGAGCAGTGGACAAAACCCAGCTACAGAACGCTGGGACTTACACTTCAAGGAAGGTTTACTGGTCCTGGAGTAGGCAGAGCCTGGGAGTCGGGCGTCGAGCTGTTCAAGGACAGGCATTGAATTTGTGTGGAGGCATTTGCCACCGCCGCTGCTTTGAAAGCCTCAGGCAAATGCTGGGGCTCTGTGGAGGCAGGTGAGGAGGGCTCCCTACAGTGTTGCCTGAGTGCCGTACCGACACGTTCGCAGAGTGCTGGCCCTGCTGGGGCAGGTGGAGCTTTTTGGTGGGAAGCCTGATGTCACAGGATGCTGATGGGGACGCACTGAGGGGATCCTCATTGGGGACCCAGGCAGGCTTCATTTCTTCCTGCTCTCCAGGCATGGCACAAAGGGTTAATATCTCCAAAGGCTCTATTTTGGGGCAAATGGAGTGTTCCTAGAATAGGACTCTTTGTTGAGTAGTCTATTTTGGGAGGCAAGCCCCACTGGCATTTATGTAAGCGATTCTCTGTGTGTATCTGGGGGTGTGGATGTGTGCGCAAGTGATTTCTTGTTACTAATTATAAACAGCTTCTTTTGGGAGCCAGGGAAATGGAGGGGTGGGTGTGCGTGTGTGTAAGGAGTATGGATTGCTCTTGCTTTGAAGAGTGTTGACTGTTCCCATCTGGCGGGGCAGTTGCCACTGGCACCTGAATAAGAGAGTAAATGTGGGGACCTTAGGACAGCAGACAGGAATGACTGTCTTGACCTCTTTGTGGGGTGTCATGCTGTGGAGATGTACCCATCTATCATCCTTTTGATTCCCTGAAGTACAAGAGTAGACTGGACATCGTGGCCCTCTGGCTGTGGTCTGGAGTCACATAGTCTCCCAAAGATTGGTCCTGGGTTGTCTAACCACCAACTAGTTCTAACGTGGAATAAATCTCATATTCCACTTCCCACAGCAGTCTGGCACTTATTCACTGGACTCCCCCATGTCTCTCCACAGGCCAAATCCACATATGTCGAAGCAAGAGAGAAACCAAAGACCGTCCAGCATGGTCAGTGAGACATCCACTGCTGGGACCACTTCCACCGTGGAGGCCAAGCCTGGCCCCAAGGTGAGCTCCTGGCCATTTGTTCCTTCCCTCCCCTCTTTTATATTTTGCCAAACCCCGTTGTAACCAGGATCCCATTTGACTTTCACCATAATTTTGTGAGGGAGACATGTAAGAAGTATTCTCCCCAAATGACAGATCAGGAAATTGGGCCAGTTGGGGTTATATCACTTGTTCAAGAAAACAAGCGATTGCTGACAGAACCAGGACTGACATCAAGGTCCTTGGATGCATTCTTCATTTTCCTCATGTGTCTTGGGAAGGCCACACCTCTGTTCATCTGTGTGTTAGAGACCCCCTGGCGACATTCATGACAGATGGGCCCAAGGAAGGGTGCCCTTGAGAAGGGCCCAGAGGTGTCTGTACCCAAGATGTGGGAGCACTGACTGAGGAGCAGGGGAAAGAACTAGATTGCAGAGAACGGAAGAGTGCTGAGGACTGAACCCAGATAGGAGGGGTAAAAATCTGGAAATTGGCAAAATCTGTGACCAAGAAGTAACTTTGCTCCAAAAAGGCATAAGACATATTAGGGCCAACAGCTGCTGGTGAGAGTTGATTGAAAAATTCTTTTAATTTGTTTTCTCTGTGACCCAGATGGGAAGCTTGCTAGGTCTTGGACTTGCCTTTTAATTAGAATGCTGTGGCCATGTGCATGCCTGTTCCCTGTCTCCTTGTTCTTTTGATCAAAGGGTGCTGCCGCTTAGAGTGAGACACAGGGAGCCTCAGCCCTCCCATCACACAAGTGCTTTGTTGTGCCTCCCTACATCACCCCTGCTGCTAGAGTTCAAGTCTGCTTTTTCGTAGATCATAAAGTCCAGCAATAAAGTCCACAGCTTTGGGAAGAGGGACCAGTCCATTCGGAGGAACCCAAATGTGCCGGTGGTGGTAAGGGGCTGGCTGCACAAGCAGGTGAGGAGACTGAGGAGGGAGTGGGGCCATCGCCCTTGCTGATTTCCTTCCTTACCCTGGCCCCCGGGAGCTGGGAATAGGCTTATAATAAGCTTTCTGTTCCTGAGTTTGTCTGAGGTAGGTAGACGCCACCCGCCATGCTGAGTGATTTGCTGTTCATTGTTATGAGTGGCCCGTCTGCTCAATGGCTACAGCTTCCTTCCCTAAACCCATTTGACCACTTTGGACCCTGATGCTACTGGCTGCCCAGAGACCCAGGTCCCTAGTGTGGGCAGGTCAGCATGAATCCAGCCTTACTGACAATCCTCTGTCAGCATGGCCTTCTGATGTTAAAGAGCCTTTGTTATCATTTGGCTGAAAAACTCCATCTTTTCCTCTCCCTAGTCTAGCAGACATGTCTTTCTCCTTGGCACCTCAGATTCCATATCAGCCAAACTCAGCTCATCGTCTCCTCACCCTTTACCTCGCTTTTCCCCTAGCCTGCTTTTACTGGATCTTGGTGAGGATACCACCATTCTCCCAGGCACTCATATTAGAAGCCATCACCTGGGGCCGGCCCTGTGGCCAAGTGGTTAATTTCGCGCACTCTGCTGCGGTGGCCCAGGGTTTCACCAGTTCAGATCCTGGGCACAGACATGGCGTCGCTCGTCAGGCCACGCTGAGGTGACATCCCACATGCCATAAGGACCCACACTAAAATATACAACTATGTTCTAGGGGGATTTGGGGAGAAAAGGCAGAAAGAAAAAAAAAAAGATTGGCAACAGTTGTTAATTCAGGTGCCAATCTTAAAAAAAAATGAAAACATCACCCGTTCTCCTCCTCCCACATCCATTCAGGCAGGAAGCCCTGTCAGCTCTGTCTCCCCCGAGGCCATCCTTCATCTCTATCCCATCACCAGTTGTTTTGCCTCTGGTCCTATGGCCATGGATAGACTGTGAGCTTCAGGGCCAGAGACCATGTCCCTTTTGTCTCTTTCCTCTCTCTTTGCTATCTATACTATCCATCCACCCACCCACCCACTCACCAACTGCCTGCCATGTTCTTAGTGCTCTCACAGTGAGTATAAAGAGATGGATAACATGTGGTTCCTGCCCTTGAGGATACTCATAGTTTGCAGGAGAAGCAGACACATTTCTCACAGATTTTTAAAAAATTTCACAATCACCTAAAATGTTTTTAACAAGTATAATGATTTACATTTTAGATGAGTAAAGACAGATTCTTGTGAGACAGTTTGATAGGAAGAAAATCCAAGTCTCTTTACATTGAATGGAAGGAAAACACACAGCAAAATCAGTCCCTCAATGTAGAGAACTGAACTTAGCCAAATGAGAATTTTGCCTCATTGATTAATTAGCTAACTTAAACTCTTTGTTCCAAAGTATGAAAATCAACTTTCTACTCAACATTAAGTGAAGGTATTTTAAAATATAGCACCTAAATCAATCAACCAATAATTTCCTTTTTGTCAAAAGCTGATTTCTTTCTTAACGGAAGAATTGTACTTTTGAGTTCACGTCTTCCTCTCTAAAAGAAGGATGCTTATAATATATTCATGTGTTTTCAGGAAAGAGAAGAAACTTCCTGGGGATAAACCATCATTGAAACTAAATTTTAGTGTCCTATTCAAAGAATGGTTGTGCAATAAAAATTCACTAATTTACAGAAAGTGAATATGGGCAAGTGTTGGTTCCACAATCAGGTTGTAATGATTGGGGAGCGGGGACAGTGTGCTCAGATATTGCCCTAATTTGTTTTCTTTGCTTTGCAGGACAGTTCTGGGATGAGGCTGTGGAAGAGGAGGTGGTTTGTGCTTGCTGATTATTGCTTGTTTTACTACAAAGGTGAGCCAAGGCTCAGGCCACCAAGGGCTGTTTATGCTGGAGGGGGTTGGTAAAGTAATGCAAATGATGGTCTTCTCAAATCCAGTGATTGGACCAATGGCATGAGCTAATTAATAACCTATTGACCTGCCAAAGTGTTCACTTTTACACATGTGCATGATTGATTATTTTTACCAGTCCTGACATTGAGAGTGCCATTTGTTGAGTTAAAATAACTAAAATAGCTTCTGCCCCACTTGGGACATAGGCACACCTTTGACACAATCCGGAGAGGAGGGAAGTATAGGTAAATCAATGTATTTTGTAACCTAGTATCTGGATTTATGCCCTGTGATATTGGATGGGCAACTGGTGAATTGACTTGGCCACATGGACATTTATGGGGCCCAGTACAGAGTTAGGGGCTGCACAATCGTGAGAAGGAGGTAAGGCTCAAGATACCAAGGAAGAGATAGCTTACTTTTAAGGCAAGACTAGGCTGTGATAGATGCTTTAAGACGTCCAAAGTGTTTAGGCAGTTCATGGGGAGCAAGAAGTTAATTCTGTATTGGAGAATCTGGGGAGGCTTCTTAGAAGAGATGGGATTTGAGTTGGGCTTTTAAGGATGAGTAGAACTTTACCTGTGTGTATGGGGGAGATAGGCATTACAAGCAGAGAAAACAACGAGTAAAGTTCTGGAAGCAGAAGTAAATGGAATGACAGACCTGCGAAGCCAGAGTGAGTCTTGCATGGAGGATGTCCTAGGAGATAAGGCTCAGGAGGTGGGTAAGGGCCAGAGTTTGAAAGGGCTGTGACACCACGCAGAGGAAGTTGGGGTTCGTTCTGTACCTAGTGGGCAGTCAGCAAGTGCCTTTGGTAGGAGAGCGACAGGACCAACTCTGTTGTTAGGAAGTTACCTCTGGTAATGAAGATGGTTTGGAGGAGGAAAAAAATGGATGTAGAAGGTAGGATATTTCACACAGGCTGTAACTTTACCTGTGAGGTTTGCTCCACTCAGAATGCCCTTCCCCATCCATTAAAACACTTTAGATCTCCCCTTCTGAAGCCTTCTCAACTTCCCCAGACTGTGTGCCACTCCTGCCTCTGTGTTCCCACAGCACTTGGTATACTGTTGTATTCCAGGAGTTAGCAGCTGAGTTGAGCCTGTTTACATGCCTGTCTCCACCCTCAGGGAGAGGGCCCTGTCTCATTCACCTGTGTGGTTCCAGCATTAGCTGAATGGCCGATCAGTGATTGCAGTAATCCTGGGGAGAGAGAAGGAGTCCTGAACTAGGGCAGTGGGATGGACCAGCCCAAGGAGGGTGCCACAGAAGGCTCTTCTGATGTGTTTTTCCATTCAAAGACAGCCGAGAAGAAGTGGTCCTTGGGAGCATCCCTCTGCCCAGCTACGTGATCTCGCCCGTGGCCCCTGAGGATCGCATAAGTCGCAAGTATTCCTTTAAGGTACTGCCCCTCTCCTCTAGTGTAGCAATCCCGTCCTAAGAAACTGTGTTTTCCCAGAAGTGGCTTCAGAAAAGCAATTGTTTTTATGGGGATGGAGACGTTAAGAAGCTAAAGTGTTTCAGGCTCATTTTAACAAATTTATAGATTTCTTTAAACAAGAATTGTGTCACATCACAAGTACTTCCGTTCGTCTCTGAGCTTTTGAGTCCCCTAGCCTTGCTGAAGTATTTAGACCCCCCTTACCTATCTCTGCTAGCCCTGTGATTACATGTCGGACACAGCCCTTCTCCTGCTGTCTTATCACTGCCATCAGCCAGTCTAACTAGTATCCAACCACTTAGTGCAAACGATGGTCCCTCATAAGAGACTTATATCAATTATAGTGTGAAAACTTACTTTGAGGGTTAGGGGCCTGCGTGTTGAAGAGGTTTTCAGGTTTGCCCACTTGCCTTGTCTTGTTGAAAAGCAATTAGAATAAAATTTGGTTTATCTTCTGGATCATTGAAAATTCCCAGGGAAATCCCTTCACCAGTAAAACCCCTTTTTTACTTCGTTTGTCACTGTGCCATTTGAGTGAGTGGGCGTGATAATGATGGCAGTCCTTTGACACCCTCTGGCATCTTTGAAGCTGGTGTGGAGGCTCTGGGAAGGCAGCGGTCAGGCCCATACTTGGGGAATCCTGAGGCCGTCTCCTTTGGTGGCCTCCACACATTTTCTTCACTGCTACTGTTTCGTGGGTCCCCTAGGGATGGTGAGGATGGGTTGGGTTGAAGGTGCACTTTGCTGGCATTTGGAGTGGAAGTCTCAGAGAGCACTGAAACAAGTGGCCCTTGGCGCCAGTAGCCATGGAGAAACACCCTCTCATGCTGCTCAGGATACGAGACAGTGACATGCATTTCAAGCTGGGGTAAGGGCTCCTTCCCCCACTATTCATGTAGCTTGGCTTTTCCCATGTCGGGAGTACAAGATGAGCACTAGACAGTAGGTACCAAAGCAGAGGTTGAACAGAAGTCAAGTTCTCCCATCATAGATAGTTAAAGGACCATGGAAAAGCACAAGATAAGACACCCACCGTTCTCTGGAAGGGTTAAAGAAAAGCGTTGGTATGCAGTGTCCACAGCATCAGGAAAGCATGGTCTGCATCCGTGTCTTGATCTGGAGTCCCTTGTGGTGGTGGTGCTGGGAAAGTCAGTGTCATCTTCCTCCTGCCTTTCCTTCCTGAGCTGGTTCTTCAGCTTTGTTAATCGACAGGTTTGAGCTGTACTTCTCTTTCTCTCGACTGTCACTGTCCCCAGTGACTCCAGACTTGCTTTGGGTTGAAGATTTTGGGATCCTCCCCCACGTCATGTTGTGTGATATAGGATTGTCTTATAGCTATAAGACCTTTTGTGATTTGAGAAGTACTTCTATCCGTGTTACCTCATTTAATGCTTGTGAGGTGCCTGTGAGGTCAGTATTATTAGCTTCACTTTATGGATTAGGAAAACAAGGATCAGAGAGCTTAAGAAACTTGCCCAAAGTCAGGGAGCTGGAAGATGATGGAGACAGAACTCCACCCTGAACTCTGTCTTCTTTCAATTGCAGTACAGGGAGGGAGGACAGTTTCTTTCTCTTCCTCTGCTTTTCTTCCACGTCTTATTTTGGTCACCTCCTGTATATTACAGGAGGTGGTTTGAATTAATGTTGATTGTTATCATTTTCTGCTTAATAGTTCATGAGCTTCTCCTGCTTATTGCTGGCTCTGAAAACATTTTGTTCAATGGTTTCAGACTGGTCTTTCGCAGCCTGAAAGTCTTCTTCACAAAACCTTCCTTTCTAGGGTTAAGCGTTGCTACTGGGCAAACGATTGGGTTAACGATGTCGTGTGTGATTTTTCGGGACAGCATTTGGAATATCCTCAAAGTAACTGATCATAGCTATATATACTTCTTCTTGATACTTCTTTGGGAGGTGTGAAAATAGATTCTAGGAAAACATCTTTTATGTGTCGTAGATTCTTTCCTTTTTTAAAAAAATTTTTCTTAGAAAGGCTTCACCAAGAGCGTTCCCTAAATCTTTTGTCTGGGAGACAAAAGGCATGCATTGGGGGCTCTTTGGGGGAATCCTCAGGGTCTGGGAGCAGAGAAAAGCTGCTGCAGACAGATCTGGTGGTGTTCAGCTGGTTCTCTAGAAGGGGCTGTCCTTTCCTGGGTGTGAAAGACTTCCCTTTCTCTTTGGGTTGCAGCAGCATTCTTTTTAGTGGTGAGAGTGGGCCCTTTGGGCAGTTCAGGATCCATGTTCTTGAGCGAACTGAGGAAGCAGTGTTTTGTGTCCTGGGCCTCATGCCTGCCTCTGATGTCAGTTCTTCTCTGTTTCCAGAGCCAAAAGTGTCTGACTGTCACTAGGGCACCTTACCTGAGATTGTTCAGAGTATCTGTATTGCTAGATATAGCTAGAAAGGTCATATGGTCTCCTCATTCTTTCTTTTCCAACTGTGCCTGCAGCCTGGCCGCCCCTATGCATTACCAGGGAGGCTGGGTGCTAGATAGACCCTGAGGCACAGCCAGTTCTGCAGGATGAGCCAAGCAAGGCTCTCGGTGCCTCTAGGATGCATTCTGCCCTACCCTGACCAGCAGGCTTTCGTGCTCTGCTGGCTCACTTTTGGCCTCCCCAAAGAGCTCCTGTTGGATGCACAGCCACCCCCAGCCTATTGGTCACCTCTGGGCAAGCTTGGCCCCTCAGATCCAGGATCTGGAGCAGAAAACATCCCCATGCAGCCGAGGGTCCAGGGATCTTCAGTGGGGAAGAAGCTGTTGCTGCCTCGTGTGAGCCGTTTTCCCTCTCAAGTGTTCCTGACCTGAGGTCTGCAGACCCCCAAATGTCAGTGGATCAATCACATCTTTCCTTTTTTAACTGAGAACATTTTCTTTGATTAAGAAGCAGGAAACAACAGGTATCAGCAGCACCTGTGTGCTGGTCACCAGTAGAAACCAGAGAGACCTTTATGTCACATCAGAGTTGGTGTAACTATCTTGAAATATCATTTAGGCTCATCACCACTTTGAAATTACAGTAGTTACCACCGCATTTGCTGTATAATGCCTTATTAAAGAAGCACATTTATCCCTGTATCACAACATTCCAAAATATTTTGATAACTATATTTCAATGTAATATATTTATCTGCACACTTAAAAACATTCTGAGGGGCCGGACCCGTGCCCAGTTAAGTTTATGCACTCCGCTTTCGTGGCCCAGGGTTTCGCCAGTTCGGTTCCTGGGCACAGACATGGCATCGCTTATCAGGCCATGCTGAGGTGGCATCCCACGTAGCACAACCAGAAGGACTTGCAGCTGGAATAGACAACTATGTACTGGGGGGCTAGGGAGAAGAAAAAGAAAAAGATAGGCAAGAGGCGTTAGCTCAGGTGCCAATCTTAAAAAAAAAAAAAATTGTGATAAGAGTTCATAAGACTCACCAAACTGTCAGAGGGTTTATGGCCCCGAAAGGTTAAGACCCCCTGCTCTAGATTCTGACTGAAGGTCAGCCAAGAGACGTGGGTTTCACTGATTGATACTCACACACTTTTACTGCGCCCTGGGGTTCTACTTGGCAGGATGCAGATGCTGGGGATACAACAATAGAAAGGACAGAGTCCTTGGCTCCATGAGGTATCTTCTAGAGCTGGCATCAGCAGACCGGTTATTAGGGGATTAGAGGAGAACAGGAGAGAGTTGCCCTTTCCTCTCCCATTTTGATTCTGTGCTCTGTGTATCTCAAATCCATCTCCTCTTGCCACTGCTGCAGTCCCTCTTCTGGCTTGGCTGCTGTCATCCCTCCCCTGGGTAACTAGCTAACTGCCAGAACAGTGCTTAGCACACAGGAAGTGCCCTGTAAGTGTTGGCATCACTTCCTTGGCCTTCGAATTCCTGTAGCCTCTAGTCCATCCTCCACACTCTTCCTAAATTGTACATCTGTTCAGGTTGTACTCCCACCATAAACCCTTCAGTGGCTCCCCGTGGCCTACAGGATAAAGCCCAGTCTTGGGTTACAAGACCGCAGCTTCTCTCTCCAGCCACATTTTTAGCTACTCCCATCTTACACTTTCCCTCTAGCCATGTACAGTTGCCTAAAGGCCCCAGGACATTTCTTGCCCATAGGCCTTTGCTTGAGCTTCAGCCACAGCCCAGAATGCCCTTCCCTCAACTCTTATTGTCCTTCAGGTCTCTACTCAGGAGTCACCTCCTCTGGGAAGCCTTCCCTGAGTCCTCCAGACAGGTTAGGTACCCTTCTTCTGTACATCCACAGCTCTTGTCTCACTGCACTGTAAATGGTTGATTTATTCATTCAGAGCTTTCACCAGGGAAACTAGCCCATCAGCTAGTTCTGCCTGGGTAGATTGGACCAGTCCTGTTCTGCAAACAGAGACCACGTGGAGCGATCCTTTGTAGCAGGAGTCGTGGTCAGTGACGCTGCTTCCACTTCCCAAGTTATGATAGATTCAGGCTTACTTGTAGTTCATCTTTAGTCATAAATTAGTGATGAGAGAGAGGGCAGAGAAGAGTCTTTTAAAGTTTCTAGAAAGCTCATTCAGTCGACCACGTTAGGTTACTCAAGTGACTGCTCCTATAATAATATCAACTAACATCTTTTGAACTTACAAATGGCAGGCTGTGCTGTAAGCACGGTATGTGCATTATCTCATTTAATCCTCACCTTGTCCTACAAGGTGAATGCTTTTGTTACCCACAGTCCACTTTAAAGATGAGGAAACAGGCAGGGGAGGTTGAGCAGTTTGCCCAGGGTTACCCTGGGGTAAGAGGCAGAGCCTGCCGTGGACCTCAGGGTGATTCTAAGAGCCTGAGTTCTCACGTAGTTCACTGAGCTGCTCGTAGACCAAAGCTTGGACATGAGGAGTTCCTTTCTTAGTCTCCACTGATGAGCACCACTGTCTGTGTGAGTCATAAATCCAAGAGTTTTATCCTTGACAATTCCTGTTCCCTTACCTCTCACATCCATCCAGTCCATCGCCGGGTCCTCCTGATATTCCCTGCTTGTTCTCTCCAGCCTCCGTCCACTCCTCTCCTTCTCTGCCCCTACCACCATCTCCCACCTGCACTCCTGAAGTGGCCTTCAGACCCCTATCCCCTCACCTGCCCCTGCCCAGCTCGAACCTCTTCTCCATTCTGCACCCAGGGTGGTTTTCCCAAACAAAATCTGGACACATCATCCCCTGGCTTAAACCCTTTAATAGCTTCTCATTGCTCTTGTAAATGAAACAAAACCCTAACATGACCACAAGGCTCCAGTGATCTGGTCCTGCCAACTCCAGTGGCCTCATTTTATCCTGCTCTCTCCTCTGTTTCTCTGTGCCTGTCATGCTGGCCTCATCCTTGAAACATTCTGTCCTCTTGTCCATCTTGGGGTCCCACATGTCCCCTCTATGCTACTCCTACTAAAATGCCTGCTTTGTGTAGGAGGCAGCTGAAATGTCATTTCTGTAGGTACGCCCTTCTCCAGGTGAGGCCAGGTGCCCCTGTTACCCTCTCTCACAGCATCCTGAACTTCTCAGTGACACTTACTGCAATTGTAGTTACTTGTCCATGGTCTTTCTCTTCTGCTTTGCTGTAAACTGTCTTGACCTTATTTAAGGCTGTCCCTTCAACTTCTAGTTCAGTGCCTTTTACATAAACACTCAACAAATGATAAATTGTTGTTGAACGAATAAGTTAGAGAATGAAGCAGTCAGTTGATGGGCCCTGGCTTTTTCGTTGCTTCTGTATTTCCTCACCTTTGACGTCTCTGTTACAAAGGCTGACACTGGGGGCTTGAGGTGTGAGCATTCTGGCTGCCTTCACTAGTTCCGTATCAAGACCTGAGTCATAAGAGCCAGGAGAGCAGTCGTATCCTGGGGATGTTCTGTTTTTGAGGTAAACTCGTCCTTGTTCACGTACTCGTTTCCTTTGGGCAGAGCCTGGTTTCTGTTCAGTCGTGCAGAGTTGCATGGTAGGATTATGTTAATTGGGAAGCCAGGAGCAGAGGGGAGGGGAGCATCTTTGAGGTGAGACTAGAGCAGGCGGGAGAAGACTTCACTTCCTGGCTCTGGCATCTTCCTCAGGTTCAGGGTGCATTGGACTTGATCACTTGGCCTGATGGAAAGGGACCTCCCTGTACTTCTTGCCTTCACAGTTAGTACATCTAATATCCCCAAGCACAGGCAGAATGTGGTTGGGAACCTCTTCTTCAGAGCCAAGGGCAGCTGGGTACAGCACGTGCTGGCAGTTTGATTAGTGACTGAGGTTATGTGTGTGACCGTGTGTAACTCCTTTGTAATGATGGATCTAACTCCCACAGCCCATTTTCAGACAGACATGGAAACTCTCCATGTTTAAAGTGTGTCCCATGTTGATTTCCTGGACAAAGCTGGCTCCATGAACTCTTGTACAGCAGGGAGCTGCTCTCTCATGCCCTTGGGGGCTCCCTACACTTGTGACTGGCCTTGTGTCTGGTGGGGCAAGTGCATGTCCCAGAACCCTCTGTGCCTGGGCAGAAAGTCTGGGAAGGGTATCAGAGATCTTATAGGGTCATCATCCAAGGGAACTTTTCCAAGAATGTCTGCTGATTCACAGTAAGACATGCACAAGCCTCTCCTCATTCTGTTCTTATTGCCGCATCTCCACCTTGCTAACATAGGAGGGATCCTTCCTGGGACAGTGGATGACCCCTTATACGTGCAAGGAAGGAAATCAGGTTTACTTGGGTCACTGTAGCTACAGGCCAAGTTTGCTGTACTCCCTTGGCACCTGGCTGGCTGGATTCGGGTATGTGAATGTCAGAAGCAGGCCCATATTTAATGTGCATTTTGGACCTGGATGTTAGCAGTGGGGAGGAGAAATAAATGCTGACAGTTCATCTGAGAGGTTTCGTCCATTGCCACTAGTGATTCTAGAAGCATGTCATTTTCCGGCTTCTAATTGCTTCTCTCCTGTTGTCTCTGACTGGTCCTTCATGAGGTCTGCCTTTCATTCTGGATCCAGATGATCAGACCAATGATCTGAACAATCACACTCATTTGTGGATAGGACCTGGGAGCATCATATGGAGAAGTTTGGGCTCAGAGTCAGACAGACCTGGGTGTGAGTCCTGGCTGCAACTCTTCATTCATTTGACACATATTTCTTGAAGACCTACTATGTGCCAGGCACTATTTCTGGGGATACAGTAGTGAACAAAATAGACCTAGAATCTGCTCTCATGGAGTTTATGTTCTAGAAAGAGGAGACAGATGATAAACAAGTATGTAAAAGAAGTGATGCCAGGTAATGGTAAGTGCCATAAAGAACCTCTTACCAGGTGTGGAAATCTGGGAAAGTTACTTAACATCTCAGACCTTCATTTTCCACGTCTGTAAAACAGAGATTCTATCCCTACCTTTCCAGGCTGTTTGGATTAAAATGAGGTTAAAGGTATGGAAGTATCCAGGAGACACATAGTAGAGACTCAGTAAATCTTCCTCTTTTTATACCATCTTCCTATGTGGATTTGGTGAAGTTTTTCCTTGCAGGTTTAAAAGGCAGGCCCCTGCTTATCAGAGCACAAGTGGAAAAACTGGTGTTGCTTCTTGTTTGCAAATCATCCCAGTTGGTTTCCAGTGGGCATTCCCAGTACTACTTCACAGGCTCTTGGCAAGGACACATGTGAAAGCACCTTGAGGCTTCCCAGCACATAGTGGGTGTGCAAGGATTTTCAGTCAAATGTTGGCTCTGTCAGACTTGGTGCCGCTTTGGAGAGACAGAGCCGCGGCGTCTTTGATGGGCACACATCACATTTCATGCCCAAGCAGGGAAGAACAGTAAATATCTGCACCAAGCCACCTGCTGTTGCAGCTGATTTTTGACTCAATTCCAGTAATCGCGTGCTTCAGAAGAACCAAAACAGGGATTCCCGAGAGTCTGCTTCCACGGAATGAGGGTTTTTTTAAAGTCTCTTTCTCACATGCCTTGACGGTGTGCCCCTCCCTACACAGAGTGAGAGAAGTGGGAAGGGGGTATAGCTGCAGGGCTTCCCCTGTGTGGAGCAGACACAGCCACCACTGGGCCCGACCGCACTGGGAAAGGGGAATCCAGGTGTGGGAACAAGCCGAGTGGTGCTGGGCTCTTAGTCTGGAAGAGGGGAGAACCTGGCCAGAGTTGCTCCTTGTTTTTGCTCCTGGACGTGGAATGCGTGCTGACTTCTCTGACCTTGGTTTCCGTCTCTTGCTTACAGGCCGTGCACACGGGGATGCGAGCGCTCATCTACAATAGCTCCACGGGGGGCTCTCCGGCCGAGCAGTCGGGCATGAGGACCTACTACTTCAGTGCCGACACCCAAGAGGACATGAATGCGTGGGTCAGGGCCATGAACCAGGCTGCACAGGTGCTGTCTCGATCGTCACTGAAGAGGTCAGTCCCAATGGAGGAGGGTCTCTGTCGGAGCACCTCCTACACTAGGATGGGGACCCAAATAAGAACTCTTGGGTGCCCCACATTCCACCATTCATTCACTCGTGTTAAGTATTGCCCTGTTTTTGAAGTCCTTTTTAACAATGAATTCTTCTGGGAGGAGAATGCATACATGGCTAACATATGTTGGCTGTCTGAGCTGGAAGGTCCCCAGAAGTTATCCAGTCCACTGTCCACATTAAACAGAGAAACATGAAGGCCTTGAGGGTGAAATGACAGCCAGGGATATGCAGCCTTGGCACCTGGTGTGTGTGTTTCTCAGTTTTTCTTCTCTTGTGCTGGTGGAAGGGACAACCTTGGGGCACCAGATTGGGGAGGAGGAAGGGGACAGGCAAGAAAGATCTTGCAGACTGAACGTGTGTCACCATGTTCCCAGGGGCTGACCTATCTTCCAGCTGCCTCTTCCCTCAAGTGGGCAAACCAAGGGTACACTCAGGGATCTTGAGATTCCTGAGTCTGCTGGCTGTGGGAGATTCCCTGAGAGAAAGCAGAGGAGGAATATGAGTGGAGTCGGGCTTGGACAGGGTAGGGTAGCCCCAGAAAAGTCAGGGTGTGCCTTTAGCCAGTCCTCATCTCACATGGGCCCTGTTCTTCGCTGTCTGGGCACCTTGCTCTGCTCAGGAACCTCTGTGACAGTGGTCTTTTAGTGAGGCCTCAGAACAAAAGGATATCCTCCAGCAACCTAAAGGCAGGAATTTTCAGTGATTGCAGTTGAATTTCACATGGTGTGTTTTAGCTCGTCAGCCTTTCCCATCTCGTGTGTATGTGATTTTTTGGTATTAGTGGTACTTCCTAGCTTCATGCTTTGTTTTTTGAGGCTAGCTGACTTTTGATATAGATAGTGACCTCCTTTAAGAGGCCAGATTGGGGTCCGGCCCTACCCTCTGGAGCTTCCATACCACTTCAGTCAAGCATTCGTCACGTCGTTTTTTCCCTTCTGTCTACTTTTCAGTTTCCTAGGCTTCAGGCAGGGACTGTCTTGTATCTTCTGCACAACATCCGACACATGGTAAGCTCTCAAATGTCTGTGAAGTGAGCGAGTAAGAGATTGAAGACAGGACAGGAACAAAGACTGTCCTGGCAGTTTCCACATGGGCCCTGAATCAGTAACACTTAACTACAGGTATTCAGTCGAGTTCGGCTCTACCTCCTAGCGTTGTCATCCAGCCTGAATTTTGCTATCGTGTCCAAGATGATGACATGAAAGGCTGTGCCTTTAGCCTGTGGGCACTCTGTTCATAGTGACTTTCTCATTTCCTTCATCATTCCAGGAGAACATGGGGTGGGTTTGACACTCCTAGTGCACGTGCTGTGGAAATGCTCACCATTTCCTAGTCTTTGTTTTTTCATTCTTTTAAAAATATATGTTTATTTAATTATACAGTAAAGAAATTCTTATTATAAAAAATGCAAAAAGTAAAGACAGAGAGTTCCTTAATCACGTTCCCAGGGTAATCTCTGTTATCAGGCTAATGAGGATTCTTTTAAACTATTTTCTATTCATTTATATACATATATGCACTTAGTAAACACAGAGGTTTCTTTTGTGCTTTTTTAAAACATGGATAATGACATCTTGAAAATCATTCTATACCTATGTATATGGATTGACTTTATTTTTGCTATATGGTATTTCATAGTGTAGATGTACCATAATGTATTTAAGCATGTGCCAAACCTTGGATAGTTTTATATTTTCTAATCTTTTACTGTTATAAATCGTCCTGTAATGAAAAACCTTCTACAAGCCTTTGCATATATGAGTCTTTCAGATTGCTGGGTCAAAATACAATGCATTTTTAGTTTTAACCAACACCACCAAATTGCCCTTTAAAGAAAGCTGTATATTCCATCAGTGAGAGTGCTCATTTCCCCACATCTTTGCCCACTGTTGATGTTATCAATCCTTTTAATTTCTGCTGAGCCACTGTTTAGATAAATAGCATCTGGTTATTTTAATGTGTATGTCCACAATGATGGGGTCTTTTTGTTTACTGGCCACTTGTATTTCCTCTTCAGGGAATTGCCTGTCTCCATCCTCTGCCCATTTTTCTACTGAGTTGTTTGCCTTTCGTGGTGCTTCCCTTCCTACGTTCTCTGCAATCTGCCAGGTTAAGAATGTAGCTCAGCCTCTTGCAGAGGTTAGTGGTAGGCTCTCCAGTCTTGTGGTTAATGGAATCAGTTTTTCTCCTCTTTTGAAAATCAGGATGCTGTTTGCCAGTCTCCAATATCTGGCATTTTCCCTGTTCTCTTTGATTCCTCAGAGATAACCCGGGAGGTTCCTTGAGCCTGTCTCCAAGTTCCTGTAGGGGCCTGGGGTGCTGATGGCTAGGCCTTTCCCACTGTCTTCCCCATCTTGAACTTTGGGTCTCTTAACCACGGTTGTTCTCCTTTTCATGGTGAATCATTCTTTTGATGAAGATATGGAATTAAATCCAGAAGTTGGAAAACTGAGCTTTATTTATGCTGTCATCTTCCCCAACCAGAGACACTTGTATTTCACGTTTTTTAAAGCCCTCCCCTCCTTTATTTTAATATTAGAAAAATAGAAACTTTATTTTTGTTGTGCTTTGCATTAAATAAACAACCCTCAGCTCCTTCTAGACTTCACCCTTTTTGCCATCATTCATGTAGGCCCATTCCACTGAGGATTTGTGCTTGATTTTGTGCCCCAGCTTCCATTTCTTGTGCATGTCCTTTTATAACTTGAGCTTTGAGAGCTCCCTGTGCTGTTACACTGGTTTCTTTAGATCAGCAATGGCAAGTGGGTTCATTCTTGTGTCCCAACTTTGCTTAATTCATCATGGCTGAGTAGGCCACTGGGTCAGAGATAACTTCAGAAGGAGATTGGGCTTAACAGGAAAAAGTGCTGTGATTGATAAATGATGTCTGCCTTGAACCATTCAGGATTAATTTGCTACCCAAGATTTGGATATTTTTTACTTTATCTGTCAGATTTTGGTCTTGGAAGGGCTCCATCCTTTGTTATTGGGCTGCCTTCCCTTGTGGGGTCTCAGGCCATTGTCTCATCCCTAGATTTTCTCTGAACTTTAAAAATTTGTTCTTATTATGCTCTTATAAACTTTTTTTTTAATTAAGGGTTTTTTTTTTTAAAGATTGGCACCTGAGTTAACAACTGTTGCCAATCTTCTTTTTTGTTTGTTTGTTTCTGTTTTTTCTCCCAAATCCCCCCAGTACATAGTTGTATATTTTTAGTTGTGGGTCCTTCTAGTTGTGGCATGTGGGAACCGCCTCAGCATGGCCTGATGAGCGGTGCCATGTCCGTGCCCAGGATCTGAACCTGCGAAACCCTGGGCCGCCAAAGCAGAGCATGCAAACTTAACCACTCAGCCATGGGGCCGGCCCCAAACTCTTAAAATCCCATAATCATGTTTGCCCAAGGTTCCTTCCTTTTTTTTAAAAAAAACACAAATTGTTCTACCTTCTGAATCAGAATAAAGTCAGAATAGCATTTTCTCTTAACTTTCTGAGAGATGAAATTGTCAGCCAAGCAAATCCAGACTTATTAAATGTTCTGTTTTTCCAGAATAAGATGTTCAGAAGTTTGGTTGGTGGGAATTATTCACCAGGCAGCACTGAGTCTTCTCTCTCCTCCAGTTTGGTGATCTGCATCCGAAACCTCCATCTCTGTTACGTGGGTGGCCCCAATAGTAGCGCTTCGTTCTCTCCCCTCCATGATTCTCGCCCAAATGCTTCTATTCTTTCTTATAGGCAGATGCTTTCTTTATGAATGTGGCATATTAGGACTCCTGATTACACATAGCAGAAAATACAGAGAAATTTACCTTAAAAAGGAGGGGACTTATTGATTCATGCCACTGAAAAGTTCAGGATAGATCTTGCTTTAGAAACAGCTGGAGGGGTCGGCCCAGTGGCCTAGTGGTTAAGTGCTTGCACTCTGCTTCAGTGGCCCAGGGTTTGCCAGTTCAGATCCCAGGTGTGGACCTTTGCACCGCTTATCAAGCCATGCTGTGGCAGGCGTCCCACATATAAAATAGAGGAAGATGGGCACAGATGTTAGCTCAGAGCCAGCCTTCCTCAGCAAAAAGAGGAGGATTGGCGGCAGATGTTAGCTCAGAGCTAATCTTCCAAAAAAAAAAAAAAACATAAAGAAACAGCTGGGTTCACGGCTCAGACAGTATCATGACAAGTCGTTTTCTCAGGCTCTGGGTTCTGCCCACCTCTGGGTTGGATTAATTCTTAAACTCCACGTGGAGGTCCCTGGCATATCTAGGATCTGGTGGCAAGGTAGCTACAGTAGCCCCAGACTCATGTCATCCAGATTAAAGTCCAGCAAGAAAGAGCCAGAGTCTTGTCCAGAAGAATGGGATCCATTCTGTTTAGAGAGGTGTATATCACATTTATACCTTAAACCATGTACCGTGGCCAGGGAACGCACTTGCTGATTGGCACAGGCCTGGGATACATGCTTCACTTCTGAGAACCAGACCACAGGGACTGAGTGAGGTCGGGTGGATGTCCAAGTAAATGTTAGGGCCATGGGCAGAGGAAGGAGAAAGGACTTGTTGGGATGGGATAAAGGAGATGCATACAACCGGTATCCAGGCAGCTGATTCACCCCTCACTTCCTACTCTTTCAGTTTCTTATATCTTAGGTATCTTCTCCCAGAGCTTAGTCTCCACAGTCAGATAGACCTGGGTTCAAATCCCAGCTCCAGCTGTGTCACTTGTGCAAGTTAGGTATGCTTTTTAAACCTCAGTTTTTCTTAGTTCGTAGGGTTGTTACAAGTATTAAATAAATTGAATATATAAATTGCTTACCTAGCATGATAGATGAGACATAGTAGATACTCCATATCAGATATGCTAGCTTCCATAGGATTTGACTTAGCAGTATCATTGGCTCTTTCTTCTTTGCACCCTTCCAGTTTCCTCTTTAATCCTCTGGATTACACTGATGATGAGTCTCCCGTGAGCAGATTGCACTCTCTCCCTTGCCAGCAGTGTGAGTTGTGGTTCAAGACCCAGGCTCCCTTCCTTACCGTTCCTCATCTTGCTCTTCACACCCCTCTTCTTCAGCCTCTTCCTCTGTTATTCCTCTGACCAAGGGGCAGAGTGGGGCGGCCTCGTTGTACCTCCTCCCTTTGTCCTCTTGTTTCCTACACAGGCCTCAGGGTCCCTAGAGAGACATTCATTCGAGTGTTCCTGCGCCCCGACCCCACACACCGTAAGGGGCACCGAGCACTGCTGCTGGAGCCTGCTCTCTACCTCCTCCTGTTCTCAATTTCTTCCCCCATTTCCGTGTTCTTCCACTTGCCAGACTTTGGACTCTGGTTTTTGATTTCCTACAGCCTCCTTGAAATCTGTCTTCCCAACTCCTCCCGTTACACTGCTCTCTTTCTCTTGTCGAAGGATACCTTGTCCTCTAACAAGCTAAAGCACTTAAGTGAGGAGGTGAGCTTGCTTCTACAACTCAGAAAACTGACAGGCTACTCAGGTAGGAGGGCCCATTGGAAGACAACTTATCTCTTCTCTGTTTCCAAACTTCTCTGGTGTCGCTGTAGTCCTGTCTTGGGACTGAAGGCATTTAGAGTCTAGTCACCTTTGGTGTGAAAGCCAATTTCCTTAGCAGGGCTTTTGAGCACTGCATGGGTCTGGTGCCTGCAGACTTTTACTCTTTCCCATTCTCTATGCCCCAACCATACTGACCTTTGTGAATTGGCTGCACTTATTCATGCGTTCATCCATTTAGTTTTTCATTCTACAAATGTTTGTTGAGGGCCTGTTGTACATCAGACACTGTTAAAGATGCTGAGAAACACAGCATTGTTCAGAGAGAGCGGCAGAGGCCCATGCATTCTTGGGTGGGAGTGAGGGAGACAGACCATAAACAGGCAAACAAATCAACAAGACAGTTTTCTGTCTTGGTTTATGCATGAAGGCAGTAAAATAGAGTGATGTGATAGGGACTAGGGGTTGACGAGTAGCCCCCTTTTTTGGGGGGCGTGAGGTAAGGCCTCTGTGGGGAAGATGTGGAGGTGAGGCCTGATTGATACAAGAAAGTCACCTGTGCAAAACCTGGAGGAAGCGTGTTCTAGGCAGAAGGAATGGCTCTCACAAACACCATGAGGCAAGAATGAGCTTGATTGGAAGGCTGGGGAACGTGGCTGAATAAAAGAGAACAGGGGAGAATAGGCTGTGATGAGACCTGGGAGGCAGGCAGAGGTCATCTCATGAGGCGCCAGGATCCCCTGGGCCTTGCTCCTCTGCTCCCCCAGCCCCCACCCTTAGGACACCTTCAGCACATCCTTCAGGTCTGAGCCTAGATGTTATTTCCTCCTTCCTTGGCCCTCGGAGTGTTAGATGCTCCTGCTTGTGGCACACTGTCATTCCTTATGCATGGAACTTTCACATTAAAGTGTTTGGCCTGCTTTCTCATTGTGACCTCTGCTAGACTGTAAGCTCCTTGAACAAGACAACAGCATCTGGCACATGGTAATCATTCAGTCAATGGGAGAGTGCATGGATGTTTGGCTAGCTGGGCAGGTGGGTGGATGGATGAATTAACAGAACAGCTATAAAACCTCTACCTGTCAGATGTTCAAATAAGGACCAGGGATGCCTGAGGGCCATCTGAGCACTGCTGTGGGATTGGCGTGGGGGAGTCAGTCTGCTCAGAAATGGCCTGTACATTTCCGGCTATCTGCACTCTCTTCAGAGAGCTAAATGTTTGGTCTTCCAGGCCCTGATCACATAGGGCAAAGTGTTGCAGGAACACCTGAGGTTGGACAAGCCTGTTGACCCTGGGCAGAAATAATTTATAGGCATGTTTTCAGCCAGGTGCAGGGCTTTGGAATCAGATCAGAGGGGGTTCAAGTCCTGCTTATGTCACTGGTCGCATGATCCAAGGCAAGTTGGTTAACCTCTCTGAGCTTCACTTTCATTACCTGTAGTGAAAGAATAATAGTAACTCTAGCCTTGTGGGTTTGTAAAAGGTGACCTATTTAATGTGCTTAGCTCAGGGTTTTGTATTTGGTGAGTGCTTGGTCAGTGCTGGTTCTTGCTGCCATCGTCCCTGTCCTTCAGTAGATATAACTTATTTGTAAATCATCTGATACTCACGTGAGTGCCCTCAACCAACCTGGGCTTGACACCACTGACCTTGCAGGATTGTTGTAGGGATTAGAGATGGTCTATGTCAAGTTCTTGGCACACATTAGGCCCCAGCATATGCTTATAATAACCAGGCATTGTCCACAAAAAATGGATGACCCAGAGCTGTGACTGCCTCAGGGAGATGGAAAGTGAGTGAGCTTGGCGTGTGCTGGAGCTGCAGGCTGCCTCAGACTGAGCTATGATGGTTGAGCATGACTTGCTCAGGTAGGAGGGAGAGGGCAGAGTTCTGCAGGGATGAACAAAGGGAGGAGACCTGGCAGCCACTGAACATCTTTCCTTTCTTCTTTGTCTGGTTTGGCCTTAAATCCTTAAAACTTCACAGGGGTCTTTGCCAGTAGCCACTCCCCTGAGGCAAGAGGCACCTCAGTTTGGCAGGCTGGCATTTCATTTTTTCTTCAGCCTCGCTCTTCTCTGCAGAAGGACAACCTGGGGACTTGGGCAGTGTGCTGTCAGGACTGTCAGGCCCTCTATTGTTCATTTAGAGCAGAGCGTGAAAGGTGGCAGATAGCGTCCCTCCTCCCAGGGGAACCGCCCTATTTAACTCTGGGGAAAAGAAGAACCCGACTCCTGTCTCCATTGCTCTCCAGCCACTTTCTTCCTTTTCTTCCTCAAATGCTAGGAACTAATGCAAGTGGGCACAACTGCCTTAGGGCTCCCAAGGTCCTTAGGGCCTCTTTATCTTCAGCCTTTTGTACAAGTCTATGGACTGCACCCAGGGTGCGTTCTCATTTTCTGGCCCACCATGCTCCTGAGCCTGTGCTCAGTGCTCAGCACTGTGTCAGCACAGGCTGAGCTGGTGTCCCAGGGCAGGACTTCTGCCACGTCACCCAGCTCAGACCAAACTCTCCAAGAAGATCAGTGGCCTGCTGCTTGTTCTTGCTGCTGGTTTGGTTATTTAGGTGTGATGAGTGGGGAGGGATCCTCCAGTGGGACTGCGACAGAAGGGCAGGGTCCACCAACAGGACCAAGGTCTAACCAAGCCCCTACAAACTGTCATTCCGCTTCCCACCCATGGCTTTGAATGAGACTTAATGTGTGTGGGGTGTGTGTGTGTGTAGCGTTTAGAGGGAAATATTATTCCTTATTTCCTGGTGAGATAAAGGGTTTGGAGGCAGAATAAATTAATCATGAGTGCACACCTGCTTGGTGTGATCTGTTAACTTCTGAGATCTTGTGAAGAAAAGGAATGAGAGAGAAGGATCCCCAGTCTGAGATGTGTGCTTTTCCCACTTGCAGGGAAAATGAGAATTTGCTCTAAGCAGACACAGAGCATTGCTGTGAGGAGCTGAAAACGGGAGGCCCAACCCCTGCTGATAATAAGTTTGGCCCCTTGTGTCAGGGATTACACTTGGATGCTGTAATAGAACATCCCAACTTAGGATGGTGTAATCAAATGGGTTTCAGTTTTCTCACATAACGGGGATCCAGAGGTCGGGCTGGTATAGTAGCTCCATGATGCTGTCAGGGACCTGGGCTCTTTCTTAGTTTCTACCCAGGTTTCAGCAGGTGGCTTTCATCCTCCTTTTTGTCACCTGCAATCCAGCAGAGTCTAAATTCCAGGCAGGAAGAAGGGAAAGGTTAGTAAAGACTTTCCTGGAAGACCCACCCAGCAATTTCTATATTCATCTTATTGGCCACCTCTATGTCACATCATCACCCTTAACTCCAAGGAAGGTTGGGAAATGTAAGTTTATTGTTGGGTATGCTGCTGCTTTGAAAAAATTGGAGCAAGAAAGGAGGAGAGAATAGATATTGGGAGTCAACGCATTTGTACTTGAGGACATACTGTGTGCCAGACACAGTGTTGGGCTCTTTCTGTGCATTGTCTCCTTTAATCCTCATAACAACCTGAAGACTCAGGGGCTCTTGTCCCCATTTTGCAGATGAGGCCAGAGAAGTCAGAGACTTGCCCAAGGTCACCCAGCTTTTATGTGGTGGAGCCAACACTTGAATTCAGGTCCAACTGGCTCTAAATACTACACCATCTGGGTTTATCATGTTTGAAAAGTGACACATATGGCCAAAATGGTCTCTGAATGTCAGGAATTTCCTGCATTTCTGAGCAGTTACTAATTCCAGGTGATCACGATGACAGTAATGACCTGCTCAGGAAAGGCTTGTGTCATCTTAGCTAAACATCCACGCCCTGCACAGCTGACTTCTCTGAATGTCAACAGTCGTTGACAGCCAAGGGGTTCTTCATTCTTTCCCACCATTGTGCTAAATCGAGCATTGCAGATCTATTTGTGACAAGTCTCCTGATTTGAGAAGTCATTTGTTAAGTTGTTGGTAATTCAAGGAGACAGGGAGAAAGCTAGAATACGTTTTGGCCTTAAGTCCTTGGGTCCTGGAGTCGAGGAAGCCCTTTTCCCTTCATTTCTAATGTCATACGTGTGGGTGGCATATTTGTTTCACTATCTGGCTTCTATGACAAGGTGCTGTTTATCTCTGGGTGGGACTAAAAGGGAGGTGCAGTTACTTAGGTCTCACAGGTGGAGGAACCAGGTTATAAAGCTTCGGTGACTTGGCCAGGGTATGACCCAGAGGGCAGCCAGAGCTTGAATCTTCTAGGCAGCAGCCTTAGCACATCCCCCATGGGTGGTTTCCTGAATTTGAGAAACAGTGAAGAAGCTAAAGCCAGCTGAGGCAACTTGAAGGCTACTGATTGGGTTTATACTGACGTGGTTATGGAGGATTAAAGGAAAAAAGGAAAGACAGAGTTAAAACCTATAATGTGTACATTGTGGAACAGAATTGTCCCTTTATAAACTTACAGTAAGAATTGCTTTTTCTTAAAGTTAACACCCCTGAATATTTTCCATATGTTCCTGCTACTGGAGCTTATAGATCCACTGAATATTATGAATGGAAGGGCCCTCAGACATCACCAACTGAATATGTCATTATATAAGGATATGGTAGAACTCCTTCCACTGCAAGTAATGGAGACCAAACTGAAACTAGTTTAAGTGAGAAAGAGAATTCATTGGTTCACAATCAAGATGTCCAAGGGTATATCTGGTTTAGGTATGGCTAAATCTAGGAGCTCAGGCCAAGTCTTTAGGATTCTGT
The DNA here is from genome assembly GCF_041296265.1 of Equus caballus. Classification (NCBI taxonomy): domain Eukaryota; kingdom Metazoa; phylum Chordata; class Mammalia; order Perissodactyla; family Equidae; genus Equus; species Equus caballus. The sequence goes on along the minus strand of NC_091690.1, from coordinate 87,682,452 downwards.
TTCTCTCCATCTGCTTTCCCTGGTGTTGGCTTCATTCTCAAATAGCTACTTCCCACAGAGTTGCAGCAGCTCAAGACCAGCTCCAACCAAAGTCCCAGAGCCAACTCCGCTTGGACGCATGACACTCATGTGTCAGCCCCTGAACCAATCACGAGACTTTGGAGCCTCAGCTGGACAGGGACTAGTAGAGTCAGTAACACCCAAACCACGTGGACTGAGAGGGAAGAAGGGTGATCCCCAAATGGAAATTGAAACACTGTTACTAGAAGGGATGGCAGGTGTTGGGGGAAAGATGTCCTCTAGGGATGGATAAAAGGAGGTCCAAAGAAGCTTTTGTTCAAAAGCTTTGGGTTTTCGTGGAAAAGGCACGAGTGCATGGACAGTGAGATTGTTTTTCTCAGTTCTCCATGCCTGAGTTAAGGCCAAAGCAGCAGACCCTGTGTTAGGGGTTGTAGTTTCACTTTATATTGAGATTCTAACCAGCTCCCAGACTGGGTTGATTCTGCCCTGAATCTGTGCTGATTATTGGTAGCTGAGGTTCTGAGGTTGTTGCGAGGACACCTGGGCCCTGGTGCTGAGCTGTAAATACTGCAGTATTTCCATTGTATGCTCTCATGTTGAAGTAGAGAACCCTCTGGCGTGGCCAGATCAAGGAGTGTTGGAGCAAGGCCAGGACTTTTTACCAAGGAGTACAAGAAGACTGGCTGCCCTATCCAGCGGTCCCTGGTCATTTTTTCAGTCCAGCTGGGCTAGAGTCTGTTCCTCTGCTTCTCCAACCTAATTTTGCAAAGCTTATGGAGCCACTGCTGTGTCCCTCGGACCAGGTAGTAGGGATGCAGACATAACTGGGACCCTGCCCCAAGGAGGTGAGGAGAAAGGCAGCTTACTGTGGGAGACGGGCCATGAAAGAGGACTCCTTCTCAGCTCCAGAAGCCCTTTCTCCAGCCTCATTTCACGCCCTGACCGCTCACCCGCCCACACCATTCTCCTTTACAATTTCCAGGTGTGCATACATGTAGGCTGCTGACATGCATATGGAGAGCAGTGGCTCAGGCACATGGGCTCTGCAGTCTGCCCAGGATTAAGCCCTGGCTCCACTCTCTTCCAGCAGTATGATCTCAGGCATTTATCTTCTCTGTGCCTCAGTTTCCTTATGTCTAAAATCTGACTAGTAACACTTCACAGAACTGTTGTTAGTCAGTGTTCTTGTGGGGTCCTTTTTGAGCCGTTCCCTGATGAGGCAGATAAGTGGTTGTATGAAGAGGTGCCTCTTCTCTACTCCCCATCTTTGAAGAATGTTCCTTATGCTGCCAGTTGTACTTTGGGCTGTGCTGGATGCCACTGGAGAAGGCCCAGGGCTTGGGCCTTCTGTCCAAGCCAGACTGCACCAGACAGACAGACAAACAGCAAAAGGGAAAGGCCTGAAATTGTCACAGGCATAATTTATTTGCTCAGTAGTATTTATAGAGCTGTACCAGTCATTGCACAGCTCTGGGCATACAATGATTGGCCAGGTGGGCCTCTGGCCTGAAGGAACTCATAGTCTACTTGGGAGCCAGATGAGTAGACATCACTCGTGGGCCAGTGTGATTAGTGTGACAGTGGAGTTAGCTAAAGTCCTGATCTACACTGGCGGTGTGTGTCTGGGGTGACATCCTGGAGGAGGTGACATTTAAGCCAGATCCCAAAGGAGAAGAAGTTAGGCAGGCAGCGTGAGGGACCAGGCATGAAAGGTGTTCCAGGCTGAACAGCTGGTGCAAAGGCCTGGAGGTAATTTGAGAGTAAAGTGTGTTCACTGGGGAGTCTTGGCTGCTGGTGGTGCTGTCTGGAATGGGCTGAATGTGCTGCTGTTGTTACAGGGATGTGGAGAAGGTGGAGCGGCAGGCAGTGCCCCAGGCCAATCATGCAGAGTCCTGTCGTGAATGTGGCCGCGTGGGACCCGGACATGCGAGGGATTGTCCTCATCGTGGCCACGAGGACTCCTTTGGCTTCGAGAGGCGGGAGCAAGAGGAAGAACGGTACCATTCCCAGAGGGACCCACTGGAGGGCAAGCGGGACAGGAGCAAGGCCAGGTCCCCGTACTCGCCAGCCGAGGAGGATGCCATCTTCACGGATTTATCTGGAGGCCTGAGAGGCCAGCAGGCACAGCCCCAGCGGGCAGAGAAGAACGGTGTGCTGCCTGCCGCATATGGCCCAGGAGAGCAGAACGGGACTGGCGGGTACCAGCGGGCCTTTCCTCCCAGGACCCACCCTGAAAAGCACAGCCAGAGGAAGAGCAGCCTGGCCCAAGTGGAGCAGTGGGCAAAGGCCCAGAAGGGGGACGGCAGGAGGTCAGTAATAGACTCAGGAGCGCTGCTGATGGGTATGGTAATATAATAACAATAGCTATCACTTACCCAGCACGTCCCGGGCTAATACTGGCCTTAAACTCTTTACTAACCACCCTACAAGGTGGGGATGATATCCTCAATTTATAGACAAAGAAACTGGGGCTCAGAGAAGTGAAGGAACCTGCCCAGGACACACAGATAAGTGGCAAGGCCAGAGTTCACACTTGGGTCTGTGAGACCCCAAGCCCGCTGGTGATTACATGAAGGCCCCTTTCCCTTCCCCAGAGAGCGCGCCTTGAGATGGTCAGCAGTAGACAGTAGTGGATCTCCTGCTCTTGTGCCGCTGCTTCCCCGAATCCGGGAAATATTTGTAGAAGCTAGAGTAAATACAGATCCATTTTTAATTCCAGGCACATAGAGGAGTGCTTTGGCACTGTTGACATTGGGCTTCATCATATCCATTCCTTCAAGAAGCGGTTCCTAATTATTTAGAGGACATGCATCTCTTACTATTTGCAAAGCACTGTCTATTTTATTATAATTTTAGATTAATTAGGACGTATTTGTGAACATGAAGAATTCAGGGTCACCTAGCTTCCCCACTTTCCCCAGGAGCCACTGTGTTTTGTCTTCATTGGGAAGGCAGTAAATCCCCCATGCCATCCTGAGACTTCTAGAACAAACCACTGACTGGATAGGAGATAGCAAAGCCATGGTGCATTCAGAAAGCTCCCCGGGGGCTGGAGGGGCTGCAGTGGATGTGCCAGAGCTCAGACCAAGTCAGCCACAGGCCCGATAAACATGTTCTAAAGTGCCACACTCAGTCCCCCGTTGACTTTGCACCTCTGGGCTCTGGAGGCAGTACTGCTCCTAGGGGCATCGCCTAGGCCTCTCTTTAGGTGTGTGGATGTGGTGTGCGTGTGTGGGTTGTGTAAGTTTTTAATCTAGTCCAGGTGGGCAGTTGTGAGGGTAAGATGGTGAAGAAATCACAACAGAAACCCCATAAGCAACTGGTACTGGTAGACACTGTGGAACAAACTAGGAGAAGGAAGGCCTTTTGTGTTGTAGCTAAGGTATCTTCCCATTCCCACATGGGACTGGCCAGGGGTCAGTTCTGTTTGTTATAGGTTATAGGGGCTGTGGGTTCAGGTTAGAGAGAGGTTTGGAAATCAGTGCCAAGAGGTGGTAACTGATGCTCTGACAGTAAATCACCCAGGGTGGAGTGTTTAGAGCAGTGGTTCTTAATCCTGGCTGCACAGTTTGATCATTTGAGGCCTTGCCTGAGATTTAGATTCATTGGTCTGGGGTGAGGTCAAGGCATCAGGATGTTTTAAAAGCTCCCCAGGTATTTCCCAGTATGTGAATGACCTGGAGAGGTTTGGCGATAACTGAGGCTTGGGTCCCACGCCCAGACATCTGATTCCATTGATCTGAGTTGCAACCTGGACATCAGGAGTTTTAGAAACACCCACCTCCCTCTGGCGATTCTAATGTGCAGCCAGGGTTGAGAATCCCAGCATAGATTTAACAGTAGCAGAGGGCCAAAGACAGAATCCTGAGCATCTCCAGCCCAAGGGGTGGGCAAAAGCAGGGTCTCCATAAAGGAGCTTAGCAGGAGATGGAGGAGGAAGACCGGAGTGTGATGAGCAGAGTTTCATCTCGAAAGAGTCCAGTCAGCAGCGTGAGGTGCTGCAAATAACTTCTCCCTGGGGGTCATGTGCCTTCCAAGGAGGCTGGGCACCACTGAAGGAGGGTCCAGAGCCTCGGGGTCTCTGCTGGGCTTTCCCTCAGTCGCTGAGGCCTTTGGTTCCACTGAGCTGCTTGATGGGCTTAGATGGGCAGACCTGAATTGCCTTTCGTCATAGAGCTAGAATTTTAAAGTTAGGTCAAGAGGCAGAGTAATAGGGGAATACGGGAAGGAAGGAGACAATGGCACGGCCAGTGAGAAACCCTTTGTGGCAGGGGCGCAGAAAGGACTTTCAAAAGCTGTGCAACTGATAGACAGTTATAAGTTGTTGGTTGTGACATGTCTCTACAAAACTGTTTCTGGCAGCCCATCAACCTATGTTACTCTGCTACACACCATGGCCTGCATTTGGGGGTGGGGAGCACGTCAGGGAGCTAAAGGAGGATGAGTCACTGCAAGGAGATAAGAGGGGGTTGGGCAAGGCGTTGGACTGTCCCTCCGATGTGAGATGGAGTTTGAGCTGCTCTTGTCTAAGGGGCAGGGTGACACTGAGCCTGCGGATGAAAACTGTTCACTGGCCTTGGAGGTCGCTGAGTGCACGGCAAGAGGAATTTCAGTCTAGTGGTGGAAGATCTCAGTGGGCTGAGAAGTGAAAGTGAGGACTTTGAAGACTACCCTTTTGAGAAGAAAGCTGTCAGTCCCCAAGTAAGCAAAGTGCAGTCTCTGATTATTCACTTGTATCTTGAAAGGACTGCATCTTACATTCCCAGAGTTTTTTTTTTTTTTCCTTAAAGATACATTTGTAATTTCTTACAGTCAAGTAATAAGTAGATCTGGCTGCTTAATAAAGGAACCTCTGCCATTTGAAAATACAGAAGATTTTTGCTTTGTGTAAGATTAATACTGTGCTAATCTCATTAGATTGAGCACTTTAGACATTAGAAGGAGTGTTATTTGAACAGTAATATGAACTCATCTTCATGGCTCTAGATCATATAAGATATATATTATGTGTCGCATCATTAAACTTCTTTAGAATGGTGGTTTGTGGAGGACAGACTGACATACCCTTAGAATCTTAGCACATTCTAAGAGATTGTTTTGAAATTGTAGCCCTCCTTTTTTTTTTTCCTGGTGTTTAAAGTAATGCATACTTGTGAAATAAAAAGTTGGGGGTGAGGATGGAGTCAGGGACTCAGACATTACGGTGAGGAACAGAGTAGAAAGTGAAAGTCCTGTGCAATTGATATGGAAGTCAGGGTGAGGACCGTCTGCTGCGTAAGTGATTGGTTATAAAAGTTGATTTTATATTTCAGTATGACCATTTTGTAGTGACTGTATCAGAATATTCTGTTTGGTCCCTTTTGGATTAGGGAGGCCCATAGCCACAGAGAGCAGGAGACCTTGAGCCCTCTTTTTGGGCAAGGCTGGAGTTGGGGGCCAGCAAATGGACCTACTGTTAGGGAGAAAGCTGCTCTGGGAACTCCTGCCTGCTCCCAGGGGCATCTTTACCTCATCTTACTACCCTCCCTCCAGCGGCCCTCCCTCGACCATCGGTTAGTTACCATGGTTTGGCTCTGAGCAAGGGCTCACCACTGCATTGGGGCCTTGGGGTCACCCCCAAATGGCCAGCGCTGGAAGGGTGGCAGGCAGTGCATTAACAGAGGGTGCAGGGTAGAGGACAAGCTGAAGGCTTTGGGACACTGCCATGTGGGGTCCTCTGACCATCCCAACACTGTAGCCAGGCGCCTAGAGTGAACTGCAGAGCGAGACTGCAGGGTACGGGGGGAGCACAGCTAGCACATGCTCTGCGTAGTTTGCATTTTGCTTCAGGCAGAGTGAACAAGGGTTGGTAAAGTTATGAACTCCCGGGGAAGCCCCCAGCCTGGTTTGTGCCACTGCCACCACCACTGTTTGGGGACTCACTGACACTTTCCCCTCTGACTTTGGGAAATCAATAGCAAACCCTGCCACCTCGTGGCAAGCAGACACACTAGACAAGTCTGGATTGAAGAGATCTGAAAATTACCTCCTGTAATTGCAAAGATAATGATGAAAAGGAAGAAGAAGGCTACCATTTATGAATGACAACTATTTATAATCTTCACAACAATCTGTTAAGTAGTTCTTAGTATCCTCACTTTATAGGAAGGAGTGAGGACATAAATGACACCTAAGGTCATATAGCTAGGAAGTGATTAAATGAGATTAGTTTAAAAACAATTAGAACAGCATTTCTCAAATATTAGCCACCTGCAGGGCTTATTAAAACACAGGTGGCTGGGCCTCACCCCCAAGGTTTCTGTTTGGGAGGTCTGGGGTGGGGCCTGATAACCTGCATTTCTAACAAGTTCCCAGGTGGTGCTGATGCTGCTGGTCCAAGGACCACACTTTGAATAGCTCTGACTTAGAACAATACCTGGCACATGGTAAGTACTATGTAAAAGTTTGTTAGATAAAATTGATAGATAAAGGCAGAGATAGGATTCCAACCCAACACCTTGCTGCCTTTCAGGTTAGACTTTTAAGCCCTAATAAAACTCTATATGTTGCCCCTTTCTGAATGTTTCTTCCTTCTAAGAAAATAAAGTGGCTGGTTGGTAGTAGTTTTCACAGTCATATCCAGCTTTTGTGTGCAGGGGTATTTGTTGAAGGGCTGCTTATGCATCAGGACTTTCTCAGACCGTGGACAGTATCACAGAATGTGAGACATAATTCCTCCCCTCCAAGGATTTACGGCTTGGCTGGGGAAGCGATGTCCTACAAGTATGAAAAGGTTCTGTCAAGACAGGACCTTGGAAAAGTTACAGACCATACAATAACTAGGTCAGAGCAGAGCAGCGTCCCTGAGGGCTGCGGCTTTGTGGAAGGCCTCTGTGAAGGGGCATGGGACGGTGTCCTGGAGAATGAGTGAGATTTGGGTGAATTGGGCAAGGGGAGCCTGTACAGGTAGGGGAAGGAAGGACAACACTATGAGCATAAGCAGAGGCAGAAGGGAGCCCCCGCTGGTGAAGCACCTGCTGCGTATCAGGCTCGGAGCCCACATTCTCTCACCTGTCTCCTTTACTCTTCAGAGCAGCCTATGAGGCGGGCCTGCAACACGGCCTCCTGTTACAGGTCAGGAAGCTGAGGCTCAGAGCAGGCAGGTAGGCTGTCTAGGGTCACATAGCCAGTGGATGGGAGAGCTAGGATTCAACCCAGGTCAGACTGCCTCTGCTTTCCGCTGCGGGAAGTGGCCCAGGTGTGTAGGGGGCTGGGCAGGGTTTGGGTGAGGCTCACTCTCAGGCTCCAGCAAGTGCAGGGCTGCCCCTGAGGGGGGCGCCACCTTAAGTGCTGGGCCCTGGACGCCTGGCTTGCCTCAGCCTAGTCATGGCCCCCGGAGGAGGAGCAGTGAGAAAACAGCAGGACTATAGGCCTAGTAGGTTGAGGTCAGGTGCTGGAGACTGTGAGTACCAGGCAAAGGGGTTTAGAGTTTACCTCGTGAGCAGCAGGGAGCCGTTGAAATTTTGGAGCACAGGAGTGACTGGATCCAAGCAGTTGACTGGGTACAGTGTGGAAACTAGTTAGGAAGATCTCACAGCTGTCTGGGGGGAGGTAATTCATCAGTGTCTGGACTAGAGTAGGAGAAAAGAAAGGAACTGGAGCCAGCCGCTTCCTGTAGGAACCTCTAGAATTTGGTGCTGGGATCCCGGGCAGGGGGAAAGTTGGTGACCCGGAGCACTGGGAAGCGTTTCCTATAAGCACGCACACTGCTGGAAGAGCACACTGACGGAAGAGGCGGGAAGGAGAAGGCGGGTTCAGTCACTTTGCACTTGAAGTGATGGGCATGGGGCAGCCGCGTGGGCCTGGTAGGGGGTTGACATGCTAAGGTTGACAGAGAAAAATGGTTTTGGAGTCCTGCAAAGCGAGGAAGTGGCTAAAGTCCTGGATGTCTGCTTTGACGTTCTTTGGGGTTCTTGCTGGGCTCCCTCGCCTGCCTGGTTTTGAGGATTTACTTAGCTGCTTCCAGGAGCCTGGCAGACCCCTGCTTGGTTGTCATACGCATCCTTCTTCTTCTCCTCAGCCTGCCTCCGGACCAGACCCTTCCTCGCCAGGGTCCTGGCCAGTCCCTGGCCTTCCCAGAAAACTACCAGACTCTTCCCAAAAGCACCCGACACCCCTCGGGGGGCTCCTCGCCCCCTCCCCGCAACCTGCCCAGTGACTACAAGTACGCGCAGGACCGAGCCAGCCACCTGAAGATGTCGAGCGAGGAGCGCCGGGCCCACCGGGATGGCACAGTGTGGCAGCTCTACGAGTGGCAGCAGCGCCAGCAGTTCCGGCACGGCAGCCCCACGGCGCCCATCTGTGCCGGCTCGCCAGAGTTCACCGACCAGGGCCGGAGCAGGAGCATGCTGGAGGTGCCCCGCTCCATCTCTGTGCCTCCATCTCCCTCGGACATCCCTCCTCCAGGACCCCCAAGGGTATTCCCACCCCGGCGGCCACACACACCAGCAGAGAGGGTCACTGTGAAGCCACCGGACCAGAGGAGGAGCGTGGACATCTCACTAGGGGGTTCTCCCAGGAAGGCATGGGGTCACGCCACCAAGGTGAGGCTCTGAAGGCCGTGCCAGGCTGCCTGGGTCCAGCATTAGGTTGGAGGGAGCCTCACATGGTTTGAACACAAATTCAAGCCATTTGGGATAATAATGATAGCTAACACTTATCAGAACTTTTAGATGCCAGGTGCAGTACTAAAGGCTTTACTTTAATTCTTACAACAACCCTATGAGGTAGGTGCTATTTTTATTCCCATTTCACAGATGAGAACTGTGAGGCATTAAGATCTCAAGTAACTTGCACAGGTTCACACAGCTAGAAGTCTGCTTCCTTGCAGCTTGGAAGGCAGGAAAAGATGTCTGGGTTCAGTCAGTTTAATTATTTATAATAACCCAGCCTAAGTTTTACCTCTTGAAGGGGCTTTCACAGTTTATAGTTAGAACTGGTGATAAAGATGTGTAGCCCCACTTTACAGATGAAGAGTCTGAGGCTCAGAGAGGTGAGGTGCCGTGTGGTGGGCTGCCCTGGGAGTGAGTGGCAGGTTCTGGCCCCAGCCGCGGCTGCCTTGCCAGGCCCTCGGTGTGACTTCTTGTCTCCCCACCTACAGAACTCCTCTCACGTGGACCGGCGCTCCATGCCCTCCATGGGTTACATGACCCACACTGTCAGCGCTCCCAGTTTACACGGAAAATCGGTAAGCAGCTCCTGGTCTTCCCCTCCAGGTGACTGATACCATACAGCCTGCAAAGGGCTCCCTCATGGGGGTTTTCCCCTGAGCCGGTCAAATGCGGTCTGCAGGGCAGCTATCAACCCCCATTTTAGGGGTGAGGAAACTGAGGCTCAGAGAAGTCGAGTGACTTGCTCAGGCTCATCCCGCTGGCCTTGGGTCCTCCCCAGAGCAGACGAAGAGCTTGGAGGAAGTGGAGGGAAATACTGGCCTTTTCTTCTCTTTTGGCTGCATTTCGCCTGCGGCATTTTCCAGCCACCTGCATTTCTCCTGTTAGCTCCTCTCCTCTCTTCCCAGTCCTTGCTTTGAGTCATTAACTCTGTCTTCAAAGCTCGAGTCCAGGTGAGCTTGCACTGTTGGTGGCTGTTTCCTGAAAAAATTACTTCCTGTAGCCCCTTTTCTGCCAGTGCCTTCTTTTGTCCTAATGACAGAATTAATGCAATAATTGCTTTGCGCTGTCACGTCAGTGCTGTCTCAGTGCCGGGGTGAAGAGTAATATAGCGTCGTGCTCCTGCGGTGGCTAATTTCCTTGTGATGTGTCTCCACACCTGCAGCTGGAGGAGCTTTCACTGCTTCTCACCCGCTTACGGCGGCACCAGGCCAAGTTGGCCAGTGTGCGAAATTTCGCCGTCGGCCAGTTACTGCAGCACCAGCTGACCTTTCCCACCTGCCAGGTCAGCACTGGTGGGCTCACTCAGGGCCAAGGGCCACCCTGGGGGCAAGGGAGTGACATGCTGGCCCATGCTCTAGTCTGTACTTGCTGTCTGGCTCTCTCCCTCCTTCCCTGCCTGTTTGCTTCTGGATGCTACTGCCAGACACTGTGCAGAGTGGTGAAGCCCACGCCCCGACACTGGGGAGGAGGCTGCATGTGGTGTGAGGGACCTGAACTGTGGCTTCTCTGGCTGTGAGTAGTGACTGCCAAGCTGGTGTGTGGTCGTGTCCAAAGGGCTGTGCTGGCTGTCGTCCTTGTTGCCACCTTGGGCACTCCTTGGGATGCTGAAAGGTGTGTGTCAGCTTGGAGGAAAGAGTCATAGTGCCCTCTCTTATCTGGATGGTGCCCTGCTGATTGACAGAGCATCCTCACATCCTTTATCCTGGTGAAACTCACAGTCACCTGGGAGAGGTTAGCTGGACAGGGGTTATTAGCACACAGGAGTCAGTGGATCCAGAAGGGAAAGTGACTTGCCCAGGATCCCTCAGTTGGTGGCATGCAGGCTGGAACCAAAACCCGGGTCCTATCTGGCACAATGTTCTGAATTTCCAGGACATGGGGTTTACAGACAAGCTCCCCAAGGAATGGCTAGGCAGTCGCTCTCCTGGATATCTTGAGCAGCTTAGGATGCTGGTCCACATGAGGCTGGCCCCTCCAGGATGCAGTGAAGTAGACAGAGGACAAATGAGGAAGGTGACAGGATTGTCACCTTCCTTACATGTCCTGTTTTAGTGGGACCTGAGGGACTCAGGAAATATATTCAGAAAAACGAATGTAGGGGAACATGTGGAAAAACCCTAAGTTGTGAATCTGGATGATTTTTAATAACATTGTTCTGTGTCCTCCTTACTGCTGTGGAAAGTATACGGAGACTAGGCTGATTGGGGAAGTAGGGATGGGTAAGGGGACAGTTTAGGGACAGAAATAAGATCTTGCAAGCCACTAGTGTCCCTGGCAATGGTCCTTCAGGCCTTCTCATGCTTAAAAGCACAGCCTGAACGTCTCACATTGTTTATTTGTGTGGGTTTTTTTGCATCAGAGCCGTGAACAGGGACCGCCTTCCCAGCCTTGGCCTGCTTGGCTTTCTGGGAGGCCTCAGTCTGCTGAGAAAGTGGTATGCAGGCCGTTTTTCTTAGGTCCAAGCTTTTGTAGCCCATCGGGCTCACAGGTAGCTTCTGTGATCTGTTACATGGGAAGCATAAATGCTAGGGAATCAGTCTTTTCCTTATTCTCCCTGTTCCCAGTAATTAGATGGAAGAACTCAACAGACTGTCAAAGGCGACACAAGCAGATGGGTCTGACACTGGACCTTCCACGACCAGCTCCTGACATGGCCACATTGGCTCCATGCTGAGCAGAAGGAGCCAAAACTTCCAGTGGCTGCTGGTGCTTATTGTCCTGGAACCCAAGGTCATAAAGGGACCTCCCTGGGTCACCCAGGTCATCTCTCTGCCTTTTCCAGGCATCCGTTCACACCAATCTGGGGTCATTTTGCTTCATGCATGTGAAGTGACCCAGTGCAAAGGTTTGATGACAGGAATTGGAGCATTGGTGATCGATAGGACCCTAGCTCAGGTGTAGCGTGTCCTCTTCCAACTAGACCTCTCTAGTTGCATCTCAGGAGCTCACCTCTGCCTCACTTGCTTTGCCGTCCCAGCCCTCTGATGGGATGTGTCCTGTCTCTCTCCTCCTCATCAAACTGTCCCCCCAGCCAGTGGGGGGACAAGCTGACATCCCCACGGTGACTTGCAAGATCCACCATGCTGAAAGAGGGCTCTGAGCTGCACCGAGACATTTGTGCTTCCTCTGTGGCCCCTGATGTGTTGGTCTGCTTTGGTCCCTTGTCTGGAGGCTGCAGATGTAAATGATTGACTTGTGAAGTCCCAAGTTATGGAAACAGGTTGTGTTCATAACTGGCTTTTTTCTCCTCTGTGCTTCATTTGAAGGCTGACGATACCTACCTCCAGCTGAAGAAAGACCTGGAGTACCTGGACCTAAAGGTGAGTGATGTCAGGGGTCTTGCCTCCCTTGGACACTCACCTTTCTAAGAGTGTCAGCCTCATTGGAGCCAAGCCCAAAGCCAAAGGCCGTGCAGGTCTCATCAAATCTGGATCCCAAATGAAGATGTCTCCTGTCGGAATCAGAAGAGTCATGTTTTGTTTTTGTTTTTTAATATTGCTATGGCTTTTGAAATTTTCATTTTTTTATTGAGATGTAATTGACATATAACATTAGTTTCAGGTATACAACACAATGATTCAATATTTGTATATATCGCAAAATGATCACCACAGTAAGTCTGGTTAACATTGTCACCATACATAGTTACAAAATTTTTTTTTCTTGTGATGAGAATTTTTGAGATCTATTCTCTTAGCAACTTTCATATATGCAATATGGTATTATTAACTACAGTCTGTATATTACATCCACATGACTTATTTATTTTATAACCAAAAGTTTGTGCCTTTCAGAAGAGTTTTATTTCTCACAGCCTCAAACTCTGAGCTCTCCTCACTTTCTTGTGAATTCTGCTGTAAAGTTTCTGGCTTATAGAATGAGGGCACAAGATCTTGATCTCTTTCTGTCCTTGATCAGAACCAAAAGGTCCCTCCAAATAATAAGCAGTTGCTTCTTCAGAGCCTCCAGTGGGGGCGAGGTGGGTTTGGTTCACACGGTGCCACTGGTGTGTGTTTTCACAAGTAGTTTGGTGGGGTGTTTGGTTTTGTTGCTGGGGGAGCAAGTTCCACATGGAATTACGTGGCTCTGAGGCTCACTGTGGTCTCCTGTCTACATTTAGGAGATGAACACTGGGCCCCTCCCTGTACATGATAAAGCTCAGGCTCTAAATCAGCCTCCGTAGCACAGAGAGGGCCCGAGAAAGCTGCTGTAGAAGTGCGAGGCATTCTGCTTGAGAGAGAGCTGCTATTGTTTCGTTCCTACAGCTCTCTGAAAGCTCGCACTGTGAAAAGCACTTCTTATGCCTGAACCATGAAATAGACTGAAGGAATGTGACCTTTAATTAACTGTGGGTGTTAGGGGCCTGTGGCAGGACACCCAGGCAACCGCCTCCCCAAGGGCCTGCGTACCTGGCTTGAGCTCTTTTTAACACAGGATCGTCATCCAGCCTTGTAGAAGCAGGGGTAGGAACATTAGGCCCTAAGGCAGCAGATGGGAGGCCTGCCCATGCTGAAGCAAGATCAGTGACTTTGATTAAGAATCACAAATTTATGTATCTGTTGAGTACTTGCTGTGTACCCAGCTCTGGAGAAGCCTAAGGGAGATGCAGGAGAAATATTGAGGCTCTCTGGCCTTGAGAAACTTCCAAAGGGTCTGGGTTGGGGAAAGAAAATATCCCTGAAAAACACAGACTTATTTACATTGACTGTACAAAGACCTGTCTGGCCCAGTGCTCAGGGCTGAGATAGCGAGGGTCACTGTGGACTTCTACGCTGGGAGGCTTCGGGAGGCGGTGGCGTGTGTGTGGCTCCTTGAAGGGCCAGAGGGTTTGGGTTGGTTGAGATTAAAGGAAAGGTAATGGTGGGAGTCAACAAGAGCAGGGTGAGGGTAGGGGGAGGTAGAGGCAGGTCATGCAGCTTCCTGAGTCTGTCCTAGGCCTTAGGAAAGAAGGTGCAGTGGACAAAAGTCAGACTTGGCTTTCAGACGTGAGCAAAACAAGGAGGATTCTCTCAAAATCAGGGCGTTTACGTGGCAGGCAGATCACACTGAGCGTGAGTCTTGTAAGTAAGGTAGTAATGCCTCAGGGTGCAGAGTGCTCAGACCCGGCGGTGTGGGCTGAACATGCAGCCCAGCCCATCCTCCCTTGCCCTCGTCCTGTGCAGGTCCTTCTGTCACGCCCACCACCCCACCTGACCTGGAGAGAGGTCCACCAGCCCTGGCCTCCACCTGCCCTGTGTGCACCCTGTCCCCGTTCCTTGGCCTCCCCAATGGCCAGTCACCACGCTGCCTGCTCGGTTCTTCTCACCCCCACCCCGGGGCCATGCAGTCGGCACAGAAGTATTTGTAGAGCATCCACCACCTACCTAGGCCTGTGGGAGGCTCGGCTCACCAGCAGCACAGGTGTACCCTGAAACTCTCTTCAGAGTGCTTGGCGCACAGTGCAAGAGGGAACCTAGAGCTGGAGTAATTGGAAATACCTGTCTTCTGATTCCTGTTTGTATGGGATAGCTGAAACGCTACGTTGGTCCTGGAGAGAAGATCCAGCTCAAGTTTATTTTATTTCAAGATCATAGAATTTGAGCTAAAAGAGATTTAGAGAGAGAGAGAAACTGAGGCACAGGATAACAGAGCAGGGCCAGGAGTCCCTGTGTGTCCTGACTCCCAACAGAAGCCTAATAACAATAGAGGATGTAACGTGTGCCAGTCCCCGTGTTTCACTTCTGTTAAACCCTGTAACCCCTGCATTAGCCCCGTAAGGGAGGTGGTGGTATCTTTTTTTTACTGACTGAGGCTCAGAGAAATGAATGACTTTCCCAAGGCCGTGTAAGTAGTTTGTGGGGAGCCGGTACTTGAGGGGAGCTCTGACTCTGAAGCTCACACTCTTAAACACTCTTTCTCCCAGCCTCTCCTGAAACGCTACTTCTCCTATCGTGGATGCAAAGGCGTTAAGTTTTTTAAAGAGCTGAACTGTATTTCTGCCATTAAAGTTCTGCTCTTTAGAACCCCACACCCCAGCTAGGTCTGGAGAGGGGGTGGGGGTTCGCCGTTGTTGACAGTTTGGGTTGTTTTTAGGCAGCTGGGAGGCACAGCTGGGAGGTGAGGGGGAAGGAAGTTCCTCTGCTGCCACTCGAGTGGCCTTTGTCCTTGGAGCAGGTTGCAGTCAACCCCACAGACGCTCTTGTCCCTGGTGGGGCATGTGTCATCCGTGGCTCTGGGCGCCTGGCCTCCAGGCTCTTCATGACTGTTGGGGCCTGACACCAGGGCTGCTCTGTTCAGAGTCTGTTTCCAAAGTCAGCTTCTGGGGCAGAGTTTCTTAAGTGGTGGCCTGGGATACCACCTACTTCAGAATCACTTGGGAGCTTGATTTAAAAAATGACAGATCTACGGGGTTCTGTTGAATTAGACCGGCTGGAGATAGTGCCCAGAATTCTGTATTTTTTTAAATCAAGCTCTGTGGTGATTCTTGTGCACACTAAAGTTTGAGGTCTGTTGTTCTGAAGCCGAGATTATTAACCCTGGTCATAACCAGAACCACCAGGGAAGCTTTTTAAATGAATATGGATGCTTAGGTCCTACCCTTAGAGACTCTGATTTAATTAGTAATACTTAGGTATTGCTCTTAAAAAAACAAAACAAAAGGAAAACCCTCCCTAGGTGTTTCTAATGGATAGCAGTGTTTGAGAACCATTGTTCCAAAGCAGTGGTTCTCAAAGTGTGATCCCAGGCCAGCAGCATCAGCAATACCTGGTGACTTGTTAGAAATGCAAAATCTTGAGTCCCATCCCAGACCTGCTCAGTGGGGCTCTCTGGGGGTGGGGCCCAGCAAATCTGTTTATTAGCAAGCCCTCCAGGTGATTCTGAAGCATGCTCAAGTTTGAGAACCACTTTTTAGAGGAGTGATTCCGGATCCTGGCTGCACATTAGAATCACCAGGAGGGCTTTTAAGAATCCCGATGCCAAGGCCCCGCCCCATTAATTACATCCAAGTCTCTTGGAGTTGGGACTCGGACATCCGTACTTTTCACAGCTCCTGGCTGATTCCAGTGTGCGAGCCAGGGTTGAGATCCACTCTCTTAGCGGGTGAGGACGGTGTTCCCTTAAAGGAGCTGTAAGCATTTGGGCTCGTTGGTAAGACATAATTAGGTAGATGCGACACAGGTGGGGAGGCAAGTGTCTGAGGGGTTGAAGGTGGAAAATGTTGGGCAGGGTGAGACTAAGGCATGGCACCGCTCTGAACTCCACATTCGGTATCTCTCAGACTGTGATGAGGGAAGACGGAGGAAAAGGCAAGCTTCCTTCTTGCCTTCTGCAGCAGAAGTGGGGGAAATGGGCACTGAAACCAGCATTCAGTGAACCAGCCTGCACAGGGGCCTTCAGGCAGAGCTAATTGTCCCTGCGTTAGAGGTGAGGGGACAAGTTTGGAAAAGTCTGACAGCTGGGAAGCAGCACACCCAGACTGAGATGCGGTCATGTGAACTGCACAGCACACGGCCTCCCTAAGGCTCCCCTTGCCAGTTCCCCAAATTCTGCCTCCTTCAAGTGTCATTTGATGTCTCACCTGTTACGTTTTGTTGTATTTGCCTTTTTGTTTGGAACAGATAAAAAATAATGAACCTTTGATCAACGTGCTTTACAAAGTGCTGAAGAAGTCAGCACGGGGCTGTCGGCCCGGGAGAAGCGTAAGCTGACCTGATCTGTGTCTCCAGGCGGGGCCATTCCATTGCTTCTGGCTCCTGCGACTCCATCACTTGCTTATCCAGGGGCTCTCCTGACCGCCCCCAGGCTTCCTGCAAGTCATTTCGGTTTATTTTCTTTCTAGTGAAGCTTCTCAGCATTTTGGCTGGTGCACCAGGCTGAGCCTCTCATCTGTGGTGTTCTGTGACTCCATCTTTGTGCTGCCATGGGGGTGGGGGCTTGCCTAGCTTGCCACCAGCTTGTGTCATGTTCCCATTCTGTTTGTCTGCCTCCATGGCAAGGGCTGAGCTTAGACAGAAACCAGCCCTGTCTGTGTAGTCGAGCATGAGTTCCTTGCAAGGGAGCAGCAGCCCCTGGTCGCCTTGGAGGGGCTGGCGCATCTCAGATTCCACCATGGCCCCGGGACTAGGGTGGATCTTCTTCAGGGCAAGGGGTTGATGTTTGGAAACAGTTTGGAGCTGGACTAGAACAAAACGGGCCCCCCACCCCACTTTGAGTAATGTGGAAGTTGTGCCTGAACGTGGCTAGCTTTTACAGCGTTCCAAGGGAGGCCGCAGGCTGGCAAGCAGGTGCCGTGGCCGATCAGCCTGAGCCTCGAGAAGAGGGGTCTTGGGATGTGGTGAAGAGTAGAGGCCTGAGTGGCCTTTGATTCCCTCTCTGATGCAGAGACTCTTTCAAATGGATGGGTGCCCACTGACTTTCACTGTTTCTGGTGACAGAGATGCTGGGGACCCATAGTTGATGTTTTAAATAGATTTAAACTTTGCTATCACAAAGTGCAATTTTAAAAGGAAAATTAGACGTAATATACTACTTGTGGATATGTCTTAGTAGCCTCAGCTATCTGGAACAAAGCTAAATTCAGAAGCGTAATGGGCCTCTGAGCTGTGTAAACACCATCACGGAGCCCATGCTCTAAAGCCTATGGCCTTTACTCCATAGGA
Source organism: Equus caballus (assembly GCF_041296265.1). NCBI lineage: Eukaryota > Metazoa > Chordata > Mammalia > Perissodactyla > Equidae > Equus > Equus caballus. Next base: position 87,665,141 of record NC_091690.1, on the reverse strand, counting down.
AGACGTCTCAGGCCCTGAGCACAGCCAGCTTGCCCTGTTTTGTTACATTCACAGACTCACTAAGCAAACATTTCCTGAATATCCTCAACATGCTAGGCCCTGGGCTGGGCTCTGAGGATGCAGGGAAAATATGTCACCATTCCCACGGTCACCCCTAATTAGGTTCCTATCTAGTGAGGGGAGATGGAACACGTCGTCTGATGTCCTAAGGCCCGTAGCGGTGGGAGACACAGGTGCAGGAAGATCTCCCTTGATGGCTCCCTTGCTGGCTGGCGGGAGGCAGGGAGGGAAGAGCAGCAGGTGTGTTGCTTCTGTTGCTAATCCTGACAGACTCAGTCACTAGCATTCCTAACTCACAGCACCTTAAAGGGGACAAGAGAAACTTCTTAGAAAAGAGGGAGCACTAGTATCCTGAGAAGAAATGTTATATGTCAACCTAAAACGGAAATGAAAGCACAGAAATTTGGGAGCATTTAAGCAAGGGGCAAATAGTCCTAAACCAGCTTCTAAGAAATTCTATGTTACTGATTTTTATAATGACTCTGATTCATCCAAAATAAGCTTGAATTTATATTCCGTATTCTATGAAGGCAGTGAAGGACATGCTTTTAGAAAGCTTTCCATCAAAAAGTTTAAAAGATTCAGCTTTCTCAAAATGCCCTTTTTGTGTAGAATACCCCATTCCTTTCCTGATGGTGCTGGTTAAAGGAGGCATTGCTCAATTAGATGCTCTGCCTTGCTATTTCAGCATCAAAAAGATGTCATCTGTAAAAAGCTTCAGTGAAATAAGGGGAAGAGTTTTGCTGGGGGGAAAAATCCATGAAACATAGCTCAATTTGAAAATGATTTCTTCCTAGGAAACGAGCCAAGAGTCAGCCCCTTGGAGAGTAGACAAGCTCACTGTCCCTCGCTTTGGTGAAGGACTGTGACACAGGGTGAAGACTTCCTACCTTTGCCTGCTGGGTTCCCCTGAGTTTAAAGGCCCAAGTCCTGCCTGGCAAGTTCAGCTGTTGGGCTTGACCAGGATTAATTCCACTTCCTCCCCTTCCTCTTCCCTCCACCCTTGCAGGAGCCAGCATGGCCTGTCTGTTTGTGAATTGTTGCTGTAGTCAGTGTGCTCTGTGACTGTGTGTATACATGTATGTACACATAATCTGCCAGTTTGAAGAGCAGAATTTGGCTGGAGTTCCTCTTTTTCCAGGCACTCTACAGCACTGACCGACACGGATTTCCCTTTGACCTACCTGCAATGCAATAAGCATTTGCTGAGTGCCTTCTGCTCTGCCAGGCCTTATGTTGAGGGCTGACTCCACTAAGATAAATAAGACAGTGGTCCCTGTCCTCTACTGTGTGACAAAGGGAGCATGGGAATAGATGAAGGCGAGTCTGCAGCCCTGACTCAGTCTTCAGCCCAAGGCATGGAGAGGGCATTCGACCTTGACCCTTGGATTTGCTGATGACGCTTATCAGGGAGGAGGAGTGTAGGACAGTTGGCCACATGGTTAGAGTGAGTTCTGAGGGGAATGTTTGCCAATGTCTTTCTGCTTCTGATTCGTACTCACAAATGTCCTGGACTTCCCAGATGGAGTAGGGAGCAGCTGTCTGTCCATCCACACCAGGATGCTCTGCATAGTCTACACACCACCTATTTCTGCTGTGGATGGCTCCACCCTCCGTTTCCCTGGTCATACTTGCAAAATGGAGTTCAGCAAGACATCCTCCCCTCCTCGAGGCACATTTGACCTGGCTGTCCCTGACCTGGCTTGGCTGTGGGGTGCATCTATGAAAAGGGTCCCCCATCCCCTGCACAGCTTTTGGCAAGAAAGAGATTTGGGGAAATGAAAACATGGGCTAATCAGTTGGGTTCAGCTTCGTAGGGGTCAGTGAGAGATGGGCAACGTGTCACCCATGCTGGGTCAAGGGAGGGATGGGAAATGTGGAATTCCACTGGCCCACAAGTTTGGGTGATTTTTGTCTGCTGCTTTGTGGTTTCCTTTTGAGAGGTCAGAGTAACCTGTAACTTGTGTTACAAGTACGGCTTAGCCTCAGCTACTGGGGATCAAGTAAAAACCCCACCCAGGAATTATCCAGTTCCTTCTTCCCTTGGCCATATCCTCTTCCCAGACAACAGTGTAGGCTGAGGAAGGCCAGGGTCACTCATGGGGGTGGGCTGCTCAGAGACTTCCTTAAACTTAGGCTTGACAACGCCCCAGAGGACTTGCTTGTCTCTCCTGGTCCACTCACCCCACTGCCCTGGGCGGGGGTGACAGACTTCTGCCACTTGTATCTTAGCCCAGGTTCAGTATCAAAACTCTCACTCATCAGTGGCAAATTTTCCAAGATTCATACTGAACTCATTTTTGGCAACTATAAGCTTCAACAATTGATGATCCTATAACTTGAATGTCTGCATTTTCTTTGTCTTGCAAAATTTATGAGTGCTACTAGGATCTCAAAAACGTTTTGCTTTTTCCCTAAAATGAAATAGGCATAAAAACAAAGCAAGAATTGCCCAAGTTTCTGCCCCTTCTGTGTAGTGACCCTACGTGCCACTGTCGAAACTGCCACACCCATCCATCGTGGGGTAACTTTCCTTCTCGAGTTCTGATCCTGAGCCCCGTGGTTAAATCTCCTTTAAATTGTTCACTTCCCAGATGACAGGCCGGGACCTTCTCAAAGATCGAAGCCTGAAGCCGGTGAAGATCGCTGAGAGTGACATTGATGTGAGTGAGCAGAGTGACAGGCTGACCCCTGGGCTGCCTGCTGCCCCCGGTCCCAGGGTGGGCAGCTTCGGGCAGGGTCTGGATGGTTCTGTGGCCAAAGTCTTTCTGATCACACTCCAAGGCCATGCCCTTTTCTCATCATCCCAGGCCCTCTCCAACCTGTTCTTGCTCGTAGGTCAAACTGAGCGTCTTCTGTGAACAAGACAGGATCCTCCAGGACTTGGAAGACAAAATTCGAGCCCTCAAGGAGAACAAAGTATGCGTCAGTTTTCATAATCTTGGGCTGAGTGGAGGGGCGTTTTGTCATCCTGTCCTTCCTCAGATAGTGACTGGACTATGATGTTGGTATTGGACAACAGGTGTTAGTTTATCCGAACAATGCTTTTGGGTTTAAAGGGTATTTCTTAGAAGGTTTCTGTCTGAACCTGGAGGAAACCTTATAGGGAAACAGTGGCCTACCTATTCCAAGTACTGCCTCCCCCTTCACCCCTCTTAATTCCGCTCTGGCCCACCTCTCCCTGGCGGCCCTGTGAGGTGAGTCTGGGAGAGGAGAGCTCCACTGGCTTAAATGTGATGCCACCAGGGAGGGGGCCCGCCTTGGAGAAAGTGGCTGCAGTGATAACAGGACAGAGACCCTGGCTTCCTAAAGCTCCTTTCCTCCCAGTATCTGGCCTATGGAGGAAGCAAGTCCGACTGGAAAGGCAGGAGTAGCCCAGGGAGCTGCCAATGTTTGGTCTCTTAGACCATTAAAGTGAATTTTTTCTTCTTTGCATTTTAATAAGGCATTGTAATGATGCTGAGGGTTTATAACATGCCCCTTTTCCCTAGAGCTGAGAGAGTTTTCTATCCATTCTTTGGTTTATCCTCATAGTTTATCTCACAGGAGTTGATAGCTTTATGCCCACTTTATAGATGAGGAAACTAAGGCACAAAGCTTTCAGGTGACCTGTCCTAGGAGGCCACCCAGTGGGCAGAGCGAGGGCTGGAATCAGGGGCCCTGACTCTCAGGCCCCAGCTGGGCACTGGCTCCTTCAGCCTCGGCTAGATCAGCAGGTTTGTTTAGTCCTCAGCCTGGTAGAGGGAGGCCTCCGGAGACTGTCCAGTTACCCTCTTGCTCTTTGGCCCTTGCACTGTCCAGGACCAGCTAGAGTCCGTGCTGGAGGTGCTGCACAGACAGATGGAGCAGTACCGAGAGCAGCCCCAGCACCTGGAGAAGATCGCCTACCAGCAGAGGTTGCTGCAGGAGGACCTCGTCCACATCCGGGCGGAGCTCTGCAGAGAGTCCACTGTGCGTAGAGGGTGTGGAGGGAGGCAGACACTTCCCGCTCAGGACGGGCTGGCAGGGGGCTGCTTTTCTCATCCCCCAGGCTGTAGTTGAGTTGGTGGCCAGGGACAACTGTCCTGGAATAGCAGAACTTCTCCAGGCTGCCTCCTAACAGTAGTTTACCTGGTCCAGGGGTGGCATGTCTGTCTGTCTGATTGGTCCCTTAGGGTGTTTTCATCAGCGACTCCTGGATAGCCACAGTGACACCCAAGGGACCAGAAATCTGAGAGCAGCCTGAAGGCTACTCCCCTGATGTGTGTGCAGTTATTTCTGACATGTCAGAATTTCCTCTTTTTTATTTGTCCATCTGATGTGATGCAGGCCCTTTCTGCCGGACTGGGACTCAAAGCATCCCCAAGGGTGGGAGAGGGGACAGTGCAGGTGGCCAGGACAGAGCATGATTGAGAAAACAGCCCCTGTCCCTCTCTCACAAGGCCTGCCTGAGACCCGCGCAGCTCCCCTTCCCGTTGGCTGCGTCGGCAGTGGTCAGGAGCATAGGTGCTCTTGGAGCTTTCTCGGGGGCAGGGGTAACTAAGAAACAGAAGCGTTTCCTTGGCCAACAGGAGATGGAAAATGCCTGGAACGAATACCTGAAGTTGGAGAGAGATGTGGAGCAGCTGAAGCAGACCCTGCAGGAGCAACACAGAAGAGCGTTTTTTTTCCAGGTGACCCAAAGGCTCTTCATCCCTTCTGAGCTCTGATTTCTTCTGAGACCCTTCACCTGCGGGTGCTGTCAGCCCTACCCAAGGGCCTTCTCTTCCTCCACTGGGACAGCCTGCTTGCCACTCCTTGCTTTCCCTTGGGGATCCCTTCCCCAGCCAGGCTGTGATAAGCCTCCGCTCAGCTCCCCCTGCCTCTCTGCTCTCAAAGACAAGCTCTTGGGCATTTTTGTAAGGGTTTTGCTGCTGATCATTTGGGCACACAGACCCAAGAGGAGACAAATACCAACTTTGAGAACTTACAGAGACTTGAGAGTGATCTGTGTTCTTATGGTTCTTGGCCCCGTCTTGGGTTTCTAGCTACTCACTTAGACAGCAGCAGGAAGCCCTGGCCTCCTTCCCTCCTCTGATTCCTAACAATAGATGTTATCAAGCCTCCCAGAGGAGGAGTGTGAATTCAGGCCCGTGAGGTGCCTCTGGTCTCCAGGCAGGCGGTCATTTGCATTTCTGGAGGCCAAGCTGGGAGATACCCATCACTGTGGTCCCTGCCCCAGTCAGGAAAGGCAGCCTTAGAGCCCTGCCTCCCTTACCCTTAAAGACCAGGCCACGCTGTTGATTACTGCCTCTGCCCCCCCAGGGGAGAGAATGAAAGGCCCTGTGTGGTTTTCCTTCTTCCAGGTTGGGTCCTCCAGCTCTCAGTGCTCCCCCGTTGCAGTGCTGAACCAGGCTTCCACTCCACCCTCTAAATTGTAAAAATGGAAAATAACCTGCTTCCAAACCCAGCTTCAGATCCATATCTCCTCTTTCAGAGCCCTGACATAAATTTGACTTATTTGCCTTCAGCAAGCATTACTTGAGGCTTCTTGTGTCTGAGGCACCATGCTAGGCCAGTTTTGGGGCTAGACTTGCTGATTGATGAACTAGTTCTAGCCAAGGCTCTTCATTCAAGTGACTTAATGAATATGGTGACTCTCTGGACGTTAGCCTCACCCAGGGAAGGCCTACGAGGTTTCCTAGAACTTGTCTGTCTCCTGCTACTGTTGTTTTTTTCCCATAATTCCGCTTCATGTGAGCTTGACTAACATTTTCCTGTCCTTTTTCATATCCCCAGCACTTAGCACAGTGGCTTGAAAATACTAGGTGAATATAGTTGACAAAGTCCTTCAAACAATTGCTAGTTCCTTAAACTGTCCTGTCACACTTCTTGAACTTCAATGATCCACATTAATTTTAGCAGTAATTTTTTTTTAGCTTTTCATTCATTACATTTCTATAATTATACAAGTGACACATGAATGTTACTCTCTGAAAAGGCCAAAGAGTGAGAAGCAAAAACAAAAAGAAGAAACAAAATCTCCTGTTTCCTTCCTCCCCTCTGCCCCAGTCCCATCGCCCCCCCTCTGTGCCATCCCATCAGTTTGCAGCCTTGTCTTCTGGACCATTTTTTATGTATGTCTACACATATTCACATACATAGAATCATATTGTTTATTTAGGGGTGCGAGTTGTGTTTACCTAAAGAGGAATCACACTTACACATTGTTCAGTAACTCCCTTTTTTGTCATAACTTTATGTTGTGGAAATCTTTCCAGGATGTATACCCCCAAGTTTATGCTGCCCAATATGGTAGCTATTTAAATTTAGACATCAATTAATTAAAGTTAACTTAAAACTAAAAATATATTTCTCAGTCACACTGGAATCATTTCAAGTGCTCGGTAGCCACACGTGGCCAATGGCTACTCTTTGGAAAGCACGTTCTATAGATTTCCATAGTCTCAGAAAGTCGTATGAGACAGTGTTGGTCTAAGTAAATGAAATTAAATTAGTTCTTAACTGCTGCATAGCATTTCATAATCTAGATGTTCCACACTTTATTTAGTCATTCCTCTTCTGATGGGCATTTAAGTTATTTGTAGTGTTTTGCTTTTATAAACGGTGCCACAGTAAGCATCTGTCAAACTGCCTTTTCAAGATCATTTACAAGCATTTATCCAGGGCTCCTAGGAGTAGACTTGCTGGGTTGAGATGAGTGTACGTCTTGAATGTTTACAGACACTGCCACATGACCCTCTGAAAGGCTGGACTCATTTGCCCTCCCACCCACAGTGAATGAGAGTGCCGAACCTGTTTGCCCACATCCTCGCCAGCACTTGATGTTATCAGTCTTTTTAGTTCTTGCCAGTCTGCTGGCTGAAAAAGGACATCTTGTTTTAATTTGCATTTATTTAATTACCAGCAGGTTAAACGTCTTTTCATATGATTATTGGCCATTTGTATTTCTGCCGTGCCTTATTTCTTGGTGATTTAACAGACAGCAGGCCCAGAATCCTTTGTTCTCCTCTGAAAAACAGTGGGTACAATGTAACAGGCCTTGTCGCAGACTCCCTGGAGAACTTGGGCCTGTAAGGTACTAGGAGGTAGGCCACTTCGGAGCCTGGCCCCTGCAGGTAGATTTCCCCCTAGGTGGGTGGCATTGCTCATGCTTTGCCTGAATCTGCAATGACCTGGGAAGCTCCCAGGGCCTTTCTTTGAGCAACTCTGTGCTAATTTCTTTGGTATAATTCTCGGCCAGGCAAGCTGTTAGAGTCCTGAATAAATCACTAACACCGGAGATGAGCTTGCAGCCCCACATGCAGATGTTCAGTAAAGGGGCTTGGAAACTCACCTCCCGTCAGCCACGCTTGGCTGTGAGAAAATGCATAACCTTTTCAGTAAAGTAGAGTGTCTTTATTTATGGAGATCCTCATGGCCACCTGGGTGGGGAAGCCAGAGGATATAAGAACATCCGGGTAACTGTGGGCGGCAGCAATAGGGGAGGCTCCCTGTGGGTGTCCCTACTTCCGGACAATGGGTTCAGCCTCTGCTGAGGATAGTACATAGGAACCCTTCTGCCTGGCATGGTGTGAGCTTATAGGAATGAAACCCCACCTCTTTGCTCCCCAGAAGGTTTCTTCACTTTGTCATTAAGTTATTAAATTCGTTACCCTTGTAGAAAGATAGAGGTTCTCCAGCCATTGCATCTCTCTGCTTTCCTCGTACATGTGGAGGTGACAGAAAGGCCATATGGGGGCAGGATTGTTGACTGGAGTGACAGGTAGAAATATGCCAGGCAGACCGGCAGAGGAGGAGAGCAAGAGTTGATTTTAATCCCGTGCTCCTCCTTCACCTGTCCTCAGCATTCCACTTGGGGACCACAGCCCTAGATGCAATCCCGTGAGCTTACAGACACACTCTGGGTTCAGTAGCACATCTGTTTTGGGACACTCATACTTTAGTGTGAAGCTGAACATCAAGCCCGTTATTTGCTTGTCAGTCCTGAGGATGTGCGATGGTGTTGGGAGGGTGGACAGAGTATGAGAGCGGGAACCCCCTTAGGACGGGAGACTTCAGACGTCTGTTGTCATGGCTGTTGGGAAGTATTGGATCTGGGAATTTTACATAATTGATCCTTTATTCATTCAACACACACGGACTGAGAACCTGCCAAGTACCTGGCCCTGTGGGAATGTCAGGGAACACATGGTCTAGTTGTAGAATCAGGCATGTCTGTAAATATGCAGCGTTGAGAGAGAACTCTTCCAATTGAGGGCAGCCGGTGCCTTGAGAGGAGATGGGGGTGTGAAACCTTCCTTTTGCAGTCCCTGGGATGGGGCCAAGGCTATCTGCCCCTACTATAACATGGAAATTAAAAGAATACTACATCTGATATTTAAACTGCTCTTAAAAGATGCCCGCGGTCCCTTAACCATGGCAGCCCCTGCTCACCTCTTTCCAGCGCCTCTTCCTGTCTGATTTCGGTTGGAACTTGTCTGAGTGTGCATGTCATTATGTAGCCTGGCTCTTTTCCCATTGTACTTTTTAAAAAATAACAGCTGTATCATATAACTCACATACCATAAAATCCGCCCTCTAAAAGTGTACAATTCAGTGGTCTTTAGAATATTTGGAGTTGTGCAACCATCCCCCACAATCCAGTTTATAACATTTTCATCATCCTGAAAAAGAAACCCTGTACCCAGTGACAGTCACTCCCCGTCTCCACCCCCAGCTGCCCACCCCTGCTCTAGCCAACCGCTAATCTTTCTGTCCTTACGCATTTACCTATTCTGGACATTTTATATAAATGGAATCTTACAATATGTGGCCTTTTGTGTCGGACTTCTTTCACAGAGGATCATGGTTTCCAGGCTCTTCCATGGTGTATAGTACTTCATCCCTTTTATGGGCAAATAATATTCCCCACCGTACTCTTAACTAAGCCTCAAATCTCTTGGATCAGCTTTATCCTTTGAGAAATGCTCTTTAGATTCTCGGGATGGCATGACCTCTAGTCGGTGCCTTCTCTTCCCTTCTGCCATGGTTTCCTAAGACCGTCTATTTTTTTAAATTGTGATAAAATATACATAACATAAAATTTACCCACCTTAACCATTTTCAAAGGTAGTGTTAAGTAAATTCAGTAGTGTTAAGTAAATTCACATTGTTGTGCACCCAGTCTCCACAACTGTTTGTTCATCTTGCAAAACTGAAACTCTGTACACATTAAACAACAATCCCCATGGCCCCACCCCTGCCCTCACCCCGCCTCTGGGAACCACTCTCCTATCTGACTTTCACTACTCTAGACACCTCATTTAAGTGGAATCTACAGTATTTAAGGCAGTCTACTTTTAAGTTAGCTGGAAATAGGCAAAGTGGACTGGCGAGGGCTCCTCTGAAATGTCTCCCCCAGATCCTGGGCATTTTCCCTGTCTGCGCTTCCCTCTGATGCTGCGAAGCAGTCTTGGCTCTAGCCCTGGTGAGGTTTCCAAAGGGGATGCTGCCCCCCAGGGTGAGGGGCGCTGTCTGAAATGCCAGTGTAAGTCCTAATAAGAAACTTCTGGTAAGGAGTTAAGAAGGAAATGAACCACCACTTTGTCTTCCCCAGGAGAAATCACAGATACAGAAGGATCTCTGGAGGATTGAAGACGTCATCGCAGGCCTGAGTGCAAATAAAGAGAACTTCAGAATCTTGGTGGAATCAGTCAAAAATCCTGGTGAGTGTGCCATCTTCCTGGGGGTGGGAGTGCTGGAGGCCAGTGCCCAGGTGGGTGGGATGGGCTTGGGGGCAGCTGGGTCTCCAGGCCCTGTCACTCCTCTTGTCCTTGGAGGAGGAGGGTCCTTGTTCATCCCATCGTGTGTTTCGTCCCCACCCCTAGAGAGGAAGACGGTGCCTTTGTTAACTCACCCGCCTGTGCCTTCACTCTCAACCTCGACCACAGAGACCAAGCCACCCCCGCAGCCCAGCCCTCCCACCAGCCCTGTGCGGACCCCTCTGGAGGTCCGACTCTTCCCCCAACTGCAGACCTACATGCCCTACCGACCTCATCCGCCCCAGCTGAGGAAAGTGACGTCCCCCCTCCAGTCACCCACCAAGACAAAGCCCAAAGTAGTAAGTATTGATGACCTAGAGCTGAGCCGTCATCCCTCTCCACCAGATGATTATCCCTCTGTCCCCAGGTCAGCCTCTCTTGGGAGAGAAGCTTCTGGGGAAACTTGAGTAGAAGGAACCAGCCTGAGTCCTGAGGGAGTCCTGAGCCATGAGTGATTAAGGAGTGGTAGGGCCCTGCCATTGTGCCTTAGGCCCCCAGAACTGGAAGGGCCCTTAGGGATGGTCTAGTCCAGCCCTCCTGTTATGCAGTTGGGAAAACTTCGGCCCACCAAGAGGAAGTGACTGTGCTGAGTCTGTGAACTCTGTGCTCTGCACGGTGCCGAGAGGCGTGTGCTGCCCCGTGCAGGGCTGTGTGCAAACCTGCTTACACAGGCCTGTGGGCGATGGGCTCTTTCAGCAGAAGAGTATCCTTCCCTTCGCTTGCAGTTGAGCACTCTGCTGGGTTGTGGGACACATTTTCTTCACAATAATCGCATGGAGTATAGACAGGAGGGTCAGTGTCCCCACCCCACAGATAAGAGAACTGAGGCCCAGAGGTGTTACGATTTGCTTCAGGTCTCCATGTTAGTTAGTTGATGCAGTCCACATCACCTGACCCTTCTCTGTGCCATCTGCCTCTAATTGGGCCGTCAGCCCAGGTCCTCAGGTCACAGCTGTGGCCCTGTGGTTGCCTGGGCCAACACCTTGGCTTGCCTGGCGTAGAGAGGGGCAAGCCTTTGGCAGAGTCTGGGAGCACAGGAGACTAAGGAAATAGGAGCTGTGTTCAGGTACTTTGACAGTTCCTGTCTCCAGGGCCAGGCCAGCCTTGGCTGGAGAACACAAGGGGTCTGGTCCAAGTGACAGGGAAGTCATAGCAGAGGGGACCTTGGAATGGGGACCTCCAGGTCTTTGCCAATAAAGGCTTAGAGGAGCTTTGCCTGGACACCATGTGTGCCTAGGACCTCTGACAAGGTTGGTGCTCAGCGCTGGGTGAAACGCACGTGTTCCCATATCCAGCTCCTCCCTGCCCACCTGCTTCCAGCCACAGCCCAGGCCCCAGAGCTGGAAGACAGGTGCCGGGACCCAGAGTCATTGTGAATTTCTTCATCTTGAGATCTCCTTCCCAATCCCAGATGTAAGAGGGTGGGGCACCAGCGGCCAAACAGGAGGCAGGAAAATAGCAAAACAGCAAGAATGGCTGGGGCAGATGCTGCTGACATAGGGCAAAATGCCCTGCCAGCCGGGACAAGCAGCAGAGGGAAAAGGTGCCAGCCTGGGAGCTGGGCCGCCTGGATCCCAGTGCTGTTCTCTCACCGGCTCCTTAGCAAGACCCGTCCCCTCTCTGAGCCTCCTCAGTTTGCTCTTGTGCAGAACAAGCAGCTTGGAACAGAGGACGACAGGGGCTCCTCTTCACAGCTTGTCCTCTGTGGCTCCAGACCGGGCTCTTCAGCTTGGTTCAGTCAGCATCAGGGTCACCAGGGGGGTCTTCTCTCCCCTCCTTCTAGTAACGTATGTGTGCTCACCAGTTTTACCATATTTTTGTTGTTTGCTCATTTAAAATTTATATTTGTGAAAACAGTGCTATTCATCCTGAAATTAATATAAAATATGAGTATATAATTTAAGAAATAATAATAAAGAGACCACCCATGTTTTACCAACACCCAAACCAAGAAATGGAACTTTGCCAGCAACCAGAAGCCCTCAGGCATGTCAATCCCTTCCCGGTGCAGGCCCTGTCTTTTTTTTCTTCCTTGCATTTTATTAAGACATAATTGACGGCACTGTATAAGTTTAAGATGTACAGCATAATGACTTAATTTACATATATTGTGAAATGATTACCACAATAAGTTAACATTCATCATCTCATATGGATACGAAAAAAAGGAAAAAAAGTTTTTTTCTTTGTGATGAGAACTCTTAGGCTCTACTGTCTTAACAACTTTCCCATATTTCATACAGCAGTGTTAGCTGTAGTCATGTTGTACATTACATCCCTACTACTTGTTTATCTTATAACCGGAAGTTTGTACCTTCTGACCACCTTCCTCCAGTTCCCCTGCCTCCTACCCTCTGCCTTTGATAACAAGTCTGATCTCTTTTTATTGAAGTTTTTGTTTCTTTGTTTTTTGTTTTTTTCTTTTTTAAGATCACACATATGGGGCCAGCCTGGTGGTATAGTGGTTAAGTTCACGTGCTCCACTTTGGTGGCCCAGGGTTCGCAGGTTCAGATCCCAGGCGTGGACCTACATGCTGCTTGTCGAGCCATGCCATGGCAGCATCCCGTCTACAAAACAGAGGAGGATTGGCAAAGGATGTTAGCTCAGGGCCAGCCAATCTTCGTCACCAAAAAAAAAAAAAAAATTCCACATATAAGTGAGGTCATACAGTATTGTCTTTCTCTGTGTGTTGACATTTCACTTAGCATAATGCCTCAAGGTCCATCCACATTGTTGCAGATAGTAGGATTTCCTTCTTTTTATGACTGAATAATATTCCATTGTATATACACCACATCATCTTTATCCATTCATCTCTTGATGGACAATTAGGTCATTGCCATGTCTCAGCTGTTGTGGATAGTGCTCCTGTGACATTGGGGTGCAGATATCTCTTCCACATAGCATTTTTGTTTCCTTCGGATATATTCCCAGAAGTAGAATTGCTGGGTGATATGGTATTTCTATTTTTAATTTTTTAAGGAACTTCCATAGTGGCTGCACCAGTGTAGGCCCTTACTGGGAGACATAACCACTATCTTGACTTTTTGGATAATTCCCTTTTTTTTCTTTTTTAGTTTTACTATCTATGTTTACATCTCTTAACACTTTCATTTTGCCCATATATAACACAGTCATTGTGCTACATAATGACGTTTTGGTCTGTGGCAAACCACATATACGGTGGTGGTCCCATGAGATTAGTACCATCCAGCCTAGGTGTGTGGTAGGCTCTGCCATCTAGGTTTGGGTACGCACACTCTATGATGTTCACACAATAACAAAATCACCTAACAATGCGCTTCTTGTTGAGACACGTGACTGTGCTGTATTTATTCTTTTACATCTTACGTCTTTTCTTTAACATAATATCTGTGAGATTCATCCACATTGTTGCATGTAGCTATAGTTCTTTCACTTTTTTATTTGGCTTATTTTCTTGAATTTAATGCTATTTACCTTTGTATTAGATAATAACTCAAAGGGTACAAAGTCAAAAGATATAAAAAAGTATATAATAACTGTCTCCCATCCACCCTCTGTCTCCAGACATTCTACTCCCTTTAATCAAGGGCACTCACTGTTTTGTGTTTATCTTTCTGGGGAGCTTTGTAAAAATGTGGTAATTCCATGATCTTGTCAGGGTTGGAAACCGCTGATGCTCAAAGAGCCTAACGTGTATCTTGGGTAGGCAGCTTAACTTTCACACAATAATGAAGTGTGTTTCCTTGGAAGAATGCTGATAAACCTTTGCAAAGCAAGCTTGCAGCACCCTTTCCTGAATTCCTCAAAATTCTGAAAAACAGAGCAAAATTAGACTAAGAATGGGAGAGTTTAGGAGGCAGGAGGCTCCATGGTCGTTTGTCCCAGGAGTGGGTGTTCCTGGCAGTCAGGGGCCAGGCTGTTGGTCTATAGAGAAGCCACAGCCCTCAGAGCATTGTGGACAGGGGGTCTCAAGGAAAATAGTTGCATTCATCGCGACCCAGAGAGTGGGCTGCAGGGTAGGCAGTGATCCGCCCACCCCGACTGCCTGTTCAGTCCCTGAGTCCGGACGGAGGGAGTATTGTGTAAGCAGGCACGTTTCTGATGGGAAGGGCAGCCTGCTGAAGGATCAGGGACTGTGCTGGGACAGGGGCTGCTCAGTCTGAGCACTGTGGAATGGGGTGAGCATTTCTTCTCCAGGTGCGGGGTGGAGGGGGTGCTGTCATAGACTTGTAAACAAGTGCAGAGTTACTGGCCTGCTGCCCCTACGCCACACTCCAGGCATGTGGAGCAAGAACATGGGCCCAGGACACTGAGTCTGGACTTTGTGTAGGTAACACTTTGAAAAATAGAGAATGTGTGAATCAAAGGGAAGAACAGAGATGGAACAAGGGGATTCTCCCTTCTTCACAGGTCAGCTAGGGGAAAGGTTGGTGTCTTTTTTTTTTTTTTTTTTTTTTTGAGGAAGATTAGCCCTGAGCTAACATCTGTTTCCAATCCTCCGCTTTTTGCTGAGGAAGACTGCCTCTCAGCTAACATCTGTGCCTATCTTCCTTTACTTTATACATGGGACGCCTACCACAGCATGGCTTGCCAAGCAGTGCCATGTCCACACCCGGGATCTGAACCTGTGAACCCCAGGCCACCGAAGCGGAACCTGTGCACTTAACCGCTGCGCCACCAGGCCAGCCCCAAGGTTGGCGTCTTTTGGCTAAAGTGGTCTTGCAGTGCACTGCTCTGCCCTTTGGGCCACGACTCAGTGTTCTCCCTCCAGCTCCCTCTCACTGTGCACTGGTTCTGGTTCTTTTTCTGAGCAGGAAGATGAGGCACCACCCAGGCCCCCACTCCCTGAGCTCTACAGCCCAGAGGACCAGCCCCCGGCCGTGCCACCTCTGCCCAGGGAGGCCACCATCATCCGGCACACTTCAGTGAGGGGCCTCAAGCGGCAGTCGGACGAGAGGAAGCGGGACCGGGAGCAAGGGCAGTGTGTGAACGGGGACTCGAGGGTGAGCAGGAAGGAGCCCAGGGGTTGCCCCATTGTGCTAGGGGGAGGGAAGGCGGCTGACGCAGAGCAGATATGGCAGCCTCAGACTCTGCCCACAGGTGGAGCTCCGGTCATATGTGAGTGAGCCTGAGCTGGCGACCTTCAGTGGAGACTTGGCCCCGCCCTCCCTGGGACTCGTGGGATCTGAGAGCAGGTACCAGACGCTGCCAGGCAGAGGTAAGGCGAGACTCTCCATGAGTCTTCCTGGGAACCCCCACCACCACCACACCACTGCTCCCCAACCCTCACCTGGTACCTCGCACTCTTCTGTCTACAGCTGTGGGCCTCAGCATGGGCAGCAGCTGTGAGGGAAGGCCTGTCCTCCTTCCCTCTGGCCCCCATCCTGGTTCTCTTCCTCTTTTATTACATCTGACCCCCAGAACAATGATAATAGCAATTACTGTAAAGCCTGGCACTGTTTTAAGCACTTTATATTCACGTAGTCAATATTCGTAAGAATCCTATGAAGGAAGTACTGTTGTTATCCGCATTTTAGAGATGATAAAACTAAGGCTCAGAGAAATTAAATAACTTGTCAATTAGCCAATAAGTGATGGAGCAAGAATACAATCTCATTGTCCTGGCCCCAGAGCCAGTGCCCCCTGTAGGCTGGGATGTTGGGTGACTGCATCAGCTTGGGCATCTCAGGCCTTCCTGAGGGTTTTTTCCCCTTCTGTGTCACTCTAAGACTCAATGAGTCCTTTCTTTAAACAAACACAGTTTTTTCCTCAATTGGGCCTCCTCATAGCCAAGACCCTCTTCCTTAGAAATCCCCCTAAAGGGAGGCCTCCCAACCTTTCTGCATCTGGGCCTCCTGGAACCCCTGAGCAGGCTGACCACATTCCCTCATCTGATCCTCACCTGATCCTCCTGTCTGCGCCCAGAGGTGGGAGGGCTGCTTCCGCCCGTTGGCCAGGTGCAGAAGCAGGGGGACACAGCCATGGTTCTGACACCTGCGGGGTTATGTGACTCCCAGCCCACTGCACTGTCTAGGCCTGAGCTGGTCCCTGGAGGGTGTGGGCTCTGGATTTTGCTGAGCTGAGCCTCAGCAACCCTTGGCACTACAGCCGGGGGCCCTATTCCCTTCCTTCATTACAGCCTAGAGGTGTTTATCGATGGCAATATTAGTGGCATCCTGGGCAGGACAGTTCTTTGTTGCTCAGGATTCTCTGGGCATTCCAGGACGTTGGCCATTCTTTTTCCCATTTGCTAAATGCTTGTGATGTCCTCAGTCAGTGTGTTGCCCGTTTCCAGATGTCAGGGACCACCCTTGGTAAGAATCGCTGCTAGTGGAGAAAGCTCAGGCTGTGGTACCAGCCCGGGTGAGATGATTCCTCTAAGTCATAGGACCCAGTCATGGGAAGCACATGATCAACCATGCTCCTGCCATGTGACCTTAGACAAGTTTCTTAACCTCTCTGAACCTCTCTGAGACTTACGTTGTGCCCCACTACAATGGTCAGGTAATGCTTACATTGTAGGGCTAGTGGGACAAAAATCTCTATAAAACACCTAACACAGTGCCTGCCTGTTACATAGTAAGTGCTCAGTAAATGTTTGGTACCTTCTTTCATTTGTTCTTTCGTTCAGTCAGTTGGTCAAGCAGGCATTGTTGAATTTGCAGTCTAGTTGGACGGGTATGTTGACACTGTGGTGGTCAGTGCAGTAACCAGTAAATATACTGGGGATATAGGAGATAACTGGTACTACCTGGGGCATTTCAGAAGCCTTCAGAAGCCACAGGCAGGACATCTGAGTTGGGTCACGCAGGATGCATAGGGGTTCATCGGGAAGAAAGGGTAAAGGGGATTCCTACCCCTCCATCCCTTCCACTTGCCGAGTAGCCCAGGTCTTGTGCAGGTGAGGGAAGACTAGGGTAGTCCACAGATCTGCAGGGACACTGTCCCCCACTGGGGACAGAGGGCAGCCCTGGGCTGGCCCCTCACCCTCTACCCAGGGCCTTGCTTTTCCAGGCCCTAGGGAGGAAGAAGAGGAAGAAGAGTGGGTTGTTGGCTGGGCCCTGGTGGTCCCCTCACAGGAGTGGGAGGTGACTGGGGAGAGGCTGCTGGCTTGTCCACCCTACCACAAATATACTTGCGTTTCTCTTTCCTCACTAAGGGCTTTCAGGGTCCACGTCAAGGCTCCAGCAGTCATCCACCATTGCTCCCTACGTCACGCTCCGGCGGGGTCTCGATGCAGAAAGCGGCAAGGTGACCTTCCCTGTGAGTGGCCTTGAGAAGTTCTCGAGGAGCTTGCTGCTCCCTCATGCACAGAGGAAAGGGCTCTAAGGTGGACGGTGACTGGCTGTCCTGTGGGCCCTGGGGATGGCCTTTCAGGTGACCTCAGCCCCTCCTGAGCTCAGAGTCCTTGTCACCATGTGTTCAGTGATGCCTTCCCCACTGCCCACCAAGAGGGGCATCACACTGCCTCTCTATTTCCCGTGCCTCTGCCCTCCTCTTCAGCCTGTCTGGCACGCTGAGTTCTGGCCCATCATGTGCTACATGTGTGCCCAGTTGGGCTGGCCTGGGCCTCACTGTCTGCATCTACAGAATGGGTGCTGCCATGGGGAGCAGGGTACCAAGAGTATCATGTCCATGAGTGTGCTTAGAGGAAGTGGTTCTCTGTGGCCAAGAGGAGCCCAGCTAGAGAGTGTGTGTGTGTGTGTGTGTGTGTGTATGAGAGAGAGAGAGAGGCAAAGAACGGGAATGAAGCAGGCAGCTTGGCTCCTTCTGTGTGCCCAGCCCAGCGACTCTGTCTGTTTCTTCCCCTCCTCTCCTCAGAGACCCAAGAGTGCCTTGGAGCGCCTGTACTCAGGGGACCACCAGCGGGGCAAGATGAGTGCGGAGGAGCAGCTCGAGCGCATGAAGCGGCACCAGAAGGCCCTGGTTCGGGAGCGGAAGAGGACGCTGAGCCAAGGAGAGAGGACGGGTCTGCCCTCGTCCCGCTACCTCAGCCAACCGCTCCCTGGAGATCTCGGCTCAGTATGTTAGGAGGGTCCAGGCAGGCGGGGCCGGGACAGGGAGCAGAGCATCCCTGAGTCTCCCAAACACAAGCATGTCATGCCACCCCTGAGAGAGTGGGCCGTTGACCTAGGTGGGTCAGAGAACACCCCACGGGCTGCTTGCCCACAGCCCAGGCCACCTGTGTGACCTGGTCAGAGAGTGATGCAGAACCAGAGCAGGAGTGAGGATGTGATGGCAGGAACCCAGGAGCAGAGAAAATGCTTGAAGTCAGCCGTCCGAGCTGAGCCTGAGAGAGGCCTTTGTAGGCCTTCAGAGGTCTCAGCTGAATCGAGGTCTTGGGAGGACAGGGATCGAGAAGTGGAGGAGGAAGAAGGTGATGTGATTTGATGAGGAATGCAAGCCAACCAGCCTCCCAAACTTCAAGCGGGTGCCCTGTGGGGCAGCTGAGCACAGGGTGGTGCCGCACAACTCTGAAGGCTGTGCTCTCCCCACAGCTTGTGGTGCTGACAGGCCTCACGGTGCCCCGGGAGAGCCAGGGAATCTGCTGCCCCCTGGTGGTGCTTCCAGGCTCTGCACCCTGCCCACAGTCGCCTTAGGTCCCTTTTGGAAACATTGCCTGTGACTTCCCTTGTTGTTTGAAATCCAGTGTTTCCTGCGACCTCTAGCCTGACTGTTCTTTCCCTAATTCATTGCACAAGCTCTTTTGCTTTTAGTATTACCGCTCATTGCCTCTCTAATCCTGCCTGATTGTGTTTACAGAAGCTTCTAATTTGCATTGAACATTTTCTAACTGGCCTGTGCTCTGTTACCAGGCTTATAATACAGCTCTTGTCTCCGTGGCCTAGCAAGCACTCCCATGTGTGACTCACCTTTCTGCTGCCCCCTTCATGCAGGCCTACTGACTCATAATTTACACATCCCCAAAGCTGCCCAAGGCTGAGCCAGCCTGCTGTCTGAGGGCTGTGGTCACTGGCAGAGGTCTGGGCATTATGAATTTTCAAAGTCCATGCCTTACGCCTGGACAGTGGACACAGGCTTCAGAGACTGCACGTTTGAGTAAATTCTACCAAGTCTAAGCTGGTTCGGTTTTAATTCCTCCAGTCCCATTGCACAATTTCTTATGGAGAACTTTTTGTTTCTAGTATTTAATACCTTGAATGATCTGTAAGATATACTATGTTCTGTATTCAGAGGTCCTCTGCAGCTGTTAGCTCAGACACCAAAGGGGTAAGACCCAGGATACTCATCCTGAAACGCTGCAAAGCCAATAACTTTTAAACTTTATGAGCAAATGTCGTATGGGGTAACACTGACCTTTTATAATCTGATGTCTCAATGTAGAAAGATTATCTAAAACTCGTAACTTGAATACTTTGTAATTTTTTTCTTAAAACAGACTTGTGTAAGTCTCTGCATCAACGCCAATAAACGTGTTGCTTAATGATGATGGATTGGCGTGGTTCTTCCCCAGGATACATCGTAGAGTCTAGTGAACTTTTTCTGTTTGTGGAAACAATCAGGCTGGGTTTAAATGAGGACTTGTCTCTATTCGAGCACTCGTGAGCGTGTAAGAAAATGTGCTTTTCTTTGTGAATCATTAAATTAATTTTTCATCCCTGAAACTTCAACTGCCTAATCCTTTCATACTATGCCTGGAAACCGTCACCTAAGAGCGATTACATTGGTCTGGAGTCAGTATCGAGAGCTTGTGCATGAATGGGGGAAATGTGCTGATATGGCTATGGGTTTCGGGCTTTGGGGGGGCTTGAAGGGGTATCACAAACAAGGTGACCGCTTGGGGCTCTGTGAGGTGAATAGGGTGGGAGGGAGGAGGCAACGTGGGATGGAGGAGCATCTGCTTGGCTCCTGCTCAAGAGGAGAGAGACTTTGAGCCTGTTCCCTCCTCTCAACAACCTGCTCAGCATCAGATGCCTGTGAGGACGCAGGCCAGGGTGATTAGGACGGCCACCGTGGAGCCACACAGCTGTGCTTGGATCTTAAAATGGCTGGCTTAGATTTTCCTCCCTGAAGAGACGCTTGTTACAAAGTTGATGCTGAGGAACAGCCTTGGGAATGTATTCGATTTAGTGCTTCAACTTTACATGGCTTCAGTTTTTCTAACTTAAAACACCTGCCTCAAATAGATGCGGTGGTACAGTGGATGCTGTGGTACGCAGCAGTTTATCTGCCCCACTGGCCCCAAGTTGCTCCTGCTTGGACCTCCCAGCCCCACTGTGGGTGCAGTGTCCCCACCTCTAAATGTATCCTGTTGGGAGTACCCGTTAGAGAGGCTCTTGGCTATTCTCTTTGCTTACCAGGGCCTCAAATGGCTTGTTTTTTTTTTTCATTATTCCTGAACTGGGACATATGGCTCCTGAACCAGAAACCCGCCTACGAGTTGTGGGCAACAGAAGGGGCAAATTCTGGAGCTCTGGAGCTGTCTCAGGTTCTGTTTTGAGGTCACCCTCTCAGACCTGGGAGCCTCCTGTATTGCTGGGGGCCATTGTGAGTCTAAAGTCATGCATCTTAGACTTGTGCCCTGGGAGTGCACGTTTGAACTCTCTGGGGGCCCAGATCAGAGAGAGATCAGCACTCTGGAATCAGGCCATGTAAGAGGCACAGAGGCCTCGTTCTCCATTACAGAGAGTTAGAGCACACAGCAGGGACTGTCCGTGTCACAAATCTGCTGCCTTGTTTCAGAGATGAGGTTGAGGTCTGTGGTCACACAGCTTTTTCCTGATGTCCAGAGGCTCATCTTCCCAAGGACCCCAGGGCCTGAAACACCCATCCACATGGGGACCGGAGCGGCCCTTTTAGCAATCAGGACTGCATTTAACCCTCTTGTTCTGTTGCCAGTGGAAGCGTGAGCAGGACTTTGACCTGCAGCTGCTGGAGCGGGCCGTGCAAGGGGAAAGGAAGGACAAGGAGGAGAATGGCTGGTTGAAAGTACAGGCCGTGCCTGTCACTGAGTTGGACCTGGAACCACAGGACTATGACTTGGACATCAGCAGAGAGGTGAGGGCAGGGGCTTCCTTGGTGCCCCCCACCCCCAAGAGGCACAGCCGCTGGGCTCCCAGCCTGATCCACCTTCCCAATGGCACTGGGAGGTGTTGTCCTAAGTAGGGACAAGGCTGAGCTTCAGTGTGGCCCAGGAGAATGGCCGGAGAGCAGCTTAAGCAATAGAAGGAACCCGGGCATTTTGATGCAGGTTCAGATCTCTCTCTCTTTAATTTGGGACAAGTCATTTAACTTCTCTGTGCCTTAGTTTCCTTGACAGTGACATGGATTGTGGTGAGGATTAAGTGACTCAACCTGTCGCCCTGAGGATTGGCAAAGATCAGAAGCCCTGTGCACAGGGCCTGGCACATAGTGGGCACGTGATGATGTAGTTGTGATTGTAGGGAAATGTTCCCTGGGGCACTAGGGGTTGGCTTTGCAACTGGCCAGTCAGGCTGACTTGGGCAATCAGACTGGGAGACAAAGGGGAGCAGGTTTGAAAATCACAGTTGAAATTTCCAGCCATGGCAGAGGCTGTGATCCCTGCATAGTTCTGATCTGAATTCTTCAGGCGCCCTCTGGTGGCTCAAATGCATCATGACCGGGCAGGCCCAGGAAAGCGAGTAACCCCTAGATCTCTACCAACGGGCAGGTCTCTACCCAAGGGAAGAGAGGGAATCGGAGGGTGACAGCCTCGCAGTGTCTCCTCTGGCCTATGTCGTGCCATTTGTAAGCTCTGTCGAGCAGAGTCTCTGGCTGTTTGGTTCAGCTTTGTGCACCGGGCACAGGGCCTGGCACACAGTAGACGCTCTGTAAATGTCTGCTGAATGATGACTGTTGGATGAGGTGCACAGTGACCCGCAGGTATCCCAGGAGCGTTTGTGTGAGGACTCGTCCTGCCCTGATACTGCGTGAGGGGACACACTCTCACCGCCTGAGGGGAGCTCCGTCAGGGTGTAGGCAACTGATGCCCATGGACTTGCCGAGTTCTAGGGTAGCTGGGGCTCCAGGGGCAGACGAGGCCAGTCCTCTGCCCTTAGACCTTCTCCCTTTGGCACCTCTGAAACAGCCAAAGGTCTGTGCCTTCTCAGATTTGCAAAAGAAGCTTCAACACACTATCTTGGCAGTGGAAGTACGTGTTATGGTGTCCTAATTGGCCTGCCAGGCAGTGGAAAATGTCCTTCCTTATCTCTAACCTAAATCCCTCCTGCTACAATGTAATCTGCTTCCTTCCCCTGGATCTGCCCTTGTTGGAAGTAACAGAGAAGAGCTTACTTCTTGCCATCTTTCCCCAGAATGAAAGATGTCCATGGATTTAAATTCGAGTCCAGATTTGCCCTGGGATTGGATTTAGCTTGTTTTTAAAAGCTTCAACCAACCCCGTTTTAGTGCTCTTGTTGTTTGAGGAGGAGAAAATTCCCCGGGGTGTGCAGAAGTTGCCTTTGGCATTCTTAGCTCAAGCGAGATTTCACCAAGCTGAGCTTGCTGCTGGTTTGTGTGGAGACTCGGGGAGCAGTCAGGGCCATTTTCCTCTTGAAAGCAATAGATACAGCACGGCTGCCTCCAGTCTGATCAGAGGAGCTTTTGTAGGGACAGAAAGCATTATCGCTTCCTTTCGTCCACCCACCCAAGGAGTGTTTGCTGAAGGGCTACTAAGAGCCAGGGCCCTGCACTAGACAGCAGAGAGACGAACAGAAAACAAGAGAGAGTCGGAGGGGTGTGGGAAGAGGGTCAGGCAAGGCTTCTGGAAGTGAGGTCGGAAGGATGAGAACGTCACTGGAGCAAAAGGAAGAGCATACCAGGCAGAGGCTGCACACTGGGTCGTTGTGGCTGCAGAGGTTGTAGGGGTCACATTGGAGGTGGCATTAAGGATGATTTCTGTGTGAGGGCTTCTGGCCTAGTTCTTTGGCTCCTCCCTTCCCTTCCCTCAGCCTATAGGAGGGTGTCTGGGATGGTGGAGAGAACTTGCGTCTGGAGTCAGACCCCGACTCCACAGTGGACCACTGTTGTGATCTTAGCAAGTCGGTAACCTCTGTGGGCTCCGTGTGCTTCCTCATGGCCAGGGGACGGGGCGGGGAGCAGGTCTGTAACCCAGAAGTCTCAGTCTTCCCTCCACTGCCTCCTGGTCCTCTCCTCAGCTGTCTAAACCAGAGAAGGTCTCCATCCCCGAGCGTTACGTGGAGCTGGATCCTGAAGAGCCACCCAGCCTTGAGGAGCTGCGGGCGCGGCATCGCAAAGCTGAGAAGATCCGTAACATCCTCGCCCGCTCCAGGTCAGCCCTCGTGCTGCCCACGTCCTGGCAGCCCGCTAGGCCTGACCCCAGGGGGTGGCTCGGGCCGGCTAGGGTGCATGTTTTGCCAGGCCTCCGTCTCAGGGAAGCCCTGCTCATTGGAAGGGCCAGGCTGGCTCTCAGCATGTCACCCACAGATCAGCAAGGAAGCTTGCCTCGGTCATCTGGGGAGTCCTGAAACACTCAGAAGGTCCATCTGGTGTCCCGTGACCCTGGCAAGTGTAGGAAGTGGAGCCGAGCACAGTGGTAAAAAGAACAGAGCCATGGATGTGTGGGGAGAAGCATGTGCACCTTTGTCTAGAGAGAAAGTGCACCATTTTTATCTGATGCCCCCCAAACGGGGCGAGCCTCCAGGCCAGAGAGCCCCTCCTCTCCTGAAGTGGATGCCAGGGGTGGCAAGGGCCCATAGCCTGCTCTCTGGCCCTTCTGCAGCATGTGCAACCTGCAGCCGACATCAGGCCAGGACAGGAACAGCACAGCCGACCTGGACTCGCAGCTGCAGGAGCAGGAGCGCATCATCAACATCTCCTACGCCTTGGCCTCCGAGGCATCCCAGCGCAGCAAGCAGGTGGCAGGTGAGGCCATAGATGCCGGCCTCCAAGGCCGGGTCCCACCCGCTGCTCTTTGGGGCTCGCATCCCAGGATGGTTTGTGAGGGAGTTAGCGGAAAACCAGGTGTCAGGCTTGGGAGTTGGGAGCCAGTGGTGCGTTCTCCTTTCCCGTGAGCACTGCAGGGTGAGCTGGTGGAAGATGAGGGGGGCAGGCGAGGCACTGAGGGAACCGGAGCGCAGAAGTGTCAGAGGAAAGGGGTCTGGGAGAGGGTGTCTCTAGCTCATTCTTAAATCTGGGAGTGGTGCTGCTGTTCAGCTTTCTCTGGGATTGCAAGTTAAGAACAGGTTTTTCAGGCCCCCAAGCCAAGGGGCCAGGGCTAAGATTTGTGGCCTCATGAAGAAGGGGGCAGGAAAGCCGTTGGTGCTTGAATTTCTTGCTGGGGCAAGGCATGGGGGGCCCCTCTCGCCCTCCCTGTGACCCCTGCTTTGGTCAGCAAATCAAAGCCACTGTGCACCTTATCAGAGTGACCTGTGCCCAAAAACTAGACTTGGGAAGTGGGACTTTGCTGGTCAGTGGGAAAAAAAATACCACAAATGGAAGGGGGTATATGTGTGTGCGTGTGTACGTGTGTATGTCTGTACATGTGTGCCTGTGTAAAAAGGCTTTCTCTCCCAGCCAGGAAAGAGACTCGTGGCTGCTCCCTCTGCCCACATCTCCCCCACCTCTGTGTGCCCTCACAGTTCACTGGCACTGTTTCTCCCCAGAGGAAGCGGCCACTGTGTGTCTAGGAGGTGCCCTTGGCCAGAGGTGCTCTAGGCCTTCTGGGGAGAGAGAGGTCAGAGAGCCTGAAATGGTGTCACATTCCCCACCAAGCCTCCAACTCTGGCCAAAGGGTCTAGAAATGACCAAGGGTGGGGCCTACAGAGCCCTGAGGTAACTGGCCTTGCGGGGCAGGGGTGGGGGGGGTCTAGTCTAGGGAGCAGAGCTTTATCCTCACCTCAGGAAGCCACGGGAATGACTGAGGACAAGGGGAGGCCTGTTCTCTGTCCCCACGTCCTGATCCTGCAGAGTCTCCGAAGCCCCTACTGACCTGACTCCCTGCGAGGACGTGCTGAGTGGGCTGAGAGGTGGTCAGTGTGGCGTCCTGTGACTGGGGATACTGTAGATGGCTCACCCAGACCCTGCCTCCTGATGATCTTGGGGGCTCCCTACGACCCATCTCAGCAACTTCTGAGCTGCTGCCCATGTCGAGGGTTCCAGCAGGGGCTACTCACCACCATGAAGCGCCTCCTGTCCGGCCTGTGCTTGCTCTACTATGTGGACCTCCGGTCCTTGGCCCCCTCAGTGCCAGCGGGCAGCGTGCCCCGGACCTGAGCTCTGCGTTCGGTTAGCAGGGCCTCCTTCACTCCCCTTGCTGCAGCCTGTCTTCACTCTTGTTCCCTCTTTCCATCTCAAAGACAGCTGGGAACTGCAGGCCAGTCCCAGCCAGCACCCCCCAGGGCCCATGGATGTGCCCCCCAAGCCCAGGCCATTAGTGGTGGGCAGCAGGGCCCACCCCAGCCCTGTCCAGTGGGGCATCTGGTGCTGTGGGAGCGGACGAGGAGCTAACACACCGCTTAATTCCTGTGTGCCCGTCTAGCGCAGCAGCTGGCCCTCCTCCCGCCTAAAGCCCCCCTGTCCTCCAGGACGGTGCCACCTTACCCCCCCTTAAGCAACGGACTCCACTACACCTTTGTCTAACACCTTCCAAGTAAGAGCCCTGCCTGGCGTGCCCCCCCCCCCCAGTGCTGAGCATGCCTGCCCCTCGCTGCCGAGGCATTGCAGTGCCGCCTGCTGACGCTTCCTTCTGCTGGCAACGCCGCCGCTGGGGAGACCACCTGGGTTGCTAGGCAGGTGGGACTGATGTTTCTTAGGGACTCAATCCCCAGTGGCTCGAATACAATAGAGACTGTGTGATCCGAGCCCCCAGCCTCCCTGAAATCTCAGGACCAGAACTGTGCCCCTCCCCACCCTGCTCTCCTGCCTGTGGACCAGCACAGGCCACTCGGCCAGCCTGGGGTCGGGGGATTGGGGAGGAAGAGTTAGATCTCGGCCTCCCAGGGCTTTGGCCAAAGAAACCAAAGAACTAGAGACTGGAAAAAGTCCAGTTTTACAGATAGGGGAACTGGGGCCCAGTGAGGGGGTGGGGGCTCACTCCAGGTCACACAGAATGGGGGTCACAGCAAGGACTAGGACTGCCTTGTAGTCACTTGAGCACCTTAGGAGGGAGAAGAAGGGAAGCTTCAGGGGCAGTCTGCCCAGAGCAATGTGAAATTGGCCCACAACCACTCAGAATGTTCCAGCACCACCCCTCTCAGTCCTCCCCATGTGAGCATTTAGTGAAGAGAAGCAGCATGGGATTAGAGAAGAGCACTGGACTAGGAGTCAGGAGGCCCGACGTCTGGTCCAGTCTTGTGGTGGGTTCTTGGCCTGGGCCTGTGGCTTCTGGGCCCAGTTGCCTCACCTGGACAGCGGGGCTCAAATCAGCAATCTTTTCCCTGATGTTCCATCTCACTAGCATTTTGTAGCATTTGTAGCATTTGTCTTTGTTTTACATACACTTACGGGTACCATTGTTGGGTGCCTGCCGTGTGCCAGGCACTGTGCTAAGCATCTCATCTGATCCACACAACAACCCTATGAAGATATTCACCCCCATATTACAGGTGAGGAAATGAAGCTCAGAGAGCTTGAGGGACTTGCCCAAGGAGTCACAGCTTGTGTCAGAGCCACAGTTTAAGCCCCTCCAGTACGAGTTCAGAGCCTTTGTTCTCCGTCACCACTCATGGACTCCTCTGGGCCACCCTCAGGGGCTCTAGGCGTTTGAAGAAGGGAGTGAAGTGAGGATGGAGAGCTCATGCATTGGGGGTGAGGGGCATGGTTTTCAGTAGGTGTCCCACAGCCTTGGAGCGGTCCGCATGCCCCACCAGCCTGAGGGTGGAAGGAAGAGTCGCCCTGCGTGGGCCAGCCTCTCCAGAGGTGTGGAGTAGAGACCCTGTGACCGAAGAGTCACAGGGAAATGTTCCAGCCAGGGCCTGCTGGGGCCCCAGTAGGGTGTGTGGTTTTCTCCTGGAGATCTAAGTGTGGTTACATCCCCCAGGCCACAGAGAGGCAGGAGACAGGCTCTGTTCCTCCTGGCTTTCAGTGGCCCCGTGGCTGTGCGATAACCTTTTAATGCTCTTTTCAAGGCACATCCACATTTCCTCCTCATTAGGAGGTGAGTATGATCATCTCATTTTTCGATTAAAAACCAAGGCCCCTGGAGGCTGAGAGAGTTATCCAGAAGTGTCTCAGTGAATGAGGGCAGAGCTGGAACTGGTCACCAGAGTCCTCTTTGATCAGGCCTTTTGCCCTATCAGAGCAGGGACCCAATCTAGGGGCCAGCATGTGTCTGATGAACTTCCCAGAAGTGCTGAGGGCGGCGGGAAGGTGGGGCCAAGTGCTGTGAGTCCTAGAAGCTGAGGGTCCCCCAGCAGCGGCCACATTGCCCCAGTTCCCTGCTCTGCTGCTCTCTGTCTGTCAGCCTGTCTGCCATTCCCTGTCACATGTGTGCACGGACATGCCCACCGCCTGCTCCCCAGATGCAGGCAGGGTCCTGCCAGCCTCTCATTGTCTCCTGTGCTTTTTGCCAGCCCAGGCAGTGACTGACCCATGACCCAGCCTGCAGAGAAGTCTGGAGCCAGGGGCCAAGTGGAACCAGCTTCCTCCGAGAAGATGGACTTTTCTTCCCCCAAGGAAACCCCTTCCAGCTAAGCAGGGGTTCTGGCTGGAGAAAGGAACAGCCCACAGCTGTGAGGCATTCACCATAGGGCTAGGTCCTAACACCCGCAAACTTGTTTTAGTTCAAAATCCTTTTTACATATGACAGAGGCACTTTTGATAACACACTGTAAAATACTGATACTGTATTTTAGAATCAGAATGTATTTTATAATGTTCACCTCAAGGGCTGAGTGGCTGGAAAGGTGAGGATGCAGGATTTTGGAGCTGCACATACAGATCCAGGTACCATTTGGGTGGTAGGTGTGGGTGGGGGGAGGGGCAGGCCAAGCAGAGACCAGTCAGCATCCGCTGAACTCAGGTGAAGGTTGGATTTGAGAATGTGCTTCCAGTGGATTCCAGCGTTAGGCTCTTTGGTGTGCTGTAGGGGCAAGAGGGGCCCTGGGCTGCAGAGATCAGCCGTCCCTGACCTGGCCTGATGACCAGCTCTGGAGAGTGAAACTCCCCCAGGCTAGCATGCGGAGCCCCACTCTGTGCCTTGACCCCGGGCTTGGTTCAGGGGCAACAGTGTGTTCAAGAGCTTTGGCTCCCGACTCACCCATGAGGTTCTCTCAGCAAAGGGCTCTTCTCAGAAGGAAAACACTTGGCTTAAACTTTTAAAAATATGCTTTAAATGCAGAAAAGGTGAGAGGAAGCACCTTTTGTTGTATCGTAAGCAATAAGCTCCACACTGGCTGGCATCTGCCCACAGCTCCCTGACTCCATACTAGGCTGTGATAGCAATCCTGGGATCTGTGCTGCCTGCCCTGGAGAACCGAGGTCCGCTTCCTAGGACTTGGTCTGGCGGCAGGAGGGCAGGCAGGTGCCCCCACCATTCCTGGTGGCTGGCAGCCAGCAGGACCACGATGACAGGACTGTGACCTGACTTCCAGCCCAAAATGAGGAGGGGGCTGCCACCCCAGGCCCAGTGTTTGTGGCCCTTTATTTAAGTCATGAGATCATGATAGTCTGCATATAGAAAATGAGGTTTAAAAGGAAAAAAAACTCCATTGGGTGGAGCCACACTTTAAATGAAAATTTGTCTTTGACTCTGGTCAGAAAAAATATCTTGAATATATTTAGAAGTTGCCGTCTATTTTTAACTAACTCCATATGCTGCCAGTATCGACTTCATGACATTTGCCAAAATAAGATTTTATTTTTGCCTTTATAAGATTTTGTTGGAAAAAATGAAATGAATATTTTGCAAGAAAAAGTTAATTTAAATAAAGGTGTAATGGTTTGCAAAAAAATGTGATGTACAGATTAAAATATTAACCTGATACGCTTCCTGCTTCTTGCTGGCTGTATTCTCCTGAGTGGGCTGTTAGTTTTTTTCCCATTTCTTTGAGAAGTCCCCACTGTCAGCTCTTGATCCTGTTCGAGTTCACCTATGAGAACTTTTTCCTGAGGACAGTTCCTTGACACTTGACCGACTTCAGAAGGGGAATAAGGCCTGTGCTCCTGGCCCTGGGTTTGGCTTCGGCAGCTGCTCAGGGTGGCCCCCCGGCCCCACCCGTCCCTGTGGTGGAGCCTCCGGGCTGCGGACTCCCGTGTGGGCTGGTTTGGCAGGCGGACTGCAATCCAAGATAGCAGGAGGGGCGCCACGGGCCCCCTTCCAACCCACACGCCACCAGCTCCTTCCAATGAGGTGGGTTAGTGATGGACCGTTGCAAACTGGATTTGTGTTTAATTCATTTTGACTTGTGATGTAGGCTTAAAACAGAAGGCAAGAGGCCCGTTCAGTTTAGGGATGTGTATGTTTCCAAGTTGTTATGGCAGTTTTTCTTTCTTGCCAAGAAGAGCACCCGAGGTTTAGAGTAACTTTCCAACTATTTAAACTGGGGAAAATAGATTCCAAGGTATTCCGAACAGGGGACACTGCTGCTTTTTTAGCTACTGATCTCTTTTTTGAATTTTCAAATAAAAGATGCACCCCGGTTTTGAGCATTGCTTGGAGATAATCTCTACAGCAGATGAGAGTAGGGGTCGGGGGCGGATTCCTCCATAACTGAGTGCAAAGGCAAAACAAGGAACGGAGGCAACACCCCACAGGGAGACCGTCTGTAGGCATTTTCTCAGTGGAAACGTGTCAGTGGTTTTTTACTGTTGGTCTCAGTCCCTGTTTCACGCGCACAGCCCGATGTCTGAGGGAACATGGTGCCTCTCACTGTTCTCTCAGCACCAGCAGGGTGGAGGGGGAGCTGTTCTGGAAGGATCGTGACCCAAAT
Organism: Equus caballus; assembly: GCF_041296265.1. Lineage (NCBI taxonomy): Eukaryota > Metazoa > Chordata > Mammalia > Perissodactyla > Equidae > Equus > Equus caballus. The sequence goes on along the minus strand of NC_091690.1, from coordinate 87,635,442 downwards.
TTCAGTCTGCAGAGAATGTGACACGCCCTCAGCTCAGACCCCATGAGGAGACGTGCAGTTTGGAGAAGGCACGCTCCAGCTGCATCCCGTGTAAGAGGCAGAATGGCCCAGCCCCCTTCTCTACCCCCTCGAAAGGGCTCTTGTTACCTGAGCTAAGATGGGGCCGTCCATGAAAGTAACGGCTGGCCAGGGACCCTCCTGATGGAGACCAGTCTGGGAAACTGCATGTGGCCCAATGATTCCAGCTTCGCTTCTTTACAGGGGACCACAGGACCTGAGCAGAGTTTGAAACGATGGGATTGCGGTTGACAAAGGGGACATGAGTGGGCTTCTCCTGCTTCTGTTTGCTGACATGCTGAGTTTTAACTCTAACCTGGGCCCAGGTTGAGCCCAGGATATCTTATCTAATCTTAGCAAGAACCAATGAGAATATTTAAGCATCTGGTATGAAACAGGAGCTGAGAATAAAATCTTTTCCTAATCCCCGTGGGAGCCTCCCGAACTGCCCAGAGTCTCAGCATGTCCAGGGCCTCGTTTCCATGATTAAAGTTGAGATGTATGTGCATTTGTGAATGTACGTGAAGTCGATGGACACAGACTGATGGAGGTGCTGGAAACGAGCATTTTCTTTGCTCCCCATCATTCATTTTTCTGCCTGCCTTGACGTCTGGCTCTGGGGTGGAAACTGCCCTTTCCTCCTTCCCTTCCCTCAACTCCCTTGGCTGCCTTCAGTTAAGCTGGGTTCTCCAGAATTTTCTTGGCTATTGTAGGTCGTAGCCCAAGGCCAGGGAAGCCCCTATTTGCCAAGGTCAGCTTGGGGATGGGAGGCATCGGGGGTGAGGAGAGATGGGGACCCTGACTCAGCCAGACAGGAGCCCATTTGGGGCTTTGGAATTTTCCCCCAACCACAGCACAGTACTCCATGGCAAGTCCCTTTGAGTTCTCACCAAGGGTGGGAAAGAAGCAGCAAATTATTTGTCTAATCCACAAATCATATTTCTGAGACACGGCAGGCGAATGCTGGGAGCCCTCTGCTTCCAATTCAGCATCAGACGCCAGGTGCTCAGGCGACTTTGCCCATGTGGGTTGCTCACTGTTATGAGAAGAACAAAGGGATGAAGCTGGGGGGATGTGAAAAATGGCAGCCCCTCCCAGCCCGGTAAACACACTATTGCTTTGCCGCCTCCACTCCAAAGGCTACCACTTTCATTGCTCTCTGAGCAAAGAAACCTTTCTTCAGAGCGAGTGGCAGGGTACAAAGGCAGAGTACAAAATGTGTGCACATCACAGTCCCCGCAATTCTGTTTGAACAAGCATATTGATTGGGTCTGACCCTGTTACATTTTTTCCCTATTATTTGAAAAGGTGCATCTAAGTGTAGTGAATTGAACCAGTGGAGCTGAACTTTCCATGAAAACTTCTCAAGGTATTTCTTTAGTTCAAAGCTTTTGAATTTTAAAGGGCATTTTTAATATGAGTCTGTTGAGTATTCTCTGCCACAGCCCAACAAGGGATGTTAAATGCAGATGAGGCTGGAGCGAGGGCGTGCGTGGGGGTGGACATGCCTGCACAGCGGAGGGGGCAGGCCAGCCCAGGAAGGGTCGTGGTTTGTGGGGAGAGGCTGAGCCCCATGCTTTGGAGCAGCACACACAGACCTTAAGAAGGACCTCTCTGAGCACACTGGGGACAGCATAGGGGACAGGGAAGAGGATTCCCAGCTGAGCTACTCGGGGGCTTTTACATGGAGAGCCCGGAAGCGCTTATTAGGGGCTCCTTCTGATGGACGAGGGTTTTGTCCTCATGAATAAGGAGCTCTTCACTGCTCACACTGGGCGTGGGAACTAAGAGGGAAGGAGAGGCACAGTCCCTCGGCTGAAGTCACAGAGTCAGATGGAGCTGCCACCATCCTCAGCCCCTGGGTTGACATCCCTAATCAGTCACAGATGCTTTCCCACTGAGCCCTGAGCCGCATCTCAATCCTTAACTGATGTGATGACTTGGGACAATTTGCTAGTTGTGTGGGCTGCAGCGGTGGTCCCTCTTGCCATCCTGGCCCAGGGCCCTGGAGGCATCCACGGAGTCTCATTTTCCCCACACACCGGGGGGGCTCTCCTGGCCCACTGAAGGCACACAGCCCCCGTCACTGAATTCCTGGCTCACTGTTGGTCTGAGTCTCTGGCTCCGGAGGCCTCTTGGATCTAGAAAGCACCTCCTTTCTAGGCCCAGAATTCGGATTCAGAGGCCTCGTCCCTGGGAGGAGCGGAAAATCAGGTCCCATGCCAGAAGAATCTAGGGCTTGGGCATCTCCACAAAGTCCCTTCAGGGTCCTTGCCAAATCTCCAGCCTAGGAGACTGGCCTGGGGAGGTCGAAATAGGTTCAGGCTAATAAATAGGTTCCCAGTAATAAGCAGTAGTTCTTTTTTTTTTTTTTCCCTCAAAGATTGGCACTGGGGCTAACAACTGTTGCCAATCTTTTTTTTTCTCCCTCTCTCTTTCTCTGCTTTATCTCCCCAACCTGCCCCCCGTCCCCGTACACAGTTGTATATCTTAGTTGCACGTCATTCTAGTTGTGGGATGTGGGACGCCGCCTCAACGTGGCCTGATGAGTGGTGCCATGTCCACGCCCAGGATCCGAACCAGTGAAACCCTGGGCCGCCGCAGCGGAGCGTGCGAACTTAACCGCTCGGCCACGGAGCCGGCCCCTAAGCAGTAGTTCTTGGGGTGTCTTTTCTGCCCACAGCTTTGGGAATGCCAGCCCCTTCAATTCCTCCCACCTGGTTCTGGGAGCCCCCAAGGGTGTTTCTCATATAGTCTGAAATAAGTTTTCTTGGCTCTCACATTCAGGCCTCCCTGCTGTTACCTGTATTTCCTGGGGCACACGTGCCGTACCAGTGACAGTAACAACTCAGCTTTTGTGGTCTCTGCTCACAATGGTGGTCCTCCGCCCACGTCTCCTCTGGTAATTTCTGCGAGACCCCAGGCCTGTCTTGCTTGAGCTCACAGTAGTCCTCTCGAGTTGCAGTTCTTTCACTTGCAGCTTCTTGGTGTCCTCTGGCCATGAAGCCATTGCCCCTGTGCTCCAGGAGAACTGCCCCTGCCTGGCTTCAGCCCTGTCCCCAAGCCACAAACGCCTGAAGTGCCAGGGGAGTGTTTCTCTCCGCAGAGTTCTCCCTGGCCAAGCCCAGGCTGCAGTCTGCACTCACACGGGAGAGCTTTTGCTCCCTAGTTTCATGTCTCTTGGGACTGAAAGCAAGGCCGTGTGCGCTCAGGTTCACTCAGAGCCCTGGGGAGAACTGTTCTTTAAGCTTCTGCTCAGGTGCTCTCTCCATGGGGCTCAGACTCGTTCTCTCTGTCTCTTCCTCCCCCTCCCTCAGGGACACACAGACCTCCTTTCTATTGCTGTGTAGTAAACTGGCCCCAAACAGCAACAATTTCTTATTTCTCATGGTTCTGCAATCCGGGCTGGGCTCCACTGGGCAGGTCCTCTGCTCCATGTGGTGTTGGGTGTTGGGAAGGGTGTGGGGTTGGGGGGTGGCACTGAGATGTCCAAGATGGTTTCTTCACTCACGTGTCTTGCACCCCAACTGGGATGGCTGGGTGAGCTGGGAGCAGGCTGGGCATCTGCATCTTTCCGTACAGCCTCCGCCTTTGTTGTTTGATCTTTCTTACAGCGTGAAGTTCTCAATGTAGTTGGACTTTTTACCTGAGCTGGCTTCCAAGGGAAGAGTAGGTCTGGAATTGGTGCAGGGTCACCTCCTCCACATTCTCTTGACCAAGGCAAGGCCCAAGGCCAGCCAGATTAAAGGAGAGGGAAATAGGCTCTACTTGTGATGGGAGGAGTGGCATGCACGCACAGGAGGGGAAAGAATGGACACTGGCCATCTTTGGAAACCGTCTACCAGAGAGCCTCTCCTCATTCTCCTACAGCCACACTGGGGCGTTTGAGAGCCAGTGCACTCCCTCCAGCTTTCTCTTCCCCTGCAGTGGCCACCTGGGTGCCACATATTTTGTGGATGGTGTAACCACAAGATGGAAGCCAACTGGTCCTAAATCTCCACTTGGAAGGGGACCACCCAGGAGAGGCCGCAGGGCCCACAGCTCACTTTGCGTGAGTGAGAAATAAACTTTGATGGATTCATCCCCTGGGATTTTAGGCTTTATTTTCCACTGTCGCGTAATCTAGCCTACCCAGGTTGTATGTAGTATTATTCCCAGATTACATATGAGAAAACTGAGGCACGATAGTTCCACGACTAGTAAGCAACTGAGTTGAAATTTGAGCTTATGTCTGACTCCAGAGAGCCTTTCACCACTACATTGGCTGCTGTTACCTTGGAAAGAGGATCTGTCCTGTGGGCCGGGATTCCAGGTCACTTGAAATAGAGTTGTCTCTGGTGAGAATGACAAGCTCACGGAGAGCGTGAAGAGACCCATGGGAGAGTGCCTAGCACAGTGCCGAGTGAGAAGTAGGTGCTCAGAGAATGGAAGCTGCCACTATGCCTGTGACTTGACAGCGAGCATGACCTAGGGATCCCACGGAGAGGCGTTACTTTGCTATACTTGACCTGGCCATTGGTCTCTAGATTTTGGGGCTCAGAAACCAGATTTGTCAGCACTGAGAGTGGGGCTGTCTCTCAGGGCTATGATCACACTGACTGGGCTCAGGGGACAGGTGGAGAAAATTGGGCGTGAACCCAACTGCCAGCCTACTAGTGTTCACTGACATTCCACCACCACCAGAGGCCAGGCCTTCCTTGGAAGGCTGCCTGGCAGTGTCAGGACCAGGGCAACCTTGGAAAGTCCTGGTGTCACTGAGCACCACCAGCCTGAGGTCCTGTCTTCACTGATGGATGCCCCCATCCCACAGACCTGGTGCCCACATTTCTGAACAAGAGCATCCTCACTCAGGACAGAGTAAGATGGCATGGCCCCTCAGGTGCCCCCGTTCTATGTGACAAGGGCTGGCTAGTCCCTTATTTGTAGGTTGACACCGTGGAGAGGAGGCAGTCAGGAGGTAGCGAGCACAGGCTCTGGAGCTAGGCTGCTGGAATCTAATCCTGGTTGTGCTATTTTGCCAGCCCTGTGGCCTTAGCAAGCTACTTAACCTCTCTATGCCTCAGTTTCCCCACCTGTAAAATAAAGATTTATATTAGCAACTACCTCAGTGGAGTTGTCGTGATGATTAAGTGAGTTATTACATAGAAAATGCTAAGCACAGCTCCCAGCTCCTTTGGAAGCACTAGAAAAAATAGATTAGTTATCATTTACCTGCATTTAAATTATAATCACTTAGTACACGTCGCAATCTTATTCTTTAATCTATTTGTTTACTTGTTCCTTGCCTGTCTACTTCACAAGAATATACGCTTCATGAAAGCAAGGCTTATTGTCTTGTTCATTATATTATTCCTGGTGCCCAGAACAATATGTGCCACAAAGAAGGCGCTAAGTAATTTGTTGAATGAATGAGAGAATGAAAGAAGTCAAGGCCTGCTGGCCAGGGAGCCTTCTCTCTTCTTCAGATGACTTTGCCTCTCTCTGCTCTGTGTTACTGTTTCATACTTTAGGCCCAGCGAGCTTCCCTTGTGCCCTGTTTCTAAGTTCCCTGAGTGGTAGGTAAGAGTGGGGGAGGGGGTGGAATTCAAAGCCAACCTTATTAGCTCTGACCTTGGGCAGGTCACGGAACCTGCCTCCGCTTCTGTTTCCTCCTCTGAAAAATGGGAATAATGGTACCTACTTATGTGGGTGATTGTGAGGACCAAATGACATCATCCTTAAGCACCATCCCTGGCATGGGAGCACTCAACCAGTGCTTACCGTGCTGTACGATCATGGACAATCGTTGTGAACAGCAGGGCTCCAGGTGGTTCTTCCACATTTTAAACCCCGTCTCCTTTCCCTGAATCGGCAGGATTAACAGATTTGGGGGGCATCTGCTATCCCCCTGCCCCGGTCTTCTGCCCTCCGCCATCTGTCTGCCATTTTAGACAGTTGCCTGCAGCAAGGAAAGCAACGGCCCGGGGCTTTTGAAGTTGGCGTTCCCAAGGCTGTGCCGCTGCCAGGTGCCTCCCTGAGCCCTCCAGGGGCTGAGGACAGGTGAGTCCTCTGAGGCCCCCCTGCAGCCCTGCGGCTGTCCGCCCCAACATCAGATCCACCTGTGCACGCCCCTTTGATGTCAGTTCCCACGCTGGAGCCTCGTGCCCTGCTCTGAGGACCTGGGCTTTGAAGTTGTCCTATAAACTGAGCTTCCAGGAGGAAAGTTGTCTCTTGTGCCTCAGAGCAGGCTGGGCCCTGCAAAAGCGCGCCGAGTGCCGTGAACACCTGATAAATAATTCTTTCTGGGCCGAAGAAAGATTCGTTCCATTTAAAGGAGAGGAAAATTCCCTTGACCTTTTCATTGAAGTTCTGCGGGGGAGGTGGTTAGAGAGGGTTTCGAGCCTTCCCTGCTGAAGTCACGCGGGGCAGGCAGCTTGTCTCTGAGAGCTGAGCTCCAGTCACTGCTCCAGAAGCGCCCTGTCAGTGACCCCAGGTCCCCTCAGCCAGCCCTGTGGCCCTCACTCCTGCCTCCTGCCATGACCGTGGGAGAAAATCGGGCCCTCTCACAGAGAGAGACGCCTCAGCCCCGTCCAGGCCAAACCCTGCTGCACACGGCAGGGTTTCTTTCCAGGGCCTGTCACGGTCAAGAGGTGAGGCAGACAGGACTTCCCACCTGAAGGAGTCCTGAAAATGGATGCTGCCTCGCATACTCTGAGCACTTGCCCTGCGCCAGGCCCGCTGCTAGGCCTGCATGGCTGGATAACAGGACGTGAGTGTGTGTGTAGCTTTGTGAAAGCTTGCTGTATGGTGAAATGTAGCATACATATAGAAGGTACACAAAATAACAATGTACGGCTCAGTAAATGACCAGAAAACAAACACCTGTGTAACCACCACCTCAGCCAGGAACTCGGAGTTTGCCAGGATGCTGGAAGCCCTGCTCATGCCCCTTCGTGCTCAGTAGGGCCTCCCTGTCACATAAAGGATGACCACTCTCCTGACTTTTGTGGTAACTACTTACTTGCTTTTTCTTTATCATTTTCCTATCTAATCAGGCATCTCCAAACACTATAGCTCAGCTTTGTTTTCTGAAATGTGTGTGAATGGAATAATAAAGAATGCGTTCCTTTGTGTCTGGCTTTTTTTCACTAAACGTGTTTATGATATTCATCCCTGTCACTGTATTTCCCTGATTTTGCTGTTGTACCCACTGATGGAATATTCAGCAATTATTTATCCATTCTACTGTTGAAGGACACCTGGGTGTTTCCAGTTCGGAACTGTAACAAATAATGCTGCTCTTAGTATTTTTATACGTGTCCCTCAGTGCGCGTGCACTCGTATTTTTTTCGTACATGCCCAGGTGTAGAGTTGCTAGGTCATAAGATAAGCATATCTTCTACTTAGACTGAAAATGCCAAACTGTTTGCCAAAGTTGTAGTACTAATTTGTACTCCCACCCTCAGAATATGAGTTGCTCCACATCCTCGCTGTGGTAGCAGCCTCTGAGATGGCCCCCAATGGCCTGAGATGGCCTCGTGGTATCTGCACTTGCGTAAGCCCCTCTCCATAAGTGTGGGCTGGAGCTAGCAATTTGCTTCTAATGAATAGGAGGTGACAGAACACAACAGGGCATCACTTCTAACATGAGGTTACGAAAAGACTGGCTTCTGTCTTGGGCATCCTCCTTTGCTTTCTTACTTGCTTACTGTGAGGGAAGCCATGTTGTGAGCTAACTTATGGAGAGACCCATGGAGCAAGGAACTGACATCTCTGACCAACAGACCGCAAGGACCTGGAGCTGCAACAGCCACGTGAGTAAGCTTGGGAGTGGGTCCTCCCCCAGTTCAAACCCCAAGATGATTGCAGCCCTTGCTGACACCTTGATTACAGCCTTTTGAGACAACCCCAGGCCAGAGGCACCCAGCTAAGCCCAGATTCATGACTCATGGAAACTGTGAGATGAATATTTATTGTTGTCGTTGTTGGTTTTTTTGCTGAGGAAGATTAGCCCTGAGCTAACATGTGTGCTGATCTTCCTCCACTTTATACGTGGGTCGCCACCACAGCATGGCTAACAAGTGGTGTATGTCCGCACCCGGGATCTGAATCCACAAACCCGGGCCACCAAAGGGGAGCATGCCAAACTTTACCACTACACCATGGGGCCAGCCCAGTGTTTATTGTTTTAAGCTAAGTTTTGGGGTAATTTATTACACAATAATAGATAATTAAGGTACTCAAAACTTACTAGTTTTTTAAAATTTTAGCCATTTTGATAAGTATGAAGTAGGTTTGATTAGCATGTCCCCGATTATTAATGATGTTGAGCATCTTTTCAAATGTTCATTGACCATTTGAATTTTCTCTTTTGTGAAGTAGTCAAGACTCTTGTCTTTTCCTTGTTGATTTGTAGGGATTCTGCATATAAGCTTCTCTTAGCCTGGGTTACTCCTAGAAAGCAGAGCCTGAGGCAAGGGCTTGCAGGCAGAGAGTTTATTTGGGAAATGAACTTGTGGAAAGGAAAGGAAGGGAAACCAGTAGAAGGGTGCCTTCACAAGTTAGTCACTGTTGTGTGAAACTTGGGCTCAGTCTCCTCGGGCCCTTCTGAAGAGCCTTGTAAAATGCACCTGAAAATGATCCACTGGAGCTATGAAAGAGAAGGGCATTTCTCTTCTAGCTAAGGGCCCCCATTGACCAAGGGTTCCCTGATGAGGTGTTAAGTCCCTCTCATTTCCAGACCCCACATGTGTGAGTGATTCCCATATGAACCCCATACTGGGGCAGCTAGGAAGCCCTGGGCCATCAAATGAGAGTTGTAGCTAAAATGAGATCCTGCAGCAATAACAGCTACAGTGAAACGGAGGCCAAGAGGACGTGGACCACAAGAGGTATCTGACACAGAGCCTTTTATCAACTACCTGTGGGGCAAATATCTTCTCCCACTCTGGCTTTCACATTCATAGTGTCTTTTAATTAATAGACATTACTTACTTTACAGTAACCAAGTTTGTAAATCTTTTTCTTTGTGGTTTGTGGGGTTGCATCTTGTTAAAAAGTCTTCCTGTAATTAAGTCATAAAAATGTTCTCTTACGGTATTTTCTAGGAGCGTTATTGTTTTGCCTTTCACAGATCTACAATCTATCTGGAATTGAATTTTATCTTTTTTTTTTTTTTTTTTTTTTGAGGAAGATTAGCCCTGAGCTAACATCTTTGCCTTTCTTCCTCTATTTTATATGCGGGATGCCTGCCACAGCATGGCTTGATAAGCGGTGCATAGGTTCACACTGGGATCCGAACCAGTGAACCCCGGGCTGCCGAAGCAGTGTGTGCAAACTTAACTGCTGTGCCACCTTGCTGGCCCCTGGAATTTAATTTTAAATAGGGTGTGAAGTGGGCATCAGGTTTCATTTTTCCATATAGATATCCAACTTAGTGAAGAATCTATCATCTCCTGCTGTTGTACAGTGCCGCCTTTGTCATAATCAAGTGTCTGTGTATGTGTGAATCTATTTCTGGGCTCTTTTTCCGATTCCATTGTCTATTTGTCTATTGTTGTGCCAATATCATACTATGTTAATTACTGGAGGTTCATAGTAAGTGTTGATACCCAAGAAAGCAAGGTGTCTATCTTGTTCTTATTCTTCACAAATGTCTTGGCTATTTTTGGTCTTTGGCATTTCCTTATCAATTTTAGAACCAATTGGCAAGTTTCAGCTCCCCACCCTCAATTGGATGTTTTTTTGTTTTTGTTTTTTCTATTGAGACTGCATTGCATGTAGATTACTTTAGAGAATTGCATCTCTACAGTATTGATTGTCCTAATCCATGAACATGATATATTCCTCCATTTATTTAGGATTTTAAATCTTTATTTCCAAAATACTTTATAGAAAAAAAAGAATTCTGCTTACAGCAATGGTGGACAAGTTTGCTTTGAACCAACTTGCCCACTGAGAACAAATAGAAAAGGAGGCTAAAATATTTAAAAAAAAAAAAATTTGAGGGCACTGGAGAGCTATCAAAGCTGTGAGAATTTATGGAGCCAAGATCCAGAGGAAAGGAGGAAAGGTAAGAAGTGTGAGGTCAGTGTTCGGTACGACTTTTCCCCTCACAGTGGGTTGCCCGGCCCAAAAGCTGTGGCTAAGAGCCTGAGCAGCTGTGTAGCTATTAGTCTCCAAGCAGCTGTTCGATGGACTCCCCTCATCTCACCCTGTTCATGTGCAGCTTGAGAGTCAGCCAAGGACCTAGGGGAGAGTCTTTATATGGATCTGGAGGCTCTCTAGCACCCGTCTCCAATATTCTTCCCTGCAAATCCCATCTCCGTGACAGTCCTGCATGCTAGTCTGTTTCTTCCACCCAGCCATTCTGCCGCTTCTGTTTGGGCTCGTTTCCTGTACTGTGGTTGAAAAGTGACCTCAGGGAGAAATCTGGGTTGAATGTAGGACTCGCTGCATGTGCTTCCCTTGTCTCAGTGATCAGAAGCCCTGCATGGACTGACCAGGACAAATTCCTTTACCTTTATTCTTGAAGATGATTTTCACTGGGTATAGGCTTCTAAGTTGGTGGTTATTTTTTTTTTAGTGCTTTGGAGATATCATTACATTGTCTTCTGGCTTCTTTTATTTATGTTGAGAAGTCAACTGTCTTATTCTTGCACTCTTAAAGATAATATGTCTTTTTTCCCCTTTGTACTTACTTTTCTTCTTGAATTTGGTTCACAGCACTTTTACTCTAATATGCCTAGATGCGATTTTGTCTTCATCTAGTTTGGGATTCATGTATCTCAAATCTATGAGTGGGTAGGTTTTGTCAGGGAAGTTTGTTATTCTTTTTCTCTTTAAAAATTGATTTTCCCCATACTTTATCAACTCTCTTTCAGGACCTCCAATTATGTGAATGCTGGCCCTTTTTACTCTATTTCCCACTCCTGGGAAACAATATCTTATTATGCAAGAATCCATTATAGCCACATGGGAAGGATTTGACAAATCAATTAGTCTTTCTCTTACTGAAACAGTTTTGCCACTCAAATTCTCCTGTACTTGGAAGCAGTGTCCATCTCTGACGTTAACAGTGGCAAACCCCACAAAACTTCGTGAAATTTAGACAGTCACCTATTGTTTCAAGGACAAAGGGCAAAAGATGTGGAGAATTTTCCTGGTCACACAGTTAAATATTTAAGGTTATAGGCTGCACTATGTGATTGGCAGACTCTGAGTGACAGAGGACCCACATGCTCCATGATAAATATGCGTGTATTTGTGATAAGCTGGGCCCTGTAATGCATGGGCCCCAAGGCAGGAGCCCATCTTACCTGGATCTAAGGGTAAGGTTTCTCTGTCTCAACACTGTTCATATTTGGGGCCAGATTATTCTTTGTTGTGGAGGTCTGTCCTGTGCATTGTCGGATGTTTAGCAGCATCCCTGGCCTACATACCCACCGCATACCAGTAGCACCTCCCAGTTGTGACAAACAAAAATATCTCGACATTGCCAAATGTTCCCTGGGGGGCAAAATCCCTCCTGGTTGAGACCCACTGGTCTAAGGAGAACACTCGGACAAGAAAGACCCACATCTACGTTCCACTTGGAACTTAATACCAATAGTCTGCTTTATAAAAGAAAGCACAGCGCCGGTTCAACTAGGGACAAGGGTGTGTTTTCCCTTGGCTTTGGCTGTTTGGAAGCTCAAAGCTAAGCTTCATTTTCACTACGTTAACTGTGAGCCTCAGTTTTCAGGACTGATCTTGTTTCTAATATAACAATCCTTTAGGAAATGGCTTCACATAATTTGAAAAGACTGGCAGGCAAAATGTCTCCATATGAAACTCGGCCTTAGGAGGCAACATCTTGGTACTGGCAACAGCACAAGAGGCACCCTCTTCAGTAGTGTGAGTTGGGCTCCTTGAAGCAGCTTTGAGGGCAGTGCACAAGTTCTGGGAGTTGGAGAGAATAGGGAAGGCAGTGTTGGTAACTGTGGTGGCCATACCTCGTGAGGTATTCCTTTGGTTTTTCCCATGCTAGAAGTAACTGTGGAATGCTTTCCAAGAGTGGGGTGGGAGCTGAAGTTCAGAAATCAAACAAGTCATAGTAATTTGGACATTAAAAGTGAATGTGTACTTCCAGTTTCAAGACAGAAGAGTGAAGTCATTTCTCTCTTCTCTTGGAAATCACCCCGAAGCAACAAGAATAAGAAAAGGAAGTGCAAACTACAGCTTAACAAAACCAGGAGACACTTGAAATTCAACTCTAAAATGGGTGAGAGTTGAAAAAGTAGTGAACATCAAAGGAGAGTACAGGGGGCTGCCTGCCTCTGCAGAATCTGAGAAACCTAGCTAAAGTGTCTTCTGTAAGGTGAGGCTGTTTGCAGGACCAGTCTGTTGGAGTGGCAGGAAGGGAAGAGAGACCCTGCAATGTGAACAGGCCTATAGTGAGGTTCACACATATAACTACGGATCATGAAAAAAATTTCTACGAGCTTGACCCCTCCCCAACGTGAAAATCCTACAAAGACCTGAGAAGAAATTCATTTAAAGATGAGTCACCAGTTTTCCCTATCTAGGTAAATGGAAATTCCATTCTTCCAAAAGTTCATTCTTGACTCCTCTCTCACATGCTCCATCCAATTTTTTGGCAAATACTGTTGGCTCTAATACATCCAGAGTCTACTTCTCATTATCTCCACCATTGCCACCCTAGTCCAAGTCCCTGTGCTCACCTAGAATATTGTAATAATTTCATAACTGTGTTCTCGATTTTCACCGTTGACTCCCTGGGTTTTTTTTTCCCCCAAAAACAGCCACTTAACTATATTAGATCATGTCACTCTAGCAGAAAACTCTCTAATGTCTTATTTTCCTCAGAATAAAATCCAAAGTTCATATCATGGCTTTAAAGATCTTATTCCTGCTCTCTCTCTGAACTCACCTCACAACCCTCTGCTGCTCCTAGCTTATTCTGTTTGTTTCATTGCATCCCTTTACCCTGTTTTCTTAATACTGATCACATCTGATATATATTTATTGTGTCTTCCCTCCAGGGACTGACTCAGTTCACTGCTGTGCTCCCAGTGGCTAGAACAGTGCTTAGCACAAAGTATGTGCTCAGTAAATATCTGCAGTTGATCAATCAATAAAAAACTAGCACAGGCTTTGTATAAGGATATTAAAATAGAAAAGGATAAAGAAAAATAAATGGCAGATGAAGAACATTCACCAGGAAATATTGTCTCAAAATAGTTGAAAAGTATGATTAAACATTTCATGACCTTAATATCTTAATGGAAGATTCATCTCTATAAAATGAGTAGACATCAGAAATACAAGATATGATGAAACAAGAGAGACGAGCTGGCAGAACTCAGGAAAAAAATTACAAAATAATCATTAAAATGAATATAAAATTGGAATAAGAGTATACAGTGCTCAAATCCTAAGGGGAACAGAAAACAGGGATTAAACTGAAAATGACATGGAGATAGGAAATGCAACACACACACAATTCAAAGTCCTAAAGGAGAAAATTTTCTGTTTTTACAGAAACAAGCATTGAGAAACCTTGCTTGCATGAAAAAAGTAATAGGTTTTATAAATCTGATTCAATCCTCTGAACTCTTGCAATTTGGGCCAAATATCACAGTGATCTTTCATCAAAATGTATTTCTAATAAATCTATCAGCTGACTTTAGTTCTCTGCCAATTTCATTGAGGGCATCTAATTGGAAATGGGTAGACTTGCAAAAGGAGTCATTTAGGCCTCAACACCAAGGTTTCCAATTGTCCCTTTGTTTGAAGGCATGAGACATTACTTCCTGGGATATAATTAAATCACAGTGAGGCAAAGCTGCGTGGCTGAGAGGTATTGCTTTGCTTTCCTCTTGTGCAAGAAAGGCTACCGTCAAAGGAGTCGTTTTCAGGGAGACCCTGAACGTGCATATGGAAGTACAGGGTCAGGAAACTAATTCTGTTGAACCCCTTCAGGTACCCGAGAAGTGTATATTCATTTGAAGACTACTGGTTTACAATGCCAAGTGCTGCTAACAGTCAAGCAAGGAATGAACTGAAAAATACATTTTAGGAAGAATCACTGATTTGGTTAAAGTAGTTTTCAATGCAGTTCTATCAAAATTGGGTAGAAGCCATGCTGCAGTGGATTGAGGAGGGGTGGGCAGTGAGGAAGTAGAGACAGTAATAGAAACAAGTTATTAAAACTGGAGTAGTTTTTTTAAATTCAATTCTGGGAGAACTGAAGGTACAGAAGAAAGTTTGAAGTGATTGTTCTGATTAAGCAGAATTTTGAGAGCAGAAAGGTCACATTTGAGTAAATCTGAAGAAATACCAACTACCTGGTCGACATCAGTGACCACTTACACACAGGGGTTCAGTTCCATTACTCACTTGGAAGGAGTGTATTTCAGGTAAGAAATTACCAGTGATAGAGAAAAGGTGCCATTAAACTCTCCACTGAATAGTTGTTTCACTGCATAAAGATAATTTGTATTTTCCCACCCGGTACTTTTTCAGTAGGGATATCAAGATGGCATGGCATCCGTCTTCTTTTAATGTCCCCCCTTCCCCAATTTGATAAGGAAAAAAAACCCCAAAACCCAATGTTCATGCTTAAAAGACACCCACAATGTTTAATGTGGTGCTGGGACACCAGGCCACATGGACCAACAGACCTAAATTTATTCCAATCTTGAATTATGTTAATGTCCAATAATATATGAATTAATTAGTATGAGGATTTCTCTATTTGGAGATGAATAAAAAAGGTCTACCAGTGTAGTTATTTTAGAAGGTGGCTCTTCTATTTACACATAAGAACCAAGACTTAAAAACAACCCAGCATATTTAAACAATAAATTGATGAAAATACTTCTAAAAACATAATTCTGGTCTCTCCCTCTTCCATTCTTAAACATAATTCAGTCTTCAGTTCCTACTTGTTAGTTGTAATAAGCAACCCTACAGACTATTTAAAAGTCAGTGGCCAAACTGAAATTTGTTGAATAAAGCCAAACTTGTTTAAACCAAGTATTTGTTAAATATCATACATCCTGTCCACTACCCATTGACTCAGTATTTTACCATATAGGGTAGCACCTATTATAAAGCAATGTGAGAAATAAGAAAAAACAATTTAAAAACAAACATTTGGAGTTTGATATATGAAAAATATTTCAGGATGGATTGCATAAACCAGGAATCACCTGTTCTAGTTGCTATACTCCTCTAACACATTCTAAATTTCAAAATGACATAGGAATAATTAAAAATCAAACACATCAAACACATACTTAAGTATCTAGATATATAATAGTTCAGTAAACAAACAGGTTTGACTCAAGCCTTTGAACATGTTACTTAGAACATTATTTTGGACCCATTTACTCAAAGCTCCTTGACTAGGCCATAATGCAGTTTGTGTTAATCTGCTGTACAATCAACCCAAAACGGCAGTCAGATGATTCTAATCTCACTCCAACAGAAGCAGCAATAAAATCATAAAGCACTACTACTCTTTAGTAATTAGATAATCAAGATAACAGCACTGGGATAAAATGAAGAGAACTTGTTTCAACTTCTTGTTCAAAAAGCCTACTCCTCATTTTTAGATAATGAGGATAAAGGTAGGACAACCAAATATGGGAAACTGCTTTCTCTTTATTTAGGCCTTAGGAAGAAAATTAACTTTGGTCACACATTACCTTAAAAAAAAAAAAATCCAGTTTTACATATTCCTAAATAGATAGGACCAAATGATCAGAGAAATAATTTCTTCTGTAAAAATTGGCCAAATTTTATCAAAAACCTAACATACAATGTAATTCAAATGCTATCAAGACTGCTTGGGATCATAACATTCCAAATGTATAAGAGTTTCAACTCCATGCTACCAAGTGGGAAAAGTATTTGCTCTCATGTTGCTTTGGTCCAAAAGAGGACAGCTGAATCAGTTAAGAGTAAACTAAGTACCTAAATCTTTTGCCAACATTACTTTAGATTGTTATTGGCAGCAGAAATATCCATGATGAATAGTTCTACTATAACAAAGTATAATAAAAGTATTTTTCATGAACACATCACAGTATCAGATAAACTTTTTATAAGAGAAAAGTATGAAGGAACAAAGAGATGAAACAGCTACTACAAACAAAAAATAGTATCTCCCCCATAACTGTATTTAAAGGGGTAAAAAGGTGAGATTGTTTGATGATGCTAATATGAAAGGAAATTGAGTACTGTATTTATTTCTTATTTTATACAACTCTCACTCTTTACAAAAATGGTTATAGTCATGCCCATAAAAGTGTAACCCATGGCATCTGAAAGCAAACACTCTTTGTAATTATTTAAAAGAGCCTTTTTAAAAATTATAATACAAAGGTCTGTGCTCTACAAGCAGTCCTCCACTGTGCATTCTAACAATAAGGCTTACTTTTAATACAAAGACTAAGTGTTTGCGAGTTATGAACCACTGGATTTAACAAACATCATTTTATAGTTGCTTTTTGCATCTTTTTTGCTTTTGGGATCCTCCACTTCATCAGGGTGCTCAGTAGCTTGGAGTTCTTCAGCAGATTCTTCTTTCTCTGACTCTGAGTCACTTTCAGAGTCATCTGGACTTTCAGGGTCAGGTGAATCATCATCATCATCATCATCTCCAGCCACATCACCTTCTCCATCATGATCTTCCACCTGGGAACATCAATCAACAGGCTCTTAAAATAAATACAATTAACCAGTACAAAAACTGGGAAAGACCCTCATTTTTGCCACAGTCTTAAAACAGCCCACTCTAGCCATTAAATCAATGACTATTATGATTAGAGGCTGCCAAGGGAAGGGCCGAGGACTCAGGCATCTTCCTGTGTTTTATACACTGGGACTTGAGTAGGATTTTGTTTTAAGAAAGGGCTCTAAAGGCCACTCACCTGTCCCCTCTCCCCCTAGTCTGAAAACAATGTATTATATCTTCCTGAAAGAAACAATATTTCTTAAAGTAAATAAGGCAAGTTAACCACTGGTCCATGAAATGTGGAAAACAGTTATCAATGTTTTACATATTACTTTACTTTGGAGTAATTAACCAGTAGTTATAATATGGTAAGAGATGACTTAGGAAACAACTGAGAACTCTCCTTAACCAGTTTTTACATGAAATATTTCATCTAAGTTATTAGTATGTTGTTCATGCCTATTTAAGATGTGCCCTAATGATTATCTGAGCAGAATTTACAAAAAGTTTCTATCAGAAAATATATTTATAAAACTCAAAAATATCTCCATCTACAAAGATCTAGTTGGGTATATAAAAACGTTTTAAGTAACTGTATAAAGAAAGCTTTTGATACAGGATTCTTGATTGCTAGAGTAATCTAACATGTATAAAGGACATCAAATTGGAAATCGATCATCTTCCCGCTTAATGAAAATACATTAAGTACTACCTCACTGAAGCCAAGTCCACAATGTCGTCGATATCTTCCTGATAATTTACTGTCCATACTTTGCTGATACTGAGACTCCAGTTCTTCATTAATTTTCTTGTCTTCTTCCCCTGCATGTCCAGTGTACTTTGGTTATGTTTCAGTCAAATTAATAAAAATATGTGATTACACAAAACAACCCATAATACAGATGCTATTATATTCAGGGCTGATTTCTCTGTGACTAATTTTACAACGAATTTTGTGGATGGGTTTTTATACCACGAGTAGTTACCTAACAGACACAATATAACTGAAGACTGTATTTCTAATTACTTCTTTAGTAACCAACCTTCTGGACTACAAAAGTATTTATAAAAGGTGAAGAACTTCTATTTTTCCATGTGATAATTCAAACCAGCCATACGAGTCTCAGAACTCCCTGAAGACATTATAAATATGAATTACCAATAACTTTGAACATTATTTCTTTTAGCTTATTTATAGTCTAATAAACTGTTTCTCTTGAAAATGAAAGCTTTCTCCTAGTCACATACAAAAAAAACCTCCAACAAACAAAAGCTTGTCTTTAAACAGAAATAATGAAAAGGTGTGACATTCTGTTCAGAGAATAGCTATATAAAATGACCCTATAATGAATCTCCTTTATGCCTTTCTTTGCATATCAGTTTACTAAAACAACATAAACCTATTTATCACACATTTGATATATATTTTTTTTATCTATTCTGTCGAATATAAGTTATGAAGCAGAATACTAAACAATCCCCATGAACTTACCTCTCAAGAACTGGAATAGTACCAATACCACTGAAGCTTTCTGTGCGTGACATTTTAATTTGTAAATATAAAAGAAATTTCACTTTTTAAACACAAATGGTATGCTTAGCATTATTTGTACTCATAAAGGCCCCAGTTTAAAAAAGTAAATGCAGCAGTGAAATATATTTCCATTCTACAAAGCTCAGGAACTCTTTGATTTTGTAGCAATGCAAATCAGTTTGAAATAACTGCTTAACACCAGAAAAATAAAAGACCTATTAATTTCTAAAATATGCTACATATTCTAGGTCAGTATAAAGTTAATTGAAGTAATTAAAAGTTTTGTTAAATATATCTAGGTCATTATGCCCTGTTGTTAATAATGTCAATTTTAAATAGTAGAAAACTTCACTTTTGAGCAGACTGAATTCAAATCCAAATTCAAATTCATTTCCAGTTTTTATTTAGTAAGTTTTTTCCCCTAAAATTAAAAGAAAGAGTTAATTTATTCAGGCTTTGCAATGAGTTTATATTCTTCAAAGATTTCAAAGTAAAACTCAGTGAATAAACTAAAAACCAGTATAATATGCCAACTAAAACACTGTTTACTAAATAACTTATAAAACTAAAAAGATCAATTTTATACATACTACAGTTGGCAAGATGAGGCATTAAAGCCTCACTACAATTAAAATACATATTGTGAATCAGTAAAAATGAAGACAAGAAAAGGTCAGTGCCTTGGCAGAATATTACATTGATGTATACTCTCAAATCTTTTTTTTTTTTTTTTTTTTAAAAGATTTTATTTTTTCCTTTTTCTCCCAAAGCTCCCCGGTATATAATTGTGTATTTTAGTTGTGGGTCCTTCTAGTTGTGGCATGTGGGATGCTGCCTCAGCGTGGCTTGATGAGTGGTGCCATGTCTGTGCCCAGGATTCAACTGGCGAAACCCTGGGCCGCCGGAGCAGAGTGCGTGAACTTAACCACTCAGCCATGGGGCTGGCCCCTCCCAAATCTTTTAAAAAATCAAAGCATATACTAATTACATGCTTATATCTATTATATACATTTCCAATTCTAATATTTTAATCAACACAACTATACACAGAAGTTAGAATATCCCGAAATATTTACAAATATTTCATACTTCAAATTTAGCACCTCCACTTTAATTATATTTTACTTTCTTACCTGTTCGGAAGTGAGATGTTGATTTGTGATCTCCTATAACAAGACGACCAGTATGTTCTTTCTATAAGAAGGCAGAAAATGTATTAGAATTTGAGACCACTAATTTAACACAATCATTGAGTATCTACTATGTGCCTGACACTGTTCCAGACTTCTGGGATACAGTGATGAAAAAGGACTAAATTAAGATCCCTGTCTTTACGGAACTTATATTCTAGCAAGGGTAGGGATGTGGAGGGGAAAAAAAATCAGTAAGTATAGTATGTTAGAAGGTAGTAAGTGCCATTAAAACAAACGCAGAGCAGAGGAAGGGGGTAAAGAGTACGTAGAAATCAAGTTGGAATTTTAAATGGGATGGATAGATAACTAGAAAATTGAGTCTGGGCCAGCCCCGTGGCCGAGAGGTTAAGTCCGCACACTCCACTTTAGTGGCCCAGGGTTTCACTGGTTCTGATCCTGGGCGCGGACATGGCACTGCTCATCAAGCCATGCTGAGGTGGCATCCCACACGACACAACCAGAGGCACTCAAACTAGAAGATACAACTATGTACTGGGGTGCTTTGGGGAGAAGAAGAGAAAAAAACAGAAGCTTGGCAACAGATGTTAGCTCAGGGCCAATCTTAAAAAAAATAAAGAAAACTGAGTCAATCTAAACATTTTCTTAAAACGCTTGTGAAATGAGTTGCTTTAACTTTCCCACTTTCTCTTTCTGATGCCTCAGACATATCTCATGGAGAGAAAGCAAATGAGATTATTTAGCTAGACAAAAATGAAATAATAGAATTACATGAACAAAGTGATAGATCTTCAAAATATAAAAAATGAAAATAATTAGTATTTACAACATCACAAATAGCTAGCTCATTTCTATGACCAAAATGAACACCCAATCTCAAACTGTCAAAAAGAATAGAACTTAAAAGAATCTAGTTCTATAAAATATAAAAATAAATCTGACTCATTACCAATTATCAGGCTATATAATTACTCTCAACTTAGGTGCAATCCACTTTGTGGTTTATATTCAGCTATGTAAGGTAATGAAATAAACTGTTCACTAAAATAGAGTGAAGGTGAGATTAAATGAGACTTTGCAAAGCAATCTTAACCAATCATCTGTGAAGATACAGTAAATAACAAATCTTCCTATTTTGAAACGATGACAGACATATTCTCCATTCCCAAAGATGACACTACTGAAAAGCTTCAAGCATTAATGCTTATTGCCTTAGATGCCATTAACACACAAGCACATCAATGATTCAATATGCTGCTTCTTTAGATCACAGAAAACATCTTATTAACAAGATGTGAACATACATAATGGCATCAAGTTATTTTAACATGACAATATTGCAAAGAATTTAACGTATGTTGAACAGCCCATTTATTGATAGCCAATTTTTTTTTTTTAAATCATTCAATCTGGTTTTTTCCTCCCAGTTTTACTGAGATATAATTGACTACTTGTAGCTAAATCTGATACATTTTACGTTAGGGTGTTCTTCCTAAGTACTTAAAAGAGTTTTCATTCTACTAGGTTAAGCATGCCCCATAAACTCTTACTTACTTTATATATCCTTAGCAAATCTTTTATTTGCATGAACCAAGAGAAACTTCAGACTACTTTCTGTAACAAATTGCAAATTATGGAGAAATCTGGATTAATGAGATATTATACAAATGCTTCCTTTGTATAGGTCTTAATGTTTTCCATGATCTTTCCCTACCCTCAACCCCAGCGCTCTGGTCTGGCTAACTCATCCTTTCAGATTCAGATCAATTCTATTTGTGGGAAGCTTCCTTGTGCTCCTAAGCTGGAGTTAGCTACCCTTGTCTGTTGATTCCACAGCACTATGTGGGTAGCTCTTTCATAGCAATTATAATTCTATATTGTACTATCTGGTTTCCTCCATTACATGATAGCTCCAAACATGCGTTACTGATCTATGTGACCCCAAGGACCTAGTACAGTGCCTGAGATGTAGTAGATGGTCAATAATTGTTGGGAAAATGCATGAATGCTTTCCCATATGAATAACAAAAGACAAAGAGCAGAATTTCATTTTAAGGAGCTTATAAGAGAATAAAGTTTTCCTATTTCTTCCACATTAGGTTTGTAGGAAGACTACTGGGACAATGTTAGGAAAGTAAATTTACTTGCTTGCAAAAAATAAATGTCTAGAGATCACTGTATTTGCATGTAAAAATGAACTGCTAGGAACAAGAAGGGTTTTTTCCAATAGGTGATGTTTTCCTGGCACCTATTTTCTATATCTTCTGTTAATCAAACTGAAAGGGATTTTAAAATATAATGAACACTTTTAAAATTAGGTTTTTGATAAAGGCTATTCCCTTGCCTACTATTTCAAGGGCTGGGAGGCGCTATAAAATATGAAAGACCTATCCAGTGGTCTGCCCAGAAATACCTTGTATCAAATCATCAAGCTAATAGATGGCAAATCATAAACTTTCACATCTTCTTTCTTCCATAGGAGCCTCCTCAAACCAAATTGTTTTTCTCTATATAGTCTTTAAACCTTACTGCTCAGAGGCACTCGGAATCCTAGAAGTGGCTCAGAAATAGTATACATTTTAAGTGCTCGGTTAGGCCGGCTCTATTTCTCAAAGCCTAAAGTAATCATGCAGAACAGGAAAAAGGGATCCAAGTGTATTCAGTCCTTCTCAATTAACATACAAAAAAGGCATTATTTCCACAGAAAAAATAAAAACATATACTGTCTGATGCTCACCTTTCCAGCTCCCATGAGTCTCAAGAACTTTTGTTTTCTTTCTTCATTACCTAAGTCTGCTGCCTCCCAATTGCTAGATCCAAGCTGGAAAACAAATTAGCCAATTATTTTTTTTTCTTTGCATAATAAATATTAAAAAATTTAAAGGCTACCAATAAATCTCAAGTTTTTTTCCTGTCAGTTTTAATAATAAACGGGGCTCATTCTTACTTAGGAAGTTAAGTACACGCATCATATTTGAATTAAAACATACTCTCTTTCTGTTACCTCAAGGCAGAAGCCTTTGGTTCTTTTGCAGCCAGAGCTCTGGTTCTCAAAAGTTTCCACCTAACAGAATCACCTGGAGGGCTTGTTAAAACACAGTCTGCTGGGTTCCACCCCAAGAGTTTGAGATTCAGTAGGGCTGGGGTGGGGCCTGAGGATTTCATTTCTAACAAACTCCTAAGTGATGATGATGCTGCTGATGTCGGGGGAACACACTTTGAGACCTACTGCCCTGGAGCCTGCAGGGCCCTAGGGCACCTAGTACTTTGAACCCTGATGGCTGCCAGTTGTAAGCTGAAGTTAAAAAGCTCTGGCTTTAAAGATATTCAAAAAGACAATATAACATCAGAGTCTACTGGACCCAGTTTTTGTTTTTCACGTTCTTTTTTGAGCCTTTCTAGTTACCTGTAAGGATCAATATGTTAATGACTTTTATTCTTTCTTACAGGTCTTCCAAAGAACAAAGAGAAAATTAACTTTTTTTTGTTTGGCTTTTTTTTGAGGAAGATTAGCCCACAGCTAACATCCGTACCCACCTTCCTCTACTTTATATGTGGGACACCTACCACAGCATGGTGTGCCAAGCGGTGCCATGTCCCCACCCGGGATCTCAAGTGGCAAAACCCGGGCAGCCGAGAAGCGGAACGTGCGAACTTAACCGCTGCGCCACTGGGCCGGCCCCGAGAATTAATTTTTTTTGAAGAACAGAATAAAACTCATTCTATCTTATAATTATCAAATGGGTCTATTGAACCCTCTTAGAAGTCTAAGATTATTATAGCATCCTAGAGATATTTTTCTCTATATCTTGAAACAAACGTTAAGAATTACTTCATTATAATTCCCTATATCTTCAAAGAAATGTAAGATTTCATTGTAATTCATCAATTATTTCCAACTATGCTAAACATTACTAAAATAAGAAATTAGAAAAATGGTAGAAGAGTTTTCTCATGATGTTGTCTGAAGCACTGCATCATCTTTCAAGAAGATATCACCTCTCTGTTGTATGCTTCTAGCTTTCTTTGGACACAGCTGAGAATTCAGAATTGAAAACTGACAGAAGGCATTTCACAATTATTAGACGAATAAGGTGGTGAATGCAAAATAACAGGTAGTGTACTCTAAACTAATGATGATGGCAAAATTAATTATATATGCAAAAATCTTAGACTATGAGTCTTTGGATGATAAAATACTAGATAACTTTTCTCCAAACCAGGCATCAATGAGACAAAGAAAATAAAAAAGGACAAAAAAGAAATATGGTACTCTCATCTAGGGAGTCATTCAACAGGAAGGACTTCATCTTGCAACATTTTGTAATAAGAGCCTGGAGTATTTTGTTTTTCTAAAAAGATGTGACTGTTTCATTTCCTCTTTTATGATATTTGTACACCAAAGTTTACTTGATATGGTTTGTAAGTGGACAAATGCTGAAGCCAGGTGTGTATACAAAGGTGACCAGAAGGAATGTAGAAATGAAAACATTCGATGGATTACTGATCATTCTAATTGAGTTTATAACCTAAAAATGAAAATGTTTTGCAATTATGGAGCAGACAACCTCCTTTTTCAACACAAAATTATGCGCAAAGGTTTCAAAAAATTCTTCAAGTATTTTATTTTGATGATGCAAATGCAAGAACTACAGTAAAGCTAAAATCTATTAGAAACAGATTTGAAATCTGAAATTATATGTTCCAGTTTCACACATGACAACTGATAAGCAGTTAGCTGTATTCAGAGGATGCTAATCATTTTGGGTATATCTGTCAGGAAAATGTGGAAGAGAAATTTGGTTTGCTATGGTTAAATTCATATTAAAATTCTACAAAGCTGTTTTTCATTGTCCCTTTATTCTTACTTCTGAAAATTATTTGTAAAAGACTAATAGAATATAAAAGAAACTGATGACCATTTCTCCTGGACATATGAGAGTTAAAGTATTTGTACCACAGTGGACATCCACTTACTGTTCTTCTAAATGACGTTTAGCGACGGGCTTAGAAGCTTTCATGCTTTCCTTTCAGCTACATAAGTTCCAAATGGCTACTTCTTTCCACTAACAGCTCATAATCTTTTCATAGACCAATTTAGCTCCTAACTTTTTTTGCCTCAATATAGTTAAAAAAATAAAAACTGAAGTACTAATGAAGCGTAAGTTCTGATTCTCACTAAATTCCTTTCTCTCTGTGAGCCTGGACCTGGGATTTAACTTCTCAGTTTTAATTCCTTATCTACATAGGCTTCTTTAAAAGACTGTCTTAAGAATAACACCACCTAAGACTTGCATAATGTTTTACAACTTACAAATCACTTTTCACTTAGTCTCTCAAGAGACCATTTAATAAATAAGTACACTGAGGCAAAGAGGCTAAGCGACTTGCTTCGATCCTCTGGCTTTAAGTCCTCTGCTTTTCCCACATCATACTGTACATGATCAAATGAGACAGTATGCAAAAGCAGTTTATCAACTATAGTTATAAAAATATATACGCTACAGTTAAAAATAAAGCAATTGCCTAAAAACCAAAATTTTCCCAAACTCTCTATTAAAATTGCAAATATCTTCAAGATCTTTACATAAATAACCTTTCCTTTACAATTTCTAATCCTAATGTTTTCTTCAGTCATGAAGTCCTTCTGGTTCTTCCTTTCAAAGACCTTAGTATACAACGGCAAGTACCTTTGTCAAGAGCTGCATTCTGAAAAGCACATGGGTGCCTGATACATTCTCAGAGGTCTTCCACCAGTTACTAAAATTAACCTCCCCACTCCTCCTATTCCCTAAAAGATAGCTTTCACTTCTCCACTCCAATCAAACCAATGAAACCATTTTTAAGTTGTCTTCATCTTTAATACCCTTTATTATGGAACTGCAATCAATTTACCTCCTCAATACATAATGTGGTAATGCTGAGAATTTACTTCTAACACTGTCAGCATTTTCCTTGAGTTGGATTCCGCGATTTATCATCTACTTTTACTATCTTTTAAAAGATTCTGTTACCCCCATTTACACGTGAGGTCAGTGGGCAAAGAAAACTTCGATTATCTTTTACATTCAATGGATGTTCATTAGAAACTGTCGATCAACTACATATTATAATTAGTTGATTTTCTACAATTTGGATGTATATTTTAAAAACATATTTTAGGGGCTGGCCTGGCGGCATAGTGGTTAAGTTCACACGCTGTCCTTTGGCAGCCTGGGGTTCACAGGTTCGGATCCTGGGCATGGACCTACACACTGCTCATCAAGCCATGCTATGATGGCATCCCACATACAAAATAGAGGAAAACTAGCAGAGATGTGAGCTAAGCAATAATCTTCCTCAAGCAAAAAAAGGAAGATTGGCAACAGATGTTAGCTCAGGGACAATATTCCTCACCAAAAAAAAAAAAATATATATATATATTTATATAAAGATATATTTTATATATATTTATTTTTATGTAAAATATATTTAAAATTTTCGTATATATATAATTTAAAAAATATTTTAAAAACAAGTACTTAAAGATAACTCCCAATTACCAACAAAAATAAAATTCATATGAAAGAAACTGACTTAAAAAAAGCACTATTAAGGAACAGGTTACTGTATTGTACTATAAGATAAAATTAGTAACATAATCATTTTTAGATAGTGTGTGAAGGTCCTAGGCCCTAATCCTGAATGGCAACTATAACCATCTCCTTCAAAGAGAATGCTTATAAGACTGGAAAAAAGTCTTAAAGGTCACCTAGCTTAAACTGATTCCATCAGAAGCTGTAGAGAATTAACTTCTTTTAACAACTTTGTTAAATTACCTACTATCACCAACAGTTTTCCATCAAGCTAAAAAGCTTATTTCTCTGAGTCTAGCAAAATACATGCCTGACATTCTAGAAGTCAAGTCACAGTTAAATACCAGGAGGAAAACAATGCAACAGCTTTTAAATGACACCCAGGTCACTCAAAAGCCTAGATAAATGCCCGACAATGACCATATTAACAGAAAAGATATAAAAGCCAGTTGTAGGGAGGAACAGAGGGCATGAATAAATCTCACTATATAACTGTTCATCCTCAAATCTTTACTGATTACTAATTTTTCTGCAAAGCTAAAATCAATTTCTTTAAGGAGCCTTACCATTCCGGACCTAACCCCACCACTCACTCAAAAGGGGTGGGTCTTAACTTCATCTCATTTGCTACAACTGATGCACTCGTAGTAGCCAGTGCGGCTTTTATGGTTAACAAAGTAAAGTATTATGAAAGGTATGGAACTGCACTATAGAAAACGAAGAATTCTACATGTTCAGAAATTGATAGTGCTTTAAACAATAACCGAAATAAAGCTAGATGTCGTCCCTTCATTATCCTTAAAATGACCTCTCCATGCCCCCTCCAGAAAATTTTCCCATCAACGTTCCCACGGCAGTTATCCATTGTGTGAAGGACCAGTTACTGGTTACTGCAGTCTCCATGACATTGCGCTAGGAGCGAGGACAAACACACAAAAAGGCTAGGATAAGCACTATCCTTATTCATCTTTGAATTCCCAACACCTGGCAAAGCAGTAAATATTTAATGGATTTGAAGGAATGAATGATTTGCTATTTAAACTGACAAACTTGGGAGGGCGGAGAGGGAAGGGAGGTACTTGACACCAAAATGGGCTTCTAGGTCTCAACGTCTTAGACCTCACCACCATGCGCCACTACCAAAGTATTCCGCCGGTACAATTTTTCCGTTCAATACTGTTCTCGGTTTACTCCTAACAGTACATTGCCAAAATAATTTCGGCCGGAAAATCCGTCCAAATATGCACGAACATCTTGACATTGTCACAGGAGCATTTTAAGTCTAAAACAGGGAGGGTCTTGCCCCCTCTACCCTGAGTAGAAAGGCTCGACAAAAAAACCTTCATCAGCCCCCAAAGAGGCAAACGTGATTCCCTCACTAAGCCCTTTCACTTCTCGACCATTCTGGATTTCCTTCCTCGATCCGCGGCCCCCCGCCCCCCCCCCCCCCCCTCCGCTTACGCAGGTCTCTGGTCTTCGCATGTGGGCCTCTTCAAACCTTCCGACCCTAATTACAGAAAGGAGACATTTCCCATTCTTCTAGATCCTCCCCCTCGGCCCTCCCCGTCCGGGCCTCAGGCGCTTTTCCTTCTACATCCACCACTCCCGGCCTACCCCAACCTTCAGTAGGCCTCAACCCTTATCCACGCCGCCATTGTTATTTACATCGTCGTCTGGGGAGGCGGAACGCTTCACCCCGTGCGGATGGGACTCCCTGGCAGCACTCATCGTTGCGGGGACCCCGATGCGAAACGCCGAACCGACTCGCCGTTCTCCTCAGTCGCGGCGCCAGCACCCTGTTATCTGCCACTAGCCCAAGAAGCGCCACTCCAGAACGCAGAGCGCCTCCGGGCCTTCTCCGCCACAGTCGTCACCGCTGCGGCCCCTCGCCACTCCGGAGCACTCTGGGAATTGTAGTTTTCTGGCTCTCTTCATACTGGCCTGAACAAAAGAGATGGATAGATGTCTAAAACTACAATTCCCAGCAAGCCCAGCGGCGCAGCTCGCGGGGTGTGGCGGGAGTGCCCTCTGAGGCTCCGCCTTCTTCGGCTAGTGGAGGGAGCTTTCCCGCGGATGGGTATGGCGGTGAGCGTTAGGTGAAAGCTTCGTCGCCCCATGAAGAGGCTTAGACTGAGTTTTGGCATTTCCCTGTGAGACGCTGCCCCTTAGGCAAATGCATCTGTCATGGTTAAGCACCTGGGTTTAAATGTAATGTTTGAGGCTTACTGAATCCTCACAGGTACTTCCCCTCAAGACAAAAACTAAAAAAAAAAAATGGCTTCTACCGTTTCCACCCTGGTGGTCCCTATTGCTGGTAGGGGATTTCTAGATGACCGGCGGTGTTGCTTTCTGGAAGATTCTGATGAATATTTTGCCGGTTTCTCATTGTCACCGAAATGAGTTCAATATGGTGTTAAGTGCCAGCTAATTGGCTATTCCTGAAACAAGGGTCCACCTGAGGGAGTTCAGCGAGCTTTTCACACGGCGGCGTGGGAAGTGGGGAGTGACCCCATTTGCACCTTCACCAGGTGAAGGCCGTCTCTGCCGGAAAGCCTGTATCTTTTTGTTTTCCTTTTAAAAAATATACACTTTTTAAAAATTGAGGTGAAATTCACATAACGTAAAATAAACCATTTTAAAGTGTACCATTCAGTGGCGTTTAGTACCTTCACAATTCTGTGCAGCCATCACCTCTATCTAATTCCAAGACATTTTCATCACCCTGAAACGATCCCAGCACCCATTAAGCAGTCCTTCCCGATTGCCCCCTCTCTCCCAGCAACCAGTGGTCTACTCAGAAAGCCCTGTAGCTAAAGCTGTTCTTGAGTTACTGGAAATTTATTCATACTGTATCAACATCTCTGAGTTTTTAATCAGGCCTGAATCTGGCTGCCTTTAACCCTAATATTCTGTTAGGATCTTTGTTCTTGTTTATCCTGAAGCTTTTGGACCTTGATCAAAAGTTTGACTTTTGTTTTTTAAGCAAAACTCAGTAAGTGATGATAGTATAGATCTAGTGTGAGTGTTGGGACTGAAAGCAGTCTGTGAAACTGCTCAACTATTAGCTTCTCATCTCAGCAGTTACTTAGTTTGACCGCCTGTGTAGAAATAGTATTACTTTGCTAGATTTCAGATGATCGCTGAAATATTTATAGAATTGTGACCATTGGAAGACAGTTTTTTAATTTATCCAGTCATATATCCAAATTCTGCACTTTTATTTTGGAAGCAAAAGAATAAGGATACTAATTAGGATAATATGAAAAAAAGATTTCAGATAGGGTCATATTTTATAACCAAGCATGGGCACCTTAATCTGTTAAGCCTCTGGTGAGCATAAACTGCAGATCAAGGAGGAGAAGAGTAAATCCATGGGGAGAAAAAGTATTATTTGGAAGTGGTTGCTTGCTCTTTACTAAGAATTAAAATATTTTAATACTATCTCTGATTCTACAAAGGTTCTATAAATATAATTACAATGAAATTACAGTTGCAGAATTTTCTAGGATGGACTAGCGTTCACCTCCAGAAGGTTTGACACACTGTAATATATACAATTTAAAACGCTTAGCTTTATTATCAATAAACAAATGGGATGGCTGAATAGGTAATTTAGACTGCTACAAGAATTCTGAAATAAAAAAGGTCTATCAGTAAGGTTAATAGTTACTAAATAGTTCTAACTTTAGTAATTGGTGAAAGTCCAGAGAAGTTCAATGAGCTAGCAACATGTCTTTTATTTCTTCACCAGATTCGTTGGCACCTGGATGGCTAAGTCTTCAAGTTATAAAACAAGATCACAAGCCAAAAAGTAACATAGGAAATAATAAAGACTGGATCATGTTATCAGATTTTACTGTTTCATATACAGAAGGCTATCGGTAAGAATGAAATGATACAGCGTAATAGAAATGCATATATGCCACAGAAACTCGATAGTACTGTGTACCAGGTGGAACTCTGAAATACTTTCTTTGGATCAAGACTGTTCCATCTTCATTTTTGTTTCTGTATCTTCCAGCACAATGCCTGCCATAGAATAGTTAAATTTTTTTGAATTAAAGTAGGAAGTGTGAAATTATATAATGTAACAGAGTGGTATCTCATCTAAGGCCCAGAAACTCAGCAATGTTGTTCTTTCCTGGGTAGTAAAGACAAGGAGAGGAGGCCTTATTACTAATAGAACTTTGAAATACTTTCCTGAGGGTAGTGACCATGCCTTCCTCATTTTTTATATACCCAAGGCTTAGCGTGTAGTAGGCGTGCATAAATGTTTGTTGAGTGCATATCTTAATATTCCCTCAACCAAGGGTAGTCATAACCGAGCATAGTTAAAAAACCTAAAGAGGAAATAAAAGCTCTGATGAATACGCTATGTGCAAAAAACCTGGCTGCTGTTTTACCTGAGACTAAAAAAAAATTTCTGGAGCCATAATTATAACTGTTCTTTATTGAATATCCATTATGCACCATATGCTTTACTAGGTGCTTTTTATAATTGCTCTCACAGCTTCACAACAATTTGGAAGAATTTTTATTTTATGGATAATGAGAGTTAAGAAAATTTAAATACTTTCCCATAATTGTATAGCTACTGAGTGAGTGGCTAAGCTGGGATTCAGTCCTGTTTAACTCCAAAAACTCATGCACTTTCCACTGTGCTAATATAACTCAACATTTATATAGGGCACTTAGTATATGAGATACATTGTGCTAAATTTGAGGAAAACCAGAATAAATAATGTATAATCCCTTACCTGAGGAGTTTGCAACTTGGTGGGGGAGGAATGATTAAGTGATAAACCTTATTAATGATAGGGGACTTTTTTTCTTTTTAAAAAAAGGGTTTTAGGGCTTGGCCTGGTGGTGTGGTGGTTAAGTTCACGCACTCTGCTTTGGTGGCCCCAGGTTTTTAGGTTTGGATCCTGGGCACAGACCTAACACTGCTCCTCAGGCCATGCTGTGGTGGTGTCCCACATAAAATAGAGGAAGGTTGGCACAGATGTTAGCTCAGCAACAGTCTTCCTCAAGCAAAAAAAGGAAGATTGGCAACAGATGCTAGCTCAGGGCCAATATTCCCCATACAGACACACAAAAAAGTAAAATAATGGCTCAGTGTTTCATGACTCCCTATATGTATGAAGAATTTAGCACCTTTACTTTTGCCCTATTCTTCCTTCCCTCATTTCCAGGATAATATAATTTAGGTTTAGGTACATATTTTTGTTATTGCATCAATTTTTATATGGCAAGTGTTTTCCATCAATGTTTTTGCATATGCCTTTAGGCTTTTTAAATAATAAGTTTATTGAGATATAATCCACACTACATAATTCACCTATTTAAAGTACACAATTAAATGTTTTTCAATATAGTCACAGAGTTGTGTAACCATCATCACAATTTTATCACCCCAAAAAGAAACTCTGTATCCATGAGCAGTCACTCCCTATTTCCCTCCCACTTCCCCCAGCCCTAGCCAAACATTAATTTACATTCTGTCTCTATAGATTTGCCTATTCTAGCTATTTCATATAAATAGAATCATACAATATATGGTCTTTTGTGACTCATTTCTTTCACTTAGCGTAGTATTTTCAAGGTTCATCCATGTTGTAGCATGTATCAGTACTTTATTCCCTTTTATGGCTGAATAAGATTCCACTGTGTGGATATACTGTACTTTGTTTAACCCTTCATCACTTCATGTGCATTTGGATTGTTTCCACTTTTTGACTATTATGAATAATGCTATTATGAACATTTGTGTACAAGTTTTTGTGTGAACATGTTTTCAGTTGTTGTGGGTAGATGTCTAGGAGTGGAATTGCCAGGGCATTTACTTACTCTGGGGTTAACTTTGTGAGCAACTGTCAGACTGTTTTCTAAAGTGGCTGCACCATTTTACATTTTCACCAGCAATGTGTGAAGAGTCCAATTTCTCTACATCCTGGCCAACACTTGTTATTGTCTGTCATTTTGATTGTAACTGTCCTAATGGATGTGAAGTTCCCTTCAGTTTTGAAACTAAATCTTTGAGTAGTTTTGGGACAAAAGATGAGGTGTGCGCAACACCAAATGTACTAATGGCTGTATATACTGATGGCTTTATGTAAGTCCAGAGACAAAGAAATAAAATCTTACTAATTTTCACCAATGGTCCTCAAACTTTAGTGCACATCGGAATCACCTGAAAGACTTTTTGTGAAAGCTTATGTTGTTGGGCCCTACCCCAAAGTTTCTGATTTAATACAACTGTGATGGGTTAGAAAATTTACATTTGTAACAAGTTTCCAGATGCTGCTGCTGGTCTGAGGACTACATTTTTAGAACCACTGATTTGACAAATATGTTGGTAATGCTTACTTTGTGCCCAGTTTCTTCCTTAAGTGTTTTACATATGTTAATTTATACAGTGTTCACACAGTATTTCCTATTATTATCTCATTTTACAGATGAGGAAATTGAGGCATATACAGATAAAGAAACTTGCTCAAGGAGATTAAGGCATATAAAGGTTAATAACTTGCTTGAGATCACATATCTAAATATAGTGGAGCTGATGACCTAGTCCGGCTCTAGTGTTTATGTTCTTAATCACTGTGTTATGCTGCTCCATGTAGAGTCAATTCACACATGCTATACATGATGTTTACTGAGTGAAAACTTGCGAGTAATCCATTGCCTGCAAATTTGAGATGCTTAGTTCCATGAAAGAATTACTCTCTTTCAAACCAATAATCTAAAAAATGTGCTTGTATCTAGTAATCAATTCATTCATTACTGTGTCCAGCAATTCTTAGAATACTTTTATGTTTATGATTCAGTTTTATTGTAATATAGGATTACTGTGAATTATAATTTTTACACTAACAGGTATTGTTGGCTATCTAAGTAGTTGTGTGACCTTGGCGAGTTGCTGAAATTCTTTGGGCCTGTTTCTTCATCAAACTGTGCTTCTCTGATTTGGATTTAGTTGTATTGTAAAATTCAGATGAGGACAATCATTTCTTAGTTGAGCGGAGAATTCAGTTTAGTAGATGGAATTTTCTCAGTTTTAACGTTTTCTTTCTTAAAATTTTCTCTACTGTAGAAAACTTACTGGTGGAAAACCTCAGAGTTGATCGTGCTTTGTTAACGCTTGTTTCTTCATGGACATTTGTGTTTGTGATTGTGATTTTATATTGCATACATATAAATTACTCAAAATTCCTTTATACAGTTTTTCCTATCTCATATATCAGTAGTTCATGATGATTTATAATTTGCTAATGTTGCATCATTTAAACTAGTCTGAAGTTTCTAAAGTTTGTACTACCTCACATATCTTGTGATATACCTTGATTACGTACATAGTAAGTTCAGAACACTTTACTAAACATTTCTAGGGGATACATAGAAAGGGACACTATGTTTTCCATCTTCAAGGAATTTATGTTTTAATTGTAATAGTTTTAATTCAGTTTACTAGTTAGTAAAATACATCAGGAAAATTTGTCAAAGACTTGGAAATGGACGAAAGTGATTACTGGGTTTCCTTTCAAGGGAATGCTGAATGTCTAGGGACCCTCCAGTGTTCATCTGATTCTAAATGAGTGTGCACTTTTGATCATCTTTGATTGACTAGGCTATTTGACAACTCTATAGGGATAAAAGCTAAATTGTAGAAAACTGAAAACAATGCAAATGTTTTCTGCCCATAACAGTGCGAATGTTTCCTATTCTTGGCAATGCAAATAGATTTTGTCCAGTAGAGAATATAAATCTCTGTAAGTCAAATTCTATTATAAATTGTTTTTCACTTCTTACTGATTTCCTTATTAATTAATCAGTTAAATAAAATCTCTGGCACAACATTTTGACTCTCTTTTGGTTTTAGTGAGTGCTAACGGTATTCCTAGTGCTCCAGGCACCTTTTTTTCCCTTTTTTTTTGAAGATTGGCGCTTGAGCTAACATCTGTTGCCAATCTTTTTTTTCTTCTTCTTCTCCCCAAAGTCCCCAAGTACATAATTGTATATTCTAGTTGTAGGTCCTTCTAGTTGTGGCATGTGGGATACCACCTCAGCATGGCTTGATGAGCTGTGCCATGTCCACCCCCAGGATTTGAACTGGCAAAACCCTGGGCTGCCAAAGCCGAGCACTCGAACTTAACCACTCAGCCACGGGGCCAACCCCTTATGTTTTTATATTTATATGAGAGTTATGATTTTACCATTTTGCAAATTATACTTTAGAATTTTTATCTACTTATATAATACACATATAGTTAAATGTAAGTATATATATGAATTTTTAAGAAGTGCCTATAAGATGTGCTGAAAAGTACTATACAGCACTTATTTTTCAAACTAAGAGTAATATTTTCCTTTGTCATAAACAACGCATGTACACTTAAGATGAATTAAAATACGTTCATAAGCAAGAAGAAAATTAGAAAATAAAAACATTTGCGAATTCACCACCCAGAAATAATAATTCCTGTTAAGGCCTTGGAATACAGTGTATCAGACTTATTTTTTGTATTTATGTAACTTTTCTCTAAAATAGATACAATAGGATGAAATACTGTATCCTATATTGATTTAAGCCTTCTTTCTTTTTTGAGTATATAAATGAGCACCTTTTTGACATTTAGTTTTTAAAGATTGTGTTCAGCATTTCTAAGGAAAGGGGTCTAACAAAGCTTCTTAGCTATTTTAGCTCTAATAACTTTGCAGGTGATGTCATCATTTTAAAAATGAAAGTGTATTAAATAGGTACATGGAATCATCAAATATGGAAGAAATTAAAGGAAAAACGTTTTAATACTCTAAATTACAAGGGTTATGGGATCTTAGAAGTCTGCCTGTACATACATCATAATGAATGAAATCTTTCTCTCGCGCTCTTGTTTTTTTAATTGTTTTTGTTTGTTTTGTTTTGAAAAAGAAGCTGGCATGGAGGTTGTTGGGGGATTGAGGGTGGGGAAGAACCCAAGACTACAAAGGAAATGAAGCCTGGAATACCAGTATAGGAAAGCAGTGCTGTCCTAGCTGTTAACATTTAAAAAGCCCTTTCAAGGACTAAAGAAATAAAGGCTACAAATGTCTGGAACTTGAAATGGCTTTTATACTTTTGAACCTGTTATGAAAGCTTTTCTTAGAACCCTGCTTCCTCCTCCTCCCCCCAAACAAAATAATTATATTAAAAAAAAAGTTAAACAGGAAAAGACCAGACCTAAAGGATGCTGCCATAGCTTATTTCAAATTTCTGGGCCAGAAGAACAGCTTCATCTTAAAAAAAAAAAAAAAAAAAAAAAGCAAGGAGGAAGAATTGCCACATTTGAAAGTCTGAAGGAAACAAGGAGAATGAATGGTTACATCCTTGGATCTTGTGAATTGCCCGTAGCTCAAATGTAGGTACATTTCTAGCAGGAATCAGCAGCTCTTGATTTGTTGCTCCTAAACTTGTCTATAAACAAGTTGCAAAAATAAAAGAGAAAGAGGTGATAGGTATTGAGACTATCCTGTTTTTAATACAGTATTTGGTTGAACACAAAAATTCTATAACTGTCTTCATAAAGAGTAAGTTTTGAAAAAATATTTGAAGTACATGGGTTACCAGTTTAAAGTTCCCCACCAAAAGGCCAAGTATGACTTTCCTCCCTTATTTTATGATTTATTCATTATTTTATTGTAACTGAGATGGAAGAATGAATGACTGACATTCAGTGACTTGTAATTTTTGTCCTTTTAGTGTTGTAAATCATCAAGATTGTAGAGGGAATCCAAGTCTCTCTAATGGACTTTAACTCCACTTAAATTAAAAACTTTAAAAGTCCTGCAATGTAATATGGAAGTTCTGAATTTTATTCCCATCACTGCTATTAATTTAGTCACAGCCAAGTCACCTAACCTCTCTCAGAGCCAAACTAGTTTATTGTGTTTCTTCTATCTTTAAAGCTCTGTAATTCTGTGAATGTAAAAAATGTGAAGGTAATGTTAAGGATAAAATCCTCTTTAAAAAACAAATCTCAATTTAACAAAAATATTCCTAAGTTTCAAATGGTCTTAATTAGTAATATAAAACAAAATTTTAATATGACCACAGAAATTTATTTTTTTAATAAATATTTTTTGTGGAAATACGATAGATATACAGAAAAGTACACAAGTCGTAAGTGTGTAGTTCAGTTGTCACAAGATGAGCATATCTATGACACCCTGCCCAGGTCAAGAAATAAAATATTTTCAGTGTCCCTTAATTCCTCCTTCCCTCCTAGTTACTACCTTCTCTTCCTCGCCAAATATAGGTATCTTGACTTCTAAGAACATAAATTAATTTTCCCTCTTTTTGAGCTTCATTTAAATAGAACCATACCGTATATATTCTTTCATATCTAGCTTCTTTCACACAATGTTATATTTGTGAGAATCATCACTGTTATTATGTAGTCATCGTTGGTTCATTTTATTTCTGTATAGTATTTCATTGTATGAATTTACCTATTGACAGGTGTATGGGTTGTTTCCAGTTCTTGGCTATTATGAATAATGCATTTTTGTATATGTTTTTGATATAAATGTGCATGCATTACTGTTGGATATGTTCTTAGGAGCAGAAAATAATGCCGAAAGGTTTTCCAAAGTCCGTGTGCCAGTTTATACTCCCACTTGCTCAGACCACAGAATTTTAACAGTTCCTTTATGATTGTTGGAATAAACGATCTCTAATATGAAGCATTTGAACGTTCCCAGGAGAAAAGTGGTATATTGATACGGATTAAGCTTACTAATGCCTATTTTTGAAAATATTGTAACACTGCTCTTTGGTGTTGGGACTCTGGGATTTTTCACTGCCTATCATTTGATACAGGGAAAAGCAATGGATTTTTTGCTAATTTTTGTTCTCTCAGAGAACTTAGAGTGGTTGGGAAAAAGTAAAACTTCAAAATCATTGAACTGTTGTTTTCATTTTCTTTTTTACTCCCTTGGCTAAGCAGTGTTCTAATAATAAACTCCTTTAGCTGTTATAATGTTCTTGAATACATAGTACTTGTGCTTTGTGCAGAGAGGAGATTAGTATTATTATTACTATGATGTTTCTGTCCCTCCTTCTCTCTCTCTCTTTTTTTTTTTTTTTTTTTTTGCTAATCTTATTTAAAGTATACATTTTCATTTAAGGACCTTGCTTCTGTTGGCTGTCTACCACAACACATTAATCAAAAGCTCTTTCTTTGGGGGAAAACAAATGCCAAAAACTAACTTACCTATAGAAATCTGATTGTCCTCAAAGGCTATATCTACTAGTGCCCTGATATTTTTGTTCTGTTTTTAATTCAGTTCTGGAAAATAGATTTTTCCCAACCAAAGCATTACAAAAATGCAGGGATCCTAGATGGTGATGATTTGAGTTGATGTGGAGAGAGGTACTAAATCGAAGGAAAAGATCAAGAGAATCAAATGAGGACGTATATTTGAAAGTACTTGGTAAAATTTAAGGTGTTATCATCATTATTATTATCACCATCTTTCTTATCATCATGAGGAGGATTTCATTTGTTGTCAGAGGACGAATAAACAGTTTAGGTACAGGAGAACTCTATTATAGTGGGAACAGTGCTGTCCTGTAGAAATATAATGTGAGTCACAAATGTGAGTCATGTATGTAATTTAAAGTTTTCTGGTAGTCACACTAAAAAAAGTAAAAAGAAACAGATGAAATTAATGTTAATATATTTTGTGTAACCCATTATATCCAAAATAGTATCATTTCTACATATAATCAATATAAAAATTATTGAGATATTTAACATTACTTATTTATGCTAAGTCTTCAAAAATTCAGTGTGTATTTTATACTGCAGCTCGTCTCAATTAAGGCTAGTCACATTTCCAGTGCACAATAAACCACAGGTTGCTATTGGATACCACAGTGTTGGGGCTTTGCATGATAGAATGGGAGAGTGCTCCATGCTGTACATAGTGGACATGATTTACTCATGCTTCTAGCAGTATTCCACTCTAATGCATGCTAATAGTGTGTTGTTAGTATGTTTGAGATGTAGGATTTTGAGTTTCTGAAGTGGATAAGACCTCCAAGTTCTACTATTGAAATTCATTTTTTTTGTATTGATTATGAATATCTGAACATTTAAAAAATTTTATTGAAGTCATAATAGTTTATAATATTGTTAAATTTCAGTTGTACATTATTATTTGTCAGTCACCATATATATGTGCCCCTTTACCCCTTAGGCCCCCCTACAACCCCCTTCCCTTCTGGTAACCACTAATCTGTTCTCTTTGTCCATGTGTTTATCTTCCACATGCGAGTGAAATCATGTAGTGTTTGTCCTTCTTTGTCTGGCTTATTTCATTTAACATGATACCCTCAAGGTCCATCTATGTTGTTGCTAATGGGACAATTTTTTCTTTTTTATGGCTGAGTAGTATTCCATTGTATATATTTATCACAAGTTCTTTATCCATTCATCAGTCAGTTGGCACTTGCATTGCTTCCCCCTCTTGCCTATTATGAATAATGCTGCAATGATCATAGGGGTGCATAAGTCTCTTTGAATTGTTGATTTCAAGTTCTTTGGATAAATCCCCAGTAGTGAGATAGCTGAGTGGGATGGTGTTTACATTTTTAATTTTTTGAGAAATCTCTGTACTGTTTTCTGTAGTGGCTGCATCACTTTGCATTCTCACCAGCAGTGTATGAGGGTTCCCCTTTTTCCACATGGTCTCCAACGTTTGTTATTTTTTGTCTTGGTGATTACAGCCATTCTAATGGGTCTAAGGTGATTTCTCAGTGTAGTTTTGATTGCATTTCCCTGATGATTAGTGACATTGAACATCTTTCCATGTGCCTATTGGGCATCTGTATATCGTCTTTGGAAAAATGTCTGTTCATATCCTGTGCCCATTTTTTGATTGGGTTGTTTGTTTTTCTGTTGTTGAGTTGTGTGAGTTCTTTGTATATTTGGAGATTAACCCCTTGTCAGATATATGATTTGCAAATATTTTCTCCCAGTTGGTAGGTTGTCTTTTCATTTTGTTCCTGGTTTCCTTTGCCTTGTGGAAGCTCTTTGGTCTGATGAAGTCCCATTTGTTTATTTTTTCTTTTGTTTCCCTTTGCCCAACTAGACATGGTATTCGAAAAGATCCTTCTAAGACTGATGTCAAAGAGTGTACTGCCTATATTTTCTTCTAGGAGTTTTATGGTTTCAGGTCTTACCTTCAAGTCTTTGGTCCACTTTTAGTTAATGTTTGTATATGGTGAAAGATAATGGTCTACTTTCTTTCTTTTGCATGTGGCTGTCCAGTTTTCTCAACACTATTTATTGAAGAGACTTTCCTTTCTCCATTGTATGTTTTTGGCTCCTTTGTCGAATATTAGCTGTGCATAGATGTGTGGTTTTGTTTCTGGACTTTCAATTCTGTTCCATTGATCTGTGTCTGTTTTTGTACTAGTACCATGCTGGTTTGATTACTATAGCTTTGTGGTATATTTTGAAGACAAAGATTGTAATGCCTCCAGCCTTGTTCTTTTTGTCTTAGGATTGCTTTAGCTATTTGGGGTCTTTTGTTCCCCCATATGAGTTTGAGGATTCTTTGTTCTATTTCTGTGAAGAATGTCATTGGGATTCTGATTGGGATTGCCTTGAATCTGTAGATTGCTTTAGGTAGTATGGACTTTTTAACTCTATTTATTCTTTCAATCTGTGTGCGTGGAATATCATTCCATTTATGTCATCACTGATTTCTTTCAATAATGTCTTATAGTTTTCATTGTATAGGTCTTTCACCTCCTTGGTTAAATTTATTCCTAGGTATTTTATTTTTTCCATGGGATTGTATTCTTGATTTCTCTTTCCATTAGTTTGTTATTAAAGCATAGAATGCAACTGATTTTTCTAGGTTGATTTTGTACTCTGCAACTTTGCTGTAGTTGTTGATTATTTCTATTAGTTTTCCAATGAATTCTTTAGGGTTTTCTGTATATAGAGTCATGTCATTTGCAAGCAGTGAGAGTTTTGCTTGTTCCTCACCAATTTGGATACCTTTTATTTCGTTTTCTTGCCTAATTGCTCTGGCCAAAACCTCTAGTACTTTGTTGAATAGGAGTGGCAAGAGTGGGCACCCTTGTCTTCTTCCTGTTCTCAGAGGGATTGCTTTGAACAACTTTTTTTTTTTTTTTTTTTTTAAGATTTTATTTTTTTCCTTTTTCTCCCCAAAGTCCCCCGGTACATAGTTGTATATTCTTCGTTGTGGGTCCTTCTAGTTGTGGCATGTGGGACGCTGCCTCAGCGTGGTCTGATGAGCAGTGCCATGTCCGCACCCAGGATTCGAACCAACGAAACACTGGGCCGCCTGCAGCGGAGCGCGTGAACTTAACCACTCGGCCACGGGGCCAGCCCCTCAGAGGGATTGCTTTGAGTTTTTCACCATTGAGTATGATGTTGGCTGTGGGTTTGTCATATATGGGCTGTATTATGTTGAAGTACCTTTGTTCTGTACCCATTTTATTGAGAGTTTTTATCATAAATGGATGTTGGATCTTGTCAGATGCTGTCTCTGTGTCTATTGAGATGATCATGTGGTTTTTATTCCTCATTTTGTTAATGTGGTGTATCACATTGACTCATTTGTGGCTGTTGAACCATCCCTGTGTTCCTGGTATGAATCCCACTTGATCCTGGTGTATGATCCTTTTAATGTATTGCTGTATTCGATTTGCCAATATTTTGTTGAGGATTTTTGCATCTATATTCATCAGTGACATTGGCCTGTAATTTTCCTTCTTTTTTGTTGTCCTTGTCTGGCTTTGGGATCAGGGTGATGTTGGCCTTGTAGAATGAGTTAGGAAGTGTTCCATCTTCCTCAATTGTTTGGAATAGTTTGAGAAGGGTAGGTATTAAATCTTCTTTGAATGCTTGGTAGAATTCCCCAGAGAAGCCATGTGGTCCTGGACTTTTATTTTTGGGAGGTTTTTGATTGTTGTTTCAATCTCTTTCCTTGTGATTGGTCTATTCAGATTCTCTATTTCTTCTTGATTCAGTTTTGGGAGGTTGTATGAGTGTAAGAATTTATCCATTTCTTCTAGATTGTCCAGTTTGTTGGCATGTAGTTTTTTATAGTATTCTCTTATAATCCTTTGTTATTCTGTGATATTGGTTGTAATTTCTCCCCTTTCATTTCTAATTTTATTTATTTTAGCCTTCTCTCTTTTTTTCTTATTGAGTCTGGCTAAGGTTTTGTCAATTTTGTTTATCTTCTCAAAGAACCAGCTCTTGGTTTTGTTGATCCTTTCTACTGTTTTTTTCATTTCTGTTTCATTTATTTCTGCTCTAATTTTTCTTATTTCCCTCCTTCTGCTGACTTTGGGCTTTGTTCTTTTTTTTTCTAGTTCTGTTAGTTGTAGTTTAAGATGACTTATTTGAGATTTTTCTTGTTGTTGTTTTCTTGTTGTTTAAGGTGGGCCTTTATTGCTATGAATTTCCCTCTTAGGACTGCTTTTACTGCATCCCATATGAGTTGCTATGGTGTATTTTCATTTTCATTTGTCTCCAGATATTTTTTGAATTCTCCTTCAATTTTTTCAATCATCCTTGTTGTTCTAGTCTCCACATATTGGTCACTTTCTCAGCTTTTTTCATGTAGTTTATTTCTATTTTTATAGTATTATGATCAGAAAAGATGCTTGACATGATTTCAATCTTAAATTTATTGAGGCTTGCCTTGTTTCGCAACATATGGTCTATCTTTGAGAATGTTCCATTTGCATTTGATAAGAATGTGTATTCTGCTGTTTTTGAATGAAGTGTTCTCTCTCTGTGTATCTATTAAGTCCATCTGGTCTAGTTTTTCATTTAATTCCACTATTTCCTTATTGACTTTCTGTCTGGATGATCTATCCATTGATGTGAGTGGGGTGTTGAGGTCCCCTACTATTATTGTGTTGTCATTGATATCTCCTTTTAGGTCTGTTAATAGTTGCTTTATGTACTTTGGTGCTCCTGTGTTAGGTGCATGTATATTTATAAGTGTTATGTCCTCCTGGTGGAGTGTCCCTTTTTTCATTATATATTGCCCCTCTGTGTCTCTCATTGCCTTTTTTATCTTCAAGTCTACTTTGTCTGATATAAGTATGGCAACACCTGCTTTCTTTTGTTTGCTGTTAGCTTGTAGTATCATCTTCCATCCCTTCACTCTGAGCCTCCATTGGTCTTTAGAGCTGCAATGTGTTTCCTGGAGGCCACACATTGTTGGGTCTTGTTTTTTAATCCATCCAGCCACTGTGTGTCTTTTGATTGTAGAGTTCAATCCATTTACAGTTAGGGTGATTATTGATATATGAGGGCTTAATACTTCCAGTTTATCACTTGTTTTCCAATTGTACAGTATTTCCCTTGTTTCTTTCCCATGTGTTTCTGACTGCCAATTAAGTTTGGTCGTTCTCTATGATGGTTTTCACTTTATTTATCATTTGTGTCTCTGTTCTGATTTCTTGTTTAGTAGTAACCATGATGTTTATGTAAAATATCTTGTAGATGAGATAGTCCATTTTCTGATAGCCTCTTATTTCCTTAGTCTAAGCAGGTTTCATCCCTTTCCTCTTCCCCTTCTAAGTTATTTTTGTCACAACTTATTCAGTTTTGTGTTGTGAATTTGTGATTAAAATGAAGTCATTATAGTTATTTTTAATGCTTTCCTTCCTTTTATCTTTAATGTTATAATTAAGTGTTTGCTAACCTTTTGTGATAGAGAGCTGAAATTTTCTGATTTTGTCTGTCTATTTATCTCCTTGCACAAGGCTTTGTAAACCCCTTCTTTTTTTTCAGGTATGAGGCCTTCTTGATCATTTCTTCCTGGAGGGGGATATCTTGTGGCAATGAACTCCGTCAGCTTTTGTTTATCTGGGAAAGTTTTTATTTCTCCATTGTATCTGAAGGATATTTTCACTGGATAGAGTATTCTTGGCTGAAAGTTTTTGTCTTTATATCATTCCATTCTCTCCTAGCCTGTAAGGTTTCTGCTAAAAAATTCCACTGAAAGCCTGACAGAGGTTCCTTTGTAGGTTATTTTCTTCTGCCTTGCTGCCCTTAATAGTTTTTCTTTATCATTAACTTTTGCCACTTTTACTAAAATATGCCTTGGAGAAGGTCTTTTTCATTGATGTAGTTAGGAGTTCTATGAGCTTCATTTACATGTAATTCCAGCTCCTTTCCAGGTTTGGGAAGTTCTCAGCTATTATATTTTTGAACAAGCTCTCTGCTCCTTTTTCCCACTCTTCTCCCTCTGCAATACCTATAATCCTTATGGTGCATTTCCTAATTGAGTCGGATATTTCTTGGAGAATTTCTTCATTTCCCTTTAGTCTTGGTTCTCTCTCCTCCTCGATCTGCAGCATTTCTATATTTCTGTCTTTTAATTTATTAATTCTGTCCTCTATAATATCAGCTCTGTTTTTTTAATGATTTCAGATTTTTCTTTATCTCCTTCACTGTGTTTTTCATCTCCAACACTAGTGATTGCTTTTTTTTCATAGTTTCAATCTCTTTTGTGAAGTATTCACTCTATTGGTTAATTTTATTCCTAAGACCTTTGAACTATCTTTCTGAATTTTCTTGTAATTCATTGAATTTCTTTATGATACCTGTTTTTAATTCTCTGTCATTTAGACTGTAAATTTCTGTGACTTCAGGATTGATTTCTGAGTACTTGTAATTTTCCTTCTGATCTGGAGTGTTAATATACTTCTTTGTACTATTTGATGGGGTGGACATTTGCCATTGCATACTCGTAGTATCTGGTTCCAGATTCCACCTGCCACCACTTGGGGGAGCAAGAGCTATGTTTTCTGAGCCTGCTGCAACCTCTGGCAGATGTTCCTGTCCGTTGGAAGCTATGTTGACAGGGCCCATCTCTGTTTGCCCTCTGGCTGCTGCTGCTTTACATACGTATGCACATGTGCTTTGGTGGGGATATCCTGCTCT
Source organism: Equus caballus (assembly GCF_041296265.1). Classification (NCBI taxonomy): domain Eukaryota; kingdom Metazoa; phylum Chordata; class Mammalia; order Perissodactyla; family Equidae; genus Equus; species Equus caballus. The sequence continues at coordinate 87,591,418 of NC_091690.1, read as the reverse complement.
GGCCAACTGGCCTAGCTGGTGCGTGGGGGTAGCGGGTGGTAGGGTAGAGGTACTGTCTTTTGCATGTGCGATCCCCCATGCTCCCACTCTACACTCACTGTCTGCCTGCCCTGGCTGCTCAGTTTTGTGTGGACGCCCCCATGATTGCTTAGCCTCCTTGGTGTAGAGGCTCCCGACAGGCTGGGAGGCAATTCTGAGACTGCAGGCATTCCCATGGGGGGCTGCCTTTTTCCCCTTCTCCTCTCGGAGTCCCACACTGGCTGCCATGTGAGGTCCAGCACCCTAGATCACTGCCGCTTGGGAGGGAGAGGAGATCCACTTAGCTCCTTCCACTGCCTCCTGGGGGCATCTGGCAGACCCACCTTCAGATGTATGGCTGTGTGGATCTCTCAAATGGCTGTTGTGTCATGTGAATGTCCTCTGTTGGTTTATAAATGTCCTTTTTGTTGTATCTTAGGAGGGAGAGAATAAGAGATGAGCTCACTCTGCCATGATGCTGATGTCACTCCTCTGAAATTCTTTCTTTGAAATTTTTTCAACAGGACTGTTTTGCCAGATTCTAAATGACAACTTTTAAGTCAGAGCCTTGAAATCTATAGAAGTCCAGTATATTCTGAGGTATATTGCATACTAATGGACAGCAGCAAGAGATACATCTGGTGGACTAAAAAGATCCAGTGAAAATTAAAAGACACAACACTCAGAACAACTGATAGGTAAATAACTTATATATAATAATTGTAAAATTTTTATGAGAGAAAAACAATGAACATGACTGATTATATGAAAAGAACTTTGCCATAGACTGAATATTTATGTCCCCTGAAATTTATTTATTTATTTTAAGATGTTTTTATTTTTCCCTTTTTCTCCCAAAGCCCCCCAGTACATAGTTGTGTATTTTTAGTTGTGGGTCCTTCTAGTTGTGGCATGTGGGATGCTGCCTCAGCATGGCTTGATGAGCAGTGCCATGTCTGTGCTGAGGATTCAAACTGCTGAAACCCTGGGCCGCTGAAAAAGATCACACGAACTTAAACACTGGCCACAGGGCCAGCCCCTGTCCTCCTAAATTTGTATGTTAAAACCTAATTCCTAGTGTGATGGTATTTGGAGGTGTGGCCTTTGGGAGATGATTAGATCATGAGGGCAGAGTCCTCATGGATGGGATTAGTTCCCTTTTGAAGGAGTCCATAAGACCTCCCTTACCCCTTCCACCATGTGAGGACACAGTGAAAAGACAGCTGTCTATGAACTAGGAAGTAGATTCTTGCCAGACACTGAATCTGCCAGTGGCTTGATCTTGGACTTCCCAGGCTTCAGAACTGTGAGAAATAAATATTTGTTGTTTAAGCCACCAAGACTATGGTGTTTTAGTTATAGCAGTCCGTATGGACTAAGACAGACTTTGAAAGTTTAGCATAGTAACTTTAGGGAAATTGGAAAACAAACAAAATTCCATAGAAGCAGACTTTTTTTTCATAGAACAATGCTGTAAATAATGTCTTGTTCACTAGGATAGGCTACATAAACCTATTTGAACTATAATATAGCTGAAATATTTATCATTTGCAGTAAGACTGTTGTGGTACTAAAAGTAAAAGAAAAAAATTTATGTTTTATTATTTTTAATATTTTTGAAAAATTATGTAGAGTTCTTTAGAAGATGAAGAAGGAGGTAGATGGAGACATAGCTGTTTTTAAGGAGTAAATGGTTAATGACAGAGGTTAATTTTTCTAACTTTTTACCATGGAAGCTTGAATATATATACACAAATAGACAGAATAGTGAATGTGGATACCATGTGCTTAATAGGGAAGTAATAATTTGTTGGCAAGAAAAAGTTGGATCAAAGGTTCCTCCATTAGTCACCAGGTGACAGTAGTGGCTTGAGATAGCATAGTAGCTATTAGATTTGAGTTCTGGAGGAGTGGAAGGAGCTGGAGTTGTGACCATGTAGACTGCATTGATCCATGGACTGAGTAAATAGACACGAACTAAAACGTTGCAGACCAGTGATTGATTCTGGAAGTAGGTAGCATAGGATTCCTGTGTTTGCTTGTTTCTTCTTTTACCTGTGGTTATTATTAACTGTAGATATTTTGCTTGGTTTCTTGTTTAGTGTAAAAATTACATGAATTTTATATTTTGTATGACTTTTAGAGAGTTACTGGTACTGGGAAAACTTAGTGTAATTTTTTAGGAATAAAGTATGATTTCCCTAAGTAAGTTTATTCTAAATGTATTATCTATATGAAATAAATTTTTTTGTTTATATTGTGAGGTGGGGCTATCAGCATAAGGCAATGTGGTGTGTAAGAAAAATCCTGAATCAAAAGTCAGAAAGCCTAGGGTCATTATTACTTATTACTTATCACTTATTACTGTGTATCCTTGAGCAAATCACTTGTCTTTCTGGATCTCAGTTTTTACATTTGTAAAATGAGAAGTTTGAACTAAATGATTTCTAAGGTCCTTGAAAGTGGCAGCATGATACAGTGGAAAGAACATTGCTTTTAAAATCAGACTCATCTGGTTTTCATTCATTCAGCAAGTGTTTATCGAGAGCTATATTGTGCCAGCCACTGGAAATACTAATTAACAATGTAAATAAGTTAACTAATTGTCTCTACATTTATGGAGCTTATATTCTATTTTGGTAGACAACAGCAAAAGACAAATACATAAAACAACTACAAAACCTAATAAGTGCCAGAAGGAAACAAACAAGGGACTCTTGATAGAGTGGCTTGGGACTGCCTCTTTGAGGTAGTGACTCAGGATGAAAAGGAGCTAGTTAAGTAATTAATGGGGGAGTGTTTTAGCTAGAGGGGACAGCATCTTAAAAAGCCTTGAAGCTGAAAAGAGCTTAGTGTGTCCTGGCTGCTAAAAGACCAGTGTGAATTAGAGTGTAGTGAAAAGAGGGGAGAGTGGCATAAGATGAGATTGGAAAGATAAGTAGAGTTTTGTAAATCAGGATATGGAGTTTGGATTTATCCTATGTGCAATAGTAAGCCATTGTGGGGTTTTTAGCAGAAGAGTGATTGATTTGATGTTTTAAGAAGCTCACTCTTGTTACAGTATAGAGAATGGATTAGAGGAGGTTCAAAAGTAGATGTGAAGCTATTGCATAGTACAGGTGAGAAATAGTGAGGACCTGAGTTAATGTGGTAGTGGTGGAGATGAAGAGATGTGGAACAATTTAAGATATATTTTAGAGGTAGAAACAGCGAGACTTGCTGATGGATTGGATATTGGGGATGATGGGAAGGAAGGAATAAAAAATGGTTCTTAAGTTTCTGGCTTGAACAAGCAATGGACAGAATTTCTGTTTTCTCAAACGGGAGCAGATGGACAGATTTGGGTGGGTAGATATAATGATTTATTTTTGATTTCTTCTTTGGACACATAAAGTTTACAGTGTCTTTGAGATGTTTAGGTGGCGGTGTCAAGAAGCAGAGTAGACAATGAGATCTTCAAACTTGAAATTCATATAAGTCAGGGCCAGAGATACATATCTAGGAGTCATCTGCATAAGGATAGTATTTAAATCCATGGGGATGGATGAAATAATCCAGGAAAAGAGACAAGTCTCAGAGGGCTTTGGCCTGAGTCTGAGGAATCCTAGAACTTATAGGTCGGGTACAAGAGGTAGATTCAAGAGTGGAGGCTAAGAGGTAGTGGCTAGTGAGGATGGAATAAAACAGGAGAGTATGGTATTTGGAGGCCTAGAAATCAGTGTTTCAAGAAGGAGGGAATTGTTGATCGTGTTGAATGCTGATGAGAAATGAAGTTAAGGCGGGCACAGAGAAATGACCACTAGAGTTGGCAACATTTGATTTGAATTCTGGCTCTGCTCCTTAATGCAATGGGACTTTGAACACTTCATTTCACATCATTGAGTCTCAGTTTTCTCATATTCAGAAAAGGGAATAGCAGTACTTCTCTCACTTGGTTATTGTGAACTAGGTGATGAACTAACATGCGTTTCCCTGGAACAGAGCCTGACAAACTTAGGATGCTCAGTTGATATTGATTCCTTTCTTTTCTGGGTCTGTGATGCCTTTTGAAACTTTAAATAGAGTATACCTATCCTTTGCTTAAAGATGTTAATTTGTTTTTGAAAATTCTGCTGTTTAGTGAAAAGCTATAACATAAAAAATATTTCCATTAATTTTAATGGTAAAAATTAAGATATATTTCATCCCAACCCAAGATACCCAAACTCTTTTCACAGAGAGAAAAATATGTCACTTGAGGAATAATGAAAACAAGTTTTTATAAATAATAGATAACATTTGAAAGTAAGCAAATGTAGATTATACATAAACCGTAACATAATAAAAGTTTATTGTACTTGTGGAAGGAGGAAAAGAAGAATTGATAATGGATGGTGGCGTGTGGAGGAGGAGTATGAGGTATTTATTCTTTGGAAGGTATGTTCTTCTTTCTGCACCATTTTCCTCATCAGTTTTTCAGCCTTTTAGGGGCTCATGATTATCCTGCTTTCATGTGAACTTGATATAAGATGATAGCACACTTATAGAATTGTACAAGATACTATCCCTTCATTCATTTTCTTTTTTCTTTTTCTCCCAAAAGCCCTCTGTTACATAGTTATATATTTTTTGTTGGGGGTCCTTCTTATCTCTTCATTCTTTATTGGCAAGGAAGAACATTTTGGCTCATCTAAACATGGTACACATGTAAATTTTTCCAAATGATATTCTCTGACTAGAAATTGTTATATTGACTAAATTAGTGAGTGTTTTTGCCTGAAAGTATGATATCAAAATATCACATTTTTTAGTGTATCTATTTAGTGTGTTTTTGGGTGAAAAAGTTATTCTGGAAAAAAAATATTGTCTGAAAAGTGATAAAACTTTTTCAGAGCCATTTTAAACTAGTAAGTTGCTATCTGATGTAAGTCCTTATTTACTGATCATCTTCCCCCTGCATGGCTATGTTAGTCTCTGTGAGGATAATTAAAAAGTTTATAATTTAATGAGTATCTTTCAGCAGGCAGAATTTTTAGGTAATTCTTAATTTTAAAGGAAAAATAGTGAAAAGGCAAAAGCTATTTATTAGTAGCATCTCTCTCTAATAATGTGAAATACTCTCTCAATTGAACAAAATTTGAAAGCCTAATTTGCGTTAACTGGAAATGAGAGAATCCCATTACAAAAAAATGTCGATACTTTTTTTTTTTTTTTTTTGGTGAGGAAGATTGGCCCCAAGGTGACATCTGTGCCAGTCTTCATCTAGTTTTTTTGTATGTGGGATGCTGCCACAGCATGGCTTGATGAGTGGTGTGTAGTTCTGTGCTCGGGATCCAAGCCTGCAAACCCTGGGCGACCAAAGCTGAGTGCACCAACTTAACCACTGTGCCACTGGGCAGGACCCAAAGGTACATTTTCAAACTATATTTTTTTTAAAAAATTTACTTTTAGTTGGCATCTGTACCCCCAAACTGGCAAACTATCCTGCAGGAAATCATAAATCCACTCTGGCAGATGGGTAGGAGTATGGATGTACCAGAGAACCACTGCCCAGACAGGTTGAATTTCCATTTCATGCCAAGCTTATCCATCTAAGGCACATGTATTTCTTAGCAAAAGTCTGAATTTCCTGCTGAAAGTCTTGGCGTAGACAAGCATAAGATCAATGAGTTCCAAGATAGGACTCTGTGTCTTGTGTATCTGTATGTAACTTCTATTGGTGTGATGTTTTCAAAGGAAATATACATAGTAAATTACTCATTTTCCCCCTCCAAACTATAAAGTTGGTGTATAGTATAATCTACTGTGCAGCAGTATTATTCCTGGTTGCTGTTGTATGTGGTCTCAGAGCAAGAGCATGTGCAAATTGAAAATCAACCCAAAAGACTTCCTTATGTGAATATTACAAACCGAGACTTAATTCTATTTCTCTCTGATCATTTTCTTTTTGTATTGATATTAGATTCAGTATCCAGTTTAGTAGCCCATCCAGTGTTGGGGTTTGTAGGTATCGCTGTACCTGAAAAAATGGTTGAGATTAACTCAGGGGCATCCTTTACTTTGCTGAAAGTAATTCTGTGTGGCTTATTTCAATTTATTTACTTTTTTCTCCAGAATTACTGTAAAGATTTTCTATTTCACTCATTACAGCACAGTGTTTTTCACATTTGAATAGACTGCATCAACATGAATTCTTTATAAGGACCTTAAAAACAAACTTTGCCAAGTCCCAGAATACAGAAGTGAATTCACATCCCAATACTCAGCTGCCTCATGAATAAAGGAGAGCCTGTGCCTGACACTTTGAAGCTGTAGCTGTTAAACCATACAGAATATTTACCTCAATAAATCATTATAAGGAACTAAGGTACAATTATACCCACAGAGAAAAAGAATTCAAAACACTGATTTATGTGTTTCAGTGCCTATTCCCTTTCCCACTATGTTTTGAATTTTATGTGTGTTTGTCATCTTTGGCTGCTCCCATGTATCTTTAAACTAATGGGTTCTGATTTTTTTTAACTTTCCTCATTAAGTTTGTTATTTTTCTTAGACGCACAGACATGATTTGCATAGCATACAAGGTTTTACATTTAAAATTAACTATATTTCATTTCTTAGGACTGAAACAAAAAATGGAAAAAGTGACTTATTTTAAATAAAACACTGACTTTGCTTAATTTGTGAGCATTTAAGCTGAAATTCCATGTTAGAGATTTCATTTGGTATTTATTTTGGAGTACCAGGAAAGAGTAAAGAACTAGGATATAAACAGGAAGTAGGCCATTGCCTTTAAGGCCCACCTTTTATTGAACTATTTTGCTTATTTGAAGTGATAATAGTATTATAGAAAGATACATTTGTTCACCAATATGTATTTTGTCTTTCTGAAAGTAAAAAAATTCTAAAGCAAAAATAAACCAGTAACATGGAGAAAGGAATGACAGTGAACTTGGCAAAGAGTCAATGTACAGATAGGAGAATTTTTGCCTAGAATAATTTATTATGGTCATCCAAGTGTAGTAGAAAAAGATAGTTTTCTAATGGCATGCTATAAATTGAAAGAATATAAAAAATATTTTGAAACAGCTAAATAATTTATTGACAAGGATAAAAAAGTTTTACTTCGCTGGTATAATTTAAAACAATTTAATTTTTATAATTTTAGAAAAATCAAAGTATACACTATTACTGAGCCTTATCTATGGAAATCAGGGCTGGATTTAAGTTGATTGAAGTTATGTGATCAGTTTGGATGACAGACTTGTGCTTTTAAACCATGTAATCTTCCCTAAATGTTACCCTTATGTGAAACTGTGGATATTAGTTGGATTAGAGTCAGACTTTTAATGATTTCTTTATTACCCAAGCATTGGTGCTCATAAGATTTCTCTTGTGTTACCTTTTCTAATGGGAGAATACGAGGATACATACGGATTGTGGGTTATCTGGGATTCTGGGATCTTCCCTTCCCCTAATTGTCTAATATTATAACCTGTTTATTTCCTTCCAATCACTAATCACCATCTATAACTATTTTATTTATTGTGTACTTTGTTTATTGTATGTCTTCCCAACAAGAGCTCCACGCAGCAAGAACCTTGTTTATTGTATTTAACATTATATTCCCACTGCCCACATAGATATTCCTGGTGCACAGAATGTGCCTAATAAATATTTATAGAATGAAGGAATGAAGAGAGCCAGTGTAGTGGGCTCCCTTGTTTTATTTTAACATTTATTCACTTTGAGTACAGGGTGGTTAAGGTAAGTGGAATTAGATCTTAGGAGAAATGAAGAAGCAAAAGAAAGAAGTGACATAAGACAAGAGAGAATCCAAATGGAGAAAAGAAAAGAAAACCTAGTTATTGAAGAGCAGAAGAAATATTCAAAATTTGTTGACTTTTCATGTAGAAAAAAGTGATTCACAATAAAAAGTCATATAGGAAGAATAAGAGAAACAAGTTAAAATGGAAAAAGATAGAATAAAAAAGAAGAAATTACAGTGGAAAAAAACCCATCCATTCATTCTTTTTCAATACATTTTTATCAGGCATCTGTTGTATATAATAGACTATGCTAGGCATTGAGGGTGTTCACAACAGCCTTTTGCCTTCAAGGAGCTTGAGTCTAGCAGAAAAATAAACTGTGTACAGTAGTAACAAGGAAGAAAAAATGAGAAGCATAAGAAAGGTACAAGCAAAATTCTATGAATTTAAGCTAGTCACAAAAGACTATATATTGTATGATTCCATTTTATGAAATGTCCAGAATAGGCAAATTTATAGAGACAGAAAGTAGATCAGTGGTTTCCTAGGGTATGGGGTGGAGTAAAGGAAAATGGGGAGAGATAGCTAATGGGAATGGGGTTTATTTTTGGGGGTGATAAAGCTTTCTAAAACTGATTGTGGTGAGGGCTGCACAACTCTGCTAATATGTTAAACTTCATTGAATTTAACACTCTAAATGAGTGAATTGTATGATATACTAATTATGTCTCAATAAAGCTTACATAAATGCTTTCAAAGCATTCTGTGAGAGTACTGGAAAGATGTGGGTAAGAGTGAGGAATTAGAGGAGAATTGGAGGATAGGGAAGATGTAATGAAGAAACTATAGGTAGTCAAGTGGCAGGTAAATGGGACAATTTAGGGGTGTTTAAGCAGCGTTTTCCTTTCTTACTTTTGGATAGGAAATTTCTGGGAGTGAGGGAGAGAAGTTGTTAGGACTGGCAATAAGAGGGCACTCTTCCTTTCCTGTTAAAGGAAGAGTGAAAAATCTATAGATAAATTTCACTTTAGAGACAGTCCTCTCTGTGGGTGAAGAAAGTGGGAGTGAGCATTAAAAACTAAGAATAAATAGAAGAAAAACGAATGTCTCAGAGTACAGGTGGTTGAGAGGAAAAGAAGTGTAAGAGAGTTAACTAGACGAGAAGGATTGAAGGGGAAGGTGAGGACGTAAGAGAAGGCGATAGTAATGACTATTCCGCTGTTTTGAGTTGTTCAGGCACTCATGGTTCCTTTTCTGTTTGTTTTTTTTCTTCAGCAAACCCATCCCGTCAGATACCTAGTCCTTTCCTATTGTTACTCTGAAATCTGATCAGTTCATTTACTCTAAGAAGAGATATCAGGTTATTCCTCCTTTCAAGATCTTTTATTCTTAAAGAGTACTATAAGGAGAAGGCAGTGTTTAACACAAAGATATTAATGATGGAATTTAGACACCTGAATAGAGAGTTCAATTTTTTTCTTTAAGAAGTAGAAGGGAATGTTTTTACCGTACTGTATAGGCAACTGCGTATTTCTTTACGAATATGAGTAGGAGGGTTGGAAGACTAGGTGAGCTATAGTTTTTTTTCAGTTTGCTTCATGTCAAATAGATTTTTTGTTATTAAATAATGTTTTAAAAGTTGCCAAGAGAGTATTTGAATATTCTTGCTGGAAAATTCTTTAAAGTCTCTTTATTTTCCCCCAAATTCCCTATAATATTACACCTTAGAAGAGTTGAGTCCTGAACTATGTTTCATAAAGTTCACCTTTAAATTTGGGAGAATGCAGTCTAGATTTATTAACCTATGAACTGTGGCTTTAGGTATTTTATAGGAAACTCAAGGGAAATATAATGTTCTACTCCTTAACTTTTTGCCTGTGTAGTTAGGGTACTTCACTAGGCTTTATTTATTCAACAAGTTATTTATTGAATACCTACTGTGTGCCAAGTTCTGTGCTAAGAGTCTTAATTTCCTCACAGTGATATGAGCATAATAATACCTACTTTGCAGGGTTGTGGTGTATGTAAAATGTTTACCAAAGTGCCTGATACAAAGATGTTTAATAAACAGTTACTTATCTAAAAAAAAAAAATGTTTTGCTTAACTTGTCATTCTACTACTCATTTGGCCTTTTGCACTTTTTGCCTTCTAATTAACAAGAGACATGATAAGTGGGAGAGTAGGGACCATATCTTATTTATTACAGTACTTTGCAAATAGTAGGTTCCCGTGTACTTCCAGCAAGGAAACTCCTTGTAATTCTTGAAACAGAGTAAATTATTTTCAAGTAATGAATTGGAGGAGATCATTTTAGCTGGATTGAGTACAACATTTGGTTTTCAGCTTCCAGGCAATCCAGAATAAATGAAAATCATAGTATTGTTATCCAATAAAAAGGAAATATGCCTGTTTATCAAATGATACAAAATTTTCTCTAGCATTCAATTCTAAGAGAAATTTATTGCATTGATCTTTATGTAACTGATTCTGATTATAGTTGACAGTGCCTTCAATAGATTAGATTTGTTGGTTTGACATAGGAACTGTTCTAAGATGGAAGTTGTATAATTGATAAGAGAAGGTAGAGCACTTCACTGAGCTTTATCAATTCATTCAACAAGTGTTTATTAAGTACCTGCTGGTGAGAGAAAAATAGAAAAATTATAGGTGTATGGAAGCTATTTGCAAGGTTTATTACAGAGTGACACTGTTGAGAAAAATTCAAAGTCCTCTGTTTTGTAACTCACAAGTGATGCTCCATGGGTAAAATTTTAAAATATGAGCTATCAGGCTTGCACACATTGTAAAAATGATGAAATAAACAAGTCAGCACGAATAAATTTTTTAAAGTAAGTTTTTTTTTTGATGGGGAGAGACGTAAAAGCCAAAGATATATCGAATTTGTTTTATAGCACTCAAACTTTCCATTAGCATTCCCCTCTACTTTCCAGCTTATATTTCTAGTTTATATTATTATGAAACACTTTGAGAAACTCAAAAATGAAAAAGGTTTTTGTAATTTAAATAAGTCTTTGTAATTAAAAATTCCTCTGGGCTGGAACTTGGCACAGAGGTCTCTTTCTATCTTGAATAGTCTTTTTCATAAAAAATACTCACCAGCCATTTTTTAATCAAACAAAAATTTAAAAGACTGTTTCTGGCAGTCATGAGACATTATACATTCATAAAAATAATAAAATGTTTTCATTACCAGGTGTTCTGAGAATCTTACATTAGCCAGTTTATAAGTGTAATTTGATCATTTAGTATTAGCATATGAAATATTTTTTGATACCCTCATGGTCATTAATCCACATTTGTGAACAATGTATTTTCCATGTATTGATTCACATTAATCAGTGTGATTTGATCATGTAGTAAAACATATTCTGTGCACACACTATGTAACTTATTAAAGTACAAACATATAAGGTACATTTTCAATGCTGCTGGAAAGTAAATTCAAATTTCATGCTATTTGTGACCTGATAATAATTGTTTTATTTATTATTTATTTATTTGCTAACTGTTCAAGGGAAACCTATTCCTTGAAGAGATGTGTGGGAAAGAATTTTATATATATGTTTATTGCATAGGTGGTTTCTTTGACATGGACTATTTCAGTTGAGATGTAAAATACAATATTCAGGATTTTTCTTTCCTTGTTCATAAAATATTACAGTACAACACAGGCTTTCTGAAGGTGTCTGGGACATCAAACACCTTCAGAAAATTGGGGACTCAGGAAAACAAGAAGGCTAGCCAGTGGGCTTGGAATGGGGAATCTTCCAAATTCTCCGTGCTCAGAGGGAATGAAGGATACTAATGGAAAAAAGTGACTAAACTTCTGAGCTAGCCAGTGTCCTTGGACTGGAAAAAGGTCTGTAAGAGGAGAGTTCTGATATTTGTAGAAGTGCCTTCCAATGGTCTGACTCAGGAAATCATATAGAGTAAATTTTTCTTCTCTTTTTTTTCAAAGATTGGCACCTGAGCTAACATCTGTTGCCGATCTTTTTCTTTTTCTCTTCTTCTCCCCAAAGCCCCCCAGTATATAGTTGTATATTCTAGTTGTATGTCTCTCTGGTTGTGCTATGTGGGATGCTGCCTCAGCGTGGCCTGATGACTGGTGCCATGTCTGTGCCCAGGATCCAAACCAGCGAAACTCATGGCCGCCAAGGTGGAGTGCACGAACTTAACCACTTTCATGGAGCCAGCCCCTCATATAAAATAAATTTAACAATTTACATAGTCACTGTGTTTTCCCCAAATGGCATACTCATTATTTGCTGCTACACAGACACATGCTTTATTTCATAGAAGGGTTAAAGCAATTCAGACAAGTTACCTCTTCTAATAAATACTAGTACAGCATTTTTTAAAAAGTATGTGGAAGCTTTTCTTTAGAATACAAAGGCTTAGATGACAAGGATTTGGACGTTTGTTTTGAATATGTATAGTGGCTAGCAAAATTGCATGAATGTTAGAACATTATTCTCTGTTCAGAATTTATAATAGGAGGGGATAATGCAGTGTCATATAGTTTAAAGTGGACTGGAATTGTAATAGGAGACCTAGGTTTTTGTTCTTGCTCTACCTTAGGGAAGTAACTCACTAGGTCTCTGTTTTAGTTGGCTAGTTTTTGAAGAATGCTGTGTTTTTAAAGTAAACTCCAACACTAAAAGCCACAGCATAATACAGCATAATACAGCATAAAAACTAATTAAAAGTGAATAGTAATATACAAAATTAGAAAACTCACAAACAAATTTATCAAATAAAGTGTATTTCAAGGAAAGGAAAACATCTAGGTGTGTGCTATCGAACATGTTTCCTACTAACCACATGTGGCTATTTAAATTTGGTTTAAATTAACAAATGTTAAATAAAATTCAAAATTTAGTTTTTTAATCTCACTTGGCTGTGTTTCAAATTCTAATAGTCACATGTGGCTAGTGGCCAGACAGATATAGAACGTTTCTATCATGGCAGAAAGTTCTGTTCTACAGGCCTGATCTAGGTGCTCAGTCAAATGCTTTCTGTAGTGGTCACAGGGGCAGTATAGGTATAGCCTATAACTCAGATTTCCTGTCATATATCGCTCTATCATAGGCATGTAGGTTGGTATCTACTTGGGTCAAATGGATTGCTTTTGGACTTGGGATTAATGTTGCCTGTCCAGAAAAACCCCGATATTTATTAGGTTGAGGGAAATCTCTTGCATTCTCATAGCCTAAGGAAAGACTGTGGGTTGGTTGGGACTGAGAAATTCAGATCAATCTAGACTTCCTTTTGGACGTATATATGTATTATATATTCATAAATGTATTTTGTTATATTTTAAGTATATGTATACTCCTACCTTGTTCTAACAATGATTTAGGACAACTGCTCCTTGGAAGATTTTTATGTTATTTTCCCCAAAGCGACTCACTCAGGTCTATTCAATATATATTTATTAAGCACTAGTGCTCAGCTAGATATAAAAACTCTGGGAAATATTCAGATCTTTGAAAAACAATTCCTGCCATTAAGGAGTTTGTAATATGAATGGAAAAATGATATTTTTACGTGAAAAGTTTAAAAATGTGAGATAATATGGGTTAAATGTGTAATAAATGGTATAGTACCACATGTATTATAGAACTTCAAGAGAAGGAGAAATCTGTGAGATTCAGTGGTTGAAAAAGTTAAGAAGGCAAGGAACTTAAAGTGAGATTGAGTATGTTAGAGAGAACTTTCCAGTAGGGAGACTCTATGGGCTGAAGATCCTATGTAGGAATAAACAAGTTATGTTTGGATACTATATTAATGAGGTTAGGTTAGGCTGAGGTAACAAATAGCACATACACCACACATTACTCTGAAGTCTAGAGCAAAAGAAGAATTCTGCCCCCTTTGCCTCCTTTTCTTTGCACATCTTTGACTCCTTCCTCTTCTTTACTTCCCTTAGCTAATTAATTGTTGTAATCTATAGATTCTTCTTTTCTAGGGGGTTATGAATTATTGCCTTTATTTCCAAAAATACCTAATGTCTCAAGCACAATAGAACTTTATTTATTGTATAACAGTCCAAGTCCTGGTCTTGTTGGTCCTAATTAGTGAGTGTCTCTCTTTCATACAGGGCTTCAGGAATCCAGACTCCAGGCAGAAGGGGAGAGTGTGGAAGAGTACCTGGTACTTGAAGTTTTGTCCTAGAAATGGGATTTATCACTTCTGCTTACATTCCATTGGCTAGGATTCAGTTATATGGTCAGTTACATACTCTGTTACATACTCTGAGCAGCAAAGGAGGCTAGGACATGTAGTCTAATGTGCTCAGGCAGGGGAAGATATTTGGTGATCATTTAGCAGCCTTTGTCACACACAAGAAGCCAATAAATCTTGACTAATGTGGAGGGTTAGTATGGGAGAACAATGAGGAATAAGCCTGGAAATTTCATGGGGTCACATTATGGGAGGCTGACTGACAGTCTGAGCGTTGTGAACTTTATTTTGTAATCACTTGAGTGCTATTGAAAGCTTTTGCACAATGGAAAGATATGGTAAAAATAGGATTTTACAAACATTAATCCAGTATACAGAATGATTGGAAGAGGAAAAGGTTATTATAAAGGAAAAGGTAATCCAAGTTTGTGATGACAAGGACTTGGCCTAGAGCAGTAGAAATGGAAATTAAGGCACTGATTGATAACCCACTAGAAAGAAAGCTTAAAATATGATTATTAATTAGCTTAGGTCCTGTGGAAGAGGGAGGAATTAAAATGCTAGGGAGAAGGGAGAGAATTTTTCTTTCTGCTCTAAACATTCAAATGAGTATATGTGTATGTGGTATTTGCTGGACCTGTACTATTTATTATTTACCCTAAAGAATTCATTTTTAGTCTTTTAGACTGCTTAAGGATCTCCTAGGGCATATGTTAAAGGGGAAATTCCTGGTCTTTCTTTCCAGAGATTCTGATTTAGAAGTGTCTTTTTTTTAAGCATGCTGAATGATTATGATACAGGTGGTCTACAGACTACACTTTGAAAAACATTGCCTTAAATAAATTGACTCATGGTAAGTTGATGCTTTACTTTACAATTACTTCTATAAGCTGATAAAAAAATACTCGTGTCTTTAGGTTCTGAGTAGAATGATCAGAACCATTCTTGACAGTGTGTTTTCCCTATTCCCCTGGTACTTTTCCCCCGGTACATTCACCTTTATTTCCTCTCCTTTCAACTCCCTGAAGTGTTGGTATTAAGAATCAGAAGTATTTACCATCCTGTCCTAAATTAGTCCAGGTGATTTTCTAGTCATAGAAATAACAATCTCCTCACTCTATTCTCAAAATTGTACTTTTTTGTGAACTGCATTGATATTAGGGTAGTGTCTGAATTTTGTGGGATTGTTCTGATACACTCCTCTGAATATCTCAATCAGAAAGGAGGAGTGCTGATTCTTCCCCTTCCCAACATGTGTGATTTCATCTTCTTCATTCTTCAAATGCAGTGTATATGTATAGAAAATGTCTATAAAGATACATATCCAACTTTTAACACAGCACTCTGAGAAGTGGAATTGGGAGGTGAGGGAAAGAAATGGAGGCTTTTACTTTTTATTTTATATTATATATTCTTCCATACTGTTTTTTAAAAACCAGAATGTATGTCAATTTCAAGAAATTTTCATTTCTTTTTCATCCTAGATTGAATAGATGTAATAGTAATAGTAGCTACCACTTATTAAGTGCCTTCTCTATAGCAGTCCCTTCACATTATTTTATTTAATATTCACAAGAATCCTGTAAGATAAGTATTAACATTCCCATTTTACATAGGAAACAGAGATTCAGAGCATTTATAAAACATGCCTAAGGGCATACCACTATTAAGTAGCATAGCAAAGAACTAAATCCAGGTCTCTCTGATCCACGTCCATGTTTTTGTCTTTACACTATGAAGGCCTTGTTCACCCTAATTCCTTTGGACGGCAAGAAACCTGTTTTTCTGAGTGGGAATGGTTATAGTCCTCCAAGAATCTTTTAGTAATTAAGTCTAACTATTAAGAATAAAGTAACCAGTGGAAATAAGAGGCAAAAGAATATTCCATGGATTGTTCTATAACAGGAGTAAGTTAGTCTGGTTATTTGGTTACCAGATATTTATTGAGTGTCACTTTCTACAGATCTTTTTACTAGGCCCTAGGGATTGAATATCTCACTTGCTATGGTCCCAGCAGGAAACAATTCCACTTAGAGGAAAAGGCTTTAATGAAAGGATTACTTTCAGAGATGTGGGCAGGGTTAAGAAAACCAAGAAGAAATGCTGAGGCACCCAGAGACCAGCAACAGGAGGAAACCATTAACATCCTCAGGCCTGAAGGGACAAAAGGATGAAACAGTGTTGATCCCAGAGCCTAGAGGAGGGCTTGCTGGGCAAGAGCCATTGTTCAGGTATGCAAGCAACTGCTAGAACTGAGACCCCAAAGCAGGAGGAGAATGGAGAAGAAATATTCTGACTTTCTTCCTGCCAGTCTCCTGTGGCGCTTCCCTTTGGCCAAATACAAACAGTATTCATTATACTGTTATATATATATATATATATATATTCATACATACATATGTATTCATTTGGAGAAAATACCTTAATAAAGTACTTGGCTTGAGGTTTAAGACTCCAAGCTGGACGTTCAAGTTCAGAAGTTAGTAAACTGCTTTTGTTTTGTTGATCACTGTGATGGGTTTTTGCACATTTGGATATAGGACTAGAGAAGAGCTCCACGGGGAGGGAAGGGTGAGAGCAGAGCCAGGAAGGGGAAGCTACCTAGGAGGTTGGGGCAGGTTCATTGAAGAGGAGTCTGGAAGAATAAAAATGTCTAATATGGATTCTAAATTTGTTAGTTGTGGAGAAAGCCCACCAAAAAAAAAATCTTCGGTGAAATCTAATTGCTTACTAAGGCCTTTTTTTTCTCTTTTTGAGAGAGAATTTGAAGAGAGAGGTGATGGGAAAATATTCTCTAGGACTCCAGAGCCAGCTAATAAGAGAGTAGATATATCTGGGTTACAAATGCACAGAAAAACCAGAAAGATATAATCCAAAATGTTAATAGTGGTTGTCTTGGGTGATGGTGTTTTGTTTTATTTTTTCTTCTTTATACTTCCCGTTTTATTTTTTAAATTTATTACTTTTGTAATCATAAAGTTATATAAAAAAGTTAGTCTCAGACCAAGAGTAAAATGATCTTTTTCTCTGATGTTTTGTTGTAGTTGCCTCTCTCTTGACTATAAGTGAATTCTCCTTAACATAATAAGAAATAACTCTCTAACATACCAAAATTTGCTTCCGTTTGTAAAAGATCTAAAATAGACATGACCAGGCATCCCCAGTTTCTCCCTTGCCTTCTACCTTTGCCTCCTTTTCTTCCTTTTTGCTATCTACCTCCTCTGCCCTATGAACTTTGAGTAGCTAATAAATCATACAGCTTGCACAAATAATTCTCAGACAATACTGTTCTGATGGTTATTAGGATTACACCAACTATCCCCAAACAGGGGCATGAAAACAGGAACGGCCTCCAATCTTGAGTTTCAATTAAAGTAAAACAAACAAACGAAAAACCCTCCTTCCTAAGCCAAAACTACAAGGACCTATGCTTTCCCATATCCTTGAAAAACTCTGACCCTGCCTCAATTGAGGAGTCACCTGATCCTCAGGTGTTCCCTTATGTACATCAGCCAAATAAAGCCTTTAGCCTATATTTGAATCACTTAAAGAATTTTTTTGACACTGTAAAAATATTTCCTTACTAAAGCCTAACACTTACTGAGGTGCTATTATATATCATGTATGGTGGCAGATACTTTACATATAATAACTAATTTAATTCTCACAGGCCATATATCATTATTCCTATTTTACAAATGAGGTAATGAAGAGTTTAAGTAGCCTGTCCCAGGTAATCCAACTTGGAAGTGGTCAACAGTGACAATTCTGTTAGACTCCAAAGACAATATTTCCCTGTATTGCCTGAAAAGCCAAGGAGTTAATCTTTGTAGTGAAATTCAAAAGAAGAAAAAGAAAGAGGAGGTTGGAGAGGAAGAAGTGGAGGAGAGGAAGAAGAGGAGGAAGAAGAAGAAGAATTACCAAAACGTGTAAAGGGATGGTATTTTGAAATATAGAAAGTTTTCCTTCTTGGCATTTCTGTTTTACCTTGTAGACCCTATACTGATAAAACTAGGCTCTGGGGCTGAGATTTCATTTTTGCCTCAGTGAAGGGAAGACAGAAAAGAACCCAGCAAGAATGAAGAGCCAACTTCTTGGCTTTGAATTCCAAAACAAGCCCTATAAAGCTGATAAAAGAGATAATAACCTGGAGAGAAAACAAGATTTTGAGTCTCACAAGGCTAAGAGCTCTGGAGATTCAAAGCCTTGAGTTTATACCATAAGCCACAGAGTGAGGAATGATATATTTTCCTAGCACACACAGAGAAAATAAAAACACTTCAGGGAGGAAAAAAGTCATGAGACATTTACGAAAATTGATTATGACCTTGGTGACAAAGAAGATCTTTCAGAGAGGCACAGTCTCTGATGAAAGTCATTAAGCTTGCAGGGTGTAGTATCATAGAGGAGAAAGCTGATTTAAAATAAGTTAAGTTCTCTCTAGAGAACTCTGGAGATCTGCAGAGGATCCTCCTTGAATCTTCAGTTGTGTAGTGAATGTTCAGTGCACATGTGTAAGGAAACTATTCAAGACCAAAGAAAGAACCGTTCTAAAGGGTTCAAAGGAATGATATTCAGTGATAAAACAAGGATGGGAATAATTCCAATTTTCAGCAGCCAGAGTGGAAAATCTCATAATTCATAGGGTATCAGATAGTAAACTCTTAAGACGTTTGCCACAGTGAGGGAGAAAAATTCTCCTTAGACTATATATTGTTCTGGTTCTACCTAGTGAAGCTTAAAAGCAAGACCCAAAGGGATCAAACTGTTTTTAAGTCACTTAACTATTTCTTAGACTAAAGCTCAAGGATATTTACAGGAATACAAAAATATCCTGTGCCCATCAAGGTAAATTTATGATATCTGGCATCCAATAAAAATTTAACAGGGATGCAAAACAGCAGGAAAGTACAATCCAATACGAGGAGAAAAATCAATCAATTGAAACTGACTCAAAAAGAACACCAGTGAATAAATTAGTAGAACATTAAACAGTTAATATCATGCTATTCCATATGTTCAAGAAACCGAAGGAAAGATTTAGCAGAGATATGGAAGATATAAAAAGAGATAGAAATCCAACCATTAGAGATGAAAACTACAATGTCTGAGTTTTTAAAAACCCTCATTGGGTGGGATTAACAGCATATTAGACATGGCCAAAGAAAAGATTAATGAACTTGATGACAGTAAGAGAAACTCTCCAAAATGAAACACATAGAGAAAAAAGATGGGGGGAAAATGGAGAATCAGTTAGTTGTGGGACAACTTTAAGTAGTCTAATATATGTATAATTGGACACCCAAATAGAAAAATACTTGAATATATAATGGCCAATATTTTTTCAAATTTGTTGAAAACTATAAACCCCAAGCACAAGAAATACTTTATAATCAAAGTTTATTAAAGCCAATGATAAAGAGAAAATCTTAAAGAAAGCCAGAGGAACAAAGACATTTTGTACAGGGAACCAAAGATAAAAATGACAGCAGACTTTATATTGGACACAATGCAAGTAGTGAGAAGATAATGGAGCAACAACTTTAAGTTACAGTCATCCCTCGGTATCTGTGGGGGATTGGTTCCAGGACTCCTGTGAATACAAAAATCCACAGATGCTCAAGTCCCTTATGTAAAATGGTGTAGTACAATGAATACAATTGCCCCTTCATACCCATGGATTTTACATCTGTGGATATAGAGTGCCAACTGCCAACATATAATTCTATTTCCAGCAAAAATATCCTTCAAAAATAAAGGTGTAATAAAGATTTTATCATCTACATAAAAGCCAAAAATTCATTACCAGCAGGCATACACTATAAGAAATGTTAAAGGAAGTCCCTTTAGGCATAAGGAAAATGATACCAACTGGAAATCTAAATATAAACAAAGGAATAGAGGACAAGAGAAATAGTTTATTGAAATCTCTTTAAAAGGTAATTGATTATATAAAGCAAAAATATGAACAATATATTTTGGGGTTTATAACATGTAGAAGTAAAATGTATGACAACAATAACATGAAAGTGGGAGTAAGTAAACTGTTGTAAGGTGATATGATACAGGTGAAATGGGATAGCATTACTTATAGGTAGTCTCTGATAAATTAAAATGTATACTATAAACTCTAAAACAACCAGTAAAATAATACAGGAAATAATTTTAGCCAATGAGTCAATATAGGAGATGAAATGGATTCATAAAAATATTTCAATTCAACAGAAGTCATGAAATATGAAAAAGGGAACAAAGAATAGATGAGACAAATAGAACAAATAGCAAGATGGTAGATTTAAATTGTACCATTGCAATAATCTCATTAAATGTAAATGGTCTAAGCAGTCTATTTAAAAGGCAAAGGTTGTCAGATTGGATAGAAAGATAAGACACAACTACATGTTGCCAACAAGAAACCCACTTTAACAGGTTAAAAGTAGAAGCTTAGGGGGGCCGGCCCGGTGGCTCAGCGGTTAAGTGCGCACGTTCTGCTTTGGCCGCCCGGGGTTTGCCGGTTCAAATTCTGGGTGCAGATATGGCATTGCTTGGCAAGCCATGCTGTGGTAGGCGTCCCACATATAAAGTAGAGGAAGATGGGCACGGATGTTAGCTCAGCTTCCAGTCTTCCTCAGCTAAAACAGGAGGATTGGCAGCAGATGTAAGCTCAGAGATAATCTTCCTCAAACAAAACAAAACAAAGTAGAAGATTAGGAAAAATAAACCATGCTAGCATGGGTCAAAAGAAAGCTGGAATTGCTATTTGAATACCAGACAAAGTAGGTTGCAGAACAAAGAATATTACTAGGAATAAAGAGTGCCAATTTATGAAGAAGACATAACAATCCTAACTGTTCATGCATCTGATAACAGCTTCAGGATACATAAAGAAAAAATGGATAAAACTTTATCTACAAAAGTAGATATAGAAATCCAAAATTAGAGTTGGAGATTTCCACACCGTTTTCTCAATAATCAATAGAACAAATAGAAAATCAGGAAGGATATAAAACATTTGAACAATATCAACCAATTTGACCTAATTGACATTTATAGAACACTGTACCCAACAACAGCTGAACACATACTATTTTCAAGTGCAAAGGGGACATTTACCAAGATAGACCATAGGCTGGACCAGAAAAGGATTCTTACTTGGAATGATCTTAAAATGAATTTAAAATGATTCAATCATGCAATATATTCTATCATCACAATGGAATTAAATTAGAAATTAGTAACAGAAAGATATTTGGAAAATCTAAATTTTTGAAAGCTGAATAACATATTTCTAAAGAACAAATAGGTCAAAAAGAAACCAGAGGGCAATTTGAATGTATTTTGAATGGAATGAAAATGAAAACACAACATATCAAAATTTGTGGGATGCTGCTCAGTTACTACTTAGAGAGAAATTGATAACCTATTAGAAAACAAGAGAAGTCTTAAATCAGTGACCTCAGCTTCCACATTAAGAAAAAGAGTAAAATGAACCCAAGCAAGCAGAAGAAAGGAAATAATAAAGATCCAGAGCAAAAATATGAAATAGAAAACAGAAAAACAATAAGGAAAAATCAGTGAAACTAAACTTGGTACTTTGATAAGATTAATAAAATTGATAAAAATCTAGTCAAAGTGATAAGGAAAAAAGAATAAAAGACACAAATGACATCAATAAATAGTCTAAAGATATTAAAAGGATAATAAAGGAACATTATAAACAACTTTATGCCTATACATTCTATAGCTTAGAAAAAGTGGGAAAAGATTCCATAAAAAAAACAAACTTAAGAAGAAATGTATAACCTTAGTATCTGTATATCTATTAAAGCAATTGATTTTGTAGTTCAAAACCTTCTCACAAAGAAAACTTCAGGGCTAGATGGCTTCACTGGTGACTTCTATCAAACATATAAGGCAGAAATAATACTGGCATACCTTGGACATCTTGCGGGTTCAGTTCCAGACCACTGCAATAAAGCAAATATTGCAATAAAGTGAGTCACACAAATTTTTTGGCTTCCCAGTGCATATAAAAGTTATATTTACACTATCCTATAGTCTATTAAGTGAACAATATCATTATGTCTAAAAAAATGTACATACCGCAATTTGAAAATACTTTATTGCTAGAAAATGCGGACCATCATCTGAGCCTTCAGCGAATTGTAATCTTTTTGCTGCTGGGGGGTCTTGTAAAAAATGCAAAATCTGTGAAGCATAGTAAAGCAAGGTGCAAAACAATGAGGTATGCCTGTACCAATTCTATACAAACTCTTCCAGAAAATTGAAGAGGGAGGAATATTTCTCATCTCATTCCAAGAGGCCAGCATTATTACTCTCACATCAAAATTACACAATACTGTCACAAGAAAGAAACTCACAGATCAACATGCGTCATAGACATAGATTCATAAATTTAAAAAAAGTTTAAGATATTAAATCCAACAATATGTAAAAAGGATAATTCATCATGACCAAATGGGTTTCCCTCCCAAGAATGCAGTGTTGGTTTAACATTAAATACCAATGAATGCCGAGTAACATAAACAAAAATGGCAGAGTAGGGAACTCCCAAAGTCCATCCCTCTAGAAAGGCAGTGATAACCTAGCAAAAATGTGAAACTCAAGTTTTTCAAAATTCGGAAAACTAATCAAAAGCTTACAGCAAAAGTAAATGCTTAATCAAGAAAAAAAACAGCTGAAATTTGGTAACAGAGCTTTGTGGCACTTTAACTTACCCTGGTTTTCCCTTTGCCTCACTCCACCTTGTTGGTGGCTTTGAAGATAGTTGCCCAAATTTCCAGTACAGGTACATAGTACCAGAGAATCACAATGGACCTTGTTCTCCAAGAATTGTGGTTTTGACCTGTCTGGTGACTCCCTGAAGGATCAGCTTAAATGGCATGCCGTTATTTCACTTAAGGAATGCTTCCAGAGCTGAGATGGCAACCCAACGGAGTGTTGAAAACATTTGACGGCAAATGTATTTGTCACTGCCACCTGGCACAAGGTATAACAGTTGGGGCAAACAATTAACTAACCAAAAAGTTCAGAGGAAAGACTGGGGAATGGGATGCTTTGGGGAAAAGCTCCCACATATTCCTGGGAATCTAGAAGGACAGGTACATGCACAGGGCTGAGCATACTCAGAAAAGACCTGAAAAGGCCCTGAGTTGTCACCTCTGGCTGACATTTAATCTCTGTGTAAGTAGGAACTGTGCCTTAAGGCAGAGGTGTAAACTGGCTAAATGTTGAAGGCATGCCCTACACATATAAAGCCCATTTATATATACAAATATATGTATATATATATATATATATATATATATATTTACATATCGATCATTATAGAATTGTAGAGAATATGTTCACTGCCCTAAAAAGTCCTCTGTGCTCTGCCCATTTATCTCTCCACCTTTCTTCCAATCCAACCCCTGGCAACAACTGATCTTCTTATCCCCACGGTTTTGTGTTCTCCAGAATGTCATATAGTTGGAATCATACAGTATGTAGTCAGTTCAGATTGGCTTCTTTCACCTAGTAATATAGATTTAAGACATACCCTCCATGTCTTTTCATGGCTTGATAGCTCATTTCTTTTTAGTGCTGAATAATATTCTATTGTCTGGATGTAGCAGTGTTTACTTATCCATTTACCTACTGAAGAACATCTTGGTTGATTCCAAATTTTGGCAATTATGAATAAAGCAGCTATAAATGTACAGGTTTTTGTGGACACAACTTTTCATCTCCTTTGGGTAAATACCAAGGAGTGTGATTGCAGAATTATGTAGTAAGAGTATGTTTAGTTTTGTAAGAAACTGCCAAGCTGTCTTCTAAAGTGGCTATACTATTTTGCATTCCCAGCAGCAATGAATGAGAGTTCCTATTGCTCCACATCCTTGTCAGCGTTTGGTGTTGTCAATTTTTGGATTTGGGCCAATCTAATAGGTATGTAGTAGTATCTCATTGTTCTTTTAATTTGCATTTCCCTGATGACATATGATGTTGAGCATCTTTTCATATGCTTATTTATTATATGTTTATCTTCTTTGGTGAGTTGTCTGTAAGGTCTTTGACTCATTTTTTAATCAGGTTTGTTTTCTTATTGGTGAGTTTTAAGCATTCTTTGTGTATATATATATGTATATTTATTGAGGTCATAATAGCTTCTAACTGTGAAATTTCAGTTGTACGTTATTGTTTGTCAGTCACCATAAAAGTGTGCCCCTTCATTCCTTGTGCCCACTCCCCAACACCCACTGCCGCTGGTAACCACTAAACTGTTCTCTTTATCCCTGTGTCTGTTTATCTTCCATCTGTGAGTGAAATCATATGATAATGTCTTTCTCTGTCTGGGTTATTTCACTTAGTGTAATACCCTCAAAGTCATCCATGTTCTTGCAGATGGGACGATTTTGTCTTAGTTTCTGGCTGAGTAGTATTCCATTGTATGTATATACCATGTCTTCTTTATCCATTCATCAGCTGATGGGCACTTGGTTTGCTTCCACATCTTGGCTATTGTGAATAATGCTGCAATCAACATAGGGGTGCATATATCTTTTTGAATTAGTATTTTCATGTTCTCTGCATACATCCCCAGAAGTGGAATAGCTGGGTCATACAATAGTTCTATTTTTAAATTTTGAGAACTCTCCATACTGTTTTCCATAGTGGCTGCACCAGTGTACATTCCCACCAGCAGTGTATGAGAGGCCCCTTTTCTCCACAACCTTTCCAACATTTGTTATTTTTTGTCTTGGTGATTATAGCCATTCTAACAGGTGTAAGGTGATATCTAAGTGTAGTTTGTGCCTGTTGGCCATCTGTATATCATCTATGGAAAAATGTCTGTTCATATCCTCTGCACATTTTTTGATTGAATTGTTTGTCTTTTTTGTAGTTCAGTATGAGCTCTTTATATATTTCGGAGATTAACCCTTTGTAGGATACATGATTTTCAAATATTTTCTCCCAGCTGGTGGGTTGTTTTTTCATTTTGATCCTGGTTTCCTTTGCCTTTCAGAAGCTCATTAGTCTGATCAAGTCCCACTTGTTTATTTTTTGTTTCCCTTGTCCAAGTAGACACGATCTTCGAAAAGATCCTTTTAAGGCTGATGTCAGAGTGTACTGCCTATGTTTTCTTCCAGAAGTTTTATGGTTTCAGGTCTGACCTTCGAGTCTTTGGTCCAATTTGAGTCTATTTTTGTGTATGGAGAAAGATAGTGGTCTACTTTCATTCTTTTGCATGTGACTGTCCAGTTTTCCCAGCACGATTTATTGAAGAGGCTTTCCTTTCTCCATTGTATGTTCTTGGCTCCTTTGTTGAAGATTAGCTGTCCGTAGATGTGTGGTTTTATTTCTGGGCTTTCAATTGTGTTCCATTGATCTGTGTGCCTGTTTTTCTACCAGTACCATGCTGTTTTGATTACTATAGCTTTGTATTATATTTTGAAGTCTGGGATTGCGATGCCACCAGCTTTGTTCTTGTTTCTCAGGATTGCTTTGGCTATTCAGGGACTTTTGTTGCCCCCCCATGAATTTTAAGATTCTTTGTTCTATTTCTGTGAAGAGTGTCATTGGGATTCTGATTGGGATTGCACTGAATCTGTAGATAGCTTTAGGTAGTATGGACATTTTAACTATGTTTCTTCTCCTGATCCATGTGCATAGGCTATCTTTCCATTTCTTTATGTCATTATCGATTTCTTTCAGTAATGTCTTATAGTTTTCCTTCTATAGGTCTTTCACCTCCTTGGTTAAATTTATTCCTAGATATTTTATTCTTTTTGTTGCAACTGTAAATGGGATTGTATTCTTGAGTTCTTGTTCTGTTAGTTTGTTACTGGAGTACATAAATGCCATTGATTTTTGTAAATTGACTTTGTACCCTGCAACTTTGCTGTAGTTGTTGATTATTTCTAATAGTTTTCCAATGGATTCTTTAGGGTTTTCTATATATAAAATCATGTCATCTGCAAACAGTGAGAGTTTCACTTCTTCATTGCCTATTTGGATTCCTTTTATTTCTTTTTCTTGCCTAATTGCTCTTGCCAAAATCTTTAGTACTATGTTGAATGAGAGTGGTGAGAGTGGGCACACTTGTCTTGTTCCTGTTCTCAGAGGGATGGCTTTCAGTTTGTCCTCATTGAGTATGATGTTGGCTGTGGGTTTGTCAAATATAGCCTTTATTATGTAGAGGTACTTTACTTCTATACCCATTTTATTCAGAGTTTTTATCATGAATGGATGTTGGATCTTGTCAAATGCTTTCTCTGCATCTATTGAAGTTATCGTGTGGTTCTTGTTCCTCATTTTGTTAATGTGGTGTATCACATTGATTGATTTGTGGATGTTGAACCATTCCTGTGTCCATGGTATGAATCAAACTTGATCATGGTGTATAATATTTTTAATGTATTGCTGTATTTGATTTGCCAATATTTTGTTGAGGACTTTTGCATCTTTGTTCATTGGCAATATTGGCCTGTAATTTTCCTTCTTTGTGTTGTCCTTGTCTGGCTTTGGGATCAGGGTGATGTTGGCCTCATAGGATGTGTTAGGAATTTTTCCATCTTCCTCAATTTTTTGGAATAGTTTGAGAAGGCTAGGTAATAAATAGTCTTTGAATGTTTGGTAGAATTCTCTGGAGAAGCCATTTATTTTGTGGGACATTTTTGATTACTGTTTCAATCTCTTTACTTGTGGTTGGTCTATTCAGGTTGTCTATTTCTTCTTGATTCAGTTTTGGGAGGTTGTAAGATTCTAAGAATTTATCCATTTCTTCAAGATTGTCTGGTTTCTTGGAATATAGTTTTTCATAATATTCTCTTATAATCTTTTGTATTTCTGTGGTATCTGTTGTAATTTGTCCTCTTTCATTTCTAATTTTATTTATTTGAGCCTTCTCTCTTTTTCTTAGTGAGTCTGTCTAAGGGTTTGTCAATTTTGTTTATCTTCTCAAAGAACTAGCTCCTTGTTTCATTGATCCTTTCTATGGTCTTTTTTGTTTCAATTTCATTTATTTCTGCTGTAACTTTTATTATTTTCCCCCTTCTGCTGATTTTGGGCTTTGTTTGTTCTTATTTTTCTAATTCTGTTATGTATAGTTTAAGATTGCTTATTTGAGCTTTTTCTTGTTTGTTAACATGGGCCTGTATGGCTATAAATTTCCCTCTTAGGAGTGCTTTTGCTGCATCCCATATGAATTGGTATGGTGTGTTCTTCTCATTTGTCTCCAGATATTTTTTGGTTTCTCCCTTTGTTTGTTTGAAGATGCATTGGTTGTTTAGTAGCATATTGTTTAGTCTCCACATTTTTGTTCCTTTCCCTGCTTTTTTCTTGTAGTTGATTTCTAGTTTCATAGCATTATGGTTAGAAAAGATGCTAGATATGATTTCCATTGTCATAAATTTATTGAGGTTTGCCTTGTTTCCCAACATATGGTCTATCCTTGAGAATGTTCCATGTGCACTTGAGAAGAATGTATATTCTGCTGTTTTTGGATGGAGTCTTCTGTATGTACCTGTTAAGTCCATCTGGTATAGTTTTTCATTTAATTCCACTATTTCCTTGTTGACTTTTTGTCTGGATGATTTATCCATTGATGTAAGTGGGGTGTTGAGGTCCCCTACTGTTATTGTGTTATCATTGATATCTCCTTTTAGTTTGTTAATAGTTGCTTTATGTGCTTTGCTGCTCCTGTGTTAGGTGTATATATGTATATAAGTGTTATGTCTTCTTGGTGGAGTGTCCCTTTTATAATTATAAACTGCCCCTCTTTGTCTCTCTTTACTTGATTTGTCTTGAAGTCTACTTTGTCTGATATAAGCATGGCAACACCTACTTTCTTTGGCTTGCTGTTAGCTTGGAGTATCATCTTCCATCCCTTCACTCTAAGCCTATGTTTGTCTTTGGAGCTCACATGTGTTTCCTGGAGGCAGCATATTGTTGGGTCTTGTTCTTTAATCCATCCTGCCACTCTGTGTCTTTTGATTGGAGAATTCAGTCTATTTACATTTAGAGTGCTTATTAATATATGAGGGCTTAATACTGCCATCTTATCGCTTGTTTTCTGGTTCTTCTGCTTTCCTTTGTTTCTCCTCCTGTGTATTTTGGACTACTAATTTGATTAGGTAGTTTTCTATGGTAGTTTTCTTCATTTTCTCCTTGTTTATCATATATATCTCTGTTCTAATTGTTTGTTTAGTGGCTACCATTAGGTTTGTATAAAAAATCTCATAGATGAGATAGTCCATTTTCTGATAGGCTCCTATTTCCTTAGACTATGCTGATTCCGCCCCTTTCCTCTTCCCCTTCTAAATTATTTTTGTCATATCTTATTCCATCTTGTGTTGTGAAGTTGTGGTTAAAATGATGAGATTATTTTTATTCTGATATTTTCCTTTTCTTTATCCTTAATGTTAAAGTTAAGCATTTACTGACCTGATGTGATACAGAGCTGCCATTTTCTGATTATTGCCTTCCTAATCATCTCCTTGCTCCTTACATAGGGCTTTGTAGCCCTTTTCCTATTTTTTTTTTTCGGGTATGAGAGCCCTCTTGAGGATTTCTTGTAAGGGGTGGGGGTCTTGTGGTGATGAACTCCCTTAGCTTTTGTTTATCTGGGAGAGTTTTTATTTCTCCATCATATCTGAAGGATATTTTCACTGGATAGAGTATTCTTGGCTGAAAGTTTTTGTCTTTCAGAATTTTGAATATATCATTCCACTTTCTCCTAGCCTGTAAGGTTTCTGCTGAGAAATCCACTGAAAGCCTCACAGGGGTTCATTTGTAGGTTATTTTCTTCTGTCTTGCTGCCCTTAGTATTTTTTCTTTGTCATTGACTTTTGCCAGTTTTACTATTGTATGCTTTGGAGAAGGTCTCTTTACATTGATGAAATTAGGAGATCTACTGGCTTCGTTCACTTGTATTTCCAGCTCTTTCCCCAAGTTTGTGAAGTACTTAGCTATTATTTCTTTGAACAAGCTTTCTGCTCCGTTCTCCTTCTCTTCTGCCTCTGGAATACCTACAAGCCTTATCTTGCGTTTCCTAATTGAATCTGATATTTCTTTGAGAGTTTTTGATTTCTTTTTAGTCTTAGTTCTCTCTTCTCCATCTGAAGCATTTCTGTATTACTATCTTCTAAGTTGTTAATTCAGTCCTCTATATTGTCAGCTTTGTTGTTTAGGGGCTCCAGATTTTTCTTAATCTCATCCATTGTGTTTTTGATCTCCAATAATTCTGATTGGTTCTTCTTTATAGTTTCATTCTCTTTTGTGAATAAGTTCCTGAATTTGTTGATTTGTCTTTCTGTGTTTTCTTGTAACTCGTTGAGTTATTTTATGATAGCTATTTTGAATTCTTTGTCATTTAAGTTATGAATTTCTGTGTCTTCAGGGTTGGTTTCTGTGTACTTGTCACTTTCCTTCTGGTCTGGAGATTTAATATGCTTTTTCATACTGCTTTATGGTGTGGATTTTAGCTCCTGCATAGTTATTATCTGGTCACAGCTTCCACCTGCTGCCTCTGAGTGGGGATCAGGCACTGTGTATTCTGGGCCCAGCGTGATCCAGGGCTCCCCAGTTCCAGCCACTGATTTCTTTTCTCTCTGTGTGATGCTCTGCCTGATGGCAGATCTGGGTTGCTGGGCAGGGGGAGGAGTGCTTTCTTTCACCTGCGCTTCCCCCAGCCTCTGATTTTCTCTCTGTATGGAGCTCTGGGCAATCTCAGGCCTGGAGTGCTGGGCGGGGGACGGGGCACTTTCTTACACCTGCTCACCTTTCCCAGCCCCCACCTCTCTCTCTGTGGGATGCTCTGAGTATCACAGAGAACTGCATGCCTTTCCCAGAAGCTTCCTGTCTCTCTGTGGGGCACTCTGGGCAATCCAAAGAGACCTGCATGCCTTTTCCAGACCCTGCCTCTCTCCACACAGTGCTCTGGGTGATTGGAGGGCTGGAGTGTCAGGCAGGGGAAGGGGCGCCTTCTTACACCTGTGCACCTTTCCCAGCCCCTGCCTCTCTCTCTGCTTGGTGCTCCACAGGGCCCTCTGGACGATCATGGAGACTTGTGCACCTTTCCCAGACGCCGCCTCTCTCTCTGCTTGGTGCTCTGGGTGATCATGGAGACCTGCATGCCTTTCCCAGATGCAGCCTCTCTCTCCGATCAGTGCTCTGGATGGTTGGAGGACTGCAGTGCTGGGCTGGGGGAGGGGCACTCTCTTTCTTCTGTGTGATCCCAGTGTTCTCCCTGGGCCATCACCAACTGCTCTTTTGGGGTGCTAGTTTGATGGAGACACCCCCACAACAGCTCAGTCCCCTCTGTGTCTGGGGCTTTCCCTCGGGCTGTGAGGCAACTTGGAGAGCAATGGTGTTCCCATGCAGGGCCACCCCTCCTCCCTTTCCTCTCAGAGCCACATGCTCTCCTCAGGTTGCTGGCTGCTGTTGGGAAGAAAAGTCCCCCTTACCAGCTTCCACTTCCTCCAGAGGGTCCAGCCCCACCACCTTCAGATGTATGGCTGTGTGTCTCTCAGACGTCCTTTGTGTTGTATGAGTGTCCTCTCTTGGTGTATGAATGTCCTTTTGGTTGTACTTTAGAAGGGGGAGTTCAAGGGGAAAGCTCGCTCTGCTGTAATGCTGATATCATTCTGCTTTGATTTTTTGTTTTTTTTTTTGTTTTTTTTTTTTTTTGGAGGAAGATTAGCCCTCAGCTAACTACTGCCAGTCCTCCTCTTTTTGCTGAGGAAGCCTGGCTCTGAGCTAACATCCGTGCCCATCTTCCTCTAGTTTATACGTGGGACGCCTACCACAGCATGGCTGCCAAGCAGTGCCATGTCCGCACCCGGGATCCGAACCAGCGAACCCTGGGCCGCCGAGAAGCGGAACGTGTGAACTTAACCGCTGTGCCACCGGGCTGGCCCCTGATTTTTTTTTTTAGTGCTTACCATGTTTGTATGAAAGATCTCACAGATGAGATAGTCTGTTTTCTGATAGCCTCTTATCTCTATAAGCCTAAGCAGGTTCCATCACTTTCCTCATCCCCTTCTAAGTTATTGTCACAAATTGCTCTTTTTTGTGATGTATGTGACTAAATTGAAGTGTTTAAAATTATTTCTTATGCTTTACTTCCCTTTATCTTTTATGTTATAATTGTTTGTTAACTGTTCTGATAGCTGCAATTTTCTGATTTTGTCTGCCTACTTATCTCCTTGCTCAAAGCTTTGTAAACCTTTGCCCTTTTGTTACAGGTAGGAGGGCTTCCTTCATCATTTCTTATAAAGGAGGTCTCATGGTGACAAATTCCCTCAACTTTTGTTTATCTGGGAAGGTTTCTATTTCTCCATTGTGTCTGAAGGATAGTTTCGATGGATAGAGTATTCTTGGCTGAAAGTTTTTGTCTTTCGGTATTTTGAATATATCATTCCATTCTCTCCTGGGCTGTAAGGTTTCTGCCAAGAAATCCACTGAAAGCCTCATAGGGGTTCATTTGTAGGTTATTTTCTTCTGTCTTGCTGCCCTTAGTATTTTTTCTTTGTCGTTGACTTTTGCCAGTTTTACTACTGCATACTTTGGAGAAGGTCTTTTTGCATTGATGTAATTAGGAGTTATATTGGCTTCATGTACTTGTGAGTCAGTTTCTTCCCCGTTTGGGAAATTCTCAGCTATTATTTCTTTGAACAAGCTCTCTGCTGCTTTCTCCCTCCCTTCTCCTTCTCAAATACATGTAATCTTTACATTGCTTTTCCTAATTCAGTTGGATATTTCCTTGTTTATTTTTTTGAGGAAGATTAGCCCTGTGCTAACATCTGCCACCAATCCTCCTCTTTTTGCTGGGGAAGACTGGTGCTGAGTTAACATCTGTGCCCATCTTCCTCTACTTTCTATGTTGGACACCTGCCACAGCATGGCTTGACAAGCAGTGCGTAGGTCTGCACCCAAGATCCAAACCGGCAAACCCTGGGCTGAAGTGGAATGTGTGAAGTTAACTGCTGCACCACAAGGCTGGTCCCACATTGAATATTTCTTGAAGAATTTTTTTCGAGGAACATTGGCCCTGAGCTAATGTCTGTTGCCAGTCTCACTCTTTTTTGCTTGAGGAAGATTGTCACTGAGCTGTTATCTCTGCCAATATTCCTCTATTTTGTGTATAGGGTGCTGCCACATCATGGCTTGATGAGCAGTGGGTAGGTCTGCACCCAGGATCTGAACCCTCAAACACCGGCCCGCCAAAGCACAGCATGCAAACAACCACTACCCCACCAGGCTGGCCCCCTCCTTCATTTTTTAAAAATCTTAGTTCTTTCTCCTTATTTACCTGAAGCATTTCTATATTTCTGTCCTCTAATTCACTCACTCTGTCCTCCATAACATCACCTCTATTTTTTTTATGGTTTCTAGATTATTTTTTATCTCATTAATTTTGTTCTTCATATCCAGAATTTGTTTTTGTTTTTTGTTTTTTTTTAGAGTTTCAAGCTCTTTGGTGAAGTCTTCCTTCTGCTTATTAATTTTATTCCTGAGCTCATTGAACTGTTTTTTTTTAGTTTTCTTGTAACTCACTGAGTTTCTTTATGACAACTATTTTGAATTCTCTGTCATTTACATGTAAATTTCTGCGACTTCAGGGTTGGTTTCTGGAGACTTGTTGTTTTCCTTCTGCTCTGACGTGTTACTGTAGTTCTTCATGGTGTTTGGTGAATTAATCCTTAGCCAGCATGTTTTTTGTAGTTTCAGCTTCCAGATTCCACCTTCCAGCACTGGGGTGGGATCAGGAGCTGTATTTTCTGATCCCACCCCCCATCTGCTGGAAGTTTTGTGGGTAGGGTTGCTCTGCATTTGTGCAGGCTGGCCACAGCTGCTCTGCAGGTTGCATTCACGTGTGCAGGGCCTCTACACTGGGTGGCCAGTTTGTACACCATAGGCGTGGCCTCAGTACTCTGTGGATGGGTTGCTTTCCCACTGGTGGGGCTGCTGCACTCAGCTGGGGACTGGCTGAACTGCTGTGCTAGGCAGGAGGGGTGCCTACTCAGGGGCTGAGCTGATGCTTGGTGGGTCCCATGGAGTACTTTGCTCTACAGGTGGTGCGCCTTCTGAGTGGGTGAGGTGACTTTTTGCCTGTGCCAGGCTCAGCTGGCAGGCACCTTCACAGTGGCTGAGTCTCCAGTTGGTGGGTCCTGTGAGCTGCTGTGCTTTGTGGATGGGATGTCTTCTGAGAGGGCAGTGTGCCTTCTCACCTGCACTGTGCTAGCTGGGAGGGATACCCACATCGGGGCTGAGCTGCCATTTGGTGGGTCCCATGGGCTGCTGAACTCTGTGTGTGGGGTGCCTCCTGAGTAGGCAGGGCAACTTCTCCCCTGCAGTGCACTTGGTGGGCAGCACCTTCACAGGAGCTGACCTGCCACCACTTGGTGTAGAGCATTCCCACCAGCAGGGCTGCTGTGGCATGGTGGGTGCTCCCACATGCCAGGCTACAACTTCTGAAAGCATTTATGTGGGCCTGGCTGCCCCCACCTCCTTACAGTCGTGCCAGCTGCTGTTTGAAGGTCTGTGACCTGGCTTGCTCCTGCTGGGGAGGAGGAGGGGAAAGAGTGTGCTCACTTAGTTCCACTGCTTCCTGGGGATCCAGTCCACCCACCTTCAGATGCATGGCTGCATGGATCTTTCAGACATCCTGTTGTGCTGTGCAGGGAATCCTCTGCTTGTTAATGTATATCCATTTATTTGTAACTTAGAGGGGAGAGACAAAGGGAAGAACTTACTCTACTGTGATGCTAACATCTCTCCCAGATCTTAGTTTTTTAGTGAGCCTATGCCTCTGGACGGTAAACTTCACAAACACTTCTCAGTTTTTTTCTCCTCTCTTAAGTAGGATAGGATGGCTAAAGAGGACTGGAGTTGAGTATTTCCCTTCTCTCACATAGAAGTAAAGAACTGAGTAGAATTGGGGATTTCCTTTTCCTCAGGTCAGTTAGGTTCTTGATAATACACTAGCAGGTTAGGCTCTGGTTAACTAATTTCTCCTGAGGGCAGGCCTTTTTAAGTGGAACAGAGTGCTCTGGCATATTTCTAAAAGTTTCCTTTTACCCTCTCCCCGCCCGAAGTACAAGGGGATTTTTCTCTGATATTTACCATGAACCTGGTCAAGCTCCTGGAGGCAAAACATAAAATTGTATAAGCATCCCATGACTGAGTTCCCTTGGAGTTTTTAACTCTCAGACTTGTCTAAACTAAGCTTCTGGCTCAGAGGGTTTGAGGGTTCAATATCTCCACAAACACTTGATATTGTCCATCCTTTTGGTTATAGCCATCATGGTATGCATGAAGTGGCATCTCACTGTGGTTTTAATTTGCGTTTTGCTAATGACTTATTATGTTGAGCATTTTTTTATGTCCTTATTTGTCTTTGTGTATATTATTTGGAGAAATGTGTCTTCAAATCCTTTGCCCTTCATAAAATTAGATTACTTGTCTTTTTATTGTGAGTTGTAAGAATTCTTTACATATTCTGGATATAAGTCCCTTATCAGATACATGATTTGCAGATATTTTCTTCTGTTTTATGGGTTGCATTTTCATTTTATTTATGGTAAATAAATGAAAACTATGTGATTTACACTGAACTGTACACTTAGAAATTGTTAAAATAAGAGGCCAGCCTGGTGGCATAATGGTTAAGTTCATGTGCTCTGCTTTGGTGGCCCAGGGTTCACTAGTTTGGATCCCGGGCATGGACATACACACCATTCATAAAGCCATGCTGAGGGAGCATTCCACACAGAAGAACTAGAAAGACCTAACAACTAGGATATAGAACTATGTACTGGGACTTTGGAGAGAAAAAAAAAGAAAAAGAGGAATTGTATATTCCTCTTATTTGAAGCACATAGTTTTTGATTTTGATGAAGTCCAATTTGTTTTGATTGATTGTTTTTTTGGTGGCTTATGTTTTTGGTGTTACAGCTAAGAAACCATTGCCTGATTCAAGGTAATGAATATTTACAGCTGTATTTTCTTTGAGTTTTATTGTTTTACCTCTTAGTAACTACATCTATCATCCATTTCATGATTCAGTCTATAATCCAAAATTATATAAATAATTTTTTTATTGTGGTAAAATACACATGACATGAAATTTACCATCTTAACCTTTTGTGTGTGTGTGTGAGAAAGATTGGCCATGAGCAAACATCTTTTGCCAATATTCCTCTTTTTTAATGGCCCTCATGTTGTTTGTGGCCCAAATTATACCAGTTTGTGGCACAACCAGTATCATCTGAAAAAAATTAAGCCAAGAAATAACAACTCAAGAAAACAAAATCACAAATGCACAGAGAAACAAAGCACTATGAGTAAGATCCAGCAGGAATAATAGAAAGGTGAATCAGACCTGACAATATTTTAGATATTGGACTTATAGGCACAGAATAGGTGTATTTTATATGTTTAACAAAATGAAGGGTAGATTAAAATACGAATAAAAAACAAAATACAATAAAAGATGACCTCACTGACATGAAAAAGAACCAAAATAATGGAAACAACATTGTAATATTTATATTTAAAATTCAACTAGACAGCTAGAAGATAATGCTGAAGAATTTTTCTAGATTATAGCCCATAGAGAAAAAGGGATAAAAAACATAAAAGAGAGGTTAAGAGACATAGAGAACAAAATATGAAAATCTAATGTAAATCCAATTGTGGATTCAGATGAAGAGAGAGAGAGAGAATTGGGCAGGAGTTTCCAGAGGAGTTTCCAGAATTAGTGAAAGGCACCAATCCATAGACTCAGAAATTCATCAAATCCTAATGGAATTGAATAAAAATATGTCCCCAATTGGACACACTATAGTGAAACTGCAAAGCACAAAAGACAAAAAAGATCTTAAGGACAGTATTAGAGAAAGATAGATTACCTGTAAAGAATAGCAGTTAGACTAACAGCTGTTTTGAAATCAGGGAGAGAAGAAGACAGGAGAGAGAATATGTTTGACAATGATTATAAATATAAATTTACACATCCAATCAAGGTATCTTTAAAGAGCAAGGAGAAGAAGAAAATATCTTTCAGACAAATAAAAATGAGCAATTTTGTAACTAGCAGACCCTTGCCAAAGGAAGTTTTAAGATATTTACTTCAGGCAGAGGGAAACTGATGCAAGATAAAAGGTCTGCACTGCAAGAAATAGTGAGCAATAAATTGATTAAAATGTGGAACAATCTAAATAAATACTAAGTGTAAACAACAATAATGATATATAATCTATAAGGATAAAAAAATATATAGAATTACAATTTTTTTTTTGAAGATTGGCACCTGAGCTAACAACTGTTGCCAATCTTCTTTTTTTTTCTCCCCAAATCCCCTCAGTACGTAGTTGTATATTTTAGTTGTGAGTCCTTCTAGTTGTGGCATGTGGGACATCACCTCAACATGGCCTAATGAGTGGTGCCTTGTCCACGCCCAGGATCCGAACCCTGGGCTGCTGAAGCAGAGCACGTGAACTTAACCACTCAGCCATGGGGCTGGCCCCTAGAATTACAATATGTGACAAAATAACTTAAAAGTTAGATGGAGTTAATCAGAGTTAACATGTTTTAAGTCCATGTATTGTTTGAGAGAAGGATAAAATATATTGATTTCATTTAGATTTTATATGGTAATCACTAAAATGGATAGAATAGAATGTATAACTTCATGGGAGAGGCAAAGGTCCTTTATTCCGTAGTTACAGAACCTCAGTTTCATTTATGGTGTTAGTGTCACCAGTCAGAAGACTACATTTCCTGGCTTCCCATGCTAGGTCTAGTTACGTGACTAAGTTCAGATATATAAGCAGAAGTATACTTCTCACTCAGAAAGATTCCTGAAAGGCAATTTTCTTAGGTGGGAGATGGGCCCTTTTGTCCTTCTCTTTCTTCTGCTGGATGCAATGTAGCTGTGATAGCTGCATCTTCAGCAGTCATCTTAGATAATCTTGGACCAAGAGAGTGACTTTTAAGTATGCAAGCCATGGCCTGGGATGATTGTCAAGAAATATAGAAGGAATGTGGGTTCTTGGTGGCATTGGCGTGTCTATAGCAACCCTGGATTAACTATCTCTGGACATCTTCTAAAAGAAAGAGAAATAAATTTCTAACTTGTTTTAGCCACTATTATTTTGTGATTTTTTTCTTTTATATTGGAAAAGCTTATTAGTAGGTAGTATCAATCCTAATTGATACAAACTTCCAAACTGGTAGAGGAGATAGAATGGATTGAGAAGAAACAGACAGTAATTCAACGAATCTAAAATGAGGAAAAAAAAGAATAAGAGAAAAAAGGAAGACTCAGAAAGAGCAGGACAAATAGAAAACACAAAATGTGATTGTACAAATAAACACAAATATATGGTAATCACATTAAATGTAAGTGTATTAAACTCATCATTTAAAAGGCAAATATTGGGGCCAGCCTGGTGGCTCAGTGGTTAAGTTTGCACGTTTCACTTCAGTTGGCCCAGGGTTCACCGGTTCGGATCCTGGGTGCAGACCTACACACTACTTGGCAAGCCATGCTGTGGCAGGCATCCCACATATAAAGTAGAGGAAGATGGGCATGGATGTTAGCTCAGAGCCAGTCTTCCTCAGCAAAAAAGAGGAGGATTGGTGGCAGATGTTAGCTCAGGGCTAATCTTCCTCAAAAAAAAAAAAAAAGACAAATATTTTTCTATTAGATTAAAAAAGAAAGTCTCAGCTATATCTGTTGGATATGTAAGAGATATTTATGCAACACAAGGACACAGGTTGAAAAAAATGGAGAATGTTTAAAAATACACCAGGCAAATACTATCAGAAAGAAACACAATGTAACTATATGAATAGATGAAATATGTTAAAGCAATAATAATTATTAGAGATAAAGAGAGTATTTGTGTAATTTAAAAAACCAGAATAAAACACTAAAAAGATATTACTATCTTAAACATCTACCCATCTAAAAGCATGGCTTGAACATGTATAAATGCAAAATACACGGTGCTTAAAGGAGAAATTGACAAACACTTTTAACACACCTCTTTCAGTCTTTTATCAAGCAGACCAAATGTAGTAATGATACAGGAAATTTGAAGAGCACAATTAATAGGTCCAATCCAATTGACATATGTTCTACCCAACAATGGGGTAATATTTATTCTTTTTAAATATAAATGGAACGTATTTCAAAATTGAGCATATGCTAGGTCAGAAAACAATCTTAACAAATTTTAAAGTGATATTTCATGTTCTGATCCCAATGTAAAGTTAGAAATCAATGAGAAAAATATAACTAGAAAAAAATCACATGTTTGGAAATTTTAAAACATCTAAATCATGTATGAGTGTTTCATAATGAAGTCTCTTAGAGGATGGGCAAGACTATGAAGAGTCTGATATTTTACTCTGCTTGCAAGTGAATAAGTTGGCCTGTCACAGTTTTGTTTTGTTTTTTTTTAAAGATTGGCACCTGAGCTAACACCTCTTGCCAATATTTTTTTTTCTTCTCTCCAAAGCTCCACAGTACACAATTGTATATTCTAGTAGTGAGTGCCTCTGGTTGTGCTATGTGGGATGTCGCCTATGCATGGCCTGAAGAGCGGTGCCATGTCCATGCCCGGGATCCAAACCGGTGAAACCCTGCGCCGCTGAGGCAGAGCATGCTAACTCAACCACTTGGCCACTGGGCCAGCCCCCACAGTTTTGTGGATACTGGCAGAATATGTAAAACTCCTAGATCAGAGGCAAGGGGCAGTTTATTACTCTCAGCAACAGTACTAGCTAAA
This sequence comes from Equus caballus, assembly GCF_041296265.1. Taxonomy (NCBI): domain Eukaryota; kingdom Metazoa; phylum Chordata; class Mammalia; order Perissodactyla; family Equidae; genus Equus; species Equus caballus. The sequence continues at coordinate 87,552,644 of NC_091690.1, read as the reverse complement.
ATATCACCGTTTTCTTGTGTTGGCATCTCAAGCCCAAATTCCAACAGGGTGACATGATGGGGGCCAGATGATGTTTACACATAGAGTAGGTTGCCCATAGGAGAGGAGTCCTGAGCTTAGGGAACTTGAATTTTTCTATCAAGAAAATCTCCTCATCTTTTTGGCTTAGTTGAACAATCAAGTGTCTTGTTAAAACTAAAGGTGGTCTTGCTACCTAAAAGAAAGAGAAGAATGGATACAGGATGACAAGTAGCAGTTTGTGCTCCAACCCAGTTCAACACAACAAAAGATTAGAGAAGAAAGACCTCATGAGCATCTCAATAAATGGCAAAAATTGTATGATAAAATTCTAAATCCACTTATGGTTAAAAAAATACTCTTAACAAATCTGGAACAGAAGGGGATTTCCTTATTCTGATATAGGATACCACCAAAACCCTCTACTTTAAAAGTCACATTTTAATTTTGCAACAGTAAAAGCATTCCCTTGATAATCAAGAATAAGACATGGATGCTGTCTATTACCTCTTTTATACTATGTTGTAATTCAGAGTCTAGCTTGTGTGGTATAGACAGGGAAAGAACTAAGATGTAAAAGAATCATTGTGGATAATATGAATATCTACCTTAAAAACCAAAATTAATCTACAGCTACGTTATTAGAATTAACAAGAAAATTTATCAATATTGTTAGATACAAAATTAGAAAAATAATTGTATATTTATAAACTAGCAGCAAAACATCAGAAAATGCAATCAAAGACCAAGTATAATGGCAAAAATATATAAATTCCTAAGAATACATATAACAGAAGATATGCAAGAGTCTTTGAGGATAATATTACAAAACTTTATTGGATAATGTATTAGTTAGAGTCATGCTGGTTTAACAGATAAACTTCACTTGCCAGTGGTTTAGCACATTAGATGTTTATCTTTTCTCAGGGCAATCCAAAACAGGTATTCTGGATTAGTGGATGGCTTTCCATCATGTAGAGATTTAGGTGCTCAGGCTCCCTCCATTATTTTGGCTCTGCAGTATTTAACATGTGGCTTCCAAGGTTGCTATAATAGACATGGAGGATCACGCAAGAAAAATTGCTAGGGCCAGGAGCTAGCAACTCCTATGGACTAGGAGTGGAAATGATGTGCATTACTTTTGCTCCAACCACATTGATGTTCCATCACATTGGCTACTCTTGAGAGTAAAGGAGGCTGGGAAATGTAATATAGTTCTATGCTCCAGAACAAAAGGATTTGTTGAACAAGTAGCCAATCTTAACCCCAAATGACATTAGAGAACACTGAAATAAATGGAGATACATGTCGTGTCTAGGAGTAAGAAGACTTCTCTTGCAAGAAAGAGAAAAGGCAAGAAAAAGAAATAAAAGACATACAGTTTAGAAAGCAAAAAATAATCTGTCTCTCTTCTCAGATGATATGATTGTTTACATAGAAAATCTCAAAGGACCTACAAAAAGCTGCTAGAACTAATAAATAAGTTTAGCAAGATTGTAGGATAAAATATACAAAGATCAGGTGCCAGCTCTGTGGCCGAGTGGTTAAGTTCACGTGCTCTGCTTTGGCAGCCCAGGGTTTCGCTGGTTTGGATCCTGGGCATGGATATGGCACCATGCATCAAGCCATGCTGAGGCGGCGTCCCACATAGCACAAGCAGAAGGACCTACAACTAGAATATACAACTATGTATTGGGGGGCTTTGAGGAGAAGAAGAAGAAGAGAAAAAGAAGGTTAACAACAGATATTAGCTCAGGTGCCAATCTTTAAAAAAGGACATATATATACAAAAATTAATTGTATTTATAAGTACAAAGAACAATGGAAATTGTTCAATGAAAAATGAACAATTATGCAATGAACAATTGGATATTGAACTAAGAAAGTATCACTTACAATAGCACCAGAAAATATGAAATTCGTAGGTAAAAATCTAACAAAAATATTCACAAGATCTGTATGCTGAAAAATGCAATACATTGATGAGAGAAACCAAAGAAGCTCTAGAGAAACAGAGAGATGTACTGTGTTCATGAATTGGAAGACTCAATACTGTGAAGATATCAGTTTTCCCCAGGTTGATCGATAGGTTCAATGCAATCCCAATAAAAATTCAGCATGACTTTTTGTAGAAATTGACAAACTGATTCCAGCTTTCATATGGAAAAGTGAAAGAAACAGAATGGTCAAAAGTTTTTGAAAAGAAGTACAGATTTGGAGTATTTACCACTAAAGGTATAGTATTCTACACATTGTGGTATTGGCAGGCTAGGCACATACATCAGTGGAACAGAACAGAAAGCCCAGAAGTAGACCTACATGTGTATGGCAGTTGATTTTCAACAAAGGAGTTAAGGTAATTCAATGGAAAAAGTCTTTTAACAAATGATGTGGAGCAATTGAACTGCCATATGGAGGGATGGATTGGAGGGAGAGAAAAGAGAAACAACAAAAAAAAGAACCTTGGACAATGCTTTAACCCCATATACAAAAATTAACTCAAAATGGATCAAAGACCTAAATGTAAAACCTAAAAATTTATGCTTGTACAAGAAAACAGAAGAAAAATCTTGCGAGCTTTGTTTAGACAAATATTTTTTAGATATGACACAATAAGCATAAAAGAAAAAAAATGATGAATTGCACTTCATCCAATTAAAAACTTCTGCTCTTCAAAAGATGCTGTTAAGAAAAGAGAAGGGCAAACCACAAATTGGGTAAAATACTTCCAAAACTACATATTAAAATACTTGTATTTAAAGACAGGGATGCCCACTGTCACCACTCTTATTCAACATAGTACTGGAGGTTTTGGCCAGAGCAGTTAGGCAAGAGAAAGGAATAAAAGGAATCCAAATAGGGAGTGAAGAAGTGAAACTCACTCTGTTTGCAGATGACGTGATCTTTTTGTTTTGTTTTGTTTCGTTTTTTTTTTTTTAGGAAGATTAGCCCTGAGCTAACATCTGCTGCCAATCCTCTTCTTGTTGCTGAGGAAGACTGGCCCTGAGCTAACATCTGTGCTCATCTTCCTCTACTTTATATGTGGGATGCCTGTCACAGCATGGCTTGCCAAGCGGTGCCATGTCTGCACTTGGGATCCGAACCAGCGAACCCTGGGCCGCGAAAGTGGAACATGCGAACTTAACCACTGTGCCACCGGGCCGGCCCCTGAAGACATGATCTTATATATAGAAAATCCTAAAGAGTCCATTGGAAAACTATTAGGAATAGTTAACAACTACAGTAAAGTTGCAGGGTACAAAACCAAGTTACAAAAGTCAGTTGCATTGCTATACTATAATAATGAACTTATAGAAAGAGAACTCAAGAATGTAATTCCATTTACAATTGCAACTAAAAGAATAAAATACCTAGGAATAAATTTAACCAAGTCGTTGAAGGACTTATACCAGAAAACTATAAGACATTACTGAAAGAAATAGATAATGACATAAAGAGATGGAAAGAGATTCCATGCACATGGATTGGAAGAATAAACAGTTAAAATGTCCATACTATCCACAGCAATCTACAGATTCAATGCAATCCCAATCAGAATCCCAAGGACATTCTTCATGGAAATAGAACAAAGAAACCTAAAACTCAAATAGGGCAACCAAAGACCCCGAATTGCTAAAGCAATCCTGAGAAAAAAGAACAAAGCTGGAGGCATCACAATCCCTGACTTCGAAATGTACTACAAAGCCATAGTGATCAAAATGGCATGGTACTGGTACAAAAACAGGCACACAGATCAATGGAACAGAATTGAAAGCCCAGAAATAAAACCGCACATATATGGACAGCTAATCTTCGATGAAGGTGCCAAGAACATACAATGGAGAAAAGATAGCCTCTTCAATAAATAGTGTTGGGAAAACTGGACAGCCACATGCAAAAGAATGAAAGTAGACCATTATCTCATGCCATACACAAAAATAAACTCGAAATGGATCAAAGACTTGAAGATAAGTCCTGAAACCATACTGGAAGATAATATAGGCAGTACATTCTTTGACATCAAACTTAAAAGGATCTTTTTGAATACCATGTCTTCTCAGACAAGGGAAACAAAAGAAAAAATAAGTGGGACTTCATCAGACTCGAGCTTCTGCAAACAAGGCAAAGGAAACCAGGAACAAAAGGAAAAGACAACCCACCAATTGGGAGAAAATTTTTGCAAATCACATATCTGACAAGGGATTAATCTCCATAATATATAAGGAACTCGCATAACTGAACAACAAAAAAACCAGCCCGATCAAAAAACGGGCAGAGGATATGAACAGACATTTTTCCAAAGAAGATATACAGATGGCCAATAAACACATGAAAAGATGTTCAACATCACTAATCATCAGGGAAATGCAAATCAAAAGTACACTAAGATACCACCTTATGCCTGTTAAAATGGCTATAATCACTAAGACTACAAATAACAAATGTTGGAGAGGGTGTGAAGAGAAGGGAACCCTCATACACTGCTGGTGGGAATGCATACTGGTATAGCCACTATAGAAAACAGTATGGAGATTCCTCAAGACACTAAAAATGGAACTACCATAGACCAGCTATCCCACTACTGGGTATCTACCTAAACAACTTGAAATCAACAATCTAAAGTAACATATGTACCCCTATGTCCATTGCAGCACTATTCACATTAGCCGAGACATGGAAACAATCCAAGTGCCCATCGACTGATGATTGGATGAAGAAGATGTGGTATATATATATATATATATATATATGATGGAATACTACTCAGCCATAAAAAGAGACAAAATCATCCCATTTGCAACAACATGGAAAGACCTGGAGGGAATTATGCTAAGTGAAATAAGCCAGACTGAGAAAGACAAACACCAGATGATTTCACTCATATGTGGAATATGAACAAACACATGGACAAAGAAAATAGTTCAGTGGTTACCAGGGGAAGTGTGGTAGGCAGTGGGCACAGGGGGTGAAGGGGAGCACTTATGTGGTGACAGTCAAGAAATAATGTACAACTGAAATCTCACATTGATGTAAACTATTATGAAATCAATAAAAAAAGAGACGTATTTAGAACACATAAGGAACTCTGAAAGCTCAGTAATAAGGAAACAAATTGAGAGATTATTTTCCACGTGTGAAACTGATGAACATTAGTATTCAGAATATATAAACATATAAAGAACTCTGAAACTTCATAGGGGCTAATTTTCAGATCTGCTACTAATGACAGGAGGCTATAAAATTTGCTGCCTATTGCTGCTTTAGATCATAGCTTAATCAGGAACTAAATCAAGACATTCTTCCCTGAAATTGATTTTATTAGCTGACTTGTAATAGCTCCTTTATCATTATGGCAAGGACCCCAAACCACTGTTGCATGATCTGGTTCTGAACTGGGGACTGAGGGATTAGATGAATGTAACTGTAAATGTATTAACTAAAAGGAGGGGTTAAAAGAGAGAGAGGAGAAAACAAAATTAAAAAGTCTACATAAAATAAGATTACAAACTAAAGTCTAAAACATATGAAAAAAGTTAAGGCAGACATGTGAAATCAACAATTAAAATATAAATGTTTTGCATATTAAATTGGGTTTGTAAGAGTCTGATAAAGGCTTTAAAGTGCTTTATAATATTCAAAGAGATCAAAGAAAGCACAGCAAAAAGATCAGAAATTATGAAACCATAAATGGAAGAAATTTAGCAAGCGTAGTTAGTGTTAATCTCATTTTCCGATTGTTTGCTGCTAATCTATACATATGTGCTAATTTTTAAATATTAATGTTGTGTCCTGTGACCTTGATAAATTTGCTTGTTAGTTCTCATGATTAGTAGATTTCTTAAAATATACTAGTATTTAAAAATATTTAAAAAATTAATTAAATATTTAAAAAATTTCATCATAACAGCTCCAAAGAGAAATAGTTTTACTTTTTTTTTTCCTAGTCTTTATGCTTTTTATTTCTTCTTCTTGCCATATTGCAATAGCTAGGACCTTCAGTGCAATGTTGAATAGAAGTGGTGAGTCTGAGCATCATTGCCTTGTCCCTGATATTCATTCAGTATTTCACTATTAAGTATGACATTAGTCGTAGCTATCCACCCCCCAACCCCTAAGATGTCTTTTATAAAATTAAGGAAGTCCTTCTATTTCTAGTTTCTTAAGGATTTTTTAAATCATGAATTTCTGTTTCATTTTGTTCAATTCTTTTTGCATCTATTAAAATGATATATGTTTTTCTCTTTTGTTCTGTTAATATGGTGAATATCATTGATTTTGAATGTTAAACCAGTCTTGAATTCCTACTTTGTTATTACTGACTATCCTTTTTATATATTGCTGGATTTGATTTGCTAATATTTTGTTAAGGATTTTTATATCTGCATTCATGAGGGATATAACTGCAGAAAAACAAAGACAAAGAGGAAATATTGACAGAAAACAGAGGGAAAAACTACCTTACCTGTAGAGGAACTAGAATAAAAATAATGAGCTTCTCTTCACAAACCACACAAACAAGAGTGAAATATTTTAAAATATTGAAATATTTAGAAAACCCCTCGCCAATCTAGAATTCTGTATTCAGTAAAATTATCCTTTAAAAGTGGAGGGGAAATAAAGACTTTCTCAGATAAACAAAAATTTAGAGAATTTGTTGCCAGTAGGCCTGCCTTGCAAGACATGTTAAAAGAAGTTCTTCAGAGAGACGGAAAACAGTCAGGAACTCAGATCTACATAAAGAAAGAAAGAAAGACTGTTAGAGAAGGAATAATGAAGGTAAAATAAAATCTTTTACTTCCCTTATTCTTAGTTGATCTCATAGATAACTGTTCATTTAAAATAATAGCAATAATGTATTGAGTGATTGTAGCTTACGGATAAGTGACATGAATGACAGCATTGTTATAAGGGACAGCAGGGAGAAATTGAGAATACTCTGTTATAGAGTACCTGTACTACCTGTGAAGTGGTATAGTGTTATTTGTATCAGAGAGGGCTTTCTTGACTACCCTATATAAAATATTAACCACTCTCATTCTTATCCCTGGCTTGTTCTCCTTAAACTGCTTTTTTTCTTTATATAGCTCTTACCATATCCTGACATGTTATCTGTTTATTTATTGGTCTGTGCATCTTTCCACTCAGAATATAAACTTTATGAAGGTAGGGAGGGACTTGGCTCATTGTGGCATGTAGTAGGTGCACAGTCAATATTTATTGAATGAATAAATGAATGAAGGAGTGAATGAATTGTCTTAGACTAATCAGTGTTCATCCATTGGGGCTGAGGATGTGTATATGAATCATATGGGTTCCCAATAGTGAAAAGTATTTTTCTTTTTACAGTGTGGAGGTGGCTAATGAGTAGGCAATTGACAGTGTCTGCCATAGGATACAAATGATCAGTTTAGAGAAGAGAAAATATAAATAGGCAATAAACATATGAAAAGATAATGAGAGAAATGAAATTAAACATCAATGATATCTCTTTGTCATCAGATTGACAGAAATAAGAAAGAATGATCATATTCAGTGCTGAGAAGCATGATGGGGAATGGGCATGTTCTTATATGTTGCTAATGGGCAAGAGACTTGCTACAGCTTTTTTGAAAGTTATCACATATTAAATTAAAATATACACTTTTTCTAAACCAAACAGCTCACTTTTTGAAATCAAACTTAGAGAAACAAAACCAACAATAATAAAGGATATTTACTGCAGCATTTTTATGGTAATAAAAAATTGCAAATAATTGTAATGCCCATTAATAGTGTGGGGTTATAAATAATACCCAACCATAATAAATACAGCTATTAATAGAATGCATTTGATCTAAATCTGAAGGAATACCTATGCAGTGTTGTGAAAGCAAATTGCAAAGTTATATAAATAGCATTATCTCATTTTTCTAACAAATATTGTAGAATATACGTTTATATATTCAATATACACATATGTATAAATGTTTGAATAAATATGAAGAAAGCTATGGAGGCTATTGACTTTGCTTACCTCAGGGAGGTAGGAATGGGAAGTTTGGTTTTATTAACTTTTTCCTAATAATATCAATATTATCCCACTAGTTATAGTGAATATTATATTTATTGTTTTAAAAAATTAATAAAATAAAGTTGAAAAGGGAAATAACCCAGAGATCAGAACATAGTAAACTAAGCATGACCATCAAAGTGACTTAGCTGTTAAACAAGTGTGATAAAGCATAAATAAGAATGTTGTATGAAAAAGAATCAGTGACAAAATCTTCCCCATTGTGATATTTTGTGGAAGCAGAGATCAGTTTTTATCCAAAAATACTGCCCACTTCTAGGGTCTACAATTTAGAGGGATGTGGAGTACTCAGAGAAGAGAGCTGCAAGTATTATAAAAATGTTGGTTGTTAGACATATAGAATGAAACTAATAGTAGACCTAAAGAATACAACATCTAAAATAAGGCTAATACTATCTACCACATATTGAATACTTGTTGTAAGTCCATAATAGTAAGGAAAGTTTTTGGCTATGGTGTCTTAAGCAATGAAAACAGTTACTTATTTCATGTAATAAAAATCTGGAATTTGGAAGTTCAAGGGCTATTGTAGAAGTGCAGTGATGTTATTAAAGTCTTAGGCTCTTTCTGTCTTTTTGCCCTACAACTCTCATTATTCATCAAACATTTATTCATTTTACAAATATTTATGGAGTACTTGGTGTGTGTCAGGAACAATTCTAATTTTTTTTTGAATTTTTGAATTACCTTTTTATCTTTGTACGTATTGCCTCCTGATTGTAAGATGGCTTTTGCCACTCTTGGCATCACAGCCACATTTAAAGATAGAAAGCTCAGGGGCCTTCCCTGTGGTGTAGTGGTTGAGCCTGGCATGCTCCACTTTGGCAGCCTGCATTTGCAGGTTCAGATTGTGGGCACTGACCCACACCGCTTGTCAAATCATGCTGTAATGGCGACCCACATACAAAATGGAGGAAGATTGGCACAGAATATTGGCTCAGGGCTAATCTTCATCAAACAAAAAAAAAAGGAAGATTGGCAACAGATGTTAGCTCAGAACAAATCTTTCTCACCAAGAAAAAAAAATAGAAAGCTCAGAGGTACAGTGACAAAAGATCTTTTCTTCAGGAAGCTCTGGCATTTCATCAAGGGAAGAAAACCTCAAAAGCACCCAGAAAGTAGAATAAAATTAAAGAGACGGAAAGTAAAGAAAAAGTAAGCATTTTAGAGAATCATTTTATTTTTATCTATCTATCTACTTATTTATTTATTTTGCTGAGGAAGATTGGCCCTGAGCTAACATCTGTCACCATCTTCCTCTTTTTGCTTGAGGAAGATTTGCACTGAGCTAACATCTGTACCAGTCTTCTTCCATTTTGTATGTGGGTTGCTGCCACAGCGTTACTGATGAGTAGTGTCGGTCTGTACTCGGGATCTGAACCCACGAACCACTAGGCCACGGGACTGTCCCCTAGAGAATCATTTTAGAAGTTCCCATAGCTGACTAATAGGCATTCCAGGAAAGGAGAATGGAAAATGGGGTAGGGTAGAAAAATGAATAATACAAGAACAGTGTTCAGAACTGAAGGATGTGAATTTTCAGACTAAAAGTGCATGCAGGTGCCAAGGACAATGAATGAAGAAAGATCCACACCAAGGTACATTATTGTAAAATTTTAAAACAATAGGAATAGAGATAAGATCCCAAAAGCTTCCAGAGAGAAAAAGAAGAATCAGGAAACAGACATCTCGATATCAACACTGAATCTAGAATACAATGGAGCAATGCTCACAAAATTCTGAGGGAAAATGATTTCAACCTAGAATTCTATACCTGATCAAACTGTCAATTAAATGTCATGAGAGATCAATTTTCAGATATGCAACAACTGAAATTTACTTCTCATGTACTCTTTTTGTTAAAGAAATTACTAAAGAATGTGCTCCAATAAAATGAGTTAAATAAACCAATAAAAATGAAGACATGGGACCCTACACAAGACAGCATAAAGACAAATACCAGAATGACTGTTAGGAAAAGGCAAAAAGATCAATCAGTCTGAATTTGAGCTGAAAGGTAGAGTTTCTGTATTAGTCATGATTCTCCAAAGAATCAGAACCAATAGGATGTGTATATATACAAGAAGAGATTTATTATAGGGAATTAGCTCCTGTGATTTAAGAGGCTGACAAATCAAATCTGCAGGGTGGGCCAGCAGGTTGAAGACCCAGGAGAGCTGATGCCTCAGTTCTAGTCCAAAGGCCATCAGACTGGGTACCACAAACTTGGCAATCTGAAAACAATTCTGCGGTTGGATGATCTGTATAAATTATTTTAGAAGCTCATTTATTAAGCCATATGCTGGTCTCTTGTTTAGGGTAGTGTCTATATCTGCATAGTTAATGAGTACACAACTGCAATATTAAGACAGTCTGGCACTCTAGGTCATCTTTATGTACAAGCCTATACTCTCTGGAAAATTGAGATATTACTCCCACTACTTCTAGGTTGTATTTGCCTTTTGTGATGTTTGAATGACCAGGCATTTCTGTTTCTTTTAATGCATTTGTTAGAATGACTTGTAATGATTGTGAACTGTATGTTCACGGAATTCAGAAACCATGAATTTCTTACTCTTCTTAGATCTTAGCACTCGTGCCCTGTACCTTTGGCCATAGCTTGGATAAATTTTTTTTAGTTTTCTCATTTTAGGATTTTTAGTTTATGTAAGGACACTACAAAATAATTGTAAGTAGTACATGAGCACTCCTTGTGTAACCATAGAGCAGTAGAATATTAGCTGTTTTATGTATAACTTTGTTTGTGAAATACTATTTACAAACAGATCAAAAACAATTTTGCTAATTGAAGGACACATCTTATTTAAGTTTCCAAGATGAAATATTGTTCATCTTGGTAGAAAAAAATTTTACATTGCATGCTCTTCCAAATATAGGCACACAGATGAAAGCAGAATGAAAAAGTTCACATTTCAGGTGCTCAGATTTGTCAAATGATAAAAAGGAAATAGTATTTTTAATAAGTATAATAATATTCAGAAATAATTTTTGAAACAATAGGAAATATACTAAAAATAAGAACAAGTCTAAAAAATTGTGATAATGCGGACTGAAGTGGCTCAAATAAAATTATGGCAAAAAAAGGGTAATGAATTAAAAAAAAAAATGAGCCTGCCCTATACATATTCTCTCAGGTCAGCCCAATATGGCCCTCTTCCAGGAAAAGTAGATTGTACTTCATTTTCCTATTCCTATATTTTGAAAAGTCACAAAGTTGCTGAAATTCTGGATCAACAGATTAAAAAGTAAAATAATTATATCTAATCACCTCTCCCACACATATAAATGTATACTTGTATTGATATTGAATGTAATTACTTGATTTTGGTGAAAACTTTGAATATATCTTAAAGAGATATACTCTTAAAGAGTATACACTTAAAGAGATTTCCACTGCAGACATTTATAGTATATTCCACTTCCTGCCTCCAGGAAGTCCTTGCAATTTCCTCCTTCATCTTGTTCAGACAGATAAAGTACGCTCTAAGAAAATATCAGTGATAAAATTGTCTTATTGACTTTGCAAAATCATTTCTCAAACATTAACGGATAAAATGTTATTCTAAAAGACTATTTTAGGGGACAGCCCTGTGGCATATTAAGTTCACATGCTCTGCTTCAGTGTTCCAGGTTTGCAGCTTTGTGGGTTTGGATGCCAGGCGTGGACCTACACCACTTGTCAGCCATGCTGTGGCAGCAACTCACATACGAAGTAGAGGAAGACTGTCACAGATGTTAGGTCAGGGATAATTTTCCTCAGGAAAAAACAAACCCACTATTTTAAAAAGAATGGGAGGAAAAAACATTGGAATCTTACTTAGAAAACTTAAAATATATAAGAGATTTTGCATTGGTATTGATTTTGAAAACTGAAGTCATTTTATGGATGTCTCCCTGTTGTATAGTAGACTAAACCTGAGTTGTAAGGGTAGGGTAATACAAGTCTGTTGATGGTTTTAACAGTCTTCTAACTAACTTAATAATAGCAAGGACCAAAATGTTGCTAGTTCAAGGTAGTTTCTTTGTTCCTTGTGTTTCAGCGTCATGCTAGTAATATAAATTGTAATGTTCATGTAAATAATCAACTTACATTTTAAAAACTTTTTTAATTGAAGTCAAATACATAATATATTTTATACTTATAATCTGGAAGTTAATTGAAGCTTCACAGTAAAATACATTAAGTTTCAATAATAATATTCACATAAATAAATGCCTATGGCTTATTGAATATTTAATAAAATTTTAAGGACAAGTAATTATCTTCTGTTGCATTTTTCATATTAAACAAAATTTTAATTTAAAATTGTAAATGTTTTAATATATTCAGGAAGTTTTCCTAATTATATATTTTTGCTTAGTTTGTGCCAAACCAGGTACTGTTACATATTGTACCTGTTGCAATATTATACCTATCTCCTCACCTTGTTTCAAAAATATCTTTTTCATTTTGACCAATACAGAAAATATAAGGAGTAACTTTTGGAAAATAACCCATCTGGGCAATAGAAGCACCACATTTCAGTTATTTATTAGGATATTTATTCTCTGCTGAATAAGAACAAGAAATGACATGCACAATAGCCAAAATTAGAATTTATCTATTGTATGTGGTGGATACCAAATACATAGTTACCGTGATGTAGGCAGAAGATAAATGCTTCATGAAGAAGATTCATTATTAAGATTTATTTTCAGAAAACAAATATACCCAAACTAATATGTAAAAAATTAAACATTTTTACAGTGCCTAGCGTGGTGCTTAGTTCAAGAAATAATATCAAAAGCAAACATAAAATATCTGTTATATTTTAAGTGGTTTTTTTGGTAATATAAGCCCATGATTGTGACATACAACTTGTAAAATATTCATTTGATGTTTTCCAATACAATAATAGATAAATAATACTAGATGATACTGTTATTGCCTTGCTTGATCAGATGATTTTCAGTTTTATCACTATATTCTCTCACGATGGTGATGTAGTAGTTAATGTTGTTGGTCTTCAGTTGATTAGATAGCTAACACCTGGCTTACTCAGGCTAACACTTTCACACCAATAAGTAAAACTTGGTAGGATACATTGTGTAATACACAGATCTTATGCTGTAGTTATAGCGTTAAGAAGTCCTTGTTATTATGAATGTGCATTATGAGTATATTGTACACAGTCCTGGTATGCAAATGTGTAGCATTCAGAGAAGTGAAATAATTCTGTGTTATTATTATCTTTGTAAATTACATCTTAAGAGTTTTTGAGGACTTTATGATGGCAGTTTTCTATAGTCACAGTCGTACAGTATGTGCAGCACAAAGTGTTTTCTTTCACTATTAACAATAACTGAGCCAATGAAAATGCTTTTTAAATATACACCCGGCAAGCAGTTATCTGGCTCTTCCTTCTTACTATCCACAAACCATCTTTTATCGTCTTTTAAGACAGCATATGAAACAGCTTTGTAAACATCTGTTTTTCATTGTTAATTGTCAGTAAAACCGAGGATTTAAATGCTTCTTTGGAATCCTCTTAATCTTATCAAGAAGAATAAGTTGTATATGTTTATCTTTTCTTCTTTAGATTGTTTCTTTATCATTTAAAAAATACACACATACTGTCTTCATTTACTTTCTAAAAATTACTTCCAGGATTACATTTTTATAGATATTTTTAGGACATTGCTTTGTAGTAATTAATTGAAATTATTAGCAACATAGGCTACATTATACCTAAAAAAGATGCATGATAAATATAGACTTAAATATAGCGTGCCTTTTCAAATCATTTTCAGATTTTTCTTGGGTATAGTCCATGTTGAAATGTGCAATGATAGAAAATATAAGGAAAAGGTGTTTGTTAGCCAGATTAATTTAGAGCTACAAATCTCTTGCCATATTTATTCTTTAGGAAATATATGCTTTATTTTCATAGGCTTTTCTGTTCCAATAGTCTAGGCGTTAATGTCAATGGAGTATTTCTGGCAGTGGTATACTAAGGAGGCTTTTGCAATAATACATTGTATCTTCCTTCTAAATGAAAAGAATCTGTTGCAATAATTACTTTAAAAGTTCTAAAATTCTGCTCTAGTTGTTTTGAATTTATAATGTAAAAGCAAATGTACCTACCTCTTGAGAACAGAGAGAGCATCCATAATTTAATAATTAAGTAATATGTAATAACCAATAATTTTTGTTACCTATATAAACCTAAGTAGTAAGAGTATGGAATACTAAGAGAAGTGGTTGATTGTTAGTGAAAGCTTTTTTTCAGAATGTACTCATTTCACAAGATTTTATAACCTTTTTAAAATTGCTATCCTTTCATGCAATTAGAATGCATTGTGCATTTTTCTTTTTTAAAAGGCTTGTACTTTATTAGTTTCTAAACTGGTATAAATTGGAAACTCACTATTTGCTATTTATATCGCTTTTCAGTCTTTGCTTTTCAAACTTGTATTGAAGTGATGTAGAACTAGGCCTTATCACTGCATATAAAATTAATTGAAATGACATATTGTTGCAGTTTCTATGGCAACCATATCATGATGCTGATGCTCTTAAAAATTTATAAACTATAATCTGAAATATGCTAATTCTAGTGAACATAGTTAACACTTATTTGCTTAATATTCAGTTTAGTATTAAACTTCATCAACTTTGAAAGTAGGTTGATAACATATTGTATACAATTAAAAGAGGTTTTTGTATTGAGCTCCTGAGTTTAAATATTTTCTCCAAAAGCCTACTATTCTAGAACTTTAAGTGTGAAAAGTAAAGCTTTTCATTTATTATTGTCTTATACAGACATGAATTAACATGAGGATGATCATTGTTGCAGATTCTCAATGTTCCCCCCCCTCATTTAAAAGATAAAATATTCAAACCTAATGCAAAACATCCTGATGAAAATTTAAACATTCAGTAAAGCCATTGAGTTATTTAAATAATAGCAAACATCTAGATACTTGGAACATTGACTTATTTTTTAGCTTTCATGCGTTTATTTGACCTTAGGTAGATAATCTCTTTATCTTGTATGTATGATTATGTTACATGTTAGAGGCATAAAACTTGGCAAGTTATCGAATAATTTTGCATAGCAATTATATTAAAGACTGATTTGAAGATATGGTTTGAAGTTTCTTTTAGAACTGATTTAAAAGTAAAATATGTTATTTGGAATTGGTTTATAATTATAGATTCTCTTTTTAAATAAAGCTCTTTTTAGATATATCTTTTGATAAGTCAGAAAAACTTTCAGAAATGCATATAGCTTGTTGGTTAATAAAAATATCTGAGGTAATTTAAATAGTATATGCCAAATAAAATGAATTAACATCATATGTAATTACCAAATGTACGTATATTGAACAGAATATTTCTGCTGGCATATTTGGTGAAAATTAATTTTCAGTATATGTGCAATAGGCTCTTAATTAATATTTATTAAATCATAAAAATGCAAAAGATAGATCCTTAGTTAATACACTTTTAATTATTTGCTTTGCCCATATTATGCATTCAATAATATTTAAATGTGAATAAAAAATATGGAAAACAAGCAAAAGTTTTCAGTGTAATTGTGATATTTAACAACACACACACAAAAGAAATCCTCTATTTAGAAATTTTAAAAATAGCAATCTGGGATTTAGAAGAAAGATTTTTAAGTAACCAATTTTAAAATTAGAGAATTTAGTCAAATGCAGTTTTTAAAAACAATGTTAAAACATAATAATACATAAAGCATAAAATTTCTGAGAAATTATTCAACTTTTAAAGACAGTAATATTAGTAAATTATTGTTTAGTTTGATATTTATCAGTGAGCAGTTTTACAGCATTATTTTTCTATCCTTTGCTTGTCTTTTATTAGGCATGGGAATGGATCTACATGATTTATCAAATGTTTCTAGCGTGGCTAAAATGTATAATTACTGAAATGGTAGTCATCTTAGTGAATTCTAAACCTCAGATTTGGGAAGAGGGTAAGTGTTTCTTTAAACAGAGAGAGCCACATATGAAGGCCAGAGAGAGGCCTTAACAATATTACTTGATGATGAAAAGGTAACATGATATCTCAGAATGACACTATCCTGTGGGATACTTTGAATTTTAGTGAATAAAGTTTATTTCTGTGGATGAATTATCCTATAACTCTTTATCATATTTTTCATTTCTGTGGTTTTTGTGATATTCATGCTTACCTATGTAATTATCTAGATCACTTTTACTTAGAAAAATAATTTTATGTATCATTGTAAGACAAACATTTGGATGACTGATAAAAAATTCACTTTTCATCTGGATCGTTTAGTGGCATTAGTTTTGGCAGCCTTAAACTGTGGAACAATCATTACTTTAATAAATAATTTTCTTTCAGGTAGCATTACAAAAATATTAGGTCTGGCATTTTTAAATGTTAGGTCTGGTGCATATATGTGAGGTGATTGGTAGAGGTTTATAATTTTCTGGTTTCTACCATATTCCTTCTTATGGTGGTTTTAGTTCATTTTCTTTTGCCAGTGAGATTCTGTTTTTAGTAAAGTGAAGCATATATACCGAATAGTGACAACTCCTCCCATGTTGTTAGGAGATTGATTTAAAGATCATGGAATTGGTGCCTGATGGCACATATGCCATGTGTTCCAGTTTCTAGTCATTGGACTTTGATTTGCTTGTTCTTTAAATGAGGTTTCTACCCAGGCTTAGTTTCTGCCAGTTACATTAGGCTTCACATGTATATCCCTTCCATTTAAGAGAAGATGAACTGCCAGAATTATGCGTGGTAAAACCAAGACCCTTCCAAGATAAGGCTCTGGGAGCATTGTACAAGCCTAATGTTCTTCCGTGAGGTTGGCCCACCCCACTGCGACTAAGACATAAGATGATTTGAGGGCTATTACATACTTACAGTTTTCATAGTGGATTAGAATAGCATTACTTAGCACAGGTGTTTCTATAATTGGGATTCCCTGGGAAAATTCAGTACTGTATTCGATAACACAGCTTTCCACATGAGTGGAGGAGCAATCCAATGTTAATTGGCTAGGCTGTGGCATGAAACAGGGGAATGGGGTCTGGTTTGGGGGCCTGTTGCTTCTCTTCTTTGAAAAGACATTTCCTGTTGTCCACTATTAGCATTGGGTTGCTGTGATCCTCTTTTTAAAATTTAATTTATTTCATTAGTTATTATTATTACTATTAGGCTGATCAAAATACTGAAAGGTCCCAGTTGGAGTCAATAAGGGATGATTTATGGCCTCATATAACACAAGATAGTTGCTGAGTGTCCTTTTTCTTGAGATAAATAAAATTGTTTTCCCCTTCCTTTTGTAAAGCATTACATTTAAACAATGTCTATGCACCCAAGCGGCAGGGAAATGACCGAGGCACCTGTGAGGCACAGTTCACGGAGGAGGATGGACTTGGAGTGGCCTTGTAGACGTTCCCAAGCCTTGGAGGCAGTCTCCAGGCATAACAAAGAACAATCACAAGTTACTTCAGGATTTAGCTAGGGGGTTCTTAAGCCTGCTATCCTTGTAATGCAAAGCGTGAATACAGGAAGAACGATGTGCAAAAAAGGGCTTCAATAGAGGTAGCCGTGGGAAAATAGAAAATCGCTGATGTAATTAACAATCATTATTCTACCGAATCCATTGTTAGACAGTCAGAAGGACTGATTTCCTGAGAAATGGGTGACTATAGAACTAAGTGTCCAGCCCTCGCAGCAGGCGGCCGCGTTGCCTGAGCATCCCTCTCATTCACGCAGTTCTCTCGTCCGGAGTCCCCAGCTAGTGACCTCAGGGCTGGTCGCGCCCTTGAGTCTCTTTGTCTCCTGTCCCGAGGGTGGAGAGCAAGCGGGAGAGGAGCCCCGGGGAGCGCGGAGTCCGAGGTGAGCCGAGGTCGCAGCAAAGGGGAGCTCGGGTTCTCGGCTAGGACCGGAGCGGATGCTACGCCTCTCCGAAGCTACCTCCACCCCGCGCCACTGCCCTAGGAGTTAATGCTTGAAGTTTCGGGGCAGCAGCGCCTGCCTTGGAGCTGCAGACTCTTTGGCCCGGAGCTTTGAACTTTGCGGGGACAATGCGTCTTCGCTCTGTTCCCGGCTACTGGTTTCAGCTCCTGTGTAGTTTTCCACTTCACTCTTCTCAGGCTGGGTCTCAGAGAGCGGACTGTGCCTTGCTCAGACCGTTGGCTCGCGGGGCACCGTCCCTTTGCTTCCATTTCCAGCGGTCCCAGGCGGTCTCCAAGGCTGCGGAGCCGGCGTCAGCCGGGTTCGTCTGGACAGCCGGGAGCCGAGCGCAGTCTTCCGCTCGACCTCAAGGTGGCGACTTAAGCACGTAAACAAAGCTAGGCCCAGCCCGGCGTTTGGCACTCGCGCGGATCATCCACGTATCATCCTAGTTTTCCCGCTGCTCTCAAGCGGGGCTGAATTGACTGTTAAAGGGACTTGAGTTTAGATGAGGAGTTTGGCCAGAATGGCAGAATGTGTGTGTGTCCTTGTGGGTGTCTGTGTGTATATGTGCGTGTGTGCGTCCGAGAGCGCGGAGGCGGCTGGAGGTGGAGATGCGATGGAAACCCTCAGCTAAACCGGTTTGGGACGCAGCGAATCTCCCCTCCATCACCTGAGCCCTCAGGCCTGGCGACCCGGTGGGCTGGGGCTTCCCGATCGCTCTGCAGCCCGAGATGCCGCGACCAGTGCGCAACCGGCAGAGGGATGCAGGGTCTGGTGGCTGCCGCCAGCGGTGGAAGATTTGCTAATCTCGTTTCAGTGACACCCACAATTTATGAGTGGAGAGACCTGGAAAATAAAACGCTTCGTCTTGCCGTACCCTTCTCCGGGGTGCATGCCGGCTGACCCGAGTGGGAGGGGTCCTTGGGGGTGGGGAAGAGAGAGACAGCGAAAGAATAAGCGTGCGACAGTCACACAGTCTTACCTCCGGGACGAAAGGACACGGTTCCTAGAACTGAGATTTCCACAGCCAGTCTGCATCCCAGCTGTTTCTCCCGTAGCCTCTTTCCTGCCTAACACAGCCTTCTGCCTAACTTGGACAGGGCTTGAGCTGCCCCCCTCCTCTTTTCCTTTCTTTTTGCTTTCCAGACATTCCCTAAACTCAACCCAGGGCAAATCCAGAAGTCGGTACAGTACAGAGCTTCCATTCAATTGTGGGGGGAAAAATCCCGTTTACAGTTTCGCTTAGGCAGATGGAAGTAGATGGTTACGGGACTTTGGGGGGTGCATGGGGATGGCATGGGGTATTCGTGGCAGGGGATCGCGGTTTCTCTTAGGTCTTGGTGCTGCAGGTAAGATTCCCAGATTCCAGCTGCCCTCGTGCCGAGCTGCGGTGTCGGGGAGAGTGGAGGGCGATCCTTGTCTGATTAGAGGGGAGTGGAGGAGGATGAGTAGGGGAGAAATGGACCCTGGACAGGCTCCACGGAGACATTGTCTTGGTTTGTGTCTCTGCCCGCTCTATGCTGCTGCCTTTGGGAGCCTTTTGAGCTGAGTAGTATGCTCTAGCCTTTTTCTCTCCTTTTTCCCCCTTCTAAAATGTGTTTAAAAAGAAGTGAATATCCTTATAAAATAAGTTAAAAATCTTTCTCTGACTTTCCATTTGAGATGTCAAAGGATTAAATAAATGAAACTTTATTTGACCGGGGAGTTCACCCAGAGACTCAACGACATCTCGGGTCTTTGGCCTTATTCTAATTCCATGGTGGTAATTACCCTTCGTTTCTTTAAGTGCAATAGATTTATTGCCTTAGAGACTATGCACAGTTTGATTGAATTATTCATTTTTTTTCTTTGGTGTAGACTGCATCTGGGGACTCTGATGTGACGTGTAGATTTTTTTTTCAGGAACAAAGGGAATGTGGAAATGAAAGAGAGAGGGAGAGAGAGGCTGGCAGATGTAATGAGACGCGGTGAAGGTGTACGCAGACTGGCACTCCCACTCCTCCCGTCTGCTCTCACTGCAGCCCTGGGTAACTCGCAGGCTAACACAAACAGCTTTTCTCCCGCAGCCTGCCCTCTGTCACTGTAAGTACATCAGCCTTCTCTTATCAGCATGCAGATTCCAGCCACGCACTCCCCTAGCCTCGGCTTTGCACCTTAGACAGCAGAAGCACATTTAAAAATTAACTTTCCTAAGCCAGGAAAGACATGCCTGTAAAACTTATTTTTGATTTATCTTTATTTTTCTTTGAAAAAAGTTCATGCATTTTTACCACTTTTCCCCACCTCCTTTGTGGCGGTGCTGCTGCTGCTACTGTCGCTACCGCTGTGGTCTTCCCAACAGGATGACGCGCAGATTCAAATGAAATTTAATGTTATTCTCTATCCGTGTAAAGTCTAGAGAGAGAATGCCTTATCCTTTTGCAAAATGACATTTTAAAGAAGGCAAGCGTTATTCACAGTTTGTTTTTTGCTTTTGTTGTTGAAACACGAGTTCCGACCTCTTTGAGGCAGAGTCCCAAGGGCACTGTTATTTGGGAGTTCGGATTATTTGGTTACACCAAACTTAAATGAAGTGCGATGGGCTGCTGGAGTGTTGGTATGTTTGTTATCCCTGTTTAAGGAAACCAATTGATCAAACTTTTCTCCGTGCTGTAATTAAAGTTTAAAACTTCTTCCCTTTTGGCTTTTTATATTCCTTCACTTATTCTTCGTTTCAGTAAAAGTTTTCATTACCCGTATTTTGGAAGTAAAGACATTTATACTTGTCCTATTTATGCAGTAGCTATAAAGCCCTTCCTGAAAGAAGTTGGCGACCTTAAGGTGAAGTCATGTAGATCTGAATTGTCCACCCGGCTGGTGTAAGGAGACTTTAAAGGCGAGAATTCAAGGTTTTAACAGTCGTTATGATTTTTGCGTGGGTGCTTTAAATATTAACTTCTCGAACAGAATTCATTGCGTTGCCCTTCCCAAGTTCAGGGGGACCTCTCTCCAGGAACCGCGCGCGCCTTTTCTTTGCGGGTTCGCGCCTCTTCTGTGGAGGTGCGAGGCCAAACTTAGCAAAGCCGAGTTGCCTTTGCTGGTTGCCACGCGCAGGGACACCGGCACAGCACGGAGGCAGCGACAGCTGCGGGCAGGTAAGTCAACCTCCACTCGCTCGCCCCTCCTTCCCTCCTTCGTTCCCCTAGCTCCGCGCCCGGGGTTCTTGCGCCGCGCGGGGCTCCGACCCCCAGGGAATGCGCCCGGATTTGGCCGCGGTGTCTGGGTGTCCTCTACTCCTTCGGGGACTTCTCCGAGCCCGCAGGCCAGTGCGGACCAGGTGGAGAGCCGGCACTTCCACCCACTGCAGCGCTCTCCGCCTCGCCCCCAGCGCTGTACATTCCCGCCCCGGGCTTGAAAGGAAACCCTTAGGGCGCACTCCCGCCCCCAGGGCCACGTGTCACCCTGTGCACAACCTGAAGTGCGGCATCCAGACCCCAAACTTTAGTTTCCTTCCTTTAGGGATCAGTGTTGTGACCAGCTCCGGGTTCCGCCTTATCAGTCTAGGTTGGTATCAGTTTATTAGATAAAATCTAAAGAGGATTCCTGCCGCTCCTTCCTAGAAGGTCCACCGCGGCCCAGTATGAGGGCCTTGAACGCCAGAGATCTTGATAATATCGTCTGTTTTTCCTTTTTGGCTTCCGCCAGCGGCCTGCATCTGAGCGGTGGGGTCAGCCTTACCCCCCAGATCCCTGAGTGCTGTGGGAGTTAAAGAGACGGATGCGCTGGTACTTGAAAAGCCAAACTTGTCGCAGCAACTCTGAGGAACCCAGTCGCTCCCCACCGTTTCCGTCCCTGATGTTTCACCTCCCTCAGTGGCTCTTCTCCTGAGGATTCAGGCTTTGGGACTTAAACTACCCACTCTTCTCTCTGCCCTAACTCTGCAGGCATTTAGGACAAGTCATTCGATTTTGACCTCTTTAAGCTTTGGAGAGACGTTTTGGCCCCCGTGGTTGAGTTCCAGGGCCGGGAGGCCAGAGAGCATGAGGCTCTGGAACCCAGTGCTGGGCTGGGCCACGCTCATTCACAAAAACAAAACAGAAAACAAAAACAAAACCCAGAAGAGATTTGGCCCCTGTCTAAGCTATAAACACCGGTCTGGATTTACGCCTTGGGCCTCAGAGGTCAAGAGGCACGCTTGGCAGTTCTGGGAGCTCGGGAAGGAAGGAGCTAGCATGCAAGGTGCCAGGCATTCTCTTCGACGGCTGTCAGGCTCTGGCACCTCAAGGCAGACTTTCCAGTCCTGAAAGTCGCTGTGGGCGATGGGGACAAGATTTCTTGCTGGGGACTCGCTCTCCTCTCAGCCAACAGTCAGCAGGTCACTTTAACTTACAGCCCCCAAGCTCCCAATCCCCAAGCATCATATTTCCTTTTGGGGTGGAAGCATCTGGCTATTCCTTCTGCCCCACTAATCAGAGGTGCTCATCTACACCTGTGTTTCTGTCCTTTTCCTCTTTTCTGGAGTTTGTATGAAACCAAACATGGAGTATACTTTCAGCAGCCAACATATGACTGACATCTCAGCTTGTTCCATCTTCTGTGCTTGCTTACTCTGCATTTTCTTCAAAGTAATGTAACAAAGATGAGGCTTTCTCCTCTTTATCTTTTATCACTTAACCTGTGGGAAGTCTTCCTGTGGCAACTTTAGATTGGCATGAATTTTCTGAGTTTTCTATCCATAATTCCTGCCCCCCTCTCCTGGTCCATATCTTCTTTCACAAAGCCTCTGTTTATGAAGTGTCTCAAAGTGGCCATCTCCTATCAGTTTCTATAGAGTAAGAGGGTCTCTCCTCCACAGATCTCTGCAGGTCATGCTGCTGTGTCAGAACCTCTCTCCCAGCTTTTAATCGTGATGTAATTTTGACTCTCCACTGACCTCAGTTTCTCAAATCTAGACTATTTCTTTGGGCCTGGATTAAGGCAGGCCAACATCACCTCCATGCACACTGCCTCTAGTTAGCTCTGTGTCTCCTATTGTCAAAGCTGGTCTTCTCTCTGTCTCTTTTACTCTGCATCTCTACTACCTGACATCAACAGTATTTCCTCTTCTCCCAGTCTTCCAGCTTTTTTGCACTGAGATCAAGTTCCAGGTCTCTGCTCCTTTAGGCCATTCTATATCCTTCAAATCTTTTATGTACCCTACACATGCATCAAACAGAATCTTTAATTTATGTAGGGTTTTTTGGGGGGAGGGCTTTTAATAACATAATTTTCTACGTCTAACTTACTTGTTTTTACATGCTGTCCTGGGTGACTGACACTCTTCATTTTCTACAACTTCCAACCACTCTTCTTGAAATTTTTTCTCCAAATCTTTTCCTCTACAAAGTTGAGATAATACACATACATCACCCATCAAATTCCACCTAACACAAACTAATCCATATAATAAATGTAAAACTATTTTATTTATTGTTGTAAAGGTATAGTCATTTTTCTTTGGCAGTTGGTACATGTCTTGTTACTTCTAATAATTTTAACCCATAAACTCCATAATCCACATGGCCTCCAGAAAATTGCCACCTACATGTGGTGAAAATTTCCTATGTCAATTGGTTTTTCTTTTTTTTTTCTTTCAATTCTTCCTCCTCCATCTTTTAAAATAAATTTCTCTTCCTCCATTTACTGAGCTCCTACTAGCCGGTGTGTTTTCTTTTATCCCTGCTTCCTGCATCTCTTTCTTTACTATTTTTTGACAACTTCTCTTTTTCATTTCCTTCTTTCTTCTTCTTATTCATCCTGATATTCACCCTTCTTTCCTTCTTCCTGCTTCGGTCCCTCTCCTTCCCCTTCTCTGTATCTCCCATGACTCACTCTTGTTGTCCAGTTCTTCATCTCAGTTCTTCTTAACATTCAGCCTATTCCTTCTCTGTCATAACTTTTTCAAAGCACAAACTACCATCCCTACATTTTTGTCTCCTACGTTACTTCCTCCTTTTCTCCACATTGCTCCTTTCTTTCTCCTCAGTCGTCTACCTTTTCCCCACTTCAGTTTGCCTTCCTCTTGACTCCTCCTCCCAGCATTCCCAGCCTTGGGTCCTTTACTCCTCGGTCTCTCTCTCTCCCACCTAATACTTGTTACCATTCCCCTCTGACCCCAACTCTCCTTCTTTATCCTCTTCCAATTCTCTCCTAGCAGTCGCTTCGCCCTCTCTTCCCAGGCGCTTTCTCCACTTCCAACCTCCGCTCTCGCCGATCTCTGCCCTCTCTCTCTTCGGCGCTCTCTTGTCTTTGCCTCCCGCTCTCCCCTCCTTCTTCTTCCCCCGGCCCTCCCCCTCCCTCCCAGCTTCTCTGCCTGGCTCGCTGCCTCCCTCGCCTCTTGTCTCATCTTGCCTGTGTTGTCTGGGAGGGGAGCCCTGCCTCCTCTCCCTCGCTCAGATCAATGCCCTGGCCACTCACTTTCTGATGTTGCACGACGGGAAATGCTTTGAATACTTACGACATGGCCGCTCACACTGATTGCCAAGATTGACAGCACTAACCATCGCCTTCACTTGTTTCAAGGGGGAAGCCCCTAGTCACCCCGCTCTGCGCGCACCTCCCGGCACCCCGGCGGCAAACTTCTGCCGGTCAGCGCTCCCCCCGCCCGGGGCGGGACACCCCCGCAGACTTGAGTTAACGGGCTGCGCCGGCCGCGGCGCTGGGGGTTCTGCTCCCTTGCTCCCCCGGCTGTGCTAATTGACCTAGCATCGACTCCCCTTCCTTAAATTTTTTTTTTATTTGTATCTTTCCCTTTTTCTTTAATGCCATTTACTCCCGCGGCGCAGCGCACAAGGAGCCCTCCCGTGCGGTACCATCCTGGAGCCCGCCCAGGTAACCGGGACGGAGCGAGCGATCTAGAGAGCGAGGGAGGCAGAGCAAGAGCGCGCGGCCCGTGTGTGAGCTACCTGTTGGGGCGCCGAAGGGGGTAGGGGCAGGAACCCCGGGCGGGCGCCGGCCCCCAGCGCCTTCCTCTCCTGCCCTTCCGGGCAGCTCCAGGGGCAGTTTCCCTGAGCTGGGACTGAGGGGCTGGGGTAGGACAGGCAGGGGGACGAGAGCTGAGCGCGTGGAGCCCTGCGAGGGCGCGGGTTGCCGGGAGCCGCGGCCGCCCAGCCCGGGCGGGTTTCCTTACTTGGCTGGGGAGGGGAGAGGGGGGAGGAGGTGCGGGAGGAGGGCGCTCAGCGGGGCCAACGCAGGGGGAGTAGAGACTGAGAAAGGGGCCCGAGCGTCTGCCGCTCGCTGGTGGACGCGCGGATCCCCAGGATGCGTCCCCCTCTCAGAGAGTTGTGCCTTGTTCCGGAGGCGGTGACAGATCTGCGTGGCGGGCTTCTCGTTTTCTTGCCACCCCCCCACCCCCAAAATCCACGCCGAGAAAACACATGTTGTAGCTGTAGATAACTGTGCGTAGGACACTAAGGCAAAAAGGGCAGGGGAGAGAGACAGACAACGCAACCTTTGACAACAGAGAGCTGTTATCGCCATCCCAAGTATTCGTCCGGAAATCTGTCCGCCCTCTCGGCCCACCTTATTCCTCCTCCTCCGCGTCCCCGTATAGATGTTCTAATCTATATAACTGGGAATGATATGAAAAAGAAGTCAGGTGGCTTAGAGAATGAATTTTTAAGTCTCCGTGAAGTTTGAGGTAGGTATTTCATTGAAGTTTGCGCAAGTGTGTGATGGAGGAAGCCTGTGTGCCTGCGCGTGTAGTTCTCTCTTTCTGTGTAAGCATTTGCGTGTGTGCTGAGAGCGTTCAGATGCGACCGCGGGGTGGTAACGCCCTTTGTGCCCACAAGAGGGCAGCATCCTGAGGGCTTTGTGAGCGCTGTCTCCCTCCTTATCGCTGCAGGCTTGGGTTTAGAGAAAGTTATACCGAAACTTTCAAACTGATATCACATCTTATTTCGTGATATTAAAAAAAGAAAGACATAAAGAAAGAAAGAAGGGAAAAAGAGAGAAGAAAAGAGAGAAGAGAGAGAAAAAAAGAGAAAAGCAGGCAGCCAGCCTAACCCGGGATAGTCCTAGTCACACCAAGACTAGGGGGAGGGCTGTTTTAATTGTGGGTTTGGCCGACTGACGACTGGAGTGCCCTCCTCGGCTGTCTTAGTTGTAGCCGGAGGTCATGTAAATCGACCTTAAAAGAATGCATAAGCCATAAATTAAAATAAACCCTCACCCAAGGGCTGATCCATAAGTAGACAATATCCAACCTGGACAAAACGAGCTTCCCTTACGAGCCGACCTAAACCGCATCCCCCCAAAGAATAGAGACTAAATGCAAAGTAAGTTTCCCAGCGAATATTTTGTTTTCTTGAAAAGTGTTGGGTTGATTCGCCGTGTGACTGACTGCGACGCCGCAGTTTTCCGGAGCGCTTCAGGGTTAGCCAGGCTCGGGGCAGGAGGTCGGGAGGACCCGCTGGGTTTCTGGGCTTCTCAACGCTACCCCCACCCTACCCGTACCATTTTGGTTTGGAAACTGGGGCTATTTGTGGGGTTGACGCTGGCCGAGGGCAGGCGACAGTGGAGGAACTCCGTCGCGCTCTCCGCGGCCGTGAGGCTCACCCGGAGGAGCTCCTCTAGAAAACCCGGGTCGCTAGAAAACTCGTGCGCTCCCTCCTCCCCCCGCGCCCGCCGCGGCTCCGCCGCAACTTTCCCGGGACCCTGCGCGAGTTGCCGCCAGCTCCCTCCGCTCTCCCCTTCCTCCCCCTCTCCTCGTTTTTGGACATGACTTTTTATGATCTTTTTAGGAATAAACAAACCGAACTCCAAGACAATCCGAAACCCAAGTGCTAATCTGTGGTCCTCTTTGCTCCGGACGCTGGGGCAGTGGTGCCGGCCCGGCGGGGGCGCGTGTGAGGGGCGGCCCAGCCCTGCGCAGCGCGGGATCGGCTCGGAGTCGGCGGGCCGGGCGCACGGTCGCCCGCGCCGCTCTTCCCCGGCCCTCGTCCCCGGGCCCCGCCGGCGCCCTCCGTCCCGCTCGGCGCCCCGCCCGGGCCCCGCCGCCCGCTGCCCTCTCCGCAGACCCGCCGAGAGCCGCCGCCGTGCGGCTCGGCCAGGCCCGGGGGCGGTGCTGCCACCCGCCCGGGGCCCAGCCCGAGCCCGGCCGCTCCCGGGGGAGCTGCCGCCGTCTTTCTCCCTTAAAGGGCCGGTCAGCGAAGCGAAGGGGCTCGTGCAAAGGCTGCTGGGGTTGTGCTCGGGCGCCCGCAGGAGCGGCCCGGCTGCGGAGGACAGATTAGCTCCGTCTCCCGGGCTGTTTCCCTGGCGCTCCGCGGAGCTTTAAGATAAAAAGAGAATTGCTGTGTTCGGAGCAGATAAAAGGTGGTTGTTGCCGGCGTGTTTTGAGTTTTACTTAAGCTCTCCTAGACTGACCAAGTTTGAAAACGTTCGTTTGTGTGAATTGCCAGATATTGAATGCTGCCCCTATTTGGGGACTGAAAATAAGTCTTCGACTGTGCTGGCGGGGCTGCGCTGTTAGCGAGATGGGCTGTCCCCGGCTGCTCGTGTGTGTGTGACCTCCTTTGAGGGCCGAGCTTGAAGTTTCGGTCTCGAGATGGCCCGAAGCCGTCGCTGCGGCAAACTGGGCTGGGCTCAGACCTCCCGCTGCACCGTCAATGGGCGCTCGGGTGACGTCCTGTCCGGGGCGCTTGACCCCGGCGCGCACTCCCGTGGCCGGGCTTTTGGCCCTGACTGGGCGGCCGGGCCAACAACCCAGTGGAGTCGGGATGCGAGAGTGCCCTCTCTCCCCCGCCTCCCCAGGGTCTCCTCTCTTCTGCCCTTTATAGTCACATGCCTGGGTTTTTCCCCGGGTCCCGAGGAGAACAGACACAGCCCCGCCCAGTCTATTTCTAGGAGGTGGGTTTGGTGAATAAAAAGGTCAAGTGGTCGGGTCCGCGAGCCGGTCCATGGCGAGGGGGGACAGGACGGACACCTGGCAAGGACCGCCCCGCCTGTCCCCCCCACCCTGGCCGGTCCGCCCGCCCACGGCTGGCCTCCCCAGGCCACATTCTTGCGCTAAGTGCGAGAGGCTGTGGGAAAATCAATCCCGAACCGGCCAAGAGCCGGTGAAGCTGATCCCGCGATGGCATTTTGTTTTGAACAGTTGCTGGGGTTGACGTTTCCTCATAAGGTAAGGTGTCACTGGACAGTCGGCTGCCCAAATGCCACATGTATAATTAGCCTGCGCACTCAGCACCTGGTCCCCGAGGCCCGTAGGCACGGGCTTGGCCGACCTGGGCTACTCAACTCCATTCCGGGCTACAGGATTCCCGAGGGAGGGCCGAACCGGCAGGACAGCCCCGGGAGGCCCTGGCACCAGGGAAGACTGTGACAGTGTAGCCTTGTCTTTGATTTCTCTCTCTCTTTTTTTCCCTTCGCTTCCTGTTTCCTCTCCTCTGTTTTTCGGTTGAAGGGGAACTACTGGTTAGCGGGATAAATCGGACACCAGCGGCAGGGTGCAGACTGAGCGGTGAAAGGGGGTGCAGAGTAAATCTGGCAACATGCCGACTCTCTACACCCCGCCCATGGGGGAGGGCTGCCAGTGCCCCTCTATCTGCTCTAACCCACTAGGACCAGCCCAGGCTTGGCATTGTGTCCTGGCCTGGGTAGGGGCTTCAGGCTTCCAGTTTGGACTGTTCACCTGTCTTTGCGCTCCCTCCCACCCCGACTCTAAAGGTCTCTAAGCAAATTAGTATCGGTACCCTGATTGCAGCTTCTGTTTCCCCCTTCAGGCCTAGCCGCTTGGGGCTGCTAGTGATCACTGTGGGGCAAGCCTGGAAAGGTCTACTGTCTCTCCCTGTCTCACTCCTGCCGCCTGGGGTTAGCAGGATCAGTGCCCTGTCCTCTCTGTATCCGCATTGGTGCTGGAGCTTCCTACCTAGCTTGGCAGACCCCAGCCTCAGGTCAGCGTTAGCCTGCACTGTCTGGCAGAGACCAGATTTCTGCAGCCATGAACATGACCTTCCTTCTGTCACCCTGTGCAGTCACCGTAGAATTCAACACTCAGCATTAGGGACTTTCATCGGTCTTCCTCCTCCCCTTGTTTCTAGGCCACTCAGCTGTGGCTGATACCCACTAGAAGATTCTCTTTATTTTAAAACAAACAAACAAGCAAACATCCTAAATCTTCTATAAGTTTAGTGGGATAGAGTTAGCTTTTCTGTGGCGCCAAGAGTGCACCTTTCTGGTTGGAGGTGGGGACACGGTTTGTTTAGTTGCATTTACTTTTTATTGAACCAATGAAATGTTTTATTTTCTTATAGAAGGGTAAAAGTTACGATTGAATTTTTTTAACTCTGCCAGACCATAAATGTATTATCTGTATACTTTTGAGAGTGTTTTCCTGAATACACATATGTGAGCACATGGGCAGTAGGCCGAACGACATGTAGACTTTTTTTCTCCTGCACTTTTGAAAACCTCCTAAATCAAGAGAGATTGTCCCTATTCTAAAACAATAACAAGAACAACAACAAACAATCAAAAAAATGCTCAGACTCTGAAAGCAAGCAAGTGTGCACTACATTTATTAGATCCAGTTAATGACCAAAGGTGGTAGTAACCAGAATCCATGCAAGTGCTAGGTCATTAATTCTTTAGGCAAACTGACATCCTCTGTTACTTTTCTCATGTGTTACCAACACCTCCTTTCCCCTCTCTCTCCTACCGTATTCCTTTACTTGTGGTGGCAAAACTAGATAGTTTTTTTTGTTTATTGTTTATCCTGTTTATTTTTCTTAGTTTTTGTTTTGGAAGTAACGAGAAGGAACTTTCTCTTAGTGTATATGTATTTTTTAAAAAGCAAACAAATCTATCAGTTTATTATTATGGAGCATGACATAAACTGCTATAATGTTATATTGTGTAACTACAATGCAACATTATACTGTAAAGAAAGATGAATCTAGAAAATAATAATAAAGCAGCATCAATATCTATACCGAAAGCTGATTCTCTAATGGATTCGATAACTGAATACCTAGAAAAAATGACATTCACTAGGAATATTATATTGTCTGTTGGACATTTTTTTATTAGTAGCACAAAGCAACAGATATTTTTCTTAGTAAGGGAAAAGCATATATTTAAAATATGTTAACATACCTAGCAAGTCCTTCTTTTATAAGGCTTTAAAATATATTACTTTAAATATATAAATGATAAATTTTAGTGGCGTTATTGAGATTTTATGTCTGTTTCTATTTGACTTCTTTTAGGAATTATTGGGTTATTAGTCATTGATGGAATTGCTACACTTCTCCATCTTATATTGAAGAAATTAGTGACATTTTAAAATAATTCTCTTTCAATTAGTACAATAGGTACTGGAATAAATGAATTTTCTTTTAACAAGGTTTAATGTACATTGGCTTTGACTGTTACTTCTAGTATTTTCTGTACTTTATAGTTTTGATAGGTTATATATCTCGAAGTTAGAAAGAATTCTCCTGTTAGTGAGAGAATTCGTATATGCTTTTCCACTGTTTACAAACAGCATTCTATAAAAGTGTAGTACACTACAACTAAAATTTTGGTTGATCTAAGAGCTATTTGTTTAAATATAGTTTAGGGGTATGTATATATCAATTGATGTTTTTGAAGTCAAATGAAACATTCCATCAAGCTAATGTGTCTGAGAGTACCATATCAGGCACAGACAGGTACTAGAAATGATAAAACACAGATAACATACAGCGAGAAGATTTGCAGATGGGATGTATTATCTGCTGTCATGAAGTTAGATGGGTCATATTACTGTTTATTTTTAAAAACTAATCTAGGTTATTTCAGAATTACCAGGTTATGTGGGTATATGAGATTTAAGGAGAACAGATTTTGTTATAGAAACTTGCTAAAAAATAAACAAATATTCATTGCTTTTTAGAGGAAGAAATGGACTATCTTTGCATTGCTTCTTGTTTAAGAAATATGGCTCTCCCCATTATTTTTTTCTAACAAGGAAAATAATGTATTAAACATTTTGTGTCTTCATCCTAACTCTGCATTTTCTACTGATTATACTCTGAATCTCAATATACTTGAGTAAACAAAAACAAAAACAAAAACTGGCACTCTGGTGTAGTCTATGAAAAGCAATTTTTATTAGATGTAAGCACATTTTAAATGTGTAGCATATCTTTTTCACTTGAGGTTCTTCAAGTGTGATCTGACAACTAATTGTTTTGATAAGAGTTGTATCAGAAACTTTCATCATCTTCTCATTATATATTCATTATTCATTTATAGGAAGAGTGTTTTTATTTTCCTTGTTCTGTGGAAGAGGGTAAAAGCTTTTCAGCTAATTATTTTGTTTAGACATTTAGTCAAACTGGAAATAATTTTAAACTTGTGTTACAGTTTTTGATAGAGCTTTTCAAGTTTTAAGTATCCATTGTCATAATTTGGATAAAAATATCAATTGAAGAATGAGGGTGGAGGTTGTAGGATGGAATATCGTTTAAATCTACTATGGACTCTCTCACCTCCAGAAAAGGGTGCTGGTCTGTTTTTCCTCAAATCTGTGGTAGTCTCAAAAAAAGGAACATGAAACCCTAAAACCTCAGAGAAGCAGTATCGATTCAGTTCTTAACTGCAAATCCTTCATATCGCTGCTCAAAATATCCAACTTTACACCAATATTAGCCATTCTTTTTATAGTGACACCATGCTTAGTAAAAAACTTCTAAGCACTGAGGTCAGGTGTTGAGATTGGATTCTAGTTTATTTTTTATGAATCAGATAAAGATTTCTGTGCATGAGACCATATGTGAAGATGAGAGAACAAGAACATTTCCATATCAAAGGCAATATATCTGAGGCTGCATGGTAATTAAAATGCAGTGGTTTGGACTCTGTGCACTAGCACTTAAGCAGAGCATTGCCGGGACCTTGTGCATCATGCAGGCGGTTGCTTCTTGCATACTTCTTGAAATACACTTATAATTTTGTACAAACATTTATGCCAGTCCACACTTTTCTGTGGATAATTTGTATTTCTTCCAAACCATTCAAAGTAGAAGTTATTTTTTGAGCTACCCCCTCATTATGGCTTTTGTGCATCAACTATTTTTATTCTGGTTGTTTGTATTTCCTTTTACCAGAATGATGGCTTGTTTATATTCAGAATCTCTTCTTGCTCCTCTCAGACCCCTTATATATCACTCATATTTTATATTCACTCAAGAAAACTTTCAGCTTTAGGAAAGATGTGAATTATTTTCTGAGGTTAATAGCAGATGCTGTAATCTATTATAAAATAATAAACTACATTTAAAAATCAACTGCCCAGTTATTTCTGTTTTATAATGCTTATGTATTTAGTAAATGTTTAAAGAATTCCAAAATGTTCTTTTTTACCTTTTAATGGCATTAAAATGTGTAGGCATTCTCTTTCATACTTCTTCAAGTGAAAAATGATTATTTGAAACTATAGAAATCTTTGTAGTTGTCTAAAGAGTTATCTCTTTGCATTTTAGGGAGATGTTTGATTTTATTTGTAAAGAGCTGGGTTAACATCTTAACCTGTAATTATTTGGGGATAGAATAGTAAAATTAAAAAAACTAACAATTGGGAGTTCAATGTTGTATATATTTTAGAAAATTTTGCATCTTTGGTAATCTAGCTTGAATTTGCTGCTCTGTAATTTTCTAGATTTTCTATTTCCATATTTTCTCTCTCTCTCTGAACATTCTACTCTGGTGCATGTGGCAAGGAATTTACTGGTATATTTTATTTACTAAGCTCCCCAGGTCTATAAAGCTTTTTAAAGATTTCTCTGGATTGAGACACTATGTGTTGAAGAAACCTAATGTGATATTATGAAATCCTTTTAAGAGTTTTTGTGTTTTAAACTATTTTGGATCAAAATTACTTAAGTATATTAATTTTATGCTTTTTAATGATGACATGTGTAAAGAAGCATAATAAATATAAGGTAAATTCAAAGTACATTATATAATGTGCATATTAGTGTCTGTGCAAACATTGTCTTCTTTCATTTCACATTTTCTCTTGATCTCTTCTTCTCTGAAAATCTCACAAGATAACCCTTAAATGATCTATTATCCCTGTTACCTTCAATAATTTGTTGTTTCTAGTTATCTTAGAGAGATGAATTTGATTGTCTATCTTTAATATATCCATTCAAATGCAAAAAGGGACTTTAGTGCTATTTGTGATTTTGACTTCACGGAGCACAATCTCTTTGCTTCTTTGAAAAGTACTTCTTTAAAATTAGACAAAGAAAATTAAAGATGCTTTACTTTCCATGACTACACAAACACAATGTGTGCAAAAAAGAAGATGCAACAGATTTTTTTTTTTTAAATGACAAGCATAGGTTTCCAATGTTACTTATTCTGAGCCATCGTTGCAAATGCGTCTTTTTTTACTTTACAAACAGATCATTGGGTAGTGTGATATCGAGCACTTGCCTTCTAAGTTCTAGGCACCCTGAAGGGCATTTTTGAAGTCACAAGTCTTTACTTTTTAAGGATTTTCTCTTCTATTGAAGATTTTTAATATTTGATAGGTGGAGGAATTTAGGTGCAGTTGTCATGGTGTTAAGCAGATCATTGGTACAACTGGAGAAGAATACTCCTAACTAGGAGAAAATAGTTTATTGTTCTTTCTTTGGAGAGAATATCAAAGTGCAAGAATGTTGTTATTTTCTCAGAAAAGATCTTCAGCTATCTCCGTGGGCACTGAACCTTCTGTGGAGAAGTCAGCCGGCCCATCCACCCTCAATATATCCATGGTATAATCCCTAACTCTCCGTTTCTTCATCTCTAAAACGGGAGTAATCGTAATATCTACATCACAGGGTTATTGTGAAGATTAAATGAGATAAATGAATGTAAAGCACTAAGTTTGGGGCTTGGTATAAAATAACTGTTTAATACATGTTATCTATTGCTGTTGAAGTGGTACTGTACTTAGAATTATACAGATCTGGCTTCCAGTGTCAGCTTCACTACACACTTGCTAGGTAATCTTTGGCAAGTTACATAACCTGTTTATTTTCCTCTTACATGAAACAGAGACAGCGATACATGTTCCTTCCTTTCTTTCCTAGAAAGGAGAATTCATTAGCTGTCTGGCAGAGTTGGGATAGAGTAGTGACTAACTGTAGCGTTTGGATTCCCAGCTCTCAAATTTTAGAAAATTCCAATTCTAAGGACTGGAAAAGATTCAAAAGATCATTTCTCCTGTCATTCTCCATCCTCCAAAGGTGCATTGATCATCCTTTCTCTATTCTTATCAGTTAAGAAGCTCTCTTTATTTTGAAAACCCGTGAAGAAGATGATTCAATAATCTTCTTTGGTTACGTGTCTCAATGATTAACACCAGGAAGTTCTTTCTGTCAAATATACACATCTTAATCTGCTTTCTCTTGCTTTCATTTTAAGAAAAAATGGAAACATATATTTTCACTTGAATGATAGACCTGCATGTGAGAAAACTAAAATTAAACTTTCAATTTTTATTTCTTGAATTTTTCCTTTGAAATCTTATTTCCTAAACTAATTGTGCGACCTTGGAAACATTATGAAATCTCTATAAGTCTCAATTTCCTAATTTTTAAAATGGAGATTGTGATAGAATTTATCACATGAGGTTGTTGGGAAGATTAAGTTTGAAGATACTGTGTACAGAAGTACATGGAACAGTTCTGGACCACTATGTTAGGACTGACAATAGTTATGTGATAAGTAGAATCTTGGCATGAAAAGAGTCCCTAATTCTTTTACATTTTATAGAGCTCAGTTTTCAAAGTGCTTTCATATTTATTGCCTCATTCAATAAAAGGTATGGAGGGTAGATAACCTTGCCAGTGATACTGTCTAACTTCCTACTTGATATGAATAAATGTTTCAATTGGGTTTTGCTTCAGGATATTATTCACTACAAACAAAGCTTGTGTGTCATAAATTAGGGCTGGCATTTTTGTCCCTCTTTTTTTCCAATCTCTTCTATGTAATGTCAGTGCTCATTTATTTTATCTCATACTTGTTTCCAGACCTAAAGCAATGCTACATTTCCCATATACAAATATAAATGAATAATGCCTTGCTGATTGGAAGAGTTAAACGTCAGTTATATATGTCTTTGACTAATAAAAATTAGAAAATGATTTAATTATTACATAATGTGGCTAGTTTGATAGGCAACACTCTTTTAAAGATGGAGTTTATGAGGGAGGATTAATAAAAGGATTGTTGGTGGTGAAAAGGTGAGAACCATTTGATTACATGATTTCAAAGATGAAAATACATGGTCCTAGTGAGGAGGCATGAATATGGGTAATTCTGTGCAGTGTGCTAGTTGCTATAATGGAGATGTGTATAACAGCAGAAGTACCTATGTCCAAGAAAGCTTCTAGTAGGAGGTGGCCTTTGTGATGTGACTTAAAGGATGATCAGGAATAGGCTGAGATAAAATCCTGAAGAGCATTGGATATCGGGGAACATTTGATAGTCTTATTGACTGTTGTATAGATCTGACACTGAAATGTCTTGTATTTGTATCTAAATGGCTCCTAGAAAGGCCATGTCTGTTACGAGTGTGATGTGGCCATAGGCTGGCAGCTTAGCCACTGCGCTTCTCTTTCTTAGCTCAGTTTTGTGGTCGCAGACACTATGAATACATTTTAAGGTACAGAGGAATTTTTCAAATGATTGCTTTCCTTCAAATATGTCAACTAAGTATGAAAATTAAAATAAGTGGCTTTTTAATATATGAACTGATGATCAGGACTGTGAGTTAATAAAATCTTCTATCTTGCAACGTAAAAAACTTTTTTTTTTCAATTTGCAAGCATGGTCTTGAAGAAAGGGCAATATCTGGAAATTTTTAGATCTGGGTATTATTTCTGACTTTCCTTTATTTGTTACAGGTCTGTAGGTGCCTCACATTTGAAATTAAATTTTTCCAACTTAATAAAGTTGGCATATTCCATAACTTCTTTTTTATTGAGGGATAATATGAAAATAAATTAATCCTCAGAGTGATTCAAATTTTTTGGAATAAATACAAATTATTATTATACAATGATGATGATGAAATGTAGCAGTAGCAGAAGCAGTGGTAGCAGCAACAACCCCTCTCTACTCTTGATAACTTTCAAGTAGGGATGCTAAGTCCACCCTTTTGAGTTTTGTAATATGGCATCTCATGTTTTCTAGTAACTTTTTGAATGTCTTTTCTCTGAGACCCTCAAGCCTTTTCTGTTTTTGGTTTGGAAGTTTTCTGGTGTTTAATAACTTGTTTCTCCAAATTAAACACAGCTTATTGAGATTTTGCAGCTTATGTGACTTTGTGACAATCACTTTCTGAAAAGGGCTTGGTGGTCACATACACTGGAGAAGTTATGGCCCTGGTTTCCAATGGCCTTAACCTATTGTTTTCCTTACCACTGCCTTGGTCTGCTGGAGACTTGCAGTGTTGATAATGCCATGAAAAATATGATGAAATCTCACCACTAAAAAGAAAGGCTCTGGGGGCCGGTCCCATGGCCAAGTGGTTAAGTTCTTGTGCTTGGCTGGGGCGGCCCAGGGTTTTGCTGGTTTGGATCTTGGGTGCAGATATGGCACCGTTCATCAAGCCACGCTGAGGTGGCGTCCCACATAGCACAACCAGAGGCACTCACAACCAGATCATACAGCTATGTACCAGGGGACTTTGGGGAGAAGAAGAAGAAGAAAAAGAAGATTGGCAACACATGTTAGCTCAGGTGCCAATCTTTAAAAAAAAAAAAAAAGAAAGCCTCTGAAGCTGAGTAAAGGAGGGTAAAAAAGATGTGCAAGTTGTATAACACGGTTTAAAAACATCCCATTAGTCATATTAAATTAGTTATGATGCTTTTAAGAACATTTTCCTTTAGGACTTTCAGTTGAGTTCTTTAGTAAGAAGCAAAAACTCAAGCAAAAAGAAAATAAAAACTGAAATAATATAGCTACTGAACAAAATTTAACTAACTTGGAACATAGCATATTCGTTAACTGAGTCTCAGGAATAATTTTTACTCTGGAGTCTGAAGATCCAAAAACACTGGAGGAAAATTGGACTATTTAAAAATTTCTGAGCTGTAGTCCTTTCCCACTATAAAGATGCATATTAAAAATAGACATGTTGACAAAAAAGAATTTTGATCTTGGAACAACCAAAATTGTATGTTACATTTAATTTTAATTTTTAATACAATGTTCTATAAGGCATCATTCAAAGAAATTTTCAGCTTTTCTGAGGTTACACACTTTAAACTTTTACAGACAACAGTCCCAGAGAATGCCTCCGTTTGTACTTTTTATATGGGTTTGTATGATTTACAAGTACGCTAAGGTAGGGTCATGTACACCGAATACTTATTTGTTTTAAATTGTGTAGCATTTTTAACAAGCTTATTTTCTCCGAGGAAAATATATATAGCAGCCTAAATTGGGTGGGACTAGTGAACTTGGGGACTCTTAATTCTTATGTATGGCATGGCAAGGAAAGAATAAAAAATAACTCAGCTTTTAATTATGACACCTTGGGACCTTTTCCGAAGCACTCATCATAATTAGCTGTGTCTTAGTTGTGAAATTTTGTGTTTAATTTCTTTGTTATGTCCACATGGAAAACTCATTAATGTTATCAGGAGCTGTATGAGTAAGGTATATGGAAAAGTATACCCCTTCATATTGTATGCTGATTTTTTTTCTTTTGAATTTTCTTAGCACCACTTTCACATCTTTGGATTATTCTCCTCGTCCCTTTTGATCCGTGCATACACTAATTTCTATTATTAAAATACCAATCAATAGGACATTTCTACCAATGTCCTTTAAATTTTATGAGGCAATGATTATACAGTCTTTAGTTTTACCTATTTAACGAATTTATATCTGCAGTAATTTAAAAACAAAAATGTAATTTTGTTAAACTTAGTAAGAGGGGCATTAAATTATTTGGTCATCCTAAATTGTCTAAAATGAAGCCTTCATTTAGTTAAATAAATATATTGCTAATGCATCTTAAAAGCAAATATCTTTGATTATTAAAAATGTTTGAATGTCATCACATAGTAGCACTAGTTGGTCTCCTCCCTGCCTGACTGAGGCGAACATAGCATTTTCAGTAGCTGAGGTGAAAGGAGCAGAATTTAGGATGCTTAAGGAGAGAAGGAAATACAGATTTTAGGTGGTTTGGATAGCTCAAGGGCAACTGGAGGGTATTGTTGGTAAGGATGAGTCTGGAAGAATTCCTCTGGCAAGATAATTTTAGGGCTTTTTGGGGAGAACTTCTGACTATGATAGAATAGTAGTCTCCAACCTTTTTAGATAGAGCACACCATCAGCAAAATGTTTATGAATATGTGCCCTAATACATGTGCATATTTATTTAAAATTATATACATGTGCTAATATAGTCTCTAAAATATTCGTAAGTAGATATTAAAAAGAGAGAGGTATAGATAAAATAAATAAAATAAATAAATAAAATAAAACTAACTGTGGTACCCCAAACCCTATAATTTACTATGCATTATTATTTTTAAAAATCTTAGTTTAACACTTTGTGATGAAGTGATTTAAAGGTTTGTTTCTAAGTTCAGTTTACTTTGCTCCATGGCTTTAATGCTACCACAGGTGAAAATGATACCTTAGGGGAAAAAAGATCCAAATAAAGAAGTACATCATTGTTTGCACTTATTAAAATGTGATACCGATTTATTAATGCTATATACAAAATATGCAAAAAGTTTCATTAAAATTTAGGCGAGTAAATCTCCATCTTCCCTGACAGCAATCAGTTGTTTTTGCCAATGAGGTTGAAGGTATAGTATTTTCATATTTTTGATAAATGGACTCAAAACCCACTGAAACTTTTTGGAACATCATTAAACAGGTTAGAACATTGTGTTGCCAATTTTAAAGTTGAAAACAGATGAGAGTTTTTGAAGGTGATAGACATAGAGACATAGAATTTTTGGTAACAAAATCACACTATGATGGAATCATTTCCAAACATATGTTTTCAAAATACTTTTTCATAGCGTGAATCTGTTTTGAAAAGGAGTTACTTCCTAATTTGATAAAATATCACCTTTACCTTGAAGAGACAAATTAAGTTTGTTTGATGGTATGTAGTTATGTATGTTATGTATGAATGCATGTATGTGTGTATTTATGTATCTAGCTAGCTAGCTAGCTTCTTGGTAACACACACACAGTTACTTTCATCACATAAAAGGTGAGCACATTTGGTACACTAGCTTTTTTGTTCCTTATCCTTAAGTTTGGAAACTTTGCCATGAGATAAGCAGTGGAACATCTAGGTGGTATGAACAATTCTCATGGTCACTCCCCGTGTCATTTCAAAGCATTGTAAAGATTTTACTCTGTTTTACAGTCTATTTTTAAAAGTAATTGCATCATCATATGGCACTTGGTTTCAGCACTGTGCCACAATTGCTTGGCTGTGAATGATATGGTTAGTAAAGTCCATGGTGCTATCTCTGTAATCTTATCCCTAATTTTTTCCCTTTAGTCCATCTAGGGCAACTGCTTTACCAGTGGTTACACTTAGTCAGTTTTTCCTAAAAATTACTTTTATTAAAAAAAGAAACACGGTTGAGATATCTTCTTTGGTATATACTTCAGTGGCTCACCCAAAAGTAGGACTTTGCCTATCAAATATAAACTGAGGCATGTTCAAAAGTACGTGTATTCATTTATCTGAAAAGCAAGCATCCTACATGACATTAATTTCTTCTACAAATCTTCAGCCATGTTTTCTTTGCAACTTCCAATACTGTTTGTGGCAGTACTCATTGCACAACCACAGAGAACATCATTCACATTGCGTTCTAGGTAACTGGTTACCCAGATTTGTGCATTATGGAAACTCTGAATTTTTTTAGCAAGGGAATTTATTTAAATTTGTTACCATGTTGTTTTCTGTGTATTATTTTAGTTATCTTTATAGAATCAGGATGAACAACTGCTTTTCTAATAGCACGTGACTTTTTGTCTTTTTTAACTGAGGAATGTCAGAAGTTTGGTGAAATTTTGTAAAATATTGGCTTGAGTATTGTATGATTTTAAACATTATTGGAAAAATTGCAGCAATTATCTATATGCTTACTTTTCAATGTCTTACTGATTTTAATGGCTTTACATTCTTATTATTTAATATCTCAAAGTACAATAGGGTAAGGTACACTGTTAATGATACTAGATATAAATCTATATCTCAAAATGTCTTCTTGATAAGTAAAAAAAACCCTTGCCCTATTTCTTGTCAGATCTGCTTGGGTCATCATTGTTTTTATCTTGTAATGTGGCTACAAAAGGGTTTACAAGTGTTAGCTTGGTGATAGTCTTATTATCACTAAGGCCTATATTATTAATATTATGCTCAAACCGTGGTCTCTTTGGAAGGATCTTTTGAAACCATTGAACATTTGTTCAGGGTTAATTTAGTTAAAGACTAGATAATATTATCCATAATCAGTCTTCTCTCTTTCTTCTGGTACAAGATGTGACACATTAGTGTCTGGCATATGGACCCAGAGTGCTAATCTGTATTTAAGTTTAGGAAAGGATTAGTTTTTCTTATCTTTTAAATAAATAAATATACACCAGTATATTCATATAGTGTACTCCTAGGTTGTGTGAGCCACTTTGGAGACCACTGAAATAGAAAAGTAGATGGGAAAGAGAGGTGAGGGTGTGATGAGTCAAAGAGAAAAGCATAGTTTCCAGAGAACAGGATCCCTCTGAAGAATGTAGCCAGTCACTGAAAACCTGAGCCAGAGGTGGAACTACAGATTTATCAGTGTCTGGGTTCAGAAAAAGTAGTATATGTAGCATTTCTACAGGGCTGTGATATGAAAGAGGAAGCAGACTTAAGCCATTTTTTATTCTTTAAGGTAAAACAGTTTGAGTCATTTGTTGGCATGAAGGGGTCAGTGAGAGTCCATAGTTAAGTATGTTTATCATGTTGCAGGAGAGGGGACCAAATGGAGCCTGGGGCTCTTTGTTGCTTCTATCCTCAGCCTTCCTTGGATTTAGATGCAATCAGCAGAAGTTGGGAAAGGTGAGTAAGGCAGCGATGAAGGATGGCTCTAGGCTAACGTTGTCTGCAGCACTCTGTTTCTTTTCTCCCTTTCCCGCTTTTCTCTATCTTGGTATACTTGTTGCTTGGTGTGGTAGCAAGAACCAAGTTGAGAGTTCCAGCTCTGCCAATAAACTTTGAGTGACTTTGGCTAAGTCACTTCTTTCTGGGAATTAGATCCTTCATTGGTAGAATGGGAAGTTTGATGATCTCCAAAGAGGTTTCAGCTCTGACATCCTGTTTAGACCCTTCTGGGATAGGTCTTTGTGCTGCCTCTTTACACAGAACTTTCAGTGAAATTCCCTGTTCTGTATATCACCCTCAAAGCACCATGTCCACTCTGCCTTCTAAAGTTACAAATGGCTAGGAATCTAATTGAATAAATGAATTCATGCTGGTGGACTCATGATCAAAAACCATAAAATATTTCCAGCTTCTTCCCTTTACTCTTCTGAAAGACAACTTTGATAGAGTGTATTTCCACAGTGTGACCCTAGACAGTACTCTTGCTTTCTAACCTAAAGTGGCTAATGAGAACTTTAGGAAGGAAGTATTAGCATCTGAAGGGTTGTGTCTGTGAAGGAGGTTGGGCTGGATGAGATAGGCAGGGCGTTGGGACACAGCCATTAATTCATTGCATGTGTTTGGCCAGGCTGGCAGCAGTGGCCAGTGCCAGATTTTCTGAGTATGGTTTCTGTCACCAACAGAGTTGGCTGTCTTTGAAGTCTGCTAGTTAACCTCTTCCAGGATCTTAGAGTACAACTAGCACTTAAGAGGAGGAGGATAAAGGAATCTCTAGGAGTGAGAAACCTCCCTATTTTCAAAAGACTTAATTCTTCTCTTCCAACAGTCTTTTGAAGCATCTAATAAATGAACAGATTTCAGATTTTCTCGTTTTCTTTTCAGTACCTATTTATTATCATGGATGGAGGTGGTATCGAGTAATGAAACAGATACATATCACCAAACATATATTGGGCAATTGCCATATACCAGACATATTTCTGGATACTTTCATAAGATGGAGATAATAATCTGTCTCATAGTTTTTGAGAGGTTTCAATATACAAAATACACTTGGAAAAGTCCTTGATACATTGTAAGCT
This sequence comes from Equus caballus, assembly GCF_041296265.1. Taxonomy (NCBI): domain Eukaryota; kingdom Metazoa; phylum Chordata; class Mammalia; order Perissodactyla; family Equidae; genus Equus; species Equus caballus. The sequence goes on along the minus strand of NC_091690.1, from coordinate 87,510,369 downwards.
CTCATTAAACATTAGTGACTTTTTTATTATTTCATTTGCACAACAACTCTGGGAGGTATATGTCATTATCTTTATTTTACAGACAAAGAAATTAAGGTTTGGAGGGGAAAAATGATTTGCCCAAGGTCACATAGCCATTAAGTGGCAGAACCATAATCTAAACTCTGATGTCCTGGCTTGAAGTCCCATGGTGTTTCAGCTATATAATACAGCCGCCTCTAATAGGCAAGTAAGTCATGAGATTTCCCCCAGATAATCTACAAGCTAGGTAATCAGGAGCTTGAATAATCAGGATAATCAGGAGCTGAACATATTTTTATGTGATGTTGAATTCCAGTAGGTTCGGTTATCAAGGCAGTCCTTGCTTTGCATTACTTGATGTTAACTGAAACTCATGTATATCAGAACCATATCCTCTCTTTGCATAGTTCTGCTCTCAGCTTTACATAGTTTGGATGTCATGGTTTGATGTCAGTTACTACAGAACCTTGCAAAGAAAGGACCTGACTCCAATATGTGCTAGTTTCAGTTAACATGGTATAGTGCAGAGCAAAGACTGCCTGTATTTCTATCAGCTTTACATTCACGTACAGAAATTCTCAAATTCTCTTTCCTTTGGACCAGTTGGATGGTTCAATTCCATATGATGACCCGTTATCTTTTGCATTTTTTTGCTTCCAAGGTTCTGTTCTTGCTAAAGGAGAGCACTGTGTTGCATAAGTAAAGTCTTTGAAGGTTATTAGTGATAGACTCTGGGTTTGTAGGCACACCACACCACCTTTGACATTTATCGTATGCAGCAGTAGATCTCTCTCTGGACTTAGACAGAAACACTTATTTTCTTTACTTTGTTTTTTTTTTTTTTAGCTCTCCCCACTCCCAATTATATGTCTAAGTTTCTTTCTGAATTGATGTTTTTCTTTCTGTCTGTTCCAGCAATGTACAGGAAGGCCAGTGAGGCCAGTTATCTCTAAGTTGGTGTTTTCCTACATGAAAAATAATGTATTGCAGGTAGACAGTGAGCAGCCATTAGGCAGAAACTGGATCTAAGTTTCTTTTTAGATATAGATGCTTAAATTCTTTTAAAGCACATAATAGTAGTTTCAACCTGAAGAGAAATGCATAGATTTCATAGCTGTCAGTTTTAAGGCAGTATATTGAAAATACTGGTGCTTTGAATCTCCTCTTGTCCTGAAAGTTTAAAAAAATTCTCCTTCCTTGAATTTTTATTGTCCTCTTGCCCACCACTACACCTTTAGAATTGTATTTTAAAGCTTGTTCTTAGTTTACTTTGTCAAGCATTCTGAGGAGTAGAAATCCTTTGCTGACTCTAATTTTATTTCTCTTACTTGTATGGTGCTGGAAAATTAGTTTGGGGTAAAGTGAGCTTGTGACATTGTGGCTAAGAGCATACTCCACCACTTTCTAGCAGTGTGAACTTGAGCCTGTTGTTTTAATCTCTTTAGGCCTCAGTTTCCTTATCTGTAAATTAGTACTCACTTCTTAGGGTTGTTTTAGGATTAAACGATTAAATGTAAGTGCTTAGAATGGTGCTTGGCACATGGTAAGTGCTATGTAAGCATTAGCTGTTACTATTATTCTTATTTTTTTTGAGGAAGATTAGCCCTGAGCTAACTGCTGCTAATCCTCCTCTTTTAGCTGAGGAAGACTGGCCCCGAGCTAACATCTATGCCCATCTACCTCTATTTTATATGTGGGACACCTATATGTGGGTCAAGTGGTGCCATGTCCGCACCCGGGATCCAAACTGGCCAACCCCGGGCTGCCGAAGTGGAATGTGTGCACTTAAGCGCTGCGCCACCGGGCCGGCACCAGTATTAGCTATTATTAAAGTGAATGTCTTTAAAAGGAGAATCCGGCCAAAAGTAAAAAGGACTATATCCTAAATATTTTATTGAAGGGGGAAAAATGAACACTACTAGAATGTAACGTGAAATCATCCTACAATTTTTCCAACACAGTGACTCTAGAGTACTTTTGAGAGAAAATACTAATTCTTCTATGGCAATAGTACTTTGAGAACCTTTTCAGCTGCAAATCAACAAATCTATTGGAACTAAAATGCCTTTATTATGGGATCACTATCTTTGTTTTTGAGTTTCATAATTAGTGGAGACTAGTTGACTTGAGTACGGAGTGAGTTTGAGTATGAGTTTTCTCAGGGCTAGATTTGTGACTGTAACAATAACTGAAGAAGCAAAGGTGAACTTAAAGAGGTCAGCCCCTAGCAGATAGGGAGCTTGACCCAGGAGGCATCCCCGAGGGAGGACCCAGATGCAGCCTGGTTTGTCCACTGATTGCGGACCTGACTTGTAAGCCGTGGAAGGTTATGAGTGGAGGCAGCTGGCTGAGATTGTGTGTGAAATTGGTAACCTTCTATTGCCCTCAAGGTTTTTTTGGCGCAGGCTCCAGTGTCCTGTGGACCCAGGAGGCATCTCCTAGGAGGTGCTCAGCCTCAGCCAAACATGGCCAGGGATTGTAGGCTTGACCTTCAGGTTCCAGAAGATTCCTAGTAGAGGCAGCAGACTGGCTATCCTTGGGCTAGAATTTGAACCCAGGTTTGTGTGATGAAAAAAGCTAAGCTCTTTCCACTAATGACTCTATATTGTTTCCCTGGTGAAGAGGGTACCGGGGAGAAAAGGAAAGTATCTGAGGCGGTAGAGGCATCTCTGAGTTAAGCATTTAGAGGGATAGATGATATACAGTATCTGAGAGGGCAGCTATGAAATCAGAGGAGTTGCCTGCAGGCAGCAATGCCATGGTAATGGTGCTGGAGGAGATGGCAGTGGTATGGTAGTTGTTACAAACCTTTCATGGATAGATTAAAACTTGGGAATGCATTTCTGTGTTTTCCTGTAGTATTCGTACTTCAAATCATAGATGCATAGTCTTTACATCATGGAACCTCCGAGTTGAAAGGGTGTTCTAATCATTCTTTTTATGGTGTTGTTTCATGTTCGTGATTGTCCAGTCCATGCTGGGGGGAACAATGATAGAGAAGTTACTTCCTCCTTTCCACCAAGATTTAAGCTCCATGCGGATAGGAATTTTGTCTCTTTGTTCACTGACTTTGCATCCCCGAGGGAGGGCCCAGATGCAGCCTGGTTTGTCCACTGATTGCGGACCTGACTTGTAAGCCGTGGAAGGTTATGAGTGGAGGCAACTGGCTGAGATTGTGTGTGAAATTGGTAACCTTCTATTGCCCTCAAGGTTTTTTTGGCGCAGGCTCCAGTGTCCTGTGGACCCAGGAGGCATCCCCTAGGAGGTGCTCAGCCTCAGCCAAACATGGCCAGTGATTTTTTAGTGACTGGAGGAATGCCTGGAACGTAATAGCACTCAGTAGATACTGTTAAAGGAAAGAATGCTTGGACAACTTGTTTTGTTTTATATGTTAAACAATATTATGTACCAAGTGTTATCTCATTTAAGTCTTATCTTAACCCTGGGAGGTATGTATTATCATTTCCAATTTATGAATGAGGAAACTGAGACTCAGGAATTGTGTAATTTTAAGGTGACATTACTAAAACATGATGGTCAGGATTTGAATCTATCAGTATAACCGCTACATTATACTGTGGAATTATCACCTCTGTTGTCCTAGATAATGTTCTTTTATTAATGGAGCCTAAATTTTAATGGAAGACACATCACACTGTTGACTCATTAATCTTACTGCCAACTAAAACTCACAAGCCTTTTAGTTACCATTTGTCTCTCATCCATCCTATACTTGGGCTGCTGGCTTTTTTGGAGCTGAGTGCAGGAGCTTGCATTTATTCTAGATAGATTTTCTCTAGTTAGATTCATTTGATCTTTTCTTTGTTAGATCTTTTGATTTAGTATGATTTTAAAATTTCAAGTAGTTGGCATTCTTTGATAAAATATTTTTTTTATTCCTTAGTTTCGTTAACATTCTGTAAAACATATTGATAGATTTTCTAGTGCTTAACTATACTTGGATTCCTCAAATAATCTACTTAGTTACAATATATGTTTATGCATATATGTATATTTATACTGGTGAAATTTAATTTTGTATATATGAATTAAATCTATGATTCATTTATTTTGGTGCTATCTTTATAGAGTTTTGATAATAGGGTCATGCCAGCTTCATAAAATGAATTGGGAGCTTTCCATTTTTGTATGCTCTGGAAGCATAGGAATTGTCTGTTGTCTGTTGCCATCTTTGCCTATTAGAGAGCATAGGAATCGTCAGTTCTTTAAAAGTTAAAAAAACTTACCGGCAAAAATGTTTGATCTTCACACTTTTAAAAGAGATAGCTATTTAACAGTATTTTATAGGCCGGTTCATATTTTCTACCCTTTCTTGAGTCAGTTTTGCTAATTTATATTTTGCAGGAAAATAATCCGTTTTCTCTAGATTTTAAAAATATATTTGTGTAAAGTTGACATGATATTCTCTTATTTTTAGTATCTGTGGTTATATTCTCTTTCTTATTCTTTATATTTTTTATTTTTGTTAAGATCTTTTTGGATCCTGATTCTGTCATTTAATATATTAATTATTAGAAACTTTGTTGAGCATACTAGCATTTAGTCCATATTTATTCATATGTCCACAAGGCTTAATTAATTAAATAAAATTCAACAAATATTTATTAAGTGTCTTCTATATGCTAGATAGATACTGTAGATACAAAGGGCTGTTAAAACAGTGTCCTACTATAAGAAACTTAGAGTATAACAAGGATATTGAGACTGTTTATCAAATGGCATGTTGAGATTCAGATACACTCATGCACTACATAACCACATTTTGGTCAACCACAGACCGCATATACGATGGTAGTCCCTTATACTTAGTACCATGTAACCTAGATATGTTGTAGGCTATACCATCTAAGTTTGTCTAAGTACTGTAGGGGAGGGAGACATTTTCCTCTACCTTTCTAAAGGTTCTTCTGGTTGGTCTAAGAATTAAATTAACATGAGACAGATTAGCAGGAGAAAAACAAGGAAAAGTTTAATAACGTGTATACATGGGAGAAACCCAGGAAAACCCAGTAACTCCCCAAAATTCTTGAAGCCTTCACCTTAAATATCATCCTCAACTAAAGTGGGGGTGGGGAGAGTCAGGGACTTCAAAGGGGATGATGGCAATTCATAGGCTCGTGAAAAGGAGCAAACATTTGGAAAACAAGTGTTTGTTTGGCTACACAGAAACAGAAGAAGACAGAGGGGAGCCCAACAGATAGGCTTTCCTTGGTTCCTCCCTGTCTACCACCTGCTTCACGTTATGTTAAGGTGATAGCTCACTTCCTGAGACAGGTTTTTTTGTCTGAATTCTTTTAGGCAGATAAGGAGGAGATAAGAAAAATTTTCTGAGTCTTTTCTTTCTTAAAAATCATCGGCCTGAAATAATCCTCATGTTAAAGAGACACATTTTGTGGTGGCAAATTTTGTTCCCTTTCAGTACGCTCTATGATGTTCACTCAAGGACGAAATCACCTAACCACGTATTTCTCAGAACATATCCCGTTGTTAAGTGACACATGACTGTACATTATTTCTAATGCATTACTCATCTAGCAATAAAGTACTTCTGACAAAGGAACAAAAGGGGTTAATATGACAGGACCTGTTCTTTGTGAACCTATATTTGGTCCTAATGATTACCTCTTGTCCTTGTAGGTGGTCAGTTATACATTCTAGAATCTTGTCCTGATAATTAAATTCATATAAGGAATGTGTTACTGGAACATATCTTCTCATTAATACAGATTCAATTGGGAAGATTTTAAGGGAATATTTTAACCATTCTAGAAATTTATATATTTTATTAGCTAGAAAAGTGCTTCTTAAATTATAGTAGGCATACAAATCACCTGGGGATCTTATTAAAATGCAGATTTGGGTTCTGTAGGTCTGAGGTGAGGCATGAGATTTAGTATTTCTAACAAGCCCCCAGGTAATGTCATTGCTGCTTTTCCTCAGGGCTGCTGACTGGGACCACACTTTGAGGACAGAAGGATAATATGTATTCTATCTTATAGTCAGTAAGATATCAGCTTTCATAAAATTAACAAATAGAGCATTTAGGCTAAAATTGAGAAGGCTGACAGTGCCTCACTTGTTGACGAGGATGTAGAACAATGAAAACTCTCACACACTGCTGCTGGGAGGGTAAATTGTTATAACTGATTTTGAAAACTATTTGGTATTATATACTAAAGTTAAACATATTTCTATCTATGACAGCAATTCTACTCTTAAGTATATACCCAAGAAGAATGAGTACTTATGTCCACCAAAAGAAATGCATGAAATGTTCATAGCTGTTTTATTTGAAATAGCCACAAACTGGAAACCACCCAGATGTCCATCAACAGGAGAATGGATAAATAAATTGTGGTACATTTCTTCAATGGAATACTACACAGCAATAAAAACCTACTGATATTCATAACAACATGAATGAATCTCACAGACATTATATGGAAAATAGAGAAGTAGATTAAGGAGAGAAGTAGAGCTAGATAAAGAATAGAGGAGATGGAAGACAGAGTATGTGACGATTTATTAAATTCAAGAAGAGGCATAACTACTCTGCAGTGGTAGGAGTTAGAATGGTGGTTATCTCTGGGGGTGGGTTATTGATTGAGAAGAGACATGTGAGAACCTTCTAGGGTGCTGGGAATGTTTTATATTTTAGTCTGGTGGTTACATGGGAGAATACATATGTAAAAATTTATTGTGTGAATTCATTGACTGAACTTAAGATGAGTGCATTTTATTCTCTATATATTATACCTTAATAAAATTTTTATTTTAATAAAAGAAATAGAACATTAAAAGAAGAGAAGTTATCTTTTGAATTCTAAACAGGGTTATATATTGTTTTAGCAGTGGAATTGACTTCCAAGGGAGTTGTTATGTTTTCACATTCATATTCATTTAGGGCATGAAAATATTGAAAAATTATTTAGAGGTAGTGAGTTAATGTAGCTAGCTGATTCCTTAAAATAACAAGTATACTTATTATTGTATTTTAAGATAATAGAATCATATCTCAAACACATTTTGGTTAAATCAGAACATTTCCATCTTTTGTTTTGAAGACAGAGGTGAAAATCTCAAGAAAACAAGCTCTCTCATCAGCTATTTTGGAAGTCAAAACAAAAAACATTAAATAGAGGTGGGATTTGTCTTTTTACTCTTCGAACCTTTCCTTTTGATTAGTAACTTCCTGTTCTCCATGCAGATGCCTTAATACTCATGCTGTAATTCCTCACTGCCTAGGATTCCTCACTGTTTCTTATTCAGGACAGATCTTAAACCTTTTATCTCTATCTTTATTTCTCTGATATTTCTCCACACCCCTCCTTCTCCTCAGGAGTCATAGAGTTCTGTAGCCTTCAGACTTTTTGTAAGCGGTAAAACCCATTTTTCAAGGAAATTCTTATTTACAGAAATCTAGCAAAGATAAAAACTTTGAACGAAACCTTGACTGCTCAGATCCCTTCAACTCTCTTTTCAATTCTCCCTCTCAGCTTACTCTTTCCTCTTTGCCGCACAACAGCCTAAGGGTGGGATACAGTGGGGGGGAAAACAGTAAAATAGAATCTAGCCCAATATTTTCACTTTACAGCGGAGGAAGCTGAAGTATAGAAAGGGCTTCACAGCTGCTAGTGGTCAACTACTTCAGGCTATCATAAAATTAGTCTCAATTGCCAAGTAGTAAAATTAAAATGTGGAAAAAAAGATTTAAAGAATGTTTACACGCAATTTGAACAATCAATATAGTGATTTCAAAAATCTACTTTTCAAGTTGTGTTCATAGATAAGTAGCCAAATTCAAAATTTCCTGTTACGAGGAAACAGTAGTCACATCTTAAATATAGTAATGTTATTTTTGACAAGGGTGCTAAGACAATTCTCTGAGAAAATATAGTCTTTTCAACAAATGGTGTTGGGAAAACTGGATATCCCCAGGCAAAAGAATGAAATTGGACTCCTGCCTCACACCTTATACAAAAATGAACTAAGAAATGAATCAAAGACCTAAATATAAGAAATGAAACTATAAAACTCAGAAGAAAACGTAGGAGTAACTCTTCATGACCTTGGATTAGGCAATGGTTTCTTAAGTATGACATCAAAGTCATGAGTAAAAAAACATAAGTTGGACTGCATCAAAATTAAAAACTTTTTTCTTTCAAAGGAAACCATCAAGAAAGTGAAAAGACAACCTATAGAATGGGTGTAAATATTTTCAAATCATATGTTGATAAGAGACTTGTATCCAAAATATATAAAGAACTCTTACAACTCAACAGTAAAAAGATAAATAACCCAATTTTTAAAAAGTGCAACAGATTTGAATGATATTTCTCCAAATAAGATTTACAAATGGCCAATAAACACATAAAAAGATGCTCAAGGTCATTAACCATCAGAGAAATGTAAATCAAAATCACAATGAGATATTACTTCTCACACACTAGAATGGCTATAATCATAAAAGCAGAAGCTAACAAATGTTAGTGAGGATGTGGAGAAATTGGAACCCTTATACATTGCTGGCAGGAATGTAAAATGGTGCAGCCACTTCACAAAACACTTGATCAGTTTCTCAGTTAAATGTGTAATTACTGTATGACCCAGAAATTCCACTCTGAATAACTAAGACATGGTCCCTTTAGAAATAGGACATGTGACAAAGAAGGCTTTGATAACAAGAAGGAAAAATCATGAAAGATATATTATAACAAATAATTAATATTGTGAAAAGCAATACATATTTAAATTATTTTTTTAGCATAATGAAGTATTTAAAAAGTTCTCAGTCATGTCCCTTTTGCTTACCAATTTAAGTGAGATAATGTACATTTTTATATACTACATACATTTGAGAATAGAATTTGTATATATGTGAGATTGTGGTTTTACAAATAGGATATGTAAAAATAAATAAATTTGCTTCTTCAATTCCTTTCTTTTTCCCTCCCTCCCTTCCTCCTTTCTCCTTTCTTTCATTTTAAAAGTTTATTTCCGTTTGTTGTTTATACTTGTGAAAATTTCCCTTTTAGTTTTTAAAGGTAGCTTTCTGATCTGTAATATCCTGGAGAAGCTATTAAATGGGGATAAAGACCTTTCGCATAGGAGAGTTGTAAGAAAATGTGAAGTAGAGTATATTCTAAATCTGAAAATCCCCAAGTCTTCATATTGCAATTCCTTTAACAATCCTCTATAGTTTTAGTTCTCTGCTTAGTATATTATTTCAAGAGGTATTAGGATTTTAAAAAGGATAATGTTTATGGGGCTGGCCCCGTGGCCGAGTGGTTAAGTTCGCGCGCTCCACTGCAGGCAGCCCAGTGTTTCGTCGGTTCGAATCCTGGGCGCGGACATGGCACTGCTCGTCAGACCACGCTGAGGCAGCGTCCCACATGCCACAACTAGAGGAACCCACAACGAAGAATACACAACTATGTACCGGGGGGCTTTGGGGAGAAAAAGGAAAAAATAAAATCTTAAAAAAAAAAAAAAAGGATAATGTTTAATCGAAAGGAATGAAGCTCTAAAAGAAGAATATTAAACATTATTTTATGATATTACAGAAGACGTGTTTTATTACTTGGAGGTGACAGCATATTTTTTTGAGGCAGGGGATTTTTTTGTGTGTGTGTGTGAGGAAGATTGGTCCTGAGCTAACACCTGTGCCAATCTTCCTCTATTTTATGTGGGATGCTGCCACAGTGTGGCTTGATGAGCTGCGGTAGGTCTGTGCCTGGGATCTGAACCTGCCAACCCCAGGCCACCAAAGCAGAGTTCATGAACTTAACCACTATGCCACCGGGCTGGCCCAAGGCAGGGGATTTTATACCATGTAGGTATTGCTTGATTGGTCTGTGAATGAAGGTGATTTCAGTCCTTAACTAACTTTTAAAAATGAGCATGTGTGGGGCTGGCCCCGTGGCTCAGTGGTTAAGTTCACGCGCTCCGCTGCAGGTGGCCCAGTGTTTCGCTGGTTCGAATCCTGGGCGCGGACATGGCACTGCTCATCAAGCCACACTGAGGCAGCGTCCCACATGCCACAACTAGAAGGACCCACAACGAAGAATATACAACTGTGTACCGGGGGGGCTTTCGGGAGGAAAAAGGGAAAAAAATAAAATCTTAAAAAAAAAAACTGAGCATGTGTGTAGTTGTTTGTGGTTTTCAAAGAGCTTTTCTCGTGTGTTACTTCACTTATATTCACAATAACTCTGTGTGAAGTATATTTGTTCTTTCTTTTTTAAAAGTGAAATGTAAATATGAAAGGTGTATAAAATATAGTTGTATGTGTGTGTAATGAATACTTTTAAAGTGATTCCATGTAATCAACATGTAGGTAAAAAAGATAGAACACTGACATCATCCGAGAAGCCACTTGTGTCCCTTCCCAGTCATACCCCCATCCTCTCTCTTTGAGGTGAACACCATTCTGTATTTAAGATTAGTCAGTTCCTTTGCTTTTATACTTTTACTGCTTATGACTGCATCTCTGAACAATATAGTTTGATTTTGCCTGTTTTTGTGCACTGTATAAGATCATGCAGAATCTATTTTTTTCTTTTTGAGGAAGATTAGCCCTGAGTTGACATCTGCCGCCAATCCTCCTCTTTTTGCTGGGGAAGACTGGCCCTGAGCTAACATCTGTGTCCATCTTCCTCTGTTTTATGTGGGATGCCTGCCACAGCATGGCTTTCCAAGTGGTGTGTAGGTCCGCACCTGGGATCTGAACTGGTGAACCCTGGGCCACTGAAGCATAACGTGCAAACTTAACTGCTGCACCACCGGCCGGCCCCTCAGAATCTATTTTTTATGTGTATTGCAGTTTTTGCTCAACATTTATCATCTTGAAATCCGAGTTCATGAATTTGATTTTTATTGTGTGAGTACCAGAGTTTATTTATCCTTGCTGTTATCAGTGAGCATTTAGACTATTTCCAGTTGCTCGTTATTATGAACAAAGCTGCTATGAACCTTTTTGTACATATATACATCCTTAGTGAACCTGTGCACAAGTTTCTCTAGGTTGTATATGCAGGAATGAAATTGTTGGGTCAGAGGATATGTCTATCTTCATCTTTACTAGATAATGCTAAACTCTTTTCTAAAGTGATTATTTATACTCCCACCAACAGTCTGTGAGCATTCCCATTGCTTGACGTCTTTGCCAACAGTTGATGATGTCAGACTTTTAAATTTTGCCAATCTGCTGGGTGAGTAGTAATATCTCATCACAGTTTTAGTTTGCATTCCTGATTACTAGTGATATTAAGCACATTTAAAAAAGTTACTGATTAGGTAGATATCTTCTTTTGTGAAATGCCTGTTCAAGTCTTTTACCCATTTTTCTATTGGGTTATCTGTCTTTTTTTTCTTTTTTTAATGATTTTTAGTTTTCTATATATTCTTTATATGAATTCTTTCTCATTTATTTGTGTTGCAAATATCTTTTTCCACTCCTGGCTTGTCTTTTCACTCTCTTTATGTAACTGATGAACAGACATTCTTAATTTTAATATAGTTGAATATTTATTGACCTTTTCCTTTTTGGTTAATGCTTTTCCTGTGTTGGGTAAGAACTTCTTTTCTATCTGAGATCATGAAGATAATCTCCAATGACTTTCACCTTGGCCTTTAATCTACCTGCAGTTGTTTTGGGATATTGTTTGATATAGGAGTGTAGTTGTATTGTTTTTTCCTCTTAGAGGTATCCAGCTATTCCAGATAATTTATTAAAATCTATCTTTTCCTGACTGCTCTGCATGGTTACCTTTGTCATATATCAGATGCCGATACAAACAAGGGTCTCATTTGTGATCCTTTGTTATGTTCTCTTGATGTATTTGTCTATCCTTGCACCCATGCTATCCTGACTTAATTATATTTGCTCTATAATATGTCTGTTATCTTGTAGAGTAAGTTCTGCAACCTTGTTCTTATTTTTTCAAGAGTGTTTTGGTACTTCTTGGCTCTTTGCATTTCCATATAAATTTGAAATTAAACTAAGTTCCGCAAACAAAACCTGTTGGAATTTTTTATTCAGTTTGTATTTAATCAATGTCAATATTTAGGGAAATGATACCTATATGACATTGAATCTTCCAATCCATGAAGCTATTATCTCTCTCCATTTGTTTTAGTCCTCTTTAAAGTCTCCCAATAAAGTTTATGAATTTTTCCTTACAGGTCTTCTACAACATGAATATTAAGAAAACTAAATAACTTTTCAAGACAATAGTAACAGAGAACTTGGAAAGTTAATTGTTAAATAAATAGTACAAACAAGAAATTGCTTTATGGATCCAGAAGTAAAACAGATATGCCTTAAAGTTTCATAATAGATGGCACTAAAAGAAATTTTTGGTCAGATATTAGTGTTACCTTGGTTCCCTCATAGGTGTTATATACATGTCTGGAAATTAATTGAAAAATACATATGTTCAATTGGTTAATAGGTTAAAGAAATCAATATACTGTTGTTTTATTGACTATCTGCACAGTCATTATTTTACTGATTCTGTTTTCTCTCTGTTGATGAATGTTTTGGCTGAAATGGCTAGCCTTAAGCAGATATTTTGGTATCATGTAAAAATATCTTAAGGGAAAGGTTTGTATAGTCATTTCCAACCTAAGTATGTTATAAAAGTCTTTGAAACATAGATGTTTGGTGTGACTTCTGAAATAATGAAATAGTACATTAGTTGCTTCTTAGTGAGGTTAGCCATTTCCATTTTGTCTATTAATTCTTTGAAAACACCAGAGGACTTCTTTAGTGTGTAACTTATATGCTTCAGGGGAGAACTAAACCACAGGCAGTGTTTGACATTAAAATGTAATTTATTTTTTATTTTCAAAATAGAGGTTGGCATATTTAAAAGAATGAGGTGGCATTCTTAGTTTCTAATAAAAATAAATCTCTGTCGGTAGTAAGGCTTGCTGTACAGCTGGGTCCCAACCTTGTCACTTCTGGGGAAGAGCAGTGAACTTGTTTGTTCCTGACAGCAGACAGCCCCACTGCAGAGCCCTGGTTTCATGTTACATTAAGTATTAGTGCTGTTCTTTCAGGAGCTATTATGCTGTGACATCAAAGATTTTCTGACAGGGCAGTAGTAGGTTAGCACTGAAGTTGTCTACTGAAATTTTAAAGAATGGAATTAAATATATATGATCAGCCTTTAATATAAGAGATAGAGACAGAATTAGAATGGTTTAAAGAAAGTTGCAGAAATAATGAGTCTATAGGCTGGCCTCTTTATCTCTGCTTGTTTAAGCCAAATTTTATTACCTTTTATTTTTACAGCAAGTACAAATGGCCATTATGTTAATGCTAGGATAGTTGATCATTTTCAGAAAGACATTATGAGTAAGGAAAAAATAGCCTTTTGTGAAATAAAAATGGTTCGGTTGACCTGTAGAGTATTTGATATAAATGAACATGTGGACAGTAATTACAATGGCCTGACTTCCTTCTTGCTGATCCACTAATTAGTTAAAAGAATCAAACTACATACTCTGTTAAAGTTATAGGAGTACAGTTTAGATGGCAAGAGATGAAAAATCTTGCAACTAAAAAGGCTTAAGTTTTCATAGCAGTTATATAAATATAGGTAACGAAAATTAATCAGATTACAATGTTGTCTTTTGAAAAGGCTAACTTTTGTTAAATGTTGAGAAATATTATTAGTCAATTTCCTTTGTATAGGTTTCTATTTAAGAAAAATAAATGAAGCATTGTGCTTTCAAGCATTTCTTAAATATTTTTTTTGTAGTGAAATCAGTGTTGCTGTAACTGTAACATTACCATGATATTTTCATGAAATAATCTTGGTAATACGAAATTTCAATTAATTTTGTAATCACAATTGTATGTCTGGGCATTTTAGACAATATAACACAGTTTTTTGAGATTAAGCAAATAAATCATATGTTAAAATAAATACGTTCTCAGTATTGTAGTTTTCTTTTTGTTAAAGTAATAGTAAACAAAACATTTTTTCCAATTATATACAAGATATACCATGGTACATTTATTTTAAATAATACAATACTAATACTGTCAGTTGAGAAGTAACTGGAATGAAAAAGAAGTTTCTTTATAGGTACTTGTATCTTTGATCATGTTTCTAGATAATTTCCATCCAGTTCGAAGTAATCTATAATATAGTCATGGAAACAGTTACGTTAAAAACTGAATTTGAAGGTCTTTGCTCTGGTGTGTATCTCACAATTTTATTCATATAGATTGAATTGCATAGGGAAATATTGCTACATCCTTTAAAAATCGTCAAAAGTGATTACTCTAAAATAAAATGCCAAAGGAGCTCTACTGTATTTCTCATACCACTTGTTGAAAGTGGGATACTTGAACCTGTAGATCTGAAATAAATTTGATTATATAAAAATGCTCCCACTTTGTAAAAGTTTTTGTTTTTATTTTTGGTGTAACAAAATGCTATGCTTTCAAAAGAAGCAACAAGCCAAAATGAAAAAAATGTTATCTTCTCTGAGGACCCTGAAATCTTGTATTTCAGAAATGTTCAAGTAGATTAAATATTTTTCTTTTAAAAATTTGTAATTTCAAGTTACAGTATTTGGTAGGGAAAAAAGGGAGAATATTAGGATAGATGTTTATTCATTTAAAAGCAGTGATCCTATATAAATATTTATATCATTAATATTGTTTCAATCCTTTTACTTCTGCCAACTACAGGCATCTTAATTCAAAATGCTTTGAATTGCCATTCTACAAATAGGATACACATAGTTTAGCAATGTTGCCATTAGCTGGCTAAAAGCAGCATAGGTATATTTGAAAATTTCTGGTACACAGTAACTGAAGGACTATAAAGAATTTTGGTCTGTTACATATGATGTGAAGGAAAGTATGAGTACTTTAGTTAATTTGAACTGTTTTGAGAAACTTAAAGTCTGGTTTGCTACACTGTCTATAAAGCAATTTTGATCAGCTCTACTGTTCCGAAGAGAGCTGGTTATAGATACAGTCTGCCCTTCACAAGGGGCTGCTAAATGAATGTCAAAAAAAGGGGGTTGTTTATTTTTGGAAATTTTGTGCATTTAAATGAAAAGCTACTGGGAAATACATTTTGGAGAATTTGTTGGGCAGTATATTGTGGGAGACACGGTTGCCTTTTTAAATAAAAGTATTCTTGCATTTAAAAAAACCAAAGCAATCAGAAATCCCTACTAAATTCATTTGCATTGTTTTAAGTTTAAATATGTGTTATATGCTTTTTCAAATCAACAAATAATTTATTAGGTGCTGACTATGTGCCCAGCCTCAAAAGTATAGAAAATAATAAGTGTACACCTCTAAACTCAAAGAACTTAATAGGTGTTAGGGCAATACAAGAGAATATATAATAAATTGCTATTATGTTTAATAAGACTGTATCTTCAGAGATGAGAGAGAATAAAATCAGCTACAGGAAATCAGGGTAAACTTTAGTAAGGAAATTTTTGAATTGAAGCTTAAAGGTGTTATAGGACTTAGCTTGGCATTGCAGAAGGGCAGACATCTCAGGGTGGCTGAGTTTGCCTTTGTCTTTGCTGTCTGCAAATTTCTATTATTTGGGTACTTTTCTTTGAGCTTTTATTAATTAGTTTAACTTATTAAAGGAAATCCATTTAGAATTTTTTTCCCAATAAAAATCCAGAAGCCTAGTTTTCTGCATAGAATATGTTTTTAACTAACATAATATCTTTGTTTCTCTTTTAATGCATAGCAACAAAAATGACTTGAAAGTTCCACCAGTAAACAAGTCACATAATGGGGGTCTATCTAGTTTTCAATTTTATTTGGTAAGTGAAAGGTAAGAGAAGGTCTTCAAGGCTGAAAGGTTACAGAGAAAAAGGTTTTGTTTTGTATTTTAAACTACCTTTGCCTTCCTATCACAAATATAACACTTTTCTTACATTGTATTAAGTTGTTTCAATTCTGAGCATAAAAAGAATCTCATAATTATATTATGTAGTTCTTGGCAAATATTTACAATTCTCCAGACTAGAGATTGTTATTATTCTTCAGTAACCTAATTTATGTTTTTATAACATTATAAATATATATCGGGTAAATGCCAAGATACCTGAAAGTTAACACTTCATCTTAGAGTTAAAACATTTTAAACAATTAAGTTACTGAGGTGTGAGTTAGGAGCTCAACATTAGCTTCAGTTTTTTTATTTAATTAGCCACGATTTTTTTTACCTAAAGCAAAAGAAAACTTTCAAACCAAAGACTACTCTGAAGATCCTACAATGTAAGAAAAACAAGATCATTTTAAGTAAATAGTCTCATTTATGCCAGATGGTACATTGCTATATCTAAGGAACAAAAATTTATCATTTATGTATATGTATTTTATTTTTGGTGGGAATATTGAGTTAAAAGGATGATCCTATTATTTATTACCATTTTTGATAATTCTTGTTTAAAATACATAATTGGATGAACACTTAAAAATAATTTTTCTTGATTTTTGAATTTCTTCGCCTTTTAAATGGGCACCAATGTTTAAAGTGAATTCTGACAATTTTACTACACTGCCATTTTGTTTTGTGTATTTTTGAGGTGTACTCTAATTTTCAAAAAACTTGGTGATACATTTATTTAAAAATTAAAATGATTGAAATTAATTTTAATTTCAGATTTTTTTTTTTAAGATTTTTTTATTTTTTCCTTTTTCTCCCCAAAGCCCCCCGGTACATAGTTGTGTATTCTTCGTTGTGGGTTCTTCTAGTTGTGGCATGTGGGACGCTGCCTCAGCGTGGTCTGATGAGCAGTGCCATGTCCGCGCCCAGGATTCGAACTAACGAAACACTGGGCCGCCTGCAGCGGAGCGCGCGAACTTAACCGCTCGGCCACGGGGCCAGCCCCTAATTTCAGATTTTTTTGAGAATTTCACAAGAGTCTGAAAATTGCAGTCAGTTTGGCATGTTAAAAAAATATCAGCAATCAAATATCTGAGTTGGGGGTTTATTGGTGTAACAAATCCCAACTCAAGATGCAGAAGATAATTTGATAATGTTCTTCAACCTCTATGATGCTTATATGCAGATCTACATTGTACTTATTAACTTGTTTCTTTTTTCATTCACCTAACAAATTCATTGAGCATATGCATAGTACCAGACACCAATATAAAGATGAAAAATAAATGGTTACTGCCCTGGATAAACTTACAACTTGGGGATGGGAGAGCTAAGATTAAGAATGAAGGAAGGTACGGGGCTGGCCCCGTGGCCGAGCGGTTAAGTTCGCGCGCTCCGCTGCAGGCGGCCCAGTGTTTCGTTGGTTCGAATCCTGGGCTCGGACATGACACTGCTCATCAAACCACGCTGAGGCGGCGTCCCACATGCCACAACTAGAAGGACCCACAACAAAGAATATACAACTATGTACCGGGGGGCTTTGGGGAGAAAAAGGAAAAAATAAAAAAAAAATCTTAAAAAAAAAAAAAAAAATTCCACTATTTGTTAAAAAAAAAAAAAAAAAAAAAGAATGAAGGAAGGTAGAGATAAAAGATACAATGGGAGAGTGAAGGTAGGCAGTATAAAAGGCATAAAAAATATTTTCAGATTCTATATTGTGATGATTATTTTAATGGAGTAATGGGCCGAGGGCTGTGGGAGCACATAAGAGGAAATATTAATTTTGACTGAGTGAAGAGTTCTTAGTTACTATTTTTTATGCATACAATTTGAGGTTTTTATTGTTCATTTCATTGCCTTAAGGTCAGGTCAGTATGTCCTCTTTTTCACATTTTTTTTTTTCTATTATTGAGTTAGAGTTTACATAACAATGTTATCCGTTTTAAAGTGAACGGTTCGGTGGCGTATGGTACATTTACGATGTTGTGCAACCATCACATCTATCTAGTTCCAAAACATTTTCATCACCCCAAAGTGAAACCCCATGCCTATTAAGCAGTTATTCCCCATTTCTCCCTCTCCCTGGCACCTGACAACTACCAATCTTCTTTCTGTCTCTATGGATTACCTTTTCTTGATATTTCATATAAATGGAATCATAAAAAATGCAACCTTTTGTGACTGTTTTTTTCCCACTTAGCATAATATTTTCTAGGTTCATTTATGTTGTAGCATGTATCAGTGCTTTATTCCTTTTTATGACTGAATAATATTCTATTGTGTATATACCCACAATTTGTTTATCCATTCATCCACAGATGAACATTTGGGTTGTTTCCACCTTTTGGCTATTTTAAATACTGCTGCTATGAACATGTGTGTGCAAGTGTTTGTCTGAGTACCTATTTTCAATTCTTTTGCATATATACCTAGGAATGGAATTGCTGGGTCATATGGTAGGTAATTCCATGTTTAACTTTTTGAGAAACTGCCATACTGTTTTCTGCAGTAGCTGCATCATTTTACATCCCCGCCAACGATGTATGAAGGCTCTGATTTCTCCATGTCCTTGACAACGCCTATTATTTTCCTTAAATTTTTTTTTTATTATAGACATCCTAATGGGCATGTCAGATACTATTTTGATGTCTATTGATTGAGGTCAGAACTAGGGATCTCGAAAACCATAGGGAGGTGATGGGTTTGGTTGAGCTTCCAATTGGTTGAGATACAATACTCTTGACTGACTCAATCTATTTCTTCTTCTTCGGCAAGAATTATCCTGAGCTTCCTAGAGATACCTTTAGGCTGATCAAACTTCAATAGTACATAGTGTTGTTCCTTCCCCAGAATCTGTTATCATCAGGGCAGGATCCTAACTCCCCCAGGAAATGTGAAAATTAAGTATTTTAAAGGCTGGTGGCAAAATTCACAGGACTGACTTTGAAGATGAGCCTAAAGAGGTGTTGCTTATATTTCAGAAGACTCTTGAAGACTGATGTACCTTAGGTAGCTATTAGGAAATTAAAGAGCTTGTGTGTTAAATCAGAAGTTCTAAACTTTTTGATGTCAGGACCTCTTTGCACTTTAAAAGCTATTTAGGAGGCCAAAAACTTTTGTTTATGTGGGCTATTTCAACTGATATTTACTGCATTGGAGTTTTTTTCTGTTGATTATTTTGTTTACTTTAAAATTATTTTTGTCCACCAAGAAGAGAGTGGGTTGCCATGGATACTTGTTTCAATGGATTCTTTTTAAGTAAAAGATAAGAATTTTTCTGTCTATTTATGAGGGATATTGGTCTGAAGCTTTCTTGTTTTGGTACTTTCTTAATTTGTTTTGTTTGATTTTAGTGTCGGGTAATATTAGCTTCATAAAATGAATTGGATAGTGTTCCCTCCTCTTCTATTTCAAAACTTGGTGGGCATTTGGGACTGGAGATTTCTCTTTTTGGGAACATTTAAACTTGTGAATTCAATTTCCTTAATAGTTATAAGGCTATTCAAAGTTTCTCTTTCATATTGAGTGAGGTGTAGTAGTTTGTGTTCTTCAAGGAAGTCCATTTATCTAAGTTGTCAAATTTATGTGTGTACAGTTATTAATAGTATTAACTTATTATCTTTCTTATGTCTCCAGGGTCTGTAGAGATATCTTGTTTCATTCCTGATATTGGTAATTTGTGTCTTTTTCTTTATCTTTGTCAGTCTTTGATAGAGGCTTGTCTATTTTATTGATCGTTTCAAGGAACCATTTCTTTGTTTCATTGATTTTTTTCCAGTTTTCAATTTTATCGGTTTCTGCTCTCATCTTTGTCATTTCCTTTCTTCTGCTTGCTTTGGGTTTATTTTGCTCTTTTTTTTCTAGGTTCTAGAGGTGAGAGTTTAGATTATTGACTTCACTTTTCTTTTTTTCCTTTCGTATGCGTTTAGTGCTATAAATTTCCCTCTCAGCACTGCTTTAGTTCTGTCCCCCAAATTTTGATATGTAATATTTTAATTTTCATTTAGTTCAATGTGTGTTTTTTTTTTTTATTAATGTTATGATAGATTACAACCTTGTGAGATTTCAGTTGTACATTTTTGTTAGTCATGTTGTGGGTACACCACTTCCCCCTCTGTGCCCTCCCCCCACCCCCCCTTTTCCCTGGTAACCACCGATCAGATCTCCATATCAATATACTAAATTCCACCTATGAGTGGAGTCATATAGAGTTCGTCTTTGTCTGACTGGCTTATTTCGCTTAACATAATACCCTCGAGGTCCATCCACGTTGTTGTGAATGGGCCAATTTTGTCTTTTTTTATGGCTGAGTAGTATTCCATTGTGTATATATACCACATCTTCTTTATCCAATCATCAGTTTCTGGGCATGTAGGCTGGTTCCACGTCTTGGCTATTGTAAATAATGCTGCGATGAACATAGGGGTGCAACGGACTCTTGAGATTTCTGATATCAGGTTCTTAGGATAGATACCCAGTAATGGGATGGCTGGGTCATAGGGTATTTCTATTTTTAACTTTTTGAGAAATCTCCATACTGTTTTCCATAGTGGTTGTACCAGTTTGCATTCCCACCAACAGTGTATGAGGGTTCAATGTGGTTTTTTAATTTTCTTGATATTTCCTCTTTGACCTATGGATTATTTAGAAATGTGTTGCTTAGTTTCCAAGCATTTGGAGATTTTCCTATTGTCTTTCTGTTGTTTTCTAGTTTGTTTCCATTGTGGTCAGAGAACACACTCCATATGATTTCAGTTCTTTTAAATTTGTTGAAGTTTGTTTTATGGCTCGGTTAGTGGTCTGTCTTGATATATGCTCTGTGGGTACTTGAGAAGAATGTATATTCTGCTGTTAGGTGGAGCATTCTCTGAACGTCAGTTAGATGCTGTTGATCTTGTTGTTCTGTATCCTTGTTGTTTTTCTGTCCTGTTCTATCAATTTCTGACTACTGGAGTAATTGTTTTACCAGTTTGAGTTAAATATGGGAACTTCACCTCCCTTTACTTCCCATTGTTCTCCACCATTTGTAATTGTCTTAAATGTTTTTTCTACAAACATTTAGAACCACCTCAGACAGTCTGCTTCCACCATCAAAGATAAATAAGAAAACTTGAGAGGAGAAGGAAAGCCTGTTGTATTTACCCATGTCACCAAATTTTTGCTTACCTAGTTCTTTCTCTCTTGATGTTTCAACAGTCCTTTTTTTGTTGTTTCCACTCTGTTTAGAGAACTTCTTTTAGTCATTCTTTTGGGGTGAGTCTGCTGGTGATAAACTCTCTTAGTTTTACTTCATCTGACAATGTTTAGGTCTCGCCTTTATTCCTGAAGGATATTTTCACTGAGTCTAGAATTTTGGGTTGACAATTCCTTTCTTTCAGCACTTGAAAAATGTTGTGCCACTTCCTCCTGACCTCTATGGTTTCTGATGAGAAATCTGCTGTAATTTGTATTGTTTTTCCTTTATAGGTAAGGTATCCTTTTTCTCTGGATGCTTTCAAAATGTTTTCATTGTTTGGGTTTTCAGAAGTTTACTTATGATGTGTCTTGGTATGGATATCTTTGGGTTTATGCTGTTTGAGGTTTGCTCAGCTTGTTGAGTCTGTAGGTTTATGTATGTCTCTGTAGAATTTGGATGTTTTTAGCCATTATTTCTTTGAGTACTTTTTCAGCCCCACTTTCTTTCTTCTCTCTTAGAGGACTCTGATGACACGAATATTAGATCTTTTGCTATAGTCCCAAAGGTTCCTGACACTCTGTTCATTTATTTAAAGTCTGTTTTCTCTCTTTTGTTTACATTGGATAATTTCTTTTGTTCTGTCTTCATTTCATTGATTCTGTCTCTTCTATTCTGCAGTTGAGCCCTCTGTTGAGCTTTTTATTTCAGTTATTGTGGTTTTCAGTTCTAAAGTTTCCATTTGATTCCTCTTGTTTCTATTTCTGTGTTGAGGCTATTTTTCACTTGTTTCAAGTATGTTCACAATTGCTTATTGCACTTTTGTCATGGCTGCTTTAAACTGTTTGTCAGATGATTCTAACATTTTGGTGTTCACATCTATAGATTGGTCTTTTTTCATTTAGATCTTTCATTTAATTTGAGATCTTTCTGGTTCTTGGTATGTCAGTGATTTTTGCTTGAAACCTGTTCATTTTGTGTTATATTATGATACTGTTTCTTATGTAAACTTTCTGTTTCAGCTGGTTTAAAAAAAATTTTATTTTATTGAGGTCGTAATAGTTTATAACTGTGAAATTTCAGTTGTACCTTATTATTTGTCATTCACCATATAAATGTGTCCCTTTACCCCTTATGCCCCCCCAATCCCTTTCCCCTCTGTAACCACTAATCTGTTCTTTGTCCATGTGTTAGTTTATCTTCCACATATGAGTGAAATCATACAGTGTTTGTCTTTCTCTGTCCAGATTATTTCGCTTAACTTAATACCCTCAAGGTGCATTCATGTTGTTGCGAATGGGATGATTTTGTCTTTTTTAATGGCTGAGTAGTATCACATTGTATATATATACCACGTCTTCTTTATCCATTCATGAGTGGATGGGCATTTGGGTTGCTTCCACAGCTTGCCTATTGTGAATAATGCTGCAGTGAACATAGGGGTGCATAAGTCTCTTTGAATTGTTGATTTCAAGTTCTTTGCCTAAATACCCAGTAGTGGGATAGCTGGGTTGTATGGTATTTCTGTTTTTAATTTTTTGAGAAATCGCCATACTGTTTTTCCATAGTGGCTCCACCAGTTTGCATTCCCATAAGCAGTGTCTGAGGGTTCCCTTTTTTCCACATGGTCTCCAACATTTGTTATTTTTTGTCTTGGTGATTATAGCCATTCTAATTGATATAACGTGATATGTCATTGTAGCTTTGATTTGCATTTCCCTGACAATTAGTGATGTTGAACATATTTTCATGAGCCTGTTGGCTGTCTGTATATTATCTTTGGAAAAATGTCTGTTCAGATCCTCTGCCCATTTTTTGATGGGGTTGTTTGTTTTTTGTTGTTGAGTTGTGTGAATTGTTGTTGTTGTTTTAACATTGTTCTGCTGGGGGAAGGGTGGCTGCTACTTTGTTACTGCCTTGTGGACATAGGAGTCCAGGTTCCCTACCTGTGAGGGGGCTCCTTGTTACTGCTGGATGGGGAGTTCCAGCTTCCCATGTGGTGTTCACTGACATGACAGTGGAGGTAGCTTTGTTACTCCTGGGCAATGGTGAAAAAGTTTTGACTCTTTACTGGGCTTCCTCTGATTCTATCCATCCCAGAGGGAAGGGGAAAGGGCACCTCTTCCTGCCTGGTGAGAGTAGAAGTCAAGGCTCCTTACCTGTTCTTCTCTGACACTGCACATGGGGTAAGCGAGAGGATGGGGGCTATTACTGGCTGGTGGGAGTAAAAGTCTCAGATCCCTACCTGGCCTTTGACACCTCCCTGGGGGTGGGTATTGGGTGTTTCATTACCGCTGTGAGAGAGTGGAATTCTAGCTCTCCTCTTGGCCTTTGTTTGAGTAGGTCAGGGTGGAGCCACAGTTTTTTCTGTGGCCTTTATCTGGAGTTAGAGCGGTTATTATCTAAAAGTTTTCTGTCTTGCTAAAAGCTGCCGCCTTCATAGTCCTTTGGCTAGAGTCAACAGGCTCTTCTTGGGGCTTTTTTTCTTGGTTTGTGTCTGTTGGTGTTTCTAGGTTGCTGGCTCGTTTAGCTCCAAGTCTGGGATACATAAGGCAAAAGGAAAGTCCAGGGACTTCACCACAGTGTTGTTCCTCAGGTCCTGAGGGTCTAGCCGGTCTGCCTTCTTTCCGCCCTTTAGAGTCTTCTTATGTCTGTTTGACATATAATGTCCAGGGCTTTTAGTTGTACTTAGAGGGAGAAATAGGGAAAAGTACTTCTACTCCATCTTTGCAGAAACGGAAATCTCCACATTATTTTAAAATACAAGAATATAGAAGCACATATTCTATTATCTTTTAGAAAAATGACAAAATTATGTAGCCTTTGGAAAACTCTACACTTGCTAGAGAATGAGAGTGAAAAAGGCAAATAACACATTATTATCCTTATATGAAAATAATTTTGACCTTGCTGACCTCTGAAGAGTCTTGGGGACCTTCAGAGATCCCATGAACATACTTTAAGAACTGCTACCCTAAACAGTAGTCTATCCAGGGACCTAAAAATATTAATGTTCACCATATCTGTTTTAAAGAGGTTTTTATTAAATACCTATTGTTCAACTCAGGCACTGATCTAAGTCCTGGGATATAGCAGTGTAGAAGATGGACAGAGTCCCTGTCCTCATGAGCTTTGAGTTTTTCTAGTCAGTTGATCTGGCAACTGAATGAAGTCATGAGTTTTCTATTTGCCTAAGCTAAGTCCTTACATTCATATCTTAGGATTTGTCACGATGTGCGTGGGGCTGTTTATTTACAGCAGGTGAGGCAGTACGGCTGCAGTTGTTGACAGGAGAAGTTCAGGCTACTGGGCAGGCTCTGGTACCCAAGCAAGTGGATAGCAATACTGAGTTGCAGCCTAACATGATTTTTGTTTTCATTATTTTTAAGACACCCGTGTCTCTTTTTTTCCCTTCTTCTCTGCCTGCCTCCCTCCCTGTTCCCATCCTTCCCTTATTCCTATCCTTCCCTTATTCTTTTTTTAATTCTCTCCTCTCCTGCCTTCTTTCTTTCCTCCCTCCCTCCCCTCTTCCCTTCCTTCCTTCCTTCCACTTTGAGTTATAGGTAGACTATTTCCTCAGTTCACCTCTCCAGTTCTTACCATCCTCTCACCCTGGCAAAGTTATAGCCTCACGTTTCTTTATTCTCTCTCTCTGTATATGTAATAGCAAGCACCTGCTGTGTTTCAGATTCAGTGCTAGGTACTAGCAATAACACTGGCAATTATATTTGAGCCCTTTAGTCTTAGAGCAAGAGTTGAATACTTTAGTGTCACAGCTTAAAGAGATCACTCTAAGGCATGTACTGTAGAGCTTGCATGTCCCTAACCATTCTAGTTGCCAATTTTAACTGGTTTAACAGTTCCTTTGTGTGAACCCACCACAACACTTATGAATGCATTGGTTTTGAAAAGTTCCCTATTCCATCTCCTACCCTTAGCTTCTAAGTCATAAAAACTGGACTTGATTTGCATTTTCTTGAGCCATTGCTCTTACGGGTAGTCTGATATTAGGCATCGAAATATGCTAACTATGGCTGTAGTCTGAAACTCCTTTCTTTTTCTTGGTAAAAAAGGGCAAAATAAAATAAACCCAAATTTCAAACTTTTGCTTTAATTAAAACCAGTTTTATAGACATGCGTTTGAATGGTACACTGATAGCCTGGGAAAATCAGGAGTTCAAAAGTAAATATTGCCAGCATTCCTTAGACTCTAATTAATAGCGGCAAATATTGTGAAAATTACAGTTTAGGAAAGAAGATTAATACAATACAACTAGTAAGGTATGAAAGACAGTAACAAGTAACTGAGAGGCAGGGATAAAGTGATTTTATTTAAAGGTAGAAAGCTGCATTTTCGTGTTTTGATTTCACTGTTTTTAAGACACCTGTGTCTCACTTGCTACAATCACAAATTCCAGCTGTGAATAATGAAAATCATTGAATTGGTGGACATGGTGTATTGACTGCTCTTTTCAGTTTATAACATACCTTCCTTGTTGGTACCAGAGAGCAATGAGTGAGGCATTTTATTAAAACTGAGGCTTGTGGCTCTAATCAAAGGTCACTGGTTGGCTCTCACTTTTCAGTTTCAGATTTGTCTATGTTTGATCAGGGGGCAGCAACGAAATTATTATGACAAAGACTTTGTACTAGGCTGTATCTGTCTGTTGAAACTTGAAAGTCTTTGGAACCGTGATGCTGACAGCATGCGAACACTGCAGGAATGTGCAAGCTGTGTAATGTCTTAAAGAAACTTTTAAGTATCATCTTCCTTTTGTATTGTTCGAAAGAGTTTCAGATACTATTAAGGTACTAGTGAAAAGGTGTTTTATTGATTAAAGAAGATTTTCTTTTTTCTAGCAAATACGCATTAAGACAGCCTTCCTATTACTTTTTCTGCGCAGTCTCTGCTGTACACAGCAAGTTCATTAACATGTAGATATGCAGTGATTGAAGTCAGACTGCTTTCTACGGTGGAGTTGTCTTGATATAATGAGCTCCTCTTTAATGTTCAAAAAATTGTTGTTACTTTCTAAAAGGGGTTGTTTGTGAATTTCATTAAATTTAATCTCCTCTTCAAACAATTTCAGCATTGTTCAGTTTACTACAATTAAAATGCTTTCTGATGCTAAAAAATCACTTTTTACAGATGTATCACAAATGTAAGCACTGAGAGAGAGGCTTTGTTTTTTTACTTTGAAAGAAGAGCTTCTATTTAGCTGAGAATTCTCATTTTTTTAATTGGTGCTCCATATGGAAAATCAGAAGAGAGTACACTTACTGTATTGCTAAACAAGCTAGTTTGCTCATGAGGGTTAGGTTTCACAACTAGTTCATTCAATCCCTGGACTAAAACATTGGTCTAATCATAGTTGAAAAACAAGGGCCTTAACCTTGCCTTCTCAGTTTACTAGAGTACAACACTTTCATCTTTAGAATGTTGGAAGTCTTGAGAAAGAACAGATATAGTGAAGTTAGGTTTCTGCTTTGGACAAAAGTTCTCAAAGGGGCATATAAGAAACCTGAATAAATTCTCAGTTGCAGACCAGCAATTGTCGTTCGTAGTGAATAGCTTTGTTCTTTGTAAATCATCCTTTCCACTTAGGCAAGCATAATTTCCCCCTAGTCAGTAGGACTTGGATGGTATGAGAGCAATCCTTGGCATTTTTTGAAGATCAGGCACAGAAAGAGGTAGAATGTCTTTTTAGAAAGTATATCGCAGGTGGAAGATTTAAAAATTCCAAGGTGATAGCAAGGAAATTTTCCAGTTGAGCCCCAGAAAGGTTGGCTTATGAAGGCGGGAGTTTGGAAAGTTGAGAATCAATTATTTGATTTCTTAAAGTTTTGGCCAACCAGCAGAGTTTATAGAGCTGTATGAGTTCTACTATGACCAGTGCTCAGGAAGATGTTCTTCCAGGATATTTCTTCTTGTTTTAGTTTCAGAGGCCGTTTACATAATGCTAAAACATTGAGTCAAGTCAGGAATATACTCAGAGATTCTTGGTAGTTGGCATTGTGTAGAAAAAATATTTTAGATATTTGGCTAATTTTTGAAATTGTGTTTTGACTTCTTAAGGACAGAGCCAGCATCTGAAACTTGACTGGAGTCTTTAGTAGATTGAGCTAATCATATCACTAAGTGGGCCTTTATAATTTATTATGATGTAGCTACATAAGAAAGGGGCTTAATCAGATATCTTTATCACCCAAAATATAAGGTGACACTCTCATCTGAAAAACGCACAATTCTTGTGCTGTATACGGCATGAAATACTTCCATTGCCTTGTAGGAGCTAATAATGATGATAATAATATTACTGATATTATCATTTATAATAATCACAAATGATAATAGTAATAATATTGCCAATATTGTCATTTATAATTATAAAGGTAATATTTTCAGGTGAGAAATAAGGATATTTGAAATAGATACGTAAGAGAATCATATGTGAGCAAAGGGTAATTATGGAATGGTGAATGAAAGAGTCATGGAATTTTATATTTAGATTAATTCTCATGTGGATTTTGTCAGCTTTATGTTAGTTAAATCAGAGGAAGCTTCATGAAAGAAAGGAAAGTTGGTAAGCTGGGACTAGCTTGGGAGGACATTCCAGGGGTAGTGTATAGTCAAGAAGAAATTTGAATGGGGGAATGGATTTACTGTGTATATGTAATGTAGAGTAAATTTTCCAGAGGAGAGGTTAGGGTATGAGGTAGAAAGAAGCAGGAAGTACAGAGGGACAAATTAGAGAAGAGTGAGGACTTAAGAAATTTGTCAAGTGCGATGCATATGCCATATGGAAGAGTTTCTAACCTTTGCCCATCTTAACACTCCACATGGACACATGCACACACTTTAATGACACTCAAGCGACTTTTGATATCTTTGATAACCTTTTCCAGTATTTCAGGGAAGTTAAGATGGAGAGATGAAGGTTTATGAAAAACTGTAGTTATATTTACGAGTTGTGATCAGTGTATTTAATAAGACTAACTGGGGCTGGCCCTGTGGCCGAGTGGTTAAGTTTGCACGCTCCTCTTCGGTGGCCCAGGGTTTCGCCGGTTCGGCTCCTGGGCGCCGACATAGCACTGCTCATCGGGCCACGCTGAGGCGGCATCCCACATGGCACAACCAGAGGTACTCACAAATAGAACATACAGCTATGTACTGGGGGTCTTTGGGGAGAAGAAGAAGAAGAAAAAGAAGATTGGTAACAATTGTTAGCTCAGGTGCCAATCTTTAAAAAAAACCCAAACTGAAAACACTACATTTTGAGAATATCGTCAGAAATTCTGGGATTCTGAAGCTTGGAAGATGTTTAACTGAAACTGAAAAAGGAAGATTAGGTGTGGCAATCATGTTATGGTATATAAGAATAGTGAAAATTTAGAGATGTAAGTCAGAAATTCTTGGTGTGAAGCTACTTAATTTGACCCAAAAAATGCTCAGAGCTGTGGCTGATGAATTGTGTTATATTGTTTGTCTACAGAATAAAATTTCTAAGCATTCTATATTTTATGAATTAACTTTCCATGCTTTTTATTATATGCAAAAGGCAATAAAACAAAGTGCAAGAACAATAATGTTTAAATATTAGCAGCAATTTGAATGAAACTAAATTTATGGTTAGGATAAAATGTTATTTGCTGAAAGCAAAGCCATATTACATCACTTGATACTGGATACTTCAATCTGAAATGTTAAATATTTTAATCAAAATGTAAAATCTTAGGGTTGCTTGTCCTAGATTAATTACCAGTGCTTTATGGTCCCTTTTGCATGTGATTCTGTTGTTATATTTGAGCTATGCCTTTAGAGAGGATGCCACAGTTACCCTTTAATTGTATTTGACTATTTGGTCCAAAAGATATAGTTGGAGTACTTTTATTTTAGCGGGAGGAAGTGTGAAAAATATGATGTTCTCTGATAAAAAAATGAATTGTTGATTTGGGGATGTGTAATTTCAGTGCTTTCAATTTGTTTTCTTTCTCATATTTAGACTATGAGTGTAATGAATCTCTGCTAATTATAACTAATATCTTTAGCCATTCTGGCTATTTGAACCTATTACTAAATGATCTGTTTCCAATGATGATTATATGTTCATTTAAGGAGTTTTTGTTGATGCTTGAGGTAGAAGATACTGCAGCATATAATTA
The DNA here is from genome assembly GCF_041296265.1 of Equus caballus. Classification (NCBI taxonomy): domain Eukaryota; kingdom Metazoa; phylum Chordata; class Mammalia; order Perissodactyla; family Equidae; genus Equus; species Equus caballus. Next base: position 87,481,107 of record NC_091690.1, on the reverse strand, counting down.
AGAGCTATGACATTCTTTTAAGTCCTCATTTTGACCCAAACATAATAAAGTTTTGATTCTTTTTTCTTTTACATAAAAAGTATAAATATTAAAAACTTGAAAGTAGTATGTCATTTTTTCCAATCAAGATATTGAGATCAGAATCTTGAGAAGGAAACATGCATATTAAAAAGCACATCTGGATATAGAATTACCAAAACATATTATTGAATTATTGGTAAATATGAATTTGTTCATAATTTTACTTAACTAGTCAAGGGCACATGGTAGAAGGCACTTCTGTTTATTAATATGTTCATCATATCTTCACTTTTTGAAGTGATTTAGCTTTCTGGTGGGTGAAATTCTTCTGGTAAAATTTTTTATATGTTTAAGACTTTATGTGTAATAATAATGATATATTTTATTCAAGAAAAACATCTAAATGCTTAAATTAGCCATCATACCTGAACAAAAATAATGTTAAAAAAGAAATAATTATATTATCTTGGTAGATGATCAGCTAAGTAGTGGTGATTTAGATTAAATAAATGCACACTGAAATATTTAATGAGTTTTCATAGCATTGTCAACTTTTTAATGTATAAGTTAAAAAAATTCTTTTCCTTCTTGGATTGTTGAATTTTTAAAATATACCACAGATTCTATTTGTTTGTTTTTGTATATATTTATTTTTGGTTGTAAATTTTGCTAATTGTTCTACTGGCTAGTAGTGATTGAGATTGAGATGTTATCCATTTTTAGATATTTCCATGTGAAACATTCAGAGAAGTAATCTTGCACGTCTTTTAAGCAGTCAATGACCTTATCCTTTGCCAAAATCAAATGACATTCAATACTGATACGATGGAGAGAGGAATCAAAATAGACACCTAATTATAATTACTTTTTTCCCCATCATTATATCACTACATGCAGAACAACTGATTTTTAAGAGATCACACAACTGCTGAAATTTGGCAGGTACAAAGGGTTTTTTTCTTTGCTTCCCTCTCCCTCCCCTTCTTGCTTTCATCACATGTAGGATTTATTGGAACAGTTCAGACTGACCTCTCTCTTGAAAGATTTAGTTTGAATTTAAAAGTTTATTGGAAATAGCAAAAGAAAGTTAATATGTTTATGATTGCTTCATATTTTCAGAAATCCTTAACATTTATGGTACACTTCAATTGTTAAAGAGAGTAAGGATTGTTTTAGGTAATTTTGGGGAAATGACAATAAAGGCTTGGACCGAATTCTATACAATTAACTACCAGAGTTACTGTTTTTGGAATAAAATCAACTGTGAGCAACATGATGGCAGAGACTAAATCTTCCTAAGTATTCTGACCTAATACACAGTACTGTGCGTGGCACATAGTAGACATTCAACAGTTGTTGAAAGAGCAAGGGAAGATTGGATGGGAGGGCAGAAGGAAGGAGAAAAAAACCTAAGTTGATAGGACAAAGTGATAAATTCCATGTTACCCTGTTGTGGCTTTTTGGCTGATGCCTTTCTCTCCCATCCCATAACTAACAGGGGTATGATCTTTACACTGAGCACAAACATAACTTTAAGAAACCTGTCATTGCAGGGGTTATTTTGGGTTTTCTCTTCATCATTTTGAAGATGAGAGGTCTTTGCTATTTTTATTATGAAATATAATAATCATTATGTAAAAATGATCCCCATATTCATATAGAGTTTTTTCTCAAATAATTTCATGTCAGAGATTTTTTTCTCTTCTAGATAGGTATTATACAATGCCATATTAATTTTCCTGGTTCTCCAATTGTGTCACAGTCCTATGATGTTTACCAAATCAACCTATCTTCTGAGTGTCAGCCCAGAGCAGGCTGTAATTGTTTATGGCCGAGAGGATCTCATTCTAACCTTTAAAATCTTAATTTATAACTTTTAGGAATGTGATATAAAACTTTTATTTTTTAAAAATAACCTTCTGGTATCCTGAGAGACCTGAACCTTGCTCTTCTGTAAATCCCAGGATTTGGCAGTATAAAGTACATATTTCTTTATGAAGTTTCATGGATAGCAGCATCTTGTTACTAATGTTTGGAAAAATTGCTTTCATTTGTGGAAGGCTCTAATTTTTGTTGGGTGCAACAAATGCTTGACTCAACCTTATTCATTTGAATAAGGTTTCATTATCAGGCCAATAGTGTGAATAGACAAAAACAAATCTTCTATGCTAATCCACAGAGTGAGATATATTTTGATTGCATGTATTTTTGGGGTTAGGAGGTAGTAAATGAGGCTGATTTTTGTAAGTTATATAAATCTTACTTTGGGTCAGGAGAATTTGCCTCTCATATTTAACTCATATTTAAGTTTTTACAGTGGACTTTATTTGTAAAATTTCAGCTATACAACGTGTTTTCCTGTTTTTCTTTTTTAGCTCAGTGGGTTTTTATGATTAACACAGATTTTTAAAAGTAGCACATAACTTCTGTGTTTCACTTTATAATTTGTCAAAAAACACTGATTTATTTTGTGGTCATATAGATTAAAGTTTAAGGTATTGGAGAAAGTTTTAAGTATTACTGCAATGATTTTTCTCAGTATACAGTATTCAAGTGTCAATGAAATATGAAAAATTGGGAAAATAGAAGGTATAGCTTATAGGTGTGTAAGAAAAATGTGTGCTACAAATTTGGTTAAAATAGTCTAGAATATTTATAGAGAAGCTTTGAACTGTTAACTAAGAAAAGCATAAAGCATATTCTATTTGATCAGTTTTGTTTTTAAATAAATTTTTCATGTTAAAATTATTTTTGTGTTACTGCTTTAAGTTTAACCCCGTATTTGTAAGTATTATGGCATATATACCAAATAGGAGAGTATCACTTGGTATGAATCTATTTTAAAGTGAGTTACTTGTAGATGGCACATAGTTGGGTCTTTGTTTTCATGCAATCTGAAAATCTTTGCTTTTTATTTAGAGTGTTTAGACCATTTATATTTAACGTAATTATCTATATGTTTGGGTTTTACTTACCATCTTGTTATTTTTTTCCTGTTTGTTCCATCTATAGAGTATTTTAAAAAATGATTCCATTTTGTCTCCACTGTTGTCTTGTTAGCTGTAGTTTTCTTTAATGATTTTCCTAAGGTTTGCAATATACATCTTTAATTTATCATAGTCTACCTTTAAATAATAGTATTTTACATCACGCAGAGAGCAAAAACCATATGTGACAAAAGTATGCTTCCATTTCTTCCCTCTCATCTTTTGTGTATTGTTGCCATTCATTTTACTTTTATATATGTCAAAAACTCCACAATATACTGTTCTTATTTTTGCTTTAGGCAATCAATTATTTTTTTTTAAAGTCAGGTTTATTGAGATGTAACTTACATACAATAAAATTCACCCTCTTAAGGTATACAGTTCTATAAAGTTTTACAAATGTATGCATTATGTAACTACCACCCGCACTAAAGATATAAAATAGTTCCTCCATTGCCTCTTTTAGTTAATCCCTCACTCACTTTCCACCCCTGACAACCACTCATCAGATTTGCCTTTATAAGCTTAATTCTTCCACAATGTCATATATGATTGTGCTCCACGTAATGATGTTTTGGTTAACAAAGGACTGCATATAGGACTGTGGTCCCATAAGATTAGTACCATATAGCCTAGGTGTGTAGTAGGCTATACCATATAGGTTTGTAAGTACGTTCTATGATGTTTGCGCAATGAGAAATTGCCTAATGATGCGTTTCTCAGAACATATCCCCCTCATTAAGTGATGAGTGACTAAGTGGAATCATACAATACATAGCCTTTTATACCTGGCTTCTTTCATTTAGTGTAATGCCTTTGAGATCCTTCCATGTGGTTGCAGGTAACAGTAATTTGTTTCTTTTGCTGAGTTGTATTCTCTCCTATGGATACGCCACAGTTTGTTTTTCCGTCTCCAGCTGGTGGTCATTTGGGTTGTTTTTGGGTTTGTTTTTGCGATTGTAAATAAAGCTGCTCTAAGCATTTGCATACAGGTCTTTGTGGGCAAATATTTTCATTTATTTTGGATAAATATCTAGGAATAGGATTACTATGTTGGATGATAATTGAATGTTTAACTTTATAGGAAACTGCCAAACACTTTTCCAAAATAGCTGCAACATTTTTGTATTCCCATCAGCAATTTGTGGGCTTTATTGTTCCTTAATCTCACCAGCACTTGATATTGTCAGTTAAAAAAAAATTAGCAATTTTAGTAGACTTATAGTACTATCTCATTGATTTTAACTTTGCATTTCCCTAATGACTAATGATTTTGGGAATTTTTTCATATGCTTACTTATCATCTATATCTCTTTGGAGCAATATCTTTTAAAATGTTTTGCCTATTTTTAATTATTAAATTGAAAGAGTGCTTTATATGTTCCAGATATAAGTCCTTTATCTGATGTATGTTATAAAGATATTTCTCCTAGACTTGGCATGTCTTCATTTTCCTTACAGTGTCCTTCAAAAAGTAGAAGTTTTTAACTTTGATGAAATCTAATATGCCATTTTTTTTCTTTTACAGTATATGCTTTTAAGAGATCTTTACTTAACCCAAGCCCAGGAAGATTTTCTTGTAGAGTTTTACAGTTTTAGGTTCTATATTTAGGTCCATATTAGGTCCATGTCAGCTTTATTTTTATGTGTGGTATGATAGTGTAAGATAAGAGTTGAGATTCATTGTTTTGCATAGAGAGCTCCAATTGTTCACAAATATATTTTGGAGAAATTACAAATTGAGAATATTTTCTGTTGGGGTTCCCTGTATATTTTCCATTTCTGGCACTATTCATTACTTTGGTAAGTCCAGATTTCCCTCCAGTATTATTTTTCTTCTACCTGAAGAACTTTCTTTAACATTACTTGTAGTGCAGATCTGCTGCTGATGCATTCTCTTGCAACTTTTGTTTTTCTGAAAAAGTCTTTATTTTACCTTCATGTTAGAAAGATATTTTTCTTAGAATTCTACACTGGCAGTTTTTTCCCACCAATATTTTAAAGGTGTTGCTCCATGGTCTTTGAGCTTGCATGGCTTCTAATGAAGAGTCTGCTATCACTCTTATTTTTCCCCCCCTCTATATGTGTTGTGCCATTTTTTTCTCTCTTCTGGCTGCTTTTAAGAGGTTCTTTTTATTTCTGTTTTGCAGTAATTTGATTACGATGTACCTTGTGTCTTCTTTAGGTGGTTTCTTTATGTTTCTTCTGCTTGGACTTTGTTGAACTTCTTGGATCTATGGGTTTATAGTTATCCTCGAATTTGGAAAGCTTGGGCTTTATTCCCCTTGTCTTACTTCCCTCTTTTGGAATTCCACTTACATGTATGCTAGACTACTTGATGCTCTGCTCATTTTTAAAATTTTTCTTTTCTCTGAGTGCTTCAACTTGAATAATTTATTACTATTGCTATGTCTTCAAGTTTAAGTGTTAATCTAATCCAGTGTGTTTTTCATTTCAGATACTGTATTTTCCCTCTGTAGAGGTTATGTCTTTTTTATATTCCATTTCTCTTCTTAGCACGTTCATGTTTTTCTCTATATTTTTGAACGTTATGGAGCACATTTTTAATAGCTCTTTTAATATCCTCATCTGCTAATTTCATCAACTCTGTCATTAGTGGGTCTGTTTCTATTGATTGATTTTTCTCCTGGTCATGTGTCATACTTTCCTGTTTCTTTTCAAGCTAATAATTTTTAAAAACTTTAAAAAATATTAATATTCATATAACATAAATTAATAATTTTAGCAATTTTAAAGTGTACAGTTTAGTGGCATTTAGTACATTCATAATGTTGGGCAACCATAACCACTATCTAGTTTCAGAACATTTTCATCATCCCCAAAAGTAAAACTATACCTTTTAAGCAGCCATTCTCCATTTCTGCCTCCACTGAGCCTCTGGCAACTGCTAATCTTTCTGTCTCTATGGATTTTCCTATTCTAAATATTTCATATAAATCATACAGTGTGGCCTTTGTATCTGGCTTATTTTGCTCAGCATGTTTTCTATGTTCATCTATGTGGTAGCATGTATCAATACCTCATTTTTATGGCTGAATAATATTCCATTGTATCGCTTTACCTTAATTTATTTATCCATTTATCAGTTGATGGATATTTGGGTTTCTACCTTTTTTCTATTGTGAACAGTGTGGCTATGAACATTTGTGTATAAGATTTTGTTTGAACATCTGTTTTTGATTTTTTCAGGAATATACCTAGGAGTGGAATTATTGGGTCATATGGTAATTTTGTGTTTAACATAATAGGAACTGCCAAACTATTTTACACAGTGGCTGCAGCATTTTACATTCCTACCAACAATGTATGAGTGTTCCACTTTCTCTGCATCCTCATCAATGCTTGTTATTTTCTGTTGTTGTTTTTTGATTATAGCTATCCTAGTGGATGTTAAGTGGTATCTCATTGTGGTTTTGATTTGCATTTTTCTAATAATAATGATGTTGAACATTTTTCATATGCTTATTGGACATTTGTGTATTTTCTTTGGGAAATATCTATTCAAATCTTTTTTTTTTTTGAGGAAGACTGGCCCTGAGCTAACATCTGTGCCCATCTTCCTCTATTTTATATGTGGGATGCCTGCCACAGTATGACTTGATAAGCAGTGCATAGATCTGTGTCCGGGATCTGAATCGGTGAACCCTTGGCCTCCAAAGTAGAGTGCACAAACCCAGCTGTCATGCTACTGGGCCAGCCCTATTCAAATCTTTTGCTCATTTTGAAATTGGTTTGTCTTTGCATTGTTGAGTTGTAAAAGCTCTTTATATATTGTGGGTACTAGACCCTTACTAGATACATGATTTGCAAATATTTTCTCCATTTTGTGGGTTTTTTCTTTCTTGATCCTTTGTATCAAAGTATCCTTTGACACACAAAAATTTTTAATTTTGATGAAGTGCAATATATCTATTTTTTCTTTTGTTACTTGTGCTTTTGGTGTCATATCTAAAATTCCTTGCCAAATCCAAAGACATGAAGATTTATCCCTATGTTTTCTTCTAGAGTTTTATAGTTATAGTTCTTACATATAGGCCTTTGGTCTATTTTGAGTTAATTTTTTTTGTATATGGTATGAGGTAAGGATATTTTGCATGTGAATATCCAGTTTTCCTAGCACTGTTTGTTGAAGAGACTATTCTTTCCCCATTGAATGGTCTTGGCACCTTTGTTGAAAATCAGTTGACTATACATGCATAGGTTTGTTTCTAGGTTCTTATTTTCTATTTTACTTATCTATATGTCTGTCCTTATGCCAGTAACACTCTGTTGTGATAACTGTAACTTTGTAGTAAATTTTGAAATTGGAAAATGTGAATCCTCCAACTTAGTTCTTCTTTTTCAAGATTTTTTTGGATATTCAGGGTCCCTTGAAATTTCATATAAATTTTAGGATCTGCTTTACCGTTTCTGCAAAAAAGGCCATTGGATTTTGGTAGGAATTCTGTTGACTCTGTAGATCCATTTGGGGAGTATTGCCATCTTAACAATATTAAGTCTTGCAATCTATGAACATGGGATGTCTTTCTGTTTATCTAGGTCTTCTTTAATCTCTTTCAGCAATGTTTTGTAAGGCCTGTAATTTTTTTTTCCTTTTTTTTTTTTATTGAGTTAATGATAGGTTACAATCTTGTGAAATTTCAGTTGTACGTTAATGTTTGTCTGTCATGTTGTAGGTGCACCACTTCACCCTTTGTGCCCACCCCCCACCCCACCTTTCCCCTGGTATCCACTAAACTGTTCTTGGTCCATAGTTTTAAATTCCTCATATGAGTGGAGTCATACACAGATTATCTTTCTCTTGCTGGCTTATTTCACTTAACATAATTCTCTCAAGGTCCATCCATGTTATTGCAAATGGAATGATTTTGTTCTGTTTTGCAGCTGAGTAGTATTCCATTGTATATATGTACCACATCTTCTTTATCCATTCGTCTGTTGATGGGCACTTAGGTTGCTTCCACGTCTTGGCTATTGTAAACAGTGCTGCAATAAACATTGGGGTGCACAGGACTTTTGGGATTGCTGACTTCAGGCTCTTTGGATAAATACCCAGTAGTGGGATGGCTGGATCGTATGGTAGTTCTATTTTTAGTTTTTTGAGGAATCTCCATACTGTTTTCCATAGTGGCTGCACCAGTTTGCATTCCCACCAGCAGTGTATGAGGGTTCCTTTTTCTCCGCACCATCTCCAACATTTGTTACTATTAGTTTTAGATATTTTTGTCATTCTAACGGGTGTAAGGTGATATCTTAGTGTAGTTTTGATTTGCATTTCCCTGATGATCAGCGATGGTGAGCATCTTTTCATGTGCCTATTGGCCATCAGTATACCTTCTTTGGAGAAATGTCTGTTCATGTCTCCAGCCCATTTTTTGATTCGGTTGTTTGATGTTTTGTTGTTGAGTTGTGAGAGTTCTTTATATATTATGGATATTAAGCCTTTGTCAGATATATGACTTGCAAATATTTTTTCCCAGTTAGTGGGTTGTTTTTTTGTTTCAGTCCTGTTTTCATTTGCCTTGAAGAAGCTCTTTAGTCTGATGAAGTCCCATTTGTTTATTCTTTCTATTGTTTCCCTTCTCTGAGAAGGCCTGGTGTCCGAAAAGATCCTTTTAATACTGATGTCAAAGAGTGTACTGCCTACATTTTCTTCCAGAAGCCTTATGGTTTCAGGTCTCACCTTTAGGTCTTTGATCCATTTTGAATTTGTTTTCGTGAATGGTGAAAAAGAATGGTCAATTTTCATTCTTTTACATGTGGCCTTCCAGTTTTCCCAGCACCATTTGTTGAAAAGACTTTCTTTTCTCCATTGTATGCCCTCAGCTCCTTTGTCAAAGATAAGCTGTCCATAGATGTGTGGTTTTATTTTTGGGCTTTCAATTCTGTTCCATTGATCTGTGCACCTGTTTTTGTACCAGTACCATGCCGTTTTGATTACTGTAGCTTTGTAGTATGTTTTGAAGTCAGGGATTGTGATGCCTCCTGTTTTGTTCTTTTTTCTCAGGATTGCTTTAGCAAGTCGGGGTCTTTTGTTGCCCCATATGAATTTTAGGATTCTTTGTTCTAATTCTGTAAAGAATGTCATTGGGATTCTGATTGGGATGGCGTTGAATCTGTAGATTGCTTTAGGTAGAACGGACATTTTAACTATGTTTATTCTTCCAATCCATGTACATGGAATGTCTTTCCATCTCCTTATGTCGTCATCCAATTCTCTCAGAAAGGCCTTGTAATTTTCATTATATAGGTCCTTCACTTCCTTAGTTAAATTTACCCCAAGGTATTTTATTCTTTTTGTTGCGATTATGAATGGTATTGTGTTATTGAGTTCTTTTTCTGTTAGTTCATTATTGGAGTATGGAAATGCTACTGATTTATGCAAATTGATTTTATACCCTGCAACTTTGCTGTAGTTGTTGATTACTTCTAAGAGTTTTCCAATGGATTCTTTGGGGTTTTCTATATATAAGATCATGTCATCTGCAAACAGCGAGAGTTTCACTTCTTCCCTCCCTATTTGGATTCCTTTTATTTCTTTTTCTTGCCTGATTGCTCTGGCCAGGACCTCCAGTACTATGTTAAATAAGAGTGGTGATAGAGGGCATCCTTGTGTTGTTCCTGTTTTTAGGGGGATGACGTTCAGTTTTTGCCCATTAAGTATGATGTTGGCTATGGGTTTGTCATATATGGCCTTTATTCTGTTGAGATAGTTTCCTTCTATGCTCATTTTGTTCAGAGTTTTTATCATAAATGGCTGTTGGATCTTGTCAAATGCCTTCTCTGCATCTATTGAGATGATCATGTGGTTTTTATTCCTCAGTTTGTTGATGTGGTGTATCACATTGATTGATTTGTGGATGTTGAACCATCCCTGTGTCCCTGGTATGAAACCCACCTGATCATGATGTATGATCCTTTTGATGAATTGCTGAATTCTGGTTGCCAAAATTTTGTTTAGAATTTTTGCATCTATGTTCATCAGTGATATTGGCCTGTAGTTCTCTTTTTTTGTGGTGTCCTTGTCTGGTTTTGGTATCAGCGTGATGTTGGCCTCATAGAATGTGTTAGGAATTGTTCCATCTTCCCTAATTTTTTGGAATAGCTTGAAAAGGATAGGTATTAAATCCTCTCTGAAAGTTTGGTAGAATTCCCCAGGAAAGCCATCTGGTCCCGGGGTTTTATTCTTTGGGATGTTTTTGATTGCTGTTTCAATCTCTTTCCTTGTGATTGGTCTGTTCAAATTGTCTGCCTCTTCTTGAGTGAGCTTTGGGAGATTGTAGGAGTCCAAGAATTTATCCATTTCCTCTAGGTTATCCATTCTGTTGGCATATAGTTTTTTGTAGTATTCTCTTATAATCCCTTGTATTTCTGCAGAGTCTGTTGTTATTTCTCCTCGCTCATTTCTGATTTTGTTTATTTGAGCTTTCTCCCTTTTTTTCTTTGTAAGTCTGGCTAGAGGGTTGTCAATTTTATTTATCTTCTCAAAAAACCAGCTCTTTGTTTCATTCATCCTTTCTACTGCCTTTTTCGTTTCAATAGTATTTATTTCTGATTTTTATTATTTCTCTCCTTCTGCTGACTTTGGGCTTTATTTGTTCTTTTTTCTCTAGCTCAGTTAGGTGTACTTTAAGGTTGCTTATTTGGGATTTTTCTTGTTTGTTAAGATGTGCCTGTATTGCGATGAATTTTCCCTTAATACAGCTTTTGCTGTATCCCATATGAGTTGGTATGGCATGCTATCATTTTCATTTGTTTCCAGATATTTTTTGATTTCTTCTTTAATTTCTTCAAAGATCCATTGCTTGTTCAGTAGTGTGTTGTTTAGTCTCCACATCTTTGTGCCTTTCTCAGCTTTTTTCTTGTAATTAATTTCTAGCCTTATAGCACTATGATTGGAGAAGATGCTTGTTATTATTTCAATTTTTTTAAATTTGTAGAGGCTTGCCTTGTTTCCAACATATGGTCTATCCTTGAGAATGTTCCATGTGCACTTGAGAAGAATGTGTATTCAGCTCTTTTAGGGTGAAGTGATCTATATATGTCTGTTAAGTCCAATTGTTTTAGTTTTTCATTTAGCTCCACTATTTCCTTGTTGACTTTCTGTCTGGATGATCTGTCCATTGATGTGAGTGGGGTGTTGAGGTCCCCTACTATTATTGTGTTGTTTTTAACATCTTCCTTTAGGTCTGTTAATAGTTGCTTTATGAATCTTGGTGCTCCTGTGTTGGGTGCATAGATATTTATAAGCGTTATTTCTTCTTGATGAAGTGTCCCTTTGATCATTATATGTTGTCCCTCTGTGTCTCTCTTTACCTGTCTTATTTTGAAATCCACTTGGTCTGATATAAGAATTGCAACACCTGCCTTTTTTTCCTTGCTATTAGCTTGAAGTATTGTCCTCCACCCCTTCACCCTGAGTCTGTGTTTGTCCTTGGGGCTGAGGTGTGTTTCCTGGAGGCAACAAATTGTTGGATCTTGTTCTTTAATCTGTTTTGCCACTCTGTGTCTTTTTATTGGAGAGTTCAATCCGTTCACATTGAGAGTGATTATTGATGCATGTGGACTAAATGCTGTCAATCTGTCACTCATTATCTTGTTTTCCTGCGTTTCTTTTCCTGTGTGCTTTAGACTACCCATTTAATACTGCAATTTCTTATGCTGGGTTTCTTAGATTTTTCCTTATTTATGATTTGTGACTCTGTTCTGTACTTTATTTTAGTGTCTACCTTGAAGTTTGTATTTAGAATCTCGTGTATAATATAGTCTATTCTCTGGTGGTCTCTTTGCTTTGGTAGTTTCCTTACCTTTACCCTAATGCTATAGTTGAATATTTGCTATCCTGTTCTGGTTCTATCCATCGGTCTCCCTAGTCTGTGGATTATGACCCCTTTCTCCCTTTTTTCTTTTTTCAGGTATGAGAGCCTTCTTGAGGATTTCTTGTAGTGGAGGGCTTTTAGTTACAAATTCCCTTAACTTTTGTTTGTCTGGAAAAGATTTAATTTCTCCCTCGTATCTGAAGGAAATTCTTGCTGGATAGAGTATTCTTGGCTGAAGATTTTTATCTTTTAAAGCTTTGAATATGTCGCTCCATTCTCTCCTATCTTGTAAGGTTTCTGTAGAGAAATCCACTGACAGTCTAATAGGGGCTCCTTTATAGGTTATTCTCTTCTTTTTTCTTACTTCCTTGAGTATTCTTTCCTTATCTTTCCTTTTTGCCAGTTTTACTACTATGTGCCTTGCAGCAAGTCTTTTTACATTGACAAATCTAGGAGATCTGAAACCTTCCTCTACACACATTTCTCTATCAATCCCTAGATTTGGGAAGTTCTCTTCAATAATTTCGTTAAGCACACTTTCTGCTCCATTTTCCTTTTCCACATTCTCGGGAATTCCTATGATCCTTATGTTCTTACTCCTCATTGAGTCCTCTATCTCTTGGAGATTTTCCTCATTTTTTTTTTTAATTCTTAGTTCTCTTTCTTCCCCTGTCTGGAGCCATTCAGCCTGTCTATCTTCAATTATGTTAATTTGCTCTTCTATGGTGTCTACGCGGGCATTCAGGGAATCCATATTCTGTTTTATCTGGTCCATTGTGTTTTTCATCTCTAGTAATTCTGTTTGATTCTTCTTTATGATTTCAATCTCTTTTGTGAAATAACTCCAGAACTCGGCTTGTTTCTCTATCTTTCTCTCTACCTCATTGAGTTTTTTGATTATAGCTGCTCTGAACTCATTATCACTTAGTTTACCTAATTCCAAGTCCTCAGGACTGTAAGGCCTGTAATTTTTAATTGAATGATGAGCATTGTGAATTTTATGGTATTGAATGGTAGATTTTGTTTTATTTCTTTAAATATTATTGTGATGTGTCTGGCACATGAAGTTACTTGGAATTAGTTAAGTCAGGCTTGCTTTTAAGCTTTTTTAGTGAGGCAGCATACACCAGGAATAATTTAGGCCTATTACTTGGTGAGACCTTTTTGATGACTCTTCAATGTCCATGTCTTATGAGGTCTTTTCTAATGGCTGGTGGGAATACGAACTATTCTCAGCCCTAATGGCTCCATACATTTTTCAACCTGTTGCTTTCCAGTCGTTATTTTTCCAGAGTAGAGTAATTCCCTCTAACCTATGTATAGATCTCTATTCAGTCAGAGGCTGAATGGGACCCCTCTGCACATCTTTGAATCACTTTCTCTGAGCAGCATTCTTCTTTTTAGTACTCTTTCCTGTTAATTCTAGGCTTCTTGGTCTCTCTGATCTTTGTTTCTTCCACTCATCTAGACCTCTGGGCTCTGTTTGGGATCCTCTGGTCTGTATTGTGGCCTGACGACCCCAGAAGCAATTGTAGGCTCAACTTATTTGTTTCCCTTTTCCAGGGATCATAGTCTTGCATTTCCTGTTCAGTTTCTGAAAATCATAGTTTTATATATTTTGTTTTCTAGATGTTTAAGGCGTGAAGTTAAGTCCAGTTCTTGATACTTCATCATTGTCAGAAGTAGAAGTCGTGAATCACTGTATCAAAGAAAAGTCAAATTGAATTTTCATTGATGTCAAATGAAGAGGATAACATCTTAATTCTTGTGTAGTGCTTGGATGAATTTAGGTATCCTCTTTAATAAATTTATCTTAAAAGTTGCTTTACATCCTTAATGCTACTTAGTTATTATTTTTTAAAGGTATTTTTTTTAAAGATTGGCACCTAAGCTAACCTCTGTTGCCAATCTTTTTTTTTCCTTCTTCTTCTTCCCAAAGTCTCCCAGTACATAGTTGTACATTCTAGTTGTAGGTCCTTCTGGTTGTGCTATGTGGGATGCTGCCTCAGCATGGCTTGACAAGTGGTGCCATGTCTGTGCCCAGGATCCAACTGGGGAAACCCTGGGCCGCTAAAGTGGAGCATGTGAACTTAACCACTCGGCCATGGGGCTGGCTCTGCTGCTTAAGTATTAATGAGAATTTTTCATTGTGCTGTTTTTCGAATAAACACTAGCTTAAGGACACAGTAAATGTCCACAATATTAAGAATTGTTTTCTTTTTTTAAATTCAACCTTAAAAGCATAGCATTCTAATGGAGTAGATGAAAGGTGTGTTTGGTAGATGGAAGGGGAGATATGATCTTAAACTCTCTGTACTTTAATTTCTTCATCTCTAAAATGAAGAAAATAGTAATATAGTTTTGATATATGTAATATGATATTTGTATTGTGATATATGTATTGTGTTTAGGACGATGCTAGGCATATCCTAAGTACTATATAAATGTGAACCATTATTACCCTAATCATAATTGTTTTTATTATCATTTGAGAAGACATGGAGGGGATTAGATCATGAAATTTAAAGCTGTATAAGTATTTATCTAATTTAATATCAAATTATGCCTGGATGTACTAATTTTGAATATCCATGGCGTGAAGTGTGGAAGACAGAACCTGAATTTTGGGTTAGTAATGTAGAGCTCAACAAAAAGTTTTGGTCCTTTGAAACTTGTATGTTAGCTAGCAAACTTTTTCCTCATAGATCTGTGATGTCATTACTGGAGGCATCAATACTGAGAACTGAAAGGAAATTAAACTGAGATTTTTACTGGGTTAGAAATGAAAAGATGTATACCATGGTCATTTACATTTTAACTAGAGGCTCAAATTATTGATATTGTTAAACTCTATAATATTATAGTTAAACTTTGGGCAAAAATATATGCTGGTATATATTGGTTTACATAGCAAATGTATTTTTAGAAAGTTGCAAGTTCATTCAATTTTGGTTAGTTAATTTCACTTCCAATGTTAGTATGGAGGAATAAATACACTACTAAAAAGAGCCTGCTTTTGAGATGAAGAGTTCTTTAATAATTGACATCGCCTATCTTATCAGTAGTTACTCAATTGATATTTCTACCTAATTAAATTTTTTAAGTTTTCTTATAGCAGTGTGTGTGTATGTATGTGTGTGTGTGCGCGTGTGTATGTGTGTGTGTAGACTGCTCTTGATTTGGAAATAAGATACCATACCTTTTCAGAAGTGGAGTTAGTAGACTTACAATGGGAAACATGAATATTAGCTTTCATTTGTCAATTACTGGTCACTGATGATGAAAAAAAGTAGTGAACTGACTACAGTCTTTGAAATAAAATCTGTTGAACAAACTTTTGACTTTTGTTCACGTGATGTTAGAATTGAATAGTATTTCTGTTTCAGCGCAACAGAATTTAGATGGATCTATGTAACTGATTCTGAAGTCTTCTTGATTTGTTGTTTCATTAATAACTGGAATTATTAAAATTCTTACTTACACTATTGATTAAAGTGTTCAAGATTTCTTACCTTGCTAAGTTCTGTAGGACAGATTTGTTCTGGGAGATATTTGTGAATCAACAGTTTAACTTAACAGTTTAAACAATTACTATATAAAATTGCTTGTGAAGTCATGATTTATACCATTATTTTTATAGCTAACACCACAAAATAACCATGCTCCTATAACCAACAGCAGAATTTAGAAATGGTAGGTTCTAGTGTGTGAAGTTATTGCATATGAATGGAGAGAGATGTTATTTCAATGATATGTTTTTATTACTAGCTTCTGTTTTTATTAAGGATAATGAAAACCTTGTGTCTGGGCCTGTGAAGAAAACTAATGTGACCTTCGATGTGACCCACCTGTTGTGCTTTCACGATCGATAATAGTCCCCTCATGCGAGGGTGATCTGGAGAATAACAATGTGCCAGCATGATGGAAAATAACATTTGCAAATTTAGGTTGAAGAAATTGAAGTACGCTTGGATCAGGTCCTAGATTAAAGTAATGAAAACAACTTATTTAACCAAATATTTTGAGAAAAGAAGATATTAAGAGATACCTGATTCACAATGCCTTTTTCAGGGAGAGTTGTTCCTTGGTTATATACTTATCTATCAGGCTTTTCATAAAACAAATGACTTCCTAAATCAGTGTTTGGCAATTTTTACAACTAGAAGAGCAAGATAACCAATGCCTGGACTTTAGACATTCCCATGTTATTGCATTTATGGAAAATTAAAAATTTTATTTAGCACTTAAGACCAGTTGTTTTAAAGCCTTGATTGTGCTTTAAAAAACAAAGAAACAAAGAATAAGCAGTTTGCTTATTTGATTCTTAGAGCATAGGTATAAGAGTTTTCCCTGCTAGACCATGTCTGGCCTGGATTTACCTGGAGAGTAATCTACCAGCTAAAGAATTGTTATCATTTTGCAGATAAATTTAAGGACACCGTCATCTGGTAGACATTTTCACCAGCTTGCAAAATGTTCTTTAGCATACTCATCCTTAGGAAGATCCTAGTGATGATGTATTTGATGAGCAAACATCAGCGTCTCAAAACTAAACAACTAGTGTGCTGCTGCTCTGCAATATACAGGTCGAATCCCATCATTGTGGAAATCACTGTAGTATAAGAATATTGACATATCTTGGCTTCTGACTTAGGTTAAGGATAATCCTAACTAGTCAATACTCAGCTTAAATCTTCTGCAGAAACCTCTCCCTCTTTGGCAGCTGCATGAACATTAGCTTTGTTGATGAGAGTTCTATTGATAGCCTTTGTAGAAGGACGACAAGTGGGTGGCACCAAGACTCCAGTTGAAGGTGTGATGGATGATGCTTTACTAACGTCTCATGCTTGGCTCTTAGAACTGCTGCTGCCAACACCAGTGGAGTCTTTCTTTCTCTTGGGGTGGTAGGGAGTGAAAGTCAGGAGACAGTTTGTTCTTGGGATCTCCAGATAGAACTTAATGCATATTTTCTTATAGAAGCTAGTTTTATAATTCAGTGCTCAGCTATGCTATGAGTGGACTGGCGTAGGATTCTAACCACAATTGGTATCATTGTTTCTATGAGAAAATACATTCCAAATTCTAAGAACTTTTGGAACTAAATCCGTTTGTGTGTTTATATGTTTCCTATTGGAAATATAGGACTTCTTGTATTTCTAAAGATTATAGAACTGTATTAACTTAGAATTTGAGAGACCTTGGAAGTCATTTATTTCAAATTCATTTTATAGATAAGAAGACAAAATTTTAGAAGAAACAAGTCTAGTTTGGCTGGGAAAATATGATCTCATGGGATTGGGTGTTCTAACATTTAAAAAAAATCAGTTTTATCTAGAGGCTTATTTCTTTTAGGTTCCGAGATTCTTGATTTTTAAAATTTTCATAGTTCTGTGATGTACAGGCCTGAAAATTCATCATTTGATAATTTTCCAGGTTTTTCTGTTTGGGGACTTCTGCATCACTAACCCGTATTATATGATCTGTATGCTAAAAGATAATAAGACTTTGTATATTTTGTTGGACTTATCTCTTCTGCTGTGTTGTTTTATTGATTGTATCTAACATAGTCTTGAAATGTGTTGCTTTAAATGGCGAGGTATTGATCCTGAATTGATTCATTTTAAAATTCCTAATTATGTATTTACCTGAACCTTTATGTGCTTTTGATTTGTAGATTGGTATATTATGTTAAGGTGGACAAGACAACATGTGCTCAACAAATGTAGTGTTATTTGTTTTCAAAAACTGATGATAATTCAAAATTATCTTTGGAACTCTGCATTGTTGTTTTCATGCGATATTCTTTCTTGATATCTTGTAGTACATCGATAAAGGTGTTAGTAAAGGAATTTGTTTATTTTTAAAAATGATGTTGGAACAAATTTGTTGTCACCAAATGATATAATATTATTATTACGGTGTATGGGAACTTCTCTTTTACATCTTTCTCCTGCTCAAACATGTACCCTAATAAGACAAAGTGAACAGTTCAAGATATTAATATTATACTGAAGACAACATTTTGTATTTTCAATGAGGGTATACTATCTTTGAAGCCTTTTTCACTTTAAACATCTTCATCTCTGGATGAGAATGTAGCAATCAATTTCTGCTGCTGGAAAGGAGTGACAAGGAGGAGTTAATAGGTGACTTTCACGTATGTTTTTCAGCTTTGACTTCTTCAGAATTCAACTCTCAGAATAACACTTTTCAGATCTTAAGATACAAGAGTTTTTTGGTCTTAATCCTCTTCATTGAGCTATCTATTAATCTTCCATATTACCTAATTTTTAGGAATATATAGTCTTTCAGCTGCCATAATCACATAGCATCTTACTCAGTATCACAGACTAAATTATGCCTAAAATATTTAACATATATTCATTTAGTTTTTTTAACTGAAGTATAACTGACATACAATATCCTGTTAGTTTCAGGCATACATCGTAGTGATTCAAATTTACATACATTATGAAATGATCATCAACCACGATAAATCTGGTTACCATCTGTCACCATTACTTAGTTTTGAATATTATGTTTCCATTGCAAGGTACTGATATTATATACTTTTCATTTATGTTGAACATTTTTATGATTTTTTTGCTGAATGAATATAATTAGTATGCTAAGTATTATGTTTTAACCAGACACCAATATGTAATTTTGTGTCTAAGTATTTTTTTTGATGATATAGGGCATCAATATTAAATGAAATTTTAACACAGTGATTTCATTTCCTTGAAAATATTTCTATCAGAAATTCATATTATACTTGTATTATGCTGAACATAATGAAATGTTCTCTTCTTTCCCTTGTTGTGTCCTTATTACTGCAATTGCCAAAACATTCAAAAGTTTAATTTAAACTGAAATGTTTCTCCTTGGAATAAACAGAATATCTCATTTGTGAAGTGTTATTAGACTTTACGTTGTAAATTTGTTCTAAGACCTTTGTAATTAACAACTCATAGCTTCATGTGCCTGATGCTTAAAAAAATTGGCATGTCATGTTTCAAAAGATATTTAGGATATTTTTGAACCCTACCATTGTCTCATTGAGACCGGAAGTTGATATTGAGACTGCATTTTATTGTTAACTTTGTTTTTTATAAAGTAATTTCATTAAATTACTCTGGAATATATGTTGCTATTTAAAAAGATTTTGAATCATGATGTAGTGGACATGTTCTCAGTAATATTCAGTAATTGAGATTTCCTAAGGAGACTATAAGGAACCCAGAGTTCCCTTTCATTATTAAGTGAACTAGATTGAATTGTATATTAAGCACTAAGATTGAATGATTTTCACAGAACTGAGTAAACTTTTATGGTTTTGGAAAATTGAATTTAGAGCTCAGTGCAGATGGGATTAAGGTCATGGGATTATGAGCAGTTAGTTAGATTTGCTTTATTTTTTTTTTATCATACTGTGGATTAAAAAAACTAAAGAATAAGGATAAATAGACCCCTTCCTGAATAGTAGTGTTAACAGAGGGTTCCTTGGGGATTAGTTCTAAGACTAGTCACATTTTATTTGTGAATTTGAAGAGAAAGTATACAGGGAAATCTTTTG
Source organism: Equus caballus (assembly GCF_041296265.1). Classification (NCBI taxonomy): domain Eukaryota; kingdom Metazoa; phylum Chordata; class Mammalia; order Perissodactyla; family Equidae; genus Equus; species Equus caballus. The sequence continues at coordinate 87,461,683 of NC_091690.1, read as the reverse complement.
TTTTCTTGGAAAAGGTTTCCTTTTCCAAGCTTTTTCAGACAGTAAAATGCTAATCAAGATATCAAAGATAGGCAAATAGGATGGAGTGGTAAAAAATCTCCATTTGCCCAAAGTGGTGATTATTTTCATTTTTTTTTCTACTTAATACAAAGACAATGAAGCTTTAACTCTTACTCATTACCTAGAAGAGAAGAATTATTTTAGAGGTCTCTGTGTCTATGTAACCAAAAAAATCAGAAGAAATACTGGATATTATCAGGAAAGGTATTAGAAACAAAATACAGCGTAATCTTGCCCTTAAGGAAAACACGATAGCAGCTAAACTGGAAAACCAAGTTTTTAAAAAACTGCATTTCCAGAAAGAAGTAGAACCAGAGGAAATCCGGAAATCTTTAGGAAGTGAGTGAATTCGTATCAATATAGACTAAAAATATAACTTTTTGGCTTGGAAAGACCAAGCCTGAGAGTGGATATGATTTAAGTGTAAATACTCATGAAGAGTGTATATAAAGGGAAGATGGATTTAGTTACCGTGTTAGCCATCCCTGGCCCCCACACCCCACAATCTTCAGTGGTTTGTGTAGAAGCTTTGAAGCACAGTTTAGAGTGTGGGTTTTGAATTCAGAAGACTTGGATTTATATCCAGATTCCTACACTTAACAGCTGTATGACTTTAAATCTCAGTTTCCTCATTTAAAAAAAATAGAATATAGGGGCCACCCTGTGGCTGAGTGTTTAAGTTTGTGCACTCCACTTTGGTGGCCTGGAGTTCACTGGTTCGGATCCTGGGCGTAGACCTACACACTGCTTATCAGGCCATGCTGCAGTGGCATCCCACATAGAAGAAATGGAATGACTTGCAACTAGGATATACAACTATGTGCTGGGGATTTGGGGAGAAAAAAATAGAATATAATATTTATTCCATAGGGTTAATATATGCATATTAAATTAGGTTAAATTAGTTATGAAATGAATGGAAATACCTGACACATAGTAGAACTCAATAAATGCTGACTGAATTAGAATATATGCCCATCTCAAATCCTTCTCTCTAGCTTCAGGTTCCTTTTTTTTTTTTTACTTGAGAAAGATTGGTCCTGAGCTAATGTCTGTGCCAATCTTCCTCTATTTTATATGTGGGATGCCACCACAGTATGGCTTGGTGAGCAGTGTGTAGGTCTGCTCCCGGGATCCAAACCAGTGAACCCCAGGCTGCCCAAGTGGAGCACGTGAACTTAACCTCTAAGCCACTGGGCCGGCCCCCATAGCCTTAGGTTCTTTTAAGGAGAGTTCTCAAACTGGGGTCCATGGATGTAAAATCTGTATTTGTGTAATAAATTTTATTCCTTTCTTTGCTAGATCCACTTTACTTGGTCTCCTGCTCCCAAATCAGGACATTCCCAAAGTTTAATCCTTGGTTCTATTGTGTAAACTGTGTTGCTCTTGTCATTTCTTATATGTCTATATATTTTCTGAAGTCATATTTATTATATTCTTCATTGCCTTTAGAGAAGTATGAAAAATGATAAGGTTAAGTCTTTCAGTTGTGGTTACTATGACTTCTTGGGGAATATGTGAACATTTCTACTCAGGGGTTTTTAGCATGAGAGAATTTCATTCACAAAATAAGGCCAATATTGTGTTAAGTAATTACGGAAGTAATTATTCAAAAAAATTTATTGAGCATCTTCTATGTGGAAGGCACTGTTAAATTTTTTAAGTGATATTGTTTTCATGCTAATATGAGTCTAAAAGAACCTGTGTTACAGGAAGCAGTCTGTCTTCTATTTCCATTTCCCCCTTGCTGCCTCAAGGAGGACCTTCATCTGTGTCCATCTGTGGTTCCCTCAGAACTCAGATACTTCTTCCTCAGTGTAGGGAGTGCTACTGTTACAAGTGCGGTGGGCTAGCTGCAGCTGATGGCTGTCTTCTCTTCTGCATCCAGGGGTACCCTCATGTCTCCATCATTCTCAGTGTCCTATGAAGAAGAACTGTCAAGAACACCATTAGTAACTTTTAAGTAATCTTTAGCTATTGAAATGATAAGATTTTTTATGATAATTTTATGACATTGTCATAAAATAAAAGTGAAAATCATACTCTCATGCTTCTAATGTAGTGAGCTTTTAGTGTCCATTAGTGAGGTTCTCATTAAGATTCTATGCCCAAGAAATAGATTTTTTTCCATGAGTTAATTGATGAATATTTTTCACAAAATTAATATTAGAAAAATAACTATTTTAAGTTTTGGAGAGGGAGAATATATGTTGTATTTTCCGAGGAAAATAGTTTTAACAGAAAATAATCTTAAAAATATAAAAAATTTTAGTTTAAAAAATATTATTTCCATGTGTTTGTGAAAGTTGAGGATTTATTCTTATATGTCACATATATATTGTATTATATTTTATATATATTGTTTGTTTATATTCAAGAAATGTGTGTGTGTTGTGAAACATCATTACTGTCAGTACTAAAAGGGGAAAGGTCTGTTTGTTAGGAAAACTGTGACTAATAGACTATTTTAAAGGAATTGGAGTTTTATTACTTTTTAAAATAAATATGGTGGACACAAACCAGGAATATAAAACATTTTGTCATGATCTGTAGTTAAGTGCAGGCTCTAACTTATTTTAATGAATAGATAAAAATGATTTGTATTTATGACATTTTATGTTTATATCTAAATTCCTACTTTTATTTCTACCTGAAAATATTGGAAACTTTATGAAAGGACCCATCTTCATTATGGAAACTTTAACCAATACAGAAAAGTACAAAAATAAAGGCAAAAAATTTACCTCAAGTCTTGCCTCCCAGAAATAACAATTAAATAACATTTGGTAAGTATTCCAGACATATCCCTAACCATCTGAACAGACAGAAGCCTGGAAAGAGAGAAGAATACTTTCACAAAAATGTGTTCATGTTACGTGTAGTATATTTCATAAAAGTATTAAATTTGATTTTTTTCAGATTTAACAAAAGAAAAATTTAAATGAAACTGAAGAAATTTCTAAACTTCAGGTATATCTTCATAGCAAGACATATAAATGCCTAAAGATCTTTCTGTAGTAAAAAAAATAAAAAAGGATGAGGTTAAGTTCATTAAAAAGGAAAACCACCTGGTTCAACTTCAGATAGTATCCTCTGCTGTGAAAGATAATTAATTTATACTTCCTCCCTTTCCCCTTCCTTCGCCCCCTGCTTTATTATTTGCACATTGCATTGTAGCTTACAGTGTTGCTTAGTGCTCACCTTTTAGCACTAGCTGCTTTTTTTTTTTCTGTGAGGAAGGCTGGCCCTGAGCTAACATCTGTTGCCCATCTTCCTCTTTTTTTTCCTTCTTCCCAAAGCCCCAGCACATAGTTGTATATCCTAGTTGAGAGTCAGTCTAGCTCTTCTATAAGGGATGCTGCCACAGCATGGCTTAATGAGCAGTGAGTAGGTCTACGCCCAGGATGTGAACTAGTGAACCCCCAGCCGCAGAAGCAGAGTCGGAACTTAACCGCTTGCCCAATGGGCCAGGCCCAGCACTAGGTTCTTTTTGATTCATCCTTTGCTTAGCTGGATTTCATTTTCAGGTAATGCTTTCTTGGATGCAAACTTCCTTAATCTTTGTCTGTTGACATATTTTTTTATGTTTAAACTTTCTTTGTTGCTTTTATCCTTGAAGAATACCTTGGCTGGGTAGAACATTATTGGGCCAACCTTACTTTCGGGACTCTAGGTTTTGCTCCACTTTTTTCTGGCATTAGTGTTGAGGCAAAAGCTGAGGCCGGACTTACTCCTGCAACAGCCCCTTCTACCTCCAACTTTGCAGGTAATTTTTTGTTTTTACCTGTAAGTCTTTAAAGTTCAAAGTTTATCAGGATATGTTTTAGCATTAATTGTAATGTTTTGCTTTTTCTCGAGGACATGAATTACTTTCTTCTGTTATATTTAAGTAGTTTTTTGTGGAGGTCCATTTTTTAAAATTCTCTTCCTCAGGGTCAGTAATTATATATATGTTGTATCTCCACTGTTTTCCTAGCTATCGGTTTTATCTCCAATGCTTTCTCTTTGTTCATTTTTACCATTTCTTTTTAAATGATTTTCTTAATCTTCCCTCTATGCTCTAGTTTCAGTTGTTAAAAGAATTTTTTTTTATTACATCTAATGAAACTTTTTATCTATATATTGGCTTAATTTTCCTTCTTCCATTTCTTTCCTGAGACCTGTCAGCTCACTTTTCAACTACTTTTGTCTTATCTCTTCTTTGATCTCTTAATTTTTTAGAGCTCTTTTTTCCTCCCCCACAGAGATCATATTATTTTTATTTGAGACTGAGGAGAAATATTTGTCTAAACTCTTCCTTTGTTTCCTTGAGCAGAGGAGGAAGTCATTATTCTTGTAATGTGTGATCTGTGCTGTTAGATAATATCCTATTTTTCCCATTATGTATGTATATATGGATCCTGTACTAATTCTTTTCTTATTGTTTATCTTCAGATGGGGGCATATTTTTACTGGATAGCTATTTGCTGAAAAAAAAAAGTTAGGAGGAGTATGTTAGAGTGAATTGGGGCAGTCTTAGCATCTTTAAAAATGGCATTTGTTGCTTGAAAAACCTCAATTGTGTTTTTTTACATTCTGCCTATATCTCTTCTTTGTCTCTGGCATTACAAGTTTGGTGTGGCTTACACTGAAGCACCTAAGTCGGCTACCTGTGTTGTGGTCTGTCATCTCTGCTTCCTTTCCCTCACCTCAGGCAGTGTTTTAGGAGATTTGATTAGAGACAAGATGGTATATCTGCATGTTTCTTCCTTATTCAGCTCAACTTCACCTGCAATTCCTCAGTGTGGAACTGGATTTTCCAGGAGTATTCTCAGCTAGTTCTATTGTCTTCCACACCCCTAAATATTATCATTTTAATTAAAGGATCATTTGATATCCTTTCAGATTGTGGTACTTTTAGAGAAATTTATTCTTGCTTGAGGTCTGAGGAGGTGGGTGTCAGCTTGTAGTGTTCTCCTTTATTCTGGTTTGGATTCAATATGTTTGGTGTATATTGTTCATTTTGTGGCTTGAGCTAGTAGATATTTTATTGCTTCATTGAAGATCTCCCCACCTCCCATTTTTTATGATTTTGTTGTTTTCAAGGGAGAACAATTGAGAAAAAATGGTTTTTGCTCCTTCATCTTTGACCAGAATTCTGAATCGTCTCTTTAAAAAATATTAATTAATATGTTCTCTGCTCATTTCAAGTCGATTTAACATTGCCTAACATTTATTATCTGCCATGTGTTAGGCCTTGTTGAGTTAGCTTTATATAACTCTCTCTCTTAATTTAAAAAATCCTATATGTTTTCAGTATTATCTCATTTAAAAGTTAGAAATCCAGTGTTCAGATTAATTAAGTAAATTGCCAAGATCACACAGTAGCTAGAATTAAAACTCAGGTCTGTCGGACTCCAAAGCTGTATTTTTCTGTTGTACCCCATCTATCTCTGTCTAGATAATCAAAAATTTTGAATAAGAGATTTTATGAACATTTCATGGTTAGATTTTTCACTGCCGTCTTTTGGCTAATTTGAATTTGATAAGTGTCTGTACATATCCATCCACACATATAAATAATAATAATGATAATAGACCATAGGTTTACCTTGATGGTTTGTGTCTGAGTATGCACAGATACATACTGTATTCATAAAATTTTTCTCCCCTTTGGGTAATCTATCAAAGGGGCCAGTGGGACTCTAGGTCCAAGTACCACCAACTGGAATAATCCACTGGTGCCTGAGCATGAACAAGATAATATTTCTGAGATAGGTTATTTATGCACCAATTGATCCTATTCTGGTTTAATCTACCATGTGATTTATTTGACATTCTGAATTGCAGGAAAATATCCAAAGCTATCTTAGGTAAACATAGCTTACTCATTTTACTGGAAGATTAAAAGTGGTTAGCTATATAGCGACGTTTAGGGGAAAAGTAGGTAGGGGTTGAAGAAGAGAATAATTAGGCCCAGGTTGTATGGACAACTTATTGCTCCAGTTTTCCTTTCATATCTGGGAAAATATTTGCTTGTTTTTCTTTTTAAATTTTTTCCCCTTTGTGTTATAGAGTAACAGGGTCTTCAGATATACATGGCATACTTACCCAAAGCTTAATTACTAGTAATGGGCTGTACTACTTATAGATGGTTTACCTTTTCTCCAGTAACAGTCTGGGTATCTGGCGTGGAGGCCTGCTATAAGATTCTCCAGCTTTCTGTTGCAAATACTAATGTCCTACGATGCCTCTCCAACTCTAATTACTACTTACCTGATGGTTAGAAAGTTTTTTGCCAGCATAATTATGTATGTAATCAGTTTTAAATTCTTGAGTTTAAAAAAGTCAGCAATAACAACTACAAGTTACATTGCTACCATAGTGTGTTAGTATTTCAAACAGAATTACAATTGTGGTAGAAATTGGCAGGCAGAGCAGATCATGATCTGGAGCCCCAAAGGTGTGACTCAGATGAAAAATGATTCCTTAAATGTGTTGAGAGCAGCTTATTCAAGTATGTCAGGGATGGCGTGTGTTTTGGATTTTAAGACGCACTTGATGCCATAAGCTAGTGACTGCTGGTGTCGAACAGGCACTCTAGTGAGTCCATGGCAGTGTTCAGGCAGCTCCAAAAAAACTGGGTGTACACGTTTTAAAGGAAAGGGAAACACCCTAGTGCTTTTCTTATGGCCTGTGAAATCAGAATCTACAAAAGTTTTCCCTCAGGCAAGCTATTTTTGTAAGTGCTCTTGCCCAGAGAAGTACTATCAGTTTCTCTTCTTATTTTCCAGTTCCTTGGGTTCTCATTCACATACCTTCTAATTGTTGTGCTCATTCCTGTCTATCTTTCCATAAGTCTATTTTCATAGATGTTTCCCTCTTTTTTTTTTTTTTTTTTTTTACCTCCCTCACACTGCCTTATTCACTTAGAAAGGTTAGTTATTGAAGTCTTTTATAGCCAATACTGGTTTTACACAAGGACCGATCCCATCTGTTAAGTTAATGCTTATAACTTGACAGAGAAAAACACTGGTTCAGTGTAGGGTGGGTGTAAGAGCAAGTGCTTTGGAGTCACATGTTCCTGGACTGGGACCCCAGTCCTCATTCATACCTCCTCGGAATACCTTTAGACAAGTTACATTATTTCTTTGAGCCACAATTTTCTAAAGGATGGAGATAATGCCTTCCTTACTTGGTTGGTGTGAGGTATAAGTGAGATAACTTACATAAAGTATGGCTAGTATAATGATTAAAGCATAATGAATGAATCGCATATTATACTATTGATCACAATTATTTATTATTTTACTTTGTATAGATGAAGTATACTTCCTCTTCTCTGCTGTCTTTGGGTCTTGGCCATGTCATTTCTGAGGAGAATCTTTTAGAAGCGTTGCAAGTTTCCATCCGACCTCTTATTCCTATGCCCTCTATTATAAGAAAAGCATGTTTCAGACATAGGATGTATCCTCAGCCTGAGTTCTAGAATAAGAAGACAAAGGATCAGACTTGAATCTGACTCATAGCGTAGAGCAGAGTCACAGAAGCTGACCTGCTTCCACCAACATGTAATATGAGCAGAGAAATAAATATTTGTTGTTTTAAGTCACCAAAGTTTTGAGATTATTATACAGTATAATAACATTTCTGTTACCAATTTCTGTATTTGTCAGCTTTGCTGCAGTCACAGAGAATCCCAAAGTCATAGTGGCTTAAAAACAACAAACATTTATTTCTCAGTCATAGTTCTGCAGGTTGGCTGTGGCTCTGCTTGGCTCTGGCCATATGTCATTTCAAGCTGTGATCCAGGTTGAAGGAGCAGCCCCTATCTGGGACGTGCTGTTCTCAAACCAGAAGCCAGGAGTACAAAAGGCTAAACCAAACTATGTAGGTACATTTAAAGCTTCCATAAGGATATGGCGTCTGTCACATCTCATATTCCATTGGCTAAGTCACCTGTCCAAGCCTGGCAATGGGGCAGGGAAATGTGTTTCACCTGCTGGGAGGCACTGGAAGTCACATGTCAAACTGTAGGAACAGATAGTTGGGAACATAATACAACCGACCACAGTAGGTTTTCCACACACGTTAGATTTCTGCTGTCTTCAATACTTCTCTTTCCAGTCCAGGATTGCTGAGCAGGTATAAAATACAACTACATCTAGGAGAGAGAATAGATTAATTCTACTTAGGGTAGAGCTATTAGATACTTTTCTCAGAGCAGATTCCAGGTGAGGGTACAATCACAAAAAAAAAGAATAAAGAAAATAGTTAAGTATTAGCAAGTGTGTTGGATCCATGCGGATTGACCATGATTTTCCAAAAGCGCTGGGGAAAATGTCTCATCTTGGACATATAATTTTATGACACTGTGGGGTTTCCAGGATTCTAAAATGAAATGGCTGTGGCAGTGACCCTTTCTATTTGACTAATTGCCTAAGTTGATTACTTTCCCCCTCCTCAGTGCTCTAGGAATTTTTATGAGCCTCTTTAAAGTAACTGAGATGCCAGTCAGGATACGTTCAACCAACAGGTGACATCTGTCGTGTAGTTGTTGCCCCTGAATTAAAAGTCCCTTTGGCCATTGGAACTTCTTTGGATTGGCATCCACTGTACCAGGGCATGAAAGCTCATCAGAAAAGTATTTTATCTATTATATAACCTGCCACAGTTTCCTTTTCCTACATTTATGCATGTCTCTGGGAGTCAGAGTATCTTAGAAGGTTCTGAGGAAAACTTGAACTTAATGCCACATTTAAATTCATTCTTTGACCTTAATTTCTCTTCTCTGTTCTTGTCACTTTTTAAATATCTGAATCTTATTTTAAACAAACTTGATATAGGAAAAGATGCATTAACATTTAGGTAAATTAGTACCTTTTAAACTTAGTATCATATCATGAAATTTAGAAAAGAGGTTTTCTTTAAGAAGTTTAGCCTGTTGCCTAGGACTTGGAAGACAGAATTAATAATAAGTTGGATTTTTTATGCTAGCTGCTGAAAATGAAAACTCGTTTATGTTATTTTTCTCCTTTGATCCTCATTTTCTCTAAATCTGATAAGTAAGGGAGATGAATAGCTGTCTCGCTTTCTTATTGGGCTATGTAGATATGTACTAGTAGATCTGGAAACACTTTGCCTTCAGAAGAAAGGTGCAACGGGAATTCCATTAGTGATATAAGTATTAAGGGGAGATTTGCTTAGAAATAAATAAATTATGCCTTGGATGATGAATTTACTTTTCTGTCCACTTTCTGAAGGTTAATGACTTATGTTCATGATTTGAGTTCAAGAAATAGAGGTTTTTGGAAAGACAGATACACTTATTTTGCCATAAAACATGATTATTGAAAAAGTTACTGTTGTGTTTTTGAAAATAAAGGACATAAGTATTGTTTTTTGTTTGCTTGTTTTAAAAACAGTTGCCAGTGATTGAAGAAGACAAGATATATGATATGATGTGGCACATGGCATAGCATGTATTTCCCTCCGTCTCTCATGGGAATGTGTTCCTATTCATTTCTTAGCTATGACTTTTCTGGGTAAAGTTTGTTTGCACAAGGGGTTTCCATATTTAAATTCAAAGGACATATTCCAGAGCTCCAGATATTAAGAGCACTCTTCCAGGCTTTGTAGGTGAAATTAAAATGAACAAGGCAAGTCTTCTCCTCTCAATGAACTTATAGCCTAGTGAAAGAGACAACAGATATTACACAAATTACTATAATAGAAGGCAAAACATGTGTTTCCAAGCAATATATAGCCCATGCTATCAGCATGCTAAGGAATCAAAGATTAACTCCATTTGGAAGACTTAACTCTCAGGAGGTCTTCATGAAGGAAGTAGTATTTGTATTGAGTAGGTAGAGATGGAGAGGTGTGGCATTCTGCTTGTTTTGAAGAAAGAACATAAACAAAGGCCTGAAGTAGGAAAATGCAGCTCACTTTGGGGAAGCAGGGAACAGTCCTATTTGGCTGAAGTTTTGCCTGTGTTCAAGATGAGGAGGCTGTGAAGGAAATTGTGGCCAGATTTATGAAGGCCTTAGATGGGATAGTAAAGATTTTGGGCTTTATGCTGAGGGATATATCCCTCGATATAGTAGAGCCAAATATATTTTTGAGCATAGTAGTGATATGATCATATCTATATTTAAGGAAGGTAACTAGAAAGATTACAGAAGGTTAACAGGAGAAGAGATTGGAATTAGGGATCTCAACTAGACCTCTCAACAGGTGAGAGACAATAAGGGCTTACTCGAGGGCAGTGAGAGAGAATAGGAAGGAGTTAACAAATTTGAGAATCAGTTTGGAAATGATATAAATAATGATAAATATTTCATTTGGAAATGAAGTAATTTAATGACAAATTAGTTTCCAGACTCAAGATGCATTTCGTAGATAGAATTCAGATGATCTGGCAACAAATTGGTTATTCAAGAATAATTTTAATATGCTATTTTAAATTACGCCAATCACAGTAGCAATTATTTTCTTCAGTCTTCTTTGATGTCTGGGTATCTGATGTGGCCATGAGTTTGTTCTGAAACTGCAGGTGTGATCTATCTAGGTGTAAAATCTATAGGTTACATATAAGGAGCATTGGGACTACTTTGCTAGCACGTCTGGCTCTTAAAGCTGATGTGAGAATGAAAGTACAAGTACTATTTTGTGTGGTTTTGATTGTAGAACTTTGTATTTTCAAAGAATTTTTATTCTCTCATTATATCCCATTCTTTCAGCCACCCCAACACAATAAATATTATATATTATACATTTTAGAAGTTAGGGGAAACTGAGAAACAATAACATTAAGTGGCATTTCCAAGGTTACACAGTTAGCTAGTAGCAGAGAAAGGAAGAGAGCGCACAACTTTGGACTATTAGTCACTATTGTGTACTAACGTTACTCTGCTTTTACTAGTTTTCCTTTTGTATGACCTAGTTTTAGTAAAATAACTGTGCATAGATATCCCAGATAACTCCTCCATTGCCTTTAATTCATTCAAATAACACAAGAATATATGAATAGTGTATTTTGGCATTTTTTACCAACAGTTTGCAGTTTTATGTTTAGATGAGATTTTGCTTTTGTAGTAAAAATCTTATGTGCCGATTAAGAATGTGAAACTCTCAGTCAGCTTTGAGTCTTACTCTTTTTTATTTGTAGAATAAGGATCGTTCCTTCATATCAATTGGCATTGTATTTTGCTTTAATGTTCTAGTCGTGTTCTTGTTGGAATCACAATTCTGGGCCTTGCCTGGCCTCATCTACAGTCTGTCTTCCCCTGCCTTTAGGTGAGAATTTATGGGTTGTTTTAGGTTTGCGATCTTTTTCACTCTGTGTTGACGGGATCTTTCCCCTTGCACTGCTTTGCTTTATCTCCAATATCTCTCTTTTTCGCATGTGTGCATGTTTTAAAGTCCTATGACTTTGTTTTCTTTCCTTTTTAGTGAGCTGTTTCTCCCATGAGCTCGTGTACATTTCCTGGTTACATTTTGATCTGGGATCAGAAATACTACCAGATTCTGCCAGTATACCTCTGAGTGCGAAGTTGCACAAATGCTTGGTTACATCTCTGTCGCTTTCTAACCTAGCAATGTGGTGTTTCTAGTGACTTTTTCTTGTGGTATGTAGAGTGCTTCTGATTTACTTTTCTCAGGTTGTCTCATTGCTTCTGTCTCACATTTTTCTTTTTTTAGATTGCATATGCATTTAGAGGCACTGACTTATTTGGTACTGACTTGGAAACTACTGATTTTGTTTACAGTAATCCGAGTCATTCCCTTCCTGTGGACAAGTTTATTCAGGCACTGGTTGAAAAAGTGCATTTTCAGATGCATTTGTTATTTTGCTTTATTTATCACCAATGATTTGCTTTTATTTATTTGGGTCTTGTGTATTCCTGAGTGAGCAGGCTCGAAGGCTCTCAGCCAGAAGTTCTCAAATTTATTTGGGTCATAGTGTTTTCAGCGTGCCAGGAAGTTTTTCACAGTGACTGTGGTCCACAAGAAATACCTAACAGTTCGCTTCGTTGCAGAGTTGGGATCGAACGATTAAGTTTTTATGTGCTAACAACCTAGTAGCTGTTTGAAAAAATAATACAAATAAACTGAAAGCAAAAACACTAATTTCATTCTTAAATAATCACAATTGCTAATGAGATATATATGCTTTTTGGGCACTTCACAACTTTTCAAATACTGAAAACAGATTGGACATTGCTATCTTCATTTCATGTTCTGTATTGATTTTAGCATAGTTGCTTTTTATCACTATAAACACTGAAAACCCAGCTTTGCAAAGATATGATGTCATAGAAATGAACGTAGTGTGATGTAAAGTTGAAACTGTCAACTAATTTGTGTTTGTGGTTTGCAGAGTGATCAACAGATGTTGTGTATCACTGTGTTTCTCTTGAAAAGTTAAAATATCCTGTAGTGTTTCTGTGAGTTCTCTATAGTGCAGTATTCTTGGAACTACAGCCTTTGATACTCTTCTTTTGTCTACCAGGACATTGCATTTTTCTGGTGTCCATCAAAGTGTCTGGAAGATGGTGGGCACTCATTAGATTTTGGTTGGTTTTTTTATTGTGCTTAGGCAAGCAGTTGGTTCACAGAAGTTGGCACAAGGAAGAACATATGTCCAATCTGCAGTTCTGGGACAAGACATATTTTGAAGTGCGATACTTTGATGAGTTATGTTTTGCCACACTTCTTGCTTTCCTCTTGAATGAATTCTGTCGATTGTAAGACACCCACGTGGGGTTGTAAGATGAATAGTTTGAAACCTTAATCTCCTCCCATTTGTTTTTAATGTGAGGAACTCAGACATCTGTTCTAAGAAAAACAATTAGAGAGAAATTATGATGCAGTGGTCTTACCCTGAATGTTATTTTGCAACTTGGCTAGCTCCTGTGCTTTTAAGTTTTAGTAGCTTAACAGTCTTATTTTAAGGTAAACGCTGCGAAGCAAGTGTAGCTTCAAATTTCTTGTTGTTAGTTGACTGAGTCACCTTGCTCTGATTCACCACTGCAGACAACCAAATTGGGAATAAGAATTTAGTGGGCGGATGCAAGGGGTAACATCTGCTTTGCCAGCATTCTACTCCCTGAATATACTATTTGTAGAGTTCTGGTACTGTAACCAAAAATACAGGTGAAGCCTGGGCATATAAAGGTCTCCTTTAGAGAAAGTTTTGAAACACTGCAATTCTGTTTTGACTTGGCTGGAATTTTTCTTGCTTAAAAAAACTGGGTTAATCCTCTCCAGAGTGTTAAGTGCTAACTCAATATTTTGCTAATTATGCAGAAGGAGCACCAGATGGTTTCTGAGGATGACACTGTATGGGTGGGAGCATTGGTGACTGAAGCTGTGGTAAACTTTGTAGCTCCATAATCATCATCATCCATAGCAACATGTGCTTTTGTGACAGAGGAACAGACAATTAAATAACATTTTAAGGTAAAAAAAATGCTATTAGTTCCGAAAAAAGAGTTTAGGTTGCTTGTAAACTGCCATGCAGTAGGAAGGTATCATTTAGAATGAAGCTCCTCTTGTATTATAATCATCAAAGAAATATGTTTGTATATATTTCCTTGGAAACTTAATTTTTTCTTCTTACTGTCCTTCTCCCTTTGCCCTGACAATCACTCAAATTGTTAACTTATTTTTTTATTCAACAGAATCAAAATCTTTACTGAGATGAAATTTTTTCCTGGGTTTTGTTATATTTGCCTTCAGTTAGCCTGTAAGAAGGATTGGTTGCAGTCCCTCCCTCCTGATCAGTTTGCCTACGCTGGAAAATGGAGAATTAAAATTAATTGCTACATAAGAAATGTCTCTGTATGGACCTCAAATCTAAGGCAGTGGTGGTACTAATCTCCAAGACGTAACAACATATAAGAACAATTATGACAACATATAAGTTCAGAATGACCTACCCTACAAGGGTATCTTATTGGAAGCAAGAGCCAGGGTGTTAATAATCATACTGTACCATAAAAAGATGAATTATTATTAAAATGGACTTTGATTAGTAAATTGATATACATCAAAATATTTCTTTTTCACCTAATAGGTTACCTAAATTATCCTTTGCTTTTAAAATGTGATATAATAAAAAAAATTATTGTAGGCTCTGTACCAAGGTACTGTATAGATTTATAAAAGGAAAGAGAAAATACAGGTTTTACCCTTAAGAGATTTACAGTGTGAAGAAATGCATTTTAAAGCAATTTAAGAGTTGCCCTATTGTAGGCCAGGATCAGGTGCTTAATTAATATGTGTTGAAGGAAAAAAATACAGTTGCATATAGGATTAAGATAAATAAGGCCATTGACTCCACTTAGTTCAGAATAATAGATTTTTGTTGATTTTGAGGAACAAGTAAATAAGTACCTGTAGGTTTAAATGTGAATTCAGGAGCTTGTAGTCTTTAAAATCCATGAACAAATGGTCCAGAACCATGTTACAATCTACAAATTTGTGAATTAATAGCTTCTGAACTTTGAGTGGCAACATTTTCCTTTGTCAGATGCCATTCAATCCTGTTTGTTCTGATGTGACATAAAATTGGTAAATCTTTCATAGTCTCCGTGATTGTACACAAAATAGGGTACAGTAGATAGTTGAATTACCTTAAATGACAGATATGAGATTAACTGAAGTGAAAGAGCCATTCATAAAAGGCGCAATGGAGTTAGATTCAAGAGGATTAAAATGAAATGTCCTGTTAAAATGATCTAGATTGTTGCCATGTTCTTTGAGTTGTATTTATAGAGAAAGGAGTCAAGTCGAAGTGAATGATCTGCTTGATTCGACCCATTTTATGGCAACCATTTTACTTTTACATGAATGGTTAAATATTCACTTCATTTCCAAAGAGTGTATATGCCAGAAAGTGGGCAGAGTCAGCTGGAAGAAAGATTTGTTTATTACTTAAGTATGCCTGGTTAAAATAAAACAAAAAAATATTGAAAATTACAAAAAGAGGGAGTATATGTTTAGTGGGCCTGTCTGGGCATAGTCATAACCTGTTCTCTTGTCATTTATATGATTTTGTTCTGTAGTGTTTACTCTGGTATTCATTAGCACAAGACTAAAATACCTCTCACCTTTGTTTTGTCCAACAATATTTTGTAGTATATTTGAAAAATAGCATGTCATCTTAAAGGTACTTCCATTATGCTGAGACCATCACACCAGGATGATAAATCCCCAAACTTCATTCTTAGATTTAGTCAGTTGTTCTGACTCCAGCAGATATAAAAGACGTTTGTAGCTAATATACTAACTGCATAGGGTAGCATACTTTAAAAATAAAGCCTTGTCAGGTAATCTTTATCATTTATTATTATTCACTAGATTAGATATTTATTATGTGTCAGAGACTATAAGAACTTTTATGAAACTCAATTCCAAAATAAATTTATTTATTTAAATAGGTCATATGTATAGGTAGTAAAAATTTATAAAGGTACAGAAGGTATAGAGTAAAAAGGATTTAAATAGGTCATATGTATAGGTAGTAAAAATTTATAAAGGTACAGAAGGTATAGAGTAAAAAGGAGATCTCCTACTTACTTCCTGCAAGTCCCTCAGTTTCTCAGGTTCCTTCTCTGAAAGCCACGTCTGTTACCAATTTCTTATGTATTCATCTAGGGATGTACTATGAAATGCTTTCTTAACACAAATTGTACTATATTGTTCATATTTGCCTGTATCTTGTTTTTTTCACTTCTACAATATATATATTGAGGATATACCTATGAGGACATATAGAGCTTTCTCATTCCTTTTAAATGGTTATATAATATTCCAGTGGTTGAGTGTATTATAACTTATTTAGCCCCTTCTTGTTAATGGACTTTTTGGTTGGTTCTCATCTTTTGATATTACTAACAATGTTGCATTCAATATGTTGGAGAGTCTTCTTTGTGTTCATGTAAAAATATATATGTAGGAAAAGTTTCTAGAAACGGAATTGTGAGTTAAATGTTATATGAAATTAAATTTTTTTTTTTTTAAAGATTGGCACCTGAGCTAACAACTGTTGCCAATCTTTTTTTTTTTTTTATTTTTCTCCCCAAAACCCCCCAGTACTTAGTTGTATATTTTAGTTGTGGGTCCTTCTAATTGTGGCATGTGGGATGCTGCCTCAGCTTGGCCTGACGAGTGGTGCCATGTCCGCGCTCAGGATCTGAACCAGCAAAACCCTGAGCTGCCGAAGCATAGCACGCCAACTTAACCCCTCAGCCATGGGGCTGGCCCCTGAAATTTAAAGTTTAAATAGGTATTATCAAATTACCTTTCATAACTGCTGTGCCAATTTGTACTCCTAACAATAATGTTTGAGAGTGCCTGTTTCTACATGCCCTGGACCATACAAATGAAACTGGTATCTCCTAGTTTTAGTTTGCATTTTTATCATTTTGTATTAGATTGTGTTTGTTGTATTTGAATGTCAGGCATTTTAGAAAAACTTGTTTTTAACCTCTGTATTATAGAATATAATATCCAAGTACGAAAGTGCACAAAACAAAGATCTTGTATCATAAAGTGAATAGTTGTGTAGCCACCACCCAGATTAAGAAATAGAACATTTCTAGCACCCGTGAGGTGCTATTCCACCAACCACTATTCCCCTTTCTCCTCCAAAGGTAAAGTTGTCCCTACCTCTTTTTATGGTAATCACTTCTTTGCTTTTCTTTATAGTTTCATGTCTAGAGCGTGCATCCCTAAACAACATAGTTTTGGTTTGCCTGTTTTCTATACTTTATATAAATGGAATCATACATTATATATCCTTTGTTGTCTGGATCCTTTCATTTCATATTATATTTGTGAGATCCATCCTTGTTATTTTGTGTAGCAGTAATTTGCTCATTTTCATTGTTGTATAGTATTTTATTGTATGACTATATCATAGTTTACCCATTCTACTGTTGACGGACATTTCCAGTTTGGGGCTAATATGAATAATGCTGCTATAAGAATTCTTGTACACTTGGTTGCATCTTTGTTGGGTAAATACTTAAAAGTGGAATTGCTGAATCATAGGATGTGGTATTTCTATCTATATTAGGTAATGCCAAACTGTTTTGCTAATTTATACTTCACCAGCAGTGCATGTGAGTTCCCGTTGTCATATACCTTCTCCCATTTTTGGAATTATCAGTCTTTGTAGTTTTAGCATTCTGGTGGGTATGATGTAACATATCATTGTGATTTTAAGTTGCGTTTTCCTAAATATTAATGATGTTAAGTGCAGTTTTATATGTTTATTGGCCATTTGGAAATCCTCTTTTGTGAAGTTCATTTTTAAGTTTTTCTTTTTTTTTTTTTTTGCCTACTTTTCTGTTCAATTGCTTGTTTTTTTCCTACTGATTTGTAGGAGTTCTTAATATATTTTGGATGCCAACCAGTTTGTATGTTGTCTTAGTTTGAGTTCCAGCAAAGGAAGGCCTGTGACAAGGACTAGGGTACAGATAGCTTTTTGAGAGTGATCTCAGGAAGTAGAAAAGAGGGAGTGGTAACAATGAGGCAGGGAAGAAGGGAAAGCCATTATTAAGGTCACCACTATAGGCAGTGGAGGCTTGACTCCTCTAGGACCTCTGAGAAGAGCAGAGAATGCCTTTCTGAATGAAGAGAGTCTGGAGCACTTATTCCATATGGTAGAGACTTCCCTGTAGGGGCATTTACTCCCCCAGCTTGCAAGCTGAGCGTGTGCTGGTCTAAATGTACTCCCACAGCCTTCAGAGAAGGTCCTGAAGCAGAAGGTTGCAGGACACTCAGTGAGTACTTAAGCTGAAATACTTGCCAGAACCAGTTAAGTCTGAGCTCACATGGAACTGTCTATTGCACCTCTGACTAAAATCAGAAACTGGTGATGGAACTCTTAAATAGGGGCACCAATGGTTTCCTTTTTAAGGAGTCTTGCAAGTATCTTTCCCTACACTTTGAGGTGCCTTTTACTCTCTTATGGTGTATTTTGATGAACAGAAATGCTTAATATTTATGATCAAATTTAGCTACCTTTTCCATTTTAGCTAATGTTTTCAATGTCTTAAGAAATCTTACCCTGAATTCATGAGGACCTTCTTAAACTTTTTTTGAATAGTCTGTTTTGAGAATGTGATAAAGGTATAGATAATTTCCCCAGGAAATACACGTGATTATGTACAACTTTGCGGTGTTCATGGAACCTTTGAAACCTTTTCATGGAACCCCTAGAGGTTCCATTGATGTCAGGTTAAGAATCTTTGGTTATTTTTTGACCTTGTAAATTTAAATCTATAGATCACCTGGAACTGATTTTTTAGTATGATGTGAGATAGGGGTCAAGTTTTATTTTATTTTTCCACGTGGATATTTAATTGACTTAGCCTTATTTATGAAAAAACAAACAAAATCAACCCCATACTTTCCCACTGCTCTACTAGTGCCAACTTATAACTTTGTTGTAAATCAAGTACCTATATCTGCTTAGTTTTTTTCCTTCTTCTGGTCTCTTTATTCTGTTCTTTCTGTTTTTCTCCCCTTGGGCTAATTCCTCTCTGTCTTAATTACTATTGCTTTCTAATGCGTCTTGGTATCTGGTAGACCCAGTCTATCCTTTATGTTCTTCTTCAAGATTTTCTTGGACATTTGGATTTTCATATAAATTTTAGAATAAACTTAGCAACTTATATATACACGCACACACATGCACCAAATTGTTGGAATTTTGATTGGAATTGCATTGAATCTATTGATTAATTTAGGGAGATTGACTTCATTACAATTTTGAGTCTTCCAATCTATGAGCGTAGTATAGCTCTCCACTTATTCAGTCTTTTAACTTATTGTCAGAAATGTTTTATAGTTTACTGCAATGAGGTCTTGCATATCTTTCATTAGAAGTCTTACTTAGATATTTGATATTTTTAATGTTTTTAGGCAAATGGTGTTTATAAGTTCCATTTTGTTTGGGGTTGTATATATACTTTTTTGTACAATGCCTTTGCATGAAACAAACTTGCCAAACTCACTTATTACTTATACTTCTTTATCTGTAGATTCTTTGAATTTTCTACCTATACAATCATATCATCTGCACATAATAACAAATTGATTTCTTCTTTTTCGATCCTTATACCTTATATTTCTTTTTCTTGCCTTCTTATACTAAGACTTCTAATACAATGTTAAGAATAGAAGTAGTAATGGTGGGCATCCTTGTTATATTTTCTATCTTAGAGAAAAAGCTTTTAACATTTTACCATTGAATATAATTGTGTGATATTTGCTTCAAAATAATGTTTATTGTGCAGTTATTGTAGTTGTTTGATGCACCATTCCAAATATGTGAATTCAGTCAAATTTGCTGATTGTGTTCTTTAGATCTTTTATATATTTTCTTTTTTTTAGTGCACTTATTTTATCATTTATCAGGAGAAGTATTTTAAATCTACACTCTGATTCTGAATTTGTATATTTTGCTGTATAATTATGCCAAATTGAGCTAAATATTTTGAGACTATGCCATTAGGTTCATACAAATTTTTGAAATAATTTTGCCGAAATAATGACTCAGTGAGTTGCAATTTGTATGCTCTTTTTGGAGATTTCCAAAGACATTAATGTATAAAGATGTTCTGCAGATACAAAATCTGTTCTACCAAGAATTTCCTAAATTTTATGATCAGAGAATCTTGTTGAGGTATAACATCTATTAACATCTCAGGAAACAAGTGTTCTATAAAATATACTTTGAAAACACTGATCTATAAGGTATGATTATTGAAAAGGTATTCCTAGGATCAAAGATTAGAGAGCCATTTAGAGGATCTCCATTTGGGGAGTCCACTAAATCAGGATTCAGCAAACTATGTCCAGGTGGCCAAATCTGGCCCACTATCTATTTTTGTAAATAAAGTTTTATTGGAACACATTTATGCCCGTTTATTTATGTATTGTCTGTGGCTGCTTTTGCTCTATGTTGACAGAGTTAAGTAGATGCAGTAGAGACCATATGGCCCTCAAAGCTTAAATTATTTACTATGTGGCCTTTTACAGAAAAAGCTTGCTGATCCCTGCTAATAATTGCCCAAAAAATTGTTGAGCACTTACTACTTTTTGGCTCAATGTGTTGCTATATATTTTATATAGATCATCTCATTTAATTATCCTAAAAATTTTTTGAGGTAGATATTATGATTTTTTATTTTAATAAAATAAAGAAGGTTAAAACAAGGTTGTAAAGAAGGTTAAAAAAACTCATACTGTGCAATGTAATTGTTACTCTAAAAGGTTAGCTGTATAAGTACAGCTGATTTTCTTTTATTTTGAGGTTCTGTGTGCTTACAATTACTTGAGCATAGCAATAGTAAATATTATATTCTTTTAAAAACGCACGTTTATTTGTAGAGTAAGGTTTAAATAAGTAACTTCCCAGATATAATTTTGTGTTTTTCACACACTCTTAACTATTTTAAGTTGATTCTGATACTTAAATCTCAATTTGCAATTTAGAAGACATTCTTCTTTCATTCTGATTAGTCTTGCATACAGTCTATCCTAATAGAAAAGAGAGAGTAAATAAATACTTTAAGGGCAACCATGCTCAGAATAGTAACAATTGCTACCATTTATTGAGTACCTAAGGGCCAGGAGACTGTACTAATTGCTTTACATATATTATCTTACTTAACCTTAACAACAAATCTATGAGGCAGAATAGTATTATGTGCATTTTATAGATGAGGAAACTGAAGTTACTTATCGAGGAAAAAGTAATCTATCTTATTCCATACCTTCAGAGAAATGTTGCTGATTCAAAAGAAGTTAGGTAATTCTACTGGCTAAATTAAAACTGTATTATACAGTAGAGTGAATATATGCCACGCGAGCATTTTCCCATGCTATTACCTAGGATTCCAAATAAAAGTTTTGATTACTACGTAATATTATGCCTAGTAATGGACTATATTTTACTTAAACTTTCCCTTATTTTTGGATATAGTGTATAGAATTTACATTACTAATTAAGGAGATTTACTTACATGCTAATTACAGTTCAGAAAAAAGTGTTTGAATGTTGATCAAGTGACATTTACAAGTGTGAACTTTGTATAAAATAGTAGAATTGCATTCTTTTTTTCTGCTCAATTTATTTTTCCCAATTAAAAATGCCCAGCATTATGGAAATTTAGAAAAACACAAAAAGTGCAAAAAAAAGAAAGAATTTATTCCTAGCCCCATACCCAATGGCAGCTTTGTAACAGCTTGATAGTTCCTCCCAGTCTTTTTCTTGAACATAGGCTTTTATTTTTTAAAAAGTATGTAAATATAATTTTTATCCCTTCTCTTCACATTATGACATGAGCATTTTCCCATGCTTTTACACAGGATTCTAAACAAAAAATTTAATAATCAGATAATATCGTTCCTAGTGAGTGGACTGTATTTTACTTCAACTTTCTCTTATTTTTAGATATAGGTTGCTTCAAATTATTCTTATTGTTATTGCCATTTTCTTTCCTTTTTTCTTTTGCATTTGATATTATAAAAGTATCATGCTCATTTTCAAAATTTAAATATGGAGACATGTAAAGTGAAAAGTAAAGATCTTTATCTCACTATGAAGAGTTTTCTGGGTGTCCTTGTAGAATTTTTTATGCTTATGTAAGCACATTTAAATCTATCCTTATTTTACATAAATAGGATCTATAACCTGCTTCTTTGGTTTTACTCTTTCAAATAATATTGGAATAAATATATTTGTGCAAAAATTATCTTTGTGTTTATGGCTGTGTCCTTTTGACAGATTCCTAGAAATGGAGCTGGGTCAAAGTGGTGGATATTTTGAAGGCTCTTACTAAATTTGCCAAATTTAAAACACTGCTGTTTTAAGAGGAGTATGCTAATATCACCAAATAATAGATCATGCTATTGTTATAACTTCTATGAACTTTATGGAAACGTGTTGTGCCAGTTTCCTAAAACCTTTGTATAAAGGCCTAATTATTTACGATATGAGTGGATAACTACATAATATAGGTATATCACATTTATATTCATAGATGTTATGGATATAACATGTATGTATTTGTGTGTGTATTGGTATATTCACATACACTGAATTTGTTTAACCAGGGTAGATCTAATCATTTCTCCCTACAGTAGATTACAATCTACCATTTTAGATTTAGTATTGTCATTCTTACTAATATTAGTTAGGATTATCTTTTTCAGCATCATTTTTTGAGGTTATAATTTGGTTTAAAAAAAGTTGTGTTTGAATCTTAATTAAATCTTTACATAATTTTTAATTTATTTTAAAATAAAAAGCCTTCTTTTCTGATTGTGCGAGAAGTCAATGTCAGTGCATGTAAAAAATTCAGAAAATAAGGAAATGAATAGAGAACAAAGAGAAAATTTTACTTACAGTCTCCACACTCGTTAGTAACGTTTTGCTGCATATTATTTTTTCTATTTATGATATATATATAGATATCATCATATGAATGTTATTCATAAATAAAATTTTGCTGTATATCCTTTTTGGTGCTCATATTTATACCTACCTATATAGTAATTTATATATTTTTATATTAATGGAAAATATATGTATATATATATGCTTCTTTAGCCTTTATCCCCCAGTAACAATAGGCTGTGGATATCTTTATTGTTGATAAATGTAGATATATGCCACAACGATAATTACTGCATTGTACTCTATTTTGTGGTTGTGTCCTACTTATTCATCAATATTGATGAACCTTTGGTTTTTTCGAGCTACTTGCTATTATAAATAATACTTCAGTGAAGATTTTTGTATGTATACCCTTTGCCTACTTGTCCAATAGTATCCTTAGGATAAACTAGAAGTAGAATTTTTGTGTCAAAGGATGTGTACATTTAAAATTTGGATGTATTGGAAAGAGCATCTTTCACTTTTTACTTACGCTTTTCCATATTGTTTGAATTTTTTCCATAAGTGATATAGGGAATGCAGAATTGTCAAATTGCCCTCCAGAAAGATTGTGATATATTAAATTCTCACTAGTGAATGAGAGTGCCCAATTCTTCATGCTCATGAACATTAAATATTAACAATGTTTTAAATCTTTGTTAAACTGTTATCTTGTATTGAGATGTGAATTGTTGTATTACTTAGCATTTTAAAAATTAATTGTGATATTGAATACATTTTTTAGCTTATTTACTTTTTCCATGTTCTCATTTGTAAATCTCCCATTTATTTTTGTGGCCTATTTTTTTCTTATTGGTTTGGTGGAGCTGTTAATGTTCCCTTTTGTCATATCATACAAAAAATATACTTTTTTCATTTTGTGGTTTGTTTTATAACTTTGCTAATGGCCTTTTTATAAATACAGAAGTTAAAAATTTTTAATAGTTTTATTAATGTGTTTTTGTTCTAATGTCATGCTTAGAAAGATCTTTCATATCTAAAGATTATACAAATAGTCAGGTTTTCTTGAAGATTATTTATGTTTTTAGTTTTTACATTTAAAAAATCCATCTGGAATTTATTTTAGTGTAAAATGTGAGGTAGGGATTCAATGTTATTTTTTTTTTCCAGATGTCTACCCATTTCCAGCATTATTTGTGGAATAGTTTATCGTTTCTCCACTGACTTGAAGTGTCACTTATGTCTATACTAAATTCTTCTATAAACTGTCATCTATTTTCAGGTTTTCTGTTGTTCATTGATCTGCCTATTATTCCTGTGCCAATAACATATGTTTTAATTTTTATATTTTTGTAATATTTACATTATATATTTTAAACCTAAAATTTATTTAGATTACAGTCATGCATCGCTTAACAACAGGGATACGTTCTGAGAAATGTGTTAGGTGACTTCACTGATGTGCGAACATCATAGAGTGTACCTACACAAACCTAGAAGGTATAGCCTACTACACACCTATGCTATATATGGTACTAATTTTTTGGGACCACCGTTGTATATGTGGTCCATTGTTGACTGAAATGTTGTTATGCTGTGCATGACTGTATTTTATTCTTGGAAAGAAATTAAACTTGTATATTTACTTTTTGAAATCACCTCAAATTTAAATTTTTTATTTAATGCATAAGATAACAGCCTTGACCTTAGGATATTTCTCTGTAAGTTTTGTAAATTTCCAGATTGTGTATGTGATATACATGGTAAATATTTTCTTTTTTTTTTTTTTAGAGGAAAGACCCCTCTGTCCAGTAAAATTGTTCTGGGAATCTACTCTGAGATGGAAGATGCCAGAAGGAGGCTTTGAATTATAGGCGGATGTGTGGACTTGGCATAGTGCCTGTCCTAGAGAGCTGCTGAAGCTGAAGGGCAGGGGTAGGGTCAGTGTATAGAAGGGGTGAGATTTAGAATCTCTTAAAAGAAGCTCTTGTAGCATCAGAACCAATAGGTTTTGAAAGGGCTAGGATCAGAATATTAAGGAATGCTACTTAAATGAAAGTGTACTAACGTTGAAACCAGAGATTGTTAATTTGAGTGCCAACCCTGCCACTTATTACTTTTGTGAATATTTAATCCCATTGAATTTCAGTTTTTTCATTTATAAAATGAGGATCTTAATCCTATCACAAAGTAATTGTGAGGATTTAATGAGAAAATAAATATCGACTGAACAATGGTTGGCCTGTAGAATTTGCTTAATAATGTCTAGTTGTCTTTTTTTTAATTGTAAATTCTGCAGAAATGGGGTTAATGTGGATGAAATTTAGGGCTGGGATTTGAGTATTGGAGAACTCTGTGCATTTCTTCCATCTCCTCACATTAAAAAAAGGCAGTGGTTTTTGTCCCAGTGTTGGCATGAGAGCAGTAATGTAGGAAAATGAGAATTATGTAGAGTGTAGCAGGATATTTTTTCTGTGTAAATCTACACACACACACACACACACACACACACACACACACTGTTCCATCAGTCTCATTGTGGATTAGAAAAAGCAAGTGAAATTAGGAAAATTCCAGGACAAGAAGATATAGGAATTTTGGTTGATTGGAGTTGAGGCAGATGGGAAGGTGCTGGCGCTGGTGAAATGTATTTTAAAATCCTTTAATTTAACCCCTTTCCATTTTACAAAGTATCTCTTGTCAAATGAATTAAGTGGGAGAGCAAAGTAGTGAAACTGACGTATTATGGGAAAAGTGAATGCTAAATATCCCATTTTACAGATGAAGTAACGGGAGACATTTATGTTCCTCATAGAATGGACATAAGCCCAGTAATTGGAAACTCTGACTTAAAATGAAAACTCTGTCATCACCACTTTGTCATGTTGTCCTAAGTGAGTTGTGTGTCTGTTTCCTTGTCTGTAAACTTGGGCACATCTCATCTGGGTGTCCCTGATATTTTTCACTTAGGAAGTGAGACAATCTCTGAGAGATGCCAGGCTAGATCTTGTCTGGAATTTACCGTGAAATCTTTAAATTGTTATGAAGAATATACAGTAAAAGGATAAGCAGGATCTCTCTACATGATTCTCTTCATTTATTTCTGTGTTTTTGAGAGTGGGCAAAAAACCTAATTAGGTCTGGGAAGGACTAATGCATAGTGTATGACTGAGCTCCCTGTGGATATTCAGTGTGTAGCTATTGAGTGTGATGATGGGGGAACACTGCCAAGAACACAGCTCTGTGGTCATGTACCCTTAAGGCATTCTTCTTTAAAAAGTGGGTGGTTATATTAGCCACCAGGTCATCTGTATAAGTTGTGACTTGGGCACATTTAAACAGAATCTCAGGGAAAAAGCAAAAAGGGAAATATATTTTTAGAAGTCATATCCTGTCTAGGAAGCATTTTCGTATCCCTAATCCTCACAAAAATCTTGGGAGGTAAATGGTAATGTCCCTGTTGTCTATGCATATTCTTTATTTCAGAAAATGAGATTATACTTATTATAATCTGTTTTCTTCACCTAATGTATTTCACCCAAAGCTGTAATTATTTGTCTCCTTTACTAGACCGTGAACTCCCTGAAGTTGCCAACTCTACTTCATTCATTTTTGTTTTTCCAGTGCTTAAAACAGTGCCTGGCACGGAGCAAACACTCAGTAAATGATGAGTAACTGTGATTTACTACAGAAATTAGGACTCTTAGATAATTAGCTCGTAGTCACCAAGTCTTTATTTGTCTCTTCTTCTTTTAGCATCTCTCCCCCTTTCAATTTCTATCACGAGGTGAGAAATGCTTAAAAACTATGAAGTGCTACATACATGCTATGTAGCAAGTTCAGACCTTGTTGACTCTCTGCATTCACATAAATTGTTCTGGTCTGAATCCAGTTGGTACTGCAGCTGTTATTTTTATAATCTCATCCTAAGTACATATTTGCACAACAGGCGGTGTCAACTCATCTAAGTAACTTGGTGTTATTTGCCTGATACTTTAAATTACAGAGCTCCATTACTGAAGTCATTATTTGTGGTTAAGAGGGAGTGGTACTGAGAGTGGTAACAAGAGGAGTTTCTTAAAAATGAGTATCAAAATGGGCCCTCTTTAGATGTCTTTAAATTTGTCTTGACTTAACTACCTAGAACAAGTACAAAGACCAGCCCTGCCTCATTTGTCTATCAATTTACCTGATAGAAAATAGTAGCCTGATTTAAAAGATTTATGGGCTTAAAAAATTAGTACTTATTTGCAGGTTTTTGTTAAATGATTGCTTTTTAAATGTTCGGCCACTTTATTTTATGAACAGGACTCAATGAGAGAAAACTCAGCAGGGATGGAATCTGCTCATCTTTCTGGGTATGATAATGCACTGCAAATGTTGAGACTATTTTAACTATAATATTTATCTTACAATGAATCCAAATTGTCAGTTGCTGGAGATTTGGGATTGAGATTTACTGTTCTGTAGCCCCAGAGATCCCAATTCATGCTATGCATCCTGTGGGCTCTCAGAAATGTCAGTTGAGTTGCCAGAGAATTGCTTGGATTGTTCTCAAATTAAAAAAAAAGAAACGCTACCACCCTGCAATAACTAAGACAATTTTTAAGTTAAATTCCATGTGTAGTTTCTAATTCCGCTTACATTTGAGAAAATATTTTATTTCATTTTAAAAAATAGCAACTCCAAAATTATTGTTGATCTTTTCAGTAAGATAAAACATTTTGTAGAGTTACAAAATTTTTGTTTATTTACAAAAGTTTTTGTGAGCTTACTGATATTTAACACAGTTACCTTTTGGCCCAGCAATTAAATTTTAGTGTACATAGGAATTACCTGGGGGCTATGCTTTAAAATAGATTCCTAGGCCATCCTCTAAAAATTGCAGCATCAATAGGTCCGCGTAGGGCCCAACAGTCTTTTTAAAAATTTTATTTATTTATCTATCTGTTTATTTATTTATTTGAGGAAGATTAGCCCTGAGCTAATATCTGCCAATCTCCTCTTTCTTCTTTTTTTTTTGCTGAGGAAGACTGGCCCTGAGCTAACATCTGTGTCCATCTTCCTTCACTTTATATATGGGACGCCTGCCACAGCATGGCTTGCCAAGTCGTGCCATGTCTGTACCTGGGATCTGAACCTGTGAACCCCTGGCCACTGAAGTGCAATGTGCAAACTTAACTGCTGCACCACCAGGCCAGCCCCTAAAAATTTATTTTAATAAGCACCCCAGGTGGTTCTGATATAGGGAGACTGAGGATTATTTTCTGATAATCACTTTTTTCTACAGTCCTAATCACACAAGACCTTCTCTGACTTTTGTTATTAAGGTGATACCATATATGTCTGAAATCAGACATGGAGCAAGAAAAAAATAGATATGAAAACCACAATAAGAGGTGTTATTTCAAAGAAGAATATTTTGCTAAGAAAAGCAGGGGACACGAAGGAAGAGATAAAAGGGAACAAGTTTATTGAGTGAGAAGTTAAAAAACATATTCCAGGGGCCGGCCTGGTGGTGTAATGGTTAAGTTCATGTGCTCTGCTTCAGTGGCCCAGGGTTTGCTAGTTCGGATCCTGGACATGGACCTACACGCCACTCATCAAGCCATGCTGTGGCGGCGTCCCACATAGAGGAACTAGAAAGACTTCGAACTAGGATTTACAACTATGTACTGGGGCTTTGGGGAGAAAAAAAAAGAGGAAGATTGGCAAAAGATGTTAGCTCAGGGCAATCTTCCTCATCGAAAAAAAAACTATATATATTTTGGAATATATATATATTTTGGAATATATATATATATATTCCAATATATATATAAAAATATTTGGAATATTTATATATATATATATATTCCAAATTTCTTGTTGACCTGCCAAATTTTTGTTTGATTCTGGTCAAGTGGCCTTGCTGCTTTATGTTGTGTTTATGAAGTATTTGGAATTTTTCTGTAGTTAAGACCTCAAAATGCAAGAGTTTTAGGGATTAAATCACACAGTAATTCTGTAAAAAGAGTTTTGGAAGTTTGTGGTCTGTATTTTGGTCTTGGTTCATAGGAATAAGCTGCCTTTGTAAAGTCGAAGACATGCTGTCTTCTAAATAATCTCATTCATTTTTCATGTAGACACTATTTTTATACTGACCATCCTTGTTCACAGATAGATCTTGAATTATTTCAGGAGAGCAGTAAAGTGTTGGCAGTTGTGAAAATGTGTCAGACTTAGGCAGTTCTGTCTCTGATTTACTCTTTTGCTACACGTGTTGGCAGAGGTGAACTGGTTGGCCCAGGAAATACGCAACATTTATTCCTCCTCATCTGACCCAGAAATACCTTGATCCTGACCATCTATAATGTGTTAAAGTAGGCCTAGGAAATGTTACATTAAGTGTAAGGGAATACTTTCCAGTGAGTATGGATAAAAAACAAAAATTGTAGAATCTTAGAGTGATAGGGAGCTTAGAAGAGAACTGATATAGCAGTTCTTGAACACTGTCTACGGCCAAGCCGGCTTTACCAATCACCTGTGGAGCTTTTAAAAGATAGAAACTCCTGGCCCACTCAGGGAGATTCTGGTTTAGTATGCTTGGAGTGAGGCCCAGAAATTCAAATTTTGTAAAAGCTTTTTAGGTGATTATATAATCAGCTAAGTTTTGGCACAACTTTCAATTCAGTGTAAGAAAGTTCTTTCTACAACATCCCTGGCAGAGTCATCCAGCCTTAACTTTGACAACTCCAGCAACAGATCTCTATTTTGTGAGGCAACTTATCCCAAATTTAAAGATTTGTTTGGACTGAGCTGAAATCCATCACCTTGTAATTCCCACCCACTAATATTGTTCTTTTTTTTTTTGCAAAGAAGAAAGAAAAACTAACTTTCAGTCAGTATTTGCCGTATTACATTCACTGTGCTAGATGTTACCTCTGCTTTAATGGCTTGAAAATATTGACCTAGACAGTTCCTTAGCTGCAAAATGGATTATCAGAGTAGATAAGCAGTTATCAAAATGTGGTCTGTGGACACATGGGGATCCTTGAGACCCTTTCAAGGTGTCTGAAAAGTCAAAACTATTTTCATCATAATGCTAAGATGCCATTTGCCTTTTTCACTATGTTGACATTTACACTGAGCATGCAAAGCAATTTTGGGCAAAACTGCTGGCACCAAATTATGATAGTAGTCAATGATTTTTCTTTTAATCATTACCACTCACAGAAAAAAAAAACCCAGTTTTGCTTAAGAATGTTGTACATGAAGTGGTAAAAATTGTTGATTTTGTTAATTCTTGACCCTTAAGTACATTTTTTAATACTCTGTGATGAAATGGGAAGTATGCATAAAGCACTTATGCTACATACCCAAGTATGATGATGATCTTGAGGAAAATCACTTGTGTGACTGAATTGCAAGGTGAACTAACTGCTTTTTCATAGAGCATAATTTTTACTTGAAAGAATGACTAATAGACACACAATGGTTATTCACACTTGGATGCTTGGCAGACATATTCTCAAAAATGAGCAAAGTGAGACTGCCATTTTAAGAAAAGCAACTGAGACTGTTTGTTGTCAATAATAAAATTTGAGCTTTCAGGAGAAAATTAGTTGTTTGGAAAACATATCCACCACCGTGAGCTTGATGGCTTCCCAATACTTAAAAACTTTGCTGATAAGATAGGTAGTGATATTAACAAATATTATTTTAAAAAATATTAAATAATGAAATATATCAAGATCTGAATGACATATGTTTAGAAGATCTACACAAATCAGTGAACCAATATTTTCCCAATGAACCAATGAATGATGTTATAAAATCATGCATGGGTAGAAGATACATTTAAAGACCAGTGGGTTTTAAAGTAACAGAATAAAAAATGTTCATTGATATTCAGGTTTTGGATTCCATATTGGAAGTAACCTTTGAGAAACTATTATATACTTGTCAAGTATCAAAGAAGAATAGCTACAATGATCTGGAAAGGCTATTAAAACACTCCGCCTATTTTCAACTTCATGTCTTTGTGAAAACGGATATTTTTCATACACTTCCGCCAAACCAACATGTCACAACAGATTGAATGCAGTAGCACCCATGAGAATCCAGTTGTCTTTGATTAAACCAGGCATTTAAGAGGTTTACAAAAATGCGAAACAACGCTAGTCTTCTAATTTTTTTGTTTTGGAAAATATGCTTATATTTTTAAAGTATGTTATTTATGTTACCATGTAATGGGTTCATCATGATTATTATTATTTAGTCATTTATTTTATTGTAAATAAATTAATAACTGTTTACATTTTTTTCTCAGCTTTAGTTTCTAATATAATAAATATTGATAAATGTAACAACAGCTCTTTGGGAATCTGAATAATTTTTAGAAATGTAAAGTAGTCCTGACACCATAGAGTTTGAGGACCACTGGACTATATGATCTCCAGAGTTCGTTCCAACTAACCATCTAGAACATGCAACCATTCTAATGTAACGTGGTTCCTATAAGATGTTTTACCCATTTTCCTCTGAATGCTTGTCAATGTCGCTTCTAAATTGTGGCTCTCAATACTGAAATTGTATTAAAGATGTAGGTTGAGCAGCATAAAATACATAAATAGGCTACTAAGAGTAGACTTCAGTAATAACTATCTTTTGAGATCTTTAAGAATAGGGGAAATTCCTATTTCTTTGAGGAAATAGGTTCTTGTTCCAGAAAAGCAGAGTGTTGGACTAGGTAGCATCTTGTCTTCCTTGAAAAACCTGAAATACTTTTACTTTTGCCTTATAGGGTATAAATATCAGTAACTAAACCCTCATTTTTCCATTCACTATTGTGATGTTATTAATTATTGGCAATTGCATCAAAAAAATTGGGCATTAGCTTGGTATCAGTTCCTTTGAAAGATGAATCTCACATTTCATTTTTTTATAGTTTCTTCAAATCCTACATAATTTAGTATAATTATTAAGAAGAAAAGGAAAGCTAAGGATTATGGAGTTCAAGAAACATGGCTTTAGCCTAGTAATGCTATAAACAGCAGAAGTGATAATAGTAAAGAGGATTTTGCGTTTTTCTTAAATTGATGCAGCTTTGGGGAGAATTGCAGTTTTAATGCAAAATCATATCTCTAGGAAAACCCATTTGAATTTGTATACAGGATATTTTTTAATGTCTCTCTGATTTTGATTTTGGTGTATAAAAGACCAGGCATTGATATCTTTCCAAAAGTTAGTTGAGAAAATAAATGCTTAAAAGGCAGTTAAGTCAGTGGCTCATTATGTATGACATTATTAACTCAGTGCATCAATAAGTTAAAAAAGTTATTTAATCCTTGACTTGAGTTTTAAATATGTGATGCTATAATTTAGTGTAAAGTTGGGCAAAATTTGGTTACAGGTGTTTTTGGAAGCGCTTCAGTACCTTAAAAAATACTTTGGAATCATTGACTCTCAGGAGTTGAAAGGTCATTTAATCCAACCACCCATTTAATGCCTGAACCTTCTTGCTAAATCAAATAATAATAATAAAAGGACAAGGATAAAAAAAGAAATGGGTGTGGCTTAGAGACAGCTTTTAAGCAGGATTTAAAAATTTAGCTTGTAAGCTTTTAAAGTGTAATTATACAGGGAGGTAGTAGTGTTTTTATTTGCTGTTTACCTTTGATCTATTACCTATTTTTGGTAGAGTGGGACACGCTTTTTTGAAAATGTTTATGGTTTCTTCATTTGATGTCAGGATACTTGTTTGAAATTGCCTCGTAATTCAGAGGTTTTTCTTTTTGTAATTAATATTAAGTTTTAGCTTTTGCTGCTAGATTAGTAGTAAGCCTGGATTTGGGTGCCTACTTTTGAATATGTAAGTGATATACTAAATTTTAGAAATAGCTTTATTTTGGGATCAAATTAGATATGGTAAGTATAAATAAAAAATAAATAAAAATAAAAAATCTAAATAACACCAACTCATAAGAATAACAAGGTAAAAATAAGCCTTATCTCATTCAGTGTTAATGTTTTTGTTAAATTGTACTTCATTTTGTGAAACTTCTGTGTGTGTATATACACATTTAATTTTCTGTAAATTGATTGGTTCTTATTATATATCTTGTATTTTTAAATTCAACAATATATTGTGGCCATCTTTATGTCCATAAATATAGATTTATATTATAATTTTTAACGTTTAAAGAGTAGTGTTATAGGTATGTACCATAATTTACTTACCCAGTTAGTAGGTTATTTCCAATTTTTGGCTGTTATAAAAATGCTATAATGAACATACATATTACATGTATATATAGTTTAACATTTTTGTGATTAGTTCCTTAGGATAATTTTTGGAAGTAGATTGCAAACTCAGAGGATATCAGCGTTAAAAATTTTAGTACTTACTGTCAAATTACCATTCAGAAAAGTTGAATCCAATTTATAATCCCATCAATGGTACATGAAAGTGTTTATTTTCCCACACCCTCACCAATACTAGTTTGTGTACAGTTTACAAAATATTTCGCCAGTATTGTATGTGAAAATATTTAATTTTTTTGATTATTAGTGAGATTATACATACTTTCATGTTATTGGACATTTATATTTCTTCATTTGTAGACTTCCTCTTTATATCTTTGTGCATCTTTATATTGAACTATCTGTAGCAATTCACTTCTTATGTATTAAATAAAGGATGTGCAAAACACTTGACAACCCAATAAAATGGAGCATGTCACCACCATGGTCAGATGTAATAGCCTGTGG
This sequence comes from Equus caballus, assembly GCF_041296265.1. Lineage (NCBI taxonomy): Eukaryota > Metazoa > Chordata > Mammalia > Perissodactyla > Equidae > Equus > Equus caballus. The sequence goes on along the minus strand of NC_091690.1, from coordinate 87,428,472 downwards.
CCCAGGTTGGATTATTGCTTGTTTGAAAAAACCTTGAGGAGAAAGACCATATTTGTTTTTTAAATTTATTTTTAAATTGAGATATAATTGACATATAGCATTGTGTTACTTTTAGGGGTACAATATAATGATTTATTTTATTTTTTAAAATTTTCACTTTCGTACTGGCCAGGGCAATCTCTAACGCATGGTCACTACTTGCTGAATGAATGAATGAGCCAACAGGAATGCAACAATCCCTGTGATTGGGTGTTCTGAGGATTCATTTTACTAAAAAGATTGTGATTTTCCAGAACAGGTGGTTATTTACTCTGGCATTTCCTTCTGTATCTTTTTACTTTTGTGCTGCCCTCAGGACCAAAATAACCTCTTTTATTTTGGAAATGTATTCTTCTGCTTAAATTTAACTAGTTCTTAAAGAAGTAGCTTACTTCAAGTTGGTGTTAACTCTTGTGAGTTAATTCTTAACTCTTTGCCCATCATAAAATGCTGCTTGTTTATTCCTAAATTCTATGTAGAAGGAAGTATGCATTAAAATCTTTTTTTCTTTTTTTATAATAATGAACTCTGTGATTTTAGAAGTTTATAGTTTTTTTAATTGTTTGCTTCAAAATTCACAAATAGTGTAAATCAGTTGATAATGAGATTCAGAGTTGCTTTTTTTTTTTTTTTAAAGATTTTATTTTTCCTTTTTCTCCCCAAAGCCCCCCAGTACATAGTTGTATATTCTTCGTTGTGGGTCCTTCTAGTTGTGGCATGTGGGATGCTGCCTCAGCGTGGTCTGATGAGCAGTGCCATGTCCGCGCCCAGGATTCGAACCAACGAAACACTGGGCCGCCTGCAGTGGAGCGCGCGAACTTAACCACTCGGCCACGGGGCCAGCCCCTCAGGGTTGCTTTTAACATATGTAGCAAGACTACGTTGATAGGACAAATGAGATTTATTGACTTCATATTGATGTGTATTAAAATATAATTTGCCCTGAAAGTCTGGAATCTAACTTGTTCCAAATTTAAAATATTTCCAGAGTTAGAGATCTTAACTCCTAAAGAGTCCAGTCATTGAAAAAATGAGATCTGGGTCAGCCACAATATTTTCTGGTTGCATTTTATTTTATCCCCCATCATTTAAATGCAAATGGTGGAATGAGACGTATCATGTATATTACATAACTCTAGTTCATGCTTTTAAAAGAATAGTTGCTAGAAAGACAAAGTGTGATTATTTAAAAGATTTCTAAGTACTTAAAAACCCTTTTGGATTCTTCCAGAGTTTAGGCTTTTGGATATATAGCATTTTGATATAGATGTATTTTGTGGACAACTTCAAAATTATAATTTATAATTCAAGGTAGGATAAGATGTGAGAATAGTTTGTATTAGAACCAGGATTCTTTGCTGGCCTTGAATAGTACACTGAATGTGTCCACATAGGCTTGTGTGGTATCCCAGATAAAATTGCTCTCCTGGATCAAGAAACATCAGAAGGCCATGAGGAGGAGAGGGGTGTAATACCAAAATGAAATGACAGCCCTTCCTTTCCCTAGCCTGACTCTCCTGTATATCTCACATCCATGGAAGTAGGCATTACAAGTTGCTGGAAACTGGTGAAAATGGATTGAGGAAGGCCTGAGGCACCATTCCCTACAAAGAGAAGGGGGTCTGGTGAAGAAACCTAATGGATATACTGGCCATTGATACTTAAAGCTGTCCAAATGCCCAGGACTTTATTATCTATCAATCCTGACTAGAAAATAGAATAAATTACCTGGGTCACTTAGGCAAAAGCATATTATAGGAGCTGAGTTAGATATTTATTTCATATCTTAACAATTTCAGATGCTGATATCTAAGATATTATGGCCGTTTGAGCTATAAATGCAACATTGGGAGGAGAGGTTCCTACAAATGATGTTGATCGAGCCATTTTTTTTTCAGAAGGAATTTTATTTAAACCTAGTTAGCTGGCTAACTAGGTTAGTTAACTAACCTAGATTTTTACAAGGTATGTTTAAAAAATGCGGATTGAATCAAACCAATCCCTAGAGTCTAGGAAAGTTTCTGACCTAAATTAGAAACCCAAGCTTCATTATTATTTTCAGTTGAACACTACTCATAGCCATCCTCACATTTTGGAAAGAATACAGCCTTTGCAACAAAGTTTCTTTGTTTTCATGAAACTGAAAATGTGCTGTATTTAGACCAAACAATAAAAATAAACTACCAAACTACCTTCTAATGCATGGGGGTTCTGGAGAGAGGAAACCATAGATATTTAGAGGCATAAAGTGACTCATTGTGCTAGTTAAAACTTTTTACAAGGCTAGCTCTGTGTATTTGAGTTGCATCTGTTACCTCTTCAGCCAGAACTAAAGTGTGTGCAAGCAAAAGAATTTTGGGTTGAATTGGGGCTCATACAGAATGCACTGTATATAGCCTAAGCATCTAAATGGGTTCCACACCTTAGGTAGAACAAAAACTGCATCCTTTCACATTTATTCTACCTACAAGGTTTTCCTGTTGGACACATCCAAGATATTTTCTATGAAGTGAATTCATTTTAACTTGTAGACATAAATTAAACATGTTTTTCAAATGTAACTTGTAAACCTTTATTCCCTTAAAAAAATTTCTCCCTTTGTTTTTCCTTATTCATACTTTTAAATACCTACTGTATTACTGACAATTTTTTTAAAAAGCTATAATGGATGGAGATGTTGTATTCTTAGAACAATGAAATAATTGTTTTTTTTGTTATTATCATCTTGGAAAAAGTTGTTAGAGGAGATGGGGACAACTGCCTGAGTTAAAAATAGTGTAATTTGTAGCCAAAATATATACTTTTTAAATAATGCATATAAATACAATTTACTCATCCTTTTCATGTCATTTTCTGTCTAAATTTTCAGGTCATTTTCATGAATTCAAAGGCAATTTACCAGTGATTTCTGGGTGCTGGGGCTGATTTTCTGTGCATATTTGTAAGTATTGGTTTATTTATTACTCTTCTCATTGTGTAATGGAACAGTTACAGTTTGTAAACATGTTCTTAACTTCTTTTGTGTGAATTTTTATTAGTTTTTTGGTAAGTATTTAAAAAGTATTATTAATGCCAGTTTTTCAAGTATTTTCTTAAGAGGAGTATAGAAAAAATATCAGCTGGTGAAAAAAGCCTCAGTTTGTTGTGATTTCCTATGAAATAACACAATGGCAGGGCCCATTACAATTAGCAGAAGGATAAATATCTTACTTTTTGAAGATGGGGCTCAATTGTAGGATTACCCTAAAGTGGCTAGTCTGTATAGACATGAATAATTTACCCTGATAACTTCTTCCAATCTTCTGGTTGTCTGGGCTTGAAAAGTGCTATGGGCCTGTGCTCAGAGAAAAGATGTGAGATGATATAGAATTCAAAGAGCTGTCAGTACATGAGGAGATTATATACTAAGGAACCAAAGTCTCATTTAATGAATGTAGAATGTATATTAAAATGGAAATGTTCCTGCCTTCTTCACCATCCCTAAAACACTACTATATTTTAAATGGTATTTTGGAGAATAAAGATACTTTTTCTCAGGAATGAAGGTAAATGTCAAGAAAAATGAGTAAACTTTAATGATCAATTAAAGTACTTTAAATTGATATATGTTTATTAATATAGAAATAGTTTAGAGTATGTCGCAGTTATTAAAAATGTACGTACATAAGACCACGTTTAAGTAACTTGAGTTTAAAATATATTTATATGTTGACATTGTTGTAAACCATTGGCATTTAAGGGTCTCTTTCACATTTGATAACAATGAAGACATAGGAAACTTTTCCTCTGTTAGTGTACTCCCATAAAGGAGTTTTAGAAAATGTACTTACAGGAAAGTATTTGAAAAAAGTAATGTTATAAATTACAGTTTAAGTGATTCAGTATTTAAGCAGAGAGTAGTGAAATGTATTTAAAATGAGCTTTACCTTTCTTTTAGAAGTAGCATTGATTGGGGCAGACATTTTGAACCAACTTAAACAAAATATATGTGAATGTTTAATGTAGTTTAATACATTTTGTATGTTTTTAATGCTTTAAGAATGAAGTTATTTTTATGAGACTATCAATTCATGTTTTATTATTTGAAAACTTAATTCTTAGCTAAAACACAAAAATATTAAACTGCATGGTTCATTTGGATTAAATATAAGCTTTTAATTTGTGCAAGGTATCATAATGATGATTAGGAGGCAAAGAAGATGGAGAAAGAAATGTAAAATATCTTTGAAGGGCTATTAAGAAAAAGGATGATTCCAAGGAGCTGAGCTTTTTCTGTTAGAAATCTGAGTGAAGGGAAATAATTTTGAGCTGTCCAAATCTTATCTTTGATAGTTTATCCTTTCTTTTACCTCCTTTCTCTCTTCTCTCACATCGTTCAATCATTTCCGTTAGTAAGTTTTTAGGATGATTAAATTTTTAAAGTGAGAAACATAAGATAATTACTGGTATTTCAACCAAGATGGCTTTCTTTAAAATGTAGTTCATATTTCTCATCACCCAAAGGCTCTCTTTCCTGAATTCTTCACTTCTTTCCCTGCCTCCCCTCACCCAACCAGACATACATAAATTAGCTTTGAATGGAGGTGATCCAGTTAGCTGAGATTTTTCTTTTCGTCTAACAAAGAGAGAGGCTAAAAATAGAAGGGGCACTGTGGATAGTTTTCATATGGTTATTTCTGGAGTTCAACTTAAAAAAAAACCAAAAATCTTTTAGTGAGATTTTTGTCTGATCACTTAGGTAGAAGTCGTGCTAATCATACAGGCCTAAAGTAATTGTTTTCCAGTTTTGAGAATTTCCATATGCTAGTTTAGGGCATGGACCTTGTTGTTCCTTTGGTCAGTGGTCTCAAACTTTGTTAGAGCCTACTCCTAACTGTGGAACTTTCTTATTAAAGAAATCTGGGAGGATACTATGACTAAGATAAGTCAGATAAAATTAACATGGCATCCAGAATGCTTGAATTCCCATTCTTTCAATTATTGTGGAAACTGTCCACGACTGACACTGAATGATGAGACAGCTAAAACAATAGAAATATTTACGTAGTCTGGTCTAAGAACAAGCAAATGGCATCAGTGACAATGGCTTCTTTTAGGAACTTTAATTTCCATGTCCTGGGACTGCTTATTTGCTACATGATCTCAGGCAGAAAGTTATACCTCATGGCCATGGAAGGTCTCTCAATAAGGTGTGCAGAAGCCAGTCTGTGAGATAAGGAAGGTGGGATATTGTTTTGCACATCCATAATGAATGGGCCACACCAAGGGTGTGTGAGAACTGATTGGAATCTTACCTACTCACATCTACTACCTAGGTCAGAAGAGGAAAACACTGTGAAGGAAAATGCTTATTGTTTCAGAAGCTGAAAGCGTTTTGTTCTAGTTTTCTTTTTTCTCTTTAAAAAATAAAACTACCCTTTTCTTTCCCAAAGTAGGCGTTGTATAAGAAGACTGTTTTGCATGCTAATATCCCATGTTTCATTTTTTATCTCTAATTAAAAGATAATTATGTCATTCTGACCATTCAATTTTACCAGGGCAATAAATGATTGGTTAAAACAAAACAGAAATGAATTGTTAGACACCCTGCTTTTTCAGATTACCCAAGCCTCTTTAGTAATTTGATAATGAATTCCTTTTTATAAAATTCTGTCTCTCTTCATGGTCTCTAATAGCAATCTTTTACTTGAAAAGGTACAAAAGTATTTTATTGTCTGGTACAAAAAGTAATTGTTGCTTAGTCCCATGCTTGGGCAATAATAATAACAATATCTTAATTTGATATAACACTTACTTTTGCAGACATTAAATTGGCTGAATTTTGTAAAAACTGTAAGACGAGTAGGAATTATCCTCATCTTTGCAGAGTAGCAGGATTCCAACTTAAAGATCCATGGTATAAATTCAGTGCTCATTCTGTAATAGTACTAAGCTGTCCTTTCTCAGAAGTTTAGCCCTTTCTTTTGTTGTTTTTGATCACTAGCTTAGTCTCCATTTGGTTGCTGTACAAATATTTTCAAAAAGTTGAGGTATGGTCAGTCAGAAAGGAGATTGTAGAGAGCCTTCTACCACTTCATTTCCTCTTGTTCCTGGATCATTTCCTCCTCCCTGACACCTCTCATTTCCTTATTCCAAACTGCCACATGTCATGCTTCAGCTGAAATTTTTTGAATTGTGTAGATTTTTAGGAAACAAACAAAAAGAATCACAAATTCATCTCTTTGTGGTATTTCAAAATGGAAAGAAATCTGTTTCAAACTGAGCATAGCCCAGACCAAAGCTCCCTCGGCAAGAACATCTGTGATTTTAAGGACAAGTAGATCTAAGTGCATTATCTTTAAAAAATATTATTCCAGACTAATCTTGACATAGAGCAGGTAAATAAAAAAGATGAGCTGTGAAAATCCACAAATAGGGCTTGAATGCCATTTTCCATGACAACGGGAGCTGCCCATGAAAGCATTAATGCTGGGAATGTAAGGAATTTAAAATTGTGCCTTCTCAGTTTTACAGTTGTGTGCTCATGTTAATTAGAGATATACTGACATTTGAAGTATCTACATTAATACACACAGCTACTATACATTTGTGAACTGTGGCCAGAAATCTACTTTAATTGAAAGCAGTTTGCTAATCTGAATGTGTATATCCATTACGTTTTAAGCTTTTAAGTTTTACATACTAGTGCCCTTAGATACTTGTTCTATCTGCTCTTTCCACTTTCTGTTTCTAATTTATACCTGAAAGGACAGCCTGGCCTATTTTTAATATCCTAGTGGTGTTTTGGAGCAATATTGGTGGAATTTTGAGAAAAAAATGTTTTTAATAGTGTCCTTTATTTGCTGTAGTTTGAATCTCTTTTCCCTTTCTGACTTTCTAAATTGTTGGTTTTTCCTGCAAACCTTTAAGATGAAATAAGTAGGATTTAGGTTTATGGAATTTGCTTCACTGTCTATATTTAAGCACTAAAAGGCTACTCTTCAGAGTCACACTATGGTTTTAGCCAGAAAAGCCCAGTGTTAGAGGCCTTGATGAGATGGACATTGAAGAGGCATTCTGGTTTTTCTAGTACAGCTGTTTCAGCTTTCCCTCTTGATGTCAAGGCATGTATCTTAATTTTTGATTTGCAAATATCTTCATGATAGCTTGAGGACTTCTTGAGGTCGTGTTTAGCTCTAGAGTTTTTGCTTTGGCTGTCTCACACTTAAAGGAAGACCTTACCTCTATTTTTTGCAAGCTTGTATTTCTTAAGAATCTACCAGTCAGGATTTTTAACCTAATTGTTTTGTGCTTGTTGTCTAATAAAACTCCCACACTTACTTTTTGGACCAATCCCTGAATATTACACAAGACCAGTTAGAAAGAAGCTTCCTTTTTGTCGCACAAGAACAAACTGCTCTAAAAAGTTTGTAATACTCTGGACTTGTTTCATTAAACCATTTTACTGGCACCATTAAATCACTGAGACCTGGGACCATTAAAACTTACTCAGTACTATTATTAGTATTATGGCCTATTTTACCCTTTATTACTTTTTTTCACTGTACTAAGTTCCTCTGTTCTTTATTCTTTCATGTTGCTTACTACATATTGTGCCATCACAGCACATTTGGTAATTTCAAGTTAATTGCTCAATTATCAGTGATAGTCATGAAGCACTTGAAACATGCGCAATGGAAGATTTAAAAAATTTCAAAATAAGTTGGTGTGTCATAATCTTAAATATGAAACATGCCAATATCTGCAGGCATAAAAATACACTGCCTGAGCTAGGCATTTCAGGGAAGGCAAAAACCTACTCTTAAAATCAGGGCTTTTGTTTGGCACTGAAGTGTTTCATCTTTCCTAATTTCACGCATGTCTAAATTTGATCTTGGTTTACTTTTCAACTCTAAAAATTTGGTTGTATAAAGGAAAAGGGAAGTAAAACTGTACTGATTCTGTTTGAATGTTTTACCAGAACTTCACAATCGCAATATTCACTGTAAAGTGGAATTTGGTGTGAGTTAGATCCATGGTGGATGCCAATCAAGGAAGCTGACTTATAACGAAGCAGAATGATCTCTTTATAATGTTTCTCCACTCATAAGGCAATCCTGTAATCAGAGGACAGTGTTACAGTGAAGGTAGTGTGTTGATGATTGATTTATATTGAAAAAACCCAAGAGACCAATGACACTTTGGGGACTTATTCTGAATCCTACACAGTAAAATTCTCAGATGCCTTCAAGTTGACTTACACATTATGGCAAAATAATTATTGTAACTCTTTTGGCAACTAGGCAAACTACCATTAAATTTTGCATTAGCATTCAGTTTAGGGTTTTCTCTAAACTAATATAGTGCCAACAGCTCTTTTTTAGATGCTATTATGGTTCTTTCACATTTTTATAGTACAGTAGTAAAGCTGAATTTACTGGCTACATTTGAAGGTGGAGTAGAGCAGCACAAGAGTCAACGTTAAAGATATTCAGTGCCCGTGGAGAAAAATTTTTCTTAACTTGAGATTGGAAACAATATGGGGGCTTGGGTACAGTTTGCTGAGTGGCTAATAAATTTGAATATTCCCCCAAAAAGCTGCTCTCTGAACTTGTTTTTAACCAAGAAGATAGGCTTAATCATCTTCCAGTATTCCTACATAACTTTCATTAATATTTAAAGGAATTAAATGTATGTAGAAAAGGGGAAATAAAGTCATAATTTGAGCTGGCTGGTGGTCTCAAACGTAAGGAAGTGAGTGAGTGTAAAAAATGCACTAATTATGCACAGCCAGCCATTATTTTATAATATAATGACCTATAGCATGTGAAATATAGTCTATAATTCAGGAAAAAGTAAAGTCATTGATTTACTGAAGATTTAGAAATATTTTAGTAATTATTCAGTTTATATAGATTGTTTGAATAATCAACAAAATCTAGTACTTTTTGTTGTATTCTTGTCCCTACACATCACTCTCAGCATATAGTTTTACCTGAAGTACATATTTCATGTTCTCTTGGAGTGTGGGTATAAATGCTTATCTTTTTACCTAATTTTGCTAGCTCCAAACATCAAAATGTGAGTTAAATATTGCCAGTAAAGATAAAAACATTTTCTGTGTTCTCTTCCTTCCTCTCCTTCCCTTCCTCCCTACTTTCCTCCCTCCCTTCCCTACCACCTCTGTCTCTCTCTCTCTCAATAGATTAATTTTGAAAAATTAAAAGATTAATTTCCAAAGCATCACCTTACATAGATGACGGGCAAAAGAGACTTATCCTTAATGTTTAATCAGTCAGAAGTTTGTCAATATGATGTAATGCTTGTTATTATTATTGTTTGCCTAGCACTGAGGGCTTGGCACAGTGCTTAGAAGAGAAGAAAAGATAGTCTCTAACCCAAGGGCTTAAAACTTGGTATGTTACTGGAGAGTTTATGTGGGTTGAGTTTTCCTTGGATACAAACTGAACTGGAGTTAGCTCTTTCTTTCTTTTAAGCTCACCCAGTTTCATATAAACTTAAATGATTGAATTCATTAATAAAAGCAGATTTTCTAGTTCTCTTTCATCTTTGGGCTCTTTTATGCCTTTGGAACACGCAAGTACAACAAAAAGGTATGTTTGACAGTAAATTATTATTTTACCTTTTTGACTCATGCGTGGTAGATAATCAAGCAATAGTATTAATGGAATCCAAGTCTGCACCCCTATAACAGCCTACATTAGGCAGCGTATAGGTTCTTTTTTGTCTTAAAGCTATGGTAGGCTGGTAACCAAGCCTATGGCTTGGTTTTAATTATTTTCACTGATGACCTGAGTTTCATGGAACAAAGTACAGAAGAAAGACAGATCTTATTCCTCATGTGAATATTATTTTTCTTCCATTATTACATATATATAGCATCAACAGTTAGAATGGGTTTTTTTTTTTTTTAAGATTTTATTTTTTCCTTTTTCTCCCCAAAGCCCCCCAGTACATAGTTGTATATTCTTTGTTGTGGGTCCTTCTAGTTGTGGCATGTGGGATGCTGCCTCAGCGTGGTCTGATGAGCAGTGCCATGTCCGCGCCCAGGATTCGAACCAACGAAACACTGGGCCGCCTGCAGCGGAGCGCGCGAACTTAACCACTCGGCCACGGGGCCAGCCCCCTAGAATGGGTTTTTTTTTTTAAGGTGAGATTGGTTGCATATAATTTGATATCTGATATTGCAGTCAGTGCACACTCAGTGAATGGCTGACAGCTTTAAGGGATGGAAACATTCTGGGCTTTGTCCCTGAAAGTGGCAGGGTGGGGAAGCCACTGTTGATTTTGTGGCTAGTTACAGGGAGTTCTTCTCTGGACTTGCAGTCATGGAACACATAGCTGAAAGGCAATATCTGGGGGAAGGTTGAAAAAATAAGGCATGAAAAACGTGGTGTAGACAAGAGAGCTGAGTATCAGAAAACTTGGAGGGCCTGGAGCTTTTTGAGAAGATATGGTTGAGCAAATAGAAGAAATATCTGTCCCCCCAATTTCACTACTGTAATTGAGAAGAGGAGACAAAAGGGAGACAATTTAGTGAAACAAGAGATGAATGAAATAGGAGATTTTTGTAAAATCACAAAATGGATTTCAGGACTGTCTTTTAAGATGTGGAAATACTTGTTTGGATTAGACACTAGTAACTTAAAAGGAGTTCTATAGGTTTTTTCCCCTAATTTGTTTCAGTTTTATTGATTTCAGTTCAATGTGTTTTAAGGACAGCTGTAGGAATTTTAGGTAAAAAATCAATGAGAATAAATTTTGCTTTATCTGGGTAAGGATTTATATAGATATCTATATGAAAATAATCATCTATGTATCACACTCTCTATTTTATATGGGAGACCTTTAGAAAAGTCTCATTGTACCCATGACCAAGAAGCATCATTATATCTTCTATAACAAAGCATCATGTGAATTAAGTTTCAAATATGGTCTACGATGTTTTTAGTTTTGTAGGTTGGTAAGGTTTTTGGGATCACATTTCTGTAAAGTGACTTTTAGTGTAATGAATCTTCTTTCCTTTCTTTTCTCCTTCTGCTTCCCCTTTCTTCCTTCCTCCCCCCGCCCTTCCTTTCTTCCTCTCCCTCCTTCCCTTCTGACCTTCCTTTCATTTAGAGATGGTTTGTTTTCAATTAGTCTGTATGCTGCTTGGCAATTTGTAAGATAATACCTAATGCGTATCCCTTAAATTGTATGCAGGGTCACCTTTTTGATTAAGGATTGAAGAGTCCTGATTGGGTTTCTTACATGAACTAAGGGCACTCTTGTTCATTTTGTGCAATCAGAAAAACTGAGGAACCGTTGGACTGCAGTTTTATTGTTCTGAGGTGGTGAAGATAGGAAAATTAGAAAGAAATTATAATCTTTGTGGACCCATCAGTTTACTGAACCTGAAATAGGATTTGTCAAATTTTAAGGCTTGTTGAATGTTTGGTCTCTAAGGACAAGAGAGAGGAATAATCATGGTCTAAAAGGAGAATTTTTAAGTTTTCAGAGAGACCGCCTACAGTGAGATATTCTATACAACCGCGTACTTACAACCTTTAGGGAAGGCTTTAGTTGTATTTTTCTGGCCAGTCTTCCATATAGCAAATGAATTCATCTCAGTTCTTGATGTTGGTTGTTTCCTGAGCATAGTTTGATTTATGGACGAAGGAGATTAAATATCCCATGCAGCCAAAAGTGTAAAATTTATAAATTATCTTGAGGATACTAAGCAGGAGATGAAACCCAGATATGCCTGAAAGAAAGTTGTGGATTGGTTAAGGTTATGCTCATCTAGAAAACTGATAGGACAAGAAGCTGTCCAACAATTTGAAATGTCTAGAGGGAACAGGCTGCCCCTCTCCACAATAGCAGCTACCATTGCTCTATCACTTTCCAGTGTCTGTGGCAGGAGAAGAAGTGGAGGGGATCGAGGGTCTGTATTTGGAAGAGGAAAGTTAACAAAAAACAGCTGCTGTTTGTGTTGACCACCTGTATGTTATAGGCGTTGCGCGACATACTTTTACGTTGTTATTTTTTAATCCTTCCAACAACCTTGTAAGATAGTTTGCTTCCCCAGTTATTTTGTCTAAATTCTGATTTCTTTTTGCCTTCATAGTGCTTAAAATGCTTAGTAATCATCATGTATTTGTATGTTTATTTAATGCCTATTTTCTTCACTAGACTAAAATTTCTGTCAGGGCAGAGACCATGACTATTTTGTTCAAACCTGTATACCCAGTTTCTAGCACAGTGCCTGACACATAGTAAGTTCCCAATAGATATTTGTTGAATGAATGAACAAAGAATAAAGCTAAAGGGAAAAAGGAAGGGAGGAATGCAAGAAAGAAAAAGACAGAGGTGAGATTCAAACACAGTCTGACTTCAGAACACATCTCTTCCCACTCTAGAACACCAGCAGGGTTTCACTTCCTGTAGAATATTCTTGAGGATAAACTTATCTGATAAAATTTCTATAGGCTCAGCTGTCTTAGAGCACCTCAAATATGTTTAATCTTAGTCTGAGAAGTCTTACATCTTTCTCTGAGACTGAATGCCGTGAAAAAGTCCTGTCCCGTTTTTTCTCATCCTGTTGGACATTGCAACCATTTTATACTAACAGTTCTCTCCAGAAGTGCAGATTTCATATCTTAGATTTTTGGGTTTCTGTTCCTACTAAACAAAGTGAGTACATTTCTCTCTTTTCTTCTCTGAAATTGTCCCTTGATTTAGGTTCTTGTGCTGCTAAATTGACTTTCAGTAATGTGCAGAGTGATTGTTGCATGCCCTGCTGAGTTTTTTCCTGCAAGAGAGATGTGTCACTCTTATTTAGAGAGAGCCTGTGGGAGGAGCTGGGCCCTGCCCAAGGAGCTGTTATCCTGGAAGGTGCTGGGCACTGGGGCTTGGTTTGGTCATTCAGCAGTGACCTTGTCCATTTACCTAATTTATACTGCTTGGATTTTTCCTCGTTATTACTAAATATCATTGTCAAGCAGGTTTTTGTTTTAATATTGGTTTTTGCGTAACACCATTGACCATTTTCATTTCCTTTTATCCCCGGTGCTATCTTTAAAAAAAACCTTACTTTGTCTTTCCATTTTATTTCCCAGGAAGGGAGGAAATGTAAGCATGTTGAGAGTAAATGCAAGGTTTGCCTAATCTCATAGTGCAGAAGTGTGTCATTGTATCTCGGCTTTCAGCAATGCTATGAACCCTTGGAAGCATACTTTTTAAGTTGTGTAGTTGTGGTTACGTCAAACAGGAAGTGTGTATCTTGAGATATATTGAATAGATACTTATTTAAATCTTGTTCTCAAAAAGTGTCTTATATAAGCTCTGAAGAGGGTACAAGAAACAGATTTTTTGTGATGTTAAGCATAACCATCTTTACTGGACCAAACTGACAATCTTGGAAGCTCTGGCCATGTGAGAATTTATCATTTGAAGCAGGCTGGCCTACTCGGAATTTGGAATCTTAGTGAGGAATGATCTGACCTATTAGGATCTTCCTGCTGGATGGTATAATCAGTGATCAGTCTAACTACCACTTTGCCCTCTGAAAATCATTTAAAGATGTGACTATCTGTTTTCCCAGTTGTGGCAAATCCTTTTTCAGTAGCAAATATTTTCTTCCCAGCAGAATGCTTAGTATCTGTTGGAAATTAATTCAACTCCACAAATACCTACTGAGTACTGATTATATTCAAAGCAAAGCATTAAAAACAAATGCAAATGTACAAAGTTCCTGCCATCAAGAACCTTAGAATCTAGACATAATTATTAAACTCTCTTATTCCTTTTTGTGTCCCTAGTGTCTAACTCAGTGCATGGCTCAAAGAAGGGATTAATAAATGTTGATTAAGTTGTACTGATTGTTACAGAGGACATAAGCAGAGGAGAGACATAATTCCCAATGCAGAATATGTTAAAGGCCTTAATAAAGTAAAAAATAGTACTCTAGGGGATTCAAAAGAGTTAAAGATATATCCCTTTAAGAAGAAGGACCTTAGGAAGCAAACTCTTTGATGTTCTTTGAAAGTTGAGTAGACTTTTGTCAGTGAAATAGGGAATGAAGAGAGAGGAACATCCTAGTAGTGAGGGGAATAGCAAGAGCATGGGTATGGGCAGATGAATGGAAGCAGGGAAGTATGGGGGGGGACAATGGGAAGTCCAGTTTGACTGAGGTACAGGGCGTGTATAAGCTAGAAAATTTAGTGTGATCATATCATTTTGGCCCATAAGGCTAAACTAAGGTATTTGGTAGATTTTAGGGGGCCATCACAACCAAATAGCCTAGTGGTATGGCAAAAGCTTTGCTTTTGAAAATTTAGTTCAGCCAGCAGTTTGTAGAGTTGGTTAGAGGCAGAGAAAAAAGACTTGAACTAGAGAAACAGCTTGTGAAGGCGATTGCAATAGTTCAGGCAGGAGGTAAAGGATTAAACAAGGGTGGGCATTTTGGGAACAGAAAGGAGAGACTTTCTCGCTGTAGGATCAGTAAGACTGGTCAGATTATATGTGGTGGGGAGCATGAGGGAAAGAAAGGAGTCAAATTGACTCCTCTTGCTTTTCCCTGTTCCTCTTGTTCACCACGTACTAAATTTTTGAAAAGGCAGAGGGAAATGATCATGCTAATTATTTCTTGTCAGTGCTCAAATCTTTTGTCATCTCATTGGTTAAATCCCCACTGAAAATTAAGGATGTTTTTTCTTCCCATGGAGAACTAGGAGAAAGATGTGTTTTTAAAGGAATGAGAATATACTTAAAGATAAAATTACTTTGAAGATTTAGAGGCATAACATAAATACAAACAATATTAACACAAAGAGTTCACACAGGCTGGGCCTTGTTGATTTCAGAGACATAAGGTAAAACTTGGACACTATGAGTGAGAAAAGTGAAGATACTTGAGATCATGGCATTCCCATTAGGTGGCTTTTACATAGGAATGAGTACATGACATCCGTGAGGAATAAAACAGGTGTGCACAGAGTTTGGTTACTTTTAAAACTCTCTCGGATAAAGTGATGACTATAACTCCCTGGTTATATTGCCACATTCTGTCCTTCTCCACGAAAGGTATAGCCACAGCAAATATTAAACTTAGGATATAGCCCTGTCTACTTGTCTCTTTCAAGGGAAGAGGAAATAACACAGGAAAATATATTCACGAGTAAGAAAAGATGTATTGAAATAAATGTTAAAAAATAGTCTTTTTTGAGAAAATGAGTTAAAGTTAAGTTGATTTTGTAAAGGATCTTTGTCAGTCTCATTATCTTATCATTCACGCTAACATTTCTTCATTCACTCAATAAGAATATGAATTCAGGGCTCTTCTGGACGTGAAGTGGAATTTAAAATGGGAAAGGAAGAATTAGTTCTCAGGAATTTATAATCTGTTTGTGGGAGAAGATGAAATATACATATGAAAGAGAAGAGCAAAGAGGTGACTGATACAAAACCTAGCAATTCCTGCCCAGGACATACTGTGACCATTGTTCCTTCTTGGAGACCTAGAGTGGCTGGTCATCTCTATCCTCCACTCAAGTGTAGGCACCTTAGCCTCCTGACACACTGAGCCCCTTGCCATTGCTTCATCGAAGGATGCTCTTTCATAACCTGTGTATGACTTAAAAATCCATCTCACTTGTGCCTAGCAAGTAGTTCATATTATGCAGTACGTAAGAGATTCCAGCAAAATGCTTTTTGAATGAATTACAGAAACTTTTTCTCTCATACAGTCTATCAATTAAGATATTTTAGGTTAAAATAATCTTCTTTAAAAATTTAAATATCCTGTGGGAAAGTTAAAATCTATTGCTTTTTCACATCTTACACTTCTAATGCCTGTATACTTTAACACCCCCAGACAACTTTTTGAGTCCCTTCTGTGAATCAGAATTATATTAGATGCTTCAGATTAGTTTAAGTATATATTCTGTAGAATTCCTGCCACCTCTGGGTACTGCTGTGTACTAACTGTCATCTTAGGCAAATCACATAACCTCTTGGAGTTTTAGCTTCTTCACCTGTAAAGTGAGAATATTACCTACTGAATTTTTTTAAATAGCTTTATTAAGGTATAATTGGCATATAGTAAACTGCATATATTTAAAGCATACAATTTGGTAAGTTTTGATATAGGGATACACCAGTGAAGCCATTTTCACAATCAAGATAATTTATGTGTCCATCACCCCTAACAGTTTCTTACTTCGCCTTCAGGGTCCCTCACGCCTGCCCCACCTTGGTCTTTCCCTGACCTAATCACCAGGCGATCACAGATCTGCTGTCACTACAGATCAGTTTGCATTTAAAAATTTTTTTATTTAAGTAGAAGCATACATTATGTACTCTTTTTCATCTAGTTTCTTTCATTCAGCATAATTACTTTGAGATTCACTCATGTTATGCATGTCAATAGCTTATTTTTTAAATTGCTGAGTAGTATTTCATTGTATGGATCTACCACAGTTTGATTATCCATTTAACTTCTTTCTAGTTTTTGACTGTTATGAATGAAGCTGCTTTGAACATTTGTCTTTGGGTGGACATATGCTTTCATTTCTCTTGGATAAATACCCAGGAATAGAATGGCTAGATTATGTAGGTGTATGTTTAACTTTATAATAACTGCTAATTTTTTCCAAAGTACTTGTACCATTTTACATTTTTGCTAGCAGTGTGTGAGAGTTCATTGCCCCACATCCTTAATAGCACTTGGTATGTTTAGTCTTCAATTGTAGCCGTTCAAGTGGTTGGTAGAGGTATCTCATTGTGGTTTTAATTCATATTTCCCTAATGACCGATGATGTTGAGCATCTTTTCATGTACTTATTTGTCATCCATCTATCTACTTTGTTGAAGTGCTTTTTAAATCTTTTGCTGTTTTTTTAAAAATTGGGATTGTCTTCTTTTTTATTGAGTTGTAAAAATTTTTTGGTATATTCTAAGTACAAGTTATTTGTCAAATACATGTTTTGCACATATTATCTACTGATCTGTGGCTTGCCTTTTAAGTGTCTTTTGAAGGGTGAAAGTTTTAAATCTTGCTGAAGTCTAATTTCTTGTTTTTCTTTCATATTTCATGCTTTTTGTGTCACATTTAAGAAATCTTTGCAAAACCCAAGGTCACTAAGATTTTCTCCTATGTATTCCTTTAGAAATTTTATAGTTTTAGCTTTTAATTTAGATCTGTGATTCATTTTGGGTTAATTTTTATAATGGGGTGAGATAAGGTTTGATGTTTATATTTTTGCTTGTGGTTATCCAATTGTTCCAGTGCTATTGGCTGAAAAAAATGATCCTTTCTCCATTAAATTGCCTTGGCACTTTTGTTGAAAATCATTTGAACATATATGTATAGATTTATTTCTGGAGTCTCTGTTATGTTTCATTGATCTGTCTGTTTTGTTTTTTTTTTTAAAGATTTTATTTTTTCCTTTTTCTTCCCAAAGCCGCCTGGTACACAGTTGTATATTCTTCATTGTGGGTCCTTCCAGCTGTGGCACATGGGACGCTGCCTCAGCATGGTTTGATGAGCAGTGCCATGTCCGCGCCCAGGATTTGAACCAACGAAACACTGGGCCGCCTGCAGCGGAGTGCGCGAACTTTAACCACTTGCCACGGGGCCAGCCCCAAATTGACCTTTTTTTTGGGGGTTGGGGGGAAGATTAGCCCTAAGCTAACATCTGCTGCCAATCCTCCTCTTTTTGCTGAGGAAGACCAGCCCTGAGCTAACATCATGCCCATCTTCCTCTGCTTTATATGTGGGACCCCTACCACAGCATGGCTTGACAAGTGGTGCCATGTCCACACCCTGGATCTGAACCGGCGAACCCCAGGCCGCCAAAGCAGAATGTGCACATTTAACCACTGCGCCACCAGGCTGGCACCTCTGTCTGTTATTTTTTTTAATGCCACTATTTTGATGACTGTAGCCTCATAGAATAAGTTGGGAAGTATTACTTCTTCAATTTACTGGAATACTTTGTGTACAATAGGTATTATTTTTTAAATGCTTAGACTTCACTAAAGTAATCTGGGCTTGATGTTTTCTTTCTGGGAAGGTTTTTAACTACAAGTTCAATTCCTTTAATAGATATAGGGCTATTTAGGTTATCTATTTCATTTAAGTTATGCACTTTATTTAAGTAAATTTCATCTAAGTGTTTGAATCTATTGGTACAGATTTGTTCATAATATCTATTTATTATTCTTTTAATATTTGTAGACTCTTTAGTGATGTCACCTCTCTCATTTATGATGTGAGAATGTATATACAACATATCAAAATTTAGCATTGCTATTTTGTTTCCTATTTTATTGATTTCTTTTTTACTTATTATTTTCTTTTTTCTGTATAGTTTGGGTTTAATTTTCTCTTCTTCTAGTTTCTTCAGGTGAAAGCTGAGATCACTGATTTGAGGCCCTCTTTTTTAATATAGGTGTTAGTGCTATAAATTACCTCTAAGCATTGCTTTAGCTGTGTCCCACAAATTTTGATGTGTGGTGGTTACATTTTTGTTCAGTTCAAAATACTTTCTAATTTCCCTTTTGATTTCTTCTTTGATCCATGGGTCTTCTAAATACTTCTAAATTTAGAAGTACTATTTTATTCCCTAATATTTAGAGATTTTCCAGATATCTTTCTGTCATTGAATTCCTAATTCTTTTGTTGGGTGGCAAGTTCTATCAATGTAAATTAGGTAAAGTTGGTTTATAGTGTCATTCAAGTCCTCTGTATCCTTACTGTTATTTTGGCTACTTATTCTATCATTAACTGAGAGAGAGAGATTTTGAAAACTCTGATTATAATTCTTCTTGAAATTTTATAGTTTTTCTTTCTTGTATTTTGAACCTCTATTAGGTAGATAAATGTTTAGGATCATTATGTCCTCCTAATGAACTGACTCCTTTATCATTATACAAGAATATCTTTGTCCCTAGTAATATTCTTCACTCTGAGGTCTACTTTGTCTGATAACCACCGTAGCTTTTTTTTATTAGTGGTATCATGGTATATATTTTCCATCCTTTCATTTTTAAAGTATTGTATCTTCATTTTTAAACTGGATTTCTTGTAGACTGAATGCCATTGAGTCTTGCTTTTTATATCCAGTATGACAATCTCTCCCTTTTAATTTGGGTGTTTAGACAATTTACATTAAATGTGGTTATTGATATGGTTGAGTTTAAATATATGATCTGCTCTTTGTTTTCTATTTGTACTATCTGTTCATTATTCCCTTTTCCCCTTTTCTTACTTTCTTTTTAATTTATTGATAATTTTTTATGATTTTATTTAAAATCGTTATTGGCTTATTACTTCCAATTTTTTGTTTTATTACATTTTAGTGGTTCCTTTAGGATTTATAGCAACCCTATACAACTTATCACAGTCTTCAAGTAATATTATCCTACTTCAGATGTCGTATAAGAATCTTACAATAGTGTACCTCCATTTCTCTCTCCTAGCTTTTGGTGCTATTGTTGTCATATACATTACTCTACATATGTTATAAACCTAAAAATAATTGTTATTGTTTTTGCTTTGAGTAGTCAATAATATTTTAAAGAGGTTTAAACAATAAGAAACAATCTTTTATATTTACCCACATATTTACCATTTTCAGTGTACTTTATTCTTTTGTGTAGATTCAGATTTCCATTTGGTAACACTACCTTCTGCCTGAAAGACCTCCTTGACATTTCTGATAGGATATGTCTGCTGGTGAGCTGGGATTTCCTTCAGCTTTTGCATTTTACAAAATCTTTATTTTGCTGGGTATAGAATTTTAGATTAACTTTTTTATTGCTCAGTAATTTAAAAACATTGATCTATTCTCTTTTGGCTTGCATTATTTTCAAAAAGAAGTCTGCTGTAATTCTTTTATATGTTCCTCTGTATGTGATGTGTCATTTTCCTCTGGCTACTTTTAAGATTTTCTCTTTATCACTGATTGTAAGCAATTTGATTATTATGTGCTTCAGTGTAGTTGTCTTAATGTTTTTTGAGTTGAGGGTGTTTTGAGACTATTGGATCTGTAGGTTTATAGTTTTTGTCACATCTGAAAAATTTTCAGCCTTTATTTTGTCAGAATTTTTTGGTTCACTCCCATTCTTTGTAGAATCCAATTACACATACATTAGTTAGTTTGAAGCTGTCTATAGTTCACTGATTCTGTTCACATTTTTTCATCTTTTTTTTCACTCTCTGTTTCATTTTGGATTGTTTCTGTTAATAAGTCTTCAAGTTCATTTGTCTTTGTCCTGCAGTGTTTGATCTGCTTTTAATTCTACCAAATGTAGTTTTCATCTCAGATAGTGTATTTTTTTATCCATACAAGTTATATTTCAGTCTTTATTACATATTCACTATATCTACTTACTATGTCCAGTCTTTCTTTTAGTTTCATGAACAAATACAATGCAACTATAGTAACTATTTTAATATCCTTGTCTACTAATTCTATCATCTATATCATTTCCAGGTCAGTTTTAATTGATTAATTTTTCTCTTCATGGGTTATATTTTTCTGCTTCTTTGCATGGCTGCCAATTTTTTCTTGGATGCAAGAAATTGCGAATTTTACCTTGTTGAGTGCTGAATCTTTCAGTATTCCTATAAGTATTTTTGGGCTTATTTCTGGTATGCAGTTAAGATACTTGGGAACAGTTTGATCTTTTCAATACTTGCTTTTAAGCTCTGTCAGTTGGAACCAGTACAGCCTTTAGTGTAGGGTTAATTTTCTGTACTACAGAGGTAATTCTGTTCTGAGTATTCTGTCCAATGCCCCTGGTGTTATGAAGTTTTACACTTTTGATGATGGGAAAATGGACTATTCCTGGCTTTGTGTGGCTCTGGAGATTGTTCTCTCTGCTCCTTTTAGGTGTGTCTGTCCCTCACCTTGGTTGGCTTCCTCACACACATGTGCTGATCAGTGAAGGACTCTGCAGATCTCTGGAAGTCTATGTGCAGGTCTCTCTCCTCCATTACTCTGCCCTACAAATTATAGCCACTTTGGCCTCCCTAGAGTCCCAGCTCCATCTTCTTAACTCACTGAGACCATTAGGCTCTGCCTCCGTGCATTGCAATTGGTAATTTCTTTCTCCATGCAGTAAGCTGGGACAAATTAGGCATGACCTCATTTGTTTTTCCTTTGTTTTGAATCACTATTTTTCACTGCCTGATGTCTAGTGTCTGAAAACTGTTGTTTTCATATATTTTTTCCAAGTTTTTTTAGTTGTTTGAAACATAGGGGTAAATCCAGTCCCTTTTAGTTCATCTTGGTCAAAAGCCTCCAAATATATGAAGAAAATTATATAATGTGTATTAAGCAATATGTTAGTAATGCTTCACCCATAGAAAGTATTTAACAATTGGTGGTTACTATTATTATTATTCTGCTTTCATCCTTCCTGTTCATCAGTGAAGCTTTATCTTATATACCACCTTCTGTATAAAGCGTTCCTGGACTGCTACTTCCCAAGATGACTTATTGTTCTTTATGCTTTGTACTCACATCACTTTTTTTTACATGCTTTTATTGCGACACAAATCTACATTATAAACTTTGGTTTACTTGTTCGTCTTTTGTGGTAGATTGTAAGCTCTTAGACAAATAAGATCCGTTTGTTTGTCCTTAGTTTCCAGCATATAGTAAATGCTTAGATATTTGTTGCATAAGTGAATAATCAACAGTGTCTCACACCTTTTATGAAATATTCAGGAACAGAATTTTTGATTAAGAAGGAAAGAGAGGTGGTTTAGGAGTATGAGAGCTTTTGAGGAGAATGTAAGTGGAGAGGGGTAAGATTTTGGGGATTTAGAGAGCAGCATGAGAGCAAAACGTGGCTGGTTGAGGTTGCTAATATATAATAATAATGATAATGATACTACTACTACCAAATAATAATAATAATAGTAGTAGTAATGATAATAATAATAATAATAATACAGTTCCTGTGAAGCTAAGAGATGATGGAGGAGTATAGAATGGAGAATGGGAGAGACATATTGTAGTGTAGAGTAGTGAAACCATTTTGTGATACCTACAGCACCTTGCTGTAATATAGATGATAATATTGGTAATATTATATCAATGCATGTTATATGAATCAGTGTAACTTGAACTGTTGTAATAATAGCTTTTAAACAAAGTGCTGAGAGAACACAGTATACATTTTGGAGTAGGCAAACTTTGGAAGGAAGTGATAGGGATGGGTTAACTGAGAACAAGCAGAAAGGAATTCTAGATAGTAGAGAATAGCATAAACACAAAAATGGTATAGGCCATAAATGAGCATAATATAACAGAAAGAACAAATGCACCTTGAAGCTGAGTTCACTATGGCTTCTCTCTCCACTCTGCCACTTGGTGTGACTCTGGACAAATTACTTAGCCTATCTGAGACTCAATTCCCTTATCTTTAAAGTGAGTGTGGTTGTTGGGAAGATTATGTGATACATAGAGAAAATTCATTTTATATCTGGCAGATAGTGGGTCTAATAACTATTAGTTTCTTCTTTTTAGACTTTCTATATCTTCTGATGTGGAAAGGAAAATGCTTCAAGAAGGACTTTGTGATCCCTCATCACTTTGTATAAGAGTCCAGGTATAATATATACAATTTATGAGTATAACTAATGTTCCCATTTATTTTCTATTTCCGTGGCAAATGAGGATTTCATTGCATTTTTGTGGTCCAATACTAAGGCTTAGGTAACGTTAACACCCAGTTTCTTTATATCTCTAGTTTTTGCTTGTGTTTCAAACTATTTGGATTATTGATTAAACTTTATAGACAGATTAAACCATTTTACTACCACAATCCAATATTTTTCAGAAATGCTTCTGTTTATAGCGGGCGAGTCTATTGAATGAAAGATTGGAAAGATGAGTATCAGAAATTCTAGATTTTCCCAAGTCTTGAGCCCATTTGTATCCTTTTAAGTTATTTATTTTATAAATAAAATCAGTTTTAATCTCAGTTTTTCATCATGGAAATGATATAAGGCACAGGGTAAAGTTTAGAAAGCTTTGACTTTACAAAATCATTACACTTTAAATCTCTAATCGGCTTATATACCATTGTTCATGTGCACCTACTAGCAAAACTATTTTGGATACATGGGGATTTTAAAAATAGTTCTAGCATAACTAATCTAGAAAACAGAAATTGTTTATTTCTTCACTGAAGGAAAAATTCAGGAGTCTGCCAGTTAACTAATTCTGTGTTTCGTTAGGAGAACTAAAGAATTTGCACAGTCCATGTGTATGGTGATGGATGGTAATTAGTCTTTGGGTGGTGAATATGATGTAGTCTACATAGAAATTGAAATATAATGATGTGCACCTGAAATTTATATAATGTTATAAACCAGTGTTACCTCAATAAAAAAATTTGCAGAGTCAATAGAATAAAAAGTGATAAAACATAATAGTTTTGGAGCAAATTTTCGGCACTGTTTTTGGTTGTTGAATACTTTCGTTGACATATATAACTTATAGGTGTAGTACATATGCTGCTGATCCTGCCAAGTGAAGAACTACCTTTAGTCATCTGCCTGGCATCTCAACTGCTGGGTGCTGAGTTGGCAAGGATCTGGCACAGGGTTCATCTGTTCCCTTTGCCATAGACTGGTTCTTTGCATTTGTGAACCTTAGTCTGGCCTTGATGACAGTTTGCTTGGTTGAGAGTCACCTTATTTTTAGTTTAAGACATGTTGCCTCCAGGATGCTGATAAACATGTTGAGAGGCTGAGTTTTGATGAATCTCACAAAACTCCTCTAAAGGGCATGAAGTGAAACCAAAGAGTCAACAATATTAATAATTCAGCATTTGGCAGTATTGTGGATTTTAATCATTTGTAGTTCACCTTGACAAACATTGGCCCAATCACATGCAAAAATGAGTTTAGTCACTAATTTTAGTCTCTGGTGAGTTTTTATACTTTTTTTCAAACTATACGTGAAATAGAGAATATATTAATCTCCTCTTAGAAATGAAAGGTTCATAGTCCGCACGACTATGTATTGTAAAATAAAATGTTACGATAAATTGCCATCTTGATTTAATGAAAATAATGTTTAGGAATTTTTATATTACATTATGGCTGATTTGGGATATTTTAAATTGCCCATTTATTCATAATTTCAGAGCAAAGTACCTATTTTGGTATTTCAGATAAGTATACAACTCTTAACTTGAAATAACCGGTAAATTTATGTTCCCTGTGCAGGTAAACTGTATAAAGCATTTATCAGAAAAATTAAAATATGCTAATAATAATAAGTACATATAATGGCTAAGTATATTCAGTATTTAGGACTTAAAGCTATTTTATAAAAATTACTTTCATGGAGAAATAAATGTATCTTCTTGTATTAAAATGCTGTAGGAATGGCACAATTTCTATTATATTATTAGTAACTCCAGGACACACTTCATGATTTGTGAGACCTAAAAATAATATGGCGATGACTGATTGGAAAGATCCTGCTCCTTATGATTTGGTGGCTTGTTGAGCTGTCTAAATAATCTGTGTTTTCCTGGCACATACCAAATACATTTTATGATTGAAAGGAATTATTTTTAGATATCTAACCTAGCCTCTTTCAGGCTGATATAACCACTTAGTTGTCAAATTTCTTCTTTTAAAGGGTGTAAATGAAGAATTTAAATTTTCGTATTAAAAAAAAGTATACTGCCTAGAAATCCTTACTATTATATTTAAGTTGAACTACAAGGGGGAAAAGCTTATAAACTTAAAATAACCTTTTGTGGTGATAAAATGTGATTTGTACTACTTGGTGGAAGACACTAACTTAATGAAACTGAAAGGAAATAAACAAATCAAATGGAGACTATTTTGTTTTGAATGCTTAGAAAGCTGATTTTAGCTTTTAATAAATTTCAGTATAGTCAGAGACTTATGTCTCAATATTACATTTTCATTAACATAAACCTCCAAATGGGCAATTATGTCCATATGATAAATATGTGGGGTTAATGGTGCTAATTTGCCACCTGTGTCATGAAGCAGCTCCTTTTGATCCTATGTAAAAATTTCCATAGTTTTCTTGGTAAGTCTTCAGAGTCTAAAAAATCTGAATTAAAAGGAAAAAAATCAACACTATAACAATCTCACTCTTGCCAAGAAATGAATCATGCCTAAGGTCTGAAAATAAGTAGAAAAAAATTACGGTATTTTTAACATAGCAGATTGGATCCTTTCAAAGAATTTGTAGGAGTGTCTTCATTATGCTATGGTAGTAGTAAATGGCATTGTGCTGCAAGCTTAGCAATAAAAATGGAATAGATTTTAAGCCCTAAGCTAGTTTAGTAATTTTGGCCCAATTTTTCTCCGCCTTTGTATCCCTTGCAAAGGCGAATGCACTACATCTCTGTGAACAAGCTGAATTTCTCTTGTCCTGGAAAATCATAAAGTCCAACTTGGTTTTTGACACAGTCTAAGCTACTTGGATTAGGTAAAGCTGATCTCACAAGAGAAAAATTGGATACTCAGCAAACCCCAGCAGATATTTTGACACACTCTTGGAGCTGATAAGAGTCATCATAAATTTAAACATTACTTTTCCTAGCACAGAAACTTCACTAATAAATGGCTTTGAATATTTTATGAATGACTGAGCACCCTGCTTCGCTAATAAGCCCTCTGGAAAGCTATGACTTTTTTGGGATGGTTTTACTTTTGGAGGAAGGAGTGTTGAAGAGAAGGTACTGATGAGGTGTCATATAATTTTACAAGTTGCATAACTGCTTTTAACTACAAAACTATCTCTGATTAAAATAACAATTGAGCTTGTAATTTTTTCTGAACAGCTGCTGCTGCAGGGGGTCATTACCTTGGAGAGGTTGAAAATAATCGTACTCCTGGTACATGAGTTATGTAGTCTTGTGTTTTACAGCAAATCACAAAGTTTAAAGCTTATAGAAGAATGTTATTTGAAAGCTGTCAAACCATGTTAAAAAAGACTGCATCGTCAAAAGGCCCTGGTGGCCGCGATTCTGCATGTAGCCTTGTCTTATTCATTATAAAATGCATGTTTATAAAGTTCCACAGAGCATCCAATTCCCAATTCACTTATATCAGCAAGACTTAACTTGCTCATTAATCTAAATTCTTTTGCAACTTTAATCTACATGTTTAATTAATCATAAAATGAGGCGGTAAGTAATTTCAGCAATGTGTGGCTTGTTATCAGATGCATTTAATCACTCTTCTGTGAGCTCATTTGGAAACACCTGAAGATGTCGAGTGCAGTTTGAATAAGCATAAATTATTCTTTGTCAGTGTACTTCACTCAACTAATAAGACATTAATTTAAAAGGTACTGTTTGTCATTTTTAGATCTTTACCAATATTTTTAGCTTAGCAATATAACTCTAATTGTATACGTGATTTACAACCAGTGCCCGACATAGGAAAGGGTAAGAGTTTAATTCATTTTTCTTATTTACATGTAATTATGTCATGTAATCTTAGTTTTTAATGAGGATTAACCGTTTTGTAAGTATTCATATGCTTTTGAAATAAGGTACTAATGAATTATAGTCAGAAAAATTATTTGTTAGTACAAAGTCTTGTGATTCCTTGTTTCTTGCCTAAGTTAGGCCTAAAAGGATGTGAAGTTTGGGAAACGGCATTCAATTGAGGATACATGTACTGCATAGGGATTATATGCTGCAGATGTTAACCTTAAAAAAAACCCAAGTAAAATAGCTGAATATACAGCTGTCTCAAATAATAATATATGTAGTCCTTATGTCGGACCAGGTAGCCTTAAAATAATGACAGTCCCATTTTTTCCCCTAGTCTCTTAACAGTATTGCACAGTTGATGTTAGCATTTTTTGAAAAGACAAAAAACAAGAACAACAATAACAAAACCCACTCATAGCTTCAGAGCAAAAAGAAAAAAAATCCGTGAGAGCTGAATGAGTTATATATCTCAATGTCAGGAGTATAGGAATAAAAATTGCATTTTATAGGATGTCATCACCTGTCCTGTTTATGCCATGAGAGCAGTGACACACGGTAAGAATAATTATCTCAGTGGAAACAAATTTATTTACCTGCCGTGGAGCATCCCTGTTCATCTTACTCATGAACTCGTCTCACTCATATGCAATCTATGGGTTGTCAGCAGTGAGCCAGAGGGGATGACTCCTGAAAAGGGAATATTGGTTTGAGCTGAAATATAGCTATATTCTCCATTTTTATTTGATGTGCCCATCTCCTGGGCTTCTTCCCTCTTTTCAGGGTTCCTTTACACTGAGCTAACAGTTATTTGTTCGTCCATTTCTTGCCCTATGCCTCATGACTATGTAAAAAATTTTTCTTCCTGTTTTCCTTTCTAAGGGAAAACAGAATCCCAGATAATCTTATTTGTATGGTTCAAGTCATACAGGCCATAGCAGCACAGTGCTGTGAGATACCATTTACCTTTATTTCATTTAAAGCACTATAAATTATTTTCTTAGAACCACTGATGAAAACCTCAAACACTGTGGCCTTCTTTAGAATAATCCTTGAAAAACAACATTTCATTTGAACTTAGCTTTCTTGATAAGAATACTTTTCTCGTTCATGTATAATCTTAGTGGATAGACACAGTCTAATATGAAGGCTTGCTGTCAGTTTTTCTTGATAAGAAACGTTAGTGATTAAGTTTGTGTGCTCCTCTTAGGTGGCCTGGGGTTCGCAGGTTCAGACCCCGGGCATGGACCTACACACTGCTCATCAGGCCATGCTGTGGCGGCATCCCACATACAAAATGGAGGAAGATTGGCACAGATGTTAGCTCAGGGACAATCTTTCTCAAGCAAAAAGAGGAGGATTGGCAGTGGATGTTAGCTCAGGGCTAATCTTCCTCAAAAAAAAGAAAGAAAGAAAGAAAGAAAGAAACCTCAAAATTCTCTACCTCCCCTTCCCCTGGAAAAATCGGAGATAAATTGTTCCAAACAGATTTATTTTCTAACTTGTTGTTTTGGGTGCAAAGAAAGAACACAATATTCCCCCCTCTTGCCCTAACTGTTGTGTGAGAGGTGTGTCCTATTGTAACTCCACACAAACACAATGATTTAATTTATGAAATGCTTTATATTAACTGTAGCTATTTGTCAGTATGATAAACTTCAAAAGGAAAATGATAAAATCAGTTCCATGCAGCTCTTATAATCTCAGATGTTTGAATATGTACTTATGTAGATATATATATACACATATACATATATATATATAAACTTACAACTTTATCCAAAGTTACAACTTTACCCAAAATGCACACACACTGATGCTTTTGCTCAGTTACAAAGACATACCACTTAAACATGCTTCTTCAATGGAGACTTCACAATTGATTAGAATGCATAGTACCCAGAATGATGAGCTACTCCAATGGGTGCAACTGAATGGGTGGCCTTCCATCCCAGACTGAACTGACAGTGTTGGCTAGCAAGGCTCTGATTTTAATGCGTAACTTCTGTGGCTGAAGGACAGCATGCTGGTAAAGAAGGGATTACTGAGGCAGAGAGAGTTCGGTGAAGAATGAGTGAGGAGCATGTGCACTGTCCACTAGCACATGTGCTCTGGGGGAAGGTTTGGAAGTCCTGAGTAGACATTAGAGTCTTCAGCTGCTGTGGGACTTCAGGTTCAGCAGATGAACGAGAATGTCATGGTGCAGTTGGTTACAGGTAACACTTCTGACCTCATACTACAAGTCTCAATATCTTATTTATGTTAAAAATGGGAGAACAATGATAGATTCAGTTATGTTTTGTGCTACCTCAGGAGAAACCTAATATCTCTGTCTCCCACACCCTCAGTTTCTTAAGTGAAATTCTCTTCTAATTTTTACTGAGAAGTCCATGTGTTGTTTCCTACAAACACCTTCATAATTTATGTCCATCCATATTTCCTCTGAATCCAGGCTTTGTCAGTGAACATTTTTTGCCTTTCTATAGCAAGCTAGCTTTTTAAAATTATTTGAAATTAGCTTTTATTAGAAGACCATTTAGATATCATATCTGTACAGTACATTTGGTGGCTTTATGAGAAGTTCTGATGCTAGATGTTCAAAGCTCTGCCCAGATCACATTTTCATGGATCCACATAGCCTTACTCATATATGAAAACAAGGCATTGGGTTAAGTGTGCATTTAGTTATTTCTCTGGAATTTTCAGGAGAATAGATTGACTTGTAGTTGTGTTAACTTTCCTAGTGCCCTCAACTTAGAAACTTTTTTCTTTTTAGGCAGCATCTGAATCATTTATATTCAAGAGAATGTAATAATATATGTAGTTTTAGAAACTGTCTGTATTTTTCCCGTTACCCGTAATACATAGTATTGGCATGGTTATCACTCTTGCTGTCATTTTGTTAACACTGTTTACAGCCACTAATAAGCATTTGTTCATGCATACTTCCAAGTACTGTATTTGAAAATCCAAGACTTCTTATACAGTAAATGAGGAAGTAATTTATAACTTTCGCATTGAATTCTTCTCCTTTTGTAAAGCATATGACCTACTTAAGAAAGACGGATACTCAGTTACCTAGTTTTTTAGCATTTCTTTATCTATATCACAAAAAGACTTCTCTGAAGTATACAACAGGGATCTATTTGTAGGCGATTTCCAACTTACCAATAGTAGGTAAAGTTCTGAAAGTTTGTTGTTTGGAATTTGGAGTGGATATTCTTATAGAAACCATGTTATAGATGGTGATTTGGTTATTTGGGCAACCTACTGAAACCCATTTGCCTTATAATATGGCTGAATATACTATTGAGAGTACTGCAGTAGCTAATTACTATTTGTTAAATGGTTTTGGGATAAAAATCTCATTTTGAAATCGAACTTTAATAACATTCTTTTGGTGAATTTCTGATAGTGGGATTTGACTTTTCATCCTTCCACTACCAGTGCACAACAGTGGAAATGAAACAAGCTTTGAAATGGAATTTAGGCAGTGAGGAGGACTTCCTGATGTCCCTAGCCATGGAAAGGAAGTAACTGGTTATCCTGGCTGAAGTAGGAGAGAATGGGTGGCCCTGGTGGCCCTGGTATGGAGATTATGTCTGTTTACAAATGAAGGGCATCCTACTGGAGGTTTATATATTTTGAGAAGGAAGAAGGAGCATTTTCTAATTTTATCCTGATGAGCCAAAAGTGTGGAGAAGATTAATACTGCTCATTCACCATGTCTCACAGTATATTCCAAGTATTTTTATTGTATGTCTTCTACTTACTTCCCCATTCCACCCTATAATTTTGGCTTTTCGTTTTAATTTTTTAAAATCTTATTTATTTATTTTTTTGTTTGGTTTTCTTTTTTTTTTTTTTTTTGAGGAAGATTAGCCCTGAGCTAACATCTGCCGCCAATCCTCCTCTCTTTGCTGAGGAAGACTGGCCCTGAAGTAACATCTGTGCCCATCTTCCTGTACTTTAATATGTGGGACACCTGCCATGGCATGGCTTGCCATCAGTGCCATGTCTGCACCTGGGATCCGAACCAGTGAACCACAGGCCGTCAAAGCGGAATGTGTGCACTTAACTGCTGCGCCACCGCGCTGGCCCTGGCTTTTGGTTTTTAAATGGTAGCCCTGGTGAGAGGAGTTCATTTTCTAATATAAGAACAGTTTTGGAATATATTATTGATTAGGTCTTCTATAAGATGGAATGATATATTCATATAGGAAGCAGCTGAGGTTGACTCAAAATTAAATATTCCCAAGTGCATGGCAGTTTATCCAAATGAAGTCAGTACATTACTGTTTAACTCCATGATGTCCTTTAAGAGTATCAGAAGAAAGTCATGTGAAAGTCAAACAGGTAGTGGAAAGGTTTTTTGGTCGCACTTAAAACATCATTATGAACCTCAGTGACTGAATTATATTCATGCCCTTTACTTCAAATCTGGCAAATTATATATTTTTTTGATTGCCAAGGGCAAAATATGAAAAAGGGAGAGTAGTGGGGAGAAAAGGAGAGAAGTGGTATTTAAAAGGCTGTAAAGATTTAAGTTGTTGGAGAAAACAGTTTGATGAATTATGGGTAAAATAGAAAGAATGTAATTTCCCAAAGAAACGCATGGCTCAAAGTGTAGGGGAAAAGTGCTTGGCAATACAAACCATATATTTTTCTTAACCTGGGGAGTTGGAAAAAAGGAAACATTTGGCAAAGTGAAAACTCAGCTGACTTCATGCCTACCAACCGAAAAATCTGATTCTTTATCATCTAAGCACATAGTTGGGTGACTCACAGAGCTACCCACTGTATAGGTTGCAATGGCAAGAAGCCAACAGTGAAATCAAACTCATAAGCACCCTATAGAAAACCCCTCAAATTACTGCTGTGCTGCTGCCAGCTATACTGCCAGGGAACAAGAGCTGTACAGATTTCTGTGGAATGGCTGGATTACTTAACGCAGCTTGATTGGCTCTGTTCCTGCCCCTGTTCTCTTTGGCTGACAGCTGACCACCATACTGGTTTGGTTTGAAATAAGACTGAAGTGAACACAACCACTTATATCTACCTTCCTCTTGTACAGTGCTCTTCCCGTTGCCACTCCAAAGCTCACACATACCCTATATACCTTGCAAAGGAGAGAGAAATATATCTGAGTTTCTTTAAGTAAAACATACTGGGTGGCACTTTGCTGTCCTTTTATTCCCTAAATCCATCAGATTTTTAGGAGTGTGATTTCCTTGGTGTTTTATTTTGTAAGTGCCTGAATTTATTGAATGTGAAAAGAGTGACATCTTAAATCGAGTTGCATTAACTTTTTTTCATTTTAAATCATTGCTTGCTTTCATGATCCTAGAGGTAGAATGGTTATTCAGAAGCCATCTAGTTTTTCCCTCTTGCCTTTGGATAAACTCTCATAGGTAGCTACTTCTGCTTGTGGAATTTCAAATAAGAAAATATCACAAGATATCCCAAAGAGAACTAGAATAGCTTCAATTCCTACATTCCATGAATTAGAGAAATCTTTGAGTGAGCAAGGGATTGGCTCTTTTCCCATTACATGAAAGCTCATGGATCCCCATGTTCTAGTTCCCATCAAATTAGGAGGCTTTTAAACTTTTTTCACTGTGATTCTGAGTAAGAAATAAATTTCTATTCTGACCCAGAATGCAATTAATATAACTGAAATAAAATGTTTTCATGAACAATATTTATCCTTAATATGTGCAGTGTGTTCTATTTTCTCTTTTCTTTCCTCTCCTTGCCTTCTCTTCCTTCGACTCCTCTCTCCTCCCTTCCATTTTTCCCTTTTCTTTTTAATAAAAAAATGTTGATTGACACTCAGAACTGATTTTATCACTCATTCAACCCATAGTTTGAAAGTAATAAGCAAGTTTTTTTTAATTATTATTTTTTAAGTCTTGATTTTTAGTTTCTTTGGTCTACGATTGTCTTTAAAGAACTGTGTCTCCTCCACAGGACACTAATTCCATTGCTTGTTTTGGTAAAATCATTAGGAAGATAAACTTTCACTCCACTAGTGGCATATAATCTATTAATAATGCCATGTATTAAGTACTTAATTGTGCCAGATGTTGTGTTAAATGCTTTATATATATTTGCCATGAGAATTTCCTCATTTACTCCTCATAATTACCCTGTGAGGTAGAAACCAATTTTTATTGTTGATGAAATTGAGGCTCAGAGTGGTATATCAACTTTCCCAAGAGTAACACAGTAAATGATAGAAGCCGAATTCAAATTCAAGATTGTCTGGCTCAATGACTGTGCTCTTTCTCTCAACTCTCAATAATGTCTTAATTTTGACTTAAAAAAAATTAAGTGCTCTTGTGGAGAGTCTGTATCACAAAGCAAAGGAAAACAGACCTAATGATGACTGCCACATATTTTTAATAATAAATTTTCAATAAATTGAAACTTCTTGATAAAATAATTTTTAGTCCATAAAGAAAAATGGAAGAAGAAAGGAAGAAAGAAAGAAAGAAAGAAAAAAAGTAAAAAAAAAATATCTCTCCAGACCCATGGATAGAAAAACTTGCTGCTCTTTTTAAATCTTGTATAATTAAATCTTGTAAAAGTCTTCTTTTTAAGAAAAGTGAAATAGATATACATGGAATTACATCTTCTGCTGCAGGCTAGGATATTTTAGCAAGTCAGAGGAACTCAAACATGAATGAAGAGTGGAATTTTCCTTTCGTTTTCTGTAATAACTATGTTTGTTGAAGAGAAAAACGGAGGAAAAATTGACCATCGTGCCTGGTTTTGAAGAAAAACTTGTTTATGTGTGTAATACATTGGAGAAATTGTTTGGGATCACTTTGACTATGCAGAACTGTGACCACTGAAATTCGTAAGCAAGGTGTGGGGCTATCGGTTCCATGAAACTAATTAAGTCAAATAAGAATGAGTATTTGTGAAGGTAATTCACTTACCTCATTTTTCCAATCTCTCTCTGTAAAAGAGGAAATATTTTAGAAAGAAATTAATGAGTACAGTTGGCTTTTATGATCCCTTTTTTTTCCTGTTCCCAACCCCTGCCACATTCCTAGGTTTAATTCTAGATAGTTTCTGTCTCTCTTTCCTTCTCTCTCTTTCCTGTCTTCCCCGTCTCTCTCCCCACTGCTCTCCCCTGTACTTTCTTATCTCCTCTGCCTCTTCTTTCATTTTGCATTCTTACATATCTTCTCTATGACCATTAAAGAAAAAACTAAAGAGTCCACTCTAAAAATTGGCATTGATCCAGATACTTCTGCCACGCTAACTATAAATGAACCTTTGTAAGCACACTTATGTACAAGGAGATGGACTGGTTCAATATGTAATTGCAATGTGATGCTACCCCAGAGGAGAATTTGAAAGCAGGCCTGTATACTAGATCTAAGCCTCATTGAACTCAAGGTCAAGATTCTAAAAGCAGCCTCCTCAAGGGTAGTCAGACAAGGTGGAATAGGATGAACTTGGATTCAAAGATACAACTACAAAAACATGCTTTGAAGTCCGGAGGATGGTAAGAAGGAGTACTTTCAGTGATGGTAGAGTATGATAAGAACATCAGCAGTAATGGGTGCATGATCGAGATATGTTGATGACACTCCTAAATAATGCTGTGGGTAGACAGATTTGGCTTATGAATAAGGATATAAAAACACCCACAGATATATGGCTGCACTCAAGTTGGGCAAATACACAAATATACAAGTCATGGGACAAGTTTGAGTTTTTTGGTAGAGTGAAATGCAGAAGAAGAAATAAAGCATATGCATATTCAGATAAGATGGGAGATAAAGGAGAGCAACAATTCACTATTTGTTGGGAAAGAATTTACAGACTTGGTGAATTATATAAGTTAGAGTCTCCCTGACTTATTGAGTCTAGGGTAATAGATCTAACGTTACTCTGGTGTTATCTTCTTTATATATTTTAATGTGAATCTTTAGGTAGAGTCTAAGCTTATACATTTTTAGATATAGATTCTGTTCTTGATTCAGGATTCTTCTGGATCTTAGGATCATGTAATGTTATCAAGATATCACCTCCCTAAAGCTTCATTAGTTCTAGTAGCTCTTAAGGTAACTAAGATAAATGAATTTTATGGTGGGGCAAATATTATGAATTTGATTCCCATGTGGAAGTTAACTTTGTTTTGTTCTATTCTTTGGGCTTTAAATCTGACCTTGGACAGCTGCCTTAGTCACGAGGAGGAATTGGCTGAGAGAAAGCGGACCCATTACTAGCAATCTATAATCTACTTAGGCAGAACTCACCTTCATTCTTTTATCACTCTTAACTTCACTGTTTGTCCATTCAACTGTTTATAACAAAGATAGATACTTCACTTTTCACTGTCTTTAACCTCTTATTGAATAGTTCCATTAAATGTCTGCAGAGTGGAAGCCAACTGTTAACATAATGTCACAATGATTCCATAATAACAACCTGCTTTAGGACATGTTCTCTGGGTTGTAAGAGTTTCAGGATAAGAGAGAAAGAAGAGAACTAAGATTTATTGAGTTACATATGTTATCTTAATTAATTCTTAGGAGAACTCTGAGGTGGCAATTACTTTTAGGTAAAGAAACTATTTGGAATTAGAAAACAACCCTATTAAAAGAGCAAAATTGCCACAGATTTTTATTTAAAGGATAACACTTCAAGAAAATGCCAACTTATCCTTGCCATCATAGTGGGCTGGAATGATAAGTTAGATATAAAGACATAAGTGAGAAAATATGAATGATAAGACATGAACCATTACCATTTGCCTCACCTCCACAGTGAATTATTGGAAATAATGCATCTAAAAAAGGAAATAGCACTGTAATTAGAGTGACTTGATAACATGCCATCTCAGAAGAGACAAAGATTCATTATTCTGCTCAAGTAAGGAAACACTTCTTGTTCTAATTTACTTTAATGTATGTATATTGACTAGATAAGGGAGTGTTGGTAGAACCACAGGCATAAACTATTTAACATTGTTCATTTAATTTGCCTCCTGGAAAAGGGATCTTTTGATGCAGAGGGTCTTTGATGACAAAAGATATCCTATAATGACATATTTTTTAGTTTCTACTTCTTGTTGTCCAACTTTAAGTTTCATTAAATTATTATTATCAATGTTTTTCTTCTGTTTTTTATTGAGGTAGCATTGGTTTATACCTTTATATAAATTTCAGGTGTACATCATTATATTTTGATTTCTGTGTAGACTACATCATGTCTGCCACCCAAGAAAAAAGTCAAATACCATATGATCTCACTCATAAGTAGAAGATAAAAACAGCAAGAACAATAATTACCAATATTTAAACAAAATACTGAAAAAAATAAGTGAGGTCAAATGTTTAAAAAAATACAGAGGAGCTTCTTTTTTTTTTTTTTTTTTTAAGATTTTATTTTTTCCTTTTTCTCCCCAAAGCCCCCCAGTACATAGTTGTATATTCTTTGTTGTGTGTCCTTCTAGTTGTGGCATGTGGGACGCCGCCTCAGCGTGGTTTAATGAGCAGTGCCATGTCCGCGCCCAGGATTCGAACTAACGAAACACTGGGCCGCCTGCAGCGGAGTGCGCGAACTTAACCACTCGGCCACGGGGCCAGCCCTGAGGAGCTTCTTTTTTTTTTTTCACTTTAAGAATTTGTGGAGATTTTGTCAAATACCTAATGCTGTGGTTGATTTATAACAGACACTCAATAAATATTATTGAAATGAAATGTGGAAATAAATATGTGCATGTTTATTTATTCATTCTTTTTTTATCAACAGGCATTTACTGAGGGCTTAATACGTTCCAGATAGACATGTTTGAGATTTAAATGTGAATAGCGTACTAAAGCCAGTCTTTAAGTAGCTTAAAAATCTAATAGAGAGACAGGTAAAGAGAGGAATTTTGATAACATATTAGTCTTAGAATTGAGATATGAATGAAGTAAGATACATAGAAATTTTAAATTTGCCAAGGGGCAAGGGGGAAGTCTTCATTGAGTAGGTTAACCTTTGAGCTGCTTCTCAAAGGAGTAATAGGGAGTTACTTAGAGGGGATGTAGAGAGAGAATATTCTAAGCTGAGGGTATAGCGTTTGTAAAAGCACCTAGACATTAAAAGGGCCTCATATGTTTTGAGAATTGTAAGAATTCAGTATCATTGCCACATATGGGGCAAAGGAAATGAGGAAAGGGATTAGGCTGAAAAAATACACTCCAGTGTTTTTGGTGGTACAATTGATTATTTCCTGATATGAACTTAAAAATGTTTAATTTAAACTAATTAATTTCATTAAGATGTGGGTTTTTCTAGGAAATTACCTATTTTATTAGAATCTCCCTGATAAACTTTTTAGTGCCTTTCCTATAGCAGATAAGATATTAAGCTGTTAAAATGTTGAAGTTGCATAGAGTGTGATGTGATATGAAAAGAGTTTGAAGTGATGTATTGAAAAAAATTGCTTGTCACTTTTCCTTAAAATGGTCCTTTTTGAGTTGCTTCTGAACTTGACTGTACTTTGTCAGCCAATTAATTTGATAGACAACTTGTAGGTCAGTCAAATGGCTCTAAATCCTAAGAAGTAAAGGCACTGAGTGTTAACATAGTTTATTTATGGTTAATAGTTTTTATTTCTATTTTGAAGAGAAAAAGAAGAATATGCAAAATATGTGAATTCATATCATCTCGCTAGGTTCAGGAAAATGTTAGCTGTGTAAATTCTTTGGTTTCTTTATTTCTGTGAGCTACTTATGACATATACTTTTAAGACTTTATTCCAGATGCAGGTTTCATTTTCACCTAAAGAGAAGGTCAGGTTTTATAATGTTTGTTATTTAAAACTTTTTTCTTCTGGAGAAACACCTCAGAGGTTCCAGACTTCATTTTAGAGAAGTTATGGTTCCTTCAACTTTAAATTGCTCCGATAGGTCACTATCAGATTGTAGAGAGCATGATGTGCTTTACGAGTTGAGAAGTTTTCCTCCAAGTAATAGCAGCAGTGAAAATTGTCAGAGAAACATCTAATTAATCTCTGCTCCTTTATGGCTGTTTAATGCAATGCATAACTAAAAGTCCTGTTAAATTAATTAATGATTTCAATTATGAATTTTTCTCCAAAATGTTATGATTCGTATCAGGCTGATAATGCAGTGACCTGGGAGTGTGAAATCTGTGTTATGAAGAGAGTTGCCAGTTAATTGATTCACAAATTATTTAAAGTTTGTTGCACACAAGGGAGTGCTCAGTTTCACGACAGTCATTTCTTAAAGTGTACAAACTCCTTCTTCACCTTAAGAATGTCTTCAGTTATTAAGCATGATAAAATGCCAGCATGTTTCTGGGGCTATGAGTAATCTTAACATTTATGATTTAGAATCTGTAGGTGAATATGAGGTGATTCAATCTATGTTGGAAAGAGACAAAGTTAGCTAAATTATCAATGACTCTCTTTTGTGCCGGTTTTTTCATTGTTTTTACTTTAGTAATTTTAAATAGTTTTCTAAACGTTATCCTTTTAAAAACTGTTTGCATTTGCTATTATACATTGAGCATATTTCATGTTGAAATGCAATATAATTATGCATTCTTAGGACATTTTTAATTGGTAAATAACACAATTAAATTGTTTTGATAGTTGGTGTTTGAAGCATTTGGTTTGCTGGTAGGTCTCAAATGACAACCTTAAATGTTGGAGCGGGTGCTGACTTCTCAATGCAAGAAGATTAATTTCTGTAGGACACCTTGAGTCTTTTTTATAGTATATGGGGAAAACTTAAGAGAGTCATTTGTACTTGCTTCCAGTCTGATTACTTTACCCATAACTTAAATAACAAATAAAAGTGTGCGTATGTATAAGGAGAAGGGAGGGAATCAATAATATCGTTAATATTTTATAATACATTTATTAAAGTTTTGTTAATATTTCTGTGTTGGGCTTGGGCTAACTTCAGAGTGGATGATGTGACCATAAGTGAGAATCCTTCCTTGACTGCCCCTGGCTAGATAAAGTGGAAAGGAAAGAGGTAATGCTTGAGAAGAGACTCTTAAGCAGGAGAAGGAAGCAGGGAGGTCTCTGGCCGTGAGTGGTAGCTATATTATTAGTGGGCTCCATAATCCTTTCTGTTGCATAGACATATTTGGGCTTAATGAATAGCTAAAAAGTCTAGTGCTTTTAGGATGTTTGAACAATATCCTTAGGCAGTTTCCCTTCAATTTGATAGGCAGTGTAAGAAAGACATTTTTAATTTAACGTGAAGAACAAATTTTTCTTGGGAGAAATTTGTCTTTCAGCTCTGAATTGGTAGATATATTTACAGGACAGAGCAGGAAACTTGTATTTTGGACAAACACTATGTTTACAAATTTCACGTATACTGGTAACTCTTCTGTTTTACTTTTCTCATTTTTTTGACCAAGAAAATCGCCCAAAGAGAAGACAAATAGAGAAACAGTATTATTAAAAACAAGTTTATCTTTGTTAAAGTTGCTGCAGGGCAAAAAGAAATGGACTTGAAAGGGGAGTAAATTTATACTAATTTTTGCATTGTAGGAAGTGTACTATTTCAGACACTGACTGACTGCTTCTGTTTTCTAAAATTAAGGAGCCTATAATCTCAGCACCATTAACAAGTGCTGTCATTCAGATACACAGTGTCTGGCTGATTTAAATAAAATGAAATGAAGATAGTTGTTTCTGGTCCCTTGGCTTCACTCATTGCCATAAACATATGCTCTGCGTCCCGCTTCTTTCCATCTTATTTATGACTTTAATTTGTTGTGTGGGCTGCGCTAGAAATTAAATTTAATATAATTCTCCAAGGGACCCTGTCATATAATAACATGGTAATTTCTGTGTATCCTTTTGAAAAATGAGGAAATTAATTCTTCCTGACATGTTCTAATTATTCCAGTGTGAACAGCAAATCCGTTTTTCCTAGCCCCTGAAGTGTTATAGGCGAATGGCTGGTCTTCAAAGCTGAGGTGCTAATGCTGACCAGCAGTGCGTTTAATTTGAAACATGAGCAGACACCTTTCAACACACCTTTGTA
Organism: Equus caballus; assembly: GCF_041296265.1. Classification (NCBI taxonomy): domain Eukaryota; kingdom Metazoa; phylum Chordata; class Mammalia; order Perissodactyla; family Equidae; genus Equus; species Equus caballus. The sequence continues at coordinate 87,388,903 of NC_091690.1, read as the reverse complement.
ACATTGGAGTACTTTACAGAAATTAATTCAGTACTTATTTGGCAGCTTAGCCTTGGGGTTATGTTTTTTTATTCATCAATACTATAGTCATGTTAGCATAACATTTTGTGTTTCCTTTGGTGCTTGGTGTCTATGTACGGAACTTCAAGTGTGCAATGGATAGTTCAACTGTATGAATGAAAGAGAATCCACACACTACAGAAATGCCAGTTGTGTGCCAAATTGTGTTTACACTTTATGGAGAGATGTAGTAAAGTCTTGAATGTTAACTTAATTATAGTCTGTGGTTAGCAGTTTTAACTGAAATTGCATAGTGTAGGAATTATTTGGACAGTCTTGCTATGAAAAGACTACTATACACTCTGCTGGCCTGCTGTAAATTTCAGTTGTGAAAATTCAATTTATCAAACAAGGAATGATACCATGAAAAGTCAGTTTGCGAATAAAATTTATGGAATAGAAATCTCAAGTTCTGGACTCTGCCTGGGAGGAAGTAGCTATACCTTGGAAGATAAAGGATTAAAGCCATTCTCTGGTGCTATTGGTCATTTGAGGTGTGGGCCTTATTCATTTGGATCATTTGGACTTATTCATAGAAGGTTTATGTAGTATTTTTTAGAGGAATAACAAAAAGAACTTCCTGATACTTGCTCCTTTGTCTGTAATCTTTATTGTAAAACTAGATATTATATACATTTCTCTAATCAGATCAATCATTTGTGGCAGCCTTAATACAGTTCCTTTGTTTTAGTGAGCAGTTGATGAATGCCATTACGTATTGGCCATTTATTGTTATAATTAACAAGAAAAATGAATGCATGAGATCCTGCTCAAAATAGAAGATAGAAATGCAATCAAACTTAAATAAAAGAAGTAGAATTGTGTTTGGAATGGCTGTAATCAAGGCTCTCTGTTGATGTGTTTTTGTATCTCAGTATTACATTTTTAAATTTTAACTTAAATAGGAGAAATGGGAATGTAGTAAATAATTATTTTGATAAATAGCAGTAATGTTTTTCGTATTTTTTTCTGCTGACCATTCAGCTGCTGGATAAAATTTTATTCTCTCCATCAATCTACTGGGGGCTACTGTCAGATTTAGATTGTGGACAGGAGGGAGTATACTTAAGACTTCTCTATCTTAGCATTCCCTTAAACTAGACTGATGGAGAAAGTGGGCTTCTTTTGGCTGGAAGCTGGGGAGAAAAGCCTTGGTTGTCCTATCCTAGACCGTAGACTATACAAGTTGCTAAAGATAACTGCAATCTCTGCCTTCATTGTCCCCTAGTGATCTCCCTGTGTCTCTGTGTCTTCACATGGCTATTTACTTGTAAGGACACCAGTCATATTAGGTTAGGAGCCCACTCTACTCCAAAATGACCTCATCTTCATTTAACTAATTTTATCTGCAACTTTATTCAAATAAAGTTGCATTCTGAGGTTCTAGGGGTTAGGTGTTCAACATATCTTTTTTGGGGGACACAATTCAACCCATAACACTGGGTATTTATGGATTACTCTATCTTTGAAAGCTAATACAACTCTGAGCTACTTTTTAAGCACATCTCCCCTACTGTAGTATTGTTTGTTCATTAATTCTGTAAATGGAACATTGGTAATTTAGAATCTTTGATATATCAAGCTAACATTTGTTATTCTGTGTCCAATTGAGATCTGTCACCTACTTTGCTCACTCAATCTCCTAATGCAAGCAGTGCATTCCACGTGCTATTATGTTAATTCAAGAAATATTTGTTGAGTACCTGCTGTGGCCTAGAACCATGATAGGGACTGTGGGGCACAGCTTCCCAAGTGGTGTGCTGTGCAAAGTTTGTGCTTTGTGTTACAAATGTTCCAAGATATTGATCCCTTGAGCCTTCAGGGTGTCAAATACAGTTTGGGGTGGCTGGAGCACCTGGGCCAAGCACCTCTAGCCACTAGCATCCTTGAGAGTTTCCTCCAGCGTGCCATCCGAATACTAACATTGTATCTGTGTGCCATGGAATATAAAAGATGGGGAGCACTTCTGAGTTTACAGAGAAGTATACATCATCCTTGCCCTTCAGGAGATTGTAATCCAGCTGGAAGCTAAAAACAATATATAAATGATTTAAAGTGGGAGCCAGTGTGTGCCAAATAAGAAATCAGAGAAGACTTTAAAGGATAGGTTAAATTTGATGTGGGCTATGAGGTCTTGGTAAGTTTTTTATAAGGGATGAAGAAACATTATAGGCAGGAAGTAAGGCATGACTCGAGTTGTAAGTGTGCAAAAAGATAAGCTATTTTCATGAGGGTGGAGTAGGGCATGGTTTTTAAGAGAAGAGGTTTTATATAGGAAAGTTATGAAAGACTTAGAAAGGTGGGTTGGGTTTAGCTACTGCAAATGACTTAAGGACTGGGATTGTGTCTTGAATATTTTTGGTCACCTATAATGTCTAGGGAAGTGCCTTGCATTTATTAACTGTGCAGTAAAATAATTTTGATTGATTTGCTGATTGAAGCCTTAAAACGTGGGAATGGTAAAATCAAAATAAAAGAAGAAAAAATGAAAGAATAACATATTCTAGTTTAGGTCTAATATGATTAGGGGTTATCATTAGGGATTAATGATCCAGTGGTTGCTTATTAACTCCTGTTTTCCTAGTTATTTTAAAAGTTTATGGTTCTCTTTCTTATTGTATACCTTTAGCTTGTTTAGTTTAGTAATAGCAGAAGCTGAATAATCAACAGATCTTGAACTAGTCCAACAGCTGACTTATATTATTGAGATGGAAGGGAAGAAGAACAATGACAAATCTTTTAAAAGTATTATTTTTTGGGGGGTGTGTGGGGCGACTCACTGAAAACTAGCATGCTAACCAAAATGCTAATTATCTCATCTGTTCAATGCCAAATTTCTTTATCTTTAAAATGAAAGTGTTGAAAAAGATTTCCTGTTTGGGCCTTCTAGATCTAAAATTCTATGGTTCTGCAGCTTATAGACTGTATTATTACATAGCTCATATTCTTAAAGGGAAACTTGCATACAGATATCATTCTTTGGCTGTTGGCCTACAAGTTGGTGTTTTATGTATATAAGTATATCATTATATGCAAACAATTTAAAGATAATTTGGAATTTGCAAAATATATAAAAGCAAGCAATTAAAAATAAATATAAACTATGTTCTAAGGTTACCTTTTCAGTTCTTAAAACCATAACCCTCTTCAGAAGAAATTAAATTTGATTACATTTAAAATCATGTGAGTTTAACAGAAATAAATATACATATGCAAATTATTTGTACTCTGCACAATTATTGGTATTCATATGTCTTCCTTTTTAATCAATAGTCATTTTCTTTCCTCTTGCAATAGAATACTGAAGAAATAATTTTTGCGTTTTCATCAGTTGTGCAGATGAGTTCTCAATTAATAATAACTGTAAGTTTCAACTGTGATAAATACTATTATTTATCTTATGTATTGGACAATAAGGCTGTATAATAGTTATATACTTATGGCAGCTGGTTCAAAATGTAAGTTAGATTGTGTGTCTAATATCTAATATAATGTCTAGTATAAACCTGAACACTAAGAAGCACTAAGATGTAAATACATCTTTAAATATTTGTGACTACCACTTTTTCTGTGATTGATTTTATAAGTTAAACTATAGTATTTTTCTCTCAGGTGGATATTTTTAATGTTTAATTTATATAGACTATAGAGATGGCACATCAGACAAATATTTGATGTAGTTTTTTATTCACTCATTCACAAAACATTTCTTGTGCACTTGTGAGCCAAGTGTTCTGCTAAAGGCTGGGGATACAAATCTAAACAGGAAAAGGCTCTTTATGTCAAAGAGTTTGTAGGTTAGAGGAAGATGAGATAGGCACATAAACAGTTATAGTACAATGTGATATACAACGATGAAGGTTTACATAAAGTGCTATGAACAAACAGGAGAAAAATTGATTTTAAAAGAAAAAATGTAAAGGAAATTTTCATCAAAGCAGTGACTTTGAGTCAGATGTTGATAGAAGAGTAGGAGTTCAAAGAAAGTAAGCCCCATAATGGCCAAATCTTTCTCTTGCTCACTCTTCTCTCTCGTGCCAAGAAAATGCCAGGCACAGAATAAGCATGTTAATAACTATTTTTGAATGCTGAATCAATCTGGGGGTGGGAATAAGACTTAAAAAGGACATTCCCACAAGCAGGAAAAACATGAGCGAAAGCATGAAGACATGGAAAGTCATGGCGTATGCGAAGACTTATGATTTAGTTTATTATGACTGGAATGAGGGGTACAAAGAAGTTGTACTAAAATCTAATGACTAAGAGCATGTACTTTGGAGTCAGACAGACCAGAATTTGAATCTTGATTTCATCTTATGCTTAAAAGTAGCATCTTATGATTGTGGATGAAATGTTGAGCCTCAATTTTCCTACTTTAAAATATAACTAATAGTATTTATTTATAATGTTACTATACAGATTGCCTGGCAACAGTGCCTGGCAAATGGAAGGCACTGAATAAGTTATTAAACCATTATTACTGTTTTTGAGGAAGTGATAGGCCCTAAGACTGAAAGGACACATATAGTGAAATCTTGAAGGACTCTGTGTTATATTAGGGAGTTTAGACTATCCTGTAGGTGATTGGGAGCTATTAAATTTTAGTTTGCTATTGAACATTAACCACAACATATATACAAGGCACTCTGGTTAGGGACATTTAGTGGTTTATAAACTGTACTTTATCTTTTTCAAAATATTCTGTTACTGTTACACAAGTGTAGCATTCCCCATCCTGCTCATGTTGCTCAATTATTTGCTGCTCACTCTAAATAGGGAACAGACAGCATGAATTTATTAATTTGGTTAAGTGAAATGACCTTCCTCAAGTCTCCTGAGGTTAGGAGATGGGTTAAATAGCACATAGCAGGAAACCAAAATTCAAAAAACAAGAGTAAAATAATTAAATTGGATAGATGTTATTTAAAGGACTAATATATCAATGATCCAAAATATAACTAGGAGTGGTGAGTGGATGACCCATTGGTTGGTAATTGAAAGTTGGTTGCATTTTCATAGGTCATATTCCAAATCTGGCTCATCTAGTAAGGTCTTTTAATAGACCACAAGTTCCTGAGTTCATCCCTATACCAAAACCTGCTTGCACAATGTCTTACATATCATATATTCACATTATATTTGTTGTTCAATGTTGTAATTTATATTTCAGTTCATATAATCAGTATTCACTTTTCTTAAAAATGTCTTTAAGGCCTTTTTTTCTTCAGTAGGGGAAAAAGAATGGAAAAATAATGAGTGGATGTGTTTTGTTAATGAAAAAATTATTTGCTATTGTTAAAATTTTCAGGGTGGAAAAGGGCAAAAAATCACCTTTCTTAATTATTTCAAATGAAATTAATACTACTAGTCTGAAAGTTTTAATTAGTCTAGCTTTGGCAGTTCAACCTGGCTCAAGAAGCTTTCTACTGGCAGGCAATGATTTTTTTAAAGGCCTTGACATGTCATTTTTGAATCCTGAAGCAGAAATCATGTAGTCTTATAAGCCTTATAAGATGAGAGGATTGCTGGCCATACAGCAGGCCCTCACAGAATACCTGTTGAATAAATAGTTTTAATATTTGAATCATTGGTGTGAAATGAAATGTACTGGGATCTAGAATTCATGGGAGAATAGCAGTTTGTTAAGAATTGGTAGAAAATAGCTACTACTAGAGCATTCTAGGTTAGAATTTCTCCAAGTATGATTTGAGCACCACTAACTGGATTAACTAACTGAATAACTAACTGGATTGGGGTGCTTGGTAAAAAAGCAGATTCTTGATGCTCCACCCCAGTCTGTTGAATTGGAATCTCTAGAAGCCCAGGAATCTTCATTTAAACAAGTTCTACAGATGATTTCTAATTACCACAAAGATTGAGACCCACTGCCATAGACAAATAATTTGGTAAAAAGCTGAGCTTTAAAAAAATAAGACAAATATAAAATTGGATTTCTGATTAAGGCAGTTTGAGTTGCAGAGTACCTCTAAAATAACTCTAATATTGAAAACTCACCTTTAAATTCATTTGTTTTAAATTTAAAACTCTTCAGAGTAAAAAACTTGTAAACAGCTAATTCGTACATTATTTCAGTTTCATTTATAAATTACTTTTGAGTCCTCTGGCTTAAAAAGAGAAAATTCTACAAATCTACTTTTGACCCCAATTAACTTGGCATATGCTTTTGAGTTAATAACTAGAGTTCTGAACTGTCTTAAAGAGCTTTTAAAATGGTGCTGATGTCTTTTGATTGTTCCTAAGTCACTAGGTGGGGCCCAGATATTTGTCCTAAATGAAGTGGTGCTAATTAAATATTGTTATTCATCTCTATCAGCCAACTGAAGTTAGTTGTATTTGTAACTTGGTAGGAGTAGAGGGATGGAAAGCAAAAGAGGTGCTGTGAAACTCAGTGAAACGAATGCCAGTTGAAAGCAGAGAAAGTATAATTAGTAAGATGTGGTGGTAATTGGGGGGATTTTTGGGGAAAACCCCTAAACAGCATTATTTCTTTGTTTCTGAATAAAATGCGGTTTTATTTTCCCTTTTCTTTCTGATCCAACATCTTATTTCCTATAGAGAACTTAATGATTACTAGAATGTAAGAAATGTTTGGTAACGTCTAACTGGATGGAACCATTTAATAGTAAAAATGAAAAAGTGATGATAATGTCTTATATAACTCAATAGACTGTAAGAAATTGGGAATGTTATCTATGGTGACTATTTCACATGAAATCTGAGCCATTATGGGCCAATTAAGACACTAGGACTTTAGTAAATTTAAGCCACCAATAACAATAATATGCTTCACAGTTGTTAAAAATATACTTTTTTTTTTTATGAGGAAGATTGGCCCTGAGCTAACATTTGTGCCAATCTTCCTTTATTTTGTATGTGGGATGCCGTCACAGCATGGCTTGATGAGCAGTGTGTATGTCTGCACTCAGGATCCGAACTTGAGAACCCGGGCTGCCAAAGTGGAGTGTGAGAACTTAACCACTATGCCACCCAGCTGACACCAAAAATATGCATTCTTTTTAAATAGTCTCTTGTTCCATTTTGTTCTTCATGTTTTCTTCATCTAGTTTATACATTTGAATATATACTTTTTTTTTTTACCTTGTATCTTCTTTTTAGACTGAAATTCCCAAAGGGCATTGGGATTTTGTGTAGTTATTATGAGATGACTTAAACTTTTATTTAATTTTTTTTCCGACTGTATAAATGGTTTATTTTGGAAATCTATCTGACTTATTTTATGGAAATTATCATCTTAGATATAATGTCTGCTGTGTGCCAGGTACTGTTTGAGACAATGGGGATCTAACAGTGAGTAAAACACAATCTCTGCTCTCATTAAGTTTATATTCTAGTGGTAGTGGTGGGGAAGATACTAAAAAATAACAAATGAGCAAGTAAAATATCAGGATATGGTAAGTGCTATGAAGAAACATCAAGCAGGATAAAGGAGGTAAGAAATGCTGAGGTAGGGAGTTTGCTATTTTATCCTATAAAATGCAGTGAGACCGTGTGAATAAGGTGCTATTTGCGCTGAGACCAGACAGAAGTGAAGGAGCAAATCATGCGGGTATGAGCTAGTGTCCTGACATAGAGGAGTGGACTTGATGAGTTTGAGGAATAGTAGTAAGGAGGCCAAGGTAGCTGGATGGTGTGAATGACAAGACTGTTAGGGATCTCAACCACTGCAAGGGCTTGGGCTTTTACCCTGAGGAGGATGGGAAACCATTGGAGGGTTTTCAGTCAAAAAGTGACATAATCTGACTTTCATTTTAAAAGGTGTGCTCTGGCTACTGTATTGAGTATAGACTACATCAAGGAAACTAGTTAGGAAATTTTTGCATTAATTCAGGTAAAAGATGATAGGGTCTTGGATGAATGAATGAACAACTCAATAAACAGTGGTTGTATGTCATTCTGAATATAATGAGAATTGACCTAGTTAGGTAAGTCTTCCCCGAGGAAGACTGAGTAATGATTGAGCTGAGATCTGAAAGAATAATAGATAGTGATAAAATAAAAGGGCTGTGAATGGGAGGAGGAAGTAAAACATTTTAGGCAAAGGAAAGAGCATATGTAAAGGTCCTGTAGTAGGAGGGTGCTTATTGTGTTCTAGGAACTGAAACATTGCTGGTAAGGCCAGTGCTCAGAGAGCTAACATTTATATGCTACTTATTTGACTTATTTTATTTATTTCTCAAAATAGTCTTAGATAGTTCTTATTGTTTCCATTTTACAGTTGAGGAAATTGGAGCTTAGAGAAGTGAAGTGACTTGCCCAGGATCAGATCGCTAAGAAACAGCAGAGCTTGTTTGTACATTACATCCCTCTCCCCATCCCCACCACCACCACACTCACCAAAGTAGGAGTTCCATGAGGGCAGAAACTTTATTTTGTTTGAAGCTCTATCTTTAACAACTAGAACAGCACCTGACACTTGGTAGATGCTCAGGAACTACTTGCTGATGATGAATGAGAGAATGAATTAGAATCAAGGTGTATCTCACTCCAAAGTCCATGTTCTTAACCACGTCCTGTATATTCAGATGCAAACTAGGGCTATCAGATTGATTCTTAGAGAAGGTTTTGATAAGGGACCAAAGCCTTAGGTCAGCGCAATCCAAGGAGGATGAATAAAAAACATTACTGAAGGGGAAATAGAGTCAGGAAGAATAGACTAAGTGGTTAAAAATAAATTTGCTCTAAACTAAACTAGATAAGAAGAGAGGAGGAAAAGGAGGCTCTCATGTTAAAGATGGATGGCTAACTTCTGCAATAGTTTTCACTAGAACCTGGGCCTGGAAATTTTCTTGCTTTGCTGTCCCACAGTTGCATATTGCTTGGGCTTAGTTAGCCAGTCTGTTTCCTGGGAAACAGGACACACTCAATATACTCTACATAATTTCTCTCTGTGGTCCCTTTTAATTCTTTCACTCACCAGTCCCCCTCCTCCAAACATTTTTCTTATCAAGTACTCTCAGATAATTTGTCCCCAGTGCAATATGACCTGTGGGACACACCAGAATATCTGTTGACTTCTTGGTTCTGAGTTAGTAGTTCAGGTGTGTAACTTTACACCTGCCTGTCCATAGATATTTCTCTCTGAAATGGAACTTTGTGTATCTCACTCCCAGGAATTTAGGCCTTAATCTTTCTGTTTCTTCACCTCCTACTGTCTCGTGTTCTTTTCCCACTTTAAAGTGTTTATCTTTTCCCTTTTGTTGCAGAGGAAGAAATGTTCTCTTTTCATAAAATGACATCTCCACTGGTGCTTTTTTGCTTTCATCCCCTCCTACCTCTGCGAGAACTTTGCTGTGTTAATTATCCCCATTCTCTCTTGCAACCCCTATCTGTTCTTTTTCATGGAGTTGGAGATTCAGATTCTAATTCCTGTTTTGTTGCTTTCTGGCTTTGGAAGTTTGAGCAAGTTGACTCTTTGAGTCTCAGTTTCTTATCTTAAAATGCCATTTGTCCTGCTCACCTTGCAAGTCTGCAGTGAGTCGGTTACAATATTGTATGTGGAAGCGCTTTATAAGCTGGAAAACACCATTCAAGTGCAAGATGTTATTATTACAACCTACGTGGGCAAATAATTCAGATCCCTTCTTAAAGTAATTTTCCTTAACTTTGCTAACCTTTGAAATATCCATATTTCCTTCTTCCTTTTACAATCAAACCTCTTGAAAGAGTAGTCTTTATTTGCTATCTATAACTCCTTACTCCTTGATGCATTGGAATCTGGCTTTTATTTTATTCTGCCTAACTTTATTGAATTTACTGCCTTTAAGATTACTAGAGATTGCCTAATTCCACCTTTAATGCCTTTTTCTCAGCTCTCATTCTTCTTGCTATCTGTGGCAGTTGATATTTTTGACTAAAAATGACTTAGCACAGCGCTTAATAAATAGTAGATTTTAAGAAGTGTTTTGCAAATAAATGTATTCTCTTTAGCCTTTTTGGGTGAATCTACGTTTTCCTCTCATAACGAAGTATATGCACCTCCAAATTTAGTCCGACTCTGTTGTTTGCTCTCTGTGCTCTTTCTTAGGGTCTGATCTGTTCTAAGGCCTTTCATCTCTACATGGATGGATCTCACATCTACTTTTACAGCTCTGTCTGAGCTTTAGTTCTGCCTGTTTAAGTCTACAGCTCTACCTGGATGTCCCGTTGCCACTTCCAAATTCACCAAGTTTACCATCTCCTTTCTCTAAATCCCTCTTTCAGGCTTTTGTATTTTTGATAGTGATACCAACACTCAGTCACCCAGACTAGAAACTTTATAAATGTGTTGACTCCTTTTGCTTGCTTGCTTCTTTTCTCTCTTTCCTTCCTTCTTCCTTCTTTCTTTTCTTTCCTTCCTTCCTTCCTGTCTTCCTTCCTTTCTTTTCTTTCTTCTGAGGAAGATTAGCCCTGAGCTAACACCTGTTGCTAATCTTCCTCTTTTTTTTGCTTGAAGAAGATTGTCCCTGAGCTAACATCTGTGCCAATCTTCCTTCACTTTATATGTGGGTTGTTACCACAGCATTGCTGATGAGTGGTGTAGGTCCACGCCTGGGACCTCAACCTGTGAAGCTGGGCCACCAAAGCAGAGCGCAGGACTTAACCACCATGCCAGAGGGCCAGCCTGCTCCTTTTTCTTTATGTATCACTACGATAGTCATTCATTTGTTCATCAAAATTTTAGTCAGTGTTCATTACATGTAAAACACTATCCTAGATACTGGGAATAAATAAGTGAAACAAAACGGACAAAAATAACTGCTCACAAGGATCTTATATTCTAGTCATTTGCTTTCATTTATTCATTTACTCAATAAATATTTATTGAGAGTGATAGGAATGCTATCTTATGTTGAGTTGTCAGAGAAGACTTCTCTGATATGGAAACATTTGATCAGAAACCTGAATGAAGTGAGGGAGCAAGCCATGATAATTATTGGGGGAAGAACTTCAGGCTGAGGGAAAAATGTGCAGAAAGGCCTTGAAGTGGGAGGTTCAAAGAAGAGTTGCTACCAATAGTGTGATTAGATCCAAGTGAGTGAGTAAAAGGGGAGTTGGAGATAATGTTAGAGAGGCTGTTGGTGGCCAGATCACATAATGTCCTCTAGACCATGTTGAAGACTCTGGCTTTTATCTAAGTGAAATGGGAAGGCATTGGAGGGTTTAAGAGAGAAGCGAGATGATGTAATTTCCATTTTTAAAATAATAACTCTGTTATGAGAAGAATAGATTAGAAAGGCAGGTATGGAAGCAGGGGCACTAGTTAGGAGACTAATACAGAAGTGTTCAGATGAGAGATGATGACAGCTTGGAGTAGAGTGGTAGCAGCAGAAAATGGTACACGCTATGAATGCGTAAATTAGAAAAAATAGCCTTTTCTCGGTAGGTGTAGCTTCCCCTGCTAGCATGGCTTGATGAGCTGGTGGAACCTTCCCTCCTAGGTGCCTTTTCCTTAGATGGTTACAGCCCTATGCCAGGGTTCATGGCTTAGTGAGCAGAGTGCTAGCTGGATTTTGGTCTCCTTCTCTTTCATCTGAGCACCCTTGTGCAGTGAATAAACTGTGTAATGGTGCATAGGTATCCTGGACAGAAGTGAAGGGAATCAAAATTCACTCTTCTTTTGTTTTTTTGATTTCCATTATTCTCATTCAGGCCTTTATCACTTCTCATATATTTAATCTCTCCAGCTAGATTGTAAGGCCACTGAGGACCAGAACTGTGTCTAATTTTTTTGTTTCACTAGTACCTGACGTGGTGTCCTATGTGTAGTCGGATATTTGTTGATAGAGGCAATGATGAAATCATTTATGTCTATTCTTTGCAGAGATCATTGTACTGAAGTTCCTAAGGTATAAAATAGTTCTGCATATTAATAAGAGCTAACTGTAACAGCTATGTCCATTGTTAAGAGACATGAACTGTCAAATGTAAAGCCCATTGATATGACCTATAGAAGTTCAAAGTGGATGCATTTTTGTAGCATGTAGTATTAGTTGTCATTTGAGAGGCTGATTATTTCAATGTACCTAGTTTGTTTTAGTAGCTGATACCATCTATAAGGAAAGTGACAAAATACTTAATATTTTTCATATGTGCCTATTTCGGTAACCCAGCAATATCTTGAAATGACCTGGTGTGGAGGATGAGGCAAGTCTAGGGACTGCTGCCAAGTCCAACATAGCAGCAACATGGAAGTGGTTTAGTCAGTTTCACTAAAAGTTTGAAATCTACTGTATTAGAGGCACGTGCAGAAGCTGTGTTAATTGCTAGCTTATTTTCCATATGGTTCTGTTTTAATGAAGCATATTTGATGCAGATGGTTGGAAAGTAAGTTGAGTAATGTCTAAACTGGCCCTGACTAATTCCTACAGTACTTCCATTCCAATACTTAACAGCGCCTTTGTAAAGTTTCTTCATTCACAGCTTTTTTTATTTAGTTGAAATGTGGCCTAAGATAACTGAAAATTATTCTCCTTTCTTTAAAATGGCCTCTGAAAAGAAAAAGAACAGTCATTTCCCCCTGATTCCAGGTCAAAACTACACTTGAGCTTCATTTCTTTAGTATTATTGGAGTTTTCTTCATCATTATTACGGCTTTCAGAATATATTTAGTTGTGAAAATGGGTGTTACAAAGGGTCACATATAGTAACTGAAGTGACTTTACCAAATGCTGAAGTTAGCTTTGTTAACATGACAATAGTTTTACCTGTTCAGGGAAATGTGATAGAACAGCCTAGAATGTTAATAACTACCTCTTTTTTGCATATTCCCTATCTCTTATGCAATGAAATTGGACTTACTAGATATTAATGTTAAGTTAGAAATGAAATCAAGGATAAATTGTCCAGCAATACTGCAAAAATCTTTCTATTTCCTTTCTTTCCTTTTGTGAGACTAGAATATCAACATATAGTCACTCTATTTGTCTTAAATCTTTAAAGAGAGTTCAGATATATTATCTTACTCAACAATGATATGCTGATTTCCTCTAAGTATTTTATTTTGGCGTACTTGTTTCTAAACATGTACATTTGTCTTCGTATTTGCTCAAGAATATGGATAATGTCCTTGTTAGACTTGAGATTGAGTTCTGCAGAGCAAAAAGGGAGACATGGTTCAATGGGTTTGTATCCATTTTGCTGTTTTTTTCTCACATTGTCACTAAAATATTCTCTTTGTTATCTGAATAGGACATCTGCTGACTAGCCTGATCCTCTTTACCTGCTTGTGTGAAAAGTCTTGGTTAAATCTGTTAGGCCTTGGAGGCCCAGGAATCTGCTAAGTGCTTCTGAGCTTGAAAGATGCACTGTCCTTCGTCTGTTTTGTCTCTCCCACTTTTGGACACCTTTGATAGATAACCCTGACGTAGTGTGGGATAAGCCAAACAGTACAATATTCTGAGCAGTACTTGACCTGAAAGACTAATTACTTCTTAATAAGCACTGGACTTTTTCTCATATTCTAGAGAGACTCAAAAATGCAATACGAAAATTGATTTTTCACCCAACTTAGTTATCTTAATACAGGCAGTCCTAACACTGAAGAGAAATAATTTTTTTTAAAAAATAGTTTGTGAGAAATCTTTTAGAATCTCAATCCTGCTTTTATCTACCTTTTCTCCCCGGTTGTTTTTTACTAGGCGATGTTAGCACTAGACTAGACAGTGTTCGTCCCAGATGTGCTTGCATGTGTTTGAGGAACTGTATTGAACATCCCCCTTTGCCACAGAAACTATTCATCTTTAAATGTCAACTTCAGTGTTGAAATTTTATGAGAATGGAAAGGAATACATGTTTTCACTTATTTTAGACTTCTCTTTGGAAAATGTAGTTTGCTACTGTTGTCTCAAGCTGGAAGAGTTTACAAAGTTTTCTTCAATACTCATGGAAAACAAATGCAATTCTGAATTAGACTAGGAAAAAAATGTACCTTTCTTTTAAAAATCTTAATAATTAGAGCACATCAGTCTTAGACATATTTTGGGCCCTTTTTTCAATTTATATTCACCCTGGAGATTTTTTATTTTTATTCTTTTGTCTTGCCTTGCTTGTTTTCTTTCAAGTATGGTTTAACTTTTCAGGATCAAGGGCCTAAAAAGGTCAGAGTGAGAAGAGAACAATTACCTTTGTGACAACTGTCAGTTATTCAAGATAGAATATGTCATTTCCCAAGTAATGTTTAAAGATAGAATTACAGAATTACTATTGAGTTTGATTCACCTTGAGAAATCTCAAAAAAATTTTAAAGATCCATCCTGTCACTTTTTTCTCTTATGTGAAGATGCTTCTTAAACCTGAGAGAATAGCTCTTTGGAATCTCTCTGACTTTGAACTCTTGCAAAACCACTTCCAAGATGGGGAGGAGCCCTATGGTGAATTAGCAAGCTGAAGATCAGCTATTACCATGACGCAGATACTAAGCATGAGAGGGGCTCTGGAAATGAAGTGAAAAATACCAGGTTGCCCCAAACAGCAGTTTAAGGACAAGAAGAATCCAGCAATAGATTTTTCACCATTTTTGTTTAGATGTTAGGTATTTGAGAAGGTTCTTTTCTTTTTCTTTTCTTTTCAGAGAAACAATACTCTTATTTTAGAGATAAAACAAGATATTTAGATAGGCTTTTGGTTACTTAGGCTTTAATTAGGCTTTCAAAATTTTTATTTTTAAAATTTCTCACTTGATTTTCAGGTCTAATTCTTGAACTGTATCTCTTTTGGTCTTGATTTTGTTTTCAGAGAAATAGCAGAGCTAAGCTTTTCATTTAATTGTAATAAAATACTGCCCTAAAGAAGAACGAAATATGATTCTTTTTACTGGTTTATATAGAAAAGCATATAACAGTAATAATATTTTAACTATAGTTTGTATAGACCACACTCATTTAAACTCTATGCAAATGTTTGTTACTTCAGGGCAAACAAGCTACAAAAGCATAACGTGTGGTGTAGTGAGCACACACCATAAATTTGATAATAATACTTGTGAATTCATCATATTTTATATAGGAGATTGCTGTAGCATTATGAATAGTAATGTGCAAATGACATGAAAAAAATGTTGCCACACTCTTGAATGTTTTGTGATTTTAATACTAGTGTATTATTTTATTCTGTGCCAAGTTGCATTGGTTGATAAGTGAAGATATTAAAATAGCTGAAATTTTACATTGGCTTTAATGTGTAGAGTTTCTGTAATTCCCCATGAATCTGGAATGTTAATATAAATACTCCTTTTGTGGGGCAGCAGGAAACATGCTGCCCAGACTATGCATGTTACTGGGCAGACCTGCCTCTACTGTTTAGAGAAATAGAAGTGGGAGGCTGTCTTAAGTGAAAGTGAAAAAAGGCATTTGTTTAGCTGCATGGCAACACAAATATTTCACTTGGTGAGGACTGACAATGCATCTCATTATGCAAGGGGGTGCCAGCTTGTAAAAAATTTCTGTTTAACTTTCCATATTAGTTGAAAGTGCCTGTGCTTAACCGTTTGAAGCCTGGCATCCAGGTCCCCTTGATCCCCACCCCATAACACACACTTTTTTGTCTACCACTGTTTGTTTTTTAAATCGCAAAGTAATAGATGAGAGAGAGCCAAGGATATCTGGTCCACAGGATGCTATTAGGAATATGTGGGGAAGCCTGCCACATTGAAGTCTGCCTCAGGCTAGACATTTGTCACTTCTTCCTGTTTCTCTTATTCCTGATGCACTTTTCTTAAGGCTAATTGTAATGTTCTGCCTTGAAAGTAGAAACATTTGATGGTATTTGTTTTAAGTTGACAATTACCTTGTGGTACTACCATTGCCTGAGTAGCAGTCCCCTGTTCTCAAGATAATAATTGATCTTAAATTCTCCAATCTCCTCTTACAATGCATTTGGATCCTAGGCTATTTTTGCTTCTTATAAAAGTGGAGGAAAATAAATTAATGATGACTACAACATCACTTGTTTAGAGTTATTTATTTTATGGATTTTAATCTGGAGAAGGAGGAGAAGGACTTTCCACTTCAAGAGTGTTTGAGATCAAGTCTCTATTTTCTCATTGGCGTAATCCCTACCTTGTGGGCATTAATTTCAGTAGCTTTCTCAGCATATGGTGGTGTAAAGGGAGAGCAAACTACATTTTCAGATGTCTATGACTGTAATATTGCAAATGAAAAATTCTCAGCATTCACAAGCATAGAATGATGTGCAAGGACCAACTGGATGAGTATTCCAGGAAATGTACATTTTTTTTTCATAATTTCATCATACTTTTTAAAGCTGTGGCATCAGGAATTTCAGTTTGTTTAGAGAACATTTCAAAATGTTTTACCCAGTGAGAGAGTGCTAGTTACAGAATAAATTAAGAGAAAAAATTTATAATGGACAAAGCACTTTAAAATTATATAAACCAAGAGAGTTAAAAGTGTGGATGTCTTTGCATGAAAAAATGGAAAACAAGTTCAAATTGTTGGTAATTTCTTTGTCCTAGTATCTGCATAAGGTTTAGGGAATTTTACTTTTTGAGTATATTTACATTCCTTCTATAAAAGTAGTTGGGAAATTTAACTTTTTAAAAGTAAATATATTCAGTTCTGAGAATTAGAAGTCTATTCTGATTCTTTTTTTTCCAAATTAAATTGCTGGAAATTTGTAGTAAAATCTTTTCCTCCCCTTCCTTCCTTCTGCTTCCTTCTGGTTCTTATCCTAATCCATCTCTCTCTATTTTTAGTGTAGACTTTGGTCCTCTTCGTGAAGAGAGTCCTTTTAAACATGAAAAGCTGTGGCATCATCTGTTAGGCAGAAGCCTGAACTGGCTGGGGATCGTAAATGCCTGCCAAGGACATCTCTGACTCCTTTACCCCTTACTACTCCCATAGTAGTTGTGGATTTTTGCTGAATTAGTCACATTCTAGCCGTGAGTCTGGGCCTTTCAGATAGGAAACACAATATGCCATCAGTTGATGGGATGGGCCAGGGGTGTGAATGTGCTAGGAGGCAATGCAGTTATAATCTGGATGGAACCCAAAGTAAATATTTTGCCATTAACTTTCTCGTCAATTAGATAGTCATGGTTAGCCTCAAAGGACCAATATATGGATTTTTTTTTAACCACATTTGGACTTTTCAGTTCTGCATGTTATTGCTTGGTTCCTTTTCATCAAAAGCAGCTCACTTCCTCTCTTCAACAGAACAATACTTTAACTTTCCCAGCAAGTCTTACTTTGGGGTAGGTGAATTTGTCCAGTATCAAGGGCACAAGTATGGGGCATCAAATTTACGTCAGTAGTTCTGTCTCTTCATGCTGTGGTTCAGGGTGAGAGGTAGATGCATTGTTTCTATGGCATGTTTGTCTCCATTTTTCTCACCTACCATCCAATTACTACCTCAGGCTTAGAGTACTTGGTAGTGGCTTTATGGGACACTATTGTGATGTTCTCTAACAAATTCCTTAGCTCCAAAAGTAGAAAAAATACCTCTGGTTCCTTGTCATTTCACAGTGGTTGGTGGATAGTAAGCATCCAATAAATATTTGTTGAATGAGTAATTGAGTGGATGAGTGAGACTGTAGGAAATGTTGGCAAAAGAAGAGTATAAAATTCTTGAAAGGTGCAATTAGGAATCTTTATATTGATTCCCAATATATATATTTATATCTTCAAGTTGTGGACACTTGAAGTTCAAATTCTGGGACTAACTGGTAAGTTAAAATGAGGAGTCCTTAATTCAAAAAATTTTGGACAGACTTTTACTTTTTTAGCTGGTACAAATTAGCCATCGGTTGTTTTCAAGAATTGTCAGGTAGCATTCAGGTTTCCAAATTTGATACTTTGGAAGGCTGCTGTGGGATCCTTTAAAAGGTCATAGTTGGAAAACTGCCCAGGATTCAGAATAAATAATTTTTATGGTAACAGAGAGACTAGAAGACATCTTGGAAAATTCTGTATCTGTCTGTAGTTTTATATTTCACTCGCTAAAGAATAATGCTAGAAGCCTGAGGCTTGTCAGTAGGAAAAGTTGGCATGTCAGTCTACAGATAGCTTGGCAAAAGAGTACCTTTTTCTGAACATGCATTTTCTTTCTATTAAAGTCTGATTCTGAATTACTAGTCTACACTTGGTTCTGAATATAAAGATGGAGTTTCAAGCTGACTACAGTACACATGACAGTCAGATTGTCTCCAGTTCTCCTTTAACCTACTGTGGTACTAATGCTTTATGGGGGAAGCTTTGTGATCATGTTCATGGTCCAGGGAGAGATAAGCTAGTGGAGCGAGTATGTGTTCCTTAAATAGTTACATTTTGGGAAAAACCCCTTGGGAAGTCACATGTACTAAACTTTATGCTGAATCTTTAAAATCAAAGGACTATCCCCAAATCTCTCTAGTATTCCTCAAGCCTCTTTTAACCCAGGAACTTATACAGTCAGGAAACATTTTCTGCTAGGTTCTCTTTACTATTATTTTGCCCAGTGCCATGCCATTTACACTGCCAGATAAACTTGAATTTTGCTGGTATCCCTCATGATTGATCATTTATTCTGCCTGTGTAGTTAAGGATGTATTTATGCAAATGGCATATATTATATTTGCTGGCCACAAGGTAACAAAGGCCCAATTGTTTTTATGGTGAGACGATACAGATTTTACCTGCCCAATTAAGCAGGTAATTTACATGTCTAGCTTCTCAAACAGTAAAACCTACTTCCCATTATATGTGGGAGACTTACTTCATATTTTATTGCTCATTTGTTAAAATGTAAATCATAAAAAAATTTAGCATGTATCTTAGGTATTTTTGGCATATTAGGTCTGATACAAACAGCATATGAAGTGTCCCATTCTTTGTGCATTGTGAATATGATGACTGCCAAAGTGTGTGATTGCTATCCTTCTTTCAAGGCCCCAGCTTCTTATAGTCTTTTCTGATCTCACTTCATTTGAACTCCCACAGTATTTTGTATTTCTCTTTTTGTGCTTCACAGTTTGTCTTTTTAGTGATTTCTGTGAACATTCCTTTCTATTAGTTTCTGGTCAAAAGCTGTGTTTTCTTTTTTTTTTAAGGGCAGGGATGTTAAGTCAAATCCATCTTAAATAACTTACATGACCATAGAGTACCTACTGTTCAATAAGCACTCAGTATATAATTATTGAGTTAGTTAAAAATTCTGCAAACCTCCACTCTCCCAATCTTTTTCATAATTTATCAAATTTCCATTGCTCTTCTTACATTTAGCTGCTCTTATATGTGTTGATTGCTTTTACTGTTTCCATGTTATCCTGGGAGTTAGGAAAGAAGTAATTTCTTAAATTTGCAGGTAAGTTGAATGAAATATTTTAAAAAAATGCAGCGTGTGTTATTTATTGTGGGACTTGGAACAAAATCTGGAGCTTGTGATAAGAGAGCAGGGAAGGAATTGACATGTTATCCTCACCATTACTGCTCATGCTCCACTTGCCAACTATTACTTTGGAGTGGAGATTATGCCATATTTCCTTGTACCATCTCTAGCACAGTAGTTTGCTCATAGTCAGTGCTCTAGACATATGCATAACATGGATGTGTGAATGAATTTGACGTCAATGAATATAGCCTTCGATACCTCATCCCCTTTTTCCTTTAATGACTTTTTCTCTCTCTGGGCTTTCTTTGCATTTATGTTCTCCTTCTATTCTCTCATATAAAATCCTTCTTCAAGAAAGCATTTGATGATCAGTCACTTTCAACCCAAGATATAAATGGCCAATAATTGTTTAACGTGTTGTTCTTTTGTGGTATATGCATTTAAAAATGCAGGTCTTTTAAAATAAGAATTAAGATAAGTGAATTAAGTTATATGGGATCTTCATTCAAAATAAAGGTGTTGGTTTACTTGACCTCATAGAGAAACATGTTTATAGTTGGGCGCCAGAGTAGTTTTTGTAGTGCTTATGGATTGATGAATAAAAATTTCTAGAAAATTAGCTGAAGTTAGGCCTCTAAAAACCTTTGCAAGTGTTCTAAGGACTTAAACTTAGTAATGGCTAAGGGTAGAAAGATGGATAGAAAGTTCTTTGGGATATCTGGCTCTGAAATGAGAGAATGGAACTAAAATTATCAGAAGAAAAATCCTTTTGTTCTCACTTGCCTCAAGAATGGTTAAATTTGTAGTTTTTGTTCCTCTTTTGGGACTGCTAGAAACAATTCAAAGAAATCTCTGCTGTGCAACTGCTATTATAATGAAGAGTTTGCAATTACTTTTATTTTTTCCCTTAAGTAACCTCACTGTAATAATTATTAGAAAAAGAAACTCATGAGTTACAGATACACTGTTTACTGTATTCCCTGTCCAGCATTTTTTCTGGTAAAAGCACCCTGATGTTCTTTTGGGCAACAACCCTTCTTTCACTTTTGGTAAATGTGGTTGGGGTAGAGCTGCCCTTAGCCTCCCAAGTCATAGGGAGTGGTTGTTCCATACGCCTGACCACAGTGATTGTCCAGAAATAAACATGTTATCCTAGCCAGGCCAAGGGGACTTAATCCTGGAATCTTTGATGGAATTACTGGAAAAGAAGCACTGTCTTTCTACTGTGATTGCTAACCTGGAGTTTCTGTTGGTCATCTTTGTCCTGAGGGGGGAAAATCTGCCCGAGAGATGGGGAGAGACCAACTCCTGATTATATCGTTTTATCGCCGAGTCCAGCTGTGTCAGAAGCCAGGACATTTCACTTATGTTGAGCCAATAAATTATTTTTTTGATAAAGCTACTTTGAGTTGGTTTTTATCATTTACAACTAAAAGTATTCTAGTGAATACAGCCAGAGTTGCACAACTGACTGTACAACTGATATGGTGGATAGATATATGTGATTTTGGAGAAATATTTTGATGTCCATTGACTCCCTCAATATGTGCAATTTATTTATTCCATTTTACTTTCCATGACTGTGGATGAGTGTGGGGGATATGATGAAAGTCACTAGTCTTTAAACAAGAATAGTTTCTACTGAAATCATTTTATTACTATTGTCAAAGAATAAAATGCAAATGAAATGATATAACTAAGATGAATTTCAGACTTTAAGTTATTTTGAAAATAGAACAAGTTTACAGATTTTTCCCAGGTTAAAAATAATTTTCCTGGTGCTGGCTGCGTGGCCAAGCAGTTAAGTTTGTGCATTCCACTTCAGCAGCTCAGGATTTGCTGGTTCAGATCCTGGGTGCAGACCCGCACACTGCTCAACAAGCCATGCTGTGGCAGCGTCCCACATAACAGAACTAGAATGACTTACAACTAGGATATACAACTATGTACCGGGGCTTTGGGGAGGAAAAAAAAAGAGGAAGATTGGCAACAGATGTTAGTTCAGGGCCAATCTTCCTCACCAAGAAACATACTTAAAAAATAATAATAATACTTTTCCTTTTTCCTATATAAAAGATGGTGAAATTTCCTTCTATTTTTAATATTCACTGTCTATTGCAGTTTGATATTTCTGTTAGATGCACAACTTGGGCAGTAATTGGAGAGAGTACTTTATTTATTGTGCTCTGAAGAAATGTCCTCTGCTTGTGACATTTTCATATGTTAATCCTATTCATTAATATATAATTCTACTTAAGATCAACTTTAATGGATTTATTTCAAATTAGAGATCTTCTTACTGCTTTGGAAAACACAAAACAGAAATGGATCTAGTACTGCAAATTTTGCTGTTTTCCTGGAAAAAATAATCTGAATTTGGGAGAAAATTTACTCTCCAAATATAGTTACACAAGTAGAACTACTTGACTTTCATAAATCATATTTAAATGGGCAATGTTTTTAATTTATATTTGTTACATAGCCTTTTAGGAGGTCTCCATTTTATCTGTCTATCTTTTCACATTGTTTGAAATATATTTGTAAAGACTAGGTTGGTTTTTGATCATTTCTCTTAGAAGCATGCTGGACCATTTTATAGTAAGATTTTATTGCTGTATTTTGTTTATTGCTATATTAAATTTCTTTTTAAATCCAACATTAAAATAAGATTGTAGGTTTTCCTGTTTGTTTTTTTCCTACCATCGAACGATGTGTATTCTCAATCAAATTTGGTCTTTTTTACTTAGCAAACCTTAAGTGCCAAGGTCTTAAATTGGCACTGTTTTCTCCCTAATTCTTATAGATTATAGATATGTCCCTCAGATCTAAGAGCCTCAGATCTAAGTCTCTTGGGTGTTGATGTTCTCATTAGGAAATGATCATGTTCAGAAGTTGGGGTGCTAACTAGTTCATGAGGGTAAGGTCCTCATTAGAACCATTTTAAGATCATGCAAAAGTTGCAGAAGCCTTAACCTTTAAGATTCCATGCAGACAGTAGCACATTTGGAATGGCATGCACACTTAGTTATATGCGTGGAATTTCTCAGAGGTAGTGGGTTTTGAAGTTTTATTATCTATCACTATGTAGGATTTCCCTTTTCCTCAAATGACCCCAAGATTGCAACCCAGACCAAGCAAAATTTAAAATGGGTCAAATTTCCGGGAAGAACCTGCTTCTAATAGCCTCTCCTTTCTTCTTTCTACGGCCCTTCTATGTGGTCATCTTTCTTTCTTTTTAGTCGCTCACTGTCTGTTTATTTCCCTTACCTAAACCTGCTCGCAGGATAATATCCCATAGCAGTCACGCATACCTTTATTGTTATTTTTTTGGCTAATTTCTTTTGTTATATTTATATTAAAACAACAAGGAAAAATGATAAAGTCTCACACACAATTTCACAATTTGTCATCTGTTTTCATGTTTACCTGCTCATTTCCAGTCTTTGTCCATCTTTCTTTTTATTCACATCTGTTGCCAGTCTTCCTCTTTTGCTGGAGGAAGATTGTCCCTGAGCTAAGATCCGTGCCAGTCTTCCTCTATTTTGTATGTGGGACATCGCCACAGCTTGGCTTGATGAGTGATGTGTAGCTCCACAACTAGGATCCAAACCCGTGAACCCTGGGCTGCCAAAGCAGAGTGCGTGAACTTAACTATACCAAGGGCTGGCCCTTTTGTCTATCTTTTTAAAAGAATAATTAAACAAAACTATAATCAGAGCATAGATGTCATTGTGTGTTGTTTTTCATTTAATGTTATATAACAAACACTTCCCACCACAAAGAACTTTCCATAACCCATATAGACACTTAGGGAAGTCCTGATGTGTCTTACTGTCTGTGGATGGGAGCTGCCATTTAGGCCTTATTTTGAATAGTCTTACTCCTGGTCGTGAGATACTCCATTCACAATTAGCTTGAAGCTCTTACTGAGAAAAGACATAGTTTCTATCTATTATGGGAATGCATCCTAACATTCTGCCAATAACTATGAAGTTTTCTGTAGGTTTTTCTGCATGTCTTGTATCTGTTGAGATGTTTATAGAATTTTTCTTCTTCCATCTGTGAATATGGTGTTATGGCAGATTTTTCTGAACCATCTAGCATTACTGGGATTTAAACCTACTTTTTCTTGATGGATTTTCATTTATACTGTAGAATTAGTTAATGTCTAAAGGACTTTTGCATCTGTGTTCATAAATGAGATTAGTTGATAGTTTTCCTTTTTTTTATAGTATCTTTATTTTGTTTTGGAATCAAGGATATTCTAGCCTTATAAAATGAGTTGGGAGTCATATACATCTTAGTGTGGACAGAACTCATAGTATAACCTCTCCTAGAGGCACTTAAGTTTAAACTCTAAGTAGGAAATAAATATTTTTATCCTTAAAGGATTTTGAAACATCAACCTAAGATAGCTGTTTTTTTTGAGGAGGAGTTAATGTTTGGGGGAAGTTGGGGGTAGAGAAAATGTTGGTAAAGCATGGAAGTTGCCTCCACAGTTTCTGTCATAGCAGTGTAATTATTTTGGTGTTTATCTGAGTATTTTTTGGCAGTCCTGTGGTATGATCAGTTGGGATTAAGAGGAGAGCAGGTCAATGACATTGGTTAGGGAAGATCTTATCAGAGAAGGTGTTAACTGAACATTGAAAAAGTCACCTGCATCAAAGTTGGAGCTAAACATGATTTGAGATTTAAATACATTCCAATTAGTCTGTTTATGTCCCTAAAGCCCTTTAAAAGGCAGAAGGATAGAGCTTCTCCTCCAGGCCCCACAATTACCTCACTGGTTGCATTAAACCATTATGACATTGTTCTTCCTCCAAGTTTCTCCTTGGAGATAATTTTAGTCAGATTTTTATCTCTAAAAAAATCTGAGAAGTAGATGTGGCTCCGCATATAGTTTGACCTATGTTTAACCTCATTTCATCCTATCAAAAATAGTTCAACACAAATCTTAGGAATTCTTAAGTTTGGGCTTACTAAGTATCTGATATGACTACTGATGCACTTTCTTACAAAAGAGATACTTTTTCCGTCCTTTTCTATTCTTCTAAATGTATCACAATTTAATTCAACACACAGTTTTTGAGCACCTACTATGTACCAGGTACTGGATATTCAAAGATGATGTTCTTAAGGAGTTCAATCTTTCCTTTTCATCCTTGTTCTCTAAGGCGCTTTCCTTTTCTGATATCTAGGTGCTTTTGTTTCTCTTTCTTTTTGCCTGTCAAAGCAAAGAAACTTTTAAAGGAAATTTTGAATTAAACCAAAGCTGCTTCTATTGAGAAGAATTAGTACAGCTCTCTGAACATGGGCCTATTGTTTGTTTAGAACCCAGTGTTAATGAGGGCACAATGCTTGTCTTGATTCTTATATGGACCTGTTAGCTTTGCTCTGTTCCATGGCCTAGGATCACTGCTCAAATGATTGATACTTGCTAACGACCAGGTGAGAGACTTTGGTTGATCAAAACATTAGGAAATTAGTGCATGTTGCATACTTGTCAGGTGTCATCCTTTATAAAAGGTGAACCATAATTTAGGACTTCACTTTAAAACAAAATTATTACTGAAATAAGTTGTAAAGGAATGTGGAAAAGTGAAAGAGACTTAAAGCATTTTATTATGCTGTGTTTTTTTGTTCTCCATTAATTGGGTAATTCTTAAGACAATTTTCTCCATATCATTTAGTTTCCTTTTTAATATCTTTGGATGCAAGATTGTGCTTTGCTGGCCTCTCTTTCTTGTTCCTCGGGTGTTAGTGCCAGCTTTGGCAGCCATAATTGTCAGTGCTGGCTCAAATGAAGGAATGGCTGAAGGCTCCTTTTGGAGACCCACTTTGCTGGTTATTTTAATTACTCACAGGGATAATTGTTGAGTGGTGCTATAAAGGATAATATTTCCCTTGCCACAGGATTTAGGAATTCTGCCTAGTAATCACTCCTACTCCTGTTGAATGAGTGTATCTAAGTGGAAAGACTGGTAACTGGCTGTAGGTATCTCCCTAAAATTGTGTGAAGGGCCCCTGGCAGATTAACTCTGGGAAATTCATGTAACCATTACGAATGCTTTCTTCATTGATCTTTTGCTTTCATATGATCAGAAACAGAGAATTTGCAAAATTTAAAATTAAGTTCTTCATCGTCTTATTCTAGGACACCTTCTGTCATATAGCCCTGTGAGACCAAAGATTTTCTTTGCTTTCCTTTTTCACAGTCAGAGATATTAGAAGAACAATAGGATATCTGTGATAAGATCCCTGCTTAAATATTTTTTAAATTAATACTGCTATTGTGGCCATGTCTGTTGTGGTAAAGGACTGTGATATGCTATTTGCTGGTATTCTGTGGAATGGGACTGTCAATACTTTCTGAGATATAGTGATGGAAAAAATTGTGGATCCAGTATCCATTAGATATTTCCTCAAACTTAGCTGCTTCTCTGGGTGGAAGGGAGACACAAAAGTGTAGTTTTGAAGTCTTTTATCAAGGAAAAATTGATTCACAACAAATCAGTAAACAACTTGTGTAGGTCATATATTAGAACTGACTTTATAGGTTGCAGTTTTTAAATTGGAAATAAATGAAGACAAGGTAAGGTGGGGTTGTTTGTTAATTGTCTTTTTAAAAGAGTTTTTGCCATTTATTAAAATAAAAATGATTTCAATTTTGAGTCACTATCTAGACTACATTAGTTAAAATGGAACAAAAGAGAAACTTCTGCTGAAGAATCATCCAAATGACCTTGACCTCTTTGAAAGGTTAATTGCTTTAAAGGCCCCAGTTCTTCTTCCTCCTTCCTTGTATCCGAGACCTTTGCCATGAAACTTTACAGTGCCCTTCCACTCTGGACTGGGCATTCTGTCTTACCTCTTGACTCTGGGATCCATCATTTAACTTGCTTTGGCCAACGAGATATTAGCAAATGTGACACTAGTAGAGGCTTGTAAAAGTACTTGTACATTTCTGTTCATACTTGCCCTTTTCTGTCACTACGAGAAGAACAAGCCTGGGCTAGTCTACTGAAGGATGACACATATGGAGCAGAGTTGAATTACTCTAGTCATCCCAGCCAAGGCCATCCTAGATGAGCCAAAAGCCAGCCAACCATAAGACATGTTGGTGAGCTCAGCTAAAACCAGAAGAAATGCCCAGCTGACCTGCAGACACATGAGCTAAATAAATGCTTATTGTTTTAAGCCACTGAGTTTTGGGGTGGTCAACCCTGCAACATTCTTGTGGCTGTAGATAACTGAAACAACCTCAGATAACCCTGTTTGAAAAAGACTCAATTGGGCAAATATCACAGATGATCCTGAGTGATTTCTTGCTGTTCCAATGACAATATATGTTTCACATTGATTCAAATTCTTAGAGCCAACAGCTCAGTGATGCTTGTCTGAGACTTGATTTAAAGTAGATTATGTTTTCTTTGTGGGTTGATTTTAGGAACTCTGGAGATACTGCCCACCCAGTCTACCTATTCAGCCTATGTGTGTTAGCCTCACAGGGCACAGACATTCCATCCATAAGGAAAGATAAAGCAGAAAATGCAAGTAGTGCAAGTAATTGAGCTAAATTCATATGGTAAGAAACACAAATGCCAGTATATTCTGTGTCAAGAGCAAAGTTTGACTAGAAAGGGGTGGTGAGTGGAGTCAGAGGGGAAAAATAAGGCTAGGAAAAGGGAAACTGGATTTACTTTGGCTATTTAAGGACAACATAGTGTAAAAAGGAAAGCTGTGAATGAAGACTGAGCTTTCAAATCTCAACTCCATTTATACTCTTTAAGTCCAGTTTGTTAAAGAGGAGGGAAAAGGTTGGATGAAAAGAGGCAAAGATGTAGTTTTGTTAGGGGCATGGTGCTTTAATTCTTTCTTTGTGCTTTGAGACCAAATGACTATTGTCTTTTCTGCTTTCAGACTCTGTATATAGTATTGCTATTTCATTCACTTCCTTTTGTGATAGAAAGAAGTGTATTTTTTGTGACTTATATAAATATATGTATTAAAATATGTATATTTATAACATATAAAAAGTAGTAGGCTGACGGGGCTGGCCCCGTGGCTGAGTGGTTAAGTTTGTGCACTCCGCTGCAGGTGGCCCAGTGTTTCATTGGTTCGAATCCTGGGCGCGGACATGGCACTGCTCACCAAACCATGCTGAGGCAGCATCCTACATGCCACAACTAGAAGGACCCACAACAAAGAATATAAAACTATGTACTGGAGGGCTTTGGGGAGAAAAGGGAAAAAAATAATAAAATCTTAAAAAAAAAAAAAAAAGTAGTGGGCTGACAATCAGAGTCCCCTGGACAGAAGCAGGGCATCACTGAACACATAATAATCATTATGGCCCTGCATTCAGCTGGACCTGTACTCGGAGAAGGAGTGCTGGATGGGGGACCTGTACTTGGTTAATTCATCATATTACTTGGAAAGGTCCTTATTATTTTGCACAGCAGTGTGGTCACCTGGCGGTAGGTCATTAGCATTTTAGTGTTCTTTTCCGCACAACAATGCACAACATGCTAATTAGAGGATTCTGAAAGCTAAGTAACCTGTTTTAAAATCAGACATTTTAATTTGCAGCTTTAATGGCTGTTTTTATAATAACTGGCTTTATTGGGGGTAAAAGCACTTCTCATGTTCCACTAGCAAGGCAGAGTATAACAGAAGCTGACAAAATTAAAAACCTCATAATGCGACCTTTGCCTGGGATAAAAGGCTGTTTCATAACAATTTCCTTTTGTTCTTTGTTTAAGCCATTACTCTAAAAGGAGCCTCCGATTAATCTAAGTAAATGCATCATTACAGTACTAATCCATGTCCTTCTGTCAGTGTCTGTTTTAATTAAATAAGAAATGCTAACAGAAAGATATCATGCACAAAGCTGTGATTGGAGAAAGAAGCATTGGTTGATCAGGGAAAGATTAAAAAGGGCTTTACTGTTTTGTCCATTTGCATAACTCCAGATGCCACAGTGTTTCAGGTTGAAAGAAAACTTACAAAAGAGTTTAACACATTTCACTCTTATAGATTTAAAATAATGGGATTTACCAATGAAATTCTAATCATCCAATTTATCATATGTTAGACATTCCAAAGCAAGGAGCAGAACAGCTTGGGGTGTGTCTTTTAAAGGTTTTATGCAATGTTGTGTTCTATCTGTGAAAACATACTTGCCAAATTTGCATGTGTTTCTTCTTATTTTGGGTGACATTGGTAAAACCTGGTTGTGAACATACAATATGATTTTTTTTCCTTTTTAAAGTATCTTGCAGCGTCTTGTTTTTTTTTTATGGTTTTCTATTGATAATATGTTAAGAATTTAGGCCCTTAATTGGTTGTTAACAATGAAAAGTACATTTAACAAATGCTTATAAAATGAATGTATCTAGTTAATATGGCTACCCTGATATGCAGAGACTCTTAGCAGTAGAGTTGCAGAATTCCCGTGGTGAGGGTTTTCTCCATATACGGGCCATTATTTGATGTAATGAAAAGAGAAAGTGTGCAACAGTGAGATTGTTAATTAATTTAGCCTAACAAGATGAAGATAAATGAAGCAAAGCACAGATTGAATGAAGCAAGAGGTCTTATTTACAATTTAACACATTTTTATATAATGCAGATTTCACTTGATAAAAAACAAACAGACCCCCACCCCAAATACCTGCTAACAAAAAAGTACACTCCCTCCCACCACAATTCAACACTGAAATCCTGACTTGACTTTACAGAAAACATGTACTATGGCTCCATATAGAAGACACTTTTACAGTGTGTAAACAGTGCCTTTCTACTGCTGAGAATCCTACGCTAGTTAACCTTTAACTTCAGCATTTTATTATTCTCCCTATAGACTGAGGATGACCAAAAGAATAATTATCTGGAAACCTTTGGGTTTCTTGTCCTCCAGGTTATCCTGAGGCATCTTGTTTCAGTTATTTAATAATCATTTTATTTTAATCCTCTTTTTACCAAAGGAAAGAAGCTCAAAAGTGAGAAAAGAAAAAAAAAAGAGCCATGAGCCTTTTTACATGTGCTTGAATCTGAAGAATTCTTAAATTAGCATTATTTTTAAAAGTCTCCCTTTCAGAGATTAATGAGCTTTATCCAGTATTTGACCTTTTATCATTCTTGCTTTCTGCTCAGAAGTACTTCCTTCCTTCCTACAGTAGCTAGAAAAGACTGTCTCTTATCTTATGTTACTGTAGGCAGTGGTAACAGGGCTCTCTACAAATGGTGTTATTATGGTCACTATGTTTTTATCTCAGGGGTCATGAACAAATCCATGCAACTGCTTCTAAGGATTTCAATAAATAGGACTTTTTATCCAGACAATCGCCTTTTATGTTACTTTTAAACAAAACTACTAGTCCATCAAGAGTTTCAAAAGAAAACAATTCTACAGAGTGCCGGTATGGCCGCACAGACCAATCATCATGGCACCCATTCTCCAGTCCTTTATTTTTCAAGTCCACAACAATAGGTTGTTGATTCAATGGACAAGACCAGAACAATTAAGTTCTCTGTTTAGCAGCAGTGCAGCATTTTAATGCCCTTCTCTAATAATGGTCTCATTATTGTTATTCTAAGACTGGGCCTCAGGAGGAGGAATATTTGCTGGAGGTACGTCATTATTTTGCAAATTTCGATTAGCTCATCATGTTGTCTGTAGTGTGAAAATCGTAGCTAATTAGGGCAGCCAGTTAGACTACCAGCTTTTGAGCTTATGAGTTAAAAGGTAGCATACTTGATAGGCCAGTGATGTGAAAAAGGTGGTAAAAAGGAGGATTAGAGCAGTTGCCTTAGTAACTCCAACTTCCATCTGTGAGGGAACAATGGACTTGTGTTTCTCCCCCACCTTGGTGTAAAAATTGGTTTTGTTTTGAAAGGACAGGGTTCTTTTTATGAAAATCTGGAATTCAGCCCAACTGAGTGTAGTTTTAGTTGTTAGAAGAGACCATTGGGGATAGGAAAGATGAAAGGTCATGGTGAGCTTCAAGGACATGAAAGGTTGTTGTCTCATGTAACAATGGTAGATTGTTTTTTTCTAATATTTCTAGCCAGCCCCTAAGTCAGGTGATGGAACAAATACCTACAGTTTAGTCAGGTGAAACAGGAGGGGGTGGGGAAAGGAAAGGAGAAAAATGGGGTAAGAGAGAGTTTGTACTTTGTTAAAAAAAATAAAAGGTTAACTTCAATTTGCTTTTATTAAACACAGTGATATTTGTTTGTCACCATCTCTGAGATTCCAGTGTGCTTTGAATGGTTTGCTTCTGTGGGCCATCACATCTCTGGGAAGCTCTCCAATGTGTTAGGAAATGTGATTTAAGCTTTCTTCCTGAACTCCCAGGAGGACCAGTGATGTGATACTTAACAATAAATTTAGTTGTTGTAGCTTTCTCACATTAT
The DNA here is from genome assembly GCF_041296265.1 of Equus caballus. Classification (NCBI taxonomy): domain Eukaryota; kingdom Metazoa; phylum Chordata; class Mammalia; order Perissodactyla; family Equidae; genus Equus; species Equus caballus. The sequence continues at coordinate 87,358,081 of NC_091690.1, read as the reverse complement.
TGGTGTTCTTAAAAGGTTTTCCTTCAAATGCACACTGAATAAAATGAATGATAAATATGAAAGAAATTTGTTTCACCACTCTGCAGGGTTTTATCATAAATTCTATGACTTCCATCACAGAAAGTTTACAGGAAACTGTTTATATGTTGCTGCAATAGCAACGCAAATTTTTCTCTCTGTACATAAGAAAATGCCACAATTTTAAGAGCTATTGGAGGTTTTGTATTACAGAGGAGGTGACAGAAAAGGATTGAATACTGTGTTATTTCTTAAAAACCAAATCACTCTCTCTGGGTTTGAAATACTTTTATTTCAGCAAAATGAGTGACTTCTATTTTTCTTCCATATCAATATTAAAACACTTGGTTGGTGCTGTGTGTGTATGTGTGTTGTTAGAAACAGAGAGAGTTTAGGAACACTATCCTTTTAAGCAAAAAGATCATCCTTTGATGATCAAAGGAACCTTCATATTTCTTCCTCTCTATTGTCCCCAAACAACCCTTGTATAATTGAAGCTGGACTTGGTCCAGGGGGTAGCGGAGATTTTCAAATTCTCTTTTAATCCCATGTCTTTGTTTTTGTATTTTTTCAAGCCAACAGTACTTATTGCTGTAGCCTTTCTTTTTTTTTGAGAAGCTGTGTTTATTTATTTATTGCAGATACCTCATAGACTTGAAATAATATCATGAAATTCTAGAGCTTAAGGACTTTTGAGATGATTTAGTACAATTCTTGTATTTGAAAAATAAGAAAAGTGAGACCAGAAAGTTGAAATGACTTGCCCAAGGTAGCTCAACTAGTTAGGAGTAGACAAATAGATGCCATTTGCTGTATTATTTAAATATAAAAACTTGAAATCAAAGGAAGAATGAAGAAGCATTATAGGAACATGTGTAACTTGTTTACTGGTAATTTTAGTGGTTGAGGGGACATGGAATAAAGCTAACATCTGGTGGTGGTGGTGGTGGTGGGCTTGGGATTCAGATTAGATTTTTTATATCTATTAAATCTCCATTTTAAATAAATGAAACTTTTTTTTCTGACAAAAAAAAAAACCCACAAAAAACCCAACATAACTGGGGAGAGATGTATCCTAAGATACTAGCATAGCATTCAGAATCTGCAACCTTTCTTGATCCAGGTACTGTGTGGGATACTTTTATACCCATTATTATAATTTAGGATTTAAACACTTTTTCTTTCCAGTGTGGCCAATTAGTTAACTGTTCTGTTTCTTAGTTTTTGCATCTGTAGACAGGGACCTGGTGTTATTCAACTTTATTAGATGTTGTGAGACATAGGAATCAGTATATGATTGAAAAATGCAATATACGTTTGACAGAATATTATGATTGTAAATTTGTGCTTTATCCAAACAGATGTCTCAAGGCAAATGTGAACCATAGTATTTAGATCGATATAAATGCTATAGTTTATTTTTAGAATCATTCAGAACATATTTAGAAATTTTGGATTATATTTAAACATAGAGGAGAAAATAAAATAATGCAGAATTTCTCTTTATTATTTCATAATAAAAAATTTGCTCCCTAGTAACATTTTGGTGTATTTCATTTCAGTCTTTTATCTATACGTATATGAGAAGAAAGAACATGTCTACTTGTTTACTGCCCTCTCTCTAGTGCCTAGAACAGTGTATGGCTCATAGTAGTTACTTGAAAAATAGTTGTTGAGTAGATGAAAAAAAAAATCACAAAATTGGATCATCCTGTAGATACATTTTTGTATTTAAGAAATTATTTTATTGGATTTTCCTGTATTAATAGGATGTAAATAGTCTTGGAAAACAAGATATTTAATGACGACGTCATATACCATCATATGGATGTACCACAGTTTGTTTTACCATTAATTTATTGGTTTCTACCTTTTCACTATTATAATATGAAAGTTAATTTATAAGGATCTCTTCCATTTATTATTATTATTAAAGTGGTAAAATTTAAAAATCAATGAAAAAAAACCCTCATAACAATAAAACCCCACCAAACTCCATCACCTCCTTCAAGTCTTTGCTTGGATGTCATCTTCTCAGTGAGGACTACCTTGACCACTCTTTAAAATCACAACTCTGCAAACATTTCTGATCTCTTTAATCCTATTCTATTTGTTTCCATAGCCTTTATCATCTTTTAACATACTGTATAATTTGCATATCTATTAAATTTATTGGCCATCTTTCCCTCATATTTCCTAGAATATAAGCTCTGGATAGCACAGAATATTTGACTGTTTTGGCAACTCATATTCCCTACTGTTTTGAAGAATGCCTAGGACATAGTAGGTTGTTAACAATATTTTTTGAATGCATTTACTAAAGCTTAAAGAGATGGACATGTCTATTTTTTAAGTTAAGAATCAATCCTTTTCTCTTCACATGGGGGACTTTCATCAACCAATTTGTACACTAGCTAAGGACTCCTGTTTTCTCAGTGTTACTATGTACATGTTACCCAGTTAAATTAAGTCAAATCATAGCACTTGGCTGAATCTTAGGCCATGTTGGTTACAGTCAAAGTGTCTTGCAACAAAGGCACCAAGCTTTTGCCACTTGAAGTCACTCTAATCTCTAGCTGCAGGGAGACGGTTCTGGATGAGAAATGTCACCAATATCACTCCAGATGATCCTTTTCCTCATCTAGAAGTCCTTCTGGTAAGACTCTTGAGGTTTACTGGTTAAACTGGGAAAACTCAGGTTAACCTGATTATTTATCTATATTTTGGGATGATTTTTTTTTGCCCCCAGCTGATTATTGGTCCTATTCTTGAAATTTTCTTAGGTAAGACATTTCACAAACTCCTGCTTATTTCTTTCACTATATATGGTTTATATTTTCCTTTAAAAATCACATAAAACAAAAATAATTGCCACTTTGTATCCTTTGTTGATAAATGTTAATTATGATCTTTATACAATAGCAGTTATATAGCTACGATAATACCTTATTTTTATATGGTATTTATAGTTTCAAAGCTCTTTAATGAACATGATTATCAAATTAATCCTAGAGACACAGGGCGTGGTTTATTATACCCATTTAGGGACCGAGACACAAACAAGTGAAGAGACTTAATCTAGATCATAAATCTAGGAAGTGGTAGAGAGGCCACAAGAAATCCAAGTCTTCTGAGTTCTACTAATCCAATACTATTTTTCTTTTACTCACTGTAACCTTCTCTCCAGGTTAAATAATCATTGTTTCGTTGACCTTTTTAAATAGATTCCATGAAAATGAAAACAAATGATTAGAATTAAAAAATTTGTTTACTTTATTTTCCCTGGTCTACTATTCCAGTTCTCAAGGACTTTCCTTTATCTTTCCGTGGTTCTTCTTTTTCCATAGTTCTTATCTTTTCCCTTGTTCTGACTGTGAACATGGGCTTTTATAGCAGTTTGTGAAATCATTGGCTGCCATGTCTGTCTTTTCACCTTTTAGCTAGTTGTTTGTTTCACTTCTCTACACATGACTAAGCAATCCTCTTCACTGTAACAGATATAGAGCAGACTGGTAGGGTTCCACTGGGATGGGAACAGCCTTGGGAGAAAGTTAATATAGCAGACAAAATATATTAGCTAAAAGATTGGGCAGTGAACACCAACAAGTGGGTCCATGTATGTAGAAGAGAGGCATAAAATAGGAGATTAAAGTGTTTCATAAAACAGACAAAGCAAGACAAGTCTGGGGCAAATGGTACTTAGAGATTTAGACAGGTAGTCCACTATAAGACCATAGACAGTACATGGAGTTAAAGGACAGATTCCAGTTTCTGAGTAGTCTGCAAGTGGAAGGTTGCCAAGACCATGGAAGGGTCATGGTCTTAGATGGACTAGTGCATTCAGGTAAAGAAAGGCAAGGTAGAATCCTAGTTTTTGGAACCAAAGCAAAAAGTCAAGGTCAAACTAGCAGCAGGGGCAATTAATTTCATTCTGAGTCCCAAGGGCTTGTCTTGGAGTCTCTTTATAGATGAGGTCAGAAATGGTCTTAGAGCAGGGGCTCTCAAACTTTTAATGCACATAAGAATCACCTGGGGTGCTTTGGCTTTCTGGAGTGGGGCCCAGGTGTCTATATTTTAAACAAGTGCCCCAGATTATTCTGAAGCTAGTGTTTACAGATCACATTTGGAGAAAATTGCCATAAAGCCTGATATGGCGCTTATTGTAGGATAAGGGACCAAGAGATTACAAGTGTTGAGAGAGGAGGCATTTAGAGGTTGCAAGTCAGACCTTTCTACTAAGAGAAAAATGTATCTGTTATGCCCAGAGCTGATTTGTATTTACTTGCATGTAAGAAAGCAGAAAACATTGGCTGATATGCACTGGACTGGTGTGTTGTAAGCCTATTCAGTTTTTCTCTTCTTGTGTTTCTTGTGTTTATGACCTGAGTGCTTTTGTAGTATCTGACATAAAGATTTATTCCTTTTAGTGTAAAAAAATAAGGCTGATTGTTCTTTTGTGTCTCATCTAAACTGTCCTTCATTTTTACTTTCCATTTGTTATCTGCATAATTGAATTTCTCCTTTTCCTTCCCGCTTCATAAATTGATTAGCATGAGTTGAGCAGACTGCTGTAATGCTAAGGGTTAACCAGAAGAGAATTACAAATGAACTATCTAGAAAGTTGATTATTAATCCAGCTAGAGAAGAAATATCCTTTTACTTAGCAAGAATGAGTATCCAAAGAGCTGATAATATTGTTCAGGCAGTGAGGTGGAATGGCAGAGATTGGTAAGTAAAACAAAACTTGGAGCTAATTTTTTATATCCATTTTTAAAAATGCATAGAATGTTGATCTGTTTAAACAGTTAAATCTAATATGAATTTACAAGCTGCTGGAACAAGTCTAAAAAGTTCCAAATGTGTTTGTTAATAAGATCCCTACTTAGACTATCGGTAAAAGTTAACTGAAAAGTATTTACATAAGTAGATAAATATATTTAATTGTGAATATTTATAAAAATACACGATTAGATTTGTGATTAAGAACAAGGAAGTGAGCATGGAGGAATGATTACTAAAGCAATCTGAGTCCAAACCTCAAGCTGAAGAATATGGAGTGACAAACTTGTTATTTCACTAGAGCAAGTTCTGGGTTCTTAGGTATGAAAATATAATTTAAAATATAATATTTGCATAAAGATTCAATGAGATATTTTTCAGACTTCTGGCTAACAAAAATTGTCATAAGTTCTCTTATTTTCTGGGTCCTAGTACTCATTTCGTCTTGATGTTTAATTTAAGGACTTTTCTAAAGACAGCTTTTATTGTATTTGTGAATTGGAAGGAAAGAGAAATGAGAGGATCTGTGCTATTTGTACAAAGAAAATTAAGTGAAAAGGTATGATTTTAATAATGTTCTTCCATCAAAGACTGCTCCTCCTGTTGTAGAAGAAATTTTGATGTCCATATTCAATTCTATAAGTTTGAAGTTTTGCATGAATTACTTGATATTACAAAACTGAGCCTTTTAAACATAGTATGGACCACACTGAATATTATTGCAGCTTTAATCATTTCAGTGTAGCATTGTACTTAGGAGAAATTAGTAAATTTATTAAACTTACCCTAAATTGTAATTGTGCACCGTCAACTGCAGGATTTTAACCTTTTCTTTAAAAGTATTTCTTTAGTGGCAATAAAAAGGCCTCAAATTGCTATTTTGTTATTTAATACTTAACATTAAACATTAAAACATTTCTGTGTTTAAAACACAGAAAAAGTGTTTTAAAAAGACTGTAATTTTAGTATTGGAAATATATGTTATACATGTGCATGTGTGTTTGTGAATATATATAGTATATATACATTCAAAATACCAGAGCACCATTTAGCCATATACACTCAGCTTCTTTTAAGTTCTAATATTCTGGCCCATATTTAGGCCTGGGACTATAAACTATAGTAACTAAAATAATAAAAACAACAGTAAAAATTTATTGAGATCATGTGTGCTAACTGCTATGTTAAATGCCTTATCTCATTTAATCCTCATATTAACTCTGTGGTTGTTGGAAAGCTACAAGCTAAAACAAAAGATAAGCTAATTAAAGAGCCTCTAACATCAGGTTAAAAGTCTAGAAAATAAATGCCTATGAAACAAAGTATATAAGAGGGGGAGATCCCTAAATTCTGTGTGCTTGTCTTTTTCAAAATTGAGAAGATTTAGTATAAGCCTGGGAAAGAAGAGAAGGAAATGAACCAGTGAATTCTTGGCATTCATTAATTCTTTAAAAAATTTTTTATGAAGAAAACATCAGTCAAACGAAAATATATAAAGAATGGGTTAAAATACCTATGTATTTATGAGAAATAAAACATTCCCAATACAGTTGAAGCCTCCTAAGAACTCTTTCTCACTTTTCTGTCTTCCTCTGTTTGTGCCAGAGGCAAACCTTCTTTTGAATTTTGAATTTATCATTCTCATGCTTTTCTTTAAATTCCATATTCATCATATAGGAGGAAGAACTCCACTTGCCATTCTTTGAGACTCAAGAAAGACCTTTTCTTGCCTTCCTATTACACTTTAATGAAAACAAAAAATCCTTAACATAATCTGCAAAGCGCTGGCCCTGCATAGTCTGACCCCTGCATTGCCAGCCTCAGCTTTGGCCCTTCTCCCAAAAGTTCTTTCTGATTCAGCTGCTATACTGGTCGACCCCCTGCAAGTTTTCTCCTGCTCCAGGTCTTCACGTAACACTGTCTTCTCAACAGGAATACACTTCTCCCTGCTTTTCATCAGAATGATTCCTACTTATCCTTCAGGTTCCCATTTAAATGTTGTTTCTTCAGAGTAGTCTTTCCTGATCCTTCCAATTCAAATCTTATCTGCCTGCAAAGATCTTGTTTCCCAGCCTTTGATTTATTTCATAGCAGATATTGCAATTTTAAATTGCATATTTATTTGTGTGATTTTGTTTAATGTCTGTCCTTCACTCTGGACTGGCCTATTCTCTTCTCATGTTTTCCCTAGCATTTAGCGCACATGGTCTTGTACATTACAGGCACTCAATAAATATTTGTTGTTGTTATCAGGGAGAGGAATGTAGTAAAAGAGAAAGGAAGAAAGGGAGATTGAGAGAAAGAAAGAAAAATCACATAAAAATGGAGTCTGTGGGTTAGTTTGTGTCTACTGTTGAGGTAAAATGATGCAGCTTGATGCTAGCAAAGATTGGGGTGAGGGAGGTGGTAGTGACATTTTGTTTCTTACCACCTGTTTGTAGAACATTTGACAGCTTTTCCCCATTGTTGCTTCTTGTTTTTCAGTGTGATGTTTCACTTTTGCATTCTCATTTTGGAGAATCTGCGTTCCTGGGTGCAAGAACTGAGCTTTCAAATTATAAACTTATATAGCAGCCCTGGTGGCTATAATCTTAACGTGGAAATACCATAATGGGCTCTAAGAGTCTGGAAAAATTTAGGACACCCATTTAAAGAAATATATCTGCTACTTTTACATAGGAAAGCCGTGAGGCCACTTGTAAGAGTTTCAAGAAGGGTAACTATCACTAAAATATTCATAGTGGTGACAGTTGCTATAATATTGCTAGGCAGTTTGATTTTTTTTCAGGAGAATATAGAAAAGGTTATAAAAAAGGAAAAAGAAAATGAAGTCAGTCTGAGAGGAGGGCTAGGGTTTTCAAAATGTCAGAATATACTTATGTTGTACTCTATGTAAATCTTTGCTGGCATTTGTAATTAAAGTCCAAGGCTAAAAGATTATGCTGAAATGTTTTTTTTTTTGGTTGGTGGTGTGGGAAAAGGAGATAAAAAAGAGGATAAAAAAGAGAATTTAATTAAAATATTTTAGTGTTAAATGAAGGGGATTTGTAGAGTGTCTCATTTATGGTCATAGAAGGTGCCATTATTATTAATAATATTGTACCTTACATTTTCATTTTGCTTTATACTTTCAAATGAACTTTTTCATATATTATCTTATACAGTTCTTGTAGTGGCCCTGTGAGATGGTTAAAGCAGGGGTCTTATTATCTTCACTTCATAACTAGGAAAACTAAGACAGAAATCTGATGGGAACCAGGACAAAAACTTTCTTTTTTTACTTTCTAGGTATAGTTTTATAGGCAAGACTAATACTCACTCCACCTCTATCCCTCCAAAAAGGTTTGCATTGGAAAGTATAGTTAGGACCTTCTAAGGACCAGGATGGATTAGGTGGATGTCCTCTGTAGGTTTTCTAGACTTGTGTTTTATTTTTTTCTAATTTCCTAATGATGCAAAATAGTTAATCTCCAAGTGGAACTGAGATGGTTAAATACATATAATTAACAGACACATTGCTAAGCCTATCTAAGTTTAGGCTTATTGGATGAAGTTTAATGGGCCCAGTCTTTGCCTGGATATCTTAGGATATCTTAGGGGTCCAAAAATAAGGAGAAATAGGTGTGAACTTAAAAGAATAAAATACCATAATTTGGAGTACATGAACTGTAGCTTAAATAAAACCATGTGATAAAGCAGAGGGTACGCGCTCCTTGGGTGGAAATCCAAGTCATGTGAACTGAGGATGGACGCTTTTTGGTGCGCTTTTAAAAGATTTTTAAAAAGAAAAAGTGGAAGGCAATGTGTTATGTTGCATATACATGTATGCAGGCAAGTGGAGGGGAATTTCTTTGAAGACAAAGAAACGCCAGGAGGTGTTTGTAATGATTAGCTAAGAAGGCTGTTTGCTGCATTAAGGTGAAAGCCAAATCTTGTATTCTTCCATTGGACAAATAGCCTGGTTGCAGAGAAGTTCAATTTCTCACTCTTTCTGGCAGAAGCTTCCCTTAGGTTAAAAAGACCAGGCATATTTACTCTGAAGAACAGAAGCCGTCAGAGAATCCAATAGCTGACCTGAGATGGCCAAAGTGCTGCCATAGAGCAAGAGTGTATACTGTGGAGGGCCAAACCCAGGTTAGCAGGTGAAAGTCACAGGAAACCAGAGTCACAGGAACAGCAGAAGAAAACTTTGTAATAGTTACAGTTGTCAAAAAATAGAATGAGCTTCCTTGTTGAGGTGGTGAAGACCTTCTTATTAAAAGGAATTGGGGTGAAAGATTAAAATATTGAGTTATACCAAATTATTTCAATATTAAAGTTTATAGGAAGATGTCCTCTACACATCACCTGACAAGACAAGGATGTGAATCAACATAAGGGACAAAGATGTTTTGCTGTCTTATATGAAGTCAAAAATGAACTTCCTGAAGGGCAGTTTATTTTCTGTGTTTCTTAACCATACTTACCCTAGTATGTGAAAAAACCAGTGGATTTTTATCTGTAGGCAGCCATTTGATGCCTGGAATTATCCCAAGTAAGAACTTTAGACTTTACTAGCTATGCCCAAACCTCAAAGAATTGGTGTAAAATAACAGAACTGTATTATAAGGGGAAAAAAGAGAAATCAGTTTGTTTCTCCATTGGGTCCAAATCTGGAGAATAAGAATTTAATCTGAGTTAAGGAGAACAGTTTTGAAAATAACACTGAATTCATTTACTTACCTTTAAGGGCTCCTGAGCCTCTAATACATTAATGAGATAAAGGATCACATTTTTAAACATTTTAGATATTTTCTGTTATTTCAGTTTCTCCTTATTGAGGTAATACTTTCATTCCTTTAAAAAATTAAAAATATTTTAAAATTACGCAAATAATACACAAGTACATTCTTATTGTAGAATAGAGTCTAGCAAACAGTAGGCAATCATTAAATATTTCTTGAATAATTATTGAAAAAAATCAAAGGAAGTTTTCCTTAATATCTTTCCCCACCCTAAATTCAACTTATCTTCCCAAACATGGTTACTACTTTCATTCTGGTTTGTATCCTTCCAAATGTCTTTCTATATAATCATATATAAATATACACACTTATATGGAAATATGCAATTTTATTTTGTGTAAGGGTAACATGCCTCCCTTTTACCCATATTGCTTTATACATTGCATATCTTTTTTTTTCATTAAAATTCTGACTTAAACTTCTTTGCTGATTTATATAGCTTTATCTTATTTTCTTCTATGTAGTATTTTATACTATGCATGTACCATCGTTGTGTTGATAGACATCTGAGTTAATTCCAATTTAAATACTCTCAGTTGAAATTTTAGGTATTTAAAACTTGGAGGATGGAAATATTTGACTATGTTCTTTTAAAATATATAAAATGGGCATAGAAAATTTTTACTTGGTAGGGTTATGAGAATTAAGGATATTGTAGACAGAATAGAATTTATAAAGGTATGGAGGAGTGAAAAAGCATGATATCATTTAATCCTTCATTAAGGCAATACAAGGAATCTTTATCAGAAGACTATCTTGTCAGAAGATAATTGGTAGTGAGAAAAGACCCCTTTAAGTTAATCCATGTAAAATTGAGTGGGGATAACAACTATAAACTCTGGACAAAATATGAAAAACAATTATCTGAAGATACTGGGGAGCAACCAAAAGTGGCTAAATCTTGAGAGGAGATGACATTTGGAAGAAAGGAGGGACACTGGATAAGTTTGCCATTTTCAAGGTGTCCAGTGTGAAGGCATGCCCCAGTCTGTGCCAGTCAGGGCTAATAAAACTCCAGTAGAGAAATCAGCAGTCTTTCTGGTCTGGAGAACCAGCAAAATAGACTTTCAGGCAACCACAGCTACTGGGAAGTGAGGAGGTAATCCTGGAAAGGAAAGAGCCACAGAAAGGGTGCCTCAAATTCTATCTATAAACTTTGCTCCAATCTCTGACTGATTCCCAAACCATGCATGCATAGGACAGGCTTTAAGCAGCCCAGGTAAGACTAAAGGAATGAAACAGGTATGTGAGCTACTGCCCACTGCAAGTGAGACAGAATATGCAGTTTGGGTCTAAGCAAGTAAGCTTTTTGATAAAACAAACAAACAAAAAGTGACATTCTTTAGAGCACTATTAAAAAAATCCAGAGTCTCCAGGGCATAATGGTCAAAATGTCCAAAATATAACCCCAAATTACTCAACATATGAAGAATCAGGAAAATATTTAAAAAATGGCCTTTTCAGCAGAGAGAAATTACACAAAGAACCAAATTGGAACTTAAAATTGAAAAATATGATATCTGAAATAATAAAATAACTTGATGGGCCATTCAGTAGAATGAAGATGACAGAGGAAAAAAAAAAATCAGTGAAATTAAAAATAGATCGATAGAAATTAGCCAATTTAAAAAATAGAGAAAAAATGGAAAAGAAATGAATATAATATTAGGGATATGTGGGCCAATATTAAAAGGTCTAACAGATATAAGTTCAAGAAAAAAAGGAAAACAATATTAGTGCAGAAAAAAATACTTGAAGAAATAATGGACCCAAATTTCCCAAATTTTGTGAAAGATATAAATTTACATATTTAAGAAGTTCAGTGAACCCCAAGCAGGATAAATTCAAAGAAAAGCACACCTAGGCACTTATAATAACTTCCTGAAAACAAGAGAAATTCATAGATAAAGGTTGTGTGTTTTTGGTAAAGACCAAGAAAAAAGAGAATACAACTTACCAATATCAGGAATGAAAGAGGAATTATCACTACAGAATTTGTAGAGATTAAACAGACAATAATATTATGAATATTATGAATATCTTTATGCCAAAAAATTGTACTACTTAGATGAAATGGATAAATTCCTTGAAAAATACAACTTACTAAAACTGACACAAGATGAAACAGAAAACCTGAGTAGCACTTTATCTATAAAATAAATTGATTTTTCTTTTTTAAAGATTGGCACCTGAGCTAACATCTGTGGCCAGTCTTCTCTCTGTTTTCCTTCTTCTTCTTCTTCTCCCCAGAGTCCCCCAGTACATAGTTGTATATTCTAGTTGTGAGTGCCTCTGGTTGCGGTATGTGGGACACTGCCTCATCATGGCCTGATGAGCAGTGCCATGTCCGCGCCAGGATCCGAACTGGTGAAACCTTGGGCTGCAGAAGCGGAGTGCTTGTGCTTAAGCACTTGGCCTTGGGGCTGGCCCCTCTAACTGCAAATTTTTGATTTGTCAATAATTTGAGCTATTCTTCAACACTATATTTCTCATGAATTCCTGCATTTTTTAAAGGTTTTCAATTTCATTTTGCAGTCACTTTACCTTTTTACTTTGCATATTATTTACAGTATTCTGCAATGCAATATCTATCAATCAGCTAGCATGATTCTCAACCTTGACTGAAAAAAATTATCTTGCAATTTTTAAAAGTATTCCTATTCTTAGGGTGCACTTCAACCAATTAAATCAATCTTTGGGAATGAGACCCAGGCATCCATATTTTTTAAAGGCTTCATTTGACTCCAATGTGCAGAAATGTTTGAAACCACTGAGCAATGATTATCAAAGATACAAAGAAATTGACCCAAATGGGTGAGATATGTGTTAATTTGTGAGAAAAGTTTGAGTGAAGACTAATTTTAAAAACATTAGGTTCACTAGTGAATATTTTTGCGTTTTTATGCCTTTCACTTCCTATGTAGTTTTGGGGACTGACAATGAATATTTAAATAATGAGAGAATCTCTTGTATCCACTGAATGCCAAGCATGTATGGAGCAGGAATACGGTGGTGAACTAAAATGTATGTTGTCCTTTTCTCTAAGAGTTTACAATCCAAAGAAGAGGAAGATATTAAATAAATATTTAATGATAAGATAATAAATACTTTGAAAGGAAAGGGAGACCTAACCTAGGCTTGGAGTCAAGGGTGATGTCTCTGCATTAGTGATATTAAAGCTGAGACTTAAAAGATGAGTAAGAGATAATTTGGTGAAGAGGAGACATAAAAGGGAACATGATTTCTGAGGACTGTAAATTTAAAAGAAGCTCTAGGAACAAAAATCAGGCAAAGATGATTAAGAACTATCAACAGAAAATAGTTAGAGAAGATCGAGTCTTAAATTGCTGTGTGTGTGAGTGTCAGAGAAAAGGTTAGCAAGATAATATGGCACCAGATATTAATAGCTTTTGTAGCCATACATTTGGAGGAATATTCAGGAATTTAGAGTTTATTCTGTAGGTTATGAGGAAAAAACAAAGGTTTTTAAGCAGGACATTGAAGCAATCAGATTTTATATTTTAGGACCTCAACTCAGGTAGCAAAAAAAAAAGGTTTCCCAATTTGGTGTCCTCAACTTAGAATCAGAAAAGTAAACTTTGTTTTGCTTTTCGTGCATTGCAATGAAATTATTAAAGTAGTATGGATTTCTCCTCCAACTCTCATTATTAGTCTATCCCCCAAGCTAAATGCAAAACCACATGTATGAAGACAAAAAATCTCCAGTAGCATTTCTCAGGAGCCACATGTATACTAATACAAGCAGAGTCTTCCTATGAATTTTGAGTTTGTCAGAGACAGCTTTGAAATAAGATCAGGAGCTTGAGAGCCATACTCAAGGGGTTGACCCCAGAGAATAATATGGCTCCAGAAACCACAAATCTCTGAAGATACTAAAGTGGCACAAGGCAATTAATTTGACAGCAACACACATGAAACTGCCCTTTTAGTTTGAATGACTATATTAGCTAGTAGGATAGGAGGTGGGGGAGGAAAAAATGAAAATTTCAATTAAATAATCTTTTACATATTTTTCTCCTTTGGATTCAATTCATTCACAAATGATATAACCATTGCTTGGGATTTCCACAGCATTAATTAATTCAAAAGAGCAGAAAGTGAATCAGAACCAGAAACTTATGTATTATGCCCTTCTTTCCTTTAAGCATCGTGGAAAACTCAGTGTTTCTTGTGTTCACAGGAGTTTGCATTTCTAAGACTTGGGTGTATCCAATTTAAAAGTGGCTTAAAATTTGCTCCCAAACCTAATAATAAAGGAAAGATATTTGTTTTATATTTTCTTTACTTTTCTGTTTATTGAAAGTAAACAGTGATGGAAATATTTGATAGTATATTCATTTGTTTATTTAAGCAATGGAAATAAGACATGAGAGAAAGGACACCTAAAGAGCATTTTTGTTTTCCAAAGATAAAAGGCGCTTTGGAAAATAATTTACAGGCATAATTTAGGCTTACCTTCCTTTTACTACAAAATATAGATACCTCTGGTATTAATGATATCCACTGCCTTTAGCCCAGAGTCCAAGAAAAGAAATAGTCACAGCTAAATCAGCTAAAGTGCCAATTAGATCTGGAGATATCAAGTTTTAGGGGAAATTACAGACAGGGTAAATTGAATATTAATTGGGAATGGGGAAGCATATAATCTAAGGTCTAGTCCTGATTATGCCACAGTTTAACTGCAACTGTTTTTTATTTAGTCCATCTCAAATATGTCTAGCACTATACTGTTAATACTACTGAGAATGACACCAACACTTAAAGTCATTGAGAGTTTCTGGGGTCCCAGTACTTTGTACCTGTTTGTTCTTCTACTTTTCTCTCTTTTAAAATTAGAGCTCTAGTTAGTGAAGAAACAGGAAAATGATTTGTATTTCTGGGAAGAAGCACGTTTTCTAAATGAAAAAGTCCTCTAGGATCTGCTCTGTAGCTCTCTGGCATCTTCTCTACTGACTAGCTGTACGTGGTATTCAGAGGGACAGTTCCAAAGAAAGATACACACTATAGATCATAAAGAAAAATTCTGTCATACGTCCATTTTTGATATTTTAATTTGCTTTTTGTGCTGCCACCTTTTCCTTCTTTTTCAGCTGTGCAGAGTCAGTGATTACTCAGTAATAGCTAAATTTGCCCAAAGCATTCTAATTTCTATCTTAGAAGGTAAAAAAGTGCATTTTACTTATGACTATGCTTCTAGAAATTTTTCCATTTTATCAGTGTATTTTTCTCTTTCCCTAGAGTTGTTTAAACATTTTTTACCCTAAAAATGAGGGTGTGTCAGAATTGTTGCAAGCAAAGATAGAGGTAATCGTATGTGGTTCCTGTTAGAAGCTTTTTGTTGATATTGACTGCTATTTAAAATAGTGCCTCTAAGATGAGTCTACTTTTATCATTTTTATTTTTTTAAGTGAATTTATTGTGCTACATTTAATCAGTTTTTTCACATCAGTTACATTTTTGTAATACCTTTATTGTCCTAGGATCAATGTAGGCTATTTGAACAAAGGATTCAGTACAGGATGAGTTAAATTCCTCTATTCTACCGTTCATATCTTTTCTACATTTCTAGAGATTGCCTGTCGAAGCACCAACGTTATCTTTACAATTTACCTATACATTCTGATTTCTTAAATAGTTTATTGTGTAGAAAATATAGAAAAATTAAAGAAGAGAATATTTAAAATCACCCATAATTCTATTACCCAAGATAGCCCTTTTAAAAACTTTGGTGTAATATATATATAGTTGGGATTATATCATATCCAGTTTTAAATTATAAAGTATAAATTTAATTTCTTAACAGCTTGTCTTGATGACTCAGAGTTATCATTATGAACATCTGATTCCTGAGCTGCTCCTTGAGTTGAGGGTCTGTTAAAGCTACTTATATATTGAGTGGTCCCCAAACTGCTCTGCTTTTTTAGTTCTTGTGTCTGCACTTTGGATTGCCTGTCTTTGCCTTTGTTTCCAGACTGTAAGCTGTCAGTTCTCTGTAATTAGTGTTTTTGCCTCTGGTAATGTCAAGCCTCCTTCCTTTCTTTTATAAGCTGCTATTCTAGTCGACTATGGGCTGTTAAATTAGATAAGAGAGGGAAAACTAAATTTTATAGAGTTCCTTTTTGTTGTACAGCACTAGTACAGGTGCTTTCACATAAATTATGCTATTTAATTTATCCCACTAAGTCCTTGAATTGTTATTAGTTCAATTTTTTTAGATAACAAAGAACCATTTATTGAGCGCTCACTATATGCTAGGCACTATGCTGAGAACTTTACATACGCTATGTTAATTGGGTTTATTTTTGCGACGCTTCAGTGAGGTGGACTGTTTTAAGATAAAAATACCTAGATGCAGAGAAGTTGGGTAACTTGCCCAGAATCATACTACTAATATTTGGTAGAATTGAGATTTGAACACAGGTATGCCCCTCAAATAACTAAAAGTGCTATAATTATGTCTGAAGTAAGAGTAAATAGATTCTGAGATCAGGAATTCTCCTTTAAGAAAAGTAAATAAGCTTTAGTGTATTACTTATAAAACAAGACATTACGTTTGGGTTTTTCTTCCTTTCCAATTCTCGATGCTCTATGATAGGGATGTTGCTGTATAAGGGATTTGTGGAGAAATGTAGTGATGTAAGTGTGGAAGTGTCTAAGGACAATATTCAGGCCAAATTAATCCTAAAAGAATGAAGTTAAAAAATATCTACCAAGCAAGGAGCAATTCTTATTATGGTTAAATAAGCCTCTCATAATTTATAGAATTATAACTGTATTCTTTGCTAAATATCCTATATCAAAGGGAATGATTTATGGATTGACATAGAAGTTAATAGAGTAATTAGCCAAAACACCACTGTATTGATTATCCATAGCTATATTTCTTGGGGAAACATGTTTTAATCTCAATGTGTATTTCTAATTATATACAAAATGAAGGGATGATTTCAAGGAACAGAAAGTCTCAGATAGATTCTTTTCTGGTGCTTAAGAACTTGGTCTTTAAGGTTTGTCTGTCTAGATTCAAATCCTGACTCCACCATTACTAGTATAATCTTGGACAACTAAATTTCTGTGTGCCTCGTTTCTCATATGTAAAATGGGAATAGTAGTAATCATGTCTGCATAATAATACCTACTTCTATATGGGTTTTTGTTTTGAGGACTAAATAAGTTAATATATGTAAAGCAATTAGAATCATGCTTTTTGCATAATAAGTGCTTTACAAGTGTTAGCTATTACTATTTTAATTTGAATTTCTAACCATTTTTCAAATCTCAGAATTCTGTAAAAACTGCTAGCAATCTTAAGTTTTTGCTTATCAAAATAATTTATTTTTCACTTCACAAATAATTTAATAGTGTCTTCCATCATTCCCTCTTTCCTTCCTTAAGACCTACCCTGAAGTTGACAATGACCTCACAATGAACTCTGTAGATTCATTTTAGGTGATTTCTTGGACCTAAAACACAGAAACATTCAAAGTTGCAGTATTTTATTGAGAAAGGACACAAGCTTCATGTGAAGTATCACATATAGCATCTCTGCCCTCTAAGTTGCGAGATTTTCTCTGCCTTTTGAAAATATGATACTTTAGGCAAATAGGGTAATGGTGCAGTCCAACAGCTGATTTGAGTGCTGAATGTGCACTGGTATCCTATAATAGAGAGGACTCCTTGTTTGTTTGCTATTTTATTACTGAAAGAAAGTTGCAAATGGCAATTTATAACCTCCCACTATCGTGGGCATGTGCAAGACAGAGATAAAAGCTATGTTTCCTTCGTGGAAGGGTGTGGAGGTTGAGGATGATTTCAAATTAGAAATAATGACAGCAATAGAGGCTTCCAATGAAGATACTGTGGTCACCAAAGGAAAAAGGGGAGAAGCTAATTCCTGAAGTTGAGGTATTTGATTAAATATTTAGGTTGTTTTTTGTGTGTACAGGAGCCAGGTATGTTGTTATTTATGAGCTGAAGAGACAGCGTGTTTTACAAATGTGTTTATTGGATGATTTGATGATGGTTGGGAGAGAAGCAACCCTGAGATATCCAGAAAACCTATAGTAAGTAAAGTAAAAAATAAGTTAGTTGATGGGCAAAGGCTTTTGCTTTTTAAGCTTTTGCTTCTCTTTTATAATGATTAACTGTAAGAATTGGCTTGTTGTAATGGTGGTTTATTATTTTGGATAATAACATTGACTTAGAGAAAAAAATTATCAGACTTTGATTAGAATGTCTAATGCTTTCTTTTATTGCCTTAATAAACTTTTTTTTTTGAAGACAGCTTATAACTTTGTCAGTCGCGGGTGATTTTATGCTTAAATGTTTATTTTAAAAAGTCTGGCATTGTGCCTGTGTGTGCTTCTGTGCGTGTTTGTTTGTGTGCGTATTTGGATTGGAGGAGGAGACAGGGAGAGGAAGGAGAATTTTAAGGAGATGGAAAGTCAGTGAAAGTTGATGTAAGTGACTGGAGTTTTGTAATAAAATATAAAAGATTTCAAGCATGTTTTCACTCTTAGTGGGAAAAATGAAACTGACTATATTATGTATATTTCCATGAAGAATGTGTATAAATATCACATGCAAAATTACAAGAAGAATCAATCTTTGTAATAGTTGGAAGAAAATATATATGACTTAAAAATATTGTAGCAGAGGTAAAGAGAAACTTTTTTTGAACATACTTTTAAACATAGTGTCCAATTGGGATAAAGTTTTAACAGAACAGGCTGGGCCATTTATAGATTACAACGCTTTTAATTTTCTCAGTGTTACAAAGTGTTGATTTTGATAAAGAATTTGTTAATGCTATATCAGCATCTCCATGTGGAGAAGTGCTGCTGGGTGATTAGTTAGAATTGGGGCTCACAGCCAAATGTAGAAATTTGGTCCTAGTTCTTCTGGCCTTCTGAGAATAGGAAAAATCTACTGTTTGCCTGACCCTTGATTCCCTATAAAAGAAATTCTTCATTATCAAGGATGTCAGCTCTTTTCTCTTTCTTCATCTTCTTTATTTTTTTTAAACTTTCTTTTTGTGTCATGTCATTACCATCTTCACTTATGTTTATTAAGTAGATACTAATTTTGGAGGTACTCCCAGGTTTGTATTAGCTTAGTCATATGAAAATTCTTTACATTTGTATAAATTTTGACTGTAATTTTAAAGCCGAAGAGTCTAATTTTTTACTTTATATTGAAAACTGAGGAATCTAAAACTTCCTGAGACTAATTGATTTGCTCAAGATCACATATTTAGGAATCCGGGCCAAGAGTTTTGGTACTGCCATGCTGTCAAATAATTCATCCTGTTCAATTGTTTTGTTTTGCCATATTGATGACTAATGTCAGCATATTTGTTTTTTAATCATCTGTTTAACTATGTGCAATTGTCTCATTTTGCTGTTTCTACCTATCTATCCATAGATAGACTCGTATCAAGGAGATTTGCCTCATTGCTTTATAGGGCTCATTTGCAGCTTCATATAGTACATTTAAGGGGTTTCATGATTTTAAATAAAATTCCTGATAGAGTATACGAATACATTTATGAGACTTGCTTTTCATAGAAAAACTCTCATATCTTTCTGGGTCTGTTTTGACAATAAGAAGGCAGTATGTTATTTTTTGCTTTTCCATAAATTATAGCCTTGTTCAGCAATTAGTTAGAATGGATTTGGAGAAAAGAGTAAAATATAGTCTTTCTCATTGCATTTTTTCTGATTAAAAAAACAAACCGTGGTTATTGGAGAAAATTTGGAAAATACAAAAAAGAAAAAAAAATTCCATAATGACATCTAGAGATACCTCAAAAATGTTTATGCTGATTATATCCTTGAAGTTTTTCTACTTGTATTCACATATTTTTTGAAAGAAAAATAGGTATCTTATTGCACATGCTGTTTGGCAAGCTATTTTTTCAAAGTTAACATATCATGGTCATTTTCCCCATGTCATTAAATATTTTCCTGCATACCTTTTTTTTTTTTTTCTTAAGAAAAATGAACTTCATTATTTACTCCAAGCATAACAGATATTGCATATAAAAAATTTAGGGGGCCAGCCCCATGGCTGAGTGGTTAAGTTCGCGTGCTCTGCTTCGGTGGCCCAGTGTTTCGCCAGTTTGGATCCTGGCACGGATATGGCACCACTCGTCAGGCCATGTTGAGGCAGCATCCCACATTGCCACAACTAGAAGGACTCACAACTGAAAAAGAAACAACAATAAAACAACTGTATACTGGAGGCATTTGGGGAGAAAAAGCAAAAAAAAAAAAAAAAGAAGATTGGCAACAGTTGTTGCTCAGTTGCCAAACTTTAAAAAAAAACGAAATTTAGGAAACACGTAATAATAAAGAAGAAAAAGCTTCATTCCCGTTTTCCAGGTATAATCATTACAGTATCAAGGTATATATATGTGCAGTATTAAAATTTTGTGTCTCTCTCTTTCTAATGTTTATATCTAAATATGTATCTCCTTTTTAAACAAAAATGGAATCATATGGTAAGAAATACTTTATAATCTGCTTTTTTATTTAACAGTATATCATATCATTTACATTTCCCCATGATACCACTATTTTTTTCATCATTATTTTTAGTGATTGCATACTGTTCTATTTGTGGGCATTTCATGGTTTAGCTGATCATCTATAGTTAAAGTATTTCTGATTTCCCACTATTATTAACAACATTGCAATAAATTCCTTTGTAGCTCAATCTTTGCACACATCTCTGATTTCTTTAGTTCAAATTCTTAGAAATGAATTCTTAGAAGTGTTGGGTAATCACTTTTTAAAGGCATTTGATTCATATTGCCAAAATGCCCTCCAGAAAAGTTGAACCAGTTTACTCTTACCAGCAGTGTATGAGAGTACTCATTTTGCCACATCCGTGCTTGCACATGTTACAGTCATTATTGTCAACCATTGCCAGTATGACGAGTAGAAAATGGCAGCTTACTTTTAGTATTGTTGATGAATGAAGAAATGTTTGTTGTTTGTTCATTTGTTTATTGTTTATTTGCACTTCTTTTCTTTTTTTTCTTTTAAATAGATTTCTTGCTCGCAACCTTTGAGAAGTAGTATAGATTTTGGAGTCAGACTATTGGTGACAGAGTTTGCATCTTGGCTCTGTCATCATTACTTATCAGCTGTGTAGCCTTGGGTGTTTACTTAATCTCTCTGTGCCTCAGTTTCTTTATCTGTAAAAAAGTTTTATGTATATCATAGGGTTATTGCAAGGATAAATGAATGAACATATGTAAAATGGAATAGTCCAACACAAAGTAGTGCACATTATTCTAATGGGCAGTTAATTCTTATTTTTTTGTAAGAGGTCTTTATAAGCTAAAAATGTTAGCCCTTTGTCATATATGATGCAGATGTTTTTCCAATCTTGTCATTTTGTCTTTCAGTTAAAACTTTTAGAAAATCTATTCTGTCTCATAAAATCTAAAGTTTTGTTTTTCTCCTTTTAAGTTTCTTCCTTTGATATCATTGGTGCTGGCCTGGTGGCATAGTGGTTAAGATCATGCGCTCTGCTTCCTTGGCCCGGGGTTCACAGGTTTGGATCCCCAGCACAGACCTAGCACTGCTCATCAAGCCACACTGTGGTGGCATCTCACATAAAATAGAGGAAAATTGGCACAGATGTTGGCTCAGAGCCAGTCTTCCTCACACACACACACAAATTCTTAGACATCTAAAATCTAGTTCAAAGAATATTTTTAATGTTTTTGATACATTGCCAAGTTGCCTTCCAGAAAGGATGTACCAATTTATACTTCCCTCAACGGTTTGAAACCATAGAATTATGATTAGCTTCTTGTTTGTCTCCTCAATGTAAGGTGCAATACCAATTTATAATGAATTTGGAATTAATATTCCATGATAAAAGAAACACTTTTATTTTTTGAATGCTTGTTTATATTTTCTGAGTATGGAGATGAAAGGCACATTAAACTTGCTGAATTTGGAGTAAAATACATTCCTCCTCCTCTATAGGCTATTAAAGCAACCAGTGTAGATGCAGTTCCACATGCTTGGGCAGTCACGTGTGCAGGGAACCAGATGACAATAATATTAACACAGTAAATATTATTTTAGGAGACTGTCTTCGCATGGCTTTTTCCCCCCATCCTAAATTGTTTTTCTTCTTTCCTTATGCTGTGAAATCACTTCTTCCTCTCTTCTGATAAAAACAAATGCTGATTACTTAGTTTGTGTGTCCATTCCATTTGAGTTCTTTTAAGAGTAATAAAGTATTTTTACTGTTACCTAGCATGAACAGCCTCACTCCTTCTATGACCAGCTGGCTTTACGTTGCAATTTTTGTTGGAGGAAAAAAATCATATTTATTTTGTTTTGTCCTTGCATACCTGGGAACCGAGGTTTAAACAAGAAAGTAAACTAACATTACAGTTTTGAGTAATTGGATGGAAAGAAGCTAATAAACTAAGGGTTTTAAGCACCCTGGTTCCTTCATTTTTTACGGATCTATTTATTCACTTCTCAGTCTTCCTCTTTATCCCTTTCTTGATGCCGTATACATACTACAAAAAGAGAATAAGGCTCAATCATGATAGTATAGTTATTACCACTATATTTTAAAAAGTGAAATCCTCTTTACCTAGAAATAAATACCAACTTCAATATCTCTGTAACAACTTGACTGTTTTTTGTATAAAAGTTTCCTTTGTAGATTGTTTTACGAGATTTTAATTTCCCGAAGAGTAGTATTCCTTAATACTTTTGTTCATTTTCTTTTTCTCTCCTTTTTTCCTTCCTACCCTGTCTGCATTTCTCCCCTTCCCCTCTTTTCCCCTTCCCCTTCTGCTTCTCCCTCCTTTCTCCCTCTCCCTTTCCCTCCCCTCCCCTTCCTTTCTCTTCTTCTTTCTGTCAGGGTTAACTTTAGTGGGTGTTAAAGAGATATGACTGCCAGCATGTTCCATCAGTAGTGCAGTAGGTTTTCTCCATTTTCAACAGTTACCTGGGGAGTTTTAAGTTGCCCTCTGCTGGGTCTGCAGAAGGTAGTCGTAAGTTTCAATGACGACCATGAAGAAGTCTTCCCTCATTTTCTTCACTTAACCTCAGAGATCATGTGAAACTCTTACCCTTAGCAAGAGTGCTGTGATTTTAAAACCCAATTTCCTCATGTTTTCCCATATTCCCAGTACCCATCTTTTGAAATTAGGTTTTAGCCATTTAAAGGCAGGAGTGTAGAGGAAGTGGGTGAAGGATTCCACTTAGAATTATAGCTAGCTCTCTATCAAATGTGCATGGATTTTGTCTTGAGCATTAAGTACAACAGTTTTCTAACCATGGGATGACTTTCCCTTGACAGCCAGCATGTCTCTCTCCCTATTCCCACTTTCGTCTCTTACCCCTTGCCAGTTTTGTTTTTTGAATTCTAGTTTATTTTAATATTGACCTTAAACCAGTCTACTTCAGAAGGTCCAGGAGGGAAAAAAAAATATCTCATCATGTGTGCTAGAACTATATATAAATGACTTGAGATTAACCAAATTGTTTTTTAAAAATCCTGTTTGCATGAGATCTGCAATTGCCTCCATTACCATAATCACATATCATTAATCAGAGAAGTATGCAACTATAGATTTTTAGTGAGTTCTTTAGGGGTGGAGGCGTTTCGTCTGTCTTTTCTGTACAATGCTCTTTGCTTTGGAGTTTGGAGATCTGGATTCTAGTTCCTTTTTTTTTTTTTTTTTTTTGGTAAGGAAGATTGGCCCTGAGCTAACATCTGTTGCCAATCTTCCTCTTTATTTTTTTCCTTTTTCCCCTCAAAGCCCCAGTATGTAGTTGTATATCCTAGTTGTAGGTCATTCCAGTTCTTCTATGGGTGATGCTGCCACAACATGTCTTGATGAGCAGTAGGTAGGTCCACACCCAGGTTTCGAACCAGTGAACCCCCGGCCACCAAAGTGGAACATGTGAACTTAACCAGTTGGCCATGGGGACAGCCCCTGGATTCGAGTTCTAAATCTTCTTTGATGCTTTGGAATTTGGAGAACTGGGTTCTAGTCCCAAATCTCTTTTACTAATTAGTAACTAGTTACTTGTTTGAACAAGTTGTTTAAGCTCTCTAGGCCTCAGGTTCCTTTCTGTTGTAACGCCCTCTGATGCAAAATATCTAATCTCAGCAAGACAGATTAGGTTTGATGAGTAGAAGATGTCATTACCCCGTTTTATGATGTGTGTAACTTCTGTGTGAGTGAGTAGGCTGAAAAAATAATTTGTGTGGACTAGTAAAGTTTGAGAAGGGTTTAAGAAGTGTTAGTTAATAATAGTGAGCTTTTGAGATTTCTTTTTTATGTAAGTTGATGAAATTATATGTATTTTCTCATAGAAGACCTGATGGCAGTGGTCAATTTTTGGTTAGATAACCCTTTACTTTTAAGTTCCCGTTTTAAAAGTTAGTAATAGCCATAGTGTAGCTTTGAGTTTGACTTTCATCTTGTGATTTTTGACCATGGTTGTCCCCTTTTATTAAAACAGTGATACAAAATAGGAAAGATTCAATAGTTACAAAAATAAAGAGAATGGGGAGAAGTGTAGAAAATGAGAGAAAGAGAGAGAGAGAGAATGAACATGAAAGGAAAAACAATGAATCTAGTCATTTCTTTTTAGATATTTGGCCTTCAAAAGCAATTTTACTTTTCTGTTTCTTGGATTTCGCAAAGGATAAAGCATTGCCCAAGAATAGAGGCTACAGCATAGAATGGGTAGATTTATGACTGGGGCATAATTCTTTTGTGATATCAGTTTATTTGTTTTTGTTTTCTGCATGACCAAAAAAACCCCCACATCACTTGTTTTTTTAATTTTAATTATTTGAAACATTTGAGTCATTTTGTGGCACATGTTTAAGCAGAGGTTGGGAAATAAGTCTTTTAAAGTCCTAGAGAGGAGAAAATGGTAAAGACATTAATACTAAATTATCATTTTTTCTGTTTTAAAAATCGCATTCCACATGTGATATTTGAAATACCATTTGTTATGGTGGAAAAGTTAATTTTTAGAATTAGTTTGAGATGCGTTGTCATCATTTTAACTGAACAATACTAAGAATGCAGAGGGTTTGGAAACAAAAGCTACAAACCTGTGAATTAGTGCTAGCATACCTCAGAGTACCTGTGTTAAATTTGTAGAGAGTCTAATGAACTGAAAAAAAAAAAACTGAGTTCCTGACAATGAAAATATTCTCAGCAAGTTTTGCAGATTTTCTGATTTTTTGGGTAGACTTTCTATCAGACTTCCCATGTTTTATAAGAGATTGTTCCCAGATTTGTGCATATATGGTTTAGGATGCTCTGAATGATGAAGAGGCACCGTCTTAGTCTGTTTGGGCTGCTATGACAAAATACCGCAGACGGTAGCTTATAAACAACAGGAATTTTTTTCTCACAGTTCTGGAGGCTGGAAGTCTGAGATCAGGGTGCCAGCACAGGTGGGTGAAGGTTCTCTTCTGGGTCACAGATGTCTTGTTGTATGGTAGAAGGGACTAGGGAGCTCTCTGGGTCTCTTTTATAAGGTCAATAATCATATTCATGAGGGCTCTACCCTCTTGACCTAATCACCTCCCAAAGACCCCACCTATTAATACCTTCGCCTTTGGAGGTTAGGATTTCAACACATGAATTTGGGGGGAGACACAAACATTCAGACCATAGCAGGCCTATAGGGAGCTTATAGAAAGAAAGATTTGGCTTTGTGATTTAGGTCATTATGGTGCAGTGTAGTGTTGTAAGATGATATCTGCAGAGAAGCTGTAGTAATTGTATTGAGTTAAAGATGGGTCAAAGTGCACAGCCTTGAGTATTTATTAAATATACCAAGGGCTTAAAGGCACTATTGGTAAAGATAATTAATGTTTTTCTTTCTTTCTCATGGTTATTATCTAATAATGCACAAGATATGTGATGTGTGCATATATATATATATATAAAAGTATATCTATAAAAAAGCCTATTTATAAACATATGTATTTTTAACTTTTTGTTATATGCTTTATTCTGGAAGATTAGAGTTAAGTACATCTAAACCATAAAACCACAAATACTTAAAATAAAAATTGTGAATGCCTGGGTGCAATTGTACCTCTGAAAATTATTGAAACCCAATTAAATTCTCAGGTGTGCTGCCACATCATTTACTTGCAAGATTCACTATTTCCAGAGCAGTAGAGGAAGATGTTGTAGATGAGAAGAACTACCAATAGAATAGGAGGCTGAGTTTATTTGGCAGTGAAAGAGTAACCCACAGAAGGAAGTTGGACGCAAGAGAAAAGAACACAGTATGAAAGGAGGAGTGAGTTAAAGGAGGAGACTTCAAACAGTGGTACAGAAATTGAAAAAGAGCCCATTTTCTTGGATTGACTACTGGCACATCTCTGTTTTAGGCATATGTCTAGAATTTATTTCTTTAAATTTTGTAGAAATCAGAATTACACATTGCGAACTGTCCTTTATGGCTGTCATTCTACCTTTGAATGATGAAAACATTAGGGACATAAAACTCAAATAGTTTGTGTTATAACTACAATTTGATGATGAAATTATAATTCTTTTTGTGCACTGGTGCTCAGAGATGTGTACATTCACACACTAACACACTACTGTGAATAATATTCTGCACCATGCCATTTTCCTCTCCCATTGTTCTTGATAAATAAATCTACACACTTATGACAATACATTTGTGAAGAGTTAAGAAGTAATTGTGTCATATGACTGTGGTGAGTTCTCAACATAGTTCACATTAACTAATGTGAGCTTTTATAGCATGAGAAAAAAATAATGAAATGTCATCAAAGAAGTAGGTAGGGGTTCATAGTAAATGAAACTATATTTATATAGCAGAACCTTAATTAATTTTTTTTGAGGATCCTTCCATTCCAGTTATTCCAGCCAGCTATCCAGCCAGTGACGTCAAATTTACTAATCTATATTGGCTTTGTCTATCAACATTTCAAGATGGTTAATGATGGTTTTATACTTCTACTACTTTGCTTTTATTTTCATTCTTCTGCAGCTCCCCTTCCATGAAAGACTTTCAGCTTCTTGTAACCAATGGTTAACTGCATACTCTTCTTGGAGTCAATTATTTTGCCCTCACTCAACTGGGCTTATCCTTGAGGGATCTTTTGAAGAAGTAGCCTTTCCAACAAAGTCCCATTCTTAGCTGTCAACTGAAGTCTTTGTTAGTGCTCTGTTCTCCCTGTAACTCGCACAGCCTTGATTGGTAGGCTCCTCCATTTTAAAGCCTGCCATCTGTCTCCACTTTACCTTTCTTTTTGACTTTTATTCCTATGCCGTTAATATTGTTATTTTCCCTTTTTCCAGTTTTATTGAGGCATAATTGACATACAGCATAATGATTTGTCTTACATATATTGTGAAATGATTACCACAGTAAGTTTAGTTAACATCCATCATATCATTATTTCTTTTCTACTAGAAAATATGTATCTCTATTGTACAATTTTAAAAAAGTCTTTAGTATATTTACTAAAAAGTTTTTAGTATGCCTTAGTGTACTTTAGTATCATACATAGTGTGATCAGATGAAGAGTCAGAACTGACAAACTTACTTTTCTTTTCCTATGTTACTTATTCTGGTCATTTTGAACCAACCTGGCTTTTGTAACCTGTATTTTAAGAAGGTTTAAGAACATATATATCACCAATAAATCAATAAATCAGTCAATTATTTATTGAATTAGTATGCTTATTATGCCAGATATAAAAGAAGTATAAAATATGATTCTTGCTTTCAGTTAGCTTGCAATATAAACAAATTCAGACAGTAAAAAATGTTGAATTTTAGAGCATTTACTTGTCTTTCAAAAAATATTACATGCCTTATATAATAATAATAGCTAACATATACTGAGTATTATCTATGGGCCAGGCACTGTGCTACAGTGCTTTAAATGTATTATATAATTTAATCCTTTATATAATCTCTATAAGATAGGTTTTATTATTATTGTTGTTATTATTTTATGATGAAGAAAATGAGGCACAGAGCTCAAGTAACTTGCCTAGGATCACAGAGCTAGTAGATGCTGAAAGGGAAATGTAAGCCACCAGGCAGGCTGACTCTTAAACCCTGTGCTAGAAAGCCTCCATATATTATGTGGTAAGATCATAAATGCATTTAGAGATATTGATACAAAAGGATAAGTAATTTTGGTGTAGTACTTACTACAGTATTAGTTTGTAATATAGTTGTAGTCCTCAGAGTGTAGTCAAGATCATATATATATATATACATATATATGCCACACTGTATTTCTATGTGTGTTTATGTTTATTCATGCTTTGGTGCTTTGGAGTTTGGAGATTCATTCAACAGATGTTTGCTGAGCACTTACTCTGTGCCAGGCACCATATGGGCATTGAAGATATATCAGTGAAAAAAATAGAAATTCCTGCCCTCAAGGAGCTTACATTTTAGAAGAGAGAAAGGCAATGTAAAAAAAACAAGACAAGTAAATTATGATATAGTAAGTAAGAGGGTAAATGCTATGGAGACAATAAAACCAGCAAGGGGAATAGGAAGTGCCGAGTGTGGAGTTGTGTGTAGTTTTAAATAAGATGGTCAGGGAAGGTCTCATTGAGAAAAAAAAAACTCTTCGCTCAAAGACTTGAAGTAACCACAAAGGAACCATGTGTATATCTGGAGAAGAGTGTTCCAGGCAGAGGGAGCAGCCAACGCAAGGACTCTGAGGTAGAACTGTGTCTGGATGTTCAACGAACACGGATGAGACCAGAATGGCTGGAGATAATTGAGTGAGGGGGAAATATTAGGAGAAGCCAGAGACATAACAGGAACCAGATCATGTAGGAACTTGGAGATCGTTGTGAGGGTCTTGGCTTTTACCCTGTGTGAGATGGGGAGCCATTGGAACATTCTGAGCAGAGGAGTGATATGATGTGACTTATGTTTTAGAAGGATCACTTTAGTTGTTGCTAGGAATAAATTGTAGGGGTGCAAAGGAGTATAAGCAGAGTGACCACTTAAAAAACTATTACCATAATCCAGGTGAGAATTATTGGTAGCTTGGAGTAGCAGTGGAGATGGTGAGACGTGGTTATATTCTGACTATATTTTGAATGAAAAACTAACAGAACTCTCTAACAGATTGGATTTGGAGGATGAGAGAAAGAAAGGAATCAAGGATGACTCTACGATTCTTAACTGAGAAGTTGTAAGGAGAGAGTGGCCATTAAGTGAGATAGGAAAGGCTTTGAAAGGAACAGGTTTTAGGAAATATCAGGAGCTTAGTTTTAGACGTGTTAAATATGAGACCATGCTAGATGTCCAGATGGAGATGTGGAGTAGGCAGGAGATTAAAATTTACAACTGTGAGAGTGTGCAGATATGAGTGTAGTACTCTAGATCTCAATCTGTTGTTCTATTTGAAAGACCTGTTTTCTCATTCTTTGGTTAAGGTAGTATGAAAAAAATCTGTATTATGTTTAACTCTGAGTGGTGAAAATATAAATTTATTTTGTTGTCAGTCTTTTGGTCTGCCTGAAGTCTTATACTGTACCAAGTACAGTCACATCTAGTGAAGAGAACAAAAACCATGATGAACAGTTCAAATAGGTGGGATTTAATTGGGGGAATTTGTTACACAGGTACTGGAAGGCTGAAAAAACAAAAAATGAAGCTGAGATAACCCAGATAATAATAACTGTAGGGAGCAGCCACCAGCCATAGGGCTGACAGAATGAAATGGAAGAAATGGGGTTACTTGAACCTAGGAACTTGGAAAAGCTTGTTACTGGGGCTAGGACCTCTGGGGAGAGGGTGTGCTATGTGACTTGTGCTCAGACCACTGAGGGGAACATGGGATGGCTTATGCTCTAATCACTGAGAGGAGTGTGGCCAGCTGGTGCTGGTGTCTCGGAGCGGGTTAGGCAGCTGGTATTGGAGTGCTAAAAGAAGCCATTGCTGATGGGAATGTAAAATGGTGCAGCCATAGTGTATCTTGCTGCTGGAGGGAAGCTGACAGGAGCTAGGAAAAGGAAGTCTCTTCTCTCCTCCTCCTACCTTCTAATTTCCCTCTAGTCCCTCTCATTGGCAGAACCTGATAGGAAGCCAGCTGGCAAGGGAGAGTGGGAAATATAGTGCCCCAGAATCACAGAGCAGAGAACTGAAGAGTGATGTGTGAGTCAAGAGACAATAACTGGCACATGTACTGTGAATGATAAGATATGAATAAAATTTTGAGATCCCATTCCATTGAAATGTTCAATAAAGTTATTTTTAAGCCATGGCACTTTGGTTATTTGTTGATGACAAACAGAAGATAATATTTGATGTTGAAGAGAATAAAAACTGATTAATTTAAAAAATTATTTGGTTTTCAAAACTTTAAGCTATTTTCTGACTCCAGGCAAGAAACTGGTCAGTTCATTCAGCAAATGTTTATTAAGCATTTGTCATGTGCTAAGTACTACTATTCTTGCACTTATAATGTATTGGTGAGTACAGCAAGTAATTCTAGTTTTTATGGAGCTTATATTATAGATGAGAGAGACAGATAACGATAAGCATTACAAGTAAGTAAATTATATGGTATATTAGAAGTTTATAAATGTTAGAGAAAAAGAAAAAAATATAGAGTAGGATAAGGCAAATTGATAGTGTAAGGAAGCAATGTTAAATAAGATGATCAGAGAGAGAACATTGAGAACAAGACGTTTGAGCAAAGACTTGAAGGGTAAGGGAGTTAGCTATAGGAGGGGAAAATGTTAGTTTCCATTTTTTTGGATAATAGACATCCTCGGGGATGTAATGTTGTATCTCATTGTGGTTTTGATTTGCATTTGCCTAGTGGCTGATGATGTTGAACATCTTTACACGTATTTATTGGCCATTTGTAGATCGTTGGAGAAATGTCTATTTAAATCCTTTGCTCATTTTTGAGTTGTGTTGTTTGTTCTTTTCTTGTTGAGTTGTAGCTGTTCTTTATGTGTTCTGGATATTAATCTCTTATCAGATACATGATTTGAAAATTTTTTCTACCATTCTATGGGTTGTCTTTCCACTCTTCTGATAGTGTTCTGTGATTCACATAAGGTTTTTAATTTGATAAAGTACAATTTATCTATTTTTCTTTTGTCACCTGTGCTTTTTGTCATATCCAAGAAATTATTGAAAATCCAATGTCATAAAGATTTCACCTATGTCTTCTAAGGGTTTTTACAGTTTTAGCTTGTAAGCTTAGGTCTTTGATCCGTTTTGAGTTAGTTTTTGTGTATAGTATAAGGTAAGGGTGTTCAACTCCATTGTTTTGTATAAATATCCAGTTTTCTCAGCACCGTTTGTTGAAAAGACATCGTTCATTTTTTATCTGAATTTTTTATGAATTTAGATATTGGGGAAAATGTGATTAGAGATTTATAGTTCTTAGTAATTGTCTAGTGTTCAGCTCTCCTTTTGCTATGTCTCTGTTGCCTGCTATAATTTACAGAACATAATAGAAACATTAGTTAATTGAAGAATTATTTTGTGGCCAATAGACAGTTAAAAGATTACTATATTAGCCTTAATATTTTCTAGGAAAGTTATTTTTATAATGTACATAGGCTTTGTGTTTGTGTATATATACTACCTTGAAGTGCAAGACAGCAGTTTCTCTAAATGCTAATGTCAATGTTTAGTCCATTGGAAATGTTGGCCATTATGACTTTTCTATTCACTCTTTTATGGCTATAAGCTCCTAGTATTTGTTAGTCACTCATTTTCATTTGTGATGCATCTAAGCTGAGGATGAGATTGAAAGCTGTGTTCCAAGGTGATTTGTAATTTCTTGGGATAATTATCTGAGAAAAATCTCATGCTTCCCTGGGCCATTCACTCTCTCCCTTTTGTCTTGGGCTGTGGTTACACATTACTGTCTGTGGTTTGAAAGTCAGTTCTTTTCTTTAAGCCCCAAGGGAAAAAATGTGGTTGCATTCTGTCTCATAACTGTGTGAATGAGTTGGGCTCCCAGTGGCATCATTAGAGATCTCAGTAGAGAGCATGCTGTCTCTCTTAGCCTATCACAGATCTGGCATGGTTTGGGGAGAGTACATTTAGAACATTGTTCTTTCCTTGGCTCTTGTTTTCCTGAATATAGTTCTCATGTTGGGCCCAATGGAAAACTGGAAGTATATTTAGTCTGACAGTGATAATTCCAATAAAAAAAAATGTACTTCAAGAAGAAACTTTGCTTCTATTTGAGAAACAAAGCAAAACCCAAATCAGAGCACACATGGAAGCAAAATGTGCTTCAGCAAAAACCAGACTATAACTTTTATCTAGTCTGAGGAGGTAGACTGAAGATTCAGATTTCCCTTCTCTACTTGTTACACTTGAATATACTTCACTTGGATGAACTACTTATTCTAGCAAACATCTGATTTCTTTACTGTCTGTATCAGCAGTCATCTTTATAGGAATTACTGATTATTTAATTTTTGCTGACCCAATAAGGGCCAGCTCACTTTGATGAAAGCTTGTGTAGGTGGTTTGATGGTTTTATGCTCTGACCACTTGTTCTGTTTTTTGGGTTACAACTTTGGGACCTGACATTATCTGTAAGGTATGGCAAAGAAATGAAAGAGCCAGATAGACAATTTATAAATTGTGACACGGATGTGCATAAGAAATACTTCAGTGTTAAGCAGTGATTCATTTTGAGTAGTATATTTGCCTAGTAAATTTGTATACATCTCAATGCAGAAGGAAAGTAATTATGTTAGGCCGTGGGTTGTCAATTAATTTGGTCTCTGTGCCAGCTATTGAGTAGTGAAATCGTGGGATTTGTACCTAGGTATAAATCTTTGTTCTGTAATTTACTTGCAGTATCCTTAAGACTTTTGCAATATCAGTTTCTCATCAATAAATTGGAAATAATATTACTTTACCTGTCATAGACTTGGAAGGATTAAGTGAGATATTATTTGCATCTCTTTTTCTACTTGAAACAGTTCTTTATGGTACAAAAAGCATTTCTCTATGTGTGGTTTTATTTAATTGTATGTAGATAATTCTATAATTCACTCCGTTTTCAGGATGTCGGGAGGCAAGAAGAATAGAAGTGCTTTCTAACCAGTCCCTAGCAGCTGATTAAACACTGTAGGGGAGAACTGGGAAATATGAAAGATGGCAAATGAAATCCTGGCAGAGAGAACAGTCTAATCCCAAAGGAAGTTTTCAACAATAGCCTGGGCCCTATGCCTAGTACTTAGAGGGGCCTATGGTAAGACACTCTTGCCCTTCACTGTAACATTCCCAGAATCTTACTTGTTAATGCTTGACTTTATTAATAAAGTCATGACCACTTGTTCGGCACTGCATATGGTTGGTTGTGATTTCCAGCTGCCCTGTGGGCTAAAATGTAAACAGTGAGTAGATTGTTATGTTCTTCTATTAAGCTTAAAGCTCTGATCTCATGTCTGCACCACATATGTCTGCAACAGAAATATATCCTTTTCCTGATCTCATGGAAGAGAAGCAGCGCTGTGTCTGAAAGAGTCTGAATTCATTAGTCTAAAGGCTTTTTACTTTTCTGTTTATTGAAACTAAAGAACAAAATAAAGGCATAAAAAGTCATGAACATCAGCAATAGGATGTCAACATGACACCAAACAGCATAATATATTGTCAAGATGAACGTTTAATCTGGTGAATGAAATTTCTATACATTTGGCATTTTCACAGAAGTCAGAAATGCAGGCAATAATCCAACAATCCACAGTCACAATGAGAGCCTCAGTGCAGTGGGTTTGAAGTAAGTACGACAGTTTGTCTGAGTGACTGAGAAAATACCCATTGATAGAACTGGCTCCTAAACTCTGGCCCAATTGCTAATATGCTGGCTTAATTAGCATTGAAATTTTTTGCTTTAATATGTTGAGATGCTGTTATCGTTGGTGGTGATTTTTTCTTTTTAAATCAGCTTCAGCTGCTTGACATTACAGATGTTTCACCTGTTCACTTGGTATGAATGCTAGATACGTACCCTGAAGTTCTAAGCTCTCTAGAAGACGAAATTTATAGTAATGATACCATTTTATACCTTGCAAGCAAGATGCTTTTAGGTATATATCTATAACTATTTGTTACTTATTTTTTATAACAGTTTCACAGTAGTGCTATCCCATTTTTCAGATGAGGAAACTGTTTAAGTTTGTTTCAGAGTTTAAACAACTTGCCAAGGTCACAGAGTTTGGTTTTCTACCCTGGGCTATCTGACTCCAAAGTTTTGATCTTCCTGTTCTGTCATGTGGCTTCTGCCTCTTTCTAACTGACTTTACCAGATGGCCTTCTGGCCTCTGAAATACACAGTAATTCTGAGTAATAATACTAATAATTAATTGCACTACCTTACATTTGAATGTTGCTTTATGCTTTTCAAATTATCATGGCCATTAGTTCACGTGTTCTACCTGATCACCCTGTGAGGTGATTAGGGTATTATTATCCCTGTTTTACAGATGAGTAAAATAACCCCAGAAAGGATTTTGCCTAATGTCAAATAATTTGTTAGTGACAAAACTAGAAGAGGCCTTAAAGTCTTATTGCTCCCAAATTGGTGCTACTGCGCAGTCTCTGACTTCCCCAAGGGAGGCTTGACTACAGAGTAGATCAACTTCGTAAGTGTAGCTCAAGAAAATTCCCCTTCAGCTAAGATAGAAGGTTTTCCTTTCCCTGAAAATGCAAGTCTCTGGGCCACCCATCCATTTTCTAGAAAAACCCTCCTGAGAAGGGATTGTCCTGTAAGTCCTGATGCCTTTTCCGGGGAAAGAATATTAGGATAGGCTTATTCTTGCTGTGTATTGAACTTACCTAATGGCTGCTGGTGTCTTTTAGTCCAAGCTTGGTCTAAAAGCTGCTGAAAATTCTCTAGCCAAACTGGAATAGAGAGATTTGAGGAGGAGGAAAATTTAAGTTTGAAAATAAAATTTCCCTATGGTTAATTTGTTGGGTAATGTAATATGCCAGTAGCATTATATAGTAGGTGTAGTTTCTGAATGTTGTGGAAATACAAAAAACATTTAGTAAATCTTTCTTACCATCAAAGAACCCAGGAGAGATAGGGTTGTGATGGAAAAGAACCTTGGCTAGGTATCAGAAGAGCTGGGTTGTAGTGCTAGGTCAGCCATGCGTTAGCTGTGGGACCTCAGGTCAGTTTCTACCCTTCTCTATCAGTTCCCTCATCTGAAAAGTGAAGGAATAGAACTAGATGACTTTTAAGGGTACTTTTATTTCTAAACTCTGTCAAATCTGATCTCTTGGCCTCAATTAGAGGAAAATTAAGCGTAAAATTGTATGGTACTAATAAATGCAGAGGTAAGCAAAGATGCAGAGACTCACTGTTGGGGAGATTTTAGTAACTGAATAGCCCTTAAAAATAAAGTATTGGGGCTGGCTGGTGGCCTAGTGGTTGAGTTTGCATGTTCCACTTTGGTGGCCTGGGGTTCACTGGTTTGGATCATGGTCGTGGACCTGCACACCACTCATCAAGCCATGCTGTGGTGGCATCCCACATATGAAATGGAGGAAGATTGGCACGGATGTTAGCTCAGGGGCAATCTTCCTTACCAAATAAATAAATAAATAAATAAATAAATAAATAAATAAAGTCTTAACTGGGTTCATCAAAATTATTAGGTGTACCTAAAATAGCACTAGGTCAGGGTGCAGTTCTTAGCTCTACGACTTACCATCTGCTTAACCTTGGATGATTTATTTAACCATCCTGAATCTCAATTTCCACATCTGTAATATAGTGATTACCTGTGTTTACTTAAAAACCTTTCTGAGCATTAAGCATTATTCTAGATGCTGAGCCTATAAGGTGGACCCTTTCCTTTAGGTGCTCAAAGTGTCCCTCTATCAGGGACATTTGCAATTTAAGTTTTTTCTCCAGTTGTGGAACCATAGAATCTTAGAGGTGGAAGAAGCCTTGGAGGTAGTTTAATTTGGATTTACAATAAAAAGTCCCCTCATAGGCGGGGACTTTATTTTGTTCACTGCTTTATCCTAAGAATCTAGAACAGTGTCAGACCAACACATATACATTATGAATGAGTTAATAAAAGAAGAATAGTGAGAAAAATAATATTTGAGTTCAGTAGAGCCTTCCTTATCTGGCACCATGTGTTTACATGTTTGACTGGCAACGTGCCAAGGCTTATGGATCCCTCTGTGACTAGAGATCTACACAGGGATATCCTCTGTGGGCATTATCACGCTGGCTGCCTCTGCAATGAAATGTCTGACTTGTCATCCCTTGCATATGAATGTGTAAATAGTTTTATGTTTTGGTTCTGAGAAAGGGTAGATTTGCTTATTGGTCTCTGCTCCCCAGAAAATCATAGCGCTCTGAAACAGGCGGTTTCCTTTATGTTATGGCATAGAGTTCTGCAGCCATAACAAACTCTAGATAGGCTTGCATGCTTTTTAATTTTTCTTCCATTTTTAGAACGTAGCTCCCCTATACTCCCCACCCTTCATATGCCACACAATGCTTCTACATAGTCATGCTATATTTTACTTTCCTCTGGAGAATTATGCTGTGCTATATGGGAAAATTGCTTCATTTTCAGGGTTCTAGATGTTCTCTGATTTTCCTTTGGCATTTCTCTAAATAGAGTCATGGGGCTTGTTTTTCATGTGTCCATGACACCACTGTGATGGTACTAAGTTACAGAGATTGTTACACTGTCCAGATCCGGGGAGGAGGAGTGAAGTTAGGGAACATGGAGATGGAAAGCAACCAGGAGGGCCTTTCTTCATTACTTCTTATTTTACTTTCAAAGGGGAGATGTGGGGATTCCTTAAAAGAGCAGAGAGACGTGAGACTTGTCATTCTTATGCTTCGGTCATTGTCTATTTTGCAATCACTGTTACTTTTTTTTCTCTGTAATACAAGAGGCTCTTCTCTTGTTTTCTTCAAGAGAAAACCACATGATACAAGGAAAGGAGCTTTGTTTTAGAGGACCTGAATTTTAGTCCTGGCTTCACCACTTCCCAACTAAATAGCTGTGAAAAGTTATCTTCTCTGAGCCCTATTTGTAGAGGCTAATTTTGTTTTCGTTTTTTTGAGGAAGATTAGCTCTGAACTAACATCTGCCACCAATCCTCCTCTTTTTGCTGAGGAAGCTTGGCCCTGAGCTAATATCTATGCCCATTTTCCTCTATTTTATATGTGGGATGCCTGCCACAGCATGGGTTGATAAGCGGTGCGTAGGTCTACACCCAGGATCCCAACCGACGAACCCTGGGCTGCTGAGGTGGAATGCGTGAACTCAACTGCGAAGCACTGGGCTGGCCCTTGGAGAGCCTGATTTTGTAGAGATGATACTACTATTGATTTCACCAAGTTATTGTATGAATTAAAAGAAATAATACACAGGAAAAGGCTTTGCCAATTGTAAATTACGAATTACGTACAAACCTACATCACTTGCCTCTATTTTCCATCATCTCTAAATTATCAAGAATTTCTTGTTGCCTTTTTAAAGTAGAAATATACCTTGTATTTTTCCTCCCTGACTTTTGCAACAACCTAATCAAGTTCAAAAGATTTGGAAATCAACATTCCATTTTCCAATTTTTCTTTAGAATCTTCATCAGGCCCTTTCCCTGGCACTCTAAACAGCTGTTGTGTGTCAGTCCAGAGGTGGTTACATTTCACTGGTTAAAGATTACATTATTCTGGTGTAGAGTTGCAGAGTTTTTGCTAACAATGGTTACTCACTCTGAGGTATGCTATATAATGTGGTGTATTAATGAGAGGAAGTCGGCATGGATGCTTTATAAATCACAGAAGCCTTGTGCAAAAATGGCACACTTTGCACACTCTAATTGTTTTTTTAAAGAGAAATATTTCTCAATTTAATTTTCTTCTTATTTTCCCAGCTGCTTTGTATCTGTTGCTCAGGTTTTCTATGTGGAGACAGACTCTTTTTTCCATATCTCCACCAAACAGTGTTTATAGCAGAAGTAACGTGTGAATTTCATAATTTTGTAGGGTGTGAGAGTTGTTTAATCTTAGAACAATGTCTATTGAGTGAAGGAAGTGTTGTAAAGTAGTCAAGGGAATACTGACTCTGAAGTGAGACTACATGGGTTTGGATCCTGACCCTGCCATTTATTAGCTATGTCCTTGGACAAGTCACTCAACTTTTTTATTCCTCAGTTTCCTCTGTAAAATGGGCATATCAATAGTACCTACATCATTGGTTGTTATGAGGATTGAATTCATATATATGTAGTGTTAGTTGTTACTGTTAGTATTATTACTGAAAACTTCCTACTATTAAAGTATATTGGAGCCAATCAATACATTATTAAGCCCTGATATGTGCTTAGGATTCTGTCAGTTTTCTTGGGGGATACAAATTATATGATACAATTCCTGCGCCCTTCTAGAGGCTTAGTTGAGAGTAATGTAAGATATATTTGGGTGGTACAAACTGCCTGCTGAACCTACAGGGCACTTACATGGGTTGACTGACTGGGGGCATAGAACATAAACAGATAGAACAGGAAACTGACAAATGCAAATCTGTCTGGATCAAGGGAAATGAATGTCACACGAATTGCTGCAATAGGAACACAATGGTGGGCTGATGTGTTCCCGAAAGGCTTTTGGAGGAGGTAAGATATTCGGTGAGCCTTGAAGGTGGAATCTGGAAGTGGATAGATGGGAACGGTTTTGTGGGGGAGGAAGGAGTAGGGGATGGGAACATGCACATCATAATGTGTGGAAAGTGTGCAGCCAAACAGACCAGGGTTAAAGCTCTGGGGAAGCCTCTTACTTGTTTTGTGACCTTGGGTTCGTTACCTAATGCTCCAGAGCCTCAGTTTGCTCTACTTAAAATGAGGAAACGGTATTTACTATTTTAGGTTGTTGTAGGTCTTAGGACGAACCTATGTAAAGCAGCTAGCATAGTTCTTGGCACGTAGTTAGCATTCAGTAAGTTTTGTCGTTGGGAATAGAGTGTAAGAGTTAAAAGCAGAGGATTTAAAGTCAGAACAGGTTCGAATCTTCTCTACCATTTGCTGTCATTATAACCAAAGCCAAGTTACTCTAACCTTCACTTAGCTCGTCTGAAAATGGGGATAAATTAGTAGCTTTATTGTGGAGTTGTGTGAGATTTAATGATGTATGGTGAAACAGAAGTAATGAACATGGCACGTAGTACGTACTCAACACCTGTTAGCCATTGTGTTATTTTTATTCATATAGCATCTCTTTTTTTGTTTTTAAGATTAGCATCTGAGCTAACAACTGTTGCCAATCTTTTTTTTTTCCTGCTTTATCTCCCCAAATCCCCCCGATACATAGTTGTATATCTTAGTTGCAGGTCCTTCTAGCTGTGGCATGTGGGATGCCGCCTCAACGTGGCCTGACGAGCGGTGCCATGTCCGCACCCAGGATCCGAACCGGCAAAACCCTGGGTCGCCACAGTGGAGCAAGTGAACTTAGCCACTCGGCCATGGGGCCAGCCTCATAGCATCTCTCTTCTTCTTCTCAGATATTTCCTTTGTGACTATTCATATTCTTTCATCCTTTCCTCCTCTCTCTCTTCTTTTACCTTCTTTCAACAGCAGTTATCAGTGGCAATTGTAGAGACTGAAAACAGAGACTTGAAGGAATGTGAAGGTAAAAAGTAACTGGTCAGCACCAGTCAGCACCACATGTCCAGCAGAGCACCAAGAACAAGATAAGAAAAGGGCAGCTAAGCACACATAAATACAAACGACAGGAGCATAAACATATATACAACCTTCTGGATGACTCATCCTTCTTAAGGCCACTAAAGATTTTTCTTAAGGAAAATTCAGATTGTTCCTTCAATAATTTGCTATTTCCCTGAGGATAAAATCCAAACTACTTTCAATTGTGTTTGAAATCCTTTCCAATCTGTTCTCAGTCTGTCCTACCAGATTTTTTTCCTGTTACTTCTTACCATGCATCCCATACTCCAGCCACTTTGAAATTCTTCCCCTTCTTTGAATGTAACTATATTCTTATATATCTCCTTGCCTTTGCATATCCTGGAACATCCATTCCTATTTCCACCAGACAAACTTCTGTTCATCCTTTAGGACCCAGTGAAATAGGACTTCTTCTGTAATGCCTCTGAACTCTCCAAAATGAATTATTTACTCTGTCCTTTGGTCTTCTGCACTAGTTTTTATAGCTTTCTAGCACCTGGTTACTTATCATATCATCTTGCAGTGATTTATATTCCATGTATATTTCTCGCTAGACTTTTAACTATTATAGATGATACTCTCTTATTTATGTGCCTCTGTATATTTGGCAGACAGTATAGTACTTGACACAGAACAGGTAGTCAGTAAATATTGTTGGCTAAATAAAAGAGGTAATAGACCCATGACTGACAACTTCTTTGGTTCACTAGCCAGTTTTTAGGATTTCCTCTATTAGGAATGCCTTAGAGTTATAGACTCATAAAATTTCAGTGTTGGAAACATGTCATTTTATAGATAAGAATAGAAGCCAGAGAGAAGGGACTTTCTTCTTTTGTCCTTCAGGTCAAACCATGACTCTTTTTTTTTTTTCAAAACACAGTAGCAAACTACCACTTGTAAGAAACTTATTTTAAAAATTCTGCTCGTTTCCTTCCCTCTTATGGCCTGTCTTCCAGATCATTTCCCTAAATACTTCTTATTTAGGTGTTCTCTCTAGACCAGTAATTTGGACGTAAGTTGATGCTCAGCCACTTGACTTGATGTGCATGTATTTATGCTTTACTCATCTTGTGTTCTGCTCAGATGTTGGATACATATTAAAACCAGCTGGGTCTCCTCTTAGTTTTTCTGCTTTGTTTGCCATAGCACTCCTCTGTTGGTAGAACTGTCTGTTCTTTCATAATAAAATTGAGAATTTTGTTGTATTTTTTAAGGTAAAATATATTTTT